>NC_090447.1:1210529627-1211779627 GCF_031143425.1 Pleurodeles waltl | reverse complement strand
GGAATCTCCAACTCAACTGTGGGGCCCTTTTTCCAGTTGAAGGCTATGAAGACCTCCTCATCTGAGGAGTCATCTCCAATGGCTACACTGGTTACCCCTGGGGTTTTGATAGGGGGTTTGTTTTTGGGACAAGAAGTGTCCTTGGTGTGGTGCCCTGTCTGTCTACAGTTATGGCACCATGCCTTAGTGGCATCCCAGTTCTTACCCTGGTACCCACCTTTGTTTTGGGTTCTGTCTCGGGGCCCACCCACCTGTTCTGGTTTTTGGGGGCCTACAGAGGACTCTTTTTCTTTGTTTCTAGTGTCACCCACTTTCTCCTGGGGAGGCTTTGTAACCCCTTTCTTTTGGTCACCCCCAGTGGAAGTTTTGGTTACCCTAGTCTTGACACAGTGGTCTGCCTTCTTTCCCAATTCTTGGGGAGAAATTGGACCTAGGTCTACCAGATACTGAAGCAACTTTTCATTGAAGCAGTTACTTAAAATGTTTTCTTTCATAAACAAATTATAAAGCCCAACATAGTCATGCACTTCATTTCCAGTTACCCAACCATCCAGTGTTTTCACTGAGTAGTCTACAAAATCAACCCAGGTCTGGCTCGAGGATTTTTGAGCCCCCCTGAATCTAATTCTATACTCCTCAGTGGAGAATCCAAAGCCCTCAATCAGGGTTCCCTTCATGAGGTCATAAGATTCTGCATCTTTTCCAGAGAGTGTGAGGAGTCTATCCCTACACTTTCCAGTGAACATTTCCCAAAGGAGAGCACCCCAGTGAGATTTGTTCACTTTTCTGGTTACACAAGCCCTCTCAAAAGCTGTGAACCATTTGGTGATGTCATCACCATCTTCATATTTAGTTACAATCCCTTTAGGGATTTTCAACATGTCAGGAGAATCTCTGACCCTATTTATGTTGCTGCCACCATTGATGGGTCCTAGGCCCATCTCTTGTCTTTCCCTTTCTATGGCTAGGATCTGTCTTTCCAAAGCCAATCTTTTGGCCATCCTGGCTAACTGGATGTCCTCTTCACTGGAGTTATCCTCAGTGATTTCAGAGAGGTTGGTCCCTCCTGTGAGGGAGCCAGTATCTCTGACTATTATGCTTGGAGTCAGGGCTTGAGAGGCCCTGTCCTCCCTAGATAGGACTGGTAGGGGGGAATCATCCTCCAAGTCACTATCATCATCCTCTGTGTTGCCATCCTCAGAGGGGTTGGCCTTTTCAAACTCTGCCAACAGCTCCTGGAGCTGTAGTTTGGAAGGTCTGGGGCCCATTGCTATTTTCTTTATTTTACAGAGTGACCTTAGCTCCCTCATCTTAAGATGGAGGTAAGGTGTGGTGTCGAGTTCCACCACATTCACATCTGTACTAGACATTATGCTTCTAAAAGTTGGAATACTTTTTAAGAATCTAAAAACTAGTTCTAGAATCTAATTCAAACTTTTACCAAACTTTTAAACTCTAAAGGAAATGCTAACAGGGACTAACACAAGGCCCTAGCAGGACTTTAAAGAATTTAGAAAAATTTCAAATTGCAAAAATCTATTTCTAATGACAATTTTTGGAATTTGTTTTGTGATCAGGTATTGGCTGAGTAGTCCAGCAAATGCAAAGTCTTGTACCCCACCGCTGATCCACCAATGTAGGAAGTTGGCTCTGTATGTGCTATTTCAAAGTAAGGAATAGCATGCCCATAGTCCAAGGGTTCCCCTTAGAGGTAAGATAGTGGCAAAAAGAGATAATACTAATGCTCTATTTTGTGGTAGTGTGGTCGAGCAGTAGGCTTATCAAAGGAGTAGTGTTAAGCATTTGTTGTACATACACACAGGCAATAAATGAGGAACACACACTCAGAGACAAATCCAGCCAATAGGTTTTGTTATAGAAAAATATATTTTCTTAGTTTATTTTAAGAACCACAGGTTCAAATTCTACATGTAATATCTCATTTGAAAGGTATTGCATGTAAATACTTTGGGAACTTTGAATCATTACATTAGCATGTATACTTTTTACATAAAACACAATAAGCTGTTTTAAAAGTGGACACTGCAATTTTCACAGTTCCTGGGGGAGGTAAAATAGTGTTAGTTTTAACAGGTAAGTAAGTCACTTACAGGTTTCAGTTTTTGGTCCAAGGTAGCCCACCGTTGGGGGTTCAGAGCAACCCCAAAGTTATCACACCAGCAGCTCAGGGCCGGTCAGGTGCAAAGGTCAAAGAGGTGCCCAAAACACATAGGCTTCAATGGAGAGAAGGGGGTGCCCCGGTTCCAGTCTGCCAGCAGGTAAGTACCCGCGTCTTCGGAGGGCAGACCAGGGGGGTTTTGTAGGGCACTGGGGGGGACACAAGTCAGCACAAAAAAGTACACCCTCAGCAGCGCGGGGGCGGCCGGGTGCAGTGTACAAACACGCGTCGGGTTTGTAATGGTTTCCTATGAGAGACCAAGGGGTCTCTTCAGCGATGCAGGCCGGCAAGGGGGGGGCTCCTCGGGGTAGCCACCACCTGGGCAAGGGAGAGGGCCTCCTGGGGGTCACTCCTGCACAGGAGTTCCGTTCCTTCAGGTGCTGGGGGCTGCGGGTGCAGGGTCTTTTCCAGCCGTCGGGAAATGGAGTTCAGGCAGTCGCGGTCAGGGGGAGCCTCGGGATTCCCTCTGCAGGCGTCGCTGTGGGGGCACAGGGGGGACAACTTTGGTTACTCACAGTCTTGGAGTCGCCGGAGGGTCCTCCCTGAGGTGTTGGTTCTCCACCAGTCGAGTCGGGGTCGCCGGGTGCAGTGTTGCAAGTCTCACGCTTCTTGCGGGGAGTTGCAGGGGTCTTTAAATCTGCTCCTTGAAACAAAGTTGCAGTTCTTTTGGAGCAGTGCCGCTGTCCTCGGGAGTTCCTTGTCTTTTCTCGAAGCTGGGCAGTCCTCAGAGGATTCAGAGGTTGCTGGTCCCTTGGAAAGCGTCGCTGGAGCAGGTTTCTTTGGAAGGCAGGAGACAGGCCGGTAAGTCTGGGGCCAAAGCAGTTGGTGTCTTCTGTTCTTCCTCTGCAGGGGTTTTTCAGCTCAGCAGTCCTCTTCTTCTTGTTAGTTGCAGGAATCTCAATTCTTAGGTTCAGGGGAGCCCTTAAATACTAAATTTAAGGGCGTGTTTAGGTCTGGGGGTTAGTAGCCAATGGCTACTAGCCCTGAGGGTGAGTATACCCTCTTTGTGCCTCCTCCCAAGGGGAGGGGGTCACAATCCTATCCCTATTGGGGGAATCCTCCTTCTACAAGATGGAGGATTTCTAAAAGTCAGAGTCACCTCAGCTCAGGACACCTTAAGGGCTGTCCTGACTGGCCAGTGACTCCTCCTTGTTTTTCTCATTATCTCTCCTGGACTTGCCGCCAAAAGTGGGGGCTGGGTCCAGGGGGCGGGCATCTCCACTAGCTGGAGTGCCCTGGGGCATTGTAACACGAAGCTTGAGCCTTTGAAGCTCACTGCTAGGTGTTACAGTTCCTGCAGGGGGGAGGTGTGAAGCACCTCCACCCAGAGCAGGCTTTGTGTCTGTCCTCAGAGAGCACAAAGGCTCTCACCGCATGGGGTCAGAAACTCGTCTCTCAGCAGCAGGCTGGCACAGACCAGTCAGTCCTGCACTGAACAATTGGGTAAAATACAGGGGGCATCTCTAAGATGCCCTCTGTGTGCATTTTTTAATAAATCCAACACTGGCATCAGTGTGGGTTTATTATTCTGAGAAGTTTGATACTAAACTTCCCAGTATTCAGTGTAGCCATTATGGAGCTGTGGAGTTCGTTTTTGACAGACTCCCAGACCATATTCTCCTGTGGCTACCCTGCACTTACAATGTCTAAGGTTTTGCTTAGACACTGTAGGGGCATAGTGCTCATGCACCTATGCCCTCACCTGTGGTATAGTGCACCCTGCCTTAGGGCTGTAAGGCCTGCTAGAGGGGTGACTTACCTATGCCACAGGCAGTGTGAGGTTGGCATGGCACCCTGAGGGGAGTGCCATGTTGACTTAGTCATTTTCTCCCCACCAGCACACACAAGCTGGCAAGCAGTGTGTCTGTGCTGAGTGAGGGGTCCCTAGGGTGGCATAAGACATGCTGCAGCCCTTAGAGACCTTCCCTGGCATCAAGGCCCTTAGTACCAGGGGTACCAGTTACAAGGGACTTACCTAGGTGCCAGGGTTGTGCCAATTGTGGAAACAATGGTACATTTTAGGTGAAATAACACTGGTGCTGGGGCCTGGTTAGCAGGGTCCCAGCACACTTCTCAGTCAAGTCAGCATCAGTATCAGGCAAAAAGTGGGGGGTAACTGCAACAGGGAGCCATTTCTTTACACATGCTTTCTCCGGGCAGAGCTCCTCAATCTTTCCCTATGCTCAGTTACAATCCCCTCAACATGGAAACACACACTAGTGTACCCACTTCTAAAAACGCCCAACTTGGAACCTTTCCTGGCAATTCTAGCCCTATTCCTCTCCTATCTTTGTCTACTAAGATTTTGGAGAAATTAGAATGAACATCCAGTTTTCAAACAATCATAACGTTAGTTCACTCTTGGACAGTTCCCAATCTGCCTTACAACCACTACATAGTAAGTAGACCATTCTGTTCACTGTCTTTGTGCCGTCTTAGACCAAGGAGTCACTGCCATCTTGATATTATTAGATCTCTTAGCGGCCTTAGATGCTGTTTAACATTCCATGATGGTCAACTGTTTCCTTAGCTTTGGCACCAGTAAAACAGCTTTTAAATATTTTTTCTCCTTTGTGTCCAAAATTTCACAATCAGTTTTGATAGCTCCTGCTGTTCCTCCTCACCTGTTGTGTTACAAAGTGTCCTTTAGGGGGCCTCTTAAGATCCACTCTTCAATATCTACATTGCTTTTTCAGCTGCACTTGTTTGCTCTTTTGACTTTTAAATCTTCTGTCATGCCTACAGTTTCAGGGTTTAATAACCAAACTCCCACTTACGATAAATACTATTCCTGCATGTCTGCAGTTGCCAAACGGAAGAAAGCCAACTGTCTTAAACTTAATGGTGAGAAGTCTGAAATTCTTCTGTTTAGCAAGTAACATTTCTCCTCACCAGGCTGGCGGCCCTCTAACCTCAGCCAACCTTCTGTGCATTCACTGGCTGTAAGAAATCCAAGAATCTTGTTCAATCACAAGCTATCTTTCATGCGCCAAGTCTCTAAATTAGCAACCACCTGCCCTGCCCTATGGAGAATTCTAAGAAAGATTTTTCCTGTATATCTGATAATGTCTTGGGAGACTGTAGTCCATGCTCTAATCACTTCTCTCCTAAACTGCAGCAGTTCTCTGTATCTTGGCATGTTACTATATCTTCTACACCACCTTCAGGTAATTCAAAACATGACTGCCAAGCTTTTAGTTAACATTACACGTCATGCAACTTTGCCATCACTCTTGCCATCAGTGTTCTATGAATTCAAGCTTAGCGTGTTTGCCTCAAATTGAGCAAGGCATTGTGGATGTTCCTTTTGCTACCTGACCTCCAAGGACTAGAACAGCCTGCCTTTGAACATCAGACTCAACTCTTTTTAATCTGTTTTCAGTAAGGATTGTTAAACTTGGCAAGTCTGTCTTTAGCACACTTTAGTTGAAGACCTGCCCTTGGATAACTCGTTGTGGACAGCAGTGCACTTCATAACACTTCATTCATTCATTCATTTGTTCCTTCATTTACGCCTACCTCCACTTATGACTAGCTGAGACAAAGAAGTAGTTAAAAAAAGAAGAAAACCACGGCACATCTCAGGTTCATGATGAAAGTCCTTTATTCCTTAGTTCTGTGTCAGGAAAGTTGGTGCCCTGATCCAATCAAATACACTCGCCAAATAGTTTGAAAGCGAATACAATTTTCATAGTTGAGAGAAAACAGGCTGTATTCGCTTTCAAACTATTTGCCGAGTGTATTCGATTGGATCAGAGCACCAACTTTCCTGACACAGAACTTATATAGCTTATATTTGGAAGTGCGCACCACTTATACACAGCCACAATTGTTGATGTTTTTGTTGTTCATATACAAAGAGGTAGTTGTTTGTAATATTTACTAAGTTATGGCATGGTCCTGCTCTCCTAAGAGTTAGCACATAATCACGGTGCTTAGCAACTTGTGCACAGCTTTGCACCATTGTGCCATACAGTGCAGCACACATGCAAAGCTACAAATATTTGGAGAAATAAAAGCATTTCTCAGAATTAAAACCAATCTAAAATAGACATTATCTTTTGTGCAAAACCCTGCCTACTTTTGTTAGGAGACAGGATTTTGCATCTAAAAAATTTATGATTGCATAGGAACGCATATATACAAACCATGAAATGCCTCCTAGCGCAAGTATTGCAAAGCAGTGCAAAGCGCTCCTTTGCATTACTTCAGGAAACTTTGTAGCACAAAACCTGCACTGGAAGGAAAATGTGCTTACCTTGTAGCATCTGTTTGTAGTTGTAGTGCTGTAGATTCACATGATTTGCATACTCCTTCTTTGAAGAAGTCTTTCAAGTCAAATGGTATAGTGACTCCTCCTACAGTTGATGATGTGCATGGGCTTCAGCTCCATTGTTAGATTTGTTCCTCACACATCAGGTGAGGATCCGAATGGAGCACAGAAATGAAAGAAGAAGGCCTTGCACTATGATAGAGGAATTACAGGAACCTTTTTCAATTGTGTTGTAGGGGCACAGGCTCTGTGGTGCCTTTGAGTATGAGTGTCTGTACTTTCTCTTCTAAGAGACGTTGATGTCCTGGGGAGAGGAAAGGTTTGCAGGAGAAATGTTTAGTGGTTGAGCTTTGAGTTCCAGGCAGTAAACCTGATCTACAACAGATAGGCCCATTGATCTGAGGGGATCTTTTGCCACTGTTGGTGGAACCCCAGACATCTTCCCCCAACAGGTTTTGTGTGGTCAGGAGGAAGGGCGACTGAGTCACTCCATTTATCGCTCCCCCTCTACTCCTGGCTTTGGAGTTGTTATCCCATAAGCTATCCTGGAGTATCCCTGGGAGAGTTCCTGATGTTGCTGCTGCCTCTGATTGGTGGCGGAAGTGTCCTGAGAGGTGGCTTTGACACCACCATAATACTGGGTTCTATGAAAGGACCCAGAGGGCAATGTGGACTGAAGAGCCCTTAGGTGTCTGTGTCTTTTTAGATTTTCTCCAGTATCTGATCAAGAGGTGTTTCCTTTCGAAGGGCAAGCTGATCAGATGTAGCTGTACTTCTGGCTTGAAGCCCAAGATACAAAGCCGTGTGCGGAGCTCAATGAGGACTATGAGGACTCTCGTGTTGATTTCTCTTGCGGAGATGTCAGCAGAGTTTAGGGCTCATCTAATGGTGGTGTTAGAGATAGTCTTGCCATTTGAAACTAGCTTCTGTGCTATGTCACATCTAGAAAGTAAGTTGAACAAGTTGGCAATGCACCAGTGTAGGAAGCTGTTTTCTTTTAACTTATTTAGCGTACACATGTAGGGGTACACCATACAAAAATTCCAGATGACCCTTATTCATTTACAGAGGCTTACTTTAATAATCCTAATTGTTCTATTTGCGGTAGTGTGGTCAAGCAGCTCAGGCTAATCAGAGGAGAATGTTGAACATTTGTTCTACACAAACAGGCAATAAATGAGACACACACTCAATAAACAAATCCAAGATCAAGTTATAAAACTATGGCAGTTTTTTATTTAAACTCCTTTAGATGTTATAGATTTTTCAAGAAAAACGATAAGAACAATAGAGCCATCAGATCTTAGGTATGAACCTTGAATGCGGTAATTCTATCCTATGGGAGCAACATACACTGCACAGGTGTAATTGCAAACACTTTTGAGGGTATCTTCCAGGACTTAAGATCCAAGAAACCACCAGCAGTTTAGTTTTACTTGTCATGATGTGTCTGGGTGCAGAGGTGCTGTTTGCTTTGGTTACCTCAAGTGCTAGGTGTCGAAGGAGGACCTGCAAAAGAGAGGCTGCAAGGGGGGGACTTGGGGACAGGTTCACCAGAATCCAAAGGCAGGCTCTGCTCTTGAGGGTCTCTGGAGCACAGGGACACTGTTGGTTTCAGTGAATTTGGGCTGATGGGCTCCGGTGCAGAGGTGTTTGGAGGCTCTCACTTGGTTTTGGTGAGCTAGAGAGGAGGAGAAAATAGGGCGCAGGGTTATGCTCAACAATTGCCTTGTGAATCCTGAAGTCCCTCGATGGGAGGTCGATGTTGGTTTTGGTGATGCCTGGACTGGATAGGCAACAAGCCTTGGTAGTTGCAAGGGCTTGGTACCCAGAGTGCTGGTGCTGAGAGGCTCCCAGAGGGGTTAAGGTTTCTTTTCTTGGTGAAGTGATGAGGCTGACATCATGGACTCAGGTTCTCCTCAACCTCTTCCTGATATGTTGCTCCCTCAGTTGGTCTGAAGGCCAGCAAGAAGGAGTACCGGATTGGTGCACTTGGTGCCAGCAGATGCAAAAGGATGGTTCCTCTACCCCAAGGGAAATACTGCTTTGTAGTTGAAGAGTGTGACAATTCTCCAAGGGTTTCAGAAAGCTGTTCAGCTTCTGGATGAATCGGCCTTCATGACTGTTGCAGTGCAATCAGCCAGGGAGGGTTTGGCACCAATTTTGGTGCAAGACCTCTATTCTCACAACTATTACTCTTCTTTGTCTTACCTTCAGTTCCAAGTAGATGACATTGACTTCATAGTATCAGGGGGACCCCTAATTACTAAATTTAGGGACATTAAGGGGAGTGTAGGGTTGTAGCAGATGGGCTACTTACCCCTGGGATGACTACATCCCCTACATGACCACTTCCTATGCAGTGGGCATATTCCTGACTCGAAATTGCTAGTTTCACCAAAAACAATATGGTGAAACCCTTGTTGGCTCTGCAGTTCAGGTAGCCCACCTTAGGGGTGTGACTAGCTTAAAAGTGCAACACGCCTCCTGAATGTCTAATTTGCCATCTGCTTTGGTGCCAAATGGGCCTCAGGGCATATGTGGTGCTCCCCAGATGTGGGGGGACGCCAGGATCACATATCAAAGGTGGCAGAGGCTTTAAAGTATCTGGCTTTTATATGCTAAATCACTAGCCATCCTGCTGCAGGAGGTGTGATCCCCTTCCTCTGGAGCAGGCATTGTATCTGGCCTCTGAGAGTGAGGCCTCTCACATACAGGGGGTCAGAAGTGTGTCTGTGATGGCAGTCTGGTCAGTACCTGCCAGCCAGCACACTACGAGACTAGTACTTTTTCAGGGGGTCACCTCTAAGGTGACCTCTGGGTGCATGTACCACTACATCTAAAACTCACATCAAAACAGATTTATTAGCATCAAAACAGATTTATTAAGATGAGATGTTTGATACCAAACACCAGTATGTTCAGTAAGCCTCATGTAGCTGGGTAACTCATAATGGCCAGTGCCTAGTACATGTCCTCAAAATGGCTTCCACAACACTAGCAATGTCTATGGAACTAGGCATCACAGAGGTACATCTACTCTTGCAGATGTGGCCTCACATGAAATATAATGCACCCTGACGTAGGGCTCTAAGGTCTCACACACAGGGTGTGTGCAATGTAGTATTTTCAAATGATTTGCAACATTTCATGCATTGTGCATGGTCCCTTAGGGTGGCATAATACATGCTGCAGCCCCTAGGTATCTTCTTTAGTACCCATGCCCTAGGTGCCAGGGGTATAATTCCCAGGGACTTACATGGGTGCTAAGGTCCTTTACAATTGGGTTTCAATTAGACATTTACCATGTTTTAAGGGAAAGAGCACCTGAGGCCTGGTTACATGGGACCCAGTGTACTTTTAGTCAAAAAGCATCAGTACTGGGGTACAAAGTGGGGATGACCATGTCAGAAAGGGCACTTTCCTACAAACAGTGGTTGGCTGGCTATGCAGCTACCCTTATGTCTGCTACATCAATCTTTGTACTCTTCTTGCATGGCAGCAGGGTGTCACCAATACCCTGGGCATTGGATCGCCTACGTGCACTATAAGCAAGTCTCGTGGGAATTGGCTCTATATGTAAGGTGAATCCAAGGGAGAGGGTGTATATTTTTTATCTGTCTTTCACCAGATTTTAAAGATCCTTGGAGTGGACTTGTACATGCTCTTGAGAATGAGGAGATACTGGACAGAATGCTGGGTGTTAGAAAGTGTTTCAACAAGGAAATCCTCCTCCTCAGGGATTATGTATAAATCAACCGTGTGATGCCCCTCTTTTAACATTCAAGATCTCAGTGGTTTCAGCGCTGTGATATCCCCTAGAGGATGAGAGTTGCACTCTACAAAAAACATAAATCAAAATAAATAAGGTGTCCATCCTGTGAATAACCTAATGATAAAAGGTGGTGTCATAAGGAGTGGATGGCTGGAGGGGTATAAATCAGGTCATCATCCCCTGTGGGGACGACATTATAGCTATCCTATGGATCATCCATAGTGTGAGGATTTCACTGGGACTCATAAGGGTCCAAAGGATATGGAGAGCTAACCCCCCATAGGATGAATGTGGAGAGACATCCGGTGAAAGTAGCAAAGGTGGTCTATGTGGTGGCGGTGAAGGGGGTGGAAGAAGAGGCAGTGATGTCAGGGAAGAGGGAGAGGAGAAGGAGGAAGATGTGGAGGAAGAGGAGAAGGAGAATGAGAAGGTGGAGGACTGGTACCCCTGTCCTGATTTGTCTTTAGTTTTGGATGTGGTGGAGACTCCAAGGTGTGTTGTTCCTCAAAGATGAGCTTTTTATTTTTGGGCAGAGGTCACACCTTTAGAGGGGGTGTTGCTGAAATGTTGTCCCTTCCGCAGGGAATGAACAGTCATTTCTGCCAAGGTGCTGCATAATAGGATAATTGCACTCTTTAGTCTGCAGTGGACTGAGCATTTGTTGATCGAGTCAATGTCAAGAGAGTTTTCTGCTTAAATGGAGGTCTTGGCACTGAGTGATGTTTCTGCTAGTAAGAGAGTTTTGGTGTTAAGGGCCCTGTAGGTTTTGAGGGAGCTGCTGGTATCAAGGAAGGCCAGGTCTTGTGTGGATGTTTTGGCACTGTGGTTGGAGCATGACCCGAAGCCCTGTGTTAGTACTAACCATGGCTGGAAAGCAGTGGCAGACCAGAGGCTATTCTGGGGGTTGTAGGCTCAATGCCTGAACATCAAGGGGCCGGTGTGTAGCCTGTGAATGAGGTCAATCTGTAATAGGTTGGGATGTCTGTCTTGGAGCCCAATGGTGAACTCATTTTCAGGCAAGGGGCTGGTCACACGCTCTTCTTCAATGTCCTCACAGAATATGTCTGGAATGTCATCATCTGTCGCTAATTGCACTGGTACTTGGGGCTCTTTTTGCACTTGATGGCAAGTCAGGCAGAGTAGGAGGTCTCGTTGTTGTCCAGCGATAGAGTTTGCAGACCTGGTGGTGAGTGGTGCACGGGGACTTCAACTGACACTGCAGACAGTACTGAAAGGGAGTTCTTTCCATCACGGTGTCTGCATTCTCAAGGATGGAGTTCCATGAGAAGGCCCTTGTTGACACACAAACCCAAGACAGAGAGTCAAGGGGACCCAGGTCATAGAAGTGAAGTGAGTCTTGGCTGAAGTGAAGTGGCTGGTCAATGGAAGGACCAACCTTCAGCTCCTCTTCAACATCCTTGCCAAAAATCTCTGGAGTGTCATCCTCTGTTGATGAGCCATCATGCGTCGAGGCAGTCGCTAATTGCATTGGTACCTGAGGTTCTTTTTTTTGACTGGATAGACAAAGATTGCAGACCTAGTGGTGGTCTGTCCACACGTACTTAGAATGACCCTGTGAACAGTACTGAAATGGAGTCCTTTCTATCAAGGTGTTTGCATTTTAGATGACGGAGTCCCATGAAAAGACCCCAAGAGGGGCGAGGCCTCAAGATTGGTCATCAAGGATTCCCTGGTCGTAGAACCAACAGAACCATGACAGAGGTGAACTAAATGCAAAAAAAGATTGTCTCTTGCCAACTAGAGTGAAGGAACCGAAAGTCTCTAAAGATGATCACCACATGGTGTAAACCCAGAGCTTCAGAAATGCATGTCCGAACACAATAGTGGAAAATAATCTAATATTGGAGCCGATGCCTGTGCGTATTACCAACTGTAGGAGGAGTCAATATACCTTGTGACTCAAAAGGCTTTTTTGAAGATATACAAATTGCGCAGGTCTGAGCCCAACACTATATGGCAGGAGTATGCTGAGCATGTGTACACAGAGCTACACATGCCATGGGCAGTAAATTCCAATTTAACATGTGGTGCCCCTTTCTATCACTTTAAAAATGCAAACTTAGTGCAAAATGTTAGTTAATCTGCCCCTACCTGTCTGTCTCTCATGACTAGAGGAGGCAGGGACCTGGTAGATAAGCAGAATCTTGCTATTATGATTATTTTGATCTGTTTCCAGTGACATGCTAATTCAAAGTCTGAGCAAAGTGGGGACCAACTGAAGTAGAATGCAGGTTGAGCTATGGGGATGAATAAAGAATGTTTGCTTTTTTTGTATATGTCAACATGTTTGCTTTTCTGTGTGTGAGAGCCTATGTGGTTAAATGAATGAATGGATGTGTATGTGTTGGTGTGCATGTCCAAAGGGGGTTGTTCCCTGGACACTAGATGCCAGAGAATCTTAGATAGTGCCACTAACATGATGTTATGCTCAAAGGGGTTAATTGAGTTGGCCATTAGAAACAACTGGCTTTTGATGTCATTAATGAGTTCTCCTCAGCAGCAACTCATGTTAATGACAATATCGCCTCAATGTTTAACATATACTAATTTTCATCAGAAATATAATGTCTGTCGGAGACCACTATGATCGAGGTCTTTGAAGGGTCTCTGTAGAGTGATGCCACTAAAGATTGTTCTGTTTTTTTTGTTGCACTGAATGAATTGTTAAGCATATAGTAGAAGGGTATGCTATCATTTAAAAGCCAAATGTTACATGATATGCCAAATGTTGGTAAATCATTAGTCTGGATTTTGGATTTTAGAAAGTATAGGAATTGGACCAAAGAGAAAAAATATTATCCTATGGTGAAATAATGTTTTTGGATCATTCTTAAGCAAGGTCTTATCCACTATTCATCATCTAGACCTTACATACTCTGTCCCAGGAATTAAACAAACTACTTCCCATTAGGAATCTAAGATAGTACATATTACACGATTATCAGTCTCCAGATAACTTTACCTTTAGATACACCAGATGTGATGTCTAAAGGTCGTAGCAATAGTCTAAGTAAGACAGAAAAAGCAGAACACAAAATTCTGTGTTGAACATCAGGCACAATGCTTTAGATAACCCATCTAAAACTGCAGACAGTATTCCAAGACATGGCCTGAGACCCTGACATACTATGCAGGATGTTGTCTCTAAAACTCATTGCAATAGTCTAGGCGCAGTCACCAGATTTGGGCATAATATTCCATTTGAGAAATTGAGGATTGGACACAACACTGATCAAGTGCTCCAATACTGGTACTCCAAAACTAGTCTCCAGATTTGCCCTCTAGAAAAGAAGATAGGATTCCAAAGGAGGACTCTGGAATGGGGCAAAATATGACTGATAAGGCCACCAGAACATTTTGCAATAGTTTAGATTGGGTATAATAGTCAACACAAGGTTTTCAGAAATGGAAGTAAGACAAAAGATTAGGCCTTCTGAATTTAACTGGACTGAAGATCTTCAGACTTGGCATCTATGAATGCAACACAAGATATCAGTCATTCATAATGGGGCACAATACCCCATAGGAGACCTGAAAATAGGTTGGATGTGACCTGTAGAACTAAACAAAATGCACTACATACAATTTCCAGAAGTGAACACCGTGTACTGAAGGTAGCCTCCAAAAGAGGACAGAGGACCTCAGATGTGTTCCCCAGATCTTTACACATTACACCATATATGTCTTTTAGAACTAGGCACAATAATACAAGTGGAGGCCATGGTGCTTAAGGCAATACAACAGAGGTGGCCTCTAGGACTGAACATGATAGACTTGACAAATCCTCCAAACATGGGACAAAGTGCAAGAGTAGAGTTTTAACTGGATGCAAAACATTGTAAGACTGACTTCCTTGAATGAATGCATCATTTTATTTGTGGCCTTCAGAATTGAACACTATGCATCATTGATAGCCTCCACATAATATGCCGACTGGTGGCTACAGAATCCAACAAAACACTTCCTATATGATATCTAGAATTGGACACTTTATGCCAGATGTGCCCTCTAAAATTAATGATGTTACTATAGGTAAGAAACTATACAAAATATTATAGATTGGATACCAAATTTCATTTGCAAACGTGAGGTATGGGCATAAAACAGCAGATCTCCCTTTGTAGGCGAACATTGACAACTAAACATGACAATTCAAGTATATTATTGGGGACTTGACAACAATACTCCAGTTGTGGGCAACAATATTATCAACATACACCAGTGAGGAGCTCTGCCACTAAATATAATACCCCTGTAAATGAGTCCTCCAGGAAAGGACACAAATGTCAGGTATGACCTCTTGAATCAAACACAATATGCAAGAGTTCACCCTACAAAATGGACACAACACACCACAAGAGACCCCAGAACCCTAAACATCACATCAGAGATGGTCTTTAGAACTAGACACAACATTCCATATGTAGCCATCCCCACTGAACACAATGATAAATGGCCCCAAATCATAAAGGTATTGGTGTATATAAGTTGAACATTTCTAAAACATGAGCTTACACTATTAAATGGGATTCCAGCATGGTGTGAGCAAAGACTATCCCTTGGTTGTAGCAAATCAGGACAGTATACCTCTTGAAGAGGACAAATAAAACATTTGAGTTTTTCTGTATTCCTATGTCTTTTAGAAGGCACACACCTAACCTGGAGATTTTCTATTGTGAAGGGCAGGAATTCATCTGTTTTAGATGAGGGGGAGGGGAGAAAATGATTGTCTAGGTGTACAAAAAGAGCTTCTCTATTTGTCAAAAAAAACATTTTTCCTGTGGAGAAAGAAATAGCACTTAAATTGCATCTGGTTGGTATGCTTACACAAGGATAACTGTACACATACTACGTTATATGACATATAGAATTCACAAAAGAATGTTGAAAACTGAGAGTAAGGCAGTTTCCTATAAACATGCATGGATCCCTTTGTAAATAACAAAAAAATAGAAAAAGTCTTGAGGAGTTATATCTTTAGTTTTAGAATTGGGCTCCTGAGAAGAACTTGCCAAAATGTATATGCAAACTACAGTGGTAAACCAACCATACCGTTCTGCTTATGAAAGCTCTCCCTCTGCACCCTAATAACTTTCTTGCTCTCTCCATTATATCATAAACACATATACTGATGATATTTCGTCTGAGAACTACAAACATCTCAAGAACACTGACATCTTTATGGTCTCTGTAAAAATACCCACTAAAAGGTGCATAATGTTCATACAGCTGATTGCTCTCTTCGTCTGTTTCCACACCAGTATTCAAGATTGTGGTACAGATAAAAAGGACAATTAAATATTAAAAGAACATAATTTGTCATCAAATTTGATACAGAAGCTCTCAACACATCTTAAAACTGTACTTCTCACTTTCTAAATTGTTTTGTGAGAGCTTTTGGTGTATAGCTTGACAATTAATCACATGATACCTTCAGCAGACTTCTTGTCTCCAACAATCCTTTCAAGAACACCTCGTGGAAGTTTTTCAAAGGCGTCATCAGTTGGCGCAAACAGTGTGAAATGGCCAGGTTGTCCAAGAGTATCTAGCACTTCAGAAGCAAGGGCAGCTGCCTAGAAAAGATTTACAAAGCAGAAATATAAAATGTCTGCATCAAAGGTCTGATATCATTAGGGGTGATTAATTCAATCAGCTAAGTGTTGCATTTGTTATTGTATCTGGGACTGGTGGCTTTAAAGGATGCTGTGGGTCTTTTACCCAAGCATATTGGGTTTTATGTATGGCAGTATTGTTTTCTATAATTTTATGGGTAGCATATATGGTTGGTGGAATTTAAGTTAGCACTTAGGGTACTACTACCATTCTTTATGTGATAAGACCAATTATCTTTGAGTATCTGCAGACAATAAACTTCTGCAATGTGGTTATGCCTACAAATGCCACAGATTGTAGTGACTCTTCTTGTGATATGAACACAAAGCTAACTATTAAGATTGGCTCATCCCACTGCAAGTGGCCAGTTTATTAGTATCCTATGCGTTTAAGACAACAACAGCAAAAACAGATAACTTGAAGATGACAAGAGGCTATCTATACATGTTTTGGTCCTGGCTATTGTTTTCCAGAAGGGCATAAGACTAATAGGCAGCTTGAAAAAGAAGGTAGTTTGGGAGGGAAAAAGAGGTATGAAATTCAGACCAAAAATTACAATATAATAAGAATACTATAAGGTAACTGTTAAATAGTGATGGTTTCATGTGGAACAAACAACTAGTTCACAGTGGTTGAAACCTGAAGTGGATATTTTATAACAGCTGGTGTGTTTTGAAAAGCTTTATGATATTTGCCTGGTCAAAGAAAAGTAATAATGTGTGTGACTGCAAGAATAAATAGTATCTATTACATTTGTGACTAGTGTTCTATAATATGATTTCTATATTTCTTTTCTCAATGTGCCATGTACTATGTTTTTGTGCTTCAGATCACTCTTCCCCCACCATTGTTTTCTAATGATTGCTAAAGCATTATAATGTGTGTAAAATCAAAAAAGGTGTTTAATAAATGAACTCTTCATATGTCCAAACAAAAATAGTTATTTTTATTATTTGATGTATTACATTTTATAGAAATTTGTACTCATTTATACTTTCAACAACTCTTGAACATATCTTAAAAGTAAAAAAAAGGTACAATGCCAACATTTTATTAACATTTCTATAAATGTCATTTGGACCGGAACGATGAGCACTATAGTAAATTATTACAATTATCTATTTAACACAAACGCAGAACGAGTCACAATGACTTAATAGATGTAATAAATAAAAGAGCATTTATACATGGCTATATTATTAGCATTCTCTTGCATCCACACTTTGAGTTGTTTGCAAGCAATGGAAGCAAATCTGAGGCATCTGTGTGCCTCTTTAAATGG
Organism: Pleurodeles waltl; assembly: GCF_031143425.1. Taxonomy (NCBI): domain Eukaryota; kingdom Metazoa; phylum Chordata; class Amphibia; order Caudata; family Salamandridae; genus Pleurodeles; species Pleurodeles waltl. The sequence continues at coordinate 1,211,762,484 of NC_090447.1, read as the reverse complement.
TTTGACACACGGTGTTGCAAAATCACACAATCATGCAAAGTGGTGCAAAGTTCAAAGGGTATTTAGTGAAACACTTTTTACGCAAATAGTACTTTGTACTGTATTGCTTTGCTTTACTTCAAGGAGACATTACATGGGGGGGGGGTATGTGGGTGTTCCAGCATAAGCACTCATGATTTTGATGAAATCCCTAGTCACTGAAATCGTCCGACCAGGATTTGAAAAACATAAATCTTCTTGAGGCAGTTTCAAAGTTTGTTAAATATATTTATTTTTCCAAGCATTTCACACATGGTATGTGTGCTGCACTACATAATAAACATCCAGGTCCTCATTACGACTTTGGCAGATGGAAAAGCCCGTCCGTAGAAGCCATGCAGTCAGAAAACTGGCAATGCAGTAACTTGACCACAGGGCTGTTACTAGTTTCCTGCTGGAGAGGTGGGTGGAAACAGTCAGAAACAACCCACAACATTGATGCAGGCTCATAATAGAGCCGGGGGCAATGTTGCTGTGCCTCAGGTGCAGCAGCACCTGGCACGCTTTTCACTGTCTGCAAAGCAGGCAGTGAAAAGCGTGATGTGGCTAGCCAGGGGGGCCCCCAGCGCCCCGTTTCGACCAGCTTTTACATGGGGGTGCAAGCAGTGCTGCCCTTGTGAATTGAGACCACCAGCACCGCCAGACCATCAGCAAAAATGTAGGAGTGCCTACGGTCCGACTGTGGCTTGTTCACCACAGTCATAATATGGAGGGTCGGCCGCTGCATTGGTGGTGGTGAGACCACTTGTAAGGACACCCCCAGTGTCTGAAATTCTTTAAAAAATGTCTAGGCATGGACATTTCTTTAGAGGAATGGCATACTTCAAGAACAAATCCAATGCTAGACTTAATGCCATACCTATGTACCATGATGTAAAAGTGTGTGTGTGAGGTGCAAAATTGTCTTTTAATTGCACAGCTCGTGGCGCTAGTTAGCCTGTTTGTTCATTGGTGCAGGGGAAGAGAGCAGCAGCAGGGCACATTAAGTAAATGTGGCTTTATGATGCTGCTGCTTTCTTCCTCTTTTGCAACCCAGTATAGCAACTTTGTTGCTGCAATGGATTGCACTAGAATTTTTTTAATCTGCTTCTTGATGCTCTAGAACAAGCATTTTTTCATCTGCTTGCATTCAGAGATCCCTATACGAACAAAAATTAGGTTGTGATAGCAATCAATGTAGAAAATCCAAAACAATGATTTAAATAATAAAAAATATAGACAAATTTATCAAGACATAGAGTCCGTGTGGGTAGCGATTGAAACGCAATGTACAGAAGTGCTTAGGCAAAATAAAATAAAATAAAAATATATATATATATATATATATATATATATGCAATATTTGTATCACAGATAAATCAATAGCAATACAGACGGTTGGACAATAAGTTAATGTACAGAAGAGTCTTTATATGTTGATGATGGCATTTTAATCCTTTCCTCAGAGTAGATCATTATCAGGACAGGTTTAAATGTGGGCTTAAGTAGGGAGGGAATTAACCAGTTCAAATGGTAGCAGGAGAAATGCACTAATTAAAAATAGGATAGTTCTTCTGAAAATATACAAGAAAAGTTGGAGCACCAGAAAAGTAACTCAGATTTTTTAGAGAGGCCAACCCTGAAGACCCAGGCAGGGGAGAGGAAGAGGACAGCCGTGGATCAATAATGTGCATATAATCAATGCAGAAGTATTACCAATGGAGACCTCAGGTAGAGCAGGTATCCTAGTATTTCCCGTTCAATCTATAATCCCCTTGGCCATGGAGGTTATTCCCATCTTTAATATATCTACACATATCTTGTCCTTCACTTAAATATCTCTGATGAGGTAAGGCTTATCCTTCATTCAGACTGAGTTAGCCAATCACCTTGAGCTTCAGATGGAAATGCCATTCTTTCCTGAACACTCTTCTAGCCGTACGTCAGACAGTACAATTTTACATATGCCTTCCATTTTCTCTCCTCCCAGGAATACTCTTTCCCCAGAGATTTTCACCTTTGAAAAACTAGGCTAGAAAACTGCAGCAGAAGGTTATCCCATCATTAATTCCCTTGGGAGAGAACTGCCCTGCATACAGGCAAAACAAGTAACATTCTGATAATAAAGCCTGTAGACAAAGGGCGCATAATAGTCACCCAAGATTGGGGTGACTATAAAAAAGAAATTATGAAACAATTGGAGAATTCTGAACATTATGTCAGATTAACTTCAGACCCCACAAAATAATGCAAAGAAATCATTCACACTATTACTTGCAGAGGATTTCCATAGTCAGAATTAATTTCTTTTTCTGAATACCAGAAATCCTCATACTCCTGTTATGTATACCATGGTGCATAATTCCAGTGGCTTTGCCTATAGTTTGACTAAATGGTAAGCCACCTCAGTATCAAAACAACCCTTCCTAAGGGTACTTTGGGGAATTGGCAAAATATTGTATGTATGTATTCTCTATAGATTAAATTTATACCAAGTGCTCTAATTTTAATTACGTACAACATTATTTCTTGTTTGTTTCCTGTCTATGTTTGTGTTTTATGTTTATTCTTTATATGTAAAGTAAGTACTCAGGCCTGTATTTAAATATGTCCTGATGATAACCCTACTATGAGAAAGGGATATAAATGTCGTCAACAGCATGTACAGACCCTTCAAAACATTATTTCATTGTACAACTGAGGGGCTGTATTTCTTCTGATTTATTTGTGATACAAATGCCACACTTTTAAATCACATGTATGACTTTTTTCCCTGAGCACTTCTGCATGTCACATTTGAATCACTACCCACATCAACTTGATGTTTTAATAAATGTATTTAAATTGTTTCATTATTAATTGCATTGTTTTGAATTTTCTACATTGATTTCTATCACAACCTAATTTTTGTTCTGCAGCACATATAGAAAGAGAAAAAAAACATGAAAAGAAATTAAGCTATTTCTCCTCATTACGCCTCACCTGGGAAGACACAATATTTTGATGCATTCCCAGGTCTACCACTAATAGTAAATTTGGGCATGTGCCAAAAAGCAATGGGTGTATGCATGTATGCTCCATCCATGGAATGCCACCATGATGCAGGGTAACACAAGGCAGAGATTTGCACTGCTGTGCATTACTCTACATTTATCAGGACATGGAAGGGCCACACAAAGTGGCTTTACATCACCTGATAAATCTTACTTGGTTTTTGCATCACCCATGTGTCCCCTTTCATCGTGTAAGGGCGATGCAAATCCTTTGTAAATCTAGGCCCTTTGTTTCTAGCTGAAATTGATGACATTTTACCAAACAAATTGTGCTATGTGCAGTGTAGCTCGCTTTGCATATTTGATAGGTTTTCTTTGATTTGTTGATTGCTGTAGTCAGGTATTAAAGGGTTACTAAGGAAGTGAAATCTTTGACCAGGATGCAATATTGTCTGTAGCTTGACAGAAAAAATTAATCCTGACATGTTTAAAACTAATTTAAACATGGAAATAATGATTGTGTCTAGGTCATAGAAAGGTTTTGCATGATGAGTTCTGCATTTTTTCCACACTGCAGCTATTATTCTCATGAAACAAGATATTGTACGTGCAATTACATTTCAATCATTACTGTTATATCTGATCCATAAAGTCTTAATTCATGACACTCACTAGAAATTCATAATTGTAGATAGAGCCTTATTCTGTTCAGTTGCCTCCTTATGAAATAGTGACTTGAGAGCCGAAATGCACTCCCCTACTATTGTATTGTATTTTCTTCAATGATTTTGAATGCTCCTCCAATATAGACAACGTGAAAGAATAACACTGCATAATGACCTACCATACGATCCCAAATCACAAAATTTTCTTCAAATTGCTATTAGTCAATTCACTGTAATGCATGGTTCTTACTTGCTTGCCATAAAAGTCTGGAACTGACACATCTGCATAAGTAAAATGGTTATTGAGTCTGTGAAATCACCCTCTGGCAGTGAAATCATTTAGGACCATTGACATAATAAATGACTTGTACTCACTCTCAGAGATGACAGTTCATCTTCAGATTCAATGTAATCTTGTATGGTGCTGCCCACTGCAGTCACCACACGATCAATCACATGAACAACACCATTTGTTGCAATCTGGTTTCCATGGATGATCCTGGCACAGTTAACAGTAACAATCTGCAAAATATTAATGAAAAATATAAGCATTAAAAAATTGCTGCCCTTCAAGTCTTCTAAAATAAAGGTACATTTAGTGTGAAATAAATCAGAGCTTCAGACTAGATCACAAGTGCTACTTTTAAAAGCAATAGAATAAAATGTGATCTCTGGAAACTGATTAATGAACAATTAATTGGGCATTTGCTAATAAGAAAAACATTTGTCTACTTCTTTGCACAATTGTATGTTGATCCCTTAAAGCCAAATCTAATTGGGCCGTGCTTTGGTGTTCTTCTGAAATAATTTTTGGGTTGGCTTTGCCTAACGAAATATCTTTTATTTCATTGAAAGAACTTTGTGTATTTCTATAAAGCAACCTACCCTAAGAGCACAATTGTGAGGGAAAGCAATGAAGCTCAATTTTAGGAATGGTACAGACTAAAGGAGACAATGAAAACTCAAGATGTTCAGAACAATGAACAATTGTTCAGTTTTGTGTTTGTATTTATTATCTTACTTGACCAATTGTTTGCTTCACACACAAAGGATGGTTTAGATAAAAATGCTTATAATTGCTGTCTATAGACAACTCCTGTTTAAGTTTAAACTGTTTCTAGTTGGCTTCTCCACCCATCAATGAAACAAATATTAGTATTAAGCTATAACACTTAAGAATTTATTAAATGTGGACTTAGGACAATGGATCCCTGTCAAAAGTGTAATGAATTTAGTTAATGTAGTGACCACTTTCCTTAAGTGGCAGGAGGCCAGAGAAATGTTAGGGCAGCATCCCTGGCAAACGTTCGTGCAGAGACTAATTACAGTAACAATATACATGCTAGGACATCCATTAGTTGAATAGGTTTGAGGAGTTCTTTGCTAAAGCATGAAAAATACAAAAAGCTCCTGTTAACTTAGTCTTTGCATTTTCACCAGGACATTAAAGTAAAAAAGCATTGAATATTATTCACAAAGGTAAACATACGTTTGGTGTAAGTTACTCTATTTCTTGCTATTAACAAACTATGAATGAAGTGTTATGTCTATTATTTTTACAACTGCAGAGAATCTCCTATTTAATTTGCGAAGATCAAAAAGATACACCACATGTGTGAGTTCTCGTTCATGAATAAGGCCCATTATCTCCTTGCAAGTACCACAGTATGTGGAGCAGTGTTGGAGTTACATAATGAGACAAGCCACAATAATTCAATTCGGCATAGATCTTACTTTTCATTCTAAGTTAATTATTGATTTTCAATTTAGTCAATGTGGTAACAGACAGGTGATTAGCCATACAGTAGTTCACGGTGAACTTATGTAAGCTGAGGCAAAATATTGAATCCTACTGATTAACTGCTCATTAGTAGGGATCATTGTTCAGTTATTTGATTTCTGGGGGGGTGGCGTTGCCTGAGCAGTTGCTTAATTTCTGTGTTCTGTTTAAGTAAAGGTTATGTGACCATGTCAAGTGATGCAAAAGAAATTCACATTTACCGCTGATCTGTAAAAGTGCTAACAATGCAAAATCAAGTAGAAAGAAATCACAACAAAATGAGTAAAAAACACTCAAGAAGAACATAATTACCCCATTTGGATAATGGTTGATAAGCAGGTTCAGGTCATTGTACATGGATGTCAGAGTTAGACCATTCTTAAGGTCCTTGGTCAGCATGCGCTTATTGACCATGTGGAAGTGCAGGGCATTTAGCAGTTCAATATTTACATTGCCAAGCAAGCCGTCACGGATTTCCTGAAAAAAAAATTACGTTATGATTTCAAGGTCATCAGTCACAATCTTCATTCTTGTGCAAGCTAGCAGATTTACGCACTGTTGCTACTTTCATCTGGATTCACAAAGGTGTTTGTGAACCAAGGGTCATGAAGGTGTGCAAATAGAATACTTTACAAAAGCACATTCAAGTTCATGATTCACAAAGCATGTATTTACACTGATAAATACCATAGTATTAAATTACACCAGTACCATGTCATTTCAAATATAAATAGATCTTCTGAAAGTAGTAAGTTCTGGGCATTCTAGGGAGAGGACAAATGTGGGGAAAAAAAGGTGAAAAGCCACATATTTTATTATGAGGTTGGGAACGAAGAACGAACACTTCCACAATTGATGTGGACATAGGGTAATTTGTTTCCCCATGGGGAAAAATGTGTTTCCTGTAGAGAACAAATAGGAACAAATGAGCAAATTAAAATACACAAGTCTACGTTTAAGAGTACAGCTGGGAAATATCTTGAGTCCGACTTCCTGGAAGTACTCCTGAAATTCTTTGTATATTCCAAGAAAGGTTGAACAATCCTTTAAATGTCACAGTAACATTGCAGAGCAGTGACTGTTAAATTTAAAACTTGTGTGCACCCCTTCCGAATTTTTGCTTGGATATAAGCCATTTCTATGACTTGAAACTCAAAACAATTCACAAACTACACAGAAAGGTACATACATCAAACAAATACACCAAATGTGAAATGTTTTTCATTTACAAATATACAAAAACAAATTTTTAAGTTTAATGGGAACCTTGGAGCTTTTCAAAATTCTGTCTTATTTCTAAAAGATCAAATAATTTGCTGGACCTTATCAACATGCAGTACAAGAAAAAAGACCCAATTTCTATTTTGTTGGCATTCACCAGTGTTTTCAACATCTGCCAGGGTTTCTATTGTGTCCACAGTAGATTCTGTCAATTTAAGTGTGCTGATTCCACAGATCAAGCTAAGGATACCAGCTTAAGGTTTAGCCTCCCATTTCAAATGCTGTCTCATTTACATGTTGTTTCTTTATATATAAATATGTAGTCTGCTACTGTTGCTTAATTTTTCACACATTTGAATAGACGTCACAGACCTGAGGTTAAGAACCACCACTACACGGCAAACTTCCAACATTATTTTATTTTATTTTAAGATGATACCACAAAAATGTTATATCAATGTCTATAAGGTTTTTCTATGTCATGACCTCACAGATGTGACATCAGATTACCTATATTGATAGCCATGAAGTTCATCTGAGTTGTTCCCCTGCAGCTAATTAGTGTCTGGGCATGAATTTCCTTTACATAATAACAAACTCCAATCATTCTTCACACCTTCATCACTAGTATTATTTTATTAGCCACTCCATAAAAATTAGGCAAACTCAGAACATTCCAATTGCCACTAGGGTCACCGTTAGCTATATCTTGTTTGCAGGAGCTTTAGAAATCTTTGACGTCTACAGAAAGAAGGAGCTTTTTAACAAAGGAAAGCCTTTTTTTCATGAAAACCCTGTATTCTAAACTACACAGTTAACTACTTTTTTTTCTTTTGCAATAAACCTTTAAAGCGTGTCCCACTCAATGAAGCCTAGTGTTGCAATTCCCTACACTATGCTTTCAATTTTTCTTTACACTGAAAACTTTCCTCATGCCTAATATTCTCACAAATCTATGATTTCCTTGAGTCTGCCCCCATTTGAGTTGTATGGCTTCCCTGTATTGAAACTTGTAGTCTTCTTGTTGGTCTTGGCCATCTCTGCAGGGTCATCCCCAACCATTTTCCTAGCTCCTTCTGTTTTTTCTGAATTCCTTTTTATTGGCTCTAGCACTCTGCAAACTTTACCACGGGTAACCAGTGCTATTGTGCTTGTGCTCTCTACTCTACTCTCTAAAGCTAGTAAAATTGGTTTACACTTAATTGGGACATTTGATTTACTTGCAAGTCTTTAATAAAGTCAGATTTTCAGTCACAAATATGAAAATTACCATTTGTTTGTCCCAACAATTTGGTGCTTGCAGAATGTGTTCTGGGTCACGTGACTAGGTGTAGCTGGCAGTTGTTCACAGACAGCAAGCCAAAGGGGCAATAAGTGTTGGCAGGATAGCCATCTCTTATGTGATGGGGGGCAGAGCAGCAACCTACCACACTTGCACATCACAAAGTCTGCTCTGCTGCAAGATGGACTGCTACTCTGCTGCCCCGCTGTCTGAGTGAGAAGGACTGCACCTGCATCTTGGAACCAGGGCCACCAGAGTGACTCTGAGGGCTAGTTAGCTGGCCACCTGATCAGAGCTTCAGGAACAGAAAAGGTTCCAATTCTCTTGAACACTTCACCTGGATTCTGCCTGCTGTGAGTCCAAAATCCTTAAGAGGTGCACCTCCAGTCCTGGACCCTTGGAAGTGGGTATAGAGGAGCCTTGCCAGCCCAGTTGTGATCTTCACCAAATGTGGCATGAAATGTTGTGAAGCCCAGAAAAGCCTCGCAACATACCTACAGGATTCATCAGAACCAATGCAGAGTGATGAACTGATGCGATTTGAAGCAAAGCTTCGCAAGGCCTCACCACACTTCATCGTCGGGGCCAATGCAGTGCCACACAGCTCGATGCATGTCCTCTCAATGCATACCTCACAACCCCTTAGAACTGACAGGGGACAACATGAAGCCTCACAACGCAACACTGTGTAGCCCACACACCAAGGACATAGGGTACTTTGGTCAGCAAGCCTAACTGGGCCCTTAAAGCTGGCCAGCATTCCATCACCATCAGCCTGAACTAGTGACTCTGTCTCAGTTTGGCATGACCAGATAACTACAGTTGGCACTTTGTGCTTGTATGCACGTTTCCTACATACATTTTTACAATTGTATATCAATGGTTCTCATAATTGGATGTTTGTTGTTTTGGTCTCAAATGATATTTTAAATTGTACTCAATGTTTCTAAACTTGTGAGGGATATTTTATTGGGCTCTTTCAGTGCTATGAAATAATTTACACATTGCCTCTTATTCAAGTCTGCCTGCTTTTGTGCTTAGGTGGCAGAGGGTTGAGCACAGGTTAATTTGGGGTTTGTATGTGTTTCACCTTGATGAGAATTGTGGTTGCTGCTTAAGTATGGTTTCGCTCTCCTCATCCAGTAACACAATTTCCTACACTTCTTCATGTAAAAAATCATTGTCACTGCTCTGGGATCCTGCAATGGTCAATCACCTGATCATTCTTTGAGAGCATGTTTGTCCTTAGTCATTGAACCATACTGTGAAATATTCACCCGACTGGTGGATTTTCTACAATTCTGATTTCTACCTCTGGGCAATAATGTCAATAGGTCATAATTACATGAATTAACATATTAGATTCATGCCCACAGATATCTTTTATGCACACCTACAATGAATTTAGACATATATTATGTTGTAAATTGGACTTCCCTTAGTCTATGAGCATGACAAAAATACCAATGTCCTCACATTTCTCCTCTGTTTGTTGTCAACCAAATAATTATCCTTATCACACTAAATTCCCAGATTGTAATACTGGCATGATTTTTAGCATCATAAAGACAGTCAATGACATTTATTATAGCCTTTTTTTTTATAATAGTTGTCATGATTTGCAAAGTTTTGAGAAACTGTAGATTTAGATTACGTAAGCCCATTATGCATGTGAAGTTGAGAGGTAGGTGAAAAGCAATAAAGTTATGACTTTGTTGGTTTACCCTGGTTACCTCATATACCTTTATTGCTAACATCTTCTTTTCTTTACATTTCCTCTTAGCATAATGTCAAATGAGCTGAACATAGTGGATTTTCGGCAACAGTAAGTTTTATGTGTAATCATAAATGTCTATAGACTCTTGTTTTATGAAGCAGAACTCAAACGTATAAACGGAATTATCACGTCAAACACTACTATTGCCCCCATATCTGTCCACTATGTCCTTATTGTTGGGTTCCAAAATACATTTATTTTTAATTGAATTGTTCCAGTCCACTATGTCTACTCTCTTGAGTCTCTCAAATATTTTGCATGTCCTATCAGTGACATTGTATATTGTTCTATATACTTTGCATGTAAACACACATACATGTTTTCAATGGCAGAAAGTAAATTAAAAAGCAATATTCTCATTCTCTTTAAATCACGTATTGCTCTTAAATATGCTTCAATCACTGCCTTCTTTATTGCTCTTTAGCTGAAAAAGCATAATTAGTTTAATCCATGATGCAATTTCTCATTTATTGGTGTTTTTCTTGCATTGTCTGCAAGGAACTATACAAAATTCTTAACTAAATATTAAAGTAAGAGCATTAGTTTTTTCCATTTGATCAGATCATCTATTGACTTCAATGTAAAATCCGGACAGATTTGATTTAAATAAATATTTATAGCGAAATTAATAAAAAGATTAGAAATATTAGACTGCTATTTTCAAAAGAATACATGATACTTTACTATACATGTAGCTGAGTGTATTTCCCAGATACTGGTTGTAGAATGTTTAACTTCGAAAATGCATGTTCCAGAATTCCCAATAAATATAATTTCCACTTGTAAGGGATTCTGGTTGGTACATTCTCCAAAAAGAAATTCATAAATATTCATAAACCAGAAATTACCAGAATCACCTAACATAAAGAAAAGAAGCACTTTTAGGTAATGCAGGGAGATGGAAATTGAACATGATTAGGAAATGGTAGGACTTCCCAACAGTGACGTGTAAACGATAGAAGGAAGAAGAAAAAATATCATTACATTTTTAAAATGGAAGAAAAGAAAGCCAAGGAAGTGTATAGACAGTACCAGTGGCATATTCAGGACAATAGTAAGGGCTAGTAATACAGAAAAAGAACTACATGCAAATAACAGAAAGGCCCTTATGAATAGGTCTTAAAACACCACATCAATATTTTCTTTATTTAAACATATTGTTGATACAGCTGATATTTGACGACCTCGATTATTAAGCAATCAACATTTATAATAAAAAATATATTTACCTTATCTAACAGGTCCCAGGCTTCATTACTTGGGGCAAAGAAAGTAAATGATCCTTGTCCTTCAATTTCCTTTCTTAGATCAGATTTGTCAGAATAGTCTTGTGTTACAGTTGCACCAACAATGCCCAGGGTGCCATAAACATTGTCAATGGGAGCAACTAAAAATAAACAAGAGAAAAATCATATTGATTTAAAACAAAGTAAATTAAAAAGAAAACAATTTACAAATCAACTTTTTGCAAAAAAGGATCACTCATGCAATAAAATTTAAGAAAATATCACTGTGGTCCAACTCATTGTCCAAATATATTTCCAAGTATGTGACTACATGCTACCAAGAATCAATTTAAACTAACAAAATGTACCAAAGAAACACCATAAATCTAGATAATTTGACGAGGTCATTAATTCATTTCAGGACGGCCAGGTCATCATTGCAATACCTGACAAAATACAGCGGATGACCTGTCTGTTCTGGTTACAATGCATGTAAAGGAACACTCCCCAAAAAGGGCAGACTTGATATGCATTAAAATTTGGCAGCTGTTCTACATCTGCCAAACTCTAAATCCTTCCCTCAGTACTAGAATACAATTCTACATACAATATCTTAAGCAAAGGTTAGAAACATTGTGGATGTACAGGATGCCTCTGTGATATATGTCTCTGCTATTTACATCACCAGCGTTGATTGTGCGACTTGCTCTTGGTCTGTGTCTTATATGCCCCACATGTCTCATTTTACTGATTGTTTCTGTGACTGAGTGCCTGTTAAGAGATTAAATATTTTGTAATAACTGAGCATTTCCCAAATAAATACGCTCTTGGTGCCAGCACTGCACTTTCTGTTTATTTTGACCCTTTGTAAATGTTGCCATTATGTTAGTAGTAAGATAATTGCAGTTAATTAAAACCAATTATATTTTATGCAATTACCACATAAAAGGTTAAAAATTATTATAACATCAAATGGGAAATTCCAAAATTGTAACCAGCATTTTTGCACAATAAAATTCATCATGTGTTGCTCTTTGATCCAATTACCTAAAAAGGCTTTGGGATGATAGAAGCGACTGCCGTACTCAGCAGATGGGCAAGGATATGAAATTATATTTTAGGATGTATTAGAAATGAGTGAAAGTGTTCTGTGTGTGTATGTATTTATTTCCGTAATGTTCATAACCTCATACAGGGCCTCAGCTGTATAAGGTACCTAGTAAAGAACAGTTAACAATAAGTCAGTAACACCAGAGACTGTTTTCCGTATACAATTCACATTGATAAAATTTCTATTTGAAGAGGACTAACTACAGAATACAATTACACATTAACGGGTGGAGACCAGCCATTACTGTGTATGGAGAAGAACTGAGTCACAAAGTTTATGTATTTGACACCTGATTCCTATTTGAAGTGCGGCCATCTGCAAACAGGAAAGCAAAAAGAAGGGCTATTATTAATTGGGTCACTGCAACATCTTTATCCAGTGATGCTATAGGTTAACCTCCATTCCCTCACTAGCAACTTGCCTGCAATATCCATATATTTAATAAACTTAGTGACAATGTGAGGTGCTCACCCTGCAGACAAAAGGTAATGGCATGTCGGCGGGGTTGAAATAAGCATAAATAAGAATATAAATGACGGTCAAAGTTTCTGGATGAGGTGAGCAAAGTTGGCAGATCTGTATAGCAGGTCTTTATGCCCATTTGGGCAGGAAGCCAAATGAAGGAAGACAGATGAAGTGAAGCTGCATTAGCCTGAATTCGTAATAGGCTTTAAAGGGTTCAGCCAGATATCCTTGTAATTGGCAGCTTTGATAATAATTTATTGCAAGTGAGATATGCCTGATTTTGATGAAGGTATGTTTGTCCAAAAAGAATGAGTTATATTTTATTATTTTATTTATCAGCCTCTTAAAAAGACCATGTGGCAAATTCTATTCCCATAAACCTTCAACTCCTTTCAAACACAAACTGGTATTTGGGCGCATTCGTCAAAGCATTTTTCTTAGTGGATTGACCAAGATTCACTCCTTCCAGAGGAAATGAGTCAGTGTTGACCTTTGTGTGATTTTTAATGTGTGCACATAGTTTAGAAATGCTGCTGTTTGAGCCAAGAGTTGTTCTGTTAGATTGAGCACAAGTCAGATCTGAACTTGTGGAGAGTTTTATGGAAATCTGAATATAGATCAGTAAATTTTGCTTTAGACATTATCTAAAATGCAATGGTAGAAATGAACTTGGTTTTAATTACTTTTCGATTTAGAGACGGGTTCCTGGACAATATTTAGAGCAATAAGTAGGCATTTGTTTAAATAATGCATTAATTAAGATGATGGAGAGGTACCCCTCAGTCAGATAGCCTAACCATAATTACTGATATATACTGTTTTGAACCAGACACTATTTTTCTAAATGCCACGCTCCATTTTGAATTGTCTTCTCCTGAACAATACTGTTTGTTTTTTCAAAGTTGACCACCATTCGTTTAAGTGGCTTTGTAGTAACCATTGCAAGTGATTAGTGGCCTCTGTAAGCCAACCCAGTTTGGTTCAGAAGTATCACATCATCTTCACACTGTAAAGATGTAGTTGACTGGGAACTAATTTTTGCTGAATGTGAATTGAAGGGTTAGTCCCACAACGTAGAGGACGCTAGGAAACAGCCTTGTTTAAGGCCTCTGTACATAGATATACATAGGTATTTTTGCTGCAATGCATTGATTGGCACCAAATCATCTAAAGCAGTTGAGTAGCACATAGAAGGTTATTCGTAATATGAAAAGTCACTAGTGTTTTCCATAGTATGGTTCCACATTCATGTGATTGAAGGCTTTGCTAAGGTCTACATAGCAATATAGAAACCAATCTTCCTTAGTTTACAAAGCAGAAATATGTCAACCAACATTACTGAAGTCTGTGAGGCTAGCTATTGGTTTGAAGCTGATTTAGAAACAGGTTTTAATTTCATGAGCAGGACTCAAGGTCTTTCAAGAGCAGAGTGGCAAAGCATTTGGATTCCACACCCAACAGTATTATCAAACTATCGCTATCTGGAGAGACCATGGGGCCTTTCTTTTTTGATAACTAAACTGCATGATGGAACCACATCATAAGGTTGTCTGCATGTTGCTTCCCATTCAAGTTTTAGAGAGAATGCATTGGGCAAGCCTTTCTTTTCTTACTTACTCAAGAAACTCCTAGACATATACTGCTTTATATTCCAAAGGTATCTGTTGAACTGTAAAGGGTGACCACACAACCAGAAGGCATGTGACCCCAGAAAGAGGGATGAAAGAGGTAGGTCCATCCCACCTGTGAGCACTTTAAAGTGTGTTAGACTATAAAAGAGGACCACATCATTGCCTGTCATCACCCAGAAAAGGCTGCACTGCTCCCCCCCCATTTTATTCACTCTTCAGCAACCTCCTACCCATACTGGCAACCCGTAAGGCTTTGGGATTCATCTACAAGGAAATGTTGCAGCACAGTGCCACAAGCAATCTTAGTGGGCCAAGCTGCGTCATTTCCAAAACACAGGGATGCACCGTATTTAAAAGAATACGCACCTCCCTGTATATCCCTCTTCGCTGGCGCTAAATTAGCTGCCTAGTGCCAACACATCCAGCCTCTCACCATGGTGCAAGGATGGCTGTGTTGCGGAGGACATTGTTTTTGTGCAGGAAGGGACACCTTCCTGCAAAAAAAACTCTAATGGTAATTTGCTCCTTCTATGTGTGCTGCAGAATGCAGTACACATAGAAGGAGCAAACAATGAGGAGAAATAAAAGTATTTCTCCTCGTTACCCAACTATGATGCCTCCTCTAGGGAGACGTTAGTTTTTGGCGCTGCCTCAGGTTTACAATTTTTAAAAATTCTGAGGCAGTGTCAAAAAGCAACAAGTGTTGCTTGAGCAGGCCCACAGCAACACCCATTGCATGCCCCTTAGCCGCAGAAAAGTGCTTTGGGTGGCTGATATATCTACAAGGTTGTGTTAAGCCAGGAAAGTTGGCTTCATGCTGCCTTGTAGATATGGTGCACTGCACAGTGCCACCAGCGCATCGCAAAAAGTGATGCTCCAGTGGCGCTAAGGCCTCATAAATGATTAGTAAAATGACAATTGTGGCTGCGTGGGCCAATATGATTGTATTGAGTGTTGTTAATTGGGTTCTTAAAGTGTTATTTTGTTTCCTTGCTTTTTAAGGTCACATGTACAGCTATTGGGAGGGGTTGTTTGCTTTTAAATATGGGCAAAGGAAAGGAACAAGAAAGTCTGCAGAGCGCTGTGCACCCATAAAGAACAGCCAGACTTCCTGCTGAGAACTGCACCCTGAAAGAGACAGATGTTCCTATTGAGGAACTTAAGACTATATTGTGCTAGGAAAGATAAAAAGGAAAAACCTGCTTCCTCTAATGAAGTTACTTGTTTTTTCAGAAAAAAAACTAAGAGGACTACCTCTAAATCAACCCTTAGTAGCAGTTGCAAGACTATAAGAAAGTCTAATCCAGCATCTGATGCTTCCTTAATAATCATATATACATGTGTCTAAAATGGTAGGAGAGGTTGGTCTGGTAACCCAAAGGACCTGTCAATTTCAGAAGCAGCCCCCTGCAGGTGATTCACACTGTAGGATTAACAGTGTGAGAGGCTGGGATGGTATGGTAAATAGTAACTCTTATGTCAATGATGATTATCAAATAAATAACAAAGCCCCTTGTCCCTGCCAAAAAATACAGTCTAAACAATCTTATTTTGTTAACAGTAGGCCCATGATGTCTGTGTGCAAGACACCATTGATTGGCATTGGGACTAATTTTTAGAGACAGCCATCCCTGACACTATCGTTGAAGAGACAGGATTCTGTTGGCAGAGGGTGTTTTATAGGACAAGAACACCAAAACCTAGCCACCAAAAACATACTTATGATGTGATCTTACGTAAAAGGTGGCCCATAGGATCAGTGAAATTCTGAAATTTTACCCCTGGTTTCCCTAGATATAGTTGAGGGTGAACATTATTTAATTACCACAGGAAACCTATTAATCAATCTTGACCTAGATAGCAAACCAATTAATGGTTCTGGGATACAGTTTAAGCTCAACCTCCATTAGTAGCGCAACCATCCTTTGGAGGGAATCCAATTAACCTGTTATGCAGCAACCATCATGAAAAGAACACACTTATCCAATATTAGGTTTTCCTTAAAAGAAATAGATTGACTGAGGACCTGAATAGATTTGGGTACTGATCCATCTAAAGGGTAAACAGGATGTAGGGGAGTTGCTACTGAAACTAGGTTACAACCTTCAATGAAACCAAAGCACACAAATATACACACCAGGAGTCTGATTGCAGATGATATTCCAACTAGTGAACAGGGTCAAATTTTAAGCACTAAGGGTGCACCACTGGCTTCTGAGGCTAGAGCCAATGTATTGGTAAGTGTTAAATCACACTGTTGAGTAGGGGTTGCACAAGCCAGAAACATTATTACTGTACCCAGCTTCAAACTAGGAGCATCTGGAAGGAATCTGACTGGCAGTGTCTTTTTGAAGCAGCAAGAGCAAATGAATGATACATTTTTACACATCATTAAACACTATCCTAATTGTGTTGGGAATTTTATCAAGCTACATGTTTGGTTTCACATTTTTCTGATCATTATCTGAGAAATCTTATCTTATTATCATCTTATATGATCCTTATTCAGTTCTTCAGCCAGATAATGATAACAATAGTCCCATCCCTTCATTGGATAAGTTACTTGTAGGGGATGACCAGCCCCTGCTAATTAAATTCTCGCCCAATGAAGCTTCAAGAGCTATAGAGTTGTTGAATTGTGAGAAAGTATTGTTAAGTCCCAGGTTGCGATAAGACCCTGGAGGCACCGACCGTGGTCTTGACTAATTATATAAATTAATTTTGTAATGCAGTTTTAGTAGATGCAGGCATATCACCAACAGGGAGAGGGGCAGAGATTGTCCTAATTGACAAAAAGGGTTCAAGGGATAATCCAGCCAATTATAGGCTAATCTCTGTCATAGACACCATTCAGAAGGTGTTCTATAAACACCTCTTATCTTAGCTGCATGAATGAATGGCAGAAAACCAGGTATTGTCTTCTTTACAAACAGATTTTAGAAGTAAAATAGGCATGACGGACCAGGTCTTCCATTTTATGATGTTCTATTACAAGTATGTGATACTACTTGGGCAATATCTGTATGTACATCAGGATGTACGGGAGTTGCTACTGAAACTCGGTTACAACCTTCAATGAACCCAAAGCACCCAAATATACACACCAGGAGTCCGATTGCAGATGATATATATGGACAGTCTCTGGAGCAGGGGACAGTGGAAGGGACAAGAAAATGAAAGAATTGGGTTGTCATATGTAATTCTTTGTTTTACTTCATTTAGATAGAGGTCAGGCAGCCAAATGAATACTTTTGAGTTGCTTCAGTTGGTGGAGATGAAGTGGGAAAGGGGGTAGGATGCAGAGGTGAGCCAGAAAGCCTTGACACCAGAACAGACCAGCTGAGTGAGGGGGCAGGAGAGAGATTAAGTCAGGATTTCAAGAAATTGTAATTCAAAGAGGTTTCCACCCTTCCATATATATGTTAACTGGCAGTATAAGCACAGTGGTACATACTAACCACAATGTTTCAATTAATTTCAAGTGAAAGCAGTACAATGTCCCTGAATCAAGTACACGTGCCTTGGGAGTGGTTGGGGAATGTTGAAGGTGAATAGAATGTTCCTTAAACACCATCAAATTAAGTTAGTAGTACTAATAGTCACAGTATTAGTGGTCTAATTTGAAGAAGCTTATGTTGAGCTCTGGAATACAAATAACTAAATGCACCAGTTCAAATTACAGAAAGCACAGTGCTGGGATGATGTAATATTATGATGTTGTTTATAGAGACTTCATTATATGTCCAGGTATAATACAGCAGGAATAAACAGATATCTTGGACAAATTCAAATGTCTATACAGAACATACAGAATAGCCAGTCATTATATAGTGGAAGACTACTTTTTGCCCATGAGAACATTATTTGGAGGTGGATTACTCTCAGAGAGAGTGTTTATTACAAACTGATTTGTTGAACCAACTACTTTCAAGAGAGAATCTCTGGATACCAAGGATTAAAAAGGAATTATTTGAGTGACAATAGAGACCAGAGGCTGTGGACCACTACAATTAAACTGCAAAACATTTTCTCAAGGGCAAGCTGATTTTAAAATAATAAAAAGCAATTAAAATAGACTAGAATAACTGGTAGTGATCCTGTTCTTCTCTGATTATTTAAAGAATCACATAAGATGAGTGCAAGTTGGTAAAATGATCCTAATGCAGGCATTCTTCACATACATCTTATTGTAATATCAGCTATGTGCTTGTATAGAATACTTTCATTCTCTCTCACAACTAGATGGGGTCTGTAAGTTGTATCACCAAACATTGTTGACATTAGAGGTAAGTGAGGCAGTATTTGGTACAAACATGTTTTTCTTCTATACTATGACAGCAGTTTCGGGGAAGTGGTAGTATGTGACCAGAATGTTAGTGCATATTTTTATGCTGCAAAGTAATCATGATGTGCTCTGCTGTTCTTCGTACTATTACATTTCCCTGCTGCATTACGGCACTGTGGTGCTGTTGTGTTTGACTGTGGTGCCGGACTTTTGTTTTGTTGTGCTCTTTAATGTTTTCCTTGTTTATAAATTGTTTTTTGTGTTCTGTGACTGTTTTGCTCCATTGTTTACTTTGGAGACATCTCCAAAGGATTCTACATTTCCAGTAAAAAGCAATCCATTCCTTTGAAGGTTCAGTGACAAAGAACCATTTACCACTGTTTAAGAAGGTAGAGTACCACTCCTTGAGCTCTCCATCTAGTTAAGACTCCGATCAGTGCAAAACTGTTTTTATGATTCACCTTGTAGATGCACATATATGGTACCTCTATGATATTTGTGGGATTTCCTGATATGATTTTTTTTCTATACAAGTATGAAAAAATAATTTTGTATATTTTGTTGCCGCTCTACTCTGATTGAAATTGGTTTTGAACAATACCAAATTGGATGGTTTACCTTATTTATGATCTTATGCAATGTCAAAGGGGCATTTCTTTAGTGTGTTATTTGACTGAATACCCCGACCCCTTGCAATATCAATGACCAAGGTACACACTAGTTAGTTTTGTGCAAAACTGTTTTAACTATACAGTTAAACTATATACCTGTTTAACTAGAAATTCTAGGGGCCTCCTTATGCCACATTAGTGTCATTTTTGTATGCCTATGTGGCCCAACAATGCCAAAATTGCTGTGCCAAATTTAAAAAGTAGCGCATTGCATGCATTTTGCCACTTTGTAACCCATTGCGCCACATTGTGCCTGGGCTAGGCATAATGTATGCAAAGGGGAGTTCCCCCACCAGAGGGACTGAAAAAATTTAGATTTCTTTGCGTATTTTTTGGGCACTTTTAAAGGAGGCACACCATTGTTTACAATGGGCTTCAATGGGCTTTGCAGGATTAGCATCAAAATTGTGGACACTAATCTGCAAAGCTCTGAACAAGCATCAAAAATGTTGACGCTAGCTTCCCAGTCCATTGTCATGGTGCACTGTATCATAGATACGGCGCCCACATGGTGGTTTTAGGGGGCACTAAGGGGTGCAAGTAAAGTGGTACTGCAATGGGTGCAGTGCCACTTTTCGTATATCAGGCCCTTAGTTCTCACTTTATATTGCACGTCACATTACATTTCCATATTTTTGTGTAATACAATGCATCTTGATTTCAATGCTAGATTCAATATTCATTCAGTAAAGAGAGGACTTTTCAAGGTTTGGTTCAAGTGGTCCAAAAGTCTTAGGCTGTAAATTAATCTAGATTATTTGTTTTTGATGGTTGGAACTGGAGTATCGTTAGAGGAGGAAAACCAATGTATAGAACATACAAGTAGGATAATCACCCTGATTCAAGCTCCAAACAAAAATGCAGAATGAGGTGAGTGAATGTAATTTTTCCTCAGTTAAGGTGATTATTGCAAGAACCTAAGTTGTCATCACAATGGGTGCTTAGGTTGCATTTTGATTTAATAGTCTTCCTTCAGAGGAAAAACTGTTAAAAGGATGCACAGCGGGTTGATTGAGTTGAGAATTAGGATTTCTGTTTATACCCAAGGAGTGGCAGTATTTTTGCCCATCTAGACATGAAAGATAGGCTACAATCAGAGGTGTAACAGAAGCCCCTGCAGCCCCCACAGTGTGTGGGAGCCCCTAGGCTTACCCATACTGGAGAGGGCCCCTACTGATTGGAGTGTGGGGTGCCCGTTCTGTACATCTTGCAGGGATGCCCCCTCACATTTTGTTGAACCACTAGCTACAATGATTTCAAAGACTGTAAGTGTTGTGCATTGTGTGACTAATTGCCTGGTTGAGTGATTGAGAGAGTGAATGAGTGAGTAAGGCATTGTTTGTATGAATTCATAGGGTATTTCAATAGTGGAAACCTAGCCAAAAGGCAGCAGAGTGCCATACATGGTCAAGGCAAGCTGGAGCAGTGTTGGGCCAGTCCTGATGGATACAGGGATGTTGTTCCAGATCCTGCATACATCGACAGAAAAGGCTTGTAGTCTTGTTCTTTCTTTTTTATATTTCTTATTTTGCTGTCTGATGGTGTCTGGTTATATGCGTGCCAAGAATAACCAGAGATGATAAGCTTGCACGAACAGGGAGAACTGGTTTTGATAGTTTTGAAAATGATGCAGCTAGTTTGATGCAGCTAGTTTTGAAGATGGGTCAAACTGTCAATGGCAGCCAATTCAGTTCCATCAGGGTGGGAGTGATGTGATCATATTTCTTCAGGTCCTGAATGAGAAGTGCTGCAGCATTCTAGTATGACCTTAACGGGTGCCAGTGTGGAGTATGGGAAGCCATAGAGCAGTGCATTACCAGCATCCAGATACAAGAGTACAAGGGCTTGAACAGCAGTTCTAAAGTGACTTACTAGAATAAATGGATTGACTTTCATTTAGAAGAGAGAGCTGGTACCAGGCAGTCTTTGTGACAAGGTGAATCCGAGTGGCAATTGGTGAGAGTTGGGGTTCAAAGCTGTTAAGGTTCATGTCATTGAGCCAGGTTTGTAATGTATCTTGTTTTTGTAGAGAACAATGCTCACCATTGGTATTTGGGCTCTAAAACAGCCCTACGAATATTGTATAAATTAAAAGAATATGAAGAAGAAACTCACAGAATAGGTAAGCCATTATCATTGAACAGGAGGATTAGTAGTAATGTGTTGAATATGAATAAGAAGCTTGCTTCACAGCCAAGGAACCAAATTTGAAAAGACGTTTCCGCCACAGTGCATCAATTTACTGAGGAGCCATCAATTGCTAGAATGAAAAGAAGAGATGGTAGTGCTGATGTTTTAGTTGCTTATGAGCAGTTCCAAGACCATAAATGGATTACTTAGCAAAACCTAGGGTGTTAAATTTGATCCTCTGACAGGGTTTGGTGAGGGGCAAGTGTAGCTCCATTTACTTTCTCACACACCTATTCAAATTTGTGAGGATAATAAGATAATAGGCTAGCCTGGCCACCATGTTCTCAGCTACTTGCAATTTCAAAGTATCCAAGATAACACATTAGCACAATCAACCAGGAAATGACTCTTGCTGCAAACACTATTGCTCTCTGCTCCTGAAGAATGAAGTGAAATAGTACTTTAATAACCTAATTTGGTACTAATGTAAGAAAACAACAGATGCCAACTGTTTCTTTTAACCCCAATTCCTTATTAAAGGAAAGCCAAGTCTCTTAGCTTTGGGGGCAAGTGAGGGAGAAGGGGACATCTCACTGATCATAGTAGGGGAATCCAAAATGAGTCCTGATAAAAAAAATCAGAGCCTCTCTCTTTGTTGCTGTTGGGAAGGAAAGTCTTCTGCATGGCTCTGGAGTGCATGTTTCTCTGACCTATGTTTATCTTCTGCCAACTCACTAAAAGGTTGCTGTAGGTTTTTTTTTATTGTTACCTTAATGAACATGATAATCATAAGTGTTCACTCAGGGTTTCTCTATTTACATGGACTGTGACCCTAGAGTTTGACTCTGAGATCAACAGTGCATGCAAAGTGTATCACTATTTTACAGAGAATTTTTAATACCATCTCTGCCCAGATGGTGGTAGACTGACAGTGATGGAATAATTAATCTGTAGTAAAGGGTTGCTGTACCTATTGGTAAACTCTGTGCAGTTTCCATGACCCGGATTATTTTGGTTTCTGTCAAACCTGAGATATTTGTGTTGAAGGTTAGTGTGTTCACAGAATGAAAATGGATTGGTGAGGCATTGTCTTTAATATAATTGGAGCTGGCACCTGTTCGGATGGAAATTACACCTTGGCTGCGTCCATCTCTAGTGCTTATGGAAGCTTGTTGGGTTGGGGAAGGAACCTTACATTTAGCTCAGACTTTTTTTCTGCTGGGAGATGGCCTGAAGTAAATTACCATTCCTCCATGGGGACAGCACATAAAGGTACCAAAAGGCTGGGGATGAGGGCAGCAGGCTCTCCCCATGCAATGATAATACACTAAATATTTAGAACGTATGTCCCCCAGATTCAAAATGATCACTCTCCCTAATTGTGTGGTTGAGTAAGCAGAGATGCAAGAGTGGAATCCTCCTGCATTGCCATTTCCTCTGCAGGACATGGAAACAAAGTCTGGGATTGAGAAGGTGTTTTGATGATAGATTACACATGGAAGGAGTTGAACTTAAATTTACCAGGCAATGGATTTTCAGAATCTCAGCAGAAAACCAGCTAACTGAGAGGACTGTAAGAGGTGGTTTGGAAGAGCAATTTGAAACACAAGAGACTGAAGGTAGCTTCCCAGGATAAGGATAACTGCAGCAATGAGGGATGCAGGAAAGCTGTCAATAAAGAAGAGACTGCTTAATCCTTAATCCCTCTCCCCTGCAGGGAGAGCCTTTAGATGCTTCCACTTGCCATCTTTAGCTGGAGAAGGCTGGCTTATTGAAGATCTTGCCAGTTGAACCCATGGCCACTGCCGCAGGGCTTTCAAAGTATCCAGCTATCCCCTTTCTTGTCCAGCACCAGTAACAAGTAGCACCATCCCATGTGTGCCCAGTTATTTGATACTCTAGACCAGTGGTTCCCAACCTGTGGTCAGGGGACCCCTAGGGGTCCGCAAAGCCT
Organism: Pleurodeles waltl; assembly: GCF_031143425.1. NCBI lineage: Eukaryota > Metazoa > Chordata > Amphibia > Caudata > Salamandridae > Pleurodeles > Pleurodeles waltl. The sequence continues at coordinate 1,211,739,275 of NC_090447.1, read as the reverse complement.
TCTCAGGGGGGGCCGCGGCTGTTCAGAAAATATAATAATATGAACAAATTATGTACCCAGCTTTCAGTAATGACTCACTAGGGGGTCCCCAGATTCCAATAATGATTCAGTGGGGTCCCCGGGTTCCATTACTGATAAAGTGGAGGTCCACAGAAGTCAAAAGGTTGGGAACCACTGCTCTAGACTGTAACCGGTAGGCTCAAAGGCATAGGCTGTCATCCCTTTTGTGTCATCTTAGGTCATCAGACACCAAGCACTCGTAACAGGACTATTGATACCACCAAAGTGGGGTCCTCTTCAAGGAAGGGCAGGTACTATTGTTCTTCCTGTTTCTGTGGGTGGTGGGGCAGGAGCATTTGACTTCTTATCAACTGCTGATGCCAAAGCACTGTAATGCAAGTGTTGGTACATTGTGCTTGAACCCTCTCCAATATGGCCTGTAATTTCCAGTTTTAACTGCTTTATAATCCTTAGCTTCTAGGTGCTTTATTATTTTTTGGGATTAGAACTCTTGCCCAGATGGTAATGGAGATGATTATTGTCAATAAACCCTGTACCCTGTATCTTAGTTTTATGTGTATTGTATTTTTATACTAACATACTTGTCTTTTACAAAGTGAAGTCCTGAATGGGCATTGCTCTTATTAGCTATAAACGGTATTCTGAGTGGCTAAGCCACCTCAACCTCTTGAGTAAGCCTTGGACTTCTTGCTACCTTAAGAGAGTAAAGTGCTGGAGAGCAATACTTGGTTATCCAGTTTGGGTTCCAATAATATAGTGACCCCAGGATATCAGTTGCAAACAACTCCAATTGATGCAGCTGGAACCCAATAACCACTGACTCTTCTGGTATCTCAGGGCACCGGTCATCACAGCTGCATAGAGCTTAAAGAAACTGCTTCTCCTCCAAATGTGCATGGTAGTAAAACATGCTAGGATATATACCTGAGGCTCAGAGAGAGGCCTGTCAAAATACAAGATTGATTTGGTATTATTCTGATTATAACATGATTCAACCTGAAGGGTTGACTGATGTTGAATAATGCTGGTAACTGGCTGCTTGTATATATTAAATGGGATTGGAGAATGTGGAATGTAAGCTGGAGAGTGCTTACTATTAGGATGAAGATATCTGGAAATAGCCTGCCCAGTAATCGCAGCAGCAGATTGTAGGCAGAGTCAGCATAGGCACACCTCAACTAGTCTTATGTATTATGAACCACTAAGCGTGGAAAACTAGAAGTACATTCAGAGGCTCTCTCAGCAGATGTCAGTAACCTATTGAGACTACATCAAGGGCCATATTTATACTTTTTGACGCAAAACTGCGCTATCGCAGTTTTGCGCCAAAAAGATTAGCGCCGGCTAACGCCATTCTGAAGCGCCATGCGGGCGCCGTATTTATTGAATGGCGTTAGCCGGCGCTAGCAGACCGGCGCTGCCTGGTGTGCGTGGAAAAAAACCACGTACACCAGGCAGCGCAGGCGTTGGGGAAAATGGCGTTAGGGCGTCTTAAAATGGGGCAAGTCAGGTTGAGGCAAAAAAATCGCCTCCACCCGATTTGTGCCATTTTTAACGACGCCCAGACGCCATTTACATGACTCCTGTCTTAGTAAAGACAGGAGTCATGCCCCCTTGCCCAATGGCCATGCCCAGGGGACTTATGTCCCCTGGGCATGGTCATTGGGCATTGTGGCATGTAGGGGGGGCACAAATCAGGCCCCTCTATGCCAAAAAAAAAATATATATATACTTACCTGAACTTACCTGAATGTCCCTGGGATGGGTCCCTCCATCCTTGGGTGTCCTCCTGGGGTGGGCAAGGGTGGCAGGGAGGGTCCCTGGGGGCATGGGAGGGCAGCTGTGGGCTCATTTTGAGCCCACAGGTCCCTTAACGCCTGCCCTGACCCAGGCGTTAAAAAGAGGTGCAAATGCGGGGTTTTTTGCCCCGCCCACTCCCGGGCGTCATTTTTGCCCGGGAGTATAAATACGACGCATTTGCGTCGCAGTCATTTTTTTAGACGGGAACGCCTACCTTGCATCTCATTAATGCAAGGAAGGCGTTCACGCAAAAAAATTACGCTCATTCCTCATACTTTGGCGCTAGACGCGTCTAACGCCAAAGTATAAATATGGAGTTAGTTTTGCGTCGAATTTGCGTCCAAAAAAACTACGCAAATTCGGCGCAAACGGAGTATAAATATGCTCCCAAATGTCTTTAACTAAGAGAGGATCCTGACAAAGAGATGATCCTTGTGGTATAAAATAGAAACTTTTATCCACTCAGACAGATAAGACGGTAGGGTGAGAATCTGGCTCCGCAAACTAAGAAAGGTCAACTTAGAATAAGTCATCCCCCTAAATTCATCAGCTGCAAAATGATGGACTAAAATGGAGTGCACCATTGTATCAAAAGCAGTGGACAGTTCAAAAGGAATAAGGTCTGGAGGATACTAATTCTCAAGGTCAATCCTAAGTAGTTCTAGTTAATCTTTTATACACCAGCCATATCTTGTGGAAAACTAAAATTTTGAGAACATTTTTACGTATTTTGACAGTGAGATGATCGTTCAAGCAGAAAATATCTCTGGGTAACATTAGAAAACAGGCTGATAGATAATTTTCCTTGATTCGGTCTCTTGTCATTATGTTACATGCTCTTTGAATGGGAGGTAGCTCTCACATTTAATATGGTGTGCGATAACGTCAAACATATCTCACTGATTTTCACTCAATTTCAAGCAAAGTCCTGAAATGTTTTACAAAACATTGTGAAAGAAATAATAATTTTCCATACTCCTAATCCTTGCATCTTAAAGGTTGTACTCCTGTCTTTAGTTAAACATTTTTTTACAATCTTGATAGGGAGCAGAGAAATTGGCCTATAACTAGACTCCTTGTTAATGCTGAACACAACTTTTGTTTAACAAGGTATTGGCATCTCCCTCTCTGCAGCCTTTATGCTCGACCAGATGAAAAATGAGTTTAACATCTGTGTTAATGCAGGTGACATCATGCTGTCAGGGGAGGAGTTTGGTTGTCTGTAGTGAAAGACTAACTCTATGTCTTAGAAGTACATTTGCATATTGATGCCAAGGTATTTGCATTATAAGCGGTTTAAATGCTTTGGGTGGCTCTGAAATACAAAACAATCCTAAAACCAAATTTTGGAAATCAAAAAGCCACATTTCAATTGTTTATAATTGTTTGTGATAAACATTTCCATTCAGGACATAGAAACCACATTCAGGTCAATCTGGGTTTTAAGGCAGGTCAGCAGTGCATCATTGCATATAAGGCCAACTAATGGGGAAGAAGAATGAGATTCAATGTTTTTGTGTTTGTTCAGTTTCTCCAGGCACTACTTTCAGACATCAAGAAAAGACAGTTCAGTGCTGTAAAACCACATGAAATGGGGTTTGTTATCATCAAAGAGCTGTTTATTCTGCAACAGGTTTGTTTTACAATCACCATGTCCTTGAGTTTGCTAAATCTGGACATATGACATAAGCAATAGCAATGAGGTTGTAGGGTTTATCAAGGCCTAGAGTAACTTTTAGGGGTGATATTATTTTTGCATCCTTAAAACTTAAACAGGATTAAAGACTCTGTCAACCTATTATAAACATATGAAAAGCATGTTGTGAAAAGATTTCTACACAAGAACGTCAGGCACTAAGATGATCTATGAACCTAAAAGGGGTAACTATTTTGGTGTGGGAGATGTTTGAAATACTCAGCAGGTATACATGGAAGAAAATAAGATTTTTTTTTTATCTAAAGGCTTGCTCCCACAAATGATGTGAGACCTATTGGTAGATTTCGATTTTAGAATGAAGATCACTAAATCCAAAAGGAACTTGGCTTGTTTTGTTAATTTATCAGAATGCTAATGTGTGAATAGTATGCCTTGTAAAACTCAGATGTTTGATTTAGAGTGCTTAAAAAGATTGGCAATGTTTGAGAAATAGGTATTATATTTTAATGGGTTGGCAAAAGTATAATGGATTGTGAAATGACTATACATTATTTATGAATTTTATAATAGAAGTTTCTTGATACAAAGGCCCTCATTATGAGTCTGGCGGTCTTGAGGCCACCAGACTCGCCATGGCATTCTCACCGCCGCGGAGCCGGTGGTCAAGACTGCCGAATTTCGAGTTGTGGGGTTTGGCTGAAGCCAAACCTCCACAACTCCGCCTTGCCTGCCAGTGCAGTTGCACTGCCGCGGCCGGTGGTGACCTCCTCCAATCCGGCGGAAGGCCTCAGGCCGCCGTCTGGATTACGTGGTTGCACACCGCCAGACATTTCCGTGGTGGTCACCCCGCCATGAAAAGCCTGGCGGTCATGCTCCTGGCAACAGGAATCTTCATTCCTGTTGCCGGCACACACACACGTCACCACACATGAACACATCCCCCCACCCATCTGTAAACTCACAGGCACCCCGACTTCTTTACACATGCATGCATTCACATACACACCCATTCAGCATACACATACGGGCACTCAGACACACCCACTCACTCGCATTCATCCATACAGACACCCCCATAGATGCGCACGTACACACATACACACATACACTCACAGACACGCACACATTCAGCACTCCCTCCGCAAACACGCACACATGCACCTGAACACACCAAAGACCCTGTCACCCCCTTTTGGATGCCCACTCATCTCTTCCGTCGAGGAGGACATCCAGGAGAGGATGGGTCCTGGCAGTCTTCCCTTTCCACCACCACCACACCAGCAGCACACCACCAAAATGTATTACGGCTCGTAATACGGAGGGCGGGGTTCTGCTGGCGTGGTGGAGCCAGCGAGGAACAGCCTCTGCACTGCTGACCGCCAGAATGAATGATGGCTGCTCTCTGCCTCAAAAATGGTGGTGAGCAGCCACCACTCGTAATATGGTGGTCTGCTGACTGCCAGCACTGGCGGTCGAATGGCGGGTTCGGCTTTGGCGGTCAATGGAATTGACCTCCAAAGTCGTGATGAGGGCCAGAGTTCTTAACACTACATGCATTTACAATCTTTAAAGTTTTTGATGATTTAGGAAAAAAGATGCCCAATATGAACATATGTTAATTTGATATTCTGAAGAAAGTTATAAGTATTAGCAAAAATGGCATACCTATTTTTTATTTCATAATGTTGCTATGTTTTGTAGAACATACTAATAGTTATTTATGAGCTTTAAAAAACTGACCTGTTTGTGGAAAATATGTTCAATATTTTAGCACACAGTGGTAAAAAGTTAAACAACTGTTAGTATATTTTAAAGAAAGTATAGCTGTTCACTGAAGCTTTATCACGTGAGTATCCAACCAAACAACTGTATGTTTTACTTTTAATGAAGGAGTTCATTAAAACTTGTAAAGTTCAATATGATTTTTTAATTTCCTTTTGAGGTTCGACCATGTGGAGCAGAATTTAATCTGTTCTGATCACAAAGTTACATAATATGATGACAGATCGTCAAGCAATTTCTCTACTCCAGTCAGCTGTTGAAATAATACTTTGAAAGAGCAGTGTGAAATGTATGTTAGCATCAACATTCATGCAAATAGTCTGATGATGTTTGGTACTAAGAAATATAGCATTCTAAAGGCAAAAATATTATTACTCAATCCCCATTTGTCTATTAATTGCTTTATGTTTTTTTCCACTTTGTCATAAATTACAATTTTTATCTAAAAAACATCATGTTAAATGTTGTACATATATAAATTCTAATACATATGTAACCTAACAATTAAACGTATATGTCTTAGGAAAGTTTGTACTATACCTGCTGGACATCCTTGAGAGCCATCTAGTTTCATGTACCCAGGGCAGCATTCATAGAGGACTGTGCTGTTTTAATAAGAACAGAAACCATATGAGAATTAACCATTTATTACTAACTTTAGATAACCTATTGTATGATGGTTTTTCTTAAAGTGCCAAAAAAAGCTATCAATATTGAGCAACTTGCAATTTTACTATATGTTGTGATTCTGCTTTTAATATAATTAAAATGTTTCTGTACTTAAAAGGCTCACCTCATATTTTGTTCATTAGTTATGGAAGTTTTAACTTGTCTCGATTAAAAACAACAGCTACTTAACTAGACACATTGCATTAGATACTTCAGCTCATCCCAGGAAACAGGCTCATAGATCCATAGATCCATAGATCCATAGATCCATAGATCCATAGATCCATTCTATTTCCCTTGGGAATTACTGTGGGAAAATGCCAGGTATCTAGATTTCCATATGGTTAAAAAAATAAAATATGTATGGTTTCTGATATTAAAATACAGATGATGAGAAAATCTAGTATTCAGAACTAAGTATTTATAAAATATATTTTTAGGTTCTGCTTATAAAATATAGAAGGTACTTTAGCCCTTAATTGCCACTTAGAAAAGTATAAAAGCTTTAACATTTGGGCTTGTAACTTACAAAATCATAAGAAATATTTGAGTTAAAAACTGGGATGATTGTTAATTCAAATGCTTTTGGGTGAAGGATTATGAAATAATTTCCGTATTACAGTACATCATTTGTCTGAAGTTTCAAAATGATGGAAGTGATATACAAAAAAAAATCAGAAATTGACATTTAAAATGAGTTGTGGTTATTCATTTAAATTATCAAGAGGTAGATTCAAGCAAAATGACGTATTTTCTTCCACAGTCAGATTTCAGAACTGTTGTGTGTAGGCATTGCACTTGTCGCATCTTGATGGAGGAAAGCCCTCTTAAAGGCAATCCTAAGAAGGTGTTGCCATGCTTTTTCCTCCTAGATAAATGGACTAAAGAATTTTAATAGGAACACCAGATTATCAGAAATCTCCTTTAGCTTTCTCAGCCCACCTTCATTAATGCCACTGTTGGAAAATGGGTTATTGGTAGGGCAGGTAGGTACCTACACCTAGCAACAAGCCACTAACCTCCACATAGGTACAGTTAGGTCTCAGTAAATTAATCCCAGCTCAACCCTTGGTATCTTGGCAACGAGCGTCAAGGCTTAACTTAGGAGACAAAGTGTAAAGCATTCAAATATCACAAAACAGTAATTAAATAAAACACAGGAAACAGTTTAAAAATCCAAAACCAATTTATAAAAATAGTTTATATTTTTATCTTTAAAATGACACAAAAACGATTAAAATCGGTTCAGGGGAACCGGAGATATGAATTTTTAAAGAATTATTACTTTTCTAGCGCTTAGAAACAAAAAGCGCCAATCGGGTCATCTGGTTGCACCTCGACCGGGGCAAAGTCAAACTTTCAGGCCGACCGCGATGGAGCCCTGCTCGGCTACAGGTCGCGGGAGGCCTCGGTTAAAAAGTTACCTTCTCACTTAGTCTTTATTTTGAAGTTTTTCTTCACCGGGACGAACCTGCCAGTTGAATCCGACCTCCTGGAGCCCTTGTCCGGATACGCGATGTGGGTTTCCTCGGTGGAGACTTTTACCTTCGGACTTAGTCGTTTTTTCGAGATGAAAATCCTTCGACCGGGGTAAACCTGGATCTTGATCCGACGTCCATGGAGCCCTTCTCGGATACGATGGCTGGGAGGTCCCGGTCAACTTTTTACATTCGGACTTAGTCTCTTTTTTGGATGGTTTTCTTTACCGGGACGAACCACGAAGTCAGGCCGGGTCGTGGTTGAGGCAAGCCGGCTAGAATTTCCGCGGCGGGTGGGTCCCTCTCTGGAGCTTTTTTCCAAAAATTCTCAAATCTTTTCCAAACTTCTGGGGCTTCACCCAGATGTTCTTTTAAGGTTCTTTTGGGGTCCTCAGCTCACCCCAAGGGTCCAGAAGTTCTGTGATGGTCCTTGGAGGGTGCGGACTTCAACTCCCAGAATGCACCTGGCGCAAACTCCTTTTTGGCCACTGGACAGTGGTCAGCTGGTCGCTTTCTTCAGGAGTTTGTGCAGGGGACTCTGGTTAGCAATTTTTCACCTGTAGCAAACAGGGAGTCCCTCCTTGAACCAGTTGAAGCCAGGCAAAGTCCTTCTTGTGGTGAAGCCCAAGTGTGCAGCTGGTGCAGTCCTTCTGAGTGCAGGGTCCAGGTGCAGGCCAGGGGTCCAGCAGGGCAGTCCTTCTTCTTCTTTAGTTCCTTTCTTGTTGAATTCTGGAGGGGATCTGAGGCGTGGGTGCAGGTCTGCCAGTTTTATCCTTGCTCCTGGGTGAAAAGCAGGGGGGCCCTGGTTCTCCAATCAGGGACAGGGTCGTCCCCCTGTGATGACCACTTCCTGGGAAGTGTGGCAAAAATCCATCCCAGAAGGCAACAGTCTCTAAAAATCCAACATGGATGAATCTGATTTTTGGAGGTTACATCTGGCTGAGCCCACCCACTGGTGTGGCTAAAAATCATAAACACACCCCTCTCCTGCCCTCTCCTAATCTAATCAAGGGGGCACCTAATTGTCTGGGGTTGTAGGATGTGGGGGTGTTGCTGGGTGCTGCAAATGTCCTTCTCTGCCTTTGAAGACCAGTTTGGCAGCCCTCCCCCTTCCTGCCTCACCATCTGCTGAGGGGAGATTCTCTCCCCCAAGCACATTCCTTTGTGTGAAGCCTGGCCACTTCACACCTCATCAAGGCAGCCTGGCAGAAGCTGCTGCAGGCTGGCCAATCAGAGCACAGCAGCAAAAACAATGCAGAGCTGAAATTGGCAACTTTTTAGGTAAAGTCTAAACTTTTTACCTGGACAAGTTATATTAAATCCAACAACTGGAAGTTGTGGGATTTATTACAACAATCAATTTGATACCAAATTCTTGGTATGTAACATTTAAGGAGACTTTAAAATTTAAAATAAAGTCTGCCCATTCTAGCCTATGAAGGCCATTTACTTCAATGAGGGAAAAACGAATTTGGCTGTTTTTACCTCACCAGGGCTTATAAATCTATTTTTATAAAGTCCCTGCTTATAGTTACATGGCACCCAGCCCTAGGGGCACATAGGGCACACCTTAGGGGTGACTTATATGTAAAAATAAGGTAGTTAAAGACTTTGGAAGTACCTTTAATTCCAAAGTCGAATTAGCATATAACTTTAATTTAAAAGCAGCCAGCAAGGGAGGCTTGCTTTTAAAATGACACTGGGCACCTCAGCAGTGCACCTAGGTGTGCACCACCTATGTTGTGGTCCCTAAACCTACATGCCCTACCATATACTAGGGACTTATAGATAGGTTAACTTAGCCAATTATAATTAGCCTAATTTGCATATTGATTTTACACAGAGCACAGGCCCTGGGACTGGTTAGCAGTACCCAGGGCACCATCAAAGTCAGGAAAACACCAGCAAAAATAGGAAAATGGCGGCAAAAAGTTATGGGGCCTCTGCAATCAGCCCTGTTTTCTCACAGCCACATTTTGCCTGATTATCTTTAGGGTGTGGAGAACAAGTAAGACACCATCCTGGTAAATAATATTAAGCTATCTGGTGAATTTAGTAACACTCAAATCGGCAATGTCGCCATGCTAGAAACCAGAGACTGTGGGAAACAGATGACAAAATACCAGCCTTCTTTTGGTATATTTCCACATCCAGGAACAGAACACTTTGAACCCCTTCAACTCAAAAAGTAACTGATAATCCATTGCTTCAAGCAATGCCTCATTGTTGGGTAATGTTGCTGGCTACCAGGCACCCACAAAAGAAAATCTTCTCAATCAGAAACACCCCCATGCTTTCCTATACCTTACAGATTTCACCTTTGTGGTTCTCTCCTCTTTTATGTATCCGTTTTGCAGTATCATCAGATTGTTCCCACATTTGTTATGCCCCTGTTTGTACAGCACTCAATAATGGCACCATAGGTCTTATGCTTCTAGTAGAACATTTCTTAGCAATGAACTTTTAGCTGTGTTAAAAATAATAGATTTCCCAATGTACATCAAAAGACTTGCAACAAATTACAGTATGTCATGGCACCAGATCTGCAGAGGCCACTATCTTTGCGTTCCTGGCTGAACGCCACCCACCATACTAAGGGCCTGGTTACAAGTGTGTAAGTTAATTCTGACTCATGCATAAACCCCTGTTTATGGCATGGTCAGAATTACAAGTTTGAAGATATTTAATGCATCTGAAAATTATTGGCTATATTTAATAACTCAACCTTTGTTCAATTTGGTCAGGTTTTACCTGACAAAATTCACGGGTGAAAAGCATATCGTATTTACCATATCATGTTGATTATGGTGTGTTCACACCAAAATCTGCATGTTATTCTCCACAAAGTCATAGCAGGTGTTATTTATCACACCTGATAAATAAATACCCCATGGTATTGTTATTTGCTATGTGCATTAAATAATACCAAAACTCAGAATCAAGTCCTAAGAAATTGCTTTGACTTCAGGGAATCACTGCAAGTAGTGACTCAATTGCAGGGAGTAAAGCTTTGTAGAGTGGGTCCCTACTCAGGATACTTTTTGTTTTTGCTTTTCAAGGATAAACTCTCAAAGCAAGACTTTGGGGGTCATTCTGACCCTGGCGGTCAACGACCGCGGGAGCACCGCCAACTGGCTGGCGGTGCTCCTAAGGGCATTCTGACCGCAGCGGTTTGGCCGCGGTCAGAAACGGAAAACCGGCGGTGTCCCGCCGGTTTTCCGCTGCCCTGAGGAATCCTCCATGGCGGCGCAGCTTGCTGCGCCGCCATGGGGGATTCCGACCCCCTCACCACCATCCTGTTCCTGGCGGTTTTGACCGCCAGGAACAGGATGGCGGTGAGGGGTGTCGTGGGGCCCCTGGGGACCCCTGCAGTGCCCATGCCAATGGCATGGGCACTGCAGGGGCCCCCGCCCATGCCAATGGCATGGGCACTGCAGGGGCCCCCGTAAGAGGGCCCCACAAAGATTTTCAGTGTCTGCCATGCAGACACTGAAAATCGCGACGGGTGCAACTGCACCCGTCGCACCCTTCCCACTCCGCCGGCTCCATTCGGAGCCGGCTTCCTCGTGGGAAGGGGTTTCCCGCTGGGCTGGTGGGCGGCCTTCTGGCGGTCGCCCGCCAGCCCAGCGGGAAACACAGAATAACCGCGGCGGTCTTCTGACCGCGTTGCGGTATTCTGTTGGGGGAACTTTGGCGGGCGGCCTCCGCCGCCCGTCAAAGTTGGAATCACCCCCTTTATTTTTTAGAAATAAAACAATGACCACACACAAGTTTCTCCCTTCACATGGGACCCATTAGATAATTGCCTAGCCTTGAACTGCCATACCTCCCCTGGCGAAGGACCAGGTAAACAAACATATTCTCATTTAGATAAACTAAACCTTTGATGGGTTAGATGTTTACATAGCCTTCTATTTGCAGCTACCCAAGGAAGCCTCATGAATATGAAACTAATCTGCAAATTATCTATGCTTATTTAATGTGAACAATAATTGAATTTCAAATGTTTTCTTGAAATAATCACAATTGATTTTTCAAGACTGAAGTGAAAGTATATACAAATAAATCAGTGCATACCATGGAGGTGATTAAGTGGTAACAGCTGCGACCCCCTAGACTGCCCCTTGTGACCTGTGGCACTACCTTTGTGACCCCTTTCTTCAGGGGTGGTAAAATCAGTGTGGGGGACACAGAAGCAACTCATCCTCATAGATGTTGGTTTGATCTACATATTCCTTGTTTTCTGTCGATATTTGTTATTACACTAATAGCAAATAATATCATATTCCAGCTAATTGCACTCTATTTTTATTACACTAATAGTGAATAATACAATTAGCTAGAATATGACGCTCCCTGGCAGTTGACGTGAGTAAAAAATGCTTCTAAATGTATGTTGTGTGCATGCTTGACGGTGAGTGTGTTTATGTGAGCATGTGTGTATGTGTGAATGTATGTGTATGTATAAGCAATAGTAAAGGTCAATGGGGGTGTGATGTTTCCACTACACCTAGCATTTTGGTGAATTGATGTCCATGATACATGCCTTCTTAGCTTTAAAACAAAAAGACCGTGAGGCACTTTTTCCACAAGCAAATTGCTCAGACCTTCGAACTTATTGCTGGAAGGAGGTCCACAATTTTCAAGAATAATATTGTTTATCAATTTAGAAATATCACTATATTATGACTCCTTAATAATCTCTCTGTGTTCTTGTACAGTCTTGGCCTCCCGAGGGGGTGATTTTCTTAATCATTGTTCATATTTTGTATGTATAGTTAATTTATTAAATATTTTCATATTTATAAGGTTTCCCTGGGTGGTCACAACTTGTAGGCAATTTAACACATTTTAAGTTGAGAAGTAGTTGTGTTATGGCCAAAGCTGCTGACTTTGGAACTTGGGATCCTGGTTTTAGTCCTGGCATCAGTTAAATATCCTGTGATTCTGGGCAAATCACTAAGGGACTGCTTACGAGTTTGGTGGTTCCAACACAGGACTGCCAAATCCACAGGGAAAACGTCAACGCCATGGCGGCGGCAAATCCCCCACCCTATTACAAGATTTCCGCCAGTCCGATCTGGCAGAACGGGGGAAACCCCACGGTCAGACCAGCGGAAACAGTGCTACAAGATAGCTCTTGGCTCCTTTAAAGGAGCTAAGTGCTATCTCATAGCGCAGAGGGGGCCGACAAGCACCCTCAGAATACGCACTGTCCATTGGTGCTGGGCAGGTGGGCCCCTGCACTGCCCATGCCATGGGCATGATCAGTGCCCCTGCACTGTCCATGCCACAGGCATGGGCAGTGCAGGGACCCCTCTCTAGCCCCCACCGCTTGTTCTCCACCAGCCTTTTCATGGTGGGGAAGCTGCCATGAAAAGGCTGGTGGAGAACAAGGTTGTAATCAGTAGAGCAGCGCTGAGTTCAGCGCTGAAGTGGTTGATTACAACCAGGACCGCTGTCAGCCTGTCGGGATCTTGGATTCTGGTAGAGATGGCGGTCTGTTGGCAGGTCCACAGCTGCAGTGGTCCAACTGTCACTGCGAGTCTGGTGATCTTGTGACCGCCAGACTCATAATCAGGCCGTAAATCTCCTCAGCCTAAAAAGAAAAAATTACTTTGTCTATGTAACTGGTGCTCATGTAAAGCACAACAATGCCCTTGGGCTGAGCTTGAGCTATAAAACTGCAATTTCTTTTTTTTTTTTAAACACAAATAAGGTTTTGAATTGTCCCCATGAAAGTACATTCGCTTGGGCCTCATTCAGTTCCCCCATCTTTCAGGAGCCACAGGGGTAACCCTACACATGCTGTTTTATGCCTTCTGTGGCATTCATATGCAGGGAAATCTAGTGACAGTTGCCCTACCATAAACTTTGCAGGATTTCGGCCACTATGACTTAATGGACCTGTGGAGGTCGGGCCATCAGGGCAATGATTACAATCAGAAACCGAGCTGCCTCAAACTCTAAACAGAGGAGGGAAACCAAGAGCTTCTTAAGGCAGGAGCACCACTGATTTACAGAGGCCTTTCCATTCCACCCACTTTTTATGGAATATATTTTTAAAGGACCATGTACACCTTCTCTGATTAGATGCATCAAAGATGTTTTTGATCCATTTCCTAAGGCTGTTCTCAGAAATATACATACTCTACTTGGTTGACCTGATCAACTCCACAGAAGAAAAAATAGAAAACAAAGTATTTATAGCATACAGTCAACATTAATAATCGTGCTTCCTGTGTTTTGTGTAGAGACACAAGTGCCATGATTCTCATTCTCACCAGTTGTTTTGAATATAATATTCCATAGAAGCACTTGTGACCCTTTATTAAAATCATTCTCCCTTGTGGTGATGCATGCCTGGTATAAAATTGCCATGCAATAACCAACATATGTCTAATATCAGATTTAATTCAAACTGAGAGTAATTTCATTTCAAAGTATTTGCACTGCACATTCTCTATGGCAACAGCAGTGATATGAAAAGTCATAAAAAATAAGAACCTTGAAGTCATCACTCTTTTCACAGATTGATATGTTTTGTAGGTGTTTGTAAAGAACAATTTATTCGCTCTTTCATCACTCACTCACTTAAATTGATCAAACCTAATTATTATCTGCCTATGTACAACTATGTTTTTTATATTGCCTCCTGCACTATTAGAAATGTTCATAATCAAGGAGAAAATGAGGACATCATTTCATAAAAGTGTAGATAGAAACAAAAAATATCGCACAGTTTTTTATATAAATGGTATCACAGGGAGTTAAGTCAGACATGTTGATCCTGCCATCAGAGAAATTACCTAATAAAATGTATACATTAATTATATATCAAGGTGAAAAACAATCACAATAAATATCATAACGAAACAAATATAAATACTGACAAATTGGAACAATAATATGTTCCCCTGTTTTCCCAGATACAGCGTCAAATAAATATAGATTCCAAAATAGTGGCTCATTATGAGCTTGGTGGTGGGATGAGCCAACCACCAATCTCACGGGGATGAAGTAGCCATAAAGCCAGCTGCCTCACCCCCATCATATTGCAATGTTCCTACCGGGATGACCAGCAAGAACATCATACTACGAGGTTCCCACTGGTCAGCTGAGCAGGAACAGTACTATGGTTTTGGCCTAGGTTCCCTTAAGGGAGCCTAGGCCAATGCCGTAGCACACCAGTACCCTCAGAATGCACACTTGTCTGCAAGACAGACAGTGCGCATAACAAGGGTGCCAGGCAGGGGTGCCCCTGGGATGCACATGACATGGTCATGGGCAGCACAGGGGCCCCCTGTCGCCCTGTGCACTGTGTCACCACCAGCCTTTTCATGGCAGGGTCCCTGCCATGAAAATGCTGACAGAAGCTGGTCTTATGATCAGCGTGGTGGCACTGAACTCAGTGCCTCCGTGGCTGACCACAACTGCCCTCAGCCCGTCAAGAACCATGTTCCTGGTGGAGATGGTGATCCCCTGTTAGTCAGACTGCCAGTGTCATAATGTGGAAGTCGGACCGCCTAGTGTGCGGTGGTCCGACCGCCACCATGGCTTTGGTGGTCCTATGACTACCAATGTCATAATGAGACCCATAATTGTGATGAACATTCGGACTAAAGGTGCTCTACCAGGGGAAATGTGGTAACAAAGATGCCTTATTATATGCATGGTGTCAAAGAAAGGCTAACTAACTCTGCAATATCCCTCAAATTAGGATTTCTCATTTTAAGTGATTTGCTATAAGTTGCTTCTGCTTGTAATTATCCCCCAGTGAGGCCTTTCACAACAAAGAAATATTAAAAGGTTTCCTACCACATCAAGTAGGAGTGAATATTTAGATAATATCTGCTTTCTATGTTTAAAGGCACAGTCAGACCAAATATTATTGCACATATATTATCCAAAATGTATTATCAAAAGAAATGTTTGTGTTGGGGTTCACTTGCTCACACATAGCTTATAATTATGAACATTTCTTCCAAATTCATATACTATTGATTTTTGTACATTTGAGCAATTAAATTCCATGTTTAGTCAGTTTTAACAGCACTTCATGCCAATATCTTCATTGCTGACACATTTGCAAAACAATTTCTTATGGTCAAGATTAGGACAAGGTTAGACAAACTTGTGAAACACAGGTTAATAGTATCCAGAAGTGTCAAATTTCAATATAAAGACTTAAACAGACATACTTCAATTGTTCAAAGACACAAGTAACAAAGTCCATCTGAAGTGCAAAAAAGGATCCAAAAAGCAATAAATCACCAGCAATTATGAATGTTAATCCCCCATAAACACCTATACTACATTACCAAGCAGCACGCCCACAGACCTCACACAGTAGTGGGCAGTGATTCACAGAGACTGCTAATTCTACCATCGAATAGACTAAAATTGAAGATGACATACAAATGCCAAAATTCAACCAAGGATTTTAGTGCTCTTCTAAAACAGTGGTGGTAGTGATGGCAATGCAGAGGTTCCTTAGTGCTGCTACAGAAAAAGTATACAATGCTTTCAAACACCCTTTCTCTCGTTCCCTCCTTTTCTTGTCTCATGCTGACATGCATTTCTGACAA
The DNA here is from genome assembly GCF_031143425.1 of Pleurodeles waltl. Classification (NCBI taxonomy): domain Eukaryota; kingdom Metazoa; phylum Chordata; class Amphibia; order Caudata; family Salamandridae; genus Pleurodeles; species Pleurodeles waltl. The sequence goes on along the minus strand of NC_090447.1, from coordinate 1,211,723,280 downwards.
TCAAGAACCCAAACTCCAAGGAAGATATGAGTGCCAATGCACCCTTAGGAAAGCACTCAAGACCATGCTAGCATACACTGAGCACAGGGCATAGATAGTAAATGTACAAAATAGTTTAGACATATTCATAAATACTGAAATATGCTCACTTAATCTTTCACACCCATCTTTCTTCCACACTGAGCCATGGTGCATATAAGGGCACATGGAACATCACCAAATGGCCATACTATAAAAAGAACCAGAAATATAGCAGGCAATCACAACTCTTAGAATTAGTTATTATGAGTTCAATAGAAAGCAGAAAAAGGATAGGTGGCTTGCTAAAGGTAATCTCAGCAACTGGAAATTATACTGAGCCACGATCTATTGTTTATTTCCCCACCATGACACCCTATAGAGGATCCAGCTGTATTCAAATAAGTCATTCTGTACTGTGGTGTACTGGTTTGGATGGCACTCAGCCATGTTGAATAGATGAAGCTAACATTATCTGTGACACATAATGTAAATGTGCTGCAAGATGAGGCAGTCCACAAAACTGAGACACTCATCTACTTCCAATTTCATCCTCTTGTGGGGTTTAAATAAAACCTGTGCCTGGTATACCCAACTGAAGGGGAGCTAAGTGAAACAAAGTTAGACCCAACTTAGTCAATAACTATGTACCACGGAAGCAGTTTAGCACGCCTTGCTCAATGAGGGACATCATCAATATAGGAACCCGTCAACATTAAAACATGGTTAATCAATACTGTTTCTTGACTCAATTGATGCCTTACTATCTAACCAACTACATTTAGTTACAATTAAGGTGTAGTAAGAGATCATATTCTGTATTCCTTATATTCAAACCTTCCCTTGGCAAGGTTAATGTTCATCTTTTGAAAGTCTTGTGTGCAAATCACGAGGTCAACTGCAGAGAGCACCTCTTTTTTAATCCACTAATGATATTGAAAGAAGAGGATGCTCTGGGCATCCCTAATTTGCCTGGCCAAGGTTTCAATATATAAAGTGAACAACAGAGGAGAAAGTGAAAACCCTTGTTGTGTACCTTTTCCAATCCTAAACTGTGGAGAAAGATTATGATTCGCACTACCCTTGAAACTGGAGCCTGGTAAATGGTGTTACCTACTTTGAGGAACTTATTGTCTAGGCCATTATGTGACAAAACTGCATATAGAACAACCCACCCATAACCCTCTACAGTCTCTGATATACTTGTGCAAATCTTATTATAATTGCTATAAGCAAAGAGATCGGACTGTATGATTCACCGTTTTTTGGTTCCTTCTTTGGCTTTAGAATGGTTGTAATGCTAGCAACATTCCATGAAGCAGGGGCTGGAAAGTCACCCACAAAAATGGAGTACACTAAATTACATAAAAAGGGAGCTAATTCTTCCTTTGTAACCTTATTGAGCTCATTGGGACATGAAGTCCTCCTTTTTTTTCAATCCACCTAATGTCTTGAGAATCTCTACCTCACTGAACTGCAGATTAAGGGACTGCTGTGAATCTTGCTCAGATACTGGAAAATCCACTTTGTTGAACCATTCTTTTATAAGAACCTCCGATATTGTAGTCTCCTTGGTTTATAGAGTCTGGTATGAATTGCAAAAAGCCTTCTGGATGTCAAAGTCTTCGAGGCAACGTTTGTTAGTTTCTTTGTCCAGTATATCCCTGGTAATGTTCCTATCTTTATCTTTTCTAATCTTCCATGCCAGCAATTTCCCATAACCCTCACCATGTTCATAATAGGCTAACTTACTGGCTTACCACTTCTTCTGAATAAACCATTCCCGAAATTCTGATAGGGAACATTTAAGGTCCTTGATGTGATTTTGTAGAGGAGCCTGACTGGCGAAGTCCTTAGAATTATCTAAGGCTTTATAAGCTTCAGCTATATTGTGCTGTAGCACCTTTTGCATGTTACTCTTCCCTTTCCTTCTAAATGAGGCAAGACTAATCAGCCTCCTGTAAATTAAGGACTTATATGTATCCCATACAACATGAATAGAGATGGACCTATATTATTCTCAAAGAACTGAGAAAAGATTGATTTATAGTGTGTTCATTAAATAAATCTTGGTTTTTAGGCCTGGTCCTTCAAACAGCACAAGCTGTCTAGTTGCAAAGATCTATTGTAGGCTTAAAAGGAATTTACAGTAGGCCTATAACATACCCATTGCTCATCATTGTTTGGCTTTATGTCACTTCTTAGAAATGGAGTCTTTCGTTGGCAGTCAGGTTAGCCCCTGTCCAAGCAAGGACCCTCACCCTAGTCAGGGCAAAGGAGAAACACACCTGGTTAACCCCCACTCATCCCCTAGGTAGCTTGGCATGAGCAGGCAGGCTTAACTCAGAAGCGATGTGTAAAGTATTTGTACCAACACACACAGTAATACAGTGAAAACACTACAATGTGGACACCACACCAGTTTAGAAAAATAGGCAATATTTATCTAAATTAAACAAGACCGAAATGGCAACAATCCAACATACACAAGTCAAGATATGAATTTTCAAAAGAATAATCGTCTTACTCCATAGAAAACAATGGAAACAATGATTTTGCACAAAGTATGGGGTTAATGTAAAAAATAAAGCCACACGGGCGAGCATAAGTCAGAAATGGCAGCGATGCATCGATTCCTCCCTTGCAAGGGATGCCATGCATTGTTTCTTCCCTGGCTGGATCAGCAATGCATCATTTATCTCCCTCGAAAGAGAGCGATGTGTCGATTTTGGAAAGGGTATCCCGAATCCACACAGAGTCGGGTCAACTTTAATGCCCAGGGACGATGTGTTGAAAATCCAGTTGCACTGCGTTAGAAAAACGCACTACGTGGGGTTTGCGTCGTTATAATCAGCCGCAAGTGAGTGTTGCACGTCATTTCTCCAGCTGCGATGCATTGTTCTCCCAGCCGCGTTGCAGATGGTTAGACGAAAATTTCCCCGCACTGTGTTCTGTGCTTGGATTTTCAGCTCTTGTTCTGCCAACTTCACCTTTCATGGGCCCAGGTACTTGGCAGGGCAGGAGTTTCAGCAAGAGTACAGGTGATTGCAGAGGAAGTATATGATGGCCCTGAGACTTCAAACCAGGAGGCAAACTCAGGTCAAGGCCTTGGAGATTCTTCACAAGCAGGAATATACCACAAAGTCCAGTCTTTGTCCCCTTTCACAGGCAGAAGCAGCAGCTGCAGGATAACCCAACAAAACACAGTCACAGGCAGGGGCAGCACTCCTTCTCAGCTCTTCAGTTGTTTTCCTTGGCAGAGGTTCCTCTTGGTCCCAGAAGTGATTTAATTTTCAGGGGTTTTGGGTCTAATACTTATACCCCTTTCTGCCTTTGAAGTAGGCTGTTTGTTACAAGATCCTGCCTTGCCCAGGCGAGGCCCCAGACACACACCAGGGGGGTTGGAGAGTGCATTATGAGAGGGCAGGCACTGTCCTTTGACCACCCTCCCTCATCTCTACCAGAGATGTCTAATTAGAATATGCAGGCTACACCCCAACTCCCTTTGTCTCACTGCCTAAAGGGGATTTACAAAAAGCCCAACTGTCAAACTGACCCAGACAGTGAATCCACAAACAGGCAGAGTCACAGAATGGTTTAAGCAAGAAAATGCCTACTTTCTAAAAGTGGCATTTTCAAACTAACAATCTAAAACCAACTTCACTAAAAGATGTATTTTTAAATTGTGAGTTCAGATACCCCAAACTCCATATTTCTATCTGATCTCAAAGGGAATCTGCACTTTAATAATCTTTAAAGGCACCCCCCCCCATGTTAACCTAAGAGAGAGATAGGCCTTGCAACAGTGAAGACTGAATTTAGTAGTATTTCACTGTTAGGACATGTAACACACATCAGTGCATGTCTCACCTTTAACATACACTGCACCCTGCCAATGGGGTTACCTAGGGCCTACCTTAGGGGTGCCTTACATGTATGAAAAGAGAAGGTTTAGGTCTGGCAAATGGGTACCCTTGGCACCTCGAATTGGCAATTTAAAACTGTACACACAGACACCGCAGTGGCAGGTCTGAGCCACATTTACAGGGCTATTAAAGTGGGTGGCACAACCAGTGCTGCAGACCCAATAGTAGCATTTGATTTACAAGCCCTGGGCACCTCTAGTGCACTCTACTAAGGACTTACTATTAAATCAAATATGTCAATCATGGATAGCCAATTACACATACATTTTACATAGCAGCACTTGCACTGTAGCACTTGTTAGCAGTGATAAAGTGCCCAGAGTATCAAAAACAGCAAAAACAGAGTCCAGCACACATCAACAACCTGGAAAGCAGAGGCAAAAAGTTAGGGAAGACCACACCAAGGATGCCAAGTCTAACAACTCTCATTTGATTGCTTCTTACTCAATGGTTTGCCTCCTTTTTGCATTTGTTTCTCCCTTGGATCACAGCCTGTATATCATCCTTTTGATTGGTTGACACCTATCCTTCTGCTGCTCATTGTTATTATTGAATTCTCTTTTTTTTTAATTTTGGTTATGTAGCCTACAAAGAGTTTGTGGGTTCTAGTTCTCTCCAATTTATGTTTTTGCCCTGCCAAATATTCACACCCTCTGTTACTCTCCTCCTTGTATGATGTTTTCCCCTTCTTACTCCCCCCATTTCTTTTTTATTTTAGTTTTTTTGCCTCCGTTGCCCTCCACAGGCCTTTTTTATGTGCATATTAACTTTTTTGGGAGGGCACAACAGCAAATTTCTGATGCCCACTCCACGTTAAAAAAATACCTTTCTTAGTAGTTATATTTCATGTTTTTATTTTGTATTTACTGGTTTATAACAATAAAAATGGTTTCAGTGTAATTTCGTAGGTCAATGTAAGCATGCTGGCACTAGTCTGACGCTGCATACATACGTCATCACTATATGTGTGCCTAAGAAACGATGCATCATTGCACCTTTTTATTTTATTTTATACGATGCTGTCCTTCGTCGGTAGTCTATGTTTTTTTTGTCGATGCAGCGCAGCATCTGTAACTAGTGTTGGTTACGTCGATAAGTCTAAAAGACAAGACCTGTTGGCTTTGTCAATGTTTGCTAATACAGATTTTATTCAAAATGCCTAGAACGTTTGTCCTTTTCTCCAGAATGAAACTCTAAATAGAAGCTTTATATTTGGCACATCAGAAAAAGTGGGCTTTGATCTAAGACAACTTGAATGTGCATTAGTTAATGTTCAGGCTGCAGATTCAGTGCAAGGCATAACACGTCCCTTGCCAAGAACTACAACCCTTAATATGCATGGGTTATCATGTTCTGTGCAGCGTGCTGTGTACTTCCTAAGGGCTTCTCCCTGGGGAGTTGAGATTGCTGCAATTGTAATGGCAACAAATCAAAACACAGCCAAACTATGCGTTGCTACGAAGAATAAAACGGTAAAGGAAAGTAGAAACCTTTCGAGGGGCCTGCCCCTACTGGTGAGAGGAATTAAAAATCGCTACTATGAATTATGAGTTGGTGCATGTTAAGTAATTTCCTCTGCACAGTTGCTTACAGTGAATTTACATTCTTAAAGTTTGATTTAAGTAATAATATTCCTTAAACCAATGACTCGTCGAAATGTGCCCTTTATTGTAGAAAATGAGAAAAAGTGTATTAACCTTCACAAGGTTAATCCAGACAAGAGATATATTTCCAATAAACATTCAGAATGTTACCTGTCAGCCAGTCAATTTGCACCATTCACACTTGGTAATGTGATTCTAGAAAATTGACATCAGACACTAATCAAATGGGGTGCATTTTCCCTGACCTTTCTGCCCAGTGACTTATTCAGCTACATTGATTAGACCGCTGAAGGAGATACGAGTAATGTTTTCTCATAGCCACTATACCCAGGGAGGAGGGAAGAGATAGAAAGACATACCAAGGCTCATGAGCCGAGGTGAAAAACATACTAAGCACATCGCAGAATTAATACATGAGTATGAAAAAGCCTATGGGAAGGCCCAGTAGAAAACAGGGATTTTTTTTACTTGAGGTTGGCAATGTCCATCAAAAGATACACATTCTTGGACCCCAAAGAAATAAAGGGAAAATGTGATTAAGAACAGAAGGTCATCTTGCAAATAAAATATTTCACAATTTCTGCCACGGGAATGCTGTAGGGCAGTGGCCACTTGAATGGACCAATATGTGTTATGTGTGGCTAGGTAGGGGGCATCTGACCATTAGAAAAGTCCACGAATAGCTTCCTTCTGGACCTGCCTTCCCACTGCCTTCAAGCACAATACTGTGTCTAAATTTTGGTTGAACTGTAGAACAATGTTAAAGTGTGCCATCGATAAGGGAAATAGTTGATGAGCATTCTGACCTAGATCAGAGAAGGGAGATCAAGGATTCATGCTCTCCAATTATGCACACAGGCCACAAATCACTCTAATAAATCCTTAACCTAAACCCCACCATGTAACTAAGTGAGAAGGTAAAGGTACAGTTTCTAGTACTACATCTAACCAAGAATAATTTGTATTTTCTAAAAGGGACATCAGGCCACACAGAGACCCTGTGTTGTCCGAACCCAACTTCCCTTTTACAAAACTCACCTGTCATGAACTAGCCAATTAAGTAAGAAACTGCTCAATACTGCAATATAACTTTTGAATTAAGGTTTTGGTTTACACTCAATGTTAGGCAATGAAATTGGTGATAGATATTGGCAGAAAAAGGAGCCACAGAGGTTAGAATACTAATGACCTCTGAAAATGTTTTGCTACATTTCCTGTTATTACCTTCTGTTGGGATGGAAAAGTACTCTGTCTGGTTAAAGATGTGTGGGCCTGCCCTGAGTGCCCAACTCTACTGCTGTTTGGATCTCTAATCCAAATTTTTTGTCATAGGCGAACACGGATCATGCATGAGTGCCATAACATAGGCCTCTCTCATAAATTGTGGTCTTGTTGGGCAATGAGGGGTGCTAAAAGTGCTACCCTCATAGTGGTGAAAGGCTACTGTATTCACCAAGAGCTAAGCAGCACAAGCATGGTGGTGGCAGCATACTGTGTAGTGATCAGTAGCAGTAAACAGATCCCTTTTCACCCTGTGTCACTGGAGTGAAGTCCTACAGGCTCACTCACCTGTGTGCTTACTTCACCCATGGCCTACATCACGTAGATGTGGAGTGCGGTGCAGTGCAGGAATAGTGACTACACATAATATATATGTGTGCCTGCAAGGGTATAATAGAGAGATAGGGCAATACCATGTGGGATGTGCTGAGTGTACATATGCCTGCAAGGAATACATGATGTGACAATTGTAGTGCTGTGCAGTGTGTGAGCAATGAAAGCATATGCTGGGTATATGTGTGTTTGTGTGAAGTGTTATACATGAAGAGTGAAGGGGTGTGCAGAGTGCACATAGCGAGTGTGTGTGCTGGCAGAGTGTGTGTTTGTAAATAGCACACTCTGCTGCAATACAGAAAGGCTACAGTACTGAGCAGTGTGTGCAGACTGAATGTGTGTGCTGAATGCTTGTGTGGCTGTAGCGGCACAGTGCATAAGTGTACTGGGAAAGTACAATGAGTGCAAGAAAGCCTGCAATGGTACATTACATGGAAGACTGGGTTTCAGCCCTGTCTAATGAAGACATGAAGAGGAGAGAAATCCCCCTCAGATAGATTTGTGTATTGCTGCATTCCTGTATGTTGGGTGGGACACCCTGGAGGAAGGGACCCTCCCTTTATACTTCAAATGGTTGCTCTTTGGTTCAGTGACAGATCACAAGGAAGGGGTCTGGTTACATTTCAGGAAAGGAAATGGAGCTGATAAGTGATCTGCAAGTAGGGCTGGGAGCCTGGGATGAACCTATTGAAGCATATATCACTGTGGCTGCCATCCAGGTGTGAACTACGGTCACTCCCATGAACTGTGTTGTGGGTTAATCAGCTTTTGAGTCTTGCCTGCTAAAACAATCATCTTTTCAAGGGGGAAGCAGAAAAGGAGAAGTGCACACATCAAAAGATGCATAACTGCAAGATTAAACTTCAAAGACTCAGACCCTAAATCACTTTTTGATGTCTGGCAATGGACCATAAGAAGGGGAGGTTGAGACCTCAATATTTATCACCTGCCAAGCAGCCAGACAGGCTTTGTGAGGAGGGGAAGCTCTGTAAAACTTCTGTTTGTGATCAGGACTGGGGGAAAAGGCATTCTAGTCTCCCTGCGTGGTGAAGGGACACCACCCAGGAAACCAATATCACCTGCCCTGGAGCACCATCACCTGCTTGCTTGCCAAGACCAGTGTGTCCTGTGAGAAGAGGAGAGCATTGGAGGGTGCGAGCCCAGTGGGGAGCCTTGCTGAGAGGACTCCCTGAGAGAGTTGTGAGGGAAAGCTGTGCAAAGATTGGGTCATTGTACCAGTGCTGTGTCAGCTCAGTAACCCCCATATGCCAGGAGAGGGCCATCGTAGACTGAGCTGTGTGGCACTGGGTGAACCTGTACCACCCTGTGGTAGTGATCCTGTTTGCCAAAGGGGGCTACTAGTAAAGTTGCTACTGTGAGAAGTGCTTAGCCTTGGAACTGTCTTGGTGAAGGTGGCTGTACTGGAGGAGCCAGGTTCAATACTGTCCAGTTTCGTTGCAACCCTATATGAGAGGAGAAGCTGCCAGTACCATCATCGCTGGAGTATTCTGGCAACCACCCAAAGGAGAGACTGGGGCTTCATTTGGGGTGTTGCATTCACAATGTGAAGGAAATGTCTCTGACTGACCACTGAGGAATGCTGAGGATGCCGTTGACAACATTGCACCCTTGATGGGCTACAGTCAGGAGCTGAAGAAAGGAATTCCCCAACATGTCTTTGCAAACTGGAAGGCACTCCACATATCTGGCAGCACCGCTCAGAAGAGACAGCCTGCACCGCTGGGTGCTATTGCATGGGATGTGGGCAGCCTGACTTCTCCGAGCAGAGCAGGACTCGCTGATGCTCACGCAGAAGGTTCTAGCTGCACCTCTGAACTCTTCCGTGCTGTGAGAGTTGGTAAGATGTAGGTAGGCCAGTTGGGAACCAGTGGCCTCACTGCTGTTTTGGTAGCACCATAGACACTTTTGACTAAATACTGAAGAGTCAAAGGGGAACTCTTGAGTATTTTCTAATAGAGAGCCTTCCCTAGATGCAGCCATCAGTGCATGGGGAATAATCCCAAACACATTACATGAAGGTTGATAAGACAGGAATGTGCCTGACAGCTACTAGAGCTCTGACCTCAAGGGGATTGTGATGTTTCTTCTGCATGTCTTAATCCTTTGCATGTGTGGAGTTACAAAATTAAATACTTCTGCTTTCTATAAAAACAAGTATATGACTAGACATTGATTTATTGTTTGTTCTGTTTGCACTTTGAGTTATGAGTCGTGTTCATTGAACTGTATCTACACTTTTCCACGAGGGAGCCTTGACTGCTCAAAGACATCTACCACTGAGAGTCAAGTGCAGAAGGGGTTCTTGGCCAAGTTGAGTAGGATCCTTAGTAGGGCAGGCACCAGGACATATGGAGTAAACGGTCTTAACTGCCATGGTTGGCTTTAGTAGCCCCTCCTTGCCCTGTGACCCTCTGAAAAGGGTTCTGACACCACCAATTGTGCAGTTATGGAAACCAAAGGACAATAGCTGCAACAACAATAATTAACCATTATATATAAAAGTTGCTTGCCTCTGAACTGTCTCCATTCTTGCGTTTAGCATACCTCCTCTGGTACTTCAGTCTCTAGAGCCCTTTCTCAGTTGGCCTTATAGTTGGGTTTGCATGCTGGCTGCATATTATATAAGATGACTGAGCCACATGATATATTTCTGTCTTTGTCTGTTTCAAAACATTGGCTTCAGTTGAGTTTTTGCTTGCCCTCTAACTCTCTCACTTAACAGCAGTAGCTGTTAGTCAAAATTCATCATCTTGAGTTAAACCTAAGTTGTCATGGATCTCCTCCCTTCCTCTAAGTTCTCCTCCCAAAATAGATCACCCAAAAATTGTAGTTTGTGTAGGATCCATTTTTGTAAGCTGATGGCCACAATCCTGGGTTTAAAAGGAGAAGCGTGTGGCCCCATTCTTCCTTACAGTCTTTTACCAATACTCTAATGGATTATTGTTTAACAAATTTTGATTTCCAAGTCTGGTTCTAGGTGGGAGCCATAGAATGCATGAGAAGGGTTTTGAGTTATGAGTCCCAGTTCCACCTGCACCCATGGCTTGCCTCCAGGAATGTGATTCTAGTCCAATGCCAGGCATATTTGAGCTGTTTGAATATAGACTTTTATGTTTGGGAGTCTCATTCTTCCCTCCCCCTTAACAGTCATGGCACCTGTTCCAGTGGGCTTCATCAACCCCATGCACCCCATAAGCATCAGAGATTAGGACATGAAGACAAAGCCTCTAGTGCAGGCCCTACACCTAATGGGGCAGTCAGTGCATTAGGCCAAGATAAGCATGCTCATATAAGAATTACAAGATTGACTCTCGACTCCTGCAACACAGAGGTTGAAAGAAAGTGCCAAAGACTGTCCTTTTAGAGCTTCAGGAAGAGATATCCTTTTTTATGTTGCATTTCTTTATTAATTTACAATTAGTAATCTAGTTATACAACCAGTAATACCCTCAGTATTGGAGAAAGGAGCCCCAGATATCTTCAAAAACCTGTAACTTGGCATTCAATTTATAAATTAGTCTCTCAAAAAGTGCCACTTCGTACATACTCTCCAGCCATGTCTAAAAGAAGGGGATGCTAGGCGACCTCCAGAGGTGAAGAATTGTATTGTCTTTTTTTACCATTTCTTAGGGGGTGGAGAGCCACCAGTTAAAATGCTGCATTAAAGGAGGGATGCCCACTGAATCACGTAACAGAGCCAGATGGGCAGCCAATGGCCTACACACCTGTAGCTCCCCTTTTCAGCAGATTCCAAATCCATATCCAAAAACTTTGGAGATTAGTGTATTCCCATATCACGTGAACTATGTCACACTCTTAACCACTGAATCTCCATAAAGAGAGTCAACAATGAGAAGAGCTGTGCATAATTTCACAGGAGGCCAATGCCAACGACGAAGAACCTTGAAATAGTTATATTTAAGCCTTGCCTCCAGTAACTCTTTACTATGCCAATAGTGTTTCCCACTCATTCTGACGTGGTTTTAGAAAGGCCGTGATCATTCAAAGTAATATATACACCTGTTATGACCCTACCAAAAAAATAGCAGACACAGCATGGGACAACTGATTATATCGCCAGTACTGGGAGCTGGGAAGGCCATTCTCCCTCTGGAGATCAGGAAATGGTATTAGAGAACCATGAGAGAGTAGCTCATCAATATAATAAATGCCAAGTCTCCATGAAGATCAATTAATTTCCTTCCCTCAGTGCCAAAGGCTGCACTATGCCACAGCGGCACTTTGGTGCGCACTCATTCCGAGAATTTTCTCATAGAGTGGGCCCGCCACCAGGCATATTGAGAAGCATGGCTGATGGTGTTAGAGAGGCAATCTATCCAATAGAAAAACATTATGTTGGGTTTCTAAGGATTCTTTGAATGAAGTGGTCCACTGAGGATAAATACTAAAGAAGAAGAGACACCTCTGTCTTGTTCCACTTGTTATTGGTATTGTTGCAGTGTACTCTCATCATTAATTTGCTTAACACTTCTTTGTGACTAGATTGAATAAATGTTTCAATTACTGGTTACGTTCGTGACTTGTTTAGCACCTTTGTTATATATTACAGGTTAACCCCGTCAAAGACCTTCTCTCTATCAAGCAAGAGAAGGACCATTTTCTGCTTTTGCCGCTCTGCCACTTCCAGGGGCGTTACTTCTAGCTTTGTGTTGTCATTTTTGTGGGGATATTTTATGAAGCCTTACTGTTGAGTCAACATGAAAAGGGTCAAATGAAATGCAGTTGTGAGACTAATATTGGGTTTGCAATTCAGTAGAGTTATTGGCCTAACAGAAGTGCAGGATTTTGGACCTTCATCCAGTTTCATCAGTACAGTCAGATTTGATTTATTCTAGCATAGTTCCTACTACTATGCTTGTTGTTAAAAAAAATAGTTTAAAACTTTGGAAAGAAGTCTGACTAATATTTGTATATTAGTTCTATGAAACTATGCCAGTCCTTTAGTGATGTCTCTGACTATTTCAGTGATAATCTCCGTTTCCACTGGGTCAAAGTTAGGCTGATCTGTTGGGATGTATAATTATATGATATTCATTTTACTTACCGATTTTTAATTTTGTATTGGGAATAAGGGTGAATAAAAGGCGAACAAGACTTTAAAGATATTCAGGGTTCTTTTATGTAACTTTCCCTCTTAGTGTTTCGCTTCTTTGATTTGATTTGTATATGCTTGAATGCTAGTAACCTATCTACCGTGTTCTCTTTTTCTTAGTTTGTTTGTTTTATGTATAGAGGTTATGTAGCCATGGCGTTCATCTTTAACTGTTCCACATCGCACCTGCCACTTCTCAATCCTCTTTGCATCCTCAATGAGACAAGAGTTTTGTGTTTTATATATTTTTTTTTGTTTGGTAGGTGCCTGAAGCCTTGCTGGACAAGATCCTGACGGCTAATGAAGTGTTCAGTTTTGCTGACGTCAGGTTCCTTGAAGATGAAAATTAATTTATTTTTGTATTTGATCTATGCACGTTGGAAAAATATGTGGTTTCTTCATATAGGGATAGTGCACAACTTATATCCCTTGCTTGGGATGGTGGGGCTTTTGGGCACATCAACCTCACTGGGCATCTATCATCCGTGAGGTATAATATTGAATTAAAATCCCACTATGATTAGACTGTCTCTTGTAAAGCGTACCACACTGTGGGTAGAAACCATAGAAATATATTTCCTTTGCTTTGTTTGTATTAGATAGTAATGTGAATTTTGTGATGCATTGTCCTATTTTGTCCCGGATTCCTATAAATCTGCCTTCCTTGTCTGTGTGTTTTGACTCTAGGTGAAAAGCTAGGCCTCTTATTAGTACTATCAGGCACTCCCATAATTTTGATATTGTTTACCAAGTGAAATTGAGTGGGATATGAGTAGGATGGTAGCCATGGTAGGTCTCTCTCTCTCTCAGCCATTGTAACAAGGCTCTCCTTTCAATATCGGAGTTGAGGCTGTGGGTGTTTAAAGTAGTAAATAATAAAGGTTTTATATTCCCTTCTCCTGTAGGTTTCTATGACTTTCTCTCATCTGGTGCAAAAAATGAGACTATCCGTTGATGCCTTTCCTTTCCACCTCATGTGTTATTTAGTTTGACATGTTATGCTTCATCGGGCCTTTCCCATTTTTCCTTTCACAAACTCACCTCCTTACACAGGAAATTACAATAACCAATAGGCATATTTGAACGAATAGAACATCAAGAAACAATATCACAAAAATATCAAATATCACTGATGGTGAATTTCCAGCCCCCCACCAAAGTGTCTTTGTTTGCTTTGAGTTTCTTGGCTGCTAACCAGCTGATTCCATTGCCTGATTAGAGATTTTTTTAATTAGTATATAATTTGGTCTCAATATCAGGCCAATCTTCTTATAACTGATGTGGAGCGGGTGGTTCATTCCAACCTTGGTTAATAGTTGTCACCAAGATCTTGAACCTGGTTCCTGGAGGTTAGCTAACTTCTTCAATCATCTTCGGGTGATATTTGGTGGACGTTATCCTATTTTCCATTTTCTTCCGCTTTCCTTACATTCTTTGACTTTGAGGTTAAATTCACCCGCCTCAAATGTCCTTGTGGTGGGTCATCTTGTTTTCTGTTGCTGTTTCTGTTCTTTCAGAATATCCTAACATTTATCTTGCTTCTCCCAGTTCTTTCACTGTGTGCTGTTTGTTCTATACCAAAATGTCTGAAGGGGTAGCCCCACCTCCATGGAATTCTTTCATGTCTCAAATGGGCTGTGATGTCGTTGATCTGGCTGCTACTTGCCAAAGTGGATGTGGACACGTCTGAATGATCATATCACCCCTTAAATTTACTAGTTTCTGTTTGCATGCAGCCAACATCTTTTTCTTCTCCTTGAAGTAATCTACTCAAGTTATTACATTGAGTGCCATGTTTTTCTGCCATTGATATGTTGAGAACACCCTCTAGATACAGTCCAGCTGCATGTCTTTATCAGTAAAAGCTTGAAGAAGGTGTCTGAAAACGGCCTGTAAGTGAGTATCAACATCTGCATTGTTGATGTCACTATTCTTGTCCCTTATACCAATGTTGTTCCTTACAAAGGGCAGTTTTCAATATCATTAATCTTGTCCAACATTTCTCTTTGTTGAAGTTTGAGGGTGCCTAGTCTGGCTGCTGTTTTGTCATTTTTGTAGGACTGGTCTGCCTGGTTATTTTCAATGTAATGCAGTCTTGTATTTGCTTTCTGGAGTGAGTGATCCAGATCAGTTATCACTTTGTAAATGACCAGTCTTTCTGAAATTCAAGCAGGAGTACCAAGATGTTCCCATTGGTGATGTGTGTTTAGGGCTCAGTTCTGCTGCAGTATTTATTTTTGCAGGTTTGAGGAGGCTTGTCACCATTTTGGTTTTGAGTTTTCTTTGGTTATTATGGATGGAGCATCTTTTCTAGGGATGCCAATGTTTTGCTTCAGTTGATGTCAACACAGAGGTTGGTTGGGAACACTTGTTTGGGGCTGTTTGGAACTCTGTTGTTTGGCTCACTGGGGATTCCTCTCTAAGATCTGCTAATATTTTTGGACCCTGCCTGGAATCTGTCTGGTGTCTCACCTGGCAAAAACATCCCTATTCTTTCAGTGCCCTTATTGGTAGACGCTACCATTCCTTCTTGGGGTATTGACTTCTTAATATCTGGGAGGCCTCTTTCCTCCCTTCTTGTCCTCTACGTTTCTCTGCCTTTGGATCCTTGATTCTCGCAGGTCCCTAGTCAGGGCTCACCCCACATGTCAGTGTTCACCAGCACTTGTGAATGCAGTTCATCTTATGGCCCTTGAGTAATTTAAGTGCTAACTTTCTTTTTCTGAAGTTGTGGTCTCTGTTCAGCAGTTTATTATCATAAGATGGTCATTTAGAATCCTGCCAGCAGCATCTCCACTCTTCCTTTACCCTTGGGAGTTTAAATTCAATTTTCAATCTCTTGATGACATCTGTGTACTCTCAACACATTTTTGGCCTGATTTTAACTTCAGCAGGAGAGTTGGATGGGATCCCAGTCCACAGAACGTCGGCCGGATGTGTCTTTGTAGTTCCCCACCCTGCCACTCTAACACTAGAACATTTCTGAACAGATTTTCTAGTAGAAATTTCCCATTACTTATTTCTTATCTGGTGCACCTTCAAAGAACTCGCCAAAATCCAACTCAGCTTGGTCTGTCTGCTAACTATATAGATCATAGAGAAATTTCATAATTTCCTTCACTATCTTGGTGCCCTTTGTGCATATCACACACCTTTTGTCCTTAATTACTACAATATTTGTCTTTCTATCCATTCAAATCACAAATTACATGGTCACACTGACTATGAAAGGTGTGTATATTTCATTGGTCACAAAACTGGAGGCTGTGATGCTTCGCCCAATTTACATAGATTATGATACACTTACCAGGGATAGGACAGCATGTGGCAATACATGAAATAATGTTTATTGATCAAAAAGGGGAAATGCTACCTCATCAGCCCTTAAGTCTTTGATGGAAGAGGAAACCATTGACATTAAAAAACAAAATTACATCTGCCTTGTCATGTGAAGGTTTGTCATGGGCAAAGTTTCATTAACTGAAGTCTAGTAAGTATCAAGATTAACCAAGAACTCTCTAAATACACTGAAGCCTTACCACTTCTTAAATTCACCAGGCACTCATTAATTGTCATTAATCTTTGTATCCATAGCATACAAGGTTTCTCAAGATAGCAAAAATAAAAGAATAACCTTATGACGCTCTGGCTCACTTCATGGTGTATATATATCACGTAGCTATGAATCATTATATGAATGACACTAAATTAAACTATTTTCATATTACAATAAAAATCTGCAGACCTGGAATAATTATCAAATGTCCTGAACAAGTTTATTTGGGCATCTCAGTTACATTGCTGATGAAAACTGATTTACATCTATGTGACTATGCTCCAGATTCTGAAAAAAACATTAGCCAAAAGAAAAATTGGGCCAATACAAAACACATTGTTTGGTTTAACAAAAGAAGAGTGATGTTTCATGTTGAGACATCTTGTCTGGTGCACATTTTAAAGACAGTTGATGGCGAGAAATGAAATTGAGAGAGTAAGAAGGTAATGAAGATTGAACTGAACCAGATGCATATCAGTACAAGAAAATTGCTGATAATTAAGAAATGTAAACATTATGATATATAATCCCTCAATTAATAACAGCAAACATTGTTATTACCATGGATAGTTTCATACAGCAATTTATGTTATTCTACTCCTTACCCAACACCTCTATTACACGAAACTTAAGTTCAGATCCTGGGTATGTCCAAAGTTCAATCGCTTGACTAGGGTATGTTGATACATAGGCCAGGAGATTAAGCTTTGAATGTACATTGGTTGTTACATAAGAGAAGACATATACTAAGAGTGAGAGATGTGCTTGGTTTCAAACCTTACAAGTTAACATACGATCTTAATGATTGTTAGACATTGGGTCTCTAGTTGGCCGTGGTTTGCATCCTGTCCAGGTAGGGACCCTTGCTCTAGTCAATGTAAGAGAATCACACAGTTAAGATAACCCCTGCTCACCCCTTGTTGGCTTGGCTTAAGCAGTTAGGCTTATCTCAAAGGCAATGTGTAAAGTATTTTTACACACACACACACACACACACACACTCACACACACACACTGTAAAACAGTGAAAACACTACAAAAGTGCCCAACAGCAGTTTGGAAAACTAGCCAGTATTTATATGAGTACAACGAGAGCAAAACGACACAAATCTAAGATACACAAGTAAAGATACACATTTTCAAAGATGAAATGTAGTGTAGCACTTAGAAACACAATAGCTCCAACTGGGGATATCAGAATGGCTTAACAGAGTTGCTCCCCACAGTCTGCCACCACCCGCGATGGAGCGTGGTTGGCCACAGAGTAGTACAGACACCGGTTACAGTATCTTGGAAAACAATGAGGAAACAAAGGGGGTCATTCTGACCCCGGCGGGCGGCGGGAGCCGCCCCCCTGGAGGGAACCGCCGAATGACCGCACCGCGGTCAAAAGACCGCGGTGGCCATTCTGGCTTTCCCGCTGGGCCGGCGTGCGACCGCCAGAAGGCCGCCCGCCGGCCCAGCGGGAAACCCCCTGCAACAATGAAGCCGGCTCCGAATGGAGCCGGCGGAGTTGTAGGGGTGCGACAGGTGCAGTGGCACCCGTCGCCATTTTCAGTGTCTGCAAAGCAGACACTGAAAATCTTTATGGGGCCCTGTTAGGGGGCACCTGCACTGCCCATGCCAGTGGCATGGGCAGTGCAGGGGCCCCCAGGGGCCCCACGACACCCGTTCCCGCCATCCTGTTCCTGGCGGTAAAAACCGCCAGGAACAGGATGGCGGGAAGGGGGTCGGAATCCCCATGGCGGCGCTGGAGGATTCCCTGGGCCAGGGGAAAACCGGCGGGAAACCGCTGGTTCCCCTTCTCTGACCACGGCTTTACCGCCACGGTCAGAATGGCCCAGGAAGCACCGCCAGCCTGTTGGCGGTGCTTCTGCGGTCCCCGGCCCTGGCGGTCATGGACCGCCAGGGTCGGAATGACCCCCAAAGTGTTTCAACAGAGTCAGAAAAGTAAGGCAGCGCTGGAGCCAGCGTGGCATTGGTTCCTTACTGCCATGGGGAGGTGAGGCATTGTTTCCTTATGGTTGTAGAGAAGGTGATGCGGCATTGGCACTGAGGTGTCAGTTCCTTACAACAAGGCGGGTCGATAAATCCAGCAGGTCAGGATGTGAGGTGTCGACTTTGCAGTGTCACAATCACACTACAGGGCCACAGGTGCTGTGGTGGAGTCAGGTTGGGTGCGACAGATGGCGGTGACACGCCACTCTGGACTCATGCTGTGGTGTAACTTTGGAGGTGCTGCAGTGGCATCAGGCCTGCATTTTTAGGTTGTAGTCTTTTCCCTTAGCAGGGAACATGGCTCCAGTGCAGGCAGCAACACGAGGTCAGAGAATGGCCCCGGGCCTGAAGTTGATTTGCAAGTCAATGTGCTTGTTTCTTCCTTGTTGCACCAGATCTCACTCCCAAAGGACAAGGAACTGGATTTGGCACCACTTGGCAAGTCAGGACTCTCAGCAAGAGAGCCCAGGCTTTGGCAGGTGAAGTCTTAGATGTCCCTGAGTCATCCTAACAGGAGGCAATCTCAGTCAAACCCTTGGAGAACATTTGGAAGCAAGATGTATAAAGCAAAGTCCAATCCTTTCGCTCCCAGGACAGAAGCAGCAAGCAGAAGCCCAGCACAACAAAGCAATAGGCAGAGTGCCAGTTCCTCCTACAGCATCCAGCTCTTCTTTCTAGCAGAATTTCCTCAGACCAGAAGGATTCTAACTATGTGGTGTCAGAGGTCCAGTACTTATACCCCCAGTACTTCTACTCATTTCTGTCTTTGAAGTAGTCAGACTTCAAGGAGAAGTCTTTGTAGTGCACACGGGCCTGCTTTTCATTGTCCTGGCCTCAGACAAACCCCATGGGGCTGTGGACTGCTTTGTGTGAGGACAGACACAGCCCCATTCAGTTGCAAATGTCAGCTCCTTCCACCACTCTAACTCAGGAAGACCCATCAGCCTGGTGATGGGCAGGATATGGAGGGCACAGTTCAGCTCCCTTTGTGTGACTGTCCAGAGTGAGTATGCAAACAGCCCAACTGTCATCCTGACGCATATTCAGCAGATAGGCAGCAGCATAGTACGTTTAAGCAAGAAAATGCCCACTTTTTAAATTGTCATTTTAAAACTTACAATTCAAAAAACTAATTCACCAAAAGAGTTATTTCTAAACTGAATTCAGGGACCCCACACTCCATATCTCCTTCTGCTCCCAGTGGGAAATTACACTTAAAAGATATTTCAAGGCAACCCCCAAGTTACCCTATGGGAGAGATAGACCTTGCAATTGTGAAAAACAAGTTTAGCAGTATTTCACTATCAGGACATGTGGAGCACAACAGTACATCTCCTACTTTTTTAATACACTGCACCCTGCCCATGGGGTTCCGTGGGCCTAATTTGGGGATGACTTACATATAGTAAAAGGGAGGGTTTGGGCCTGGCAAGTGGGTGCGCTTGCCAGGTCGAAATGGCAGTTTAAAAACTTCACACACAGACACCGCAGTGCCAGGTATGAGACATGTTTAAAGGGCTACTCGTGGGTGGCACAATCAGTGCTGCAGCCCACTAGTAGCATTTGATGTACAGGCCTTGGGCACACATAATACACTTTAATAGGGACTTAATAGTTAATCAAATATGCCAATCATGGATAAACCAATAACCAATACAATTTAGACAGGGAGCACTTGCACTTTACCACTGGTCAGCAGTAGTAAAGTGCCCAGGGTCCTTAAACCAGCAAAAAACGAAATCAGCACACAGTCAAAACAGGAGGTCAGAGGCAAGACTTTGGGGGATAATTGTGCAAAAAGGGCTATTTTCAACAAAAATAAATAGAGACTTCAGTGCTATCAGCTTTGACTTAATGTATCAAATTCATCCAATAAGAATGGTGAAGTGAACTCTGTTACCCTGTTGTAGACATGTATCTGGACAGTTGGGGGCCAGTTAGCAATCATTACCAATTTGACATAAAACTCCCAGATGTATGAGTCATAGTCAAAAGCATGGGAAGTAGAAATGATGGAGCAATTCAACCCTTCTCTAGCGAGAGAAATGTAGATGAGTGACAGATCATTAATTTGCACAAAGGCTGAAGTTATATAATTCAAGAACCGTTAAATGTGGTAACTTATGCAAGTGAGAATGAGATCTATATCAAAAGTAACAATGGGAGAATACTATAGATACTATATGCAAAATACAAAAAAGCTGCACAAAGATAAGGACAAACTGGTTAATGTCCTCAGTTAAAAAAAGTACATTCCATGCATCTTGGAACCAGATTACAGAGTATTTGTACTACTTCGGGGCATTTTTAAGGAAAGTGGGGCTGTGCCCAGTGCAGCGCCACTTTCCCCGTGCCCCTTAGCACCTCTCTACCGCCACCATGTGTGTGCCATATCTAAGATATGGCGCACCATGTCGCAGGGTAGGGGGCAATAGTGTCAACTTTTTTCATGCTATTGATGTACTGTCCAGGGTTAGCACCAACATTTTATATATTGACCAAAACACCCATAACGATCAATTGCCTGTTCCACATCTCACATTATACATATATAGGTCATGAAAAGATGTAGGGATGGTGTGTCACTATAATTTAACGGAGACTGACTGTTATGGAAATACACAAAGAACAGTTTCTTCATTTGAGGTGTATGGCTATCTATTCACTATTGGACATCGCCTTTCCTGCATTTCTGCCCCGGTTTGAGGATGTGGATGGAGACACTCGCCGAATGGTTGCATATCCTCGATGAACCTTGAATTCCAGGTCCACCAATTTGAGTTCCTATTGTTCAGGCTCAATATTCCAAAGTATTATTACCCCGGTGAAGTCTGTATATATTTGGCAGCTGGTAAACCAGGGGTTCACTTTACGCATGGGATATAATTCAGCCATCATGGTTTAATAAAAGTGATTTGGCAACATTTTATTGACAACGTGCAAAGATGAGGTAGCTGACACCCTATATGGGAAAGAGGTCGGGATATTCTAGTGCCAATATCTTCGTGTCACATTCATAGCCATCTGACGAGCAAAGGGCTGCAGTTCTAGAAGATGTACAACCTCCTTTCTTAACTATGAAACACCAGGAAGATTCACCCACGACTCATAATTTAGGAACCATTTACCTAACAAAAAAGGGCTTAATTACATTACCGATGGCACTTCTTCTTGTGTCAAGTTAGACACTTGTCTGTAATGGAATATTCAAACCAAATTATGGAATATACACGGACTCTGTTCAGCTCTACAATTCCCCACATACAGTTCAGTGCATTCTATTCTGGGGTTTCTGACATAAAATATTCATTTTATAAAGTATAACTAACAGCCTTTCATTGGATGCCAATGAAACACACATAAAATGTGGACTTAGGCCATATTTTTTATTACGTTAGTTTCTTTAATGTTCTCTCCCTGAAATACACACTGGCGAAACACTTCGTCACACCATAAAGACTGTACTGTGGTCAGGTTCAGGAGGCACACATCCAGCATTAATCACTGCTAGCAACGTTTTATGCCTTTCAGTCACTGTTCCAGGCGATTTGCTGTGTGGGATCAGGATTCCCTTGGGTCTGATTTCAACAAAAAACAGATGCGGAGATGTGCGGGGATCTGCAGAAAGGTCCACATTACCACATGCAAGCCAGCACATTCTTTCCCTTCGTATCACTGGGTCCCCCGTCGTAGCAAAACTGTTCTGGCAACGTCCTTCACTTGGACTCAGCAGATTTGGAAGGGGAAAAAACATGTTTTTCCACACACTTTTGGCAAACCCGAATCAAATATACTTTTTTCACCTAAGCTTCGTTTTACAATCCCAATGGAAGTGAATACACTCTTGACTTTAGCAGTTATGTACATAAAATCCATTATTAAATCCAGATTTTATTTGTAGGCCTTGAATAATCTTGCCCTGAAGTGCGCAGGTATCTGTATCTCATTTGGAAATGATGGCGACTCTCACATGTGGCTATAAAAATGCCTGTTTTAATAAAGTGCCACTCAACTTCGGGCCACTCGGGGCTGCAGAGAGCTTGGTTCCGTAGCAGAGTTCACAGGGAGAAGACGTGCTTGAACATCATACAATCGCAATGACACTTTAACTATTTCCATCTTGTGTTACTGACTCTAAGGGCGCCTGGCGCTGCCTCGATTGAGGTTTTAGCGCTTTTCTCACAGAGTAAACTCGAATTGCACTCTTAATCCAAACAGATGTTCTGAATCTATACTGTGAAGTTGCTCATTAGCCAAAGAATTACTTTAGGCAGTATCTACATGGAACCAGATGTTTCGATGTGCATTGCACAGACCGAGCAAGAACTATATTATTAAATTGTGCTTTATTTCCACCTCCCCTTGAGTCCCCAGTGTCTTGTGAGTAGATGTTCTCATGCCTGGGGATCACAGAGGAAATTCAGTTAATTTCTTGAACTGTTGCCCTCTGCTAATTTGAGAATAATAACTAGGAGAGGAAGACAAGCGAAATGCAAGAATTTCCAAGAAAAGAGTGATTAGGTATGCTAAGGAGTGCAATGAGCTGCCGGGTGCCTTGAACTCACAGTAGGAACTGCTGCCTTCCAGATACTGTTCAACATATCTCGTCTGATCTCGGTTTTTGAAGCGCTATGTGAGCAGCACGATAATGAGGACTGAAGTACTTAGGGGCAGATTTATGTAAAGTTTTTCTGCACCGAGTGCTGCACCACTTTCCCTGTGCCCCTTAGCACCCCCTTACCGCCACCATGTGCCATATTTAAAATATGACATGCCATGGGGCAGGGTAGGGGGCAATAGCACCGTTTCTCATGACGCTACTGATGTACTCTGCAGCAGCCATATTATTGGCTCTAATCCTGTAGAGTACTTACGGCACCATTCTGAAGAATGGAAGCCCCCATTAAACTCCTGCTCTTGAGCAGGCATTAAAAGTGCTGTAAAAATTGGCGCAAGGAAATCTCATCGATTTCCTTACGCCATTTTTCTGGCTCCTCTAACGGTGGAACGCCCCCTTTGCATGCATTATGCTTGGCGCAGGCATAATGTAGCGCAAAGGGTTACAGAGTGGTGCAATGAACGTATTGCGCCACCCTGTAAATACGGCACGGGGATTTCAGTCTCGATGGCCCCACATTAACGTAAAAAATAATGACGTTAATGTGGTGCAAGGTGGCGCTAGGGCATTATAAATATGCCCCTTAATGTTTGCCATTCATACAGAGTTATACATCTGCCTATCATGGTCAAAATGCAGGAAGTTTGCATTTGAGGGGACGTGGGGCCTGCTATTTTACAATAATAGTTGAGATAATATCAACAACAAGTTTTAGTATCTATTAAAAATTTGTGGAGCAGGTTGGGGCGCCTAATTATTTATTAAAGCGGAGAGCTACTAGGACTTTATAGAACATTTCTTCTGTGGACTGAACCAACCCTTTCACCCTTTTTTCACAACACCTAAAGCATCCGAAGAGGGAAATTTGGTGTCACAAAATCTAATTTTGAACAAATATTTAAAATTCAGTTGTGGGGACAAAAAGTATAGCATTATTTGTTGAACTGGCACATGAGCAAACGAACACTGGACCAACTTTTGTTTCAGTTGTGTGCCCCCAACTCTGCCCTATTCAGAGACATTGCCTTGTTCCCCCAAGAGACCACATCAGGTCATGTTCACGCCAGAAACTAGACTTTGATAACATTCTAAGCTGCTAAGTGCTTGACACTTGAGAACGAATTATATCTTTAGTGAAGTTACATTTTCACTTTCCACACAATGTCATATCCTCCTGTGTTTCACTCTCATTGTGAATACTGCTAGTTTTAACTAAATGACAATATATTTCAAGGGTCATAGAACATGTATTTTCGTGGGTATTTTTAATGAGAGGCCATTCCAACCCAGAAAAAGAGAGATGGAGAAAGATAGTGTGTGTGTATATACAAATACACGCGCCCACCTATATTGTAGAACTCAGAAATATTACAAAGGAGTTAGTTATTAATGTATAAAGGTATGAATTGAGATGAGCAACAAATTGTGTGACATGTTTAGACTTCAACAATCAAAGAAATGTTCATTTTGACTTCAGTTGTAGTTTGTTCATATCTAGCAAATTGCTCTCCATGAAGGGGAAGAAATATACCAGCTTTTGTTTGGCGAAGTGACAAAGGGTGTTTATAGTTTGTATTAATCTACACTACACAGACAGAAATGATTAACAAGTGCAGTAGAGCAGGAAATTCCGAGTTAACCTCTTGGCAGACAAACCTAACTACACGAGATTTGTGGGGCTGTGATGTCTCTTGCTGTGTTTTGAAGGTTGTATAAGGCTACAAAACGTCCCGTTTCCCCTTAACAACGCAGTGCACAAAAGTGATCAGTTTACATTTTACTGGCGTGAGCAGCATGGGCTAATTGTGTTGTTAAACCTTTACTGTTGAGATTGGAGGACTACAAATAGTGCATGTCTAATTGTATTCATCTCTAATAGCACAGCTGGAGAAATATAGGCCCTCATTCTGACCTTGGCGGGCGGCGGAGGCCGCCCGCCAAAGTCCCGCCGTCAGGTTACCGTTCCGCGGTCGAAAGACCGCGGCGGTAATTCTGACTTTCCCGCTGGGCTGGCGGGCGGTCTCGTTCAGACCGCCAGCCAGCCCAGCGGGAAAGACGCTTCCACGATGAAGCCGGCTCGGAATCGAGCCGGCGGAGTGGAAGCTGTGCGACGGGTGCAGTTGCACCCGTCGCGTATTTCACTGTCTGCGCAGCAGACAGTGAAATACATGTAGGGGCCCTCTTACGGGGGCCCCTGCAATGCCCATGCCAGTGGCATGGGCACTGCAGGGGCCCCCAGGGGCCCCGCGACCCCCCCTACCGCCATCCGGATCTCGGCGGTCCGACCGCCGGGATCTGGATGGCGGTAGGGGGGGTCAGAATCCCCGCGGCGGTGCAGCAAGCTGCGCCGCCGCGGAGGATTCAATGGGGCCGCGGTACACTGGCGGGACCCCGCCAGTGGTGCCGGTCCGACCGCGGCTTTACCGCCGCGGTCGGAATCCCCATTGAAGCACCGCCGGCTTGTCGGCGGTGCTCCCGCGGTCCTCCGCCCTGGCGGTCAAAGACCGCCAGGGTCAGAATGAGGGCCATAGTTCTTAAATGAGTAATAAAATGGGCGTCTCAGACTTTCCCCTCAGGTAACATTCCGTCTTCATGGGCTACAATACTGAATCATGTCACCCTGTCAGGGTGAATGTGAACGGACAGGCCTGCTTCTGCATATCTGATCAAGACAGAGCATGACGGCCATTAACGGGGCTCAAGTTTCACCGAGGTGTACACCGGAAAGGCTCGGCTCGTGGCCCATGTGTGGCCTTGCACTTGGGATGTGCACGTAGTATTGCCTTCCCTTGCATTTTTCTACTACTGGTCTAACTTGCAGTAAATTCCCCAATGCCAATTAAAAACAATGGCAATATGTCTGGTTTGGGCAAGAATTCGTTTTTGAAAACAAATCCAAGCGACATTAAACGTGTAGCAGTAATGAAACATAAAAATACTGCCATCTTAAGACGGGGTATGCACCCTTGCAAAAAAATATATCTATATAAAGTTTAAAATGACCCGTCGAAAAAAATAATAATAATTGAAAGAAGAGGTTGGCTTTCAGCTATTACACTTAAGTGGACTATATGTAAGTGGCTGTGTAGTGTGAAGGAACAACAAACTGTTACTTACGGTGAAGAAAACCAAAGGGTGAAATGGACTGTCCCGTTGCTTCATTCTGTACGCTTTAATTGGTGGAAGTAAAAAGTAAATGACACTTGAACACACCAATGGTTGCAGCGGTCTGACATAAACCTTCTGTAAGTATATACATGGAAACATGAGGCTGGTGGACATTTAAAGTGTCTGTATGCCAGACCTAAAAATACGAGGGACATGGGATTTCATGAGATAGACGCATTCTTAGCAGGAGTTAAAGAGGAGGAAGGAAAATGGCAAGATGTTGATGAGTGGGGATATAGGCTGGTTTAAACTGAGACATGCAGCTTTAACGAATGTGCTCAAGGTATAGCACCTCTTCGGGCACGAGCGCGTGGGCCACTACTACTATGTGTACAGCAGATTATCTGTTTTGTAGGTTAGTTTGGCAACTAGTCACACTGCTGCAAATGAACTATTTCGCCTTTCACCAAAAAAAGGCTTTCGCCAAAAAAAGGCATTATTTTGGTGGAGTTTAGAGGAATGACAAGCTAAGCCAAGCTTTCCAAAACATGAACTGCCAATTTAAAGAACAAGCTGGGCCTCTGTAACTAGTGCTTAACTCGCCGAGATATCTTCCTGGCCAGTAATGGAAATCTAGGAGCATTTATTTGCTAATGGAACAATAAGGCTGAAATAGATATGTTCACTTTGAGAGGTTACGGCTGAAAAAAATGGGCTTGTTTGGCAAACCTTATTGGCTGCACCATGGAGAGGGAATACTTACGCCCGCTTGCCGCAAATCGTGCCCTGATGCCAGTTCCTGCAGGTGCTGAAATACTTCTTCTTGGTGCCCATCACTTGCTGAAGAGCGCAGACATTTGGTCTAGAAAAAAACACACCACTCTCATTTAGTACAAATATCAGTAGCTGTGTTATAAGACACATGCCTTACACCGATTGCAGTATGAGAATGCAGCTCTTTTACGGGTGTGTGGGGTGCAGTGATCGGGGGGTGCAGTGATACATGTGTGGCCCTCACATATACCTTCCTTAGCTCCATGGTGTCTCTTGGGGCGGGGAATACAAACTTACCACTAGTACTCAATGCTCTTGCCCCCCAAATCATTAGTCTGCATCCCACCCATAGCTCTCTCTCTTTTAAGGTGTATGGTTTGTAAAGCACACAAATTCAGTCAAAGATTTTTAAGGCGCTAGAAAGGAAACGGACATCCACAGCCTATACAAAAGATATATTCGTCTAAGGAATGATGAAACACGTAAAATGCGTATTCATTTATAAAGGATGTTACTCAATGCTTGAAATGGAAATATAGAAGTGCCGGTACTCTCAAATTAAAAGTATTACGTTTTTCTTGAGAAGGGCAGGTCCCTCTCAAATTAAAAATATGCCTGTACTACGTACCGGACAGTACTGGCCCATTTAAAGCACTGGAGTTGAGCTTCCATTGAAATGGAAAAAAATAAGTGCTGGTACTCTCGAATTCAAAGTGTTACGTTTTTCTTGAGAAGGGCAGGTACTCTACCGCTCAAAATAAAAAAAATGCCTGTACTACGTACCGGACAGTACTGGTCAATTTAAAGCAGGGAGGTTAAGCTTCCATTGCTCCTCGGGAGTTCAAAAAAAAAAAAAAAAGGGTGGGGCGAACGTACAAAGGACTCTATCTACCTCGAAGCGAAGAGAAAGGTTTTTGAGGAGTTCGTTACCAGCTTCTGAAGAATATGGAATTTTTGCAAAGGGCTGTTAGAATATTTGTCGAAGGTCGTTGCCTCTTCGGTAACTCTCTCTGCCTTTACAGCGTCCATTGCGACCCTCCAGCTCTCCTCACACCGTTATATTTAAAACTAACTTTGAGAGCTTGGTTGTTTGTGGATAAATAAACCCCAGAGACCCGTTTATCTATCATGCTGCCAGGATTTGTTCGCTTGGACTAGCACACCTCAAAACATGTTCTATTTGTTTAACCGTCTTTTGCTTGTAATTTGAAGCGCTTACTTTTAAAATACATTTCCGATGCAAAAGACCGTATGAAGCACGCCAGTGACCTGTGATGGGACATTTTCTGGAGACCAGTGGCGAAATCACTAAATAGACTTTAAAAAGAAACCAGCAATCACAGTACATTAACGGCCGTGCGATGTGAGGTGTTCCAAGCACCCTATGGCGCCAGATGTTCTGGTTGTGAAGGGGTTGTGGGTTAACAACCTCCAATCTCTTGGTGGGCGTGGTGCACGTTTTCTGTTGCGCAGCAAGTTTGTCTGGTGGCAATTCTGACGTATTATCTCATTGTTGTGTGCACGTACCACCGTGAATGCACAGCACACAGCTTCGAAATTAAGACGGTTACACTATTCATTCATTAGGCCGTGCCCACGGCTAATCGTCGACCTATCCTTGCTGTATATGGGCATAGGTGAACACTGCCAGACCGAGCACCTTTCTTTGAATAATACAACTCCTCACTGCCTCAAGTGCGAAGTAGGCACTGCCACCCTGTGGCCATCACTACCTCAGGCAGCTGACTGCTCGAGTTGACGCTCCTTCAACTTTTCGAGGGGACCGATGGGCTCCTGCTACTCACAGTGCCACCACCAATCGCCAGGCAGTGAAATCTCTGACCACCTATCTCTCGGACATTGAAAGGGCTTGGGCAGATCATACAATGAAAGGTCTCTGTGCCCAAATACCACGCCGGTGGCTTCATTCACAAATATCGTGGTACATCATTTCAGTCGCCCCTCACCTCCTCCTCTACACCTCACCACAAGTGAAACGCATCTCATTTGTTCCAGGGGTCCCTGTAGCTTGTTCAATCTTCCCGCCTTTTCTTCTCCGGGTCTCCTGTGTTTGGAATCCCAGACACACCTATGCAAACACCCGCGCACATGTGGTTCTTTTAAAGGCAGTCTGGCTTTTTACAGGGTGGACATTGGAAACACATGGCCACAGCTGGAAATTAGGAAAACGCTATTCGTTGTTTCCTAAAGACAATGAACCCACCAACAAAACACACTAGTTGTAGAATTGTTTGAAATACTTTAAGAAATGTGACAAGCGCACCTGTGTTATCTGGTGCGTTTCTCGAGAAAGAGCTTAAAACGTGCAAACTACTTCTAGGATATTTAGTCCGGGTGGGCTGCATTCCCACCGATAGAAGACGGTTAAACACGTGTGATCCCAGGCACTGCGAATAATTCGAATACACGCATAGCCGCGACTCTCCATCTCTCGGTGCCTCCAAGAAACAATTCTCGTCAGAATAAGCCTTAAATGCTTGGTTTACATTTTATCAGCCCTCGGAAGGAATATTAACAGGCGTGAAAGATGCAATTAAAAAACCTTTTAACTGGCTCAGTAAGAAAGTTTCTTAGGCTTTATAACATCGGTGCCCCGGAAAGGGCACGTTTACATCATTAAACTGTTATCATTTCGAACAACAGATTTCTATTTGTTGTAAATATCTTAATAGCCGCCAATACCCTCCTTCGACCACTGGTAAAATAAATCTGATCTAACACTAGCTGTTTGACAAATGTGTTTCTTTTGAACAGTGCAGTACTGTATTGAACGTGTGTTTGGAATTGATTTTGATATTGCTTTTTAAGTGCAAGTCTCTTGATGCCAGGGCACCAGGCACATTCTACCAACCACCAGCCTGGAGGGGCGCAGTGCATGTTTTAAGAAGTATTACTTAATAAGATTTTTATTTTTTTATTTACTGCTGCTTTTCTTGTGTCAAGTTCTTCCCAGCCTCCTGTCACACACAAAGAAATCTCGCACTTACCCTTCCTTCCTAGCCCGGATCCGGCTGTGAGTCAGGATTTTGTCATAATAGGCAGATGAGTCTGCAGAGTCAAAAGCAGACAGCAGCACAATGGCACAAACTGGCAGGAAAAGCATCTTCATGGTGTAGCCTCCTCGGTGCCCTTGGCTCGTCACAGAGGAGAACTGGCAGGAGATATGCTGAGCCCCTCGGTTATATCCCAGCTCCGGGGGCTGTGGGAGGGCTGCGAGGAACAACCTGAGACCCGGCCCCACCCCCCAAGGAGCGGCCGCGACCTCCGTGTGTCTGAGTCAGTGCGAGGGATGCCGCTGCTGGGGAGACATCAGTCTGCCCGGGATAGCTGCAGAGCCTGGCACTGGTGCTTTAAGACCCCCCACCCAACACCCCCACACACATCTCAGTATGTGACATGCCAAGACGCCGACCCCATCACATCTCAATATATGACCCCCTTTCTCTTTTTAAAACGAGTAAAACAACTGTGCGTCATTTGGCGCCATTGTATGTGTCGAGCTTTCCATTAAAACACTTTCAAGTAGTTATCTCCAAACTTATTTTTTATGAGTGGAGCTTCAAAAGCATTCAGCAGCCTCTGCTGTTGGATTGGACGCGCTAGCATCGGATAGCTCTTCGAGATATCCCAAAAGAAGGGCAATATGTAAAAACAGCCAACCCGAGGGGTCTTATGCCTCTGTCAGGTTAGGAGCGCGCCGGAATGGAGTAAGTTCCATGACCGGGAGAGTTCCATTAGCCGGATCTCTTCTCTCCTCATCCCTCACTCCGTCATAAGACACTAACCATATTTATACTTTTTTAGCGCCGCATTTGCGCCGTTTTTTGACGGGGGGGGGGGGGGGGGGGGACGGCGCAAACTTGCAAAATACATTCTATTTTGAAGGTTGGCGCCGTTTTTGTCAAAAAACGGCGCAAATGCGGCGCTAAAAAAGTATAAATATGGGAGGATCTAATTGACTAGTGTCTGGGTTGGTTGTAAGTCATTAATTACAGTCATGTAATTTCTAATGAATGACGTTTGCCAAAAATATTCAAAAAAATTAAAAACACTACTGGCCAGCAATTTTGTGTGTGCCCTGTTCTTGATAAGCAAAAAAGATTATTCTTCAACATGCCCCAATGTAAAACTCAAGAAAGGACCCCTTGACACAGGGTGTCACAAAGTAGTATAAACAGCCACTTTGAATTAATTTACGCTACTTTCTCACAGAAATTAGGATTTTCTTTAAAAAAATACACCCTCAAACAGAGGTTTGTGTCACCTTTGTCATGTAAACCTAGTGCAAAGTCTTAATTGTTCTGTGCCTTAAATGTAAGTGAATATGATTTTTCCCCTTGCCCTACTTCCACAGATTGCATTTCAAGATAATATCAGGGGTGGCTCCTCCATAAGGGCAGCTGCAAAACCGGTCAAAGAAAAGGATAACATGTTCAAAGAAATGTGTCCTTTTCTTTGAAAGGGGCGGGGCCACGGGGGTGACATGCACTGAGGGGGAGTGCACAGCACTCCCCCTGATTGTGCATGTATATTTGTCAGGCCGTCTTGGGCAGGCCAAACATACATGTGCAGTAGGCTCCCGGACAATCCTGATGCTGCTTTGAGCAGCATCAGGATTTGCCGCAGGGCAGGCTGGGAGCATGTGCCTGCAGCATCCTGACAAAAGCGAGGAGAGGAGTGGCCCGGCGAGGAAGCAGAGGTAAGTTTTTTTTTTTTAATTTTTTTTTTAATTTCTCCTGTGACACCCCATCGTTCCTCCAACCCCCACATGCGCCACCCCGCCCCCAGGAATCCCCGCGAGCCACGACTGGTTAATATGCACATACATCCAATTGTGATTTTTTTCCACACACATATATATTTCTTCCACTGCATCCCTTGAAATTGTGGGGATTTGTTGTTGCTTTCACAGAACTTCAGTAAATCAATTAAACCTCCCTTTTTCATGTGTATGGATAAAAGTACAATTAGAGTCCTATTCTAAAAAAGGTAAAAGTTCCGCTCTGTCTGAGCATACTTTTCAGTTTTTCTTCTATTCACAAACAAATGCAGAAGTATGTCTGGAAAGCTGTGTAGACCTACTTTTTCAATGTCATTTATCTTTATGTGATGTCCTCTATTCCTTCTGTGTGAAGGTCTTCACTGCAGAGACTTCTAAAAAGGGGGAATGGAGCCACGTCTGCAAATGCACTTTTTTTTTGCTCCTGCAGAAAACAGCTTTCCTTGTGAAGAATGCACTTTGAGGGACACATTCATCATGTATTTGGGACGGATCTGTGTTAAGGAGACCCTAGACCCTGACTTCAAAATGCTCCCTTCGTGGGTTCCCTTCATGGTTTCCTCATCTGAGCCTACTACAGACTCATCCCTTTCACCCAGTTGCTCAAACTAGTCCCCACTGAAAACAACAAGGACCTCTCTGTCCCTACTTCTTGGAGCCCTACGCACTCTGTTCCTATTTAGATCCTTCATCTGATCTACAAGCATGGTTTTAAAGTCTTCTCCCAACCCTGCGTTTTCTACTATTTACTGTGCAGATTGTTTATGTAAATAAGCTTGCCTTATTCTGTTGCTGATGTGAATTGGAAGTGATCACATGCCTTCCTCATACACACCAAATTTGGGCATGACATGTTGTCCTACCTAACCTCGAAGGGGGTTGAGTTACACTAGAACTGTCCTATAGTAAATCTCTTAATATTTAGGGGTTTAAACCGGTGAGGTCGAAGTTTGGAAATGCCCTCAAATGTACATGTTTTGGTGGACATTGCCAAACTTTCAAATCTTTCCATGCCCTGGAACACCGTCTTCCCAGTCCTTAAGCTGGGGTTTCAAGTGCAAATTTGTGTTCACTTGCGGTGGAGAAGCCTGCACATGTAAATGCATATTCACCTGCCAGGAATCACTCCATGAATTCCTGGGAGGCTTAAAAAAGATACATTTAGTACTAAACTTACATTTACAACCAAATTTACAATTGTGAATAGGAATATTTATGTGGGAAGTTCAGTGCATGCGGATGGGAATACTTATAAAGCCACTATTTTTGCCTGTGTTCACCACATTTTTATTGCCCACTTCAATGGCTCTCCTGTGGCAACAAGTCTGTTCATGCTCTTAGATCATACTTAACACTGTAGACAAATCAGCACATCAAGTCAGTCATAAGCAGAATTTCTAGAAAAAATATTGAGAAAATATACAAAATTCAGTATGGATTTAGTCTAATAGAAACAACAATTAAATTGCTTTTAAACCATGGTAGATCACCTTATTTATCACCAAAATAAGAATTCTTTATAAATGAACTGTTTGAATTGCCAGCAATCAGTCAAAATTGCAATCCAAATTAGAAGATGAGGCTCCAAGGAGCGTGACTGCATCAGGAGCACTGCCTGTAGTGGCATTACCAGGACTCTAACCAGGGCACCAGCCAGAGGTACACCATCTACCCTGCCAAGAAGTTGGGCCCCACTGAAATATATTGAATTCATCCTCATATATCGGGACACACTCAGCAGTGCCTGCACATGCTTAAAGCAGCGCCTGCACGCTGATGCTTTCCTTCTTTCTGAGCAGCATTTTGCAGGACGGGAGAGGGCTTTCTTATTTAAAATTTCTGCTCGGTCAGGACAAAGGCCAAAATTAAGGGGCCATCAGGCCTCATATTGTTTGATTATCCTGGCTTGAAGCTCTCGGGAGCCGCACACCTAGCTGCAATGGAGGACTCAAAAGCAAAGGTATTATCTCTTCACAGGTACTTAAAAGAGGCATGGTTTTCACGTTGTTTAGTCCCTGCATATAAAAGATATGCATGCACTGTAAGAATGTCAGATGTGTTGGTCTGGCCCTCTACATAATCAAAAAGCTATTTAAATAGTACTATTTTGCTTTAGTTCTTTTATAGCGCTACTCATCCCACTGCAGGGTGTCCAAGCGCTTTACATCTCATGTAAACATAATACATTGACTATAAATGATATATGTTTAAATAAATGTACAGGGTGTACAGAATGTACATTGATAATAAATGATATGTGTTTAAATAAATGTACAGGGTGTGTGACAGTGAGGGCTACACAGTATAGGAGTCACAGGTCCTTCATAGCTCCCTGTGCTATATTAGAAGGATTACAAATTGTGAACTTTGCAGGAGACACATTAACAATCTATGCTACTTTGATTCCATCTGGGACTAGGCAAAGCACAGATCTCTCCTGCAAATGTGTTAACCTCCAGAGTTATCTTTTCATTGTTATTATTCACTGAGATTTACAGGGTACAGAAAGATCTCTGCAGCAGATGCCCAAACCTCATAAGATATTTTAAAAAGCAGACTTTGCAACCAATGAAGCAGAACTGATTTTCTGCCAAATTTCTTGTTGCTGCCAATTTGTTGGAGGCAGAGTGCTAAAAAATGAATGTTTAACTTGAGGCCCAGTTTTTGTGTCGGGGTTGGGTAACTTTTTTGGCACAACGCCAAAGCAAAATCGTGCTTGTTAAATGCACTCACAATGCACTCAAACGTAGTCATAATAGAATTACTAAACATATGTCTGAGGTGTAAGGACTTGTGCCCTGACTTTAACTCCTGGCTCTCCACTGTCCCTCCTTGCGATCTTAGCGAAACTCTGAATTCCTGCAGCTCCATTTAACTCTCGAAAAACCAGTTTTACTTAGAAGCATCCCGTGCCAGAAGAAATCGCTGCCTAGTTTGCTGGGGTCTCTCGTAAGCAGAGTCAGTCCAAACACACAAAGGCCCTACGCTCGGCATTGCAAGATATTATCTGGAGATGTAATGCCTAAATGTTAGCACATGTCTTTGTGAATGTGAGAAGTGCCCTCCTCCCACCCCCCTGCACCCGCACTGCGGCCAGCTCTCCAACTCTCCACTGTTCAGAAAGCACAGTGTGTGTTTTATGAATCTTCACTCTAATTTATGAGAAAGAGACTTGGCAGAGTACATTGTGTATTTTGGAACTCGTGTGTCTTACTATGTCAACAAGGTGGTTACGTATAGATATTGAGGCCAATTCTTAGAGTTTGCCACGCAATTCCGCACTGCGCAGTTACCTCATAGACATGATTTTTTCATTTTAGAAAAGGACCCCCAACCTCAGGGGCGTAGCTTGTCAGTAGGAGTGAGGTGGAGTGAACTTCGGATTTCCCAAGAATCACGTTGGCATTTTATGTTAAAATACGTTATGACCATTGGTCGAAGTACATTAAAAAAAATGGGAACTGTGATGCTGCATGCAAAGGGGTGGGGTCCAAGGAGTCGCTAAAAACAAAATATTCTGTACGTTTGTTTGGTCCTTCACAGTCAGGTAACTACATATAAAATAGCACACCACCTAAATGAACAATAAATACATATGTTGTTACTCACTGGGAAATACAGTATAGTATATTATGAAACTTCTGTTGATTAATGTGCTGCAAAGGTCTGTGTGTAACTAGAGGGCCACAGCATCTTAGAGGGTGCCATGGAGAATAGTGGCTTTTGTATATTTAGTGCTAGGAGGCCAGAGCCCTTGTGAATATGTGAGATTTTTTTCTAAATGTGCATTACACACAGTGTTATATAGACTGCTACAAGATGCGCAAAAGGGCTTAAGATAAAATGGTGCTTTCTAAATATAGATTTTGGAAATACCCAGACTGAGCATAATGGATTTTTGTTGACATAACTGTCCTTTCAACACTTTGTTAGGGGTAGTACACTCTATGTAAATACAATTCAAATGAAAAGAATGCACTCCACAGCTCAGATGTTAATTATTTGCACTACTACTCAAAAATAAGTCTTTATCTACACAAATCTTTGAGTGATTTCACCGATTCAAGCTAGTATCAGCTCCC
The DNA here is from genome assembly GCF_031143425.1 of Pleurodeles waltl. Lineage (NCBI taxonomy): Eukaryota > Metazoa > Chordata > Amphibia > Caudata > Salamandridae > Pleurodeles > Pleurodeles waltl. The sequence goes on along the minus strand of NC_090447.1, from coordinate 1,211,688,047 downwards.
AAGCGTTCTTTACATTTGGAGATTATCTTATGCAATAGCAAATTAACTCGAGCACAATTGCATTTTTTTTTAGGAAAGTAAGCATTATGGCAGAAAGGTTTCTTTAGCTGTCTGTCGGCTTCGGTTTCACAGCACAGGAGATTTATTTCATGACGCTTCAGCTAAGGAATTGAAAATATAGGAATTAACCATCCTGGGAACCCAACTATTTAGTACAAAATATATTTATTAGGGGGTGTCAAAACGCCCCAAACACACTCCATCCCTGAAGCTACACGCCTGTCTAACCTAACCCTGATGTTAACTGTCAATAAGAGTGAAAAATATAACAAGGTCTCTCGCTGCTCAAACCGTTTGTTACCTATAATTGCAACAATGGCGTTTGAAGATGTAATTGCATGTTCACCATTAAAGGGCCATCTTCTTGCCGCTAGAGTGGAGTCTTCAGTCGAGTAATATGAGCTATGGATCGACTTAGGTAGAATTAACATCTGTTTATTAGGAACAGAAGTGTGTTTTATTGACTACTTTGAACTTTTTCCCTAGCTTGAGCATAAATAAAAGCACACACTGTTCAACAGCAAGGCAACCTGGACAGTAAGGCCCATATTTATACTTTTTTAGTGCTGTATTTGCGCCGCTTTTTGATGTAAAAACGGCGCGAACTCACAAATTGTATTTTGCAAGTTTGCGCCACTTTTGTGTCAAAAATTGACGCAAATGAGGCACTAAGAAAGTATAATTATGTGCCTAATATCTTACCTTCTTCTTAGTGATTGTTTACCACCCACACATATGTAGAATATTTCAATGGTGCATCCTCATTGCTTCGCCCATAACCAAGACTTTGCTTTAGCGAGGGTGAGTTGGGCCTGTGCTGAGGGCGACAGCCTTCAGTGGGGCACAAGAGATGACTGCAACAGTTCCCCTCTGTCCTGGCTGCCAAGGGAAATGTCTTAAACACTGGCACACTTGTCTACATGTTGTGCATTTTCCTTCTCATGGCCCTTCTTTCTCTTATCCCCTCACCCCACCCCCAATCCCTACCATTTTCCCAACACACTCACAGTGGATGGGAGTGAGTGCCAAATTTGGGTTTGCCCAGGGCATCCACCGTTATGCAGCCATGACAACTACCATGATGAACCATTATCTTTACTTGACTATTACTGTCACTGACCATTACCGCAACATTGCCCTTGATGGCAGGCACTGGAGTCAAATCACTATATCCATATCAGTTATAGCGTTAATCAGGTAGAAATAATGGTCAGGTTAAAGTAATAGTTGAAGTAATGATCACATTGAAGTAATGGTCAAGTCGGAGGAAACTTGATCCCAATTACACTTGAGTCCAAATATTGGGACCAACATAGACAGTATGCCGGTGACCAAGTGTAAAGATGTACGACTCACTCAATGTTAAAACAATCATAGTGGACTTTAAGTCCTGGGTAACATTTACATTACCCCAGCATAATTTGCATAATTTCAGGAATATGCTTGTTTCCTGAAATTCCCAAAATGATGTCATTATGCCACGCCATGTAGTTTCGCACCATTTGTGGTAAAATTTTGTGTAAATTTCCCCAAATTTCACGTAATCAGGCAAAATCAAATTAAATTAATTTTGCACTCCTCTGCTTTTTTAAGAATTCGATTAAGAGCTTCCTGACATACAGTTCTACGTCTGTCAATACACACACATCACTATATTTGTGAGGGTGCCCCACTATAGCTTAAGAGGAGAAGCTTGAATAGCACAAAATACAGTGAATAATTCTGTTTCAACGAAATTGGCTGAAGTTCCCAGGCCGAAAGTGAAACATGGACATTCTGTGTAGTTTCATTTCCTGTCCAACTAGCAGAATTAGGGCTGATCCACTGCTCCGTGAGAGGAAAGAAAAAAAGAAAAGCACAGTTTATTTATTCAATTACAACTATATTAAGTTAAATACAATGCAGAGACCCTGACATTGCACTGTAAAGCACATTTTCCCAGAAGGATGAACAACGCTTACCTATATGACCATTTTCTGATTGTAATACTAAGGTTTGGGGGCATATTTATCATGATTTTGCTTCAACCTTAGTCCACACAAGGGGGTGCAAGTGCAACGCAAAATCTAAGCCAGATTTATTAAGCCATACAAGGCCACCTTGTGTGGCCCTGAGTGGCTTGATAAATCTGGAGTAATGCAGGCAATGCAAATTGCTGCTGCATGTTACTCTGCCGCCAGGAGACCTTCAATGGGTGGAGCATGGGTGTTCCCAAACATACGTTCATGGATTTTGGTGCATTCCCAGATTTACCAACACTGGTAAATACAACACCTTCCCCGGGTGGGGCAATAAGGAGAAATACCTTTGTTTCTCCTTGTTTTCTCTTTATAAGTGTGCTGCTTTCTGCACACTTAGAAAGAGAAAAATGCCCCTGAGAATTGTTTTTGTGCAGGAATGTGCCCCTTCTTGCACAAAAACAAGCCTGCGTTCAACACAGGCACTCTAGAACCATGTGCATGGATGCCTGCATTGCTGCAAGGCAACACATTGTGCACCAGTGCAAGGAAAGGACAGGAATGTGCCGTATTGTGTTAAACACGGCACATTCCTGCCCTTTCATGCAGCACAACAAGGTGGCTTGCTGTGCTGCGTGAAACAATGAGAAATCTACCCCTCGATCTGTGCAATCTGGTATTCCTGTGATCCCATTTATTTCAGCCACATGACACATAAAGTCCTGCAAATGTGCCAAGGGGAGACCCTTTGGTTGAATATTAAATATAGCAAAAGCCTAAGGTGAATACCATCAGATGGCCGGCGGTAGAACATGTCACTCCTAGCCAAAGAGGCGACACTCGCATTGCGTTGCTTATCAGGCAAGAGCTTCAGTGGACAGACTATGGCAATGTGGTTGTTCACAGAGTTCATTCAGTTGAGGACTGGAGACAGGCTGCATTGTTCTAACTCTGTTAATACCATTTACTCCTTCCAAGTTGCTATATTGGCGAGTTAAGCCCGTGTTTATCCTCCAGTTTTATTAATGCAAATATGTAACATGCATACAAGTTCTATTCCCTGTTAAATGGAACATTTTCCAAATATTTTTTGTCATTTTTGCAGCGTGCTTAAATTTTTATGATGCCTTCATAGTCCAATGCCAGTTTCCAGAATTTCTTGAGCCAGCATATAGCTTATGTGTCTCTAGAGCATAATTGCAGTGCCATTGTGCTACTTTGACTACAACTACTTTGCTGTACATCATCGGCTCACCAAATACATTCATTAGACACACCTAATCCATTTTGGTTTCCCAGGCTCATTGCTAAGTTTTCCCTCAGAGCTCTGTTGATTTCTTCTACGGTACTGACATGCATGCAGCGCAGTCCCGACAGTGAAATGGAGTCATCATGTGTGTGGGAGCGTGTCTATGCAGGACGTCTCGGAATGAGCTTACTACCATGGGTAAGTTCCCTTTAGCATGTTCTGAGTGCCACCATCTGTGCATTTAGAGTGTTTTTGAATAATAATTGTCTAATGCGCACACAATTGGTTTCTTATACCAACGTACTCACGATTGGGGAAGTGTTGTTACCTTCGTCTCTAGTAATACCATTTGTTCCCCTTATGGATCACATCTGGGGCACAAATTAATTTGTTCCAGACACCAACCGAGGGTTTTAGGCTAAGGTATTGCAAATGATTGTCATGATTTTGAATGTTTAATGTGGGTCATTTTCTGCTCAGCCATCTGCTGAGCACCTGACTCGGGCAATTTTTTTCTAACAATGTCCACTAATTTGTATTGGCCATACACCAGTCTGCATTTAGTGGTTAGTTTCTATTGCAAACTCTGTCAACATAGATTTTTTTCTCGATATATATACTACAACACTTTAGTAATTTATCGAACTATCATTTTGGAATGCTTCTGCTCTGTTGTACTGATGATATTCAAAGGTGTTACAGCTTATTGTGCCATTTCAAGTTTCGCAGCTAGGATAAGTTTAGACTTCTGGCTCAGTTGTTTGGATTGTCTTTTTTTTTTTATATCGATCATTCTAGGCCTTTGATTGTAACAAGTCAGATTTTACAGCGGAAAGAGGTTTGTCCTCACTGATACCACTTCAATCATTGGTAAACCCCCTGTAAGGTAACTGTTTTGTTTTTAATTTATTTTCTCTTGCATGATGATTCCTTTTTCATCATGCTGTCCAAGACCGTTCTTTAATCATTGCCATTGAGGTCGAAACATCGATATACTTATGAGTTGACTGTACAAATGATTGTACCAATGTGAATCTTGCACTCTGAGAAGAGTCTGTGTTTTTACTATATAAGTGTACTGAGGTCAACCATGCCTTCTTGTCTCACTGCTGAGGTCTTCTTTCACGCACGTCACTAAGCACTCAGCACTGCGCCATTTTCTGGAACACCTACCTGTTTTCTGCATATTGGTTATTTCTATAACGGCCCGGGGGGGGACCAGGCAATGCATATGAGGAATGGCCTTGGAATTTGACACTCTATGCATTTATAAGTGATGTATTGTTGGTCCAATAACCTATGGATAGAAAAATCTAGGGGTAATTAAACCAAGAAACCAAACTTAATACAGGGAAATTGGGAAGGACACGTGAAAGTAAAACGTGTTAAGTACCAAGGGAATGCTACTGTGTAAAAGAACGATTTACCTAAAAATACAATAGGTAGGTGGGAAATAGAGGAGATTTTAAGTTGTCCACAGGTAAAGGAAAAAAAAAGAAGAACGGGCACAGGTAAATATTACAGGTAACATGTAAAAGGGGAAAAAAACAATAATTTTACATTAGAAGAAGGGATGGGGATTATGGATTGGGCCGGTAATCTAACAATTAAACAACCCCAAAAAAAAATATATGCAATCCCGAGATTTTTTTCCCAATTTCTGGAGTAGAACGTAGATTATAAAGCAAAAATAAGAAGAATACAATCCCAAACTAAGTCAATGTTTGACTTGTCTCACATGCGGAATCGTACGCGATACGAGGTAAATTATTATTAGAGTAGTGCTTAAACACACAAAAAAGGATGCTCTGCCAGAATATCTACTTCTCGCTTTAATTGTGCCCTGCATTTCTCGTTTAAAGAGGCACATTAAAAAGATATTTATTTAAACTTGGAGCCCGTCAGTACTAGCGATTGATTTATAACGGAATAGCCCACCCAGGGTGTTTCCAGTCATAAGATTACTGGCATAGAATTGAATCCAAAGTACACCAGCAGAAACATGGCCTTCAGGTGGCTTGCAGTAAACTGAAGCAGGGGCCCGCGCAGCTGCGCGCCCTGCGGCTATGAGGGGCTCCACGCCTCAGCGACAGGCGTAGCCGCGATGACAGACTATGGAAAGATGAAGGTGCGGAACATACCTTTTCAAACAGTCTGAGGCAGCACCGGGCCATCACTGATGAAAACATGCCGTACAGTCGAAGTAGCTTTAAACTTTGGATATAGGCCTGTCCGTCCCAGGATTAGCCATGACATCATGGCATTTTTGTCTAATGCTAACCACGTTGTGATTAACACCTGCAGTGTTCCAGTAGAAGAAAGACGATGAGCACATAGAGAGTCAATAAAAACATCATTTCACACCAGACTGGAAAAATAAATTCCTTGGCCCAGAGGTCCGCCCCGACTGTCCACCGTAACTTCTCTGAAGTTTTCATCCGTCTAAGACATGGTTTCACATTTTGGCAAGGTCTAAATGGCCCTTATAAAGCGTGCCCGCTATTTCTGAGCTGCCATTCTCAGCAGGGATCAGGAGGCAAGTGAAGGTCAGGCAGGGAGGGTACAGGCAGCTCTTGTAGTTGCAACCTGGGCGGCAAGCACAAACCCAGCTGCGCTACTGTGCACTGTTCCCACGTGAGTACGAAGATGGAGGTCAGCTGACGTCATTAGTCTCTCCTCAGTCACAGCCGCATCGTCCATGCACTAATATCTTGGGGCCTCAAAGAGTCTGCATATTTCACTGATTTGATTTACGTTTCCACCCCCAATATAGTGTTAGGAGGAAACAGCTTGAATTTTTCACTGCTGTTGTATTTCAGAATTGGTGATGTGTAGTACTCAGACGTGTACATAGCGGACATCTCTTCCCCTTGCCTGTGTTCTGGCTTCCACCATGGCATTCAGGGTTAAAGGATGTTGTGATATCGGCGGAGTTAAGCGGATCCCTCTGTGAGTGAGGAATGGACACTTTCTCCACCCACAAGCAAGCACTGTCCCTGTCACCGGTGAGCTGCCATGACGGCACGTGCAGGAGGACGGGTGGATTCACCCATGATGTCCTTACTTTAACTGTTGTGCTTGAAGGGATATGCTTCAAGCACAGATCCTGTGCTGGCCAGCGCACACTCACCTCAGCACCACCATGCATGGCCGTGTTGCACGAGAGCCTGAAGCGTGGGCACAGGGGAAGGTCTATGGAGCAGGCCAATCTCAGTACATATTGCTCTATTCTCTAGTGCAGCAAAATTGGTTGCTACGGAGCGTTGCCTGAAAATTGGTTAAATCTTACTTGAAGAGTGAGCCTTATTCAATGGATCCGAATGCCTTATTATAGTCACCATATTACAGTTGAACCGCGGGTTCCCACTGAACGCTTCCCCGGTATTACCTCATCCCAATATTCACGAAAACCTGCGAATAGGCGTGTCTGCAAAATATGAGCAAAAGTGAGTAATACAAAATAATTTGCAGCACAAAAATAATACACTTACAGATCGATCAATCCGGAAATTATCTGTCAGGGCAGGCCCCCTTCAGAGTATATTTCCCTGTGCCCTTAAATTGATTATTCAGTTAGTGGTTGATGTAAAGCTCATTGTCTGTTTGTAAACCCACGTTACGTTTTTACGTAATTATGCGCTTTTATCTTTCTATCTTTCATACGTCTTTATATTGACAGGTTTTACTTGGAGTGGTGCTACAGACTCACACCATTTAAAATAAAATCACCGGATAAACATAGAAGTAGACTGTTTTCATCACCTAAGAATGTTACGAGTCTGTATTTTACAGAAGACGCCTCTTGTTCTAGTTTTAGATTTGTTCGGTCACGGTTTTACGATGCATTGGAATTTCGAAATCGTAGACACGTTGCTTTGGTGTCCCCTAGTGGTAATACAATAAAATACAAGCATTTCCAGGAAATTGTGACCGCAGTTCAGAACATGCTTTACTTTATTGTTCACAAGACACACTGACCCATATTTATACTTTTTTAGCGCAGCATTTGCATCATTGACGCGAATGCTGCGCAAACTTACAAAATACGATTGGCCCATATTTATACTTTTTGACGCTAAACTGCGCTAACGCAGTTTAGCGTCAAAAAATTTAGCGCCGTCTAACGCCATTCCGAAGCGCCATGCGGGCGCCGTATTTATGGAATGGCGTTAGCCGGCGCAAGCAGACCGGCGCTGCCTGGTGTGCGTGGAAAAAAACCACGTAGACCAGGCAGCGCCGGCGTAGGGGGAAAATGGCGCTAGGGCGTCTTAAAATGGCGCAAGTCGGGTTGACGCTAAAAAATCATCTTAACCCGATTTGCGCCATTTTTTCGACGCCCAGACGCCATTTAAATGACTCCTGTCTTAGTAAAGACAGGAGTCATGCCCCCTTGCCCAATGGCCATGCCCAGGGGACTTATGTCCCCTGGGCATGGTCATTGGGCATAGTGGCATGTAGGGGGGCACAAATAAGGCCCCCCTATGCCACCCAAAAAAAAATGAAAAATATAAAAAATTATACTTACGTGAACTTACCTGAATGTCCCTGGGGTGGGTCCCTCCATCCTTGGGTGTCCTCCTGGGGTGGGCAGGGGTGGCAGGGGGGGTCCCTGGGGGCAGGGGAGGGCACCTGTGGGCTCATTTTGAGCCCACAGGCCCCTTAACGCCTACCCTGACCCAGGCGTTAAAATGTGGCGCAAATGCGGGGTTTTTTGACCCGCCACCTCCCGGGCGTGATTTTTGCCCGGGAGTATAAATACGACGCATTTGCGTCGCCGTCATTTTTTTAGACGGGAACGCCTTCCTTGCATCTCATTAACGCAAGGAAGGCGTTCACGCTAAAAAATGACGCTCTTTGCCAATACTTTGGCGCTAGACGCATCTAACGCCAAAGTATAAATATGGCGTTAGTTTTGCGCCGAATTTGCGTCGAAAAAAACGACGCAAATTCGGCGCAAACGGAGTATAAATACGGGCCGATTGTATTTAGTAAGTCTGCGCTGCTTATGTGTCATAAAGCGGGGCAAATGCGGCGCTAAAAAAGCGTGTCTGTTCTGCGCTCGGTTCTTAGGTCTTTTAGGGGTAAATCTGTAACTCTCAAGACAAACAGCACCATAAGATACATATGATTTATATATGAATCCTATGCTGAACACATGTTGCTAACGTTGAACCATGTGCTAGATTTTTAACAGAGGCACAAGATATTGTAAACAAACAGTTGCAAAGTCAATAGGCCTCGTCCATCAAACCTATTGTATGTGCCAATGCTTTTCCCCTTATGTTGGTTCTATACGCTCGAATGCCGGGCGACTGCCTTTGAATCAATTGTGTTATGCTTTGAGAATTCAAAGGTGGTCATTGCAGATGCTCTTGTCTAGGGCTGTCCTCTTAGAATGAGTAAAAAACAAATATTCCATTCGAAACCCACTGATACAGTAACGGCTGGTACACACAGCGCTGGAGGAATTGGGGCAAGTGGGCACTGCGCGAGAGCGGCGATGTATTTTGTAAATAGAGGTCGTGAGGAGGAGGCGGGAGCAGTGTAATAATACGTGCCATACAGTCAAATCACAGGAGACCAAAATACACCGAGAATGACAAACACAAAAATAGAGAGGAAAGCCAATGAATCAGTAGCAAGGGAGTGAAATAGGCGTTAAAAAACTTCCGGTTATGTATACTGCTGTTCAACAACTTACAATTTTACGGGAGACCTACAAAGTGGCAGAGGAAGCTACTCAACTGTTTTGAGTAACAAGTAACTTAAAGAAATGGATGTTGCGGATAAGCTATGAACCCACGAGTGGCCCTCGCGGCGCAGCACCTGTAGCTCGTGCTGCACTTGTTCACTGCAAGGTGCGTCAGAGTTGTAATGTAAATCACCACTTGAACTGCAAACCCCTCAGGATGGGCTTGAGAAGTGGAGGAGACACGTCATTAATTTTCCTTTCTCTGTATCCCTGGATGTCTCACTTGCTGAAGCTCTCACTATACTGGTAATTAAGGCATTTTAGAATGCAAGCTTTCAAATGGGTGTTGATGATAGCCCATTAAAATGCCAAAAATGTCTGGATGTGTTGTAGATGACTTAGAGCCATTTGTCATCTGGGTTTAAAAAAATTACAAATTCGCTTACACAATTTCAAAAACTGCTTGCTTGACATGTAAAACCAAAAGTAAACTCTGCTCACATATTTTGTGAGGGTTCACTGGTTCACTCACATCATGCATTAAAACAAGTATTGGCAATTTGGATCTATTTTTATTATTCGTAATGGAACATTTTGCACGAAATTTCACAATACAATAATAAGTAAACAATGGGTGGAAGCAGCAGAAAGAATATCACATGATTCTCTCACACACATAGAACATGTACAACACAGGTAGCCTGCACACTAAAGAGGGAATGAGAAGCATCAAAGAATGATAAGCTATAAAGGACTCCCGTATGATTTTAATAACACAAGCATACAAGAAGTAAAACACTCCTTCATGAATCTGCCAAACCTCTTATGGAATTATCATACATTACTGTACCCACATAGGTTGATGAATGCTCGCTTACCTAGTATGATTTGCTTTATCAGTGGGATCCATGTCTTGCACCTGGAAACATTCACAAATACTTCTGTTTACTAGTTGTACAGTTTGCCAGCTATAGCTTCTTTAGTTTGGCATTTATGTTCTCTCTCTGTTAAATTGTTGGACCTATATTAAGCACGTTTCACATGGAAAGTCATTGTATTCATAATCTGCGCTATGAAACAGGCATGTCCATGTTTAATGACTCAAGTTGTCTCGTTTCTTCGATATAAGCCTTTATTTTTTTTTCAATATAAATGGAGCAGCAACATCATCTATTAGACAATGGAAAAGAGAGGCGGTTGTAGAGAGTACATCCTGAACTATTTCAAGTTGCTCACGAACATGAAAATCATTGAAAAATGTTTGCTCAGTCTTGTATGCTGAGACTGAAGCTAGGTTTTCTGATTAGTGCAATTCAGATACTGGATGGATATCACATTCTTTACCACTTTGGACAATGACAATTTTATTAGTGACCCAAAGTCATTTGGCTTGTGCCTTCTTTTCAAGACCTTTATTGTTGTTATAGATGGAACAAGATTATGATATCTTAAACTACATACATGAAAGGTTTTGTCAGTACACATCTTGAACTGAATTATTTAATGGTGCTCTCAAATGTGATTGTAGGAAGGTGCCATTTTTGGATTGTCACCCCTCCAAATCTTTGCTCCAATTGCTGATGGTTATGACATCCCAATCAAGAATCCCTCCAACAGACACACCAACAGAAAGGCATTCTGGTTTACCGCCGACCTCCACGAATCTAAGCAAACCTGCCGAAGACCCAAAAGAAAGTGGTGCCAAGATCAGACTCTGTACAACCACACAGCCTTCAAAAATGCCATCCGGAGACACCACCAACTCATCTGAGCCACCAAGAGAACCGCCTTCAGAGACTGAATCAACAATGCACACAGCCACAAGGAGCTCTTCAACGTCGTGAATTAACTCTCCAACCCCAGCACCAACGCCAATGACATCCAAAGACCGCTGCGACTCCCTGGCTTCCTACTTCCACCGCAAGATTGCAGACATCTATGACAGCTTGAGCACCCAGACCCCCCGGCAACCACCAACACCACAGATTCACCTCCAACCAACCTCCTGCTCTCCTGGACCCCCGTCAACGACAACAACACCATTGAAATCATGATCACCATCCACTCCTGCTCTCCATCTGACCCCTGCCCTCACCACATCCTCAATAAAGCAAGCTCCATCATCGCACCCCAACTACGGAAGATCATCGATAGCTCCTTCGAGTCCACCACCTTCCCTGAGAGTTGGAAACACGCTGAGATCAACTCCCTCCTCAAAAAACCCAAAGCAGACCCAAAGGACCTCAAGAACTTCTGGCCTATCTCCCTGCTCCCTTTCCCGGCAAAAGTCATTGAGAAGGCTGTCAACAGACAACTAACCCGCTTCCTCAAGGAGTACTGCACTCTCGACCTTTCCCAATCCAGATTCCGCAGCAACCACAGTACCGGAACCGCCCTCATCACCGCCACTGATGATTAGAACAATACTGGACAACGGCGAAACCGCGGCCCTCATCCTCCTGGACCTCTCAGCCGCTTTCGACACCGTCTGCCACCACACCCTATGCTCACTCATCAGCAATGCAGGAATCCGTGACAGAGCCCTGGACTGGGTCACCTCCTATCTCACCAGCAAAACCCAGAGAGTCCGCCTCCCCCATTCCACTCAGAGGCCACCAAAATCATCTGTGGCATCCCCAAGGGTTTGTCCCTGAGCCCGACCCTCTTCAACGTCTACAGGGCCCCGCTCGCTAACACCACCTGATCCTACAACCTCAACATCATCTCATACGCCGACGACACCCAGCTGATTCTCTCCCTCACCAAGGACTCCACCAAGACCTACCTCCACTAAGGAATGAAGGCCATTGCCGAATGGATGAAGAGCAGCTGCTTCAAACTCAATTCCGACAAGATGGAAGTCCTCATCTACAGCTCCACCCCCTCCGCATGGACAACTCCTGGTGGCCTGCCACTCTCGGAGCCGCTCCAACTCCCACTGACCACGCACACAACCTAGGATTCCTCTTCGACTCTTCATTATCCATGACCCAGCAAGTCAACACCATCTCCTCCTTCTGCTTCCACACCCTCTGCATGCTCCGAAAGATCTACAAATGGATACCCACCGAAACCAGAAGAACAGTCACCCAAGCCCTGGTAAGCAGCAAACTGGACTACGGCAATGCCCTCTACGCAGGAACCACAGCTAAACTCCAGAAGAGGCTGCAACGCATCCAGAACACCTCATCACACCTCATTCTGGCCATCCTCCGCCACTGCCACATAACAGACCACCTGAGAAACCTGCACTGGCTCCCAGTCAACAAGAGAATTACCTTCAAACTCCTAAACCATGCTCACAAAGCACTGCACAACACCGGACCAGAACATCTCAACAGACGGCTCTCCTTTAACACCCCGACCCGGCATCTCCACTTTGCCGACCTCGCAACCATCCCACACGTCCGCAGAACTACAACCGGCAGTAGATCATTCTCGCACCTCGCCGCCAAAACGTGGAACACTCTTCCCACCCACCTGTACCAGATCAAAGACCTCCTTACCTTCAGGAAACTTCTCAAGACCTGGCTGTTCAAGCAGTAGCAGCACCTCTCCCTATTTCCCCCGCCCCTCTCCTCAGCGCCTTGAGACCCCAACGGGTGAGTAGTGCGCTTTACAAATTCCTGATTGATTGATTGACTCTGTTAATGCACTGGAGTCTGCTTTCCAGACCCCTGTGCCTGCCCCCAAAATTATTACGTTTGAATTGGTAATCCTAATTGACCAAGGACTTTATCCCACTTATAAGTACCAAGTATATGCTATCTGCAGTACCCAGTGCATGGGTGATAAAGGGGTCACCAGTGCTAGCAGCACTGTTTGTGCCACCCTGAGTGACCCAAGTCAACTACTGACAGCAGGCCAGCTATTGCAGACTGCAGGAACAGCGTATAGTGCTCCACTTCGACTTTGCCCTCACCACATGTGGTCAAAGCCAATGCACAACTGTTAATATATGTCAACCACCCCTAGAGCAAATCTCCTGAGCCCAGGAGGCAGGGTGCCTTATATTAGGAGTGTGGGCATGTAAGTGCAAGCTTATATGTCCCTGTAGTGGTCTTTACCATTAAAGCACACTATTAGTAATAGGCAGTCCATAGGATAACTTGGGCCTTGCACCCTGGCACCCCTGAGGGTGCTAGCTCCATTATGGTACTACATAGACAGGTACAGTTTTGTATCAAACAACATGCTTTCTCTCCCCTGACAGGATTCTCATGCCATGGGTGATGTGGAATGCACCCAGGTGGCTACCTTAGAGAATGCCCACCTGGATCTCCCAGCTTTACTGTACGCTAGATGATATGCCTGTGCTTCCAGCATACGCAGCCCCCAAGACAGGATTGTGGCCTCCTACCAGGCAGTATGATCACTCCCATTAGCTAAAAACAAAGGCTTGGGCAGGAAGGACGTCAGACCACCATTTTCCCCAAACTGGCTAGTGAATTAGCACATCAAGGCAGTGAGCTTCAAAGACTATACCACCTCTGATATGCATCAGGGCTCACTCCAAGTGTATTCAGGAGCCACCCCCCCTTCTTTAGGCACATTTGCAACGAGGCAGATGGCAAATTAGTTTGTCAAGAGGGTGTACATCCCCAGGAGGCCAGCCAAACCTCCATGGTGAGCAGACTTATCTGTACACTAAAATTAGATTTCTGCCACTTTTAGGAGTGATAGAATAGAGGGTTCTGGGTAGGAGAAGTGACATACACCACAAAATATTGTCACCCCAGAGGTAGACTAACTGTAGGGATTAGCTGCCTATTGACTTCTAGCTCCCACACCCCTAACTCTCCTAAATCATAGGATTTAAGAACCCTCCGACACCGGAACCTTAGATCTTATTGACCTACATCAAAGATGGACCAAGAAGAGACCTGTGTCTATAATAACATGACTTTGCCCACATGCCTAAACTCATGATTGAGGGACCCCTGTAGAAGCCAGCAGTAGCAGACTGGCCCTCTATGTAGTGTGCAAAGCTAGGCACACTGTGCAGGAGATCCAGGCCACCCCACATTGGTTTACAAAGGTAAAACATACACCACCTAATGCTCTAATTGTTATGGTAGCTTGGTCAAGCAGTTAGGCTAATCATGGAGAAGTGCAAAGCATTTGTTGTACTCACAGTATCAGTAAGTCACAGTACACACTCAAAAGAATAACTGGAGACCAATTTACAAAAATACTTCAGATTTTTATAAAATATTTAGGACCAAGATCATCAAAATTAGGTAAGTACTTTTTAAGTTATGAACTTTTAAAGTTTTAATGAAGTTAGTCTTTCTGTGCATAATTACGCACCATAAGAATTAATGGATGAATACTTTGAAAATTGACAGTAGATCAGGCGATGTGATTACCAATGTATCCTTTTGCAGGTAGGTCAAGGTCATTTTTGGATACCTTTCACCAGCTGGAGAAGTTCGGGTAAATCTGGGTTCCTGCAGGAGCACCTGCAGAAAGTCGATGGAGCTGATGTCAGGCCACTGCGGGGAACCACTTGGAAAAATCACTGCACAGATAGACTTAAAGATAAGTCAGGTGGGCCCCTTGTAGTGTCGAGGTTGCAAGGGTGGGGGACCTTTAGGGCAAAGCTGGATCTTTGGTGCAGGGCACAGGGTAGCTGGGTTGCAGAAAGAATTGGTGATTAATGAGCTGTGAATAAAGGTGCCCTTGGAAGCAGGAGGTAGGTCACTTTGAGGGTCACTTGAGGGCAGCAGAAGCACTTTTATGAGAGGTCCAGGTGGTTTATGAAGTCCCTCAAGTGGTGCTTTCTCCTGGTCTATTTCAGTCCGGAGTGGACTGTCGTTCTGGGTTTTCGATGTGAGGTAACCAGCACCTGAGGCTATTGCATGGTCTGCCACTGAGGTTGCCGTGCCACCAAACTAGGCACATTGGTAGGATTGGTCCTTAAGGTCCAATGGGTGAAGGTTGGTCTGCCTGTGGTGTCCAGTTCCATGGTCATCAGCTGGTCAGTGAAGCGGCCTTCACTAGGTCTTTGGTTCCCTGGCGTTGCAGAGTGATGCCTTTACTCTGGAGGGAGATATTTGGCAATTTTTGAAGAGTGTAGGTCCTCTGGGGATTTGTAGAGTCCACCTGATGTCCAAGCAACCCGTCAGCGGCGATTGTCAAGTCCAGGGTGCAACAGGCAGGGTTTGATGCCTTCTCTTGGTACAGCAGGACTTCAGTTTTCTAGCCTCGGGTCTTCTTTGTTGCGGGAGTTCTTTTTTCCATGGAATCTGATTTACTGGTCTAGGGACGTCCACTAAATACTGCATTTAGTGGGCATTTTAGGGGGCAACCTAGTAGAGACCAAGAGGTCACCTACCATAGGGTGGCTATGTTCTGTGCGAGCCACTCACCTGAATTCCTGGAATTCCGATGGGGGTGATGACAATTTCCCAATTATGGTGACGACTGATGTGACTGCCATGAAGAGTACATTGCCCTCTCAAAAGTCCTCAAGGGGAAGGGGGTTTTGGGAAGAGAAAAAGAACAAAATATCAGATCCTGCTTCATGGACTGCTTCATGGACTGCTGGACCCAGGGCTGCATTTCATGTTGGGCGTCAGGAATTTTGAGTTTTCAAAATACTGGGTTCTTGGTTTTTAGGATTCTGGGCTGCAAAGAATTACTTCATTAATACATTAAATTTGCACAAACTATCGCAAAATGTCAGTTATTGTTAACACATTCTGCATACCTTTCTATAGGGCTGAGCAAGCCTCTTCCTCTTTTTACAATACTCAGGTTCTCTGAAGCAATGTCCAAACTCAAAAATAATCAACTTGACTAAAGGGCTTCTTTGTGTTCTGGCGTAATCTCTTTGCAATAATAGTTTTGATAAATGTGCTTTATTTCTGATCTCCTAATTCTCAGGGGGGAGCTTGTTACAGGAAATACGTCTTTCCTTAACGTATGTTTAGTGGTATCTTGGATTCCCACCCAAACGATATATCACGCTAGTTATTATTGTCATAAATTATTTTAAAGGCAGAGCTCTGTTTTGTTTCATTTAAGCAAGTAATCTTTCATTACCTTGAAATGAATTTCTTTGCTTGAAAATTTCAGAAGAACCCAAATAGGTTTTTTTCACCTTTCTTATTTTCTTTCTTTTATGAGATATATAGGATCGTAGGCCGAAGACTGAAGAGGAGAGCTGGGACTCGACAGGAAGCTGACCGGAGGAAGAGGATCTCCAGAAATTTACTGGGGGCTGTCTGGAGGATGAGAAATGCTGGAACTTGACTGGAAGCTCGTCGGAGAACGAGGAACACTGGAACTCGACTGGAGGCAGCCTGGAGGACAAGGAACTTGACTTGCACTAGAACTCGACTGGATGGAGGCTGGAGGACAAGGAACTTTACTTGACAGGAAACAGGTGAGGAGAGCAATAGGTACAAAGTCAAGCAAGGCATGAGACTCACAATCATCCTTAAATAAGCAAATGTGCACATGTGCCTTTTGGCAGTTGACTGCTTGTTAAGGAAATTAGAAATTATCCTCCTGATTTTGGCACATGTTCAATACAGATCACATTGTGAAGAGCAAATGTTTTGGGAGTTACAGTTGGAGCAGGTGGAACACAACGTGTAGAATCAACAAACATTGGTTATAATAAATTAGACATTTAACAAGCATTTGTTATTGTAAAATTGATATTCAAAGATGTAATTAATATACCCAAATAAGTCTAAATGTTGCAAGGACAGCATCTTACTGTAAACGAGCTCTTGGATGTGGTAGTGCCTACAACAGGCTACTCCCATTAAGTGACCACTTCTTGGGGCAGAGTTACTTCCCTACACCTTATTGGCTATTTTCCTTCCATCCTAGGTGGAGGAAAATAAAATGGAGAGGCAACCTCGCTTTCTACACCTAGGGATGGTGCAAGCCAGGACTGACCACTCCTCCTGTCCTTTGTCTAGTTTCACCCCGTTGGTCCCACCAAAAGTGGGGGTTTGCAATGGGGATGGCCATCTGCTGCTAGGAGCAGGCCTAGGGGTCGGGTTTCCAGGGCAGTAAGCCCTTTGAAGCTTGCTAGCAGGGCAGTGCACATTCCTGCGTGAGGGGGTGTTAGCACCTCAACTCAGGAAGGGGTATGTTCTAAATCCCAGAAAGCAGGATCTCTCACCCTAGGGATTCAGACTTTTGTATGATGGTGGCTGGCTAGTTGTGACTGGCCAGCAACCATGCCAGAGTAGTTCGATTTTGCAGGTGTTACCTTTAAGGTGACCTCTGGGCACAATTTGTAATAAATCCAATGCTGGTACCAGCTTAGATTTAGCACTCTGAGTTGTTTGATACCAAACAACTCAGATTCAGAGTGACCATCATGTGGTTCAGAAACTCATATTGACCAGTGTCCAGCACATGCACTTAACATGGCTGCTCTGTTCACTCACAAAGTCCCAGGTTTGGCAAGGACACAGTGGGGGCATATTGCTTATGCAGCTATGCCCTCACATACAGTGTAGTGCACCCTGCCATAGGGCTGAAAGGCCTGCCAGAGGAGTGTCTTATCTATCTAGTGGACAGGGAACAAAGGCAGTGTGCCATGTTGAATTTGTCTTTTGGAATTGCATCAGGACACTCAGCCTGCAATGGCAGTGCTGGGTGCATCTGAATGCATGGCCCTAGAGGGTGGCACAATCAGTGCTGCTGCCCTTAGGTGCCTCACCTTCAGGACCCCATGCCCTGGGTACCTAAGTACCATTTACTAGGGTTTTATACGGGCAGCTAAAGGTGTCTCCAAATGTGCCAATGCATCATAACAACTTTGGTGAAAGAGTTCTGGCCCAGGAACCTGGATAGCAGGGGTCCTGGGCACTAACAATGTTTAGGCTACATCATTTATCAGGCAAAAAGTGGAGGGGGACTAACCATGTCAAAAGAGGCCTTTTCTAACAAGAAGTACCCTAGGAATCCCCTGGACCAGTAGCAATAGTCCCCTGAAGACAAAAACACTTTCTGGACCCGAAGAATCACTAGCCGTCGAGCCTTCCATGGGATTGCCCAAATTCAGATTGTCTAGTGCATTGTGGAAGTTGTAGTCCAGCCTTCCACAAAGTCTCAGGCAACTACCTCACTTCCTAGAACCCAGGGAAATGCCAGCATAATTTTGTTGCATTCACAGCTACCATGGCCTGTTTGTCATCAATCCTGTAACCAAACCCAACTCTAGACACTACAACAAGGAACACCCTGTAACCTGCAGCCGACACCCCTGTTGTGCTTTTGCATCCAGTTCTTTGCAGTACCACGTAAGCGGTAAGTCAGTATCCTCGCAACTCCCATTCAGCACCAAGGACGGTGCAGTGTCACCTCTGTACTGGGACGCTATGGACCAGGTAAAAAGGAACTGACTGCCATTGCCTGGTTCTGGGACCTGCCTGACCCCTACCCACCTTGGGTACAACTCAACTCAACCTGCTAGTGGTCATTTGTCACTTGTGTCTTTTCTCCCATTGACCGCAAATTTATTATTTCACTGTATTATTAGCACTGTTCTTTTTAGTGCTTCAAAAATCTATAACTCCAGTTATATGTACGCTATTCTGTTCATTTTAGTGTCTAAAATAAGATAAAAATATACTTTATTTAAAAAAATTGGTGTTAAATTTCGCTTGACAAGTGTAGATTACTTACCGTCCATATTGGTACTCTGAAATGCTTAATATGTTTTCCTCTAGTAAAGTGTCACTGCTTGTGCCACTGTACCAGGACTAAGCCAAGGCTTTATTATTGTACATCAGAGGACCATCTTTTGGATATTGTGATAGCATTGCATGGTGAGGACTAACACCCTCACCACATAACCCTCCAATTTCCTACATTGTGATAATCAGTGAAAAGGAAGCAGCTGAAGAAACGTATTTGCCCAGGGCCACACAGTTTGGTCAAGCTGGAAATCTGTGATTGAAACCAGAGTCTCTGGACCAGTGCCCTGCTGCTAGTCTTGCCTTGTGTCCAATAAAAGCTTTTGAAAGGCCTGGATGGGTAATGTAAGCGTATTCAAAATATCCTTTGTGTTTTTATGAGATGGGGTCAAGAACAGTGAAAATACCCCTTATCATAGAACAGCTACACATTGGGCAGACACAGTGCGAGTTTCCCTACTTCAGAGGACATGTACAAATTGGGTTCCATCAATACAAGCTTTTGCCATCAGAGGACAGGTACAAATAAAACAGCAGCATTGCAAGTTTCACTGCCTCGCAGACCAGGGACAGCATGGAAGAAGCAAAGCAAGCTTCCCCCTCTCATAGAAGGCGTAAGTGCAATCTTCCATTTTCTCAGAAAAGATTCAGCATTGCAGAATTGTAGACACTTGTACACTTAAGGCCTGAGTGACATGTAGCTTAAAGACCAATCTCTAGAGGTAGTGTTTAACTTACTGAGAGGAATGTATAGGAGGATGAGTGAGTACTGACACAATTCTCACTTATCTGATATTCCACATCAACATCCTGAAAGTCCTACTTCCCTCACTCAGAGACCTTGTGTTTGAGTTGATTCTTTAGGTTTTCCTTTATTGAGAAATTGCTGTAAGCCAGCAGGTCAGTGCTATTTAGAAGAATCTCAACATAGTTTAAGTAACTATGCTCTAAACAGGCATACAGGTGCCAGCTGCTTCAAAAAGGTTTTGAATACCTGAGCATCAGACTGAGGGCAGGACCAGCCTTGGTGCTGCACCTTTTCAAAACATTGAGGGCCATCAGTGAAACAAGATATGGATCATGTTTTTCCTAGTTGTTACTTCTTTGAGGAAATATGCAAGCATCTGCTCGGATCTGAATCAAGTTTCATGGTGAATACAGACACCAGCAGTTGTGGTAACACATGATTAATATTTAACATTTAGGATCCTTGAGGCATCAAGTTTGCAATAAACATGACATTACACTACAGTCAAACTATGATGATACTGAAGAGTAAAGTTTGTGTGAGCTTGTGCAGCTATGCTTTAGTTTTAGGTCTTATTACTCCATGAAGATTGCAAAACTAAAGGAACTGTAACTCCAGCAATGTGGTATATATGATCACATGAGAAGGCATAATGCAGGCCACTTCAGCCCTTGCAGTGCAGACGGTCCCTCAAACCTTTGGGGTCCCAAACCTTCAGGGGGCCCCATTCAGTCCAAGGACAAAGAATATAAGTGGGATATGGGAGACTCAAGAGCCCCTCATGAAATTCTGCAGAGAACTTCATCAGTTTGCGTTACGCCACGGATCACACGCCTGCGTGGACTCAAGTACATCAGCATGACATTGCAGTTATGTTGGATACCAGCATAGCACAATAACATTACCAACTATTTTGTGGCCCTTAACCACTCCCAGGATTACTTTGAATGGGTGATTATTGAAAAGTTGATTTCCAATAAAAAAATTTAAAAAAATCACACAGTAACAACCATTGAGAGAGAACGACATTATGCATATCACATAAAAACTAAAACCAAAGTGGGGAAGGTTAGCACTCCAGTTCCCTGATCACTGTTATGGTGACACACCCAGAAGCGAGTGAGCACTAGTGGTTTAATACTTGAGAAATGAGATTGCAGTGACTGCAAAGTCTGTGGCACACATAAATGGGGCAAATTAGTGCTGATTACTTGGAGGTTAGCACTCCAGTTCCCTGATCACTGTTATGGTGACACGCCCAGAAGTGAATGTGCACTAGTGGTTTAATACTTGAGAAATGAGATTGCAGTGACTGGAAAGTCTGTGGCACATATAAATGGAGCAAATTGGTGCTAATTAGGTGGAGGTTAGAACTTCAGTCCTCTCACTACTGTGGAACAGACACACTTGGAAGTGATCATAGGGTGTTTGAGTAATTCACGCCCATTTGAAAACTTGTGGTGGGTGGAACTCACAAAGTTACGTAAAAACTCCACAAGAATATGAGGAGTTCCTCCAATGGGCATAAACTATGCCTGTCATGCAGCAATCTTTCACCAGTAGCAAGTGCAGCACTGAAAAATCAGCACAAATGGCACCATACAGTGCTCAAGAGCACACTGCTATTTGAGTTGCTTTTGCTGCTGCTTGAGTACAAAATCTAGTCAAGCAGAAGCAAATCTACTGGCAAATCAGCTCTCTGACCATGACCATTAGTGACGGCCCACGACCGCCTTCATTATAAAATTGCTCTAGGGCATGGGTACTCGCAAACATTTCCCCAGGGGCTGCAAAGTTCTGTCTGTGGCATGCCCGAGGCCTGTACTGAGAGAGTTGGGGGTGATGAAAGGCTGGCATAGGGGGACGCGAAGCAGTTCCATGGTATGGACAACAAAATGAGCCTACCCATGGTTTCTGTCTGCCATCAATGCTCTATTCTCATGCCCCTAGAATTAAAGTCAAAGCATTAACATCTAATGTTAAACATGAGAGGGAAAGAGACACTCATTTGGTGGGTGAATTACAAAACGTGAAACCAGAAAACCTGGTTATCAGTCCTTGCATCCCCACTTAATCAAATTGTGTGATCCTAGGCAATTGGTTAATTTCAGTTTGCCTCCCTTTTCTTCACTACCACATAAAAGAGACCCTTGACACATATGAATTCAGGATGTGTGCTGTACAAAACTAGAATGTTGTTCCAATTATACATCAAGACTATGCACAAGGTGCACCTGACAATAATGGCATTGTTTTCCAAATGAGGGTGGCATGAATGTTTCCAAGATCATGTTTGAAAACTGTCACTGCTAACGTCTCTAATGCAGTGATGACTGACTGCAGGATATGACATTTTGTTAGTTTGTTGTTATGGTGTTTTTTAGTGTGATGGAGACTCTAGTAATGCCTTTACTGTGTTTCATAAGCCCCCTCAGCTTGGCAAACAGTGATTTAAACACACTTTAAGTTCGAGTTATTTTTTGTTAGTTAATTTACACTATACTAGCCGTAAGTGAAGTTTCTTGTGCCGAGTGTGAGTGAGTAAATCATACTATAGCTCCTCCTTGTGCTGCACAATTAGTCAAACTGGAAAAGCTTGTTATGTATCAATAATCATTGACATTTGCATGCTTGTGATTATCTCGGAATGCATAATGATCATTTAAAACCAATCGTGGGAGCATAAACAAATCGACCAAACCCACTTTGATGAACTGAAATTGGCCTCTTAGGTGGCATATCAGTTAGTTATGTTTTTTAACATGCTTGTGATACTGTGAAAGTGTGATTATTCTCTTGGGGTTATCTTTAATAGTGTTGCACTATTAAACAACAACTGGCATCACTTTGAGAAACAGAGATACATTTGGCTAATGGACGTGTCTGATTTTCCAAATAGAAAACTATTCAGTTTAATCAAATGTTCCTGCATTTCACTTACATCTTTGTCTTACTCAAAAAATATACTAATGTTGTTATTTGAAAATGAATAATGCGGAGGCATCAGTGTATTAGGTATATACAATTTATCTATTGTACTTTTCATTATTTGTGGAGCACAAGATTGTTATGTTTTGAGAATCGGTCACAAATGTTTTCTTTTTATAAAAGTTTTTTAACTGAAAATTAAAACATAAGGGTTTCCACTTTTGTTGCTGGTATTCTGTCGCTATCAAATGTTTTATCTCACAGTGCTATTATTTTCTTGTTATTGCTTCTTCTATTTTTATCCTTATGTTTTGTGAAGTATATTATTGTAATTGCTACTTATATTTTTTCAATTTGAATAGACAGTACTTACGATTGTTAATTTTAATTGTAATGTTATGGTTTCTCTTGTCCTTTTTTTCTCATTCTTGTTATTCTCTTTTTCCCTTTGAGTTTTTTTTATTGTTATGGCATTTGGTTAGTGTTAATAATGGGGTCTTTGGTTGGCAGTCAGGTTACCCCCTGTCCAAGCAAGGACCCTAACTCTAGTCAAGGTAAGTCACACACAATCCAAATTGAGCAGTCAGGATTAACTTAGAAGGGAATGTGTAAAGTATTTGTGAAATAAATCATGCAGTAACACAGTAGAACACCACCAAAATACACCACACAGTGTTTAGAAAAATATATAATATTTATCTGGTAAGATGCGGGTCAAAACGATTAAGATTCAATAAGTCTATGATGAAATATCACTTTAAAAATTATATAAAGTGTCTTTAGTCTCTTAAAAGTAGCAAATGTCTCTTGCAAGCCCAAAGTACCTGGTTTGCGTTCAAAGTCTCTGCAAGGAACTGCAGAGGAGGAGATGCGTGGAAAACAGGGAGGTGTGCGTCGATTTCTTGGGGTGCACACAGCGATGAGTTGTTTATTTTTCACGCAGGGAAGGCTTTGCGTCGATTTCCAGCACGCTGACTTGGATCCTCTTTGGGTTGTGGGGTTTTCGGACACCCTGGTGACAATGCGTTGAAATATGGCACTTGCAGGGCAAAGTCACAAGGGGCTGTGTCGATCCGGTGGGAGTTGCGTGGAAATTTCTACCACACGGCAGGCGCTGCATCGATTCCTCTCAGGAAGTTGGGCTGCCTCATTCCGGCTCGGCTTTGCGTAGATCCTGTGGGTCGTGTGTCAAATTTCCAGTCACTATGCTGGAGCTGCGATCTCCTTGTGAAGTTGGGCTGCGTTGTTCCGGTTTGGCGTGCAGTGATTTCTCACCGCGATGCAGGCTGTTCGTTATTTCTTCCAGACTGTGTCGATTTTCGCCTCACCGGTAGTTCTTCTTGCAGGAATGAAGTCTTTTTGGTCCTGAGACTTCAGGGAACAGGTGGCAAGCTCTATCCAAGCCCTTGGAGAGCACCTCTTCAGCACAGCCAGAGAGCAGCAGGGCAGCAGGGCAACAGCAAGGCAGCAGTCCCTCTCAGAAAAGCAGTCAGGTGAGTCCTTTGGGCAGCCAGGCAGTTCTTCTTGGCAGGTTGCAGGTTCTGATTCAGGTTCTTCTCCAGGAAGTGTCTGAGTTGGTTGGGTCAGAGATCATGCTTAAATACCCAAATGTGCCTTTGAAGTGGGGGAGACTTCAAAGAGTGGCTTAGAAGTGCACAAGGTCCCCTTTCAGTACTATCCTGTCTGCCAGGGCCCCAGTAGGGGGTCTGGCAGTCCTTTGTGTGAGGGAAGGGTACTGGTCCTGTCCTCCACCCTCCCAGCCCAGGAAGACTTATTCAATATGTAGATGTATGCAAGTGTGGCTGAGCATCCTGTGTTTGAGGTTGTCTGAGTGAATGCACAAGGGATG
Source organism: Pleurodeles waltl (assembly GCF_031143425.1). Lineage (NCBI taxonomy): Eukaryota > Metazoa > Chordata > Amphibia > Caudata > Salamandridae > Pleurodeles > Pleurodeles waltl. Next base: position 1,211,663,895 of record NC_090447.1, on the reverse strand, counting down.
TGTCAAACTGAACCTAGCCAGACGTGGATTGTAAGACACAGAAGGATTTAAGTGCAGAGAAATGCTCACTCTCTCAAAGTATCATTTCTAAATTAGTAATATTAGATCCAACTTCACCAGTCAGAAGGATTTTGTATTACCATTCTGGCCAAACTAAATATGACCTTGTTACTCCTTTCAGATCAGGAGCTACCACTCAAACAGTATATGAGGGTAGCCCTAATGTTAGCCTATGAAAGAAGCAGACCTCACAGCAGTGTAAAACGAATTTAGGAGTTTTACACTACCAGGACATGTAAACTGCATAGGTACATGTCCTGCCTTTTGTCTACACAGCACTCTGCCCTATGGGTTAACTAGGGCCTACCTTAGGGGTGACGTACATGCAGAAAAAGGGGAGTTTTAGGCTTGCCAAGTACTTTTAAATGCCAAGTCGAATTGGCAGTGAAACTTCACACACAGGCCTTGCAATGGCTGGCCTGAGACATGGTTAAGGGGCTACTTAAGTGGGTGGCACAATCAGTGCTGCAAGCCCACTAGTAGCATTTAATCTGCAGGCCCTGGGCACATATAGTGCACATTACTAGGGACTTATAAATAAATTAAATAAGCCAATTGGGTATGATTCATCATATTTTAAGGGAGAGAGCATCTGCACTTTAGCAATGGTTAGCAGTGGTAAAGTGTGCAGAGTCCTAAAACCAGTAAAAACAGTGTCCAAAAGTGGAGGGAGGCAGGCAAAAAGTTAGGGGCCACCACCTTAAGGCTGTCAGGTCTAACAGTTAGCTTTTTTAAGTAACTAGTCTGTTGGCTCTGAAGAAGAGACATTTGTAACACATCAGTCACAAAGCATGTGATGTCCCTTTTTCCTTACTGACAAATAGAGAATACATTATCAAAGAGAAAGGATATTAAAAAAATATTTCTAGTAGAAACATTTCCCTCTTGCCCTCGAAACAGCATGTCCCTTTTTAGTTCATGTAGATAGTTCTAGGAGAGTTAAGCACTATGGCTCAGATTTACAAGGAGTTAGAGCCGCATTTGCGCCAGAATTGTTGGCGCAACTGTGCCAAATAAGTAGCATTTTATTTTCTAAGTGCTGCTACACCTGTTTAGCGCCACTTTGCTGGGCCTTGCACCATTTTTCAGTATTGCCGGCAGACCTTGAACCGTTTTACAAAAATGATATGCCAGGTATGAGTTCCCTACTAAAAAAATGACACAATCTGCCCAACTCCATATCTACAAGCATGGTGAAAAATTGTGTGCGAATCGGAAAAACGGTGCAAATACCAAATAGTGCTGAAAAAAATAATGCCTGGCCACAGGCATTAAAATGGTGCAAATGCACAGGTTTAAGTGGAAAATACACATTAGGCACTCGGATAACCATCTGAGAAACACGGACCAATTAATCCTCCAGCAAGGTACAAGGAGAAGAAGACAGAGACAATGCCAACCACTGGCAGACCCACCACAGGAACCTCCATCACCACTACAACAACCATAAAGGCAGCACAGGAAGAGAGAGTGCATCTATTGACAACAGATATCCATCCTTGGCCAAAGAAAGGAAAATGTCATCAGGCACTACTGGCTGAAGCCAGAGTCCATTGTGCAGCTGCTACATAACATAGTACCAGCTACCATACCCAAGATGCATAGGTGAACCAACATACCACCCATGACCAAGCTCCTGGCTGTGCTGCACATGCTGGTCTCTGGCACTATCCAATCAACTGTGGCAGAAATGGGTGGATTCTCCCATCCCTCCCTCTGAGCCCTGCTGCCAAAGGTGTTGAATGCCATCATCTACCACATTCCTCGCCATATCCTGTTCCCCAACACCCAGTAACTGCAACAGGAGACCAAACAGGGATCTTATGCAGTTGCAGACTTCCCACATGTGCTGGTTGTCATGGACTGCATGTATGTGCTAATTGCCCCTCCTGGTGTCACTGTATACCTGTACAGGAACAGGAAGCACATACATTTTATCAATGTGCTGGCCCTTTTGGACCTCAAGGGACTATGCACAAATGTGCTGGCCAAGCATCCTGGAAGTGTGCATGATGCCTACATCTTCCAGCATTCCACCATCAACCAACACTTCCAGGATGGACAATATGACAATGGCCTGGTAGTAGGTAAGCAAATAGCTGTCACTTAACACCTACAACACACAACAGACATGGTGCAAACTATACACACACACACACAACACTCCCTGCACATGGATAGGGATACATCGAGCAACAATCAGCAACACACATGCATCACACCAAAGTCACAAACACATAAGGACCACAGTACAAGCCCCTAAGGCCACTTGAGTGGCATTTACAATTATGCTCCTGTATAGCAGTGCCTACTCTGTATTCACAAGGTGGTGTACAACAACTCATTTGGCTCTTTAAGCAGCTGTGTCAACATAGCTATATCTTATCCACCTCTGAGTGTGGAAGGACCTCACATTGGGTCATGATGTGGTTGTGCCACCACATAATATATTGCATATTTACATTGGCACACATATTTTGCCATATGTGCATCTGAGGCTGCAACACTGATTAGGCCCACCATATGGGTGCTAATAGTAGTGTGTAAACAGGTCAACCAATTTACACTATAAATTATTAACAACTACCAGTTTGCACACCAGTGTACAACACACATCTAAATAGCTAATTGACAAGATTGGTATGCCATGTGCAGAAAAGGTGACAGTATTGAGCACAAACAAACACATCTCCAATGCAGCCATCATGGTAACAAGGCGCTAGGGCGCTTGTATAGCAAACTGGCATTTGAACAAGTATCAGAACAGTGGTTGAGCACATCAATGCTCCATATCTGGTAGACATGACAGACTGCTGATATGTTCCAGTGGTGCAAGGTGGGATATCAAGACAATTCCTGTCACATCCTGTGCCACAAGGGCTACCCCCCAAAAAACAAACATTACAAAACATCTCAAGCTGTTATGTCAAACTTTACATGAAGCCCACACACACACATGCATGTGAGTCAGGAAATATGGAAAAAAGCAATTTGGGCAGACGAAGAGTACCACGCCCAAGGGGTGGGTGGTTTGCAAGCTACAGACAGGGCATACCACCTCTCTCATGGCACAGAACACACACAAAGGGATCAAACAAACTCACACTACATGGCTCATTGGTAGGACACTTGTAAAGATTTACTACATGTACAGACATCTACATCATACACATACTACATGGGTGAACTGTAAAGCCATTCCAATGACACAATCTCCATTCCCCTGAGGCCGTACACACGCGGGAAAGAGGGCCGCTACACACCAATATAATCATGGATGCACAAAGGAACCCACACAATGTGTCAAGTTTATGTCAACATAAAAATCATGCTCCACAACTGTGCCAGCCCAGTCTAACTGTTACACAAGGGCAAGTCCAACACAGTCTCTCCTCTCCCATTGCATCAGACCGGGGATATGGCATCAAACTGTGGGTGATGACCCCATTTACCACCCCACAAATAGACTCTGAGAAGGTGTATAATGAGGCACACAAAAAGACCAGTAATGTGGTTGAGAGGACATTTGGCATGTTAAAGGCTACTTCAGATGCCTGGATTTCTCTGGAGGCAAACTGCTTTACTTGCCATATTGCACAACATATGGGTGAGGACCAATGTCCCCTTGGAAGACAGGTGGAAATCCCCAGAGAGGAGGATGAGGACAGTGCTGCCCCACAATATGAAAGAGGAATAATTAACACTGCTGATAAGGCACACAGAAGGGCTGCATTAGTCCAAAAAATGTTCTCTAAACTTCGGACAACATATGTTCAGTTTGCACCATTGCATTTAATAACTTTGCTTATCAACACTATTGCCTTGGAGTAATTATTGTCGTAAGTATGCAACAGTAAATCATCCATAAGTCTCATAAAAGGAATAGCCTGCAAATGTTTGTAGACAAGGACTAACACACAATAGAACTCCCAACATACACACAAACAGTACAGTAGAAGACTTGCTAGTCAAATGTATACACTGTAATATGAGCACAGTTTTCAAATATATGCATTCAAATTTCACAAGTCTGTCAGAATTTAACATAATAGCATAAGACTTTAGGATCCGAAAGAAGTATCGTATCCATGGGTTAACCAAAGGTAGGACCCCAGTAGTCAGTGCCTGCATTAGTGGGTCACAGTGATGTATATCACAAATCTATGTCTGACTGGCACCATCTCAAGTTACAACTACCAATGCACCCCTCATGGCAAACACATATGTAACATATAAAGAATGAAATACAGAGGAGACAGCACCTCTACAGTATGTCTAGGCCTTTCACACCAAAGTCAGTTGTCAGCTTGCATGTATGTAAAAACATGAGAAATATTGTGCCTAATCCAAAATAAAATGCTAGTGGAACACAGGACTTAGATAAATAACCTCAAGCATGGTCCATCTATATCTGTCTGAACTTTCCATACATCATGATGCATCTGAAAGGATGGTGGATGCATGTGTGTGTGTTTACACATGTGAAAGCTCCAAATATTGAGGCACATATGCAACATCCCTATACTCAATGGCCCCAGTCACTTTGTGTAGGCCACACACAGACTGCTTAAGTGTAGTGGTGAAAGTCTGTAATTATGTGAGTTTCAGCCACCAATCATGCGTAAAATGACAATGCCTCTGCAAATCTAGGTAGTCCTTGAGCTGAAAACATCTGTTTGTAGTAGTTTGGCGTCAAGACAGATACTGTAACATGCATGAAATAAATAGATAGTGTGGATAAGGAAGATGAGGAACAAATGTGAATGCTGCAAACTGTGGCAACCAAGTGTCAGTATATGATGGGTATGGATGACAACAATAGAGTTGTAAGTCTCTAGCAGATAATGGACATGACTACAACCAATCCACAACTAAGTCCAAGGAGAAAATGGGATATGCATGAAAGCAAATGAGCTGCAACTCCATAGTAGATAATAGGGCAGGGGAGTGCAAGCAATGGTTTAGAGGCACTGCACGTCAGTGTGCACTGATGTGTACCCTGCAGTCCTTGTCTGACAATAATCCCGTCATACAAAGTGTGTGTCAAAAGTGAGTCAGTGAAATGACACCTGAAGCGCAAGGCCACTGCCAAAGTGTATATGTCAGGTAACTTTACACAATATAATACATAATTTTACTCCCTTGTTGCCCCCTGCATTGTGTGCTATCTTTCATAACAACAAATGCATTTATGCAGCAATCCCATGGTGTGTGGTTAAAACACCTCTGCACACCTAGGTACAAGAGAGATGTTTTGAAATTGGACTACATGTAACATAGCAATACCAGCAATTATACAGCAGAAAATGACTGCATTGACCCATCATGCAGTGAAGTTGTTTTTAAAGATTTACTCCTGGAACAAACAACTGTTGTTTGCAGAAAATGAAGATCCACTAAGACAAAATGCCCTGGAAAGGTAGGTCATGTCATTATTCAACATTCCTTTGTACTTGTCCGTCCATCACAACACAAAACATGTCTGCATTCCAAATATAACACACCCAGACACCAAACAACCTTGCCTGATGGCATATACTCTGCACTTAATGAAATTATACACAATATGTAACATGTGGAGCTGTCTATATGTTGCTGTAACAATCAAATTCCATGTCATTTATGGGTATGACATGGGCATTGTAATCTGATAACAGCACAATGTCAACACATTAAACAAATAGAATTAGTTTACATGTGCAATACTATCACAAAATTTATTCTCAACATATACACATCCTTGTAACACATGTATCATTACCCCTGTCAAAAGTTGTAACAGACATTGTACACATGAATGGAGTAGTATGTGCCATAAAAGCTTACATAGGCAGGACACACATCCACAAGGCAGTGAAATATTGAACCTGTGTTGTACATGACATTATATATCAGCAAATTTACTTTACACAGATTTCTATAAAAAAACAACACGTTTGTCAAATGCGTGCTTTTTATACATGTGGTGTGTGAAAAAAACAACGCATACTAAAAACCTCATGTTTATATATTGTGGCTTCATGTGAAAATGGCGCATTTGAGCACTGCATCTAAAAAAAAAAAAACATTAAAAAAAAGTGCAGTATGTGCTCAGAAACCTATGTAACACATCTGGCATGATGCCAAACAGGATCTGCTGACTTAGTTTTGATTTCATTCTCTAATCACAGTCTTATTGTCTGTCTTGGAGGAAGAGTGTGAGAGCTTGTTGCAGAGATTTGTGCTATTGTGTGAATGGTGTATTGTGCTGTGTATTGTCCATTTATTGTCATTTGAGTCCCTTTCCTGTATAGTAATTGTATTGTCTACTATGTGCTCATTGTATTGTTGGGTGTTTATTTTAGGGGTAGTTTAAAAGTTAGAGACTGTTTGCTTGGTTTTTGTGTGTTTAGGGTGCTTTGAGAGGGTAGGATGTCAGAAAAGGTAAGGTCCCATTATTCTGGCCCAGATGAGGTTGGGGGCTTTATATTGTTGGTCCTGGAGTACCTTCCCCACTTGGTGGCCCAGGGTGGAAGGGTCATCCAGGGACTCAGGACCGAGGCCAGGAAGCTGTGTTGGGGCAAGGTCCTGGCCCATATGATATGAGTTTTCAAGGTGGAAAGGGCCTTCTGTCAGCTAAAGCGTCGATGGGTAGACCTGATTGAATGTGAATGCTGACCTGCTGGTTCATCGGAGTAGAGGTTGGCAGAGCGGTTGGTGAGTATGAGTACTTACTATGTTAATACAGTTGTGTGAATGCTACTGCATTTTTGTTTAAAATATGTAAAATTATTTTCTAAGTCAAACATCTGGACGGTCTAGTGTGTGAGGCCACTTTAGTACAAATGGGAGCATTATAAGGCCAGTGAAGAAATATACTTTTCAAATCTGTCAATTAACTCAGCTTTTCCCAACTTTGGCATGTGAGACTTTTTTGACACTAAGATGCTGAGTACAAACGTTGACACCACAATGTCATGGACGTCTAGAACACGTTCACAAGTAACTTTTCCAGGACAAGTTAGGAATTTCATTATGTAGTATGTGGCAATTTCTAGCATATGTTATGATGGAAATCATGCAGGAGTCAAGTGACCAAGCCTGAGTGTGACCCTTGAGTCACGTATGTAGTGAGCGACATGACATTTGTCAATGACTGTAAATGCAGCACTGATGAGACCTATGCATAACTGTGTACAATGTGTCTGAGACACGTATTTATCGTCCATGCTCAACTCAAGCCCAGAAAAAGCTTTATAAACTAAGTCACAAAGGTGACCCTCGAAATGTATTGTTCACATTTACATCTCATTTGGGCCAGATTGAAAGACAAGTTGCACAGAACGGTGATGTGCCAATTTCTGCAGTTCCATGCTGAGCCAGTTGAGTAATACAGGGCTGTGACGTATTCACAAGTAAATGGTGCAGCCCTGCGTTTTGGTCAATCCTAAATAAAGCTGCTTGCACCAACACAGGCATCCTTGCACCATAGTGTAAGGATGTCTATGTTGGAGGAGTGATTGTTGATGTGCATGAAGGGCACCTTCCTGCACATAAGCAATCATTCATAACAATATGGTTCATCTATATATGCCTCATCTATGCTGCACAATGCATCACACATAGAAGTAACACATTTTCATTTATGAATTGTTGTTCATGAGCAGGAAGTGACACCTTCTGCACATAAACAAGCATTCCTGGCCTTTTGCTCTATGTGTGTTGTAGAATGCAGCACACAAAGAAAGAGGAAAGGAAATATGAGGCGGAATTTAAATATGCCTCCTCTTTGAGCCATGCTAACATCACCCCTGGTGTTCTGTTACTTTTTGGCACTATCACAGATTTAAGCCTTCTGGAAAATCTGGGGGAGCGTCAAAAGCAATGGGTGTTGCGGTGGTTTGCCCACATCAACACCAATTGCCTGCCCCTATGGACACAGATAACTGCGTTGGAGGGACCCACATTTCCAAGGAGCTGTTTGGCCACTAAAAGTAGCGCAACAACTCCTTGTAAATATGTATACCTGTATTGTGCCATCGGAGAATAGCTAATAGTGATGTTCCGGTCATGGTAGGGCTTTGTATATCTGGCCCTTAGCCAATTAGTTGGGTTTTCTTCATCCAAAATCATCTGTGTACTTTGCAAAATGTAACCATGAAGTTAGATGGTATACATCCACTAAGCAATGTTTCATGCATCTTTTTAGAGGAGATCCACATCCCTACACCACTGGAGAAGTCACCACTTTTGCAGACCCTGACCATGCCAGTAAGTTTCACAATACTGTAAATCTTCTGTGGTGATAACATGGTGTCCGATGTGACATGGTCAGCTGTGATATGTACAACTTTTGCATGTATGCCGTTATATTTCTTGAAGGCTGAACATGGTTGTAGACTGATTAGCTGGAAATGTGTTCGACATGAGAATTGCCAGGACACAATGACCTGCTGTCTACATGTTCTGATAGAGACTGGTTAAAATATGTGATACCCTAAGATTTCCACAAACAGTGTTGACTGTAAGTAAAGTTCCATATATTTAGCAATCTGACATACACCAGGACAATGTTCATGTGTTGTTTGCTTAATATTTAACCACACCATGTGTTCCACATGGCATCCATCTACTACCAACATGGTGAGATGTTGTGAGAAAGTAGCCTCTTTCTAGCATGATTACTCCCCACTTTTGGCCTGTTTTTGAGTGTGTGTCAGGGTGTTTTTACTGTATCACAGGGATCCTGCTAGCCAGGACCCCAGTGCTCATAGATAAAAACCTATATGTCAGTGTGTTTTGCCTGTCTCACTGGGATCCTGCTAGCCAGGACCCAGTGCTCATAGTTTGTGGCCTAATGTATGTGTTGTCAGTAGTCCTTGACTGTGTCACTGAGGCCCTGCTAACCAGAATCTCAGTGCTTATGCTCTCCCGGCTTTTAAATTTGTCACTGCAAGCTAGTGACCTAATTTACCAATTTCAATTGGCACTCTGGATCCCTCTTATAAGTCCATAGTATATGGTACCTAGGTACCCAGGGCAATGGGGTTCCAGGAGATCCATGTGGGCTGCAGCATTTCTTTTGCCACCCATAGGGAGCTCAGACAAAACCTTGTACAGGCCTGCCATTGCAGCCTGCGTGAAATAATGCACACATTATTTCACAGCCATTTTCACTGCACTTAAGTAACGTATAAGTCACCTATATGTCTAACCTTCACTTGCTGAAGGTTAGGTGCTAAGTTAATAAGTGTGAGGGCACCCTTACACTAGCAAAGGTGACCCCACATAGTTCAGGGCCACTTCCAGGGACTTTGTGAGTGCAGGGACGCCATTACATGCATGCACTACATATAGGTCAATACCTATATGTTGCTTCACAATGGTGACTCCAAATATGGCCATGTAACATGTCTAAGATCATGGAATTGTCCCCCCATGCCAAATCTGGTATTGGGGGTGACAATTCCATGATCCCCCGGGTCTCTAGCACAGAACCAGGGTGCTGCCAAACTGCCTTTCTGGGGTTTCAACTGCAGCTGCTGCCAACCCCTCAGACAGAATTCTGCCCTCCTGGGGTCCAGGCAGCCCTGGACCAGGAAGGCAGAACAAAGGATTTCCTCTGAGAGAGGGTGTTACACCCTCTCCCTTTGGAAATAGGTGTGAAGGGCTGGGGAGGAGTAGCCTCCCCCAGCCTCTGGAAATGCTTTGATGGGCACAGATGGTGCCCATCTCTGCATAAGCCAGTCTACACCGGTTCAGGGATCCCCCAGCCCTGCTCTGGCATGAAACTGGACAAAGGAAAGGGGAGTGACCAACCCCCTGACCAGTACCTCCCAGGGGAGGTGCCCAGAGCTCCTCCAGTGTGTCCCAGACCTCTGCTATCTTGGAAACAGAGGTGTTGGGGGCACACTGGACTGCTCTGAGTGGCCAGTGCCAGCAGGTGACATCAGAGACCCCCTCTGGTAGGCTCTTACCTTTCTTGGTAGCCAATCCTCCTTTCTTGGTAGCCAAGCCTCCTTTTCTGGCTATTTAGGGTCTCTCCTTTGGGGTATTCTTCAGATAACAAATGCAAGAGCTCACCAGAGTTCCTCTGCACTTCCCTCTTCGACTTCTGCCAAGGATCGACTGCTGGCTGCTCCAGGACACCTGCAAAACCGCAACAAAGTAGCAAGACGACTACCAGCAACATTGTAGCGCCTCATCCTGCCGGCTTTCTCGACTGTTTCCTGGTGGTGCATGCTCTGCGGGGCCCCTGCCTTCACCCTGCCCTGGAAGGCAAGAAGAAATCTCCCATGGGTCGACGGAATCTTCCCCCTGCTAACGCAGGCACCAAAAGACTGCATCACCGGTCCTCTGGGTCCCCTCTCATCCTGACGAGCGTGGTCCCTGGAACACAGGAACTCCATCCAAGTGAGTCCCACAGTCCAGTGATCCTTCAGTCCAAGTTTGGTGGAGGTAAGTCCTTGCCTCCCCACGCTAGACTGCAAACCTGTGTACTGCATGATTTGCAGCTGCTCTGGCTTCTGTGGACTCTTCCACAGATTCCTTCATGCGCAGCCTAGCCTGGGTCCCCAGCACTCCGTCCTGTAGTGCTCAACCCTCTGAGTTGGCCTCCGACGTCGTGGGACCCTCCTTTGTGACTCTGAGCCAGCTCCGGTTCACAAATCTTCGAAGTGCCTGCTCTGGTACTTCTGCGGGTGCTGCCTGCTTCTGTGGGGGCTCTCTGAGTTGATGAGTGCCTCCTCTGTCTCCTCCTCCAAGGGGAGACATCCTGGTCATTCCTGGTCTCCAGCAGCACCCAAAAACCTCCACTGCGATCCTTGCAGCTAGCAAGGCTTGTTTCCGGTATTTCTGTGTGGGAACACTTCTGCAACCTTCATCGTGATGTGGAACATCTTCCATCCAAAGAAGAAGTTCCTAGTCCTCTTAGTTGTTGCAGAATTCCAAGCTTCTTCCAGGCCTTCATCCAGGGTTTTCTGGGCTTCTGCCCCGGCTGGACACTATCGCGACTCTTGGACTTGGTTCCCTTGCCTTGCAGGTCCTCAGGTCCAGGAATCCGTCTTCAGTGCTTTGCTGGTGTTTGTGGTTCTTGCAGAATCCCCCTATCACGACTATTGTGTCCTTCTGGGGTAGTACGTGTACTTTACTCCTACTTTTCAGGGTCTTGGGGTGGGGTATCTTGGACACCCTGACTGTTTTCTTACAGTCCCAGCGACCCTCTACAAGCTCACATAGGTCTGGGGTCCATTCATGATTCGCATTCCACTTTTGGAGTATATGGTTTGTGTTGCCCCTAGACCTATGTTTACCTATTGCATCCTATTGTATTCTACACTGTTTGCATTACTTTTCTTACTTTTACTTACCTGTTTTGGGTTTGTGTACATATAACTTGTGTAGATTACTTACCTTCTTACTGAGGGTACTCACTGAGATACTCGTGGCATATTGTCATAAAAATAAAGTACCTTTATTTTTAGGAACTCTGAGTATTGTGTTTTCTTATGATATTGTGCTATATGATATAAGTGGTATAGTAGAAGCTTTGCCTGTCTCGTAGTTCAGCCTAAGCTGCTTTGCCATAGCTACCTTCTATCAGCCTAAGCTGTTAGAAACACCTCTATTCTACTAATAAGGGATAACTGGACCTGGCACACGGTGTAAGTACCACAAGGTAGCCACTATAAGCCAGGTCAGCCTCCTACACCTCCTAAGGGAGTATATCCTCTGAGATATTTTTTGGCACATTGTCACTAAAATAAAGTACCTTTATTTTTAGAAACTCTGAGTATTGTGTTTCTTATGATATAGTACCTATATGATATAAGTGGTATAGTAGGAGCTTTGCATGTCTCCTAATTCAGCCTAAGCTGCTCTGCTATAGCTACCTCTATCAGCCTAAGCTGCTAGAACACTACTAATCTACTCATAAGGGATAACATGACCTGGCACAAGGCGTTAGTACCCTCAGGTACCCACTATAAGCCAGGCCAGCCTCCTATAGATGTGGCATATGTCACCCGTCTGTGTGTTACACGTTCGACTGGTGTTCCCATCAGTCTCCAAAGACATATGTTTAACAGATCTTTTCTTTGTTGCAAGTGATCAAACAAACTCCCTGCCATAGCAGGCACAAACGTTTGTGAGCCTACCTGTTTGTAGAGCTATTTGCTCTGAATTGTTTGTACATTCAAATATAACATGGGTCTAAGTTGCATTAATGAGGATCAAACAAGAACTATCCCACTGAGGATTATTAGATACCATAGACACATGAATGCTATGTCTGATAGTAGTTGGCAATGGTACTATCTACCTTAGCAGATGAAAAAGGATATTGTTTAACTATTGGTTCACAGTTGATACCTGAGACACCCAGAATACGATCCATATCTAGGAAGCTCTGATAGCTGCAAGATTGGCCTTATTTTGTCCCTCAAATTTCTGATTAACAGTCTAATCACTGTTATAAATTTGCAGCCAAACATGTCATTTTGTTCATTCAGCTGCAAACATGACCCCAGAACAAAAAAGACATTTCAGCAGAAGAGCAGAGCCTTTTCGCCACATCAGGCAGGTCTGCAGGGGTTACAGCAAGATGGAGGCCCTATTTGACTGTGAGAAGGGGTTCAGGGAGGTGGAAGGTTTTCAGTCTTGAGGAAGCAGGAAAGCAACAACATGGGTTCTGCCAGCCAACCTGCAGGCAGCTCTGATGTTGGAGGACCCTCTGGAGCCAGAGCATCCTCGGCACCTAAGCCACCGATCTTGCACCCACAATGTACTGGATCCCAGCCAGGGCAACAACATGTGGAGCCACCCTACATTCAGGATCTGAGAAACAAACAGGCTGATCAAAAATATAGACTAACCACGCTGGAGCATAAAGTGGACCAGATCCTGATGATAGTTAAGGACATACAGGCCAACCAATGGAGGAAATGAGTGGTGGGACTTATGTATCTGACTGTTTTCCCTTCCCTAGCATTTTCACTCTGTTATTATTTGGGATTTTGTTATTTAGTTAGTATAAGTAAGTTAGTTTAGTGTAGATATAGTTAGGGTATAGTTTTTTTGGGTAGGTGGTATTTGGTGGGCATCTGGGTGTAAGTGGGGGCGGGAGGCAGATGTTTTTGGTAAATGTTAAATGTTGAAAAAAAAAAATACAGAATATTTTAAAAATCTTTTATGAAAATATAAAATACATATATATTTGTTGAGCATATATGTATAGTTAGTCAATCTTTAGCTTTAGTCACTTGTCTGAGTCAATTTATGTGATAAAAGGGATTGGGGGTTGATGTTCAATTGGGGCATCTAATGTTTAGTATAGGTTAGGTTAAGCTAAGATAGTTGTAGTCATAAGTTAGGTAAAGGTAGGTTAGGTTAACATAGCTTACTTAGGTGAAGTGATTAGAGTGTTATTTTGATAAGAATAGTTTTTTACAATAAATCTTGTTGTACCATAGAGCATCCTCTCCATCATGTCTATTGTGCGGGTGATGGCATGTCTGTTATGTTCAAATGTGGTACAATCCACTTACCTGATCAGCAGTACTTTGTAACATTTATGAAAAATTAATGCCATCTGCACTGAGCTTCCTGTGAGGTTGCAAAGAGTCTGATGTCAGCGCCTGAAGAAATGTTTCTGCAAGATACGTGGGACTCTGGTTGTGGATGGATCAACATCTGGACACAAATGTGATGATGTTATTTTAAACTGTGGCTATTATTCATGTGAATGGCACTGTCAATAATATATTTGACATTGGATACTTCCTACACCAAGGTTTTGGGACAAGGTCACTCAAGTACGGGCGTCACAATTTTTTACATGCATTTAGTAATTGTCATAATGTTGGTTTGATGCAACTAAGTTACTTGCATCACTGACCCGCATGTGTTGTAATTGTGGTGAGGTGTCATGATACACGCATGCTACAAGACACATGCCATGCTTTATGGGTATTGTATTACTTAGTTCACAACCGAATTGTCAATGACTGTGATCATGTTGCAATCTGTATATGTGTAATTGCTTCAGGCACATTGACACATGTATCAATTTGGGAGGTAATCAGTGGTATATGTGCAATGCATTGACACCACTATGCCGTAAGTAATTTTGACAGTGCTGCAGTGATGATTTCTTACACATATGTTCAAATCGGCACTATGGCACTGTGGGTTCCACAACCCAAATTTACAGGTTTTGCACCCCTGCAGCTGGGTGATGTGGTAGATGGGCATTCAATGGGTAGTTTTTAGGCCATACCCAAACAAGAATCATGATGTTTAACAGAGCATCAGCCATACCATGAAACATGTACCTGAGTCAAAGGATAATTTGCTGACACCCGCCCAGGGGTGTGTTTGGGAAGACAAAATCGTGTGTAAGACATTTCTTGCTTTTAAGATTGGCTTCCACTATGTGTAACCAATTTACCTACACACGAGGAGTGCAAAGATACATTAGGGAATTTTGTCATTCAGAATGTGATACCTTTCTACACATACTGCAGCATTCACCTGAAGGCCTGCCACACATTGCAGCATGGTGCAAGGATTCCAGCATTGGTGCAGGGCTGTTGATCACACACTAGCTCTATATTTTCTAAACTTGTGTTGTGTCATTTTGTAGTGTTTTCATTAGGTTACTCTGTGTGTTGGTACAAATACTTTACACCTAGCACTCTGAAGTCAAGCCTACTGCTCTACCAAGCTACCAAAGGGGTAAGCAGGGGTTAGCTGAGGGTGATTCTCTTTTACCCTGATTAGAGTGAGAGTCCTTGCTTGAACAGGGGGTAACCTGACTATCAAACAAAGACCCCATTTCTAACATTGGGGATCAGCGGTTGGGATTTGGACTTGTATTTGTACTTGACATACAGTGATAGAGTGTACACTGCTGTTTTGATTTCAGACCACTACGTGACCACATACTACTTGTCTTGTGATTTTGCTTTTTATCTTAAGGACTCCTTTTTGTTCTACTTCCATGATTTTGCTGATCCCTTGACTGATTCTTTTTACTTCATTGGGAACTTGTTTTCTGCCTTTGGAACTTTGCACTTGTTACCGTCATGTCTCAATATGGAGATGCAACAGCTGGAGCTGTGTTTGAATTAGGGGAACTGAAAAGGTACTCAGTTACTCAATTGAAACAGTTCTGTGAAGATCTTGCCTGTCCGGTTAAGAGCTCCGCCAGGAAGGGGGAGCTGCAAAAGGCACTGAGGGCCTGGGTGACAGTCAAGGAGGCTGGGGGGCACACAGAGGATGAGGATGAGGAAGTGAAGAGTCTACACAGTGGTGTAGTGGAGGTAACTGTTACACCTGGGGGGAGGGTCTCCAGGAGAGGTAGCAGTAGGTCCCCTAAGGGTCTGACTCCTGAAGAGTTGCAGGACAGACAGGCAGAAAGGGCTTGCCAGTTGAAGTCAGAAAAGTTGAGGATGCACAGGGAGTTTGACAAGTGGAAAAGGGACTTAAGAGATGATTTTGGCTTATGAGCTAAAACTGAAAGAGCTGGAGGTCAGGAGAGCTGAGTCTAGCTGGAATGGTGGCAGCACCGATTTTATATCCAGTGCTGATGAAGAAGTATACATGCCCAGAGATGTGGTGCCCTACTTGAAGGAGGGAGTTGACACACATCAGGAGGTTCAGGGGTATAAGGTAACTCCAGTGATGCACAGGGTCCCTGAGCTGGAATGGGGAACTGGCATGGGGAGTCATACTCCTACTAGTGGGAGGGACACTCTACTGACTCTAGGTGAGAGTGACAGGGAGAGGGGTTCGCCCAGGTAGAAGTCCTGGTTATGGAGTGTGAAGACATCACAGAAGAGTGTGGGTTGAGTGTCAGGGACAGTCAGGTACCATCTCACCAGTCTCAGGAGAGTGATGTGGGGTGCTTTTTCAAAGCAGAGTCACTGGATGGTTGTGTGAAGGGTACTTTGGTTAATTCATGTGAGGGACTGAATGATGTAATTGCTAAAGAGCATATGTCTAGTCCTTATTTTCCAAAGCTACGCCAACACCAGGTGGAGTGTGAGTTCTCTGACCCCAGGGAGCTTACACTGGAGGCAGACTCCAGGGTGAGTACCAGAGAGTCTGAAGAGGTATTTGGGGGTGCTCCTGAGAGGAGTGGTCTAGCTATTTCCCAACCAGGTGAGGTAAGGAAGGATTGTAGTGTCCCAGGTAGGTCCCAGTATAGTGGGATGGGTGAGGGACCCCATGTCCAGTCTCAGAGGAGAGGGATGGGGATGGGTTGAGGCCCAAGGTGCCAGAGACCCTGTCCCAGGTCCTGGGGGGGTTCCCTGAGAGCACACAAGGAGGGGAGCCTAGCCTGTACCATAGGGCCATCTGTTGGCGACCCCACAGTGTCAGGAGAACTTGGGGGGGGGGTAGCTGTAGCCAGCGTCCCACCATTTCTGGTGTCTGGCAGTGCCACTCCTAGTGAGGGGGTGCAGAAGTCCAGACAGAGGGGTGAAAGGGGGTTGCAGACCCCAGTGGAGAACCTGGGGGTTAGGGGTCAGCTCTGAGAGCAGAGCCCCCCAGGAATGACCTTGGAGACCATTTCTGGGTTGGGGGAATCCAGACTCTGTCAGATGGCCAGAGGTCAGGAGACCTGAGCCAGCCAGAGTCTTGTGTGGCCCTTGGGGATGGTGTGTCCCTTGAGGGGGGTAAGTGTGCCCCTCTGGAAGTCCTGGTGTGCCAGGCAATGGTTCAACAGCAGAGTGGTGACTCTGGGTTGAATGATCAGGTTCAGGGGGTAAACTCTGACCTGATGGGGGGTAGGTGTGCTCCCAAGGAAGTGCTTGGTGTACATAGCATGGCATTTGGATGCCATGGGTGTTTTTTGTGGTGTACCCATGCAAGACCTATGGAATCAGGGATACTCTGTTGCATTGCTAAATCTGCATTTTTGGGACTGTGTCTGGTCCCTGTGCTGACCCATTTGAGTTGTAGACGTGTTGCATGGAGGATAACAGCCAATATGCATCCTTCATGAGATCTTGTTTTGTTTGCATTACTCTGCACCATCCATAGTAAGATGCACCCACTTTGTGTGTATATGTCCATGCAAGGAGGTGTCCCTTCATGCCCAAAAGGGATCATCCCCTCAACACAGGCCCCTTGCAGTATTGTGCTGATTTGCCTGCAGGGGCACATGGCAGCAACATGTGCAGCAGCCCAAGTGGTGAGGACAGTGGAGGGCCATCCGTTGTGTACAAGTTACATAAGTGCCCTTTCCCAGTGCTACAGGCAGGCCTTTCCCAGCCCTTGGTGCCCCCCCATGCACAACATGCCTGGTCCATGCTGCCCAGTATGAGTCAAAAAAGGCTAGATGGTACAGTTGACACAGGGAAGGTAGTGGTGTGAAGGTTGTGAAGTGGTCTGTGCTTATGCGGGTGAAAGTGACTCAGTGGTCATTACATGCATTAGATGTCTAGCCATTAGTGTGCCCTCATGCAATTCACACACATGCATTCTGCGCCTCCAAAGTGCCTCCCACCTTAAGTCATTTGTGGGTTACAACATTACCCCCCCCAATGCTCCTTACCATGTGTTAGTTGTGACATATGAATTTCTACAGTGTCCTGTCCCTGGACTCTTTCCACCACCTCATCCAGGATGACCGCTGCCACCATCTCCTCCAGCTAACCCTAGTCCTCCTGGGGTGCGGGGCTTCCACTTCTGGTCTACAGTGCAGCCTTTCTGATGCTGGCCTGTTTCTCTTTGGTTCTGTGTTTGCAGTCATGCCTGCACTTCTTACAATCCACCACAGTTCTTCTCGTCTCTGCCACACTGTTGACCTTATCGATTATTGACTGACAAATGGCCTCCTTCCTATATAATGGCATTTTAGAGGTGACAAAGAGCTGGTGGTGTTCTGTCACCTCTCTGATCAGTATTTTGTTTTCCTCCTGATTGAACATGCACTTACTCTTCCTTTTCCACTTCTCCTGTGACTCTGCATGGACATCCTGCATGGTACCTACCTCGTTGGGCTCTCTCCTGTCCAATATCCTCCATTTTTAGGTCGAGCATAGCAGCATGCAAGCGTTGCTTTTTCCAACGTGTTGTTATCTATTTGGCTTTTCACCACGCCCACCTCATGCCTATCACTATCACTCGTTCATGGGTTTGCCCTTCAAAAATCCTTTGTTATCATTGGTAAATGATTTAAGTTTATCCCTCCTTAGGGCACTTTGGTTACCACCTTGGGCGTCATCCCTGTTAAATGGCTAATTGCACTTTTGCCGATATGGTTGACTGTGAGCCAACTACTTTTTCCTTTTGTGTGTCTCCTTCACGATCATGGCGTGGCACTTTGAATTGGCTTGCTTAAGTGAAATTGTTTAACTTTTCTTTTTCAATTTATCTGGCAAGAAATGTCCGGTTAGGAGTTTACAATGCTAATAGCTCTACCTTGAGCAAATGCTAGACCAATTGCATTGCAAATGCTTGTTTGTATTTGCAGGCTTTTTTGGACGCTTTTAGCCAAAAAGTGATGCTCTTATGATTAGCGTCACATAACGTGCCACAAATCAGGTTGGCGCCACTTTCACAGCAATAGCAACATTTTGATTTGCAATACGCTGCTTACATTAGCACCATATTTTGTGGCGCTAAACTTTCCTTACTGCCATGTAGCACAATGTTGTCAATTTGGTGTATACTTGATGCACGGGACACAGCGTAGATTAATTTTTTTGTACACGAAACTGCGCTACCGCATTTTTGAACCATTTCTTGTAAATTTTGGCTTATATTTGTTTCAGGAGGGCCGATAGTTTTATGTATTGAGCTGTTTCATCCCCTTTATTTTTTCTTGAGTTCGTTAGTCACCTAAAACTGAATATCACAGGACTAAATGATGATATCCTTTGAATCACCTGAATCCAATGGCGATTTGGTACATAGAAGAAGCAAATCATCATTATTGATTGATTGTTTATGTGCAGGAAGGGACGTCTTCCTGAAGATAAACAATCATTAATGTCATTGTGCTCTTTATATGTGTGCTGCATAATGCAGCACACATAGAAAAAGCAAAAATGAAGAGAAATAAAAGTATGTCTCCTTGTTGAGCTATGCTAACGCCAGCGTTGGGGTGACATTAGTTTTAGCCGCAGCCTCAAATTTACAGTCCTTTGTAAATATGGGGCAGCATCAAAAGCAATGGGTGTTGGGGTGGAACGCCCACAGCAAGACCCATTGCACGCCCCTTTGCTGCAGAAAACTGTGTAGGAGGGGCCCATATTTACAAGGCGGTGTTAAACTACAAAAAGTAGCTTGGTGCCACCTTGTAAATATGGCACTATGGGCATGTAAATATGCCCCTTAATGTCACAGGCAAATGTGGTGACTCATACACACTGCGAGGACGTGTCCCATCACTCTTGCTTGACGCATCAGACGAGGGTGAGTGAGTTGGACACCATTCAAGCCATTCAAGAACGTCTATACCGGAGGTAGGGAGATGATGTAGGTTGTTTACTGCATGTCATCCTTGAGGACATAAGTAGAATGGATAAATGATTGAGCGCTGGAAACCTTTGGGTAATTTTGCAGCTAGTTTACGATAATTTGCCTATACTAAATGCACTTTTTTCAACTTTTAGTCTGTGACTACAGGAGCATGTCCATCACATACAGGCAACAGGGCTAGGATCTTAGGCTAAGAATGAGAAGCAATAAACACACTTATCAAGTAGCACAATATGGGCCATATGTACAAACACATTTTCCCATAGACACAAACTGGGCAAAACGGTTTGATACATCTGGCCCTATGTGTGGTGTCTATATCGTAAAAGTTGCTAGTCAAATAACATTTCTCTCATGCATTTTTTTTAAAAAACAAGCAAATAAACTGTGTGGAGTGTTTACATTAATGTATGTTCTTTTTATTGTTTTGTCCACTAGGTCCCCCCGTCTTCATCCCATTCATCGCTTGTGTGATATACACTACCTCACATACAGACAAAAAAACAGAGGAATGTGTGTAAGTGCTTCTCCCTCTCCTTCTGGGGGCTACATAGGTAGCACTCACCCAGCATTCCGCCTGTTCTTTTTTCTGTCCTATGTCAGATGAAGGAACGAGGAGTGTTGGTGGTCAAAGCTAGGCCTTAGTGTTATATCTGGGAGCTCTTGGCATGGTTTCCCTGTACCTTTGCTTCTGACCTCCTGTTTTTGCACCCTGTGCTGTAATTAGTTTTTGCTGGTTTTGATGCTCTGGGCACTTTACCACTGCTAACCAGTGCTAAATACAAGTGCTTTCCGTCCAAAAGATATTGGCAATTGGTTTTTGATGATTGGCACATTTGATTTACTGTAAAGTCCCTAGTAAAGTGGACTATGAATGCCTGTAAATCAAATGCTACTAGTGGACCTGGAACACTGATTGTGCCAACCACATGAGTAGCCCTGTAAACATGCCTCAGATCTGCCACTCCAGTGTCTGTGTGAGCAGTTTGCAATGCCAGTTCGTCCTGGTAAGTGTACTCACTTACCAGGCCCAAACTTTCCCTTTTATGACATGTAAGTCACTCCCAAGGTAGGCCCTAGTTAGCCCCATGGACAGGGGGAGTGCATTTAAAAGGTTGGACATGCACTGGTGTGTTTTAAATGTCTTGATAGTGAAATATTGCCAAATTCGGTTTTCACTATTGCAAAGCCTATCTTTCCCATAGGTTAACATAAGGGCTGCCATGAAATGTCTTTTAAGTGCAGTTTCCCATTTGGAGCATATAGAGATGTGAAGTTTGGGGTCTCAGAACTCACAATTAAAAAATACATCTTGTGGTAGAGTTGGTTTTTTGATTGTCTTGTTTAACCATTCTGTGCCTCTGTCTGCCTGTGGAATCCATGTCTGGCTCAGACTGACAGTTGGGCTGTTTGTGAATTCCCTCTAGACAGTGACACAAAAGGGAGCTGAAGTGTGTCCTGCATATCCTGATGAGTTTCCCTGGGCTAGAGTGAGGAGAGAGGAGCTGACACCTGCACCTGAAAGGGCTGTGCCTGTCCTCACACAATGCAGTCTCTAACCCCTTAGAGTTTGTCTGCGGTCAGGCCTGGGCAAGGCAGGATCTTGTGAACAAGAGACTTTCCTTTGAAGTTTGCCTACTTCAAAGGCAGAAATGAGTATAAGTAGTGGACCCAAAACGCCAGACCTTTAGATTAGTTCTGGATCAAGAAGAACCTTTGCCAAGGAGAAAAGCTTGATGCTTGAGGAGGAGCTGCTACTCTGCCTGTTGCTTTGCTGTGCTGGCCTGCTGCTGTTACTTCTGCCTTAAGAGGCAAACAGCTTGATTTCTTTCAGAAATCCTGCTTGTGAAGTTTTTCAAAGAGCTTTGACTGAGCTTGCCTCCTGTTAAGAAGTCTCAGGGACATCAAAGACTTTGCATGCCAGCACCTGGGTACTCCTGCTGAGGACCCTGACTTGCCAAGTGGTGGCAATCCAGTTCCTGGGCCCTGGGAAGTGAGTTCTGGTGAGAAAACAAACAATCCAGGCACCCGACTCCGGACGACCCCAGAAACAGCTCTGCTGCATGAACCTGTGCCACTGCCTGCAACCTGAAGCTGTGGTCCCCACTATAGTTTGACGACCGACTGATACCATAGGCCTGATACCACCACAGCCTCTCTAAAGTTCTGCGACTCCATGAGTGCAAAGTGCCGTGTCATTGGCGTCGGTGACACCCGACTCCACTGCAGTGCCTGCAGCCCTGTGGTGTGCCCGTGACCATGTGAGGTAACCCATCGCGTCTTGACCTCCCGGATTCATCGACCCTACCAAATCGTCAGGAACCGATGCCTCATCACCTCCCCTGCTCTGCAGTAAGGAATCGACATCAGACCAGATCCAGCAACGCTTCACTTCCTCGACTCTGTGCCCCATTTTTTTTCCTTTGCTATCAAAGTTACTGTAACTGGGGTTCCGTGTGACTCTGTCAACCACGTCCTGATAGCCCCAGTTGGAGCTATTGTGTTTTTATTAGGATTTAATCTTAAAAAATCATATATCTACTTGTGTATGTTGATTTTTTTGTAGTTTTGGCCTTGTTCAATTTAGATAAATATTGGCTATTTTTCTAAACTGGTCTGGAGTCCTTTTGTGGTGTATTTACTGTGCTACTGTGTGTACTTTGCACATTCCCTTTGAGATAAGCCTGACTGCTTGTGCGAAGCCACTAAGGAGGTGAGCAGGGGTTATCTGGGCCGTGTATCCCCCTTACCCTGACTAGAGGGAGGGTCCATACTTGGACAGGGTATAGCTGACTGCCAAGTAGCGACCCCATTTTGAACACTGGGCAACCCATTGTGTTCCTGTTCTTGGTTCCAGCCTGTGTGGCAGCTTGATAGTCATGCTGGCCGGGGGGTGCTGGTGTATTGTTGTCATGTCTCCTGGACTGCAGGGCTTGCTAGGAGATGCGGTCTGGTCCTGGAGGGACCTGCACATTGCAGTGAGGTCTACTCTTGGCCGTGGGCTGTTTGCCTGACTTCGGGGGTATAGCGGCCTGTGCCGGCGCTGCTGGGCAGTGCTGTGTGTAGCGCGAGATGCTGCAGGCTTCAGATTCACACTGTGCCTGAAGTTTTATTACTCCAGGGGCATGCAAGTACAATGTAATTTTATTTTGCTATTGTTTGTGACTGCCTGTTCCTCTTTTGTTTGATTTTTGAGTGATTACTAGCATGGAGAAGCATCCCAGGAAGAGGAGGTATTTGGGGCCCTCTTCTTCCTCATCATGGGATTCCTCTTCTTCCTCCCCTCCTCTCCCTAAACTCCCCAAGAAATCATTGGATTCCAGAATGAAGCATCTAATCAAGGCCATCTAATCAAGGCCTGGTACTTTTCCTTTCAGAGAGGTGGGATCACAACGCTCTTCTCATCTTCTGCTTCTGAAGAGGAGGTACAGGGATTAGAGGAGCAGAAGGGCAAGTATGCCTCAAAGGAGATGTTGCTGGATCTTTTGGGACACATGAAGGGCAATATGGGTTTCCCCAAGGAGGAGGTTCTGGGGATTTCGGCTCTCTTTTTCTGCAGTTCCAGAGTTCGGAGCAATTGGATGTGCCAGAGCATCCCCGTATCTCTGAGGTCCTTCAGTGGGAGTGGAGGGACCCCGGTAAAATTATCCTGCCATGCTATATGGCAAAATTATGCACTTTGCAGAATATGCAGCAGGACCCTCCTGATTCTATCCCCATTTACTCTTTTGTGGCCAGTCTCATTGGGTGCACGTCTTTTGCAGAGGATGCTTTCATTTGGCACTTGGTGGATAAAAAGGTGGTAGCTGCCTTAAAGGATTATTCTGGCAAGCATTTGGTGTTGCTTGCTGGGAATTATGGCACTTATGTGATGTAATCTTTGATATTGGATCTTCAGGCTTTGTACAGATTATTGATCAATGGATCTGATTGCGCTGTGCTCCTTGAGGTTATCAAGTGCCAGTTGCAATACCTCGCTGATAATTCTTTTGAAGTTGTCAGGGCAGGTGCTTTGTCAGGTGCTACCTGCATTTCAGCCTGGCGCAATTTGGTCCTGAATGATTGGCAGACTGATTCAGCACAGAAGTCGTCAGCTCTCTGCCTTCCTGTTCAGGGGACTCACTTGTTTGGGGAAGAACTGGAGAATTGCCTGTACAAGTTATTCAAGGAGAAATAAACATTCTTCCTCCCGGAAGTTGCCATCCTCTAATAAACTGTCTCATAAATGCATGCCACCGTTTCCCCAGCCTCCTCGGCATTTCCCTCAGGAGGGGAAGTTTCAGGCCTGCAAGTTTAAGGACAAGAAAGCGAAGTCACCACCGAAGTTTTGCTCCTGACTCTATGGTAGAATTTCAGGAGGGCCTGTTGAGGGTCATCTTCAGCAGTTCCTTTCCATTTGGGAGGTGATGCCTGGGTGTTGGACGTTCTGAGGGAGAGTTACAGGATCTAATTCTCTGTCTTGGCAGCTCTCTTTGGAGTAAGACCCACTCCAAGGTGGAGTTCCTGTGGACCCTGGCCTTGCATATCATGGGTTGTCTATCTGTGCCTGTGTGACTGTGATTGAGACTTCTGTATGTCATGGCAGCAGCTGTGTTCACGGTGCCCTGGGCCTGCTTTAATCTCCAGCCGCTGTGATATAAGTTGCTCAAGGTCCCTCAATGCTGTGGTCACCTTGATTTTTCAGTGTCAATGAATGGGGAATGCATTCTGCAGTCCCTCGTGGTGGTTTATGTCAGGGGAGCGGCCTTAGAGGTGGCAGACTCCCTCAGTTGGTTGTGCCCTCATTTGCAGGAGCTATCATTGACCAAAATGTGTTTCCTCAGTTGTACTGGAGGTTTGGTGTGCCCTTTCTTGACCTCTTTGCTTCCCAGCTCAATGCCCAGGTTCGGGTCTCAGGGTACACAGGAAGGGGCCTGGGGAGTTGATGCGCTGACTCTTCTTGGTCGGATCATCATCTGCATGCTTTTCCTCTGGTGCCCCTCTTGTCTCCTTAATTGGCCAGGTTGTCAGGGAAAGACAGAGTCATGATTGTGGTGGTCCCCTTTCGACCCTGGAGGTTGTGGTTTTCTTGGCTCAAGATGTTGGCAATTCAGGGGCCCTGGCTGATTATGTTCTGTCCTTCTCCTCTTCAGTCTGCTCCATTCCGGTCTCTCCC
Source organism: Pleurodeles waltl (assembly GCF_031143425.1). Lineage (NCBI taxonomy): Eukaryota > Metazoa > Chordata > Amphibia > Caudata > Salamandridae > Pleurodeles > Pleurodeles waltl. Next base: position 1,211,639,213 of record NC_090447.1, on the reverse strand, counting down.
ACAACTTCATCTGTCGGTCTGAAAGTTGAGAGGCGGGATATGCAGGGAAAGGCCTTGCCTCTGCACTTAGCAGTAGCCATCCAGAATTTTCACAAGCCTTCTACTTTTTGGTTCTGTGAGAGGAACAGGGGCAGTTTTTAGTGGTGGTGTTTGCCTTTCCAGTTTTCCGCTCTGACTTGCCAGTTGAGTGATGTCTTGCAGTGTTGGTGGGAGGGTTTTGAAAACTGGCTGGCAGTCTCCACTTTGAGGGCCAAATGGGCTGCTATCCATGCTTTCAGAGCCCCTTGGGGGAATTTGACAGATGACGAGGACCTGGTGTTGCGCCGCTGCGTGCGGCACGAGCCGTACATTCGGCTCGGGCCGCGGCACGCGGTTTAAAGACGCGCCGCGTCCCCAGCCTGCTCTGCACCTTACGAGGCCCCAAATTGGGCATGGGGCCTCATTCTTTTTTAGCGTACCGCGCTCCCAGGCTGGTCTGACCTCCCCCACTCACCTGTTCTTCTTTTCTTCTTCTTCATTTTCCTGTTTTCTTATTGTGCCTTCCTTTATGTTTTCTCCCTTTCCCATATTACCCTTCTCTTCCCAGCATTCCTTGTTTCCCTACTCTCTATGGCTCCTAGTCCATTCTGTTCTATGTGTTTTTCCCTATCTAATATGGTGTCCTTGTACTTCCTGTTGGTCACTTCCTGTTTGTTGGTATTTAAGGGCTGTGACTCTTTCTCTCCTTGCGCTGCAACACTTTCTGTTTGGATGGTGTCTTCGCTCCTGCTTCCTTGTATCCTGTGCTGGTTCTTGTCTGTTCCAGTTTTTTTTCCTGTATTTTGCTCCTTTTGTTACCTATTCATTTTGTTCCTGTTGCAGGAACCTATCTTTTTTGAGTTTCTTTTCCCCTTGCAGGTTTTTTTTTCCCTCTGGCACTACTTCTGAGGGACACGCCCTGCTCTTGGTGTACCCATTGCCTGCAGTACTGTGGCTACCAGAAAGAGTCACCCCCTACCTGGGCCAAGGCCAAACACTCAGGAACAAGATCCTCGCCACTCATTCTGCGGACTCCAGGGTAAAGCAGCACGTAAGTCGTGACAGATTGCAGCGCCAAATACTCCCGACGTCATCTAACACCATGGATGATTCAGTGGCGGCTGCTGCAGATCCTGATCAATCTCTTCTGGCAACCATTCAGCAACAGGCTCAGGAACTGCAACAATTACGCAATGGGAATGCTGCTTTACGACAGGCTTTGGCTTTCCGCAGTGCAGATGTTCCGGCCGTCTCCACCTCTACTCCTTATTTCTACGGTGACCCAACTAAACTGTGAGAGTTCCTCGATACATTAACTGTGTATTTCACCTTCCAACCTACCCAATTCTCCCACGACAAGACAAAGGTGAGATATCTTATCAGTGCGCTATCCAGTCCTGCCATGGCCTGGGCAACCCCGATGGTATCATCCAATGAGCCTGTATTGTCGGACTATCCCACCTTTGTGAATCGGTTTAAATAGATATTTAGTCATCCAGGATTGGAGGCCTCTGCGGAAGAAGCCTTATGTGACATCCAACAAGGCTCACAAGATGTCCTCCAATATATTACCCGCTTTCGACAGCTAGTGGCTGAGACCACCTGGGTGGAACAAACTCTGGTGACTTTATTCCATAGAGGACTTAAAGAGGAGATTAAAGATGAGTTAGTACACTCCACCTGAGTTGAAGATCTTCGTGGTCTGATGGATCAAGCTCTTTCCATCGAATACCGTCTCCAAGAACGACGTATGGAGAAGAGAAAGAATAGAGGATTTTCCCAGCCAAGCACTTCATGTGTCTTTTTGCATCATGCCGAGGAACCTCGTCCTTCAGCCAGAGACACAGAAAGTGAACCTATGCAGGTGGATACCACTCGAGGCCCACTTTCCGTTAGCGAGCGGGAAGACAGACGTAAGAAAGGATTGTGTCTGTATTGTGGTGCTGCCGGCCACATGCTTCGTACCTGCCCCGTTCGTCCTCAAAGGCCATCGGGAAACACCACTTCCCGTCCTCTGTAAGAAGGGAGGGGACGGGATCAACTGCTATACCTTCCATCAGTTCATTCAAGGACAATGCCACAACTTTGTTTATGTTACCTGTGACGTTACAGTTACCAGACGGCCGTCAAGAAAGAACAATGGCTTTACTTGATTGTGGTGGTAGTGGCATATATATGGATAAGACTTGTGCCACAACTCAACAAATATCAACACGACCCAAAGAAGTCCCGGAACAAGTTCACACGGTGGATGGATCCTTAATATCCTATGGTCCTGTTGATACTACCATCCTGACACTAAGTTTACAATTTGGGAACCATCAAGAGCACATCTCATTTGATCTAATATCATCCCCCAATCATACTATCATTTTAGGAATTCCGTGGTTCATAAGACATAACCCTTATGTAAATTGGGAAACCCGGACTATTTCCTTGTCCTCACAGTTTTGCCATGAGAACTGCTTTGCTTCAGACACTTATTGGTCACCCAAGAGGTTGATGCCTACTGAAATTACTACCGGATGTTCCATCAATACAGTCCAAGGAGTCCCCGATCACTATCTAGAATTTCATGATGTGTTCCAAATTCCATCCAGACCTGTGTTACCCCCACATCGAGATTATGATTGTGCTATTCCCTTGGAACCTGGAGCGATCGTTCCCTTTGGGAGGATGTATTCACTCACAGAACCCGAAAGGGAAGTCCTCAAGGAGTATCTGCAAGAAAACTTACATAGCGGTCTTATTGTACCATCATCCTCTCCGGCAGGGGCTCCCCTCTTTTTTGCACCCAAGAAGACGAAGGATCTTCGTCCCTGCCTGGATTGTCGAGGTCTAAATAAGATAACTATAAAAGACCGTTATCCTTTGCCCCTCATCAAGGATATACTAGAGGCAATCAGAGGGGCTCAACGATTTACCAAACTACATCTTTGTGGAGCCTACCACCTTTTGCATATTAAAGAAGGAGACGAGTGGAAGACTGCTTTACGGACCCCATTTGGTCATTATGAGTACAAAGTTATGCCATTTGGTCTCACTAATGCCCCCTCAATTTTCCAAAGATTTATGGACTCTTTGTTCTCTGATCTCTTGAATCATATGGTCGTCATCTACTTAGACGATATCCTCATTTATTCTCGACGTCCTGAACTTCATTCCTCTCACGTGAAACAAGTCCTCCAAAGACTCCGGGAACATCAACTGTTCTGTAAACCCGAAAAGGGTGAGTTTGACAAAACTGAAGTCAAAAATGTGGGATATCACCTTAGTCCCACTGAAGTAGCAATGGACCAGGAAAAGGTACAAGCCATCCAAGACTGGCCTTCCCCTTCCTCTATTAAGGAAATGCAATGTTTTCTAGGATTGGCTAATTTTTATCAGCAGTTTATCTTAGACTTTGCAGAAAAACCAGCTACATAACTCAAACATTAAAGAAGGAGAATTTAAAGAAAGGCTTTGTCTGGACAAGGGTGGCTGAAATAGCTTTTCAGAGTCTAAAAAAGGCCTTAACTCAAGCACCGATATTGAGACACCCAGATACCAACAAACAATTTATTGTTGTTACTGATGCTTCCGAAAGAGCCATCGGAGCTGCCTTACTCCAACAACAAGAAGATGACAGTCTTGAACATCCTGTTTTCTATTTGTCCCATGTACTCTCTGCGTCGGAACAACATTACTCAGTACTAGAAAGGGAGTTATTAGCTCTGAAAACAGCCTGCCTAGATTGGAGACAGTTTCTTATGGGTTCCAAAGAGCCCTTCGAGGTGAGAACAGACCATCGTAATCTACAATGGTTACGTAATTTTTTATGCCAGAACAGTCGTCAGGCTCTTTGGGCCTTTTTCTTCAGTCAGTATAACTTTTATGTCACCTATATTCCTGGATCCCAAAACATTCTGGCCATACTCTGTCTCGCCGTTATCCAGATTAAACTCCTGCCCCAGCACAATATCTACTTGAGCCCAGTAAAATCATCGGTGTAGCTCAATCTTTCCTGGATGAGGTACAACTGGAATATTCCAACCTGTCTGATCAAGAGTTAAAGAACCTCAACCCCCTAATACGTAAACAGAAGGGGTATTATTATTATAAGAACCTGTTGTTCTTCCTTACTAATGGAGTAAGAGAAAAGGCACGACAAATGTGCCATGATTCTCTGGTTGCTGGTCATAGAGGCATCAAGGCCACACAAGAACTACTCTTGCGGTCTTTCTGGTGGCCTACCTGGAAACTGGATGTCAAAAGATACGTTCAGGCTTGTCCCATATGTGCTCAAGCAAAGATAGCCCGTACCAGACCTGCAGGATTACTACAACCATTACCTGTTCCACCGGCTCCACAGCACACCATTTCTACTGATTTCATGTGTTCACTACCTCCATCCGCAGGAAACCTGGGTTATCATGGTCACCATAGATTCCTTTACTAAGATGGCTCACTTCACTGCCCTGAAAAAATTACCTTCTTCCCAAGAACTAAGTCAGATATTTATCCATCATATTTTCCGCCTCCAGGGACTTCCACACAGCATTGTATCTGACAGGGGACCTCAGTACATCTCCCGGTTTTGGAAACATTTCTGTAGGACACTGAATATCAATATAGCACTATTATCGGGTTTCCATCCTCAAACCAATGGACAGACTGAGCATCTCAACCAAAGATTGGAGCAGTACCTTCGCTGCTTTTGTAATTCTACCCAGAGCAACTGGAACACTTACCTTCCTATCGCTGAATTCTCTTACAATAACACTGTCCATAGTGCCTCTAAGGTCACTCCTTTTTTCTGCTCTTATGGCTACCATCCTACCTCTTTTCCTACTACTCCTCAGTCTACCTCTTCTCTTCCTGCTGTTACTTCATTTTCCAGATGACTTTTACAGATCCATAGATTGATTCAATCTAACTTGTTGAATACCAAGAGATACATGAAGAGAATAGAAGACAAAAAGCGTAGGGATGCTCCAGAATATCACCTTCAGGATAAAGTCTGGCTTTCGTCAAAATCCTTGCCTTTACGCCTTTCTCAGAATAAGTTCACACCTTGTTACTACGGTCCTTTCCGTATCCTTCAGCTGATTAATCCTGTCACTGTCCGTCTTCACTTGCCTCGTACCTGGAGGATTCATCCGGTCTTTCATGTTTCCCAGCTCAAACTCTATGTACGTGATCCTTACTCTCGACAGTTTCCTTGTCCTCCTCCTTTTTTAGTGGATGATGTACCTGAATATGAGGTACAAGAGATTTATGACTCGTATCTTTCACAAACGTCTTCAGTATCTGATTCATCGGAAGGGTCATCCTCTCAGTGAATGCTCTTGGGAAGATGCATCTTCTGTTCACGCACTTCTTCTGATTCGTCATTTTCACAACATGTTTCCGCACAAACCTGGACCTTCGAGGGGGGAGGACCTACTGCCGCGCTGCTGCGCACGGCACGAGCCGTACATTCAGCTCAGAGCGGCACGCGGTTTAAAGACGCGCTGCATCCCCAGCCTGCTCTGCACCTTACGAGGCCCCAAATTGGGCATGGGGCCTTGTTCTTTTTTAGTGCACCGCGCTCCCAGACAGGTCTGACCTCCCTCATTCACCTGTTCTTCTTTTCTTCTTCTTCTTTTTCCTGTTTTCTTATTGTGCCTTCCTTTATGTTTTCTCCCTTTCCCATATTACCCCTCTCTTCCCAGCATTCCTTGTTTCCCTACTCTCTATGGCTCCTAGTCCATTCTGTTCTATGTGTTTTTCCCTACCTAATGTGGTGTCCCTGTACTTCCTGTTGGTCACTTCTTGTTTGTTGGTATTTAAGGGCTGTGATTCTTTCTCTCCTTGCGCTGCAACATTTTCTGTTTGGATGGTGTCTTCGCTCCTGCTTCCTTGTATCCTGTGCTGATTCCCATCTGTTCCAGTGCTTTTTCCTGTATTTTGCTCCTTTTGTTACCTATTCATTGTATTCCTGTTGCAGGAACCTATCTTTTTGGAGGTTTTTTTCCCCATTCAGGTTTTTTTTCCCTCTGTCACTACTTCTGAGGGACACGGCCTGCTCTTGGCGTACCCATTGCCTGCAGCACCATGGCTACCAGAAATAGTCGCCCCAACCTGTGCCAAGGCCGAACATTCAGGAACAAGATCCTCGCCACTCTTCTGCTGACTCCAGGGTGAAGCGGCGTGTAAGTCCTGACACCTGGTGGCGCAGTTGTTGCGCAGTTTCTCTTTACCCAGGCCTTTGGTGAAGCCCTTGTTTACGTTTAAGGATTGTTTGCCTTTGGTTTTGAAGGTGCTGGTCTCTCCCCCTTTTGAGCCTCTTGAGTTAGTAGATGTGAAATTTCTCACTCTCAAGGTTGTTTTACAGGTGGCCATTACTTCCGGAAGGTGGATTGGTGAGCTGGGGGTCTAGATAGCTTCGGAGCCGTATTTTTCTTTCTCAGAGGATAGTGTGGCTCTCCGTTTATTCCAAAAGTGGCTTGTCAGTTTCACTGGTCCTAGGATATGGTTCTCCCAGCCTTGGGGAATGAAAAGTCTGGCTCTGGGTCACAGTGGTCCTTCTTGGATGTGCGTCATCCCCTGTTAGTTTGTCTGGACGGATCAAAGTCTTTTTGTAAATCTGATTCCTTGTTTGTTTCTTTTGGGTCCTCTTCCAAAGAGGATAAGGCTTCTTCCCTGTCTATCAGCTGCTGGATTAGGCAGGTGATTGCATTGGCTTATTCTGTGTCTGGGGACCCCCTCCAGCTGGGGTCCAGGGTCGGTCCACTAGGGGGTTGCCGCTTCTTAGGCTGAGTTGGAAGTGGTGTCCATTTCAGATGTTTTTAGGGCTGCTGCTTTGGCTTCCCCCTCATCAGAGGCCTGCCCCTCTGCACTGGAAGCTCAGCTTCCAGCACCAAGCTGAGGAGAAATGCTTTTTCATTTCTCTACCGATCATGTGGAGGGGCCGAGAAAGGTATCCAAGGACTAAACATCTGGGTGAGTCCAGGGTGGTGTGCTTCACATGCAGCCCGCACCATTTTCTTACCCATAATGCCCTGCAAACCTCCAACTTTGCTGGAAATCACACATTTGTTCCACATTTTTGTGATGAAACCTTCCGAAATCTGCAGGAATCCCTAAAATTCCTACCACCCAGCATTGTCTCATCTATACCAATAAAAATTTTGCCCCACTTGTCAGCCTAAAAATTTAGTGATTTGGGGCATTCCCTTTTCGCTGGGCACTAGGCCTACCCACACATGTGAGGTACCATTTTTATCAGGATACTTGGGGTACCACTGGGTGGAAGGAAATCTGTGGCTCCTCTCAGATTCCAGAACTTTCTGTCACCGAAATTTGAGGAGAAAGTGTGTTTTTGGCCCAGATTTGAGGTTTGCAAAGGATTCTGGGTAACAGAACCTGGTGAGAGCCCCACAAGTCACCCCATCTTGGATTTCTCTTGGTGTCTAGTTTTAAAAAATGTGCAGATTTGGTAGGTTTCCCTAAGTGTCAGCTAAGCTAGAGGCCAAAATCCACAGTTAGGCACTTTGCAAAAAACAGGTCTGTTTTCTTTGGGAAAGTGTGATGTGTCCATTTTGTGTTTTGGGGCATTTCATGTCACAGGCGCTAGGCCTACACACACAAGTGAGGTACCATTTTTATCGGGAGATGTGGGGGAATGCTGGATGGAAGGAAATTTGTGGCTCCTCTTGTTTTCCAGAACTTTCTGTCACCGAAATGTGAGGAAAAAGTGTTTTTTTAGCCAAATTTTGAGGTTTGCAAATGATTCTGGGTAACAGAACCTGGTGAGAGCCCCACAAGTCACCCCATCCTGGATTCCCCTAGGTGTCTAGTTTTCAAAAATGCACAGGTTTGGTAGGTTTTCCCAGGTGCCGGCTGAGGCAGAGATCAAAATCCACAGCTAGGCACTTTCCAACAAACATCAGTTTTCAATGTAAAAATGTGATGTGTCCATGTTGCATTTCCTGTCACAGGCATTAGGCCTTCCCACGCAAGTGAGGTACCATTTTTCTCAGGTGTGTGTAAAAAAGACGTCTATTTGAGAAATGCCCTGTAATTCACATGCTAGTATGGGGACCCCAGAATTCAGAGATGTGCAAATAACCACTGTTTTTCAACACCTCATCTTGTGCCCATTTTGGAAATACAAAGGTTTTCTTGATACCTATTTTTCACTCTTTATATTTCAGCAAATTAATTGCTGTATTCCCGGTATAGAATGAAAACCCAGTGCAAGGCACAGCTCATTATTTGGCTCTGAGTACCTAGGGTTCTTGATGAACTTACTAGACCTATATATCCCCACAACCAGAAGAGTCCAGCAGTTGTAACAGTATATTGCTTTAAAAATCTGGCATCGCAGGAAAAAATTACAGAGTAAAACGTGGAGAAAAATGGCTGTTTTTTTCAAATCAATTTCAATATTTTTTTATTTCAGCTGTTATATTCTGTAGGAAAACCTTGTAGGAGCTACACAAATTCCCCTTTGCTGAATTCAGAATGTTTTGTACTTTTCATAAATGCTTAGCTTTCTGGGATCCAGCATTGGTTTCACACCCATTTCTGTCACTAACTGGAAGGAGGCTGAAAACACAAAAAAATAGTAAAAATGGAGTATGTCCCGGTAAAATGCCAGAATTGTGTTGAAAAATGTGGTTTCTGATTCAAGTCTGCCTGTTCCTGAAAGCTGGGAAGATGATGATTTTAGCACCACAAACCCTTTATTGATGCCATTTTCAGGGAAAAAAACACAAGCCTTCTTCTGCAGCCCCTTTTCCCCATTTTTAAAAAACAAATGACATTTTTGCTGTATTTTGGCAAATTTCTTGGTCTCCTTCAGGGGAACCCACAAACTCTGGGTACCTCTAGAATCCCTAGGATGTTGGAAGAAAAAGGACGCAAATCTGGCATGGGTAGCCTATGTGGACACAAGTTATGAGGGCCTAAGCGCGAACTGCCCCAAATAGCCAAAAAAAAAGGCCTGGCACCTGAGAGGAAAAGGCCTGGCAGTGAGGGGATTAATGACTCAACCTGAGGTAGCCACAGTATACACACACCATCATTTATGGGTCCCTACATCAGGGTTTGCAATAACTCACACACACAAATCCACGACCATCTTCTGTAATGAATGCACTAGGTCTACATTCACCGAATTTGTGGGAAGCTATGACCCCACAGGGATAGTAGCAGGGTTGGCCCTGTAGTAAGATCCTAGAAAGAGCAATTAAGCATATAGTCAAGGTCTTAGATCTAGTAGTTAATACAATAATGTGATAGAAGGCATGAAATTAACACTTACGTCGTCAAGGGTTCCTACCCTCTAAGTCACCTACTTTGCTCAGCTCTCCCTGGCATGTAGCGATTTGATTCCGGAGGGCGTGGGCTTTTTAACTCCTGGGGTCTGGCCGGTTCAGATTGGCCTTGAGTGCTGAAAATCGGAGTTAGACTCTGTAAACTCACATCAGCTGTGTTGTTGCCATTGCTGCATCCTTATGCCCGTGAGTGTGACGCACCCAACGGGACACTGCGCTCTCATGGCACCGCACAATAAAAACAAATCTAGCATTCGCGTTAAGAATTTTTCAATTCTATTAAGATCAGGGAGGCGAGGATTATGCTTCTCTTTCCATGCTTTATTTTTAACAGCAGCCAATCAAAGTAAAGAACAGAAAAAACTACAAATCCCAATCGTCCCATCAACACATGATGACCATAGAGGAGGACTCCTATAAAACGCTGCCTCAGATAATTCAACTCCTCTTTCTTTGCTTAAACAAATTTGCAACAGATTAAGTAAGTCCAAGTCCAAGAACAGGAACCATCAGAACATCCTGAAGAGGAGAGAAAAAACAACAAACTTGAGACAACAGGAGAGAAAAATCCCTTAACCATTCGGGAATTCAGTACAACGAACTGTCCAACCGACCAAATTATTTGTCCTCCATCCCTGAAAGCAATGAAAAATCAGGCCATAAAAACGGAATCACAATAGAAATAATTCTATACATATTAACAGGGAGGGTAAAGCACTGAAACACAATAACATGTCAATAAAAATGTTAAACAGATATAAGATGACAAATGAAAATACATGCCAACAGTGCAGTGGGATAATCCTCGCCTCCGTGTCCTTAATAGAATTGAAAAATTCTTATCGTGAATGCTAGAAAAAATTTTTTTCTATGTCAGGACCGGAGGCTCAGATTATGCTTGTTTAAAGCTGATCCACCACAATTGATGCAATATCAACAAATGGCTTACAATAAAAAGATTTAAATGTAGATGGGGAAGACCAAGCTGCAGCTCTTAAAATATTCTCCATGCGCGAACCCAAAGCAAAAGATTTTGAAGCCATTGCACCTCTAGTGGAATGAGCACCAAATCTGGAAATATCAATTCCTGCTTCATTCAAAAGCCAACGTGTCCATCTGGCCAGAGTAGCCGAGGAAACAGGATGATAAGGTTTAACTAGGGAAATTAGCAATTGACCGCCCCATATCAGAGCAAAATTCTTCTGTACTTACCTCATAAGCCTTGAGACATTGCACAACACACAGCTTGGGATTGTCCACAAAACTGGGATAAGAAACTGATTTCAAATTACACTTGGTACGTCTTGAAATAGAAAAAGTAACTCCCTCTGGAGAAAAAACCTCCCTGCTAAATCCAGGGCCCTAACATCAGACACCCTTTTACAGGAGATTAAAAATAATAACATAGTAAGCTTGGCAGAAAGATGTTGCCTAGAAAGGAACCGATTAGACGGCCAAGACTGTAAAAAACAAAGAACAACATTTACATCCCACAGGGTAGAAAAGTGAGGGCGAGGGGATTGGCTAACCTGATACCCCTCAACAGCTTGCAAGCAATGGGAAGCTCGCCAACTGGCTTACCCACAATTGGCAAGTGACCCGCCAATATAGCCGACTGATAGTTAATAATCGATCTATATGCCAAACCTGACGAAGCTAGAGAGGATGAGAAATTAAAGACCCAAACTGCAATCTGCTGAAGAAGAATCTGAGTTCCGTGCACTGCACAAAGCACTTCATCGGTTCCAAGCGGAAGCATACCTCCTATGCGTACTGGAGGACCAGGATCCCGTAATGAAAGCGGAAGACTCCTGCGAAAGGCCTGGGATATTCCATCTTTCCCTGAAAGACGCCAGGCCACGAGGGCCAACTGACCCGAAAGAACAAGCAGATGAGGAAGGTTCAACGGGTCTTGAAGGAGATTCCTCCTGAACGGGAGAAGAAGCGGATGATCGCAACTCAACTCCATGGCCAACGGAAACCAGGCCTGGGACCTCCAAAGAGGAGTCACCAGAACAAGATCAGCCTGCTGACGCCTTGTCTGCGCCAACACCCTGGGAATCATCAAAAAGGGGGGAAAAGCATACCCCGATCCAGAGACCAATCCTGAAGGAATGCATCCGTCGCTGATGTTTCCAGATCCGGTCTCCAACTTACTAAGCGCTTGATTTGACGGTTGAGCTGGGAAGCAAATAGATCTATCAAAAAGGGACCCCACCAGGCATATAGTGCCGGAAAGACTTTGGGGTGAAGCCTCCAGTCGCTGAAATCTCAAAGGTGCCGAGAATGCCAATCCTCGACCGAGTTGCTGCTCCCTGGCAGATATTCCGCTATCACCGAGATCCTGTGCAGCAGGCAGAAATGCCAAAAATCCTTGTCAATCTCTGCTAGAATGCGAGATCTGTTTCCCCCCACTTTGTTGACATATCTCACCGCCAAGATATTGTCCATACGGAGAAGTATGCAACAGTTTGTTTTGAGCAGGGACAGACTCTTGATTGAAAACGAGCCGCTAGAAGCTCCAGACAATTGATACGTAGGTTCAGCTCTGACTTGGACAAATGATCCCCTGTGGAGACTGAGCCACAACTGGCTCCCCAACCCCACAGACTGGCATCGGACTCTATCACAATCTCCGGGGAAGAGCTGAAAATAGCTCTGCCATTCCACGCCTCCATGTGGTCTAACCACCAATTCATCTCTGAACGAGCCTCCTCCAAAAGGGGAACCTGATCCGCATGCTTGAGAACCATCTGCAGATGGGAAATCTTTAACCTCTGAAGGGCTCTGTAATGGAGAGGGCCAGGAAAAATCGCTTGGATCAAAGAAGAGAGCAGGACCACCATGCGGGCAATCACCCTCAATGATATAGTCTGTCCGGACAATAGCAACCTCAATTCTCTCTTGATTAAATGAATCTTGTGAAGGGGAAGAGCTAACTGAGACCGGATGGAGTCGATCCGGAAGCCCAGAAAATCCATCTGCTGAGCCAGAATTAGAACCGACTTCTGGACATTGATTATAAATCCCAGGTTCTGAAGCAGGGAAATGGTCCAATCTAGATGAGAAAGGAGAAGACGAGAGTCTTGAGCCATAATGAGAATGTTGTCTAGATAAATTATTAGACGTACCACTCGAGAACGAAGGTACTCTACCACTGGTCGCATTACCTTTGTGAAGCACCAAGGGGCTGATGAGAGACCAAATAGGAGAACCTTGTACTCGTAACAGAGGCCTTCCCACTGAAATTGAAGAAACCTTCGGTGGGGAGGGAAAATAGGAATGGTTAGATAAGCATCCTTGAGGTCTAGACGAACCATCCAGTCTCCTTCCTGGAGGATGTCCCTCAACAAGTGGATACCCTCCATCTTGAAGTGTTGATAAACTAAGAATCAGTTGAACTCCTTTAGGTTCAAAACAAGACACGACCCACCTCCTTTCTTGTTTACAAGAAACACAGGACTGAGAAAACCGGAAGGGTGCTTTGAGGTCTTGACAAAAGCACCTTTTGCCAAAAGCGCAGAAACTTCTGCGGAAATGAAACTGCACTCCAGAAGGGAAAAAATACATTGGACGGGGAGGGACAAATTGGACAGGAGAATCGTAAAACTTGAGTTTAAAACCTTGAATGGTCTTGAGGACCCAAGCATCACAAGTAACTTTGCACCACTCTTGCAGAAAATCCCTTGTCCTGCCCCCCAAAATTACCTCTGAACTTACTATCAGGCTCACCTGTAGATCCTGCTTCCTGGGAGAAGGATCGGTTTCCCTTGGATCTCCCTCTGCAGAATCTGGAGCGACCCGCTCTTGGGCGTGAGGGGTAGAAAGTTGAGGAGGAGGTGTCATACTCTTGGAAGCCACCTCTTCCATGGTGGTAGTATCCACGTTGAGGGCCTTGATGGTTGAAGCGGCCGAAGGCATGCCCTCTGTAGCATCCAGCCCCTCAAAAAAGTGGACTAAGGACCCTCTTGAGGAATGGGGAGCCAAACAGTAAGCCTTGAGCCATGAGACCTGACTCAGAAGAAGCAAGGTCTGCTAACTTGGGGTCCAGCTTAATCAAAATGGAGTGACAACGCTCTGAAGAAATAGCACAATTTGCATTACTCAGGAAACAAAGGGCTCTTTGGGCCCAACCCATGAAAACGTCAGGGTTAATGGCCTCACCTGACTCCTTGGCCTGAAAAGCAAATTCCAAAATCTTCGTCAAAGGGCCTTAGACATTAAAAAGTTTATCCTGACAAGCTCGCCAGGTGCGATCAATGCCCTTCTTTGGATCTCTAGAGTACTTCATCAAAAAGGTGACCAAGGTAGGGTCCAATTCCGGAGTCTCCGTTACTTTAGAGGAGAAATCCAGTCTGGGGCACTCAGACCGCAACCTCGACTGAACTTCTTTATCAAATCCGTGTCTAATGTGGGATTCCACATAATCTGCCACTTCAGGAGGGTGCATCCATAAGGAAGATCGTGGATGGACAATGTCTTCCAGCACAATCGTTAGGACCTTAGGAGTAGGCAGAGGTTCCTCCTGGTGATGAGATTTCTTTTTGCGTTTATGGGGAGGATCATCCCCTGGCTCAGATGAATGGTCTGAAGAGGAAGAAGCCAGATCTTCTCTGGACTTAGCCTTTTGAGATGCCGCATTATAGTCGTGCTCTTTAGCCATGGCCCTGATAAGGCTTTCAAAATCCGCAGCATGCAGGTTATGGCACTGTTGGAGTGATTGGGAACCACCAGACAGGGAGGGTCCTATTATTGTCTGAGCGCCCGATAGGGCTACCCATCCCTGCTGCTCCGCAAAACCAATAAGGTGATGCTTAATGGGTCTGATTGCCTGCATCAAGGCTTGATTAACAGTATGACACACTCCAGCATCCAATGCATAAGCCAAATCTTGCTCAAAGGACCCAGCAGAATCACCCAAGTAGTACTCATCACCAACCTGGTCTTCATAACCAGCCATGCTGTAAAACAGCAGATAGGGCTCCAAAGGAGCAATAAGTCTGAAAAAACAAGAAAAGTAGGCCAGAAAACCAACCCTCAATACAGGGAGTTAAATATATATGAACTCAATAAGAAAAAATATATGGGGCGTCATATATAAATGCAGAGTAATTGGGATGTGGAGGGAGCTGCCCTACAGACAAGAAAAGACCAGGCCCAGCCTGAATAGAAATATTTTTCAACCCCAAGAATCTCTAATTGCGGTGTAACACGGGGAGCAATACCACAGGCAAAAGAGACGATCGCATGTGTCTCTTCGTGTAAATGAAAAAACGCTCTGCAACATGCAAGCGTGATAAAAATAGCTTACAATCCTGAAATATAGAGCGAAGACTGCGCGGCACAGTTGCGCGTCCTCGCTCCCCTTCTCTCACTTCACCAGATGAAAGGGTGCGATCCGAGCTGCCGCGCCAGGAGGGAAAAAAATCAGCTCCCAAAATAGAAACAATTAAGAAAAAACGCTTGTCGCGCGATAAGGCAAATAACATACACAAGCGAAGTAAGGATAAAATGCATTAACTGGCTGCAAAGCAGCAAAGAAAGAGGAGTTGAATTATGTGAGGCAGTGTTTTATAGGAGTCCTCCTCTATGGTCATCATGTGTTGATGGGACTATTGGGATTTGTATTTTTTTCTGTTCTTTACTTTGACTGGCTGCTGTTAAACATGAAGCATAGAAAGAGAAGCATAATCTGAGCCTCCGGTCCTAACATAGAATGATAAACTCACACGAGCTGTGATGCTTCCGAAGCAGCATTGTTACGCCCCTGAGTGTGACACATCCAAAGGGATGCAGTGCACTCACAGTGCTTCACACCTGTTTTCTGACAAACAGGAGCAGCGTGTACGTTCCTGTGCACCGGACCATTGAATCATGGGAGTTGTAGTCTTCCTCGGTCCACTCTCTATTGGAGGGACAGGAAATCATGAGATATCAAGATTCCCTATTGCTCTAACAGTATGTACAGTGTTACATATAACACTGCTCATTTTCGAACATAGACTTGTCCTGTCATTATCATTTATCAGTGCAATGAGTAGATACTCAGAATTTTCTTCAGTATGTGTACTTTTAGAAAATGTCACTGGTTGTTGGATGAATCTATGGGAACACATATGAAAAGTAATAAAACTGAAATAAACCTGCTCAAAACTCCTAGAATCCAAATCCACTACTACCACTATAGTGTTAAATTGTTTCTTATTTTCAGACCTGACTCAGGGAGAACAGACCTTAAATACCCTAGACTACTAGTGTCTCCTCCAAAACAACAAAAACAAAAGCATCACAAGCAGGGGCATACCACTGGACAATATCCTTACGTAAGAAGAACTGTTAGAGTATTTTCCTGAGGTGTCTGAGTTCATTTTAGATACACTAAGGGAGATTCAGCTGAATCATTTGAATTTCATCATACAGTTCCTTTTTATTTATTGCCAATTTGAAGACCCATCTTTGCTCCTTCTGTAGGAATCTATTGCTGATTCCTTCCAACCCAAGGTTTGAGCTTTTCAATACATGACTATCTCATATCTTTAGCGCAATTTTGTTGATGCTTTTTTTGCATCTGATTGTGCTCCTATGTTCACTTATACAGATTTAGATTTTCCTCTTTGTCATTCCAATGTAGCAGAGGCAAGCACATGGACAGGTGACAACATATATTACATTGCTGCTGTTGCAATTAATATGTGACCTCTGCTTCCAAGGCCTGGGGATGTCAAGATCCATTGTTTTGGTTTGTGTGGGGAAACGACATACTGAACAACTACAACAGGGAAAATGTCCTTTAATGTGGGAATGTTCCACAAAGTTGTTTGCCGTTCTGAAGTTTTCTTCAATGTATTACTGTGCACCAACCTGTCACTTGTACCTCTGTTTCTTCTGAATGAAAAAAGTGTTTTTTTGAAAGACAATTGGTCAGAAGTGAGAGAGCACCAATGTTTTTTTTTTTTTTTTTAATGATATTGGATGAAGAATTGTAAGTGCTCGCAAAAATGAGGTAATTATTGTCCTGCTTGGTTTTGGTCTCAAGGAGGGCATCTCTAGGGATGTGTTGTGCCCTCTTCTGTGCTTTAGTAATGATTCTTCTGGATATTCTTTTTCCTTCAACTTCTTGACACTTTTTTGGAAAAGTTTGTGAAGATTCGTCAAACGGCGCCAAAGATAAAGCCAAGTCAAAAATGCTTTTTCTATTGAAACTAGGTCCTGACTATAACTACCTACTCGCGACTGGTGATAACGCCCTCTCCTGCCCTCCACCATCTTTGCTGCCAAAAGCTCCAGGGTTTGACTGCAGATGACCCCGGCCCTGAATTGTGGACTTTGCAGGTCTCATTCACCCCTCATTAAATCCTGCTGGCTGCTTGAATGAGGTGAGGCAGAATAGCAGGTTACTGTGTAAATGTTAAGTGGTGTCTCTAATGTGATAAAAGAGCTGAATGAAACATGAGCCTGCACAACTCTGTGATTAATGTGCACGTTCATTCAACCCTCTCTCATAAACTGGGACAAGTCTTTGTTTAGACAAAAAGTATTGTGATGCCGAGATAGTTGTTAAAAAACTGGGACTGTCTGGATAAAACCAGGACATCTGGTCACTCTAGCTAGTGGGCATATCTTATGAACCACATATCCCTTCAATGACCAAATAACTACTACTATGTATACACATAAATATATTAATAAAATAATTTAAAAAAAAATGTTTTTTTATAATTGGGGAAACCCCCAAATGCCCCCATTTTTTAATTCCCATTACTATCACCTACTCCTACACATACCTAAACCCTAAAAATACCCTTAACACCCTAAACCTTTAACCAGCCCTAAACCCTACAAACACCCTTACCACCTAATACACTTATCCTACCTTACTTAAACCCTAAAACACCTTTACCACCCTACTCTTTCTCACCCCTAAACCACCTACTCTTACTGTAGGAGGCTAGCCTGGTGTGTGGTGGGTACCTATGGTACTTATACCGGGTATCCTTTATTAGTGTACTGTAGTCAGAGTCTAGAAGCCAGGCTCTCAAGAGGCAGCTGTGGATGAGCAGCCAAGGCTTATCTAGGAGACATGCAAAACTCATGCAAAATCTCTGTAGTCACACAGTACTCAAAAACATGAAAGAAAACACTCAGTGTTACAAAAATAAAGGTACTTTATTTTGGTGACACAAATACCAAAAATACCATAGAGACTACACTCCCTCAGGAGGCCAGTAATACACCAGTTATATACACCAGTATGCAGAAATAGGCATAAAAACAGTAAGAAAACTGTGCAATTAGTGAAAATCACATTAGTTAGAACTGGGCCTAGGGGGAAGACAAACCATACACTAAGAAAGTGGAATGAGAAAGTCGGTCCCCCACCTAGGCAAGTGTAGTGTGTAGAGGGGTGCTGTGAGTACTAGAGAAACCCACAGGTAAGTACCACAACCCACCCCAGCGACCAGGAAAACAGGTGTACATCACAGTAAGTTTCCCAGAACAAACACAGAGAAGTAAAGAAGATTATTGCAAAGCCCAGAAAAGACTGCAAGACACCCACAGTGGATTCCTGGACAAGAAGACCTGTGGAAGAAGGGGACCAAGTCCAAGAAGCACAGAAGAGTCCAGCATTAATAGGAGCTCCTGCTAACCCGGATGAAGGTGCGAAAGGAGAACCACCGGTGGAAAAGAAAAGTCAGTACTGCACCCAAGAAGACGAAGTCGGGTTTCTGTAGGGTGCAAGTGATGTCCCATGCTGGATGGAGGATTGCAGTTGGGTTTGCTTCGTCGGAGTCCACCAACAAGCCTTTGTAGGAGGCTGGCCTGGCTTATAGTGGGTACCTTGTGGTACTTACACCTTGTGCCAGGTCCAGTGATCCCTTATTAGTAGAATAGAGGTGTTTCTAGCAGCTTAGGATGTTAGAGGTAGCTATGGCAAAGCAATTTAGGCTGATCTAGGTCATGCAAAGTCCTACTATACCACTTATATCATATAGCATAATATCATAAAAAACACAATACTTAGAGTTACTAAAAATAAAGGTACTTTATTTTAGTGACAATGGTGGTCATTACAACCTCGGCGGTCTTTTTGAAAGACCGCTGAGGGACCGCCATGCTGAAGACCGCCAGTGCAGGCGGTTTTCCACTCGGTGAATAATGACTGCTGGCAGCCCTCTGTCCTTTTTCGGACAGAGAGCCGCCAGCAGCCATACTGGCGGTCGGCGGGGAAGTGGAGGTTGCTCCACCTCCACCGCCCATCATCAGAACACCGCCCATCGAATCACGTTCCGTGATTCGGCGTGGCGGTGTTCTGGTGATGGGGTGCTGGCGGTGAAGCAGCCCCCATGGATCCGGCCCCTTCCCGGATGATCAACGGACCAGGTTTAGTTGATCGTCCGTTAGCGGTGGGGGTTGTCCATTAGGGGTGGGGGTGGAGGTGTGTTGTGTGTTGTGTGCGTGCATGGAGGTGTGCGTGTGAGTATGTAGAGGGGGTGTGTGAGTGCGTGAATGCATGCGGGGGTGTAGTGTGTTCGGAAATGTGTGCGTGTTTGTCTGTATGTATGTCTGTATGGATGTGTGCGTTTATGTCTGTATGTGGGTGTGCGTGTATTACTGTGTGTGTGTCTGTAGGCATGTTTGTTGGTATGAGTGCGGGTATGTGTGTAGGTGGTGTATGCATGCGTGTACGGTGTGTGTCTGTGTAGCAATGTTGGGGGTAGGGGTGGGGAGGGGGTCCTGCCACCTTTGGGAGGTGGCAGGGGGTGTGGGGGAGGACTCATGGTTGGGGTTGGGGGGTGGGGGAGACCCCTATCAGTGCCAGGAAGGAATTCCCTGGCACTGATAGTGCTTACTGCCATGGATTTCATGGTGGTTCCCAACCCCATGAAATCAATGGCAGTCAGCCGGGTCGTGATACCGCGGGTGGTCTTATGACGGCCGCCAGGCTGGAGACCCAAGTCGCCAGCCCAGTGGTCGGAACGGAGAATGGTAACTGCCATGGTCATAATTCCATTTTTTTCCCGCCAGCCTGATAATACTGCCACTTCTCCACCGACCGCCAGGGTCATATTGAGGGCCATTATGCCGAAAGTATCTCAGAGGAAACCCTCACTCAGGAGGTAAGTAATATACACAAATGATATGTACACAAACCCAAAACAGGTAAGTAACAGTAAGAAAAGTAGTGCAAACAATGTAGAATCACAATAGGATGCAATAGGTAGACATAGGCCTAGGGGCAACACAAACCATATACTCCAAAAGTGGAATGCGAATCACGTATGGACCCCAGGCCTAGGGTAGGTTGTAGAGGGTCGCTGGGACTGTGAGAAAACAGTAAGGGTGTCCAAAATACCCCACCCCAAGACCCTGTAAAGTAGGAGTAAAGTTACCCTACTACCCCAGAAAGACAGTAGAGTCGTTATAGGGGATTCTGCAAGAACCACAACTGCTACCAAAGCACTGAAGAGGGATTCCTGGACCTGAGGACCTGTAAAAGAAGGGGACCAAGTCCAAGAGTCACGCAAGTGTCCAGGGGAGCAGAAGCCCACTAAACCCCGGATAAAGGTGCAAAAGGGCTGCCTCTGGGTGGAAAAAGCCAAAGATTCTGCAACAACGGAAGGAGCCAGGAACTTTTCCTTTTCTAAGAAGATGTCCCACGGCGTGGAGGAGGATGCAGGAGTGTTTCCATGCAGAAATACTACAAACAAGCATTGCTAGCTGCAAGAGTCGTGGTTAAGGATTTTGGGTGCTGCTGGGGCTCAGGAAGGACCAGGATGTAGCCCCTTAGAGGAGGAGACAGAAGGGGCACTCAGCAACTCAGAGAGCCCCCAAAGAAGCAGGCAGCACCCGCAGAAGTACCAGAACAGGCACTTAGAAGATCTGAGGACAGTGGTCGACTCAGAGTCACAAAGGAGGGTCCCACGACGTCAGAGTCCAACTCAGTGGATTGGGCAATGCAGGACAGAGTGCTGGGGACCCAGGCTAGGCTGTGCACAAAGGAAGTCCTTGAAAAGTGCACAGAAGCCAGACAAGCTGCAAATCACATTGTACATAGGTTTGCTGTCTGGCGTGGGGAGGCAAGGACTTACCTCCACCAAATTTGGACAGAAGGGCCACTGGACTGTGGGAGACACTTGGACACAGCTCCTGTGTTCCAGGGACCAAACTAGTCAGGATGAGAGGGGACCCAGAGGACCAGTGATGCAGAAGTTTGGTGCCTGCGTTGGCAGGGGGAAGATTCCGTCGACTCACGGGAGATTTCTTCTTGGCTTCCAGTGCAGGGTGAAGGCAGACAGCCCCCAGAGCATGCACCACCAGGAAGCAGTCGAGAAAGCCGGCAGGATGAGGCACTACAATGTTGCTGGTAGTCGTCTTGCTACTTTGTTGCGGTTTTGCAGGCCTCCTGGAGCAGTCAGTGGTCGATCCTTGGCAGAAGTCAAAGAGAGAAGTGCAGAGGAACTCTGGTGAGCTCTTGCATTTGTTATCTGAGGAATAGCCCAGAGGAGAGACCCTAAATAGCAAAAAAGGAGGTTTGGCTACTAAGAAAGGAGGCTTGGCTACTGAAAGAGGTAAGCACCTATCAGGAGAGGTCTCTGACGTCACCTGCTGGAACTGGCCACTCAGAGCAGTCCATTGTGCCCCAACACCTCTGAATCCAAGATGGCAGAGGTGTGGGACACACTGGAGGAGCTCTGGGCACCTCCCCTGGGAGGTACTGGTCAGGGGAGTGGTCACTCTCCTTTCCTTTGTCCAGTTTCATGCCAGAGCAGGGCTGGGGGATCCCTGAACCAGTTTAGACTGACTTATGCAGAGATGGGCACCATCTGTGCTCATCAAAGCATTTCCAGAGGCTGGGGGAGGCTACTCCTCCCCAGCCCTTCACACCTATTTCCAAAGGGAGAGGGTGTAACACCCTCTCTCAGAGGAAATCCTTTCTTCTGCCTTCCTGGGACTGGGCTGCCCAGACCACAGGGGGACCGAAACCTATCTGAGGGGTTGGCAGCAGCTGCAGTGGAGACCCCGGAAAGGCAGTTTGGCAGTACCCGGGTTCTGTGCTAGAGATCCGGGGATGCATGGAATTGTCCCCCCAATACCAGAATGGTCATGTTAAGAGTTACCATTGTGATGCTACATATAGGTAGTGACCTATATGTAGTGCACGCGTGTAATGGTGTCCCCGCACTCACAAAGTCCGGGGAATTTGCCCTGAACAATGTGGGGGCATCTTGGCTAGTGGCAGGGTGCCCACACACTAAGTAACTTGGCACCTAACCTTCACCAAGGTGACTTATCTCTAGGGGTCAACCTTCTGCTGATAAAAGCAACTGGTTGATCCTGGCCCACAGATTTCAGTTGTGATAGTACTGCCCCAACCCCTAATTCAGATTCATCAGTTTGTACAATGAATTTCTTGGAGTAACAAGGGCTTTTTAGGACAGGTGCAGAGCACATGGCCTGTTTTAGCTCCTCAAAAGCTTTTTGACAGCTAGCTGTCCACAATACCTTCTTAGGCATCTTCTTGCTAGTGAGATCATTAAGAGGGGCTGCAAGAGAGCCATAATTATTTGTGAATCTCCTATAATACCCTGTGAGGCCTAAAAGGCTCTCCCCTGGGTTTGAGTTGTAGGGGGAACCCAATCCATGATAGTTTGGATTTTCCCCTGTAGTGGTGCAAGCTGTTCTCCACCAACCAGGTGGCCCAGATAAACCACTTTCCCCTGTCCTATCTGGCACTTTGAAGCCTTGATAGTGAGGCCTGCCTTTTTCAGGGCCTCCAAAACTTTCCATAGGTGGACCTGGTGATCATCCCAGGTTGAGCTAAAGACAGCAATATCATCTAGATATGATGCACTGAAAGCTTCCAACCCTTGCAGGACTGTGTTCACCAACCTCTGAAAAGTGGCAGGTGCATTTTTCAAACCAAAGGGCATTACTGTGAATTGGTAGTGCCCTCCAATGGTAGAAAATGCAGTCTTGGGTTTAGCATCTTCTGATAACCTAATCTGCCAATACCCTGCAGTTAGATCAAAAGTGCTTAGATGCTTGGCAGAAGCCAGTGTATCTATAAGCTCATCTGCCCTGGGTATAGGGTGAGCATCTGTCTTGGCTACTTGATTGAGCCCTCTATAATCTACACAAAACCTCATCTCCCTCTTTCCATCTTTGGTGTGAGGTTTTGGTGCAAGCACAACTGGGCTAGCCCAGGGGCTTTCTGAAGGCTCAATCACCCCTAAGTCCAACATTTTTTGCACCTCTTGTTTAATGCAGTTCCTGACATGGTCAGGCTGCCTATACATTTTACTTTTGACAGGCAGGCTGTCTCCAGTATCAATTGTATGTTCACACCAGGAAGCTGTACCTGGTACAAGTGAAAAGAGGTCTGAAAACTGACTCAAGAGATTGATACAGTTGTCTTTCTGTTCTGCAGTAAGTCAATCTGCTAAGATTACTCCCTCCACTAAGTCATCAGCTTCAGTTGTGGAGAAGAGATCAGGGAGACGGTCACTCTCTTTTTTTTTTTCTGTCCCTCATCTGTTGCCATGAGCAGGGTGATATCAGCCCAGTCATAGTAGGGTTTTAGGCGGTTGACATGAATCACCCTAAGGGGACTCCTGGCAGTGCCTAGGTCTACCAAATAGGTAACCTCACCCTTCTTTTCAACAATTAGATGGGGTCCACTCCATTTGTCCTGGAGTGCTCTTGGGGCCACAGGCTCCAATACCCACACCTTCTGTCCAGGGTGGTAATGAGTCAGGACAGTCTTCTGGTCATGCCATTGCTTTTGCAACTCTTGGCTGGCCTGGAGGTTTTTACTGGACTTTTTCATAAACTCAGCCATTCTGGATCTTAGGCAAAGTACATAGTCCACTATGTCCTGTTTAGTAGCTTTTAAAAGTTGTTCCCGACCCTCCTTCACAAGAGCAATTGGACCTCTTACAGGGTGTCCAAAGAGGAGTTCAAAGGGGCTGAAACCCACTCCTTTTTGGGGTACCTCCCTGTAAGCAAAAAAGGAGGCAAGGTAACATGACATCCCATCTCCTTCTGAGTTTTTCAGGGAGTCCCATTATCATACCTTTGAGAGTTTAATTAAACCTCTCAACCAGACCATTTGTTTGTGGATGGTAGGGGGTGGTGAACATGTAGGTTACACCACACTCCTTCCACGTTGCTTTTAGGTATGCAGACATGAAGTTACTAACTCTGTCTGACACCACTTTCTTAGGGAATCCCACTCTGAAAAAGATTCCCAGGAGGGCCTTTGCCACTGCAGGAGCTGTAGTGGTCCTTAAGGGGATGGCTTCAGGATACCTAGTGGCATGGTCAACCACCACCAGAATAAAAGTGTTTCCAGAAGCTGTGGGAGGGTCAAGGGGGCCAACAATATCAACCCCTTCCCTCCCAAAGGGTACCTCAATCACTGGCAGTGGGATTAAGGGAGCCTTTGGGGTACCACCTGTCTTGCCACTGGCTTGACAGGTGACACAGGAGAGACAAAACTCATTTGTGTCTTCTGACATGTGAGGCCAATGAAAGGGAGGAACCAGTCTGTCCCTAGTTTTACTTTGCCCCAGGTGCCCAGCAAGGGAATGTCATGGGCCAAAGTCAACAAAAACTCTCTGTATTGCAGAGGGAAGACCAATCTTCTGGAGGCACCAGGTGTGGGTTCCATAAGTTCCCAGTACAGGAGGTTGTTCTCTCAGTACCCCCTGTGGGTGCCACTGACATCCCCTGCTTCTTCTTTGACAGCTTTCTTTCTCAAACCCTCAACTGTGGGACACGTTTGCTGAGCCACACTTAACTCCTCCCTGGCAGGCCCCCCTGCACCTAAAAGTTAATCTGTGTCAACTTGAAGTTCTTCAGATGTAGGTTCCTCAAAGGGGGAACCTTGGAGGGAGGCATAGGGGGTAATTTCTTACCCTTCCTACCCTTGCTTTTGGGAAGCTCTTGGGCCATATTTTCAGGATCCAAGTTTCCCTGTTCCCTTTGCTTTTTGGTCTGAGCCCTTGTCAAAAAAAAATATGCACAGGAGTGGCCAGCATGGCTGCATGGGACTCCAACTCTACTTCAGCCCAAGCTGAAGTCTCCAAGTCATTCCCTAGTATACATTCTACAGGAAGGTCTATAGATACTACATCTTTTTTAGGACCAGTAGCACCCCTCTCCCAGCTGAGATCAACAACTGCCATGAGGTGGCTCACAGTACTGTTGTGGGCGTCAGTCATGTGGTACTGATGAACAAGTAGGTGTTGCTCAGGGGACACCAGTTTTCCAGTCACCATGGTGACACTGGCACCTGTGTCCCTGTAGGCCTCAAACTGAACACCATATATTAGAGGTTGTTGCTCGTACTTATCCATACTAAGGGTAAAATCAACAAGGGTGGTAAAGTCAATGCCACCATCAGAGACTAAAACAGCCTCAGTGGTTTCCCTAACTAAGCCAGCCTCCATTACACTTCCCAGAGTTAGCCCTGCTACACCCTTGGATTGACTATTGCTGCTATTAGTCATCCCACCCCCTCTGCTATTGCTAGGGGCACTAGTTGTAGCAGTGGAGGTAATGGCAGTGGGAGGTTTGGTGTTTTTCTTAGGGTGAGAGCTGTCCCCTGCCCTATGGCCTTTATTCTTACAAATATAGCACCAAGAATTTGTGGTCTGATTGTGATGTGAAGAGGATTTAGACCCACCCGAAGAGTTCTGTGGGCCTGATGAAGACTCTTTACTTTTATCTTTGTCCCCACCTTTGTCATTAGACTTACCATCCTTCTTCTTGTCCTTGTCACTCCCTGTATGAGCTTTCCTGCTCACTCTTGTTCTGACCCATTGTTTGCTTTCTTTCCCAATTCTTGGGGAGAACTCAGATCTGAGTTTACCAAGTACTGGTGCAACAAGTCAGACAAAGAAATATTGAAAATATGCTCTCTCAGTAATAGATTGTACAAGCCTTCAAAATCAGACACTTTGCTGACATGTAACCAGCCTTTTACAACTTTAACAGAATAGCCCACAAAGTCAACCCAATTACTGAGAGACCTTTTTTCTGATCTCCTTGAACTTGATTCTATATTGTTCAGTGGTGAGACCAAAGCTATCTAAGAGTGCTATTTTAAGTATGTTTTAGTTGTCTGTATCTTCCTCTCTGACAGCGAGGAGTCTATCCCTCCCCTTATCAGAAAAAGACAACCTGATAATAGCAGCCCACTGCATGTGAGGGACCCTCTGAACTTTACAGGCCCTCTCAAGTGCAGAAAACCCCTAATAGATGTCATCCCCCACCTTGTACATGGTAACAATCTTGTGTACGTTTCTAGAATCCAAGGAGTCCTCCCTGACTCTGTAGTCTCTGAAACTTGAGCTGTTGCTGCTACCACCATGGGGTGCTAACCCCTGCCTCTCCCTCTCCACTGTCCTATCTAGGGCTAGATGTTGCTATTGCAGTCTTAGCCTGGCCTCCTCCAGTCTCAGTTTCCTGAGCTCTCTATCTATAGATTCATCTCCTGGAGTTGTGCAATTGGATCCCTCAGACACCGAGGTGATATGGGAATGGGCAGAGGTGGATCTTTCCCTAGCTTTTGTGACCCTAGTGACCCGAACTCTGGGTGTAAAGGGAGCCCTACCTGAGTGACTACCATTCCCACTACCAGCTACACTAGAAGGTCTGCTAGATACAAGATCTTTGGACGAGTCCTCCCCTGAACCTGAAAGTTGATTCTCTGATTTTATGGGGTCAGAATCTCCCTCCTCCTCCTGGCTACCAGCATGCTCCTGGTCATCCTGGAGACAGAAGCTCAAAATAAAATTCTTGTTGGGGTTCTGCTCCTCATCTAGTTTCATGTCTATACAAAGATCCTTCAATTCCTTGAAGGTCATGCCCTCATAGGGAGTACCCATGACCTCAGAGCTAGGTCCAGCAGTAGACATAATGTGTGTGTTAGGGTGGTGAAGATAGAAACTAACCCACCTAACGTCTAGTCTCTAAGATAGGAAAGTAAGAGACTAGATCCTTATACTAGGTATTTTTTTATAGCTCTAGGTATAGAGTAGTCTTTCTTGTGGAAAGCACCAGGTGACAGAGTGATAAGGCTATTGCAAGTACTTATCCCACCGCTGCCACCAATGTAGGAGGCTGGCCTGGTTTGTAGTAGATACCTAAGGTACTTACACCTTATACCAGGTCCATTTATCCCTTATTAGTGAAATGTAGGCAGTGTCTAGAAGCCAGGCTCTCTAGAAGTAGCAGTAGCTGAGCAGCCAAGGGTTATCTAGGAGACATGCAAAGCTCATGCAATACCACTGTAGTCACACAGTACTCACACACATGAAAGAAAACCCTCAGACCCACATTATGACATTGACGGTCTTTTCAGAACGCCGTGGAGGAGGAAATCTACCTGCCAGATTATGATACACAAACACAAAACTGACAGAAATCAGCCACAACAACCATTCCGCCAGACCAAATGGAGGAGAAAAACTGTTGGACCCACCACCCTCCCTGCCACGCCAGCAGTGCACCACCCTCCAAATTATGGACCTCAAATCACCACAGAGGACACGCAACAGTGGTCATCCATTGGCGGTGCAGACCGCTGCGGTAGAATTGGGAACCCAACACCAACAGAAGCCAACATTGGCCAGATTGAAAAACCCACACCTGACACATGTACATACACCATACACACCCACCAACAGCACTATAATACACACCCAGCACAACCCACAATCCTTTGCAAACACAAAAAACTAACTACACCTCACCTTTCACGCATCACACATTACACAACATACCCCTATCACACACTGCACAACATACACATTACACATGCCACACAATAGGCATGTACCCACAGAAGAATCCCTGTTTCACAGATAAGGAGTTGCGGGTGATGATGGAGGAAATTGTCAGGGTAGAGATAAAGCTGTTTGGTGCACAGGTCCAGTAGATATCCAATGCCAGGAAGATGGGGTGATGATGGAGGATCGTGGACACGGTGAAGTCCGTGTGAACATATCCACGCACAAGGGATGACATTCGCAAGAGGTGGAACGAACTACAGGGGAAGGTGCGTGCAGTGACCTCCAGGCACCATGTCGCCATCATGAAGCATGACGGTGGACCTCCACCTTCTCCCCCTCAGCTGACAGCATGGTAGGAGAAAGTCTTGGCAATCTTGCATCCTGAGGGCCTCACTGGAGTCACTAGAAGGGTGGACACTGGTAAGTCACCATTACTAACCTACCACCACCGATACCTGCATGGCATGTCACCCCCTCACCCGGACTCCCTTCACCCACTCCATCCCATACAGTTAACCACCTCCATAGCCACCCTCAATTGTGTACCCCTGCATTCTCTACCCACTGACAACTCCCAGCTCTGCATGCACATGCAACAGTAATGCATGGGCAGCATGTAGTACTACCAATCCCACAATCCACCAGCATACACTAACCAAAGGTGGGAGGACAACACCCAACCCATAGGGAAAGCCAGAAATGCTGAATATGTGACAAAAAATTACTGTAACAAATCTTTTACATGTCCACAGGTACTCCAGCCAATGACAGAGGTGAGCATGTGGGACGGCAACCCAGTCCTCCACCAGAAGATGCCCTCAATGATGACAGCAACTCTGGATGACCCAATTTGGATGATCTTTCTGACCCATCTACGACCACTGGCCAGTCGGCTTCCACATCCCACACCCAGTCCACCACAGAGGCCCCCATCTGACTCCAACACCACAGCATCCACCCAACATCCCCAAACCTCTGTCCCCAGGACACGTCAATCAGTTGTGTGACCACATGTAGAGTGACACAAGTTGACATAACACAGGTAAGACAATGAAGGTCCTGGTCTAAGTGGGAGTGGGCACACCATTCAGGGGGCACAGGCACAGGGGGCCAGGGCTATTGGGAGCTTTGCTGTGCACCAGGGGGAGGTCCAACCCAGGGAACCAACTGCCTAGGAGGTACTCACACATGTCGTGGGGGCCTACCAACAATCCAAGGACAGGATGGGCCAGGTGATTTACATCTTGCATGAGAACCAGCGGCTGGTAAACCACCAGGAGGTCATGCAGCAATTGCAGGGCTTAAATGCCAACATGGTCTCCATTGCAGGGGTGCTGGGTGACATGGCAAACACGATGCGTGAGTACACAGCACACCAGCGGGTCCCTTCCATTAGCCAGTGTATGCCCAACCAACAACATCTGCTGCAGCTAGTGGACAGGAGGACCTGCCACATCACTCACAGCCTACCAGCACCCCTCCCACTGCAGAAGGTGAACAACTCCGCAAACGTTCCCTGTGACCCAGACAGACACCAGAGACTGTTGCCAAGACCTACACCACCGCCAGGAAATGAGCGCTTCCTGAATGTCTCCCTTGTGTACCACTGAGACACCTTGTTCACTGTTCACTTTGGACTGTCATTGCTCCTTTCCTATAGCCCCATGGATACTGGACCTGTGCTACAAACTGTAGGAGGCTGGCCTGGCTTATAGTGGGTACCTGATGGTACTAACACCTTGTGTCAGGTCCAGTTATCCCTTATTAGTAGATTAGTAGTGTTCTAGCAGCTTAGGCTGATAGAGGTAGCTATATCAGAGCAGCTTAGGCTGAACTAGGAGACATGCAAAGTTCCTACTATACCACTTATATCATATCACACTATATCCTAAGAATCACAATACTCAGAGTTACTAAAAAAAAAGGTACTTTATTTTAGTGACAATGGTGGTCATTACAACCTCAGCGGTCTTTTTGAAAGATCGTTGAGGGACCGCCGTGCTGAAGACCGCCAGTGCAGGCGGTTTTCCGCTCGGCAAATTATGACTGCTGGCAGCCCTCCGTCCTTTTTCGGATGGAGAGCCACTAGCAGCCATACTGGCGGTCGGCGGGGAAGGGGAGGTTGCTCCACCTCCACCGCCCCATCATCAGAACACCGCCCACTGAATCACGTTCCGTGATTCGGCGTGGCGGTGTTCTGGTGACGGGGTGCTGGCGGCGGAGCAGCCCCCATGGATCCCGTCCCCTCCCGGAGGATCAACGGACCAGGTAAGTTGATCGTCCGTTAGGGGAGGGGGGTGGGGGAGTGTTGTGTGTTGTGTGTGTGCATGGAGGTGTGCGTGTGAGTATGTAGAGGGTGTGTGTGTGTGTGCGTGAATGCATGCGGGGGGTGTAGTGTGTTCAGAAATGTGTGCGTGTCTGTCTGTATATATGTCTGTATGGATGTGTGCATGTATGTCTGTATGTGGGTGTGCGTGTATGACTGTGTGTGTCTGTAAGCATGTTTGTTGGTATGTGTGCGGGTATGTGTGTTGGTGGTGTATGCATGCGTGTACGGTGTGTGTCTGTGTAGCAATGTTGGGGGTAGGGGTGGGGGTCCTACCACCTTTGGGGGATAGCAGAGGGGTGTGGGGGGAGGACTTGGGGGTGGGGGTGGGGGGTGGGGGAGACCCCTATCAGTGCCAGGGAAGGAATTCCCTGGCACTGATAGTGCTTACCGCCATGGATTTCATGGCGGTTCCCAACCCCATGAAATCCATGGTGGTCAGCCGGGTCGTGATGCCGCTGGCGGTCATGTGACGGCCGCCGGACTGGAGACCCAAGTCTCCAGCCCAGCGGTCGTCTCTGCCCTGGCGGTTGAAACAGAGAAGTGGCGGATGACCATGGCGGTAACCGCCATGGTCATTATTCCATTTTTTTTTCCGCCAGCCTGTTGGCGGTAATACCTCCACTTCTCCGCCGACCGCCAGGGTCATAATGAGGGCCAATGTGTCAGAAATATCTCAGAGGATATACTCCCTTAGGAGGTAAGTAAAATACACAAAATATATACACAAACCAAAATCAGGTAAGTAAACAGTTAGAAAAGTAGTGCAAACACTGTAGAATACAAAAGGATGCAATAGGCCTAGGGGCAACACAAATTATATACTCTAAAAGTAGAATGAGAACCACAAATGGACAGCAGGCCTAGTGTAGTGTGTAGAGGGTCGCTGGGAGTGTAAGAAAACACTAAGGGTGTCCAAGATACCCCACGCCAAGACCCTGAAAACTAGGAGTAAAGTTACCCTACTTCCCCAGAAACACACTAAAGTCGTGATAGGAAATTCTGCAAAGGCAACAACTGACTACAAAGCACTGAAGATGGATCCCTGGACCTGAGGACCTGTAAAGGAAGGGGACCAAGTCCAAGAGTCACGCAAGGGTCCGGGGAGGCAGGAGCTCACTAAACCCCGGGTGAAGGTGCAAAAGGACTGCCCTGGGTGGAAGAAGCTGAAGATTCTGCAACAACGGAAGATTCCAGGAACTTCTCCTTTGCACAGAAGATGTCCTACGGCGTGCTAGAGGATGTAGACTTGTTTTCACACAGAAATACTGCAAACAAGCCTTGTTAGCTGCAAAGGTCGCGGTTGAAGAAAATGGGTGCTGCCCGAGCCCAGGAAGGACCAGGAGGTTGCCCCTTGGAGGAGAAGACAGCGGGGGCACTCAGCAACACAGAGAGCCCATGCAGAAGCAGGCAGCACCCGCAGAAGTACATGAACATGAGTTCAAGAAAACTGAGACCAGCAGTCATCTCAACACTACAAAGGAGGGTCCCACAAAGCTGGTGGTCAACTCAGCGAGTTGAGCAATGCAGGACGGAGTGCTGGGGACCTGGACGGTGCTGTGCATGAAGGATTCCTTGCAAAAGTGCATAGAAGCCCTAGCAGCTGCAGTTCACGCAGAACACAGGATTACTGTCTGGCATGGGGAGGCAAGGACTTACCTCCACCAAATTTGGACAGATAGACCAATGGACTGTCGGGGTCACTTGGATCTAGCTCCTGAGTTCAAGGAACCATGCTCATCATGATGAGAGGGGACCCAGAGGACAGGTGAAACAGAAGTTTGGTGCCTGCGTTAGCAGGGGGAAGATTCTGTCGACCCACAGGAGATTGCTTCTTGGCTTCCAGTGCAGGGTGAAGGCAGACAGCCCACAGAACATGCACCACCAGGAAAGAGTCGAGAAAGCCGGGAGGATTAGGCGCTACAATGTCGCTGGTAGTCTTCTTGCTACTTTGTTGCAGTTTTGCAGGTTTCCTGGAGCAGTCAGTGGTCGATTCTTGGCAGAAGTCGAAGAGGGAGATGCAGAGGAACTTTGGTGAACTCAATTCATTATCTGACGAGAAACCCACAGGAGAGACCCTAATTAGCCCTCAGAGGAGGATTGGCCACCTAATCCAGGTAAGCACCTATCAGGAGGGGTCTCTGACGTCACCTGCTGGCACTGGCCACTCAGAGGCATCCATTGTGCCCCCACACCTCTGCATTCAAGATGGCAGAGGTCTGGGACACACTGGAGGAGCTCTGTGCACCACCCCTGGTGTGGTGATGGACAGAGGAGTGGTCACTCCCATTTCCTTTGTCCAGTTTTGCACCAGAGCAGAGGCTGGGGATCCCTGAACTGGTGTAGACTGGCTTATGCAAGGAGGGCACCATCTGTGCCCTTCAAAGCACTTCCAGAGGCTGGGGGAGGCTACTCCTCCCCAGCCCTTAATATCTATTTCCAAAGGGAGAGGGTGTAACTCCCTCTCTCAGAGGAAATTCTTTGCTCTGCCTTTTTGGGACTGGGCTGCCTAAACCCCAGGAGGGCAGAAGCCTGTCTGTGGGTTGGCAGCAGCGGTAGCTGCAGTGGAAACCCCAGAGAGCTAGTTTGGCAGTACCCGGGGTCCATGCTGGAGCCCCAGGGATGCATGGGATTGGCACCCCAATACCATATTTAGCAATGGGGGACAACTCCGTGATCTTAGACATGTTACATGGCCATATTCGGAGTTACCATTGTGAAGCTACATATAGGTATTGACCTATACGTAGTGCACTTGTGTAATGGCGTCCCCGCACTCACAAAGTCCGGGAAAATTGCCCTAAACTATGTGGGGGCACCTTGGCTAGTGCCAGGGTGCCTTCACACTTAGTAGCTCTGCACCTAACCTTCACTAGGTGAGGGTTAGACATATAGGTGACTTATAAGTTACTTAAGTGCAGTGTAAAATGGCTGTGAAATAACTGGGTGTTATTTCACTCAGGCTGCAGTGGCAGTCCTTTGTAAGAATTGCCTGAGCTCCCTATGGGTGGCAAAAGAAATGCTGCAGCCCATAGGGATCTCCTGGAACCCCAATACCCTGGGTACCTAGGTACCAAATACTAGGGAATTATAAGGGTGTTCCAGTGTGCCAATCAGAATTTTTGAAAATGGTCACTAGCCTGCAGTGACAATTTTAAAAGCAGAGAAAGCATAAGCACTGAGGTTCTGGTTAGCAGAGCCTCAGCGACACAGTTAGGCACCACAAAGGGAACACATTCAGGCCACAAACTATGAGCACTAGGATCCTGGGTATCAGGATCCCATGATACAGGCAAAAACAAACTGACACACAAGTAAAAATTGAGATAACATGCCAGGCAAGATGGTACTTTCCTACAATCAGACACCCAGTTATTAAAAATATGCTCTCTCAATAGAAGATTATGGCCCTCTTTACAACCATGGCGGTCGGTGTTAAAGCAGCGGTAATACCGCCAACAGCCCGGCAGAAAAAAAAAATGGAGTCACGACCATGGTGGAAACCGCCAACATAGACAGCCAATTTAACATCCCGACCGCCACGGTGGTAGAAACAAACACCACAGCGGTAACCGCCAACAGAAAGGGGGAAGACAATGTATCGCCCACCCCATTACAAGAGGCCTATCCGCCACCTTTTCCGGGGTATTACCAATGCTATCAAAAGCACAGCGGAAACAGTACTTGGTAGGGAAACCACTCACCTCTCGACACCCAAAGAGGAGCCCGAACTTCAGGTCCTGCCCATGCTGTTCTTCCTCCTCTAGTATCAGGAGCAGGAAATACATAGTTGACGACCACGGTGAGTACTGCACCTACAACACAGGGGAGGGTGGGAGGGAAAAGAGAGTGACACACACACGCAACACCCCCACCCCCACCCTCACCCACAACTCCATACACACAAATACATGCAGCAAGATTACATACACACCCCCTCACCCCCTAGAAGAATGCAAGGACAAAAGGAAATGGTTGTAACAAGTGTAATCAATAAAAATCAGATAGGGCAATTTCAAAGATCAGTATATACAAATATGTACACCAACTACACAAGTCTGGATATTAATCAAATCATTGTCCATGGATCAGTGTCCCAAAATGCATGGGAAACGGAAAGAACACTGCAGGAGCATCAGATCGAAATGAAACAGGCACCTCAGGGGAGGGGGGCACCTCAGCCGGATGAACGCACGACACCACTGCTCCACGAGAGGGCTCCATGCCCACTGCTGTATCCTGGGGAGTGCAAAGCCACAGTCTCTCAAGTCTTTCCAGTGGGTGCTTTGCCCACTGCTCTATCCTGGGGAGTGCAAAGCCACAGTCTCTCAAGTCCCTCCAGTGGGTGGTTTGCCCACTGCTGTATCCTGGAGAGTGCAAAGCCACAGTCTCACAAGTCTTGCCAGTGGGTGATTTGCCCACTGCTCAATCCTGGGGAGTGCAAAGCCACAGTCTCACAAGTCTTTCCAGTGGGTGGTTTACCCACTGCTATATCCTGGGGAGTACAAAGCCACAGTCTCTCAAGTCTTTCCAGTGGGTGGTTTGCCCACTGCTCTTTCCTGGGAAATGCAAAGCCACAGTCTCTCAAGTGGATATCAGTCTCCACTGGTTCTGGAGGGGGCTTTGTGCCCAGAGTGCTTCATCCTGCCAAGGACTGAGGTAGTGGATGTGAATCTCCACTGGTTCTGGAGGGTGCTTTGTGCCCAGAGTGTTTCAACCTGCCAAGGACTGAGGTAGTGGATGTGAATCGCCACTGGTTCTGGAGAGGGCTTTGTGCCCATAGTGCTTCATCCTGCCAAGGACTGAGGTCGTGGATGTGAATCTCCACTGGTTCTGAAGGGGGCTTTGTGCCCAGAGTGCTTCATCCTGCCAAGGACTGAGGTAGTGGATGTGAATCTCCATTGGTTCTGGAGGAGGCTTTGTGCCTAGAGTGCTTCACATGCAGTGTGGCAGGTCCCATTTCCTCACCTGTGTGTGTGTGCCATGAGATTGCCTGGGAACAGGTAGCATGATACGTCATGGAGGCAGAGACACACTCCACCCTGCTGCGACTTTGCCTGCCACCTGCTGGTACAATCAGTGCTGGGAGTCATGCCTCATGGATGCTAGGCATGGTCCAGGTCGTCTCCTGCAGCCTCGGACGGCTGCCCACTGGGATGATTGCCATGTCAGCTGTGGTGCACTATCTGAGCACGTTGTGGGGCTGGTGGCAGTGGTTGTGGCGGTGTCTGTGGCAGAGGTGCTGGCGCTGGTTCATGTGTCTTCACCTGTGGAGCGACACAGCAGGACGTCTCCTGAAGCCTCGGACGGCTGCCCACTGAGGATGATGCTGGGGACTGTTGCTGAGGCAGCAGACGTGCAGGTGGCAGTGCTGGTGGCGGTGCTGGTGGCGGTGCAGGTGGCGGTGTCCACCGCCGTACAGGTTGATGTACTGGGTGACAGAAGAGGTGATTCTGATCCCTCAGCCGGAGCCACCGTGCCTTGTCCTGACCTGCTCTTCGGCTTGTGTCCCTTCCCCACCTTTGATGTTGCTGCTGGTGTCTTGCCACTGTCCCCTTTTGGTTTGGAGGAGCCCTTGCTTGCTGGTAGGTGCTGCTTCTCCCTCCGGCATGTGGGCACCTTCTTCAACTTGGCAGGTGGCGGAATGGCCTGCTCCTTGGCCTCGCTTGGTGGCACACTGGCAGCCCTGATGGGTGGCACCCGCAATGAGACCGGAGTTGATGTGACGACTGTGCTTGGGGATTTGGTGGCTGAGCTGGGACCTGGACAGCCTGGCCCTAGGGGAAGGACCGGGGGGGAGGTGTAGGGAAGAGGTCAATGTTGGCCAGGAAAAGTTTCTTAGACACACTGGGACAGGAAGATGGAGGGGGTTTGGGAGTGGAGGAAGAGGTAATGATTGTAGGAGGTGTACGTTTGCTGAATTTGGGTGAAGGTGCATGGGTTGGAGGTTTTTGTGAGGTGGATGGCTGTTGGGTGGGTGTGTGCCTGTGTTTGTGTACTTTGGGAGGAGGGCTCACAGACACACTGGGAGAGGACACAGGGGATGTGTGAATGGTAGTGGGGGTGGTGAGTGCACGTGAGCAGTGTGTGGTGATGGGCGTGCTGGTGATGGAGGCAGTGGCTGAGGATGTAGTGCATGCACGTGTGAGTGGAGATGAGACAGGGAGGGAGGAGGAGGATGTGGAGGAGGGGGACACAGTGGAGGCAGTGGATGTTGCTGTGTCTGCATGGGGATGGTGCTTGTGTGAGTGCCTGTGGGATGTGTGGTGCTTATGTTTGCCATGTCTACTCTTGTGTATTGATGAGTGTGCATGCTGGACTGATGGTGTGCTTGAGATAGGCTGAGGTACAGGGGATTGGGTCTGGGTGGAGGAAGTTGGAGGGGGGAGGCTGGACACAGGGGCAATGGCTGCCATCAGTGCTGAGGCCAGAGCCTGAAATGCTCTCTGTTGAGCCGCCTGGCCAGAATGAATGCCCTCCAGGTATGCATTTGTTTGCTGCAAAGGCCTCTCAATACCCTGGATTGCATTCAAAATGGTACATTGCCCAACAGTGAGGGATCTCAGGAGATCAATAGCCTCCTCACTGAGGACAGCAGGGATGACTGGGGCAGGGTGTGAGGTGTCTGGGGCGAAGGAGATGCCCACCCTCCTGGGTGAGTGGGCACGGGAAACATGCTGAGGGGCAGCTGGGAGGGTGGTGCTGGAAGGGAAGGTGGCGGCTGTACCTGTTAATGTGGTGGGCACAGAGGTTCCCGCCACCGCAAGGGAGCTCCCATCAGAGGAGGGGTTGCTGTCGCTGGTGTATGCTCCTTTCCCCATCGTGGAGCTCCCCTTGCCCTCGGTCCCACTGGTACCTTCAGACTCCATTACTTCACCCTCCAGGGCCATGTCAGATGCAGCTCCCTCCTGCTCCGGTTCCACTGCTCATCCGCCAGAGGATGCTAATGCACGCAAGAACAGGGTGACAAAACAAAAAGGGGGGGAAGGACAGATGAGACACATGGTCAGTGCATGCAACACCACTACCGTTGGCGGACACAACACACAGGGAGAAGCACTATGCACTAAGCCATGCACTAACAGGGCAGGGGAAAAGCACATGCCCAAGGGGGATTCTGCCTAGACCCATTTCATGCACAGCTGGAACTCATGGGAGCCTGACTAAGTGTAGAGGACAAATACCCCCTTTGCATTTGGAGTGGGAATGAGGCTGGAAAACAATAGATTTACCTTTGCGCGTCGTCCCTTGCCTAGGGAAACCCACAGCCCACCACCCCCACCCAGACACCTCGTCAAGCGCGCATAGTCAGCTGAATGACAGTGTACTCACCCCCTTATGGCTGCTGTGATGCCCTCAAGCGCCCATCCAACTCCGGATATGCCACCGCCAGGATCCAGTACATCAGGGGGGTCATGGTGCAACGGGCACCCCTTCCACGTTGGGAGGCCATCCCCAGCGGGGCCTCCGCCGTCTTCTTGCTCCAGCGGCGCATGTCCTCCCATCTTTTACGGCAGTGGATGCTCCGTCTATGGTAGACCCCCAGGGTCCGCACTTCCTTGGCGATGGCACGCCAAACACCCTTCTTCTGGTGGGCGCTGACCTAGAGGAAAAGTGAAGTTATAGTGGATGTTACTATCCTGTACAGTTCTTCTCACACATTGCCTAAAAACCTCCCATCCTGGCCCGGACATACACACACACTATACTCACATGCTGGCCTGTCCCCCGCTTCCATCGACGCCACTTCATACAATCATGTGCCATCCACCATGCTCACAGTGTACTCACTTGTTTGCATGGAGGACTGTACAGGGGGAGGACCCCATCCACTAGTTTATCCAACTCCTCCGAAGCGAAGGCAGGGGCCCTTTCCTCAGACACTGTAGCCATTGTCGCTTCCAGACACAGGTCACCACAGCACTTGCAGTGTAGGTCCTCTCCTGTTGAAGGTCACGTATCAAGTGAGTGAACAGTTAGAAAATGGCGGCAACATCCGCACCAGTGCGTACCTTCACTGCCGGCGTACATTGTCATTGGCTCCTGGAACCCATAGGGCCCAATGATAACCAATGCTGAATTGCACGCGGTCTTCGACCGCCTACCGCAACGGTGTACAACGCCAGCGCAGTTACCTCATTTCCCCTTCTCCCACCTTACAGGTCAGGCAGACACCATTTCAGGGGGCCACATGGCAGGCCAAGTAACTGCGTCACACCAATTTAGGCCAGGAATACGGACAGACAAAGGCACATAGAGAAAATGTAACGTTTTTGCAAAACAGCATTGTGATACCTAAGTGTTGGCTGACCCTCTGCTCACCGTTCTCCTCCACAGGGCACGTCCGCTGGGGCAGGTGATGAGATGGCATCATCCTCTGGTGTACAAACCACTGGTAGACCTGTCGACAATGGAAGAGAGACAAATAATTAACACTTACAGACTTGATCGTGCTGCAATCCAGGAACTGTGTGCCCAGTTGGAGCCAGACCTGATTTCAGCTATCCGCCATCCCACAGGAATCCCCGCTCTAGTGCAGGTCCTGTCTGTACTCCATTTCCTGGCCAGTGGGTCTTTTCAAACAACAGTGGCCATGGCATCAGGGATGTCCCAGCCAATGTTCTCTAACGTGTTGTCCAGAGTGTTATCTGCCCTGCTGAAACACATGCCCAGCTACATCGCTTTTCCTCAAGTGGAGGACTTTCCCACAGTGAGAGGTGACTTCTATGCCCTGGGATATATCCCCAACATCATTGGTGCCATTGATGGTACACATGTGGTATTTGACACCCCCGCAGGAATGAACAGGTGTACAGAAACCACAAGAGCTACCATTCAATGAATGTGCAGATGGTGTGTTTGGCAGACCAGTACATTTTGAGGAATAGCAGCATCCCTTATGTGATGGGCCAACTCCAGAGGCACTGTGTGTGGCTAATAGGTGAGCCTAAAGTTCCCACAGTTTCCTTTGCTGTGTGGGTATGAGAGATTCCCTAATGCTTGAAGGATGTCTAACAGATGTCCCTCGATATTTGCAGGTGACTCTGGTTACCCCAACCTGTCATGGCTATTGACCCCAGTGAGCAATCCCAGGACAAGGGCAGAGGAACGCTACAATAAGGCACATGCGTGAAATAGGAGGATAATAGAGTGTGCCTTCGGGCTCCTGAAGGTCAGATTCCGGTGCCTCCATCTAACAGGTGGCTCTCTATACTACTCACTGAA
The DNA here is from genome assembly GCF_031143425.1 of Pleurodeles waltl. Classification (NCBI taxonomy): domain Eukaryota; kingdom Metazoa; phylum Chordata; class Amphibia; order Caudata; family Salamandridae; genus Pleurodeles; species Pleurodeles waltl. The sequence continues at coordinate 1,211,600,544 of NC_090447.1, read as the reverse complement.
GAAGGTGTGCCAGATCATCGTGGCCTACTGTATGTTGCCCAACCTGGCTTTGCGACGCCAGGTGCCTTTTCTGCAGGAGAATGGGCATGATGCTGGTCTTGTGGTAGCTGTGGAGCCTGTGGACAGTGAAGAAGAGGAGGCAGAAGAAGAAGATGTCGACAACCGAAACAACATCATCATGCAATACTTCCAGTGAGACACAGGTAAGAAGATGGAACTACTTTCCACATCTCATGCTATTGTAGGACCTAGCATAAGTCTGCCTTTTTACCTCGCATATGGACCCTGGCTTTCCATTTCACAGATCGGGGTCCCAATTTGTGCCCTCTGCTATGCTTACTCCTGTCCTACAGCTGTGTAACATTTGTATGTGAACAAATACATTGGCATTGCTATATTCCAGAGATTTTGCAATTACACATTTGTGAAAGCACAGACTGACTCCAGATTGTTTTGTGATTCAAGGGTGTTTATTTCTGTGCAAATAAGTGGAGGGTGTGTGAAATGGGCTGGGGTGATGGTGGAGGAATGTCCATGGCAGAGTCCAGTCTCTTGGTCTCACAGGTGCATTGTCCAATGGGGCATAGGAAGTGAAACTATGGCAGTTTAAGGTGGACAGTGTGACAAAGTGGGACAGAAGGGTGACATTCAGGAGGGTCTAATTTCCTGGCGGTAGTCTTGGCAATGTTCTCTGTCTTGTTCCTGGATCACAGGGACCGTTTGCGGGTTGGTTCTCCTTCTGCAGGGGGTGGGGTGCTGGTGGCCTGTTGGTCCTGTGGCAGTGCCTCTTGTCCACTAGCCCCGGCAGAGGTGGAGGGCTGTTCATCGTCCAGGCTAGTGTCAGGGGCCCGTTTGTGTCCCACTGTGTCCCTCATGGTGTTGACAAGGTCTGCCAGCACACCTGCAGTGGTGACCAGAGTACTGTTAATGGACTTCAAGTTCTCCCTGATCACCAGGTAGTGTTCCTCCTACAGCCGCTGGGTCTCCTGAAACTTGGCCAGTACCGTGCCCATGCTCTCCTGGGAATGGTGGTAAGCTCCCATGATGTTGGAGAGTGCCTCGTGGAGTGTTGGTTCCCTGGGCCCGTCTTCCATCTGTCGCACAGCAGTCCTCCCAGCTTCCCTGTTATCCTGTTCCTCTGTCCCGTGAACCGTGTGCCCACTGCCACTGACCCCAGGTCCCTGATTGTCTTGGGTTGGTGGGTTTGCCTGGGTTCCCTGCAGTGGTGGACAAACTGCTGATTGACAAACAAACAAACCAATGGGGCACACCAAACAGAACAGTATCTCTATTTAAGAGATAATCTAATATTTTGAAAAGACCAAATGACGTATCATGATCAATATCCCTAAAAATGCTTATTTGATTCTCTTTCTTCCTTAAATGAAATAAACGTTATTAATTCAGACCAAAAAATACTGTATATAGATATACAACTAACCAAAAAAAATTATATGTCCATACAGATATAAATTTTAATACACAGAGAATAATTCTTCTTATATAGAAAAACATATACATATATATACAAAACATAGAAACAACAAATGAATAGCCATCAGCCGACACGTGTTTCGTCCTGACTGGACTTCTTCAAGGCTGAGAAAATTTAAATTAATATTATAAATATGATATGTATATAACATTTTGGACACCGAACTGACCAAAAGAACATTTTTGTTTGGTTATCTTGGACAATAATAGGATAAAATGTACATATGTTTTCATTTTTTGTGTAATAATTGTATATATATGTTTATAATGTATTTATTGTTGCTTGTTGTGATTTTCTCAGCCTTGAAGAAGTCCAGTCAGGACGAAACACGTGTCGGCTGATGGCTATTCATTTGTTGTTTCTATGTTTTGTATATATATGTATATGTTTTTCTATATAAGAAGAATTATTCTCTGTGTATTAAAATTTATATCTGTATGGACATATAATTTTTTTGGGTTAGTTGTATATCTATATACAGTATTTTTTGGTCTGAATTATGAACGCTTATTTCATTTAAGGAAGAAAGAGAATCAAATAAGCATTTTTAGGGATATTGATCATGATACGTCATTTGGTCTTTTCAAAATATTAGATATCTCTTAAATAGAGATACTGTTTTGTTTGGTGTGCCCCATTGGTTTGTTTGTGTATCATTAGAACGGGTTTATTCAAAAACCTGGTTCCACACATCAGGGCAACGATGTGTTTCAATGTTTGAGCACCCATAAGCTTCTTCTTACACAATCAGAATGTGCATTGATTTCAACTAATGAGTTGCCAGTTATATTTTTTATTAAACTGCTGATTGACGTGTCCTGGGGACAGAGGGATGGGCCCGCTGGGTAGGTGCTGTGGCAGTGTTTCCTGAGGGGGAGGTTCAGTGGTGGTTTGGGACTGTGTCAGGGGAACCGACTGTTCTGAGGTCCCTGATGGGCCGGGCTGGTCATCTTGATCCAGGCGTGCATAGCTGCTATCGTCACTGTGGGCCTCTTCTGTGGGGGGACTTGATATGTCTGACACCTCCTGTCCGGTGACATCGGGTAGGGGTCCTGTTGGGGTGTAAATGCATAGTTATTGTATCTGTGTGTGCCATCTTGTGCATTGGGTGAGGTACCCTCTACTCCTGGGCTTGCATCATTGTGTTTGCCCTTTTGTGATAGTTGTTTTTGGGTCTGTGTGGGTATCTGTACTTTACATGCTTTGGTGAAGGTGGTCCATGCATAGGTGTTGTGTTCAGGGCCTTGGTATTGAGATGCGTGGGTTCTGATAGTGGGACATATGTGAGATGATGGTGTGATGGGAGTGAGGTTAAGAGTAGGTGTATGTGATGGCATGCAGGTGGGGTGGGGGATGAAGTAGTTAAGATATGATTTACCAGAGTCCAGTCCTCCTGCTACTCCTGTGAGGCCCTCAGGATGCAGTATTGCCAAGACTTGCTCCTCCCATGTTGTTAGTTGTGGGGGAGGAGGTGGGGGTCCATCGCCAGTCCTCTGTACAGCAATATGGTGACTGGATACCACAGAACGTACATTCCCCGTAGGTGTTCCACCTCTTCCTGATGTCATCCCATGTTCTTGGATGCTGTCCCACTGCGTTGACCCTGTCGGTGATTCTCCTCCATAGCTCCATCTTCCTAGCAATGGAGGTGTGCTGCACCTGTGATCCGAATTGCTGTGGCTCTACCGGGATGATTTCCTCAACCATGACACTGAGCTCCTCCTCTGAAAACCTGGGGTGTCTTTTAGGTGCCATGATGTGGTATGGGTGATGTGTGAGGTGCTGTCTCTTGTGATGTCTGCGGGGTTGTGTTGGTGTGTGTTGTTTGAGGTGCGTGGAAGTTGTATAAGTGATGGTGTTGTGTTAGCTAATCTCTCTCTCTTGCCTCCTTCGAAATTTTAGGTTGCAAGAGTTTGTGGGTAATGTGGGTGGGTGTTTTATAGTGGTGTGGGTGTGTGGGTGTGGTGTGTGTATGTGTGTCAGGTCTGTGTATTGCGAATTGTCCAATTTGGTTGTGTTTTGTAAGAGTGTGTGTATTTTAAGCGCAGCGGTGTGTACCGCCAATGGATTACCACGGTTGAAAGACCGCTGCATTGATTCGTGGGTCGTGATGCTGTGGGCGTATTCTTGTTGGCGTGACGGTGTGGGTTTTGGTATTGCCAGTTTATCACTGACCTTTGGTGTGGCAGACTTGTGTGGGTGTCTGTATTGTGGCGGATTCCGAGATCTGGGTCGTAATACCTGTAGCAGTATTCCGCCGCCGCAACAGTATGTTGGCGATCTTCAGCATGGCGGAAAGCGGGATTTACCGCCAGGGTTGTAATGAGTGCCTATATACTCCCTCATAATCTGACACTTTGCTGCCATGTAACCAACCTTCAAAAGCTTTGACTGAACAGCCAACAAAGTCAACCCAATCCTGTGAGGCCTCTTTTCTGGTCTCCCTGAAATTGATTCTATATTGCTCAATGGTGAGACCAAAACCATCTAAGAGTGCAGTCTTGTGAACACTGTAGTTTTCTGAGTCTTCTTCCCTGACAGTGAGAACTATATCCCTCGCCTTGTCACAAAAGGACAACCACAGAATAGCAGCCCACTGCCTTTGAGGGACCCTCTGAATTATACAGGCCCTCTCAAGTGCAGCAAACCACTTAAAGATGTCATCCCCCACCTTGTACGGGGGAACAATTCTGTGCAGGCTCCTGGAATCTATGGAGTCCTCCCTGACTCTATAATCCCTGCAACTGCTGCTTCTGCCACCATGGGAGAACTAACCCCCAAGCCCTGCTTTACCCTTTCCACTGCCACAGGCTCCCTATCTAGGGCAAGTTGTTATGGCTGTAGCCTCAGCCTGGCCTCCTCCAGTCTCAGTTTCCTGAGTTCCCTATCTATGGAGGCATCTCCTGGAGTTGTGCAATTGGATCCCTCAGTGTAGGAAACTACCATCTTTCTTGGCATGTTACCGCCAATTTTACATGTATGTCAGTATGTTTGTGCCAGTCTCACTGGGATCCTGCTAGCCAGGACCCCAGTGTTCATAGTTTGTGGCCTAAATGTGTTCCCTGTGTAGAACCTAACTGTGTCACTGAGGCTCTGCTAATCAGAACCTCAGTGCTCATGCTCTCTCTGCCTTTCAATTTGTCACTATAGGCTAGTGACTACATTTACCAATTTCAATTAGCAGACTGGAACACCCTTATAATTCCCTAGTGTATGGTACCTAGGTACCCAGGGTATTGGGGTTCCAGGAGATCCATATGGGCTGCAGCATTTCTTTTGCCACCCATAGGGAGCTCAGACAAACCTTTACACAGGACTGCCATTGCGGCCTGAGTGAAATAACACACACGTTATTTACAAGCCATTTTCCCTGCACTTAAGTGACTTATAAGTCACCTATATGTCTAACCTTCACTTGCTGAAGGTTAGGTGCTAAGTTACTTAGTGTGACGGCCCCTTTGCACTAGCAAAGGTGCCCACACATAGGTCAGGGAAATTTCAACCGGACTTTGTGAGTGCGGGGACACCATTACACATGTGCACTAGATATAGGTCAATACCTATATGTAGCTTCACAATGGTAACTCCGAATATGGTGATGTAACATGGCTAAGATCTTGGAATTGTTCCCCCTTTCCAACTCTGGTTTTGGGGAGCCAATGCCATGCATCTTGGGGGCTCCACTATGGACCGCCAGTACTGCCAAACCAGCTTTCTGGGGTTTTATCTGCAGCTACAGTTGCTGCCACCCCACAGACAAGGTTCTGCCCTCCTGGGGTCTGGGCAGCCCAGTCCCAGAAAGGCAGAACATAGCATTTCCTCTGAGAGCAGGGTGTTACACCCTCTCTCTTTGGAAATAGGTGTTAAAGGCTGGGGAGGGGTAGCCTCTCTCAGACCCTGGAAATGCTTTGAAGGGTACAGATGGTGCCCTCCTTGCTAAGCCAGTCTACTCCAGTTTAGGGAACACCCAGTCCCTGCTCTGGGAGCGAAACTGGACAAAGGAAATGGGAGTGACCACTCCCCTGTCCATCACCTCCCCAGGGGTGGTGCCCAGAGCTCCTCCAGTGTGTCTCAGACCTCTGCCATCTTGTATTCAGAGGTGTGGGGGCACTCTGGAGGCCTCTGAGTGGCCAGTGCCCTCACGTGACGTCAGAGACCCCTCCTGATAGGTGCATACCTGACTAGGTGGCCAATCCTCCTTTGAGGGCTATTTAGGGTCTCTCCAGTGGGCTTTACCTCAGATTATGACTTGCAAGAATTTGTCAGGGTTCCTCTGCACTTTTCTCTTTGACTTCTGCCAAGGATCAACTACTAACTGCTCCAGGACGCCTGCAAAACTGCAACAAGCCAGAAGACTACCAGTGACATTGTAGCGCCTAATCCTGCCGGCTTTCTCGACTGTTTCCTGGTGGTGCATGCTCTGGGGGCTGCCTACCTTCACCCTGCATTGGAAGCCACAAAGAAATCTTCTGTGGGTCAACGGAATCTTCCCCCTGCTCCAGCATGCACAAAACTTCAGCTTCACCGGTACTTTAGGTCCCCTCTCATCCTAACGAGCGTGGCCTTTGGATCACAGGTGGTGGACCCAAGTGACCCCGACTGTCCAGTGGTCCAAGTGTCCAAATTTGGAGGAGGTAAGTCCTTGCCTCCCCTCCCCAGACAGTAATCCTGTGCCCAGTGTGATCTGCAGCTACAAGGGCTTCTGTGCACATTTCCAAGAAATCTTGCAAGCACAGTCCAGCCTAGGTCTCCAGCACTCTGTTCTGTGATGCTCAGCTCCCTGAGTTGATTTCCGGTGTCGTGGGACCTCTCTTTACAGTGTTGAAACAACCGCCGTATTCAGACATCTTGAATCCGTGTTCAAGAACTTCTGCGGGTGCATCCTTCCTGTCCATGGGCTCTCTCCGTTGCTGAGGGCCTCCTCTGTCTCCTCTCCCAAGTGACGACATCCTGGTCCTTCCTGGGTCCGGACAGCAACCCTTTTCTTCACTGATGACTCTTGCAGGTAGCAAGACTTGTTTGCAGTATTTTGCCAAGGAAATAACTCTGCATCCTCCAGCACGTATTCTGCATGAAGAAGAACTTCCTACCTCCTTTTGTTGTTGCAAAACCTGCGGCTTCTTCCAACCAGAGGCAGCCATTTTGCACCTTCATCTGGGGTTTAATGGGCTCCTGGCCTCCCTGGACACTTTCGCGACTCTTAGACTTGGTCCCCTTCCTTTGCATGTCTTCAGGTCCAGGAATCCGATTTCAGTGCTTTGCAGTCTGTTGTGGTCCTTGCAAAATCCTTTATCACGACTTTAGTGTGTTTTGGGGGAAATAGTAGTACTTTACTCCTACTTTCCAGGGTCCTGGGGTGGGGTATCCTTTGCACCCTTAGTGTTTTCTCACACTCCCAGTGACCCTCTACACACTACACTTGCCTAGGGGTCCATTCGTGGTTCACATTCCACTTTCTTAGAATATGGTTTGTGCTGTCCCTAGGCCTATGCATCCTATTGTGTTTTACAGTGTTTGTACTACTTTCTGGCTGTTTTACTTACCTGATTTGGTTAGTTGTGTATATTTTGTGTGTATTTTACTTACCTCCTAAGGGAGTATATCCTCTGAGATATGTTTGGCACATTGGTGCTAAAATAAAGTACCTTTATTTTTAGTCACTATGAGTATTGTCTTTCTTATGATATAGTACCTATATGATAAAAGTGGTATTGCATGAGCTTTGCATGTCTCCTAGTTCAGCCTTGGCTGCTCTGCTACAGCTACCTCTATCAGCCTAAGCTGCTAGAACACTACTGCACTCTATTAACAAGGGATAACTGGACCTGGCATAAGGTGTAAGTACCATTGGTACCCACTACAAGCCAGGCCAGCCTCCTACATTGGTGGTGCAGCGGTGGGATAAGTACTTGTAACTGCTTTACCACTTTGTCATTGGTGCTTTTCATAAGAAAACCATATTCCTAATACTTAGAAATATACCCAAGTAAACTTAGCAGTCTTATTTTCACTCTAAAAACATTCTAAAACGTTTCTAAAAAGTTTGAAAAAGTATTTGCTCTCTGTTCTTGAAAGCTCTAAACTTTTTCTCTCACCCCTAACCTCTTTCTTTTCACCGTGTCTATGGTAGAGACCACTCCCAAAGTTGTAAAGACAACTTATGACAATCTAAACTTTAAAGGTTTGAGGGGTCTCTGGTAAGAAAGAAGTTTGGGGATTGGTAAGAACCCTACTAAGGATCTCCTTCTTGACCTTCTCCTTGAAAGTGACCAGAATCAGACTGGTCAAACCCAAGATCAGGAGGTAGAGGAGTGGGGTACCCAGATAGATTCAGGGGAGGGTCCTGAGAACTCTGGGGAGGGTACTTCCTAAGACCTTTCACTTAACAGGCCATCTAGTGAATCTGATAGTGGGAGGGGGGTCACACAACAGTAGGACACCTTTGACCCCAAAAGGCCAGGTCACTAGGGTTCAGGTAGTCAGAGAAAGGTCCACTTCTGCACATTCTCACATTACCTCTGTATCAGAGAGTTCCCAAACCTCCCACCCTGAGTATAACACCCTAGACAGGGAACTCAGAAAGCTGAGGTTGGAAGAGGCCAGACTGAGGCTAAAGCAGCAACAGTTGGCCTTAGACAGGGAATCCCTAGATGTAGAGAGAGAAAGACAGAAGTTGGGGTTAGTTCCCCATGGTGGCAGCAACAGCAGCAATCTTGATAGTCATCCTGTTAGTGAAACAGATTCAAGAAACCTGCATAAGATTGTCCCCCCTTACAAGGAGGGGGATGACATTAACAAGTGGTTTGTTGCACTTGAGAGGGCCTGTATGGTACAGTTGCTCCCTCAAAGGCAGTGGGCTGCTATACTGCGGCTAACTTTCACTGGCAAAGGTAGGGACAGACTCCTTACTGTCAGGGAGAGTGATGCCAACAATTACAAAGTTTTGAAAGATGCACTCTTAGATGGATTTCGCTTAACCACTGAACAATACTGGATAAAGTTCAGAGATACCAGAAAGGAGTCCTCTCAAGACTGGACAGACTTTGTAGACTGTTCAGTGAAGGCCTTGGAGGGATGGTTTCATGGTAATAAGGTGACCGACTATGAAAGCCTGTATAATCTAATTTTGAGAGAGCATATCTTGAATAATTGTGTGTCAGACTTGTTGCATCAGTACTTGGTAGACTCAGATCTGACCTCCCCCCAAGAATTAGGAAAGAAGGCAGACAAATGGGTCAGAAGAAAAGTGAGCAGAAAAGCTCATACAGGGGGTGACAAGGATGGCAAGAAATGGTAAGTCTCATGACAAGGGTGGGGACAAAGACAAAAAGAATTGTGGGTCTTCATTGGGCCCACAAAAATCCTCTGGGGGAGGTGGGTCCAAATCCTCTTCTCACAATCAAAAGAAGCCATGGTGTTATTTATGTAAAAGTAAAGGCCATTGGGCAAGTGATCTCACTTGTCCAAAGAAAGACACCAAGGCTCCCACCACCACAACCCCAACTGCATCCACTAGTGCCCCTAGTAATAGCAATTGTGGTGGGAAGAACACTACAAATACCCAGACAAAGGGTATAGCTGGGCTCTCCATTGGTAATGTAGTGAGGGTTGGTCTAGTTAGGGAGACCACAGAGGCTGTTTTAGTCTCTGATGGTGGTATTGATTTTGCCACCTTAGTTGCTTGTCCCCTTAATATGGGTAAGTACAAGCAACTACCCCTAATAAAGGTGTTGAGGTTGAGGCCTACAGGGACACAGGAGCCATTGTCACCAAGGTGATAGAGAAACTCGTTGACCCTGACAACACCTACTTGGTCAGCAATACCAAGTGACTGATGCTCATAACAACACTCTTAGCCACCCCATGGCTATTGTGAATCTCAACTGGGGGGGTTACTGGCACTGGCCCAAAGAAAGTTTTGGTAGCCACTGATTTACCTGCAGACTGCTTGCTAGGAAATGATTTGGCAACATCAGATTGAGCTGAAGTGGATTTGGAGGCTCATGAAGCAATGCTGGGCATTCCAGGGCATATCTTTGCTCTCACAAGGGCTCAGGCCTAGAAGCAAGGAGGACTGGGAAACTTGGATCCTGGAAAAATGGACCAGGTGCTCCCAAACGCTAGGGGTAGAAAGGGTAAATCCTTGACCACTATCCCTCCCTCTCCAGAAGATTCCCCTTTTGATGAAGAGGAATCCTCTGCCTGTGCAGAACCTACACCAGAGGAGCTGGCAAGTGACACTGCTGAGCTTTTGGGTGCAGGGGGGCCTGCTATGGAAGAGCTGAGTGTGACACAGCAGACCTGTCCCACACTAGAGGGTCTAAGACAGCAAACTGTCAAACAGCAAAATGGGGATGTCACTGATACCCACAAAGTCTATTGGGAAGACAACCTTGTCTATGCTGAGGCAAGGGACCCTAAACCTGGAGCTGCCAGGAGATTGGTCATCCCTTTGCAGTAAAGGGAGTTTCTTCTGACTTTGGCACATGACATTCCTTTGGCTGGGCATTTGGGCCAAAGTAAAACATGGGACAGACTTGTTCCACTGTTTCACTGTCCTCATATGTCAGAGGACACAAAGGAATTTTGTCGCTCCTGTGTGACCTGCCAATCCAGTAGCAAGACTGGTGGCACACCTAAGGCCCCCTTAATTCCACTTACAGTGGTTAGGGTGCCCTTTGAGAGGGTAGGGGTTGACATTGTTGGGCCCCTTGACCCTCCAACAGCTTCAGGAAACAGATTCATCCTAGTAGTAGTGGACCATGCCACTAGATATTCTGAAGCTATACCCTTAAGGACCACTACAGCTCCTGCAGTGACACAAGACCTCCTGGGAATCTTTTCCAGAGTGGTTTACCCAAGGAAGTGGTATTAGACAGATGTAGTAACTTCATGTCTGCACATCTCAAAGCAATGTGGAAGGATTCTGGTGTTACCTACAAGTTCACCACTCCTCATAATCCACAGACAAATGGGTTGGTTGAGAGATTTAACACAACTGTCAAAGGCATGATCATGGGACTCCCTGAAAAACTCAGGAGAAGATGGGATTCCTGTTGCCATGCCTCCTTTTTGCTTACAGGTAGGTACCCCAGAAAGAAGTGGGCTACAGCCCCTTTGAACTCCTCTTTGGACACCCTGTAAGAAGTCCCCTTGCTCTTGTGAAGGAGGGTTGGAAACAACCTTAAAACGCTCCCAAACAAGACATTGTGGACTATGTGCTTGGCCTCACATCAAGGATGGCTGAGTACATGAAAAAGGCCACTAAAAACCTTCAGGCCAGCCAAGAGCTCCAAAAGCAATGGCATGACTAGAAGGCTGTCCTGACTCAGTATTAACCAGGACAGAAGGTCGGGGTATTGGAGCCTGTGGCACCAAGAGCACTTCAGGACAAATGGAGTGGACCCCATCTCATTGTGGAAAGGAAAGGTGAGGTCACCTATTTGGTGGACCTGGGCACTGCCAGAAACCTCCTTAGGGTGCTACATGTCAATAACCTTAAACCTTACTATGACAGGGCTGGCTTAACCCTGCTCATGGCTGCAGATGAGGGGCAGGAGGAAGAGAGTGACCCTCTCCCTGACCTCTTCTCTACCACTGAAGCTGACAGCTTAGTGGAGGGAGTTGTACTAGCAGATTGCCTTACTTCTGAGCAGGACAACTGCATAAATCTCCATGGACAATGCTCTGACCTCTTCTCACTAGTACCAGGCACAACTACCTGGTGTGAGCATACAATTGATACTGGAGACAGTTTACCTGTCAAAAGTAAAATTTATAGACAGCCTGACCATGTCGGAGACTGTTTTCAACAAGAATAGACTGTGTTCAATAAGAGGTACAGAAAATGTTAGACCTTGGAATGATTGAACTCTCTGAAAGCCCCTGGGCCAGCCCTGTGGCGCTTGTCCCCAAACCTCATAGTAAAGAAGGAAAAAAAGAAATGCGGTTTTGTGTGGACTATTGGGGTCTCAATCAAGTAACAAAAAAATGACACTCACCCTATACCCAGTTCAGATGAGCTAATAGATACACTGGCTTCTGCCAAGTATCTAAGCACTTTTGATTTAACTACAGGGTATTGGCAGATTACGTTATCAGAAGATGCAAAACCAAAGACAGCAGTTTTAACCATTGGGGGGCATTATCAATTCACAGTTATGCAATTTGGTTTGGAAAATGCACCTGCCACTTTTCAGAGGTTGGTGAGTACAGTCCTCCAAGGATTGAAGCCTTTAGTGCAGAATATCTTGCTCTCTTTAGCTCCACCTGGGATGATCATCTGGTCCACCTGTGGAAAGTTTTGGAGGCCCTGCAAAAGGCAGGCCTCACTATCAAGGCCTCAAAGTGTAAGATAGGGCAGGGGAAAGTGGTTTATCTGGGGTACCTGGTAGGTGGGGAACAGATTGCACCACTGCAGGGGAAGATCCAAACCATTATGGAAGGCACTCCCCCTACAACTCAGTCCCACGTGAGAGCCTTCCTAGGCCTCACTGGGTACTACAGGAGGTTCATCAAGAATTATGGCACTATAGCTGCCCCTCTTAATGACCTCACATCAAAGAAGATGCCTAAAAAGGTATTATGGACAGCCAGCTGTCAAAAGGCTTTTGATGAGCTCAAACAGGCCATGTGCTCTGCACCTGTCCTCAAAAGCCCTTGTTACTCCCAAAAATTAATTGTACAAACTGATGCTTCTGAATTAGGGGTAGGGGCAGTTCTATCACAGCTAAAACTGAGGGCCAGGATCAACCAGTTGCATTTATCAGCAGGAGGTTGACCCTAGAGAAAAGAGTTGGTCTGCTATAGAGAGGGAGGCCTTTGCTGTGGTCTGGGCCTTGAAAAGGTTGAAACCATACCTCTTTGGTACTCACTTTATTGTTAAAACAGACCACAAACCTCTATTATGGCTTAAACAAATGAAAGGTGAAAACCCTAAATTGTTGAGGTGGTCCATCTCCCTACAGGGAATGGACTATACAGTGGAACATAGACCTGGGTGTACCCACTCCAATGCAGATGAACTCTCCAGATATTTCCACTTAGACAATGAAGACTCATCTGGGCAAGGTTAGCCTTATTGTCCCTCGTTTGTGGGGGGCATTGTCCGCCAGCGTCCCTGAATCCCTGCCGGCCGTATAATGTACATTCCTGTGGGCCAGCGGGCAGAAACATTGTTTCCACCCACCGGCCCACAGGAATGCCTGGCTGGGACATTGATGGCGGCTCACACATGGAGCCGCTGCCAATACCTCTGTGCAGCGGGTGTAGCTGCACCCGTCATGCAGATCACTGCCCAAAAATCGGGCAGTGACCTGCGCGATAGGGCACTGCACCGGGACCCCTGCACTGCCCATGCCAAGTGCATGGGCAGTGCAGGGGCCGCCAGGGTTGACCCAGTGCACCCCTTCCGCCAGCCTTTCCCTGGTGGGGAAATCCGCCAGGGAAAGGCTGGAGGCTGAGGAATCATTATCCGAGGGGCAGCAACACTGCCCTGTCGGATAATGATTGTGACCGCAGCCAGGCTGCCTGACGGAGGCAGCCTGGCGGTGAGTGAGGGCTGCCGATGGCGGCCCTCATGGTGTTCTTCATGTGGCGGTGTGGCCCTCCATGCCGGCTGGGGGGTTTTCCCGCCGCCGCCGGCATAGCGGGCCACACCGCTTAGTTCATAATGACCACCTAAGTGTGAGGGCACCCTTATACTAGCAAAGGTGCCCCCACATAGTACAGGGCCATTTCACCAGACTTTGTGAGTGCGGGGACACCATTACACATGTGCACTACATACAGGTCAATACCTTCACAATGGTAACTCAAGCATTTGCCTGTAACATGTCTAAGATCATGGAATTGTCCCGTCAGTCCAAATCTGGTATTGGGGAGCCAATTCCATGCATCCTAGGGGCTCCACTATGGACCCCCAGTACTTCCAAACCAGCTCTCTGGGGTTTCATCTGCAGCTACAGTTGCTGCTACCCCACAGACAGGGTTCTGCCCTCCTGTTGCTTGAGCACCTCAAGCCCAGGAAGGCAGAACAAAGGATTTCCTTTGGGAGAGGGGTGTTATACCCTCTCCCTTTGGAAACAGGTGTTCCAGGCTAGGGAAGGGTAGCCTCCCCAAGCCACTGGAAATGCTTTGAAGGGCACGCTTGGTGCCCTCCTTGCATGAACCAGTCTAGACCGGTTCAGGGACCACCAGGCCCTGCTCTGGCGCAAAACTGGTCGATGGAAAGGGAAGTGACCATTCCCCTGTCCATCACCATCCCAGGGGTGGTGCTCTGAGCTCCTCCAGAGGGTCCCTGGGTTTTGCCATCATGGATTCAAGGTTGGCAGGGATCTCTGTGAACTTCTGAGTGGTCAGTGCCAGCAGGTGACATCAGAGCCCTCCCCTGATAGGTGCTTACCTGTTTGGGTGTCCAATCCCCCTTTCAGGGCTATTTAGGGTCTCTCTTTGGGTGGTTCTTTCAGATTCGGATTACAAGACTCCAGTAGGAATCCTCTGCGACCCCTACTAAACTGCATCTGAACCCTCCAGGATCTCTACAAATTGCAACAAAGAAGCAAAGACGACTTCTGTAACATTGTAAGTTAAGCTCCTGCTGGCGACTGCAACTGTTTCCCAGTCGTGCATTCTCAGAGGACAGCCTGTCTTCAGCATGCAAAAGAAGAGCAAAGGAATCTCCCTTGGAGTGAAGGAGTCACTCCCCTGCTTCAGCAGGCACTTCTCTGCATCGACGACCAGCGGCGCGGGTCCCCTCTCCTGACGAGTTGCATGGATCCGGCATCAAGGGTGGTGGACTGAAGTGGTTCCGATGGTCCTGATATCCTACTGTCCAACTTTTGTGGTGGTAAGAACTTGCCTTCTGAAGCAAGACAGTACCCCCGTGCACCGCATCTTTTGCAGTTGCCAAGGATTGTTGGCACCCTTCCATGAAGTTCTTTGTGCACCTTGCAGCTCTGGTCCCTAGCACTCTATCCTGTGATGCACAGCTTCCTGAGTGGTTCTCCGACGTGTGGGATCCTTTGTTGTGGTTCTGCATGAGCCTCCTTTTGCACCTTCTTTGTTCCCATGCTGTGGGACTCCTGTGTGTGATGTCTGGTCTTCTATGGGCTGTTTGAGTTGCTGAGAGGCCCCTCTGACGCCCTGTCCTGGGTAGAGTTCACCAAGTCGCTCCTGGTCCCGGGCAGCACCATTTTATTTTAACCGTGAGCTTTGCGTGTGCCAAGGCTTGTTGCCAGAATCCAGCAACGCAAACCAGACTGCAATCTTCCATCCCGTGTGAGACATCATCTGCACCAACCAGGAACCCACACCCATCTTCTTGGGTGCAGTACTAACTGTTGTTCCTCACCGCTGGTTCCTCTATTGCACCTTCATCCAGGTTAGCAGGGGCTCCTGTTCACACTGGACACTTCTGTGCTTCTTAGACTTGGTCCCCTTCTTCCACAGGTCTTCAGGTCCAGAAATCCACTGTTTGTGTCTTGCAGTCTCTTCTGGTTCTTGCATAATCTTATTTCTTGTGTTCTTCTGTGTTCTGTACTCGCTACACTTACCAAGTGGGAAACCGACTTTCGCATTCCGCTTTCTTAGAATATGGTTTGTGTTCCCTGCACTCAGGGCTGGAGTGCCTGCTATAGGGGTGACTTATAAGTGACATGTGCAGTGTAAATGGCAGTGAAAGGGTGCATGCACCTTTTCACGCAGGCTGCAATGCCAGTCCTGCAGAAGCCTTTGCATGGACTCCCCATGGGTGGCAAAAGAAATGCTGCAGCCCATAGGGATCCCCTGGAATCCCAATGCCTTGGGTACCTAGGTTCCAACCAATAGGTGTAGGAAGGTAGCCTCTTTCTAGCATTGTTACTCCCACTTTTGGCCTGTTTGTGAGTATATGTCAGGGTGTTTTTACTGTCTCACTGGGATCTTGCTAGCCAGGACCCCAGTGCTCATAGTGAAAACCCTATTTGTCAGTGTGTTTTATATGTCTCACTGGGACCCTGTTAACCAGGACCCCAGAGCTCATACGTTGTGGCCTGTATGTGTATCCCTGTGTAGTGCGTAACTGTGTCACTGGGGCTCTGCTAATCAGAACCTCAGTGCTTATGCTCTCTCTGTCTTTAAAATTGTCACTATAGGCTAGTGACCCTTTTCACCAATTCCAATTGGCACACTGGAACACCCTTATAATCCTGTGGTATATGGTACCTAGGTACCCAGGGTATTGGGGTTCCAGGAGATCCCTATGGGCTGCAGCATTTCTTTTACCACCCATAGGGAGCTCAGACAATTCTTACACAGTACACAGGACTGCCACTGCAGCCTGAGTGAAATAACGTCCATGTTATTTCACAGCCATTTTACACTGCACTTAAGTAACTTATAAGTCACCTATATGTCTAACCCTCACTTGGTGAAGGTTGGGTGCAAACTAAGTATGTGGGCACCGTGGCACTAGCCAAGGTGCCCCCAGATTGTTCAAGGCAAATTACCCGGACTTTGTGAGTGTGGGGACACCATTACAAGCATTCACTACATGTAGGTCACTATCTATATGTAGCGTCACAATGGTAACTCCGAACATGGCCATGTAACATGTCTAGGATCATGGAATTGTCACCCCAATACCATCCTGGTATTGGGGTGATAATTCCATGCATCCCCGGGTCTCTAGCACAGAACCCGGGTACTGCCAAACTTTCGTGACTCTTGGACTTGGTCCCCCTCCTTTACAGGTCCTCAGGTCCAGGAATCCATCTTCAGTGTTTTGCTGGTGCTTGTGGTTCTTGCAGAATCCCCTATCACAACTATCGTGTCTTTCTGGGGTAGTAGGGTAACTTTACTCCTACTTTTTAGGGTCTTGGGCTGGGGTATTCTGGACACCTGTAGGAAAGTACCATCTTGCCTGGCATGTTACCCCCATATTTCACTGTATATATGTTGTTTTAGTTGTATGTGTCACTGGGACCCTGCCAGCCAGGGCCCCAGTGCTCATAAGTGTGCCCTGTATGTGTTACCTGTGTTATGACTAACTGTCTCACTGAGGATCTGCTAATCAGAACCTCAGTGGTTATGCTCTCTCATTTCTTTCCAAATTGTCACTAACAGGCTAGTGACCAATTTTACCAATTTACATTGGCATACTGGAACACCCTTATAATATCCTAGTATATGGTACTGACAATTCTTACACTGGCCTGCCACTGCAGCCTGAGTGAAATAACATCCACGTTATTTCACAGCCATTTTACCACTGCACTTAAGTAACTTATAAGTCACCTATATGTCTAACCTTTACCTGGTAAAGGTTGGGTGCTAAGTTACTTAGTGTGTGGGCACCCTGGCACTAGCCAAGGTGCCCCCACATTGTTCAGGGCCAATTCCCCGGACTTTGTGAGTGCGGGGACACCATTACACACGTGCACTATACATAGGTCACTACCTATGTATAGCTTCACAATGGTAACTCCGAATATGGCCATGTAACATGTCTAAGATCATGGAATTGCCCCACCAATGCCATCCTGGTATTGGGGAGCCAATCCCATGATTCCCCGGGTCTCTAGCACAGACCCGGGTACTGCCAAACTGCCTTTCCCGGGGTTTCACTGCAGCTGCTGCTGCTGCCAACCCCTCAGACAGGTTTCTGCCCTCCTGGGGTCCAGCCAGGCTTGGCCCAGGAAGGCAGAACAAAGGACTTCCTCAGAGAGAGGGTGTTACACCCTCTCCCTTTGGAATAAGATGTCAGGGCTGGGGAGGAGTAGCCTCCCCCAGCCTCTGTAAATGCTTTGATGGGCACAGATGGTGCCCATCTCTGCATAAGCCAGTCTACACCGGTTCAGGGATCCCTCAGCCCTGCTCTGGCGCGAAACTGGACAAAGGAAAGGGGAGTGACCACTCCCCTGACCTGCACCACCTCCGGGAGGTGCCCAGAGCTCCTCCAGTGTGCTCCAGACCTCTGCCATCTTGGAAACAGAGGTGCTGCTGGCACACTGGACTGCTCTGAGTGGCCTGGACCAGCAGGTGACGTCAGAGACTCCTTCTGACAGGCTCCTTCAGGTGTTGCTAGCCTATCCTCTCTCCTAGGTAGCCAAACCTCCTTTTCTGGCTATTTAGGGTCTCTGCTTTGGGGAATTCCTTAGATAACGAATGCAAGAGCTCATCAGAGTTCCTCTGCATCTCTCTCTTCACCTTCTACCAAGGAATTGACTGCTGACCACGCTGGAAGCCTGCAAAACTGCAACAAAGTAGCAAAGACGACTACTGCGACACTGTAACGCTGATCCTGCCGCCTTCTCGACTGTTTTCCTGGTGGTGCATGCTGTGGGGGTAGTCTGCCTCCTCTGTGCACTAGAAGCTCCGAAGAAATCTCCCGTGGGTCGACGGAATCTTCCCCCTGCGACCTCAGGCACCAAAGAACTGCATCACCGGTCCTCTGGGTCTCCTCTCAGCACGACGAGCGAGGTCCCTTGAACTCAGCAACTCTGTCCAAGTGACTCCCACAGTCCAGTGACTCTTCAGTCCAAGTTTGGTGGAGGTAAGTCCTTGCCTCCCCACGCTAGACTGCATTGCTGGGAACCGCGTGTTTTGCAGCTACTCCGGCTCCTGTGCACTCACCGAGGATTTCCTTCGTGTACAGCCAAGCCTGGGTCCCCGGCACTCTAACCTGCATTGCACAACCTCCTCAGTTGTCCTCCGGCGGCATGGGACTCTCTTGTGCAACTTCGGGTGAGCACCGATTCACTCCACTTTGTAGTGCCTGTTCCGGCACTTCTGCAGGTGCTGCTTGCTTTTGAGTGGGCTCCTTCTCTTGCTGGGCACCCCTTCTGTCTCCTCATGCAATTGGCGACATCCTGGTCCCTCCTGGGCCACAGCAGCATCCGAAAACCCTAACCGCGACCATTGCAGCTAGCAAGGCTTGTTTGTGGTCTTTCTGCGGGAAAACACATCTGCACGACTCTTCACGACGTGTGACATCCATCCTCCAAAGGCGAAGTTTCTAGCCCCTGTCGTTTGTGCAGAATCCTCAGCTTCTACCATCCGGTGGCAGCTTCTTTGCATCCACAGCTGGCATTTCCTGGGCATCTGCCCACTCCCGACTTGATCGTGACTTTTGGACTTGGTCCCCTTGTTCCACAGGTACTCTCGTCTGGAAATCCATCATTGTTGCATTGCTGGTGTTGGTCTTTCCTGCAGAATTCCCCTATCACGACTTCTGTGCTCTTTGGGGAACTTAGGTGCACTTTGCACCCACTTTTCAGGGTCTTGGGGTGGGCTATTTTTCTAACCCTCACTGTTTTCTTACAGTCCCAGCGACCCTCTACGAGGTCACATAGGTTTGGGGTCCATTCGTGGTTCGCATTCCACTTCTAGAGTATATGGTTTGTGTTGCCCCTATCCCTATGTGCCCCCATTGCATTCTATTGTGACTATACATTGTTTGCACTGTTTTCTATTGCTATTACTGCATATTTTGGTATTGTGTACATATATCTTGTGTATATTTGCTATCCTCATACTGAGGGTACTCACTGAGATACTTTTGGCAAATTGTCATAAAAATAAAGTACCTTTATTTTTAGTATATCTGTGTATTGTGTTTTCTTATGATATTGTGCATATGACACTAGTGGTACTGTAGGAGCTTCACTCGTCTCCTAGTTCAGCCTAAGCTGCTCTGCTAAGCTACCTTTTCTATCAGCCTAAGCTGTTAGACACCCCTCTACACTAATAAGGGATACCTGGGCCTGGTGCAAGGCGTAAGTACCCCTTGGTACTCACTACAAGCCAGTCCAGCCTCCTACATTGGTTGTGCAGCGGTGGGATAAGTACTTTGCAACTACTTACCACTTTTGTCATTGTACTTTTCATAAGAGAAAAATATATAAAACAATTTCAGTGTATGTACACCTAACCAAAATGTTTTGCTTTTCTTCTCTCACTTCTTTTCTAAAGTGCTGAAAAATACCTCTAAAACTTTCAAAAAGTTCTTAAAAAGTTTTTAAAGTTTTTTTCTGTCCTTTAAAAAGTTCTAAAAAACTTTTTCTTTCTTTTTCTAACCCTTAAACACTTTCTAAAATGTCTGGCACAGGCCAAACTGTTGATCTGTCCAAGACTGCTTATGACCACCTTAGCTGGAAGGCAGCAAGGAGTCTCTGTGTAGAAAGAGGTTTAGGGGTAGGGAAGAATCCCTCTAGAGAACTATTAGTTAACATACTAGTTGAACAAGACAAGACTTTTGTTGGCACTTCTGGTGAGAAATTAGCTGATGGTTCCCACTCTGATTCTGGGGCACCCCTAGCAAAAGATTTGGGAGGGAATCTTTCCAACCTGCCCCTTAGCAGGCCACCTAGCGTAGCTGGTACTGATGTGAATCCACATCACAGTAAAAGTGTTGCTTCACATCACAGTAATAGTGTTGCTTCTCATCACAGTAAAAGTGTCACTTCTGTAGGCCAGAATGTTAGTGTGCCATCTGTTAGGGCCAGGTCTCCTTCTGTTCATTCTCACTATTCCTCTGTTTCAAGACATGCCCTACCCACCCACCCTGATGACAGAGTGTTAGAAAGGGAGCTCAATAGATTGAGAGTGGAACAATCCAGGCTGAAGCTCAAGAAGCAACAGCTGGATTTAGATAGGCAGTCCTTGGAAATAGAAAGAGAAAGACAGACATTGGGTTTAGAAACCCATGGTGGCAGCAGCAGTATTCCAAATAGTCATCCTGCAAAAGAGCATGATTCTAGGAATCTGCACAAGATAGTTCCCCCTTACAAGGAGGGGGATGACATTAACAAGTGGTTTGCTGCACTTGAGAGGGCCTGTGTTGTACAGGAGGTCCCTCAAAGGCAGTGGGCTGCTATCCTATGGCTATCTTTCAGTGGAAAGGGTAGGGATAGGCTCCTTACTGTTAAAGAAAGTGAAGCCAATAATTTTAAAGTTCTTAAGAATGTACTCCTAGATGGTTATGGCTTAACCACTGAACAGTACAGGATGAAGTTCAGAGAAACCAAAAAGGAGTCTTCACAAGACTGGGTTGACTTTGTTGACCATTCAGTGAAGGCCTTGGAGGGGTGGTTACATGGCAGTAAAGTTGCTGACTATGAAAGCCTGTGTAACTTAATCCTGAAAGAGCATATTCTTAATAATTGTGTGTCTGATTTGTTACACCAGTACCTGGTAGACTCTGATCTGACCTCTCCCCAAGAATTGGGAAAGAAGGCAGACAAATGGGTCAGAACAAGGGTGAACAGAAAAGTTCATACATGGGGTGACAAAGATGGCAAGAAGAAGGATGATAAGTCTTCTGACAAGGGTGGGGACAAATCTAAAAATGAGTCTTCATCAGGCCCACAAAAACACTCTGGTGGGGGTGGTGGGCCCAAATCCTCTTCAAATCAAAACAAAGAAAAGAAACCATGGTGCTATTTATGTAAAATAAAAGGCCATTGGACAACAGCTCCCAGTTGTCCAAAGAAAAGCACCAAGCCTCCTACCACTACAACCCCTGCTGCTACACCTAGTGCCCCTAGTAATAGCAGTGGTGGTGGGAGCAAACCTACTAATAGCCAATCCAAGGGAGTAGCTGGGCTCACTTTTGGTAACTTAGTTGGGGTTGGTCTAATAGGGGAGAGCACAGAGGCTGTGTTAGTCTCTGAGGGGGCTATTGATTTAGCCACCTTGGTTGCTTGTCCCCTTAACATGGATAAGTACAAGCAACTACCCCTAATAAATGGCGTTGAGGTTCAGGCCTACAGGGACACAGGTGCCAGTGTTACCATGGTAATAGAGAAACTGGTTCACCCTGAACAACACCTACTTGGTCACCAGTACCAAGTAACCAATGCTCATAGCAACACACTTAGCCACCCCATGGCTGTTGCAAATCTCAACTGGGGGGGTTACTGGTCCAAAGAAGGTTGTGGTTGCCTCAGATTTACCTGTAGACTGTCTACTAGGAAATGATTTAGAGACATCAGCTTGGTCAGATGTGGAGTTGGAGGCTCATGCAGCAATGCTGGGCATTCCAGGGCATATTTTTGCTTTAACCAGGGCTCAGGCCAAAAGCAAAAAGGACATGGTGACTTGGATCCTGGAAGAATGGACCAAGTGCTCCCTAAAGCTAGGGTTAGTAAAGGTAAATCACTACCTACTATCCCTCCCTCTACAGTGGATTCAACTTCTGAGGAAGAAGAATTTCCACCCTGTGCAGAACCTACACCAGAGGAGCTGGAAGCAGACACTGCTGAGCTTTTGGGTGAAGGGGGGCCTGCCAGGGAGGAGCTGAGTGTGGCACAGCATACCTGTCCCACACTAGAGGGTCTAAGGCAGCAAGCTGTCAAACAAGCAAATGGGGATGTCAGTGACTCTCACAGAGTTTACTGGGAGGACAACCTCTTGTGTACTGAAGCAAGGGATCCAAAACCTGGAACTGCCAGGAGATTGGTGATTCCTCAGGAGTACAGAAAGTTCCTCCTAACTCTAGCCCACGACATTCCCTTAGCTGGACATTTGGGGCAAATGAAAACTTGGGACAGGCTTGTCCCCTTGTTTCATTGGCCTAGAATGTCAGAGGACACAAAGGAATTTTGTAAGTCCTGTGAAACCTGTCAAGCCAGTGGCAAGACAGGTGGCACTCCAAAGGCACCCCTTATCCCACTGCTTGTGGTTGGGGTTCCCTTTGAAAGGGTAGGGGTTGACATAGTTGGCCCCCTTGACCCTCCTACTGCTTCAGGCAATAGGTTTATCTTGGTGGTAGTGGACCATGCCACCAGATATCCTGAAGCAATTCCACTAAGGACCACTACAGCTCCTGCAGTGGCAAAGGCCCTCCTGGGAATCTTTTCCAGGGTGGGCTTCCCAAAAGAGGTGGTATCAGACAGGGGAAGCAATTTCATGTCTGCTTACTTAAAGGCCATGTGGAAGGAATGTGGTGTGACATACACGTTCACCACACCCTATCATCCACAAACAAAGGGACTGGTGGAGAGATTTAACAAAACTCTCAAAGGCATGATTATGGGACTCTCTGAAAAACTCTGCAGGAGATGGGATATCCTGTTACCTTGCCTCCTTTTTGCTTACAGGGAGGTACCCCAAAAAGGAGTGGGCTTCAGCCCCTTTGAACTCCTATTTGGACACCCTGTGAGAGGTCCTCTAACACTTGTTAAGGAGGGTTGGGAACAACCTTTAAAAGCTCCAAAGCAAGACATAGTGGACTATGTACTTGGCCTCAGATCTAGGATGGCTGACTACATGAAAAAGGCCAGTAAAAACCTTCAGGCCAGCCAAGAGCTCCAAAAGCAATGGCATGACCAGAAGGCTGTTTTGGTTCAGTACCAACCAGGGCAGAAAGTGTGGGTCTTGGAGCCTGTGGCCCCAAGAGCACTCCAAGACAAATGGAGTGGACCCCACATAATTGTTGAAAAGAAGGGTGAAGTCACCTACTTAGTTGACTTAGGCACTGCCAGGAGTCCCCTTAGGGTGCTCCATGCCAATCGCCTGAAACCCTACTATGACAGGGCTGATCTCACCCTGCTCATGGCAACAGATGAGGGACAGGAAGAAGAGAGTGACCCTCTCCCTGATCTCTTCTCTTCCACAGAACAAGATGCTCTAGTGGAAGGTGTAGTTTTGGCAGATTGTCTTACTGCTGAGCAGAAAGACCACTGCATAAATCTCCTGGGTCAGTTTTCTGAACTCTTCTCTACTGTGCCAGGCACCACTTCTTGGTGTGAGCACACTATAGATACTGGAGACAGCTTGCCTGTCAAAAGTAAGATCTATAGGCAGCCTGACCATGTCAGAGACTGCATAAAGCAAGAAGTGCAGAAAATGCTTGAACTGGGAGTGGTTGAGCACTCTGAAAGTCCATAGGACTCTCCTGTGGTACTTTTACCAAAACCTCATTCCAAGGATGGAAAGAAGGAAATGCGGTTTTGTGTAGACTATAGAGGTCTCAACCAGGTAACCAAAACTGATGCTCACCCTATACCCAGGGCAGATGAGCTAATAGATACACTGGCATCTGCCAAGTATCTAAGCACTTTTGATTTGACTGCAGGGTATTGGCAGATCAAGTTATCAGAAGATGCAAAAGCAAAAACTGCATTTTCAACCATTGGAGGCCATTACCAATTCACAGTAATGCCGTTTGGATTGAAAAATGCACCTGCCACTTTTCAGAGGTTGGTGAATACAGTCCTGCAAGGGCTGGAATCTTTCAGTGCAGCATATCTAGACGATATAGCTGTCTTTAGCTCCAGCTGGGATGATCACCTGGTCCAACTATGGAAAGTTTTGGAGGCCCTGCAGAAGGCAGGCCTCACTATCAAGGCTTCAAAGTGCCAGATAGGGCAGGGGAAAGTGGTTTATCTGGGACACATGGTAGGTGGAGAACAGATTGCACCACTTCAGGGGAAAATCCAAACTATTATAGATTGGGTTCCCCCTACAACTCAGACCCAGGTGAGAGCCTTCTTAGGCCTCACTGGGTATTACAGGAGGTTCATAAAGAACTATGGCTCCATTGCAGCCCCGCATAATTACCTCACATCTAAAAAAATGCCTAAAAAGGTATTGTGGACAGCTAGCTGTCAGAAAGCTTTTGAGGAGCTGAAGCAGGCCATGTGCTCTGCACCTGTCCTGAAAAGCCCCTGTTACTCCCAAAAATTCATTGTCCAACCTGATGCATCTGAATTAGGGGTAGGGGCAGTCTTATCACAACTTAATTCTGAGGGCCAGGATCAACCTGTTGCTTTTATCAGCAGGAGGTTGACCCCTAGAGAAAAGCGTTGGTCTGCCATAGAGAGGGAGGCCTTTGCTGTGGTCTGGGCACTGAAGAAGTTGAGGCCATACCTGTTTGGCACTCACTTCATTGTTCAGACAGACCATGTAGGAGGCTGGACTGGCTTGTAGTGGACTGGCTTGTAGTGAGTACCAAGGGGTACTTACACCTTGCACCAGGCCCAGGTATCCCTTATTAGTGTATAGGGTGTCTAGCAGCTTAGGCTGATAGATAATGGTAGCTTAGCAGAGCAGCTTAGGCTGAACTAGGAGACGAGTGAAGCTCCTACAGTACCACAAGTGTCATATGCACAATATCATAAGAAAACACAATACACAGATATACTAAAAATAAAGGTACTTTATTTTTATGACAATATGCCAAAAGTATCTCAGTGAGTACCCTCAGTATGAGGATAGCAAATATACACAAGATATATGTACACAATACCAAAAATATGCAGTATAGTCTTAGAAAACAGTGCAAACAATGTATAGTTACAATAGGATGCAATAGGGACACATAGGGATAGGGGCGACTCTTCACGACGTGGGACATCCATCCTCCAAAGGCGAAGTTTCTAGCCCCTGTCGTTCGTGTAGAATCCTCAGCTTCTACCATCCGGTGGCAGCTTCTTTGCATCCACAGCTGGCATTTCCTGGGCATCTGCCCACTCCCGACTTGATCGTGACTTTTGGACTTGGTCCCCTTGTTCCACAGGTACTCTCGTCTGGAAATCCATCATTGTTGCATTGCTGGTGTTGGTCTTTCCTGCAGAATTCCCCTATCACGACTTCTGTGCTCTTTGGGGAACTTAGGTGCACTTTGCACCCACTTTTCAGGGTCTTGGGGTGGGCTATTTTTCTAACCCTCACTGTTTTCTTACAGTCCCAGCGACCCTCTATGAGGTCACATAGGTTTGGGGTCCATTCGTGGTTCGCATTCCATTTCTAGAGTATATGGTTTGTGTTGCCCCTATCCCTATGTGCCCTCATTGCATTCTATTGTGACTATACATTGTTTGCACTGTTTTCTATTGCTATTACTGCATATTTTGGTATTGTGTACATATATCTTGTGTATATTTGCTATCCTCATACTGAGGGTACTCACTGAGATACTTTGGCATATTGTCATAAAAATAAAGTACCTTTATTTTTAGTATATCTGTGTATTGTGTTTTCTTATGATATTGTGCATATGACACTAGTGGTACTGTAGGAGCTTCACTCGTCTCCTAGTTCAGCCTAAGCTGCTCTGCTAAGCTACCTTTTCTATCAGCCTAAGCTTCTAGACACCTCTCTACACTAATAAGGGATACCTGGGCCTGGTGCAAGGTGTAAGTACCCCTTGGTACTCACTACAAGCCAGTCCAGCCTCCTACAACACCCTTACTGTTTTCTCACAGTCCCAGCGACCCTCTACAATCTCCCATAGGTCTGGGGTCCATTCGTCATTCGCATTCCACTTTTGGAGTATGTTGTTTGTGTTGCCCCTAGACTTATGTCTACCTTTTACATCCTATTGTGATTCTACATTGTTTGCACTACTTTTCTTACTGTTACTTACCTGGTTTGGGTTTGTATACATATAATTTGTGTATATTACTTACCTCCTAAGTGAGGGTATCCTTTGAGATACTTTTGGCATATTGTCACTAAAATAAAGTACCCTTATTTTTAGTAACTCTGAGTATTGTGTTTTCTTATGATATTGTGCTATATGATACAAGTGGTATAGTAGGAACTTTGCATGTCTCCTAGATAAGCCTAAGCTACTTTGCCATAGCTACCTTCTATCAGCCTAAGCTGCTAGAAACACCTCTATTCTACTAATAAGGGATAGCTGGACCTGGCAGACGGTGCAAGTACCACAAGGTACCCACTATAAGCCAGGCCAGCCTCCTACATGTATCTTGGACACCCTTAGTGTTTTCCAACACTCCCAGCGACCCTCTACACACTACACTAGGCCTGGGGTCCCTAAGTGGTTTGCATTCCACTTTCTTAGTATATGGTTTGTGTTGCCCCTAGGCCTATTGCATCCTATTGTAATCTACAGTGTTTACACTCCTTTTCTAACTGTTTACTTACCTGATTTTGGTTTGTGTGTATATTTTGTGTATTTTACTTACCTCCTAAGGGAATATATCCTCTGATATATTTTTGGCACATTGGGGGTCATTACGACCCTGGCGGTCAGAGACCGCCAGGGTTAATGTAGCATCCGTACCGCCAACAGGCTGGTGGTACGGAGGCCCTTATTACGACCGCGGCGGTAGCGCCATGGTCGCACCGCCGGCGCCGGCGGTTTCCCGCCGTTTTAGCCCCGGCGGTGATAATCCGCCAGGGCAGTGCTGCAAGCAGCGCTGCCCTGGGGATTATGACACCCCTACCGCCAGCCTGTTTCTGGCGGTTTGCACCGCCAGGAAGAGGCTGGCGGTAAGGGGTGTCCTGGGGCCCCTGGGGGCCCCTGCACTGCCCATGCCACTGGCATGGGCAGTGCAGGGGCCCCCTAACAGGGCCCCGGCCAGCTTTTCACCGTCTGCATAGCAGACAGTGAAAAGTGCAACGGGTGCAACTGCACCCGTCGCACGGCCGCAACACCGCCGGCTCCATTAGGAGCCGGCTCCTATGTTGCGGCCTCATCCCTGCCGGCCCAGCGGGAATGTCGTAATGGGGGCTGCGGGAGTGCGGCCGCATTGTCGGCCGCACGGCGGTTACCGCTTCCGCCGCCCGCCAATGTCGAAATGACCCCCATTGTCACTAAAATAGAGTACCTTTATTTTTAGTAACTCTGAGTATTGTGATTCTTATGGTATAGTGCTATATGATATAAATGGTATGGTAGGAGCTTTGCATCTCTCCTAGTTCAGCCTATACTGCTCTGCTGTAGCTACCTCTATCAGCCTAAACTGCTAGAACACTACTAATCTACTAATAAGGGATAACTGAACATGTCACAAGGTGTAAGTACCATCAGTTACCCACTATAAGCCAGGCCAGCCTCCTACAATAGGAACTTATAAGAGGGCACCAGTGTGCAATTGTGGGTGAAATACAGACTTTTGGGAGACAGAGCATAATCACTGGGGTCCTGGCTAGCAGCTCTCTTTCTCTGCCCTGCAATTGTCTAGATTTACAGCTAGATTACAATTACAACAGTTTGCAACAAAGGCCCCTTTCTCCATTCTCCGATCTTCCACTTCAGACCACACGGAATGCAAGTAGTAAATCTTATGAAAAAATACGATATCAGCGTTTTAAAAAACAAACTTAATAAAATAATGAGACACAATATGCACAACGGAAGGATCTCTGATTAAAAAAAGACTTTTAAAAAATCAGATGACCCTACAGGAAAATGCTTAGGGCTCTGAAAAAGTAGAAATGTATTTTGCTTGTTCACCACGATGCTGCAAATTCACTAACCCCAGGAAACTACGGAATAGAGTTAACCAGTATATAGTACATCAAATACAACCTGTTTCTTTTAACATCTTGCCGACTGCTAGGAATGCATACATCAACAATCTATATGTGGATATCACCTTTGGAGTCTAGATGATGGAAAGCAAAATTATTCAACAAAGTCCTTACTTGTGATCATGGTTCAATTATGTTACCGGAAGTGGAACCTGTCATTAAATCGTCTCAGCGGAATCGCACTCCTGGCTCTAATGGTATCCCGGCTGCCATTTTCAATTTAAGAGAGCTACAACGGGTTTATATATTCCAGCCTCTTTATCGGTCATGTCTAGCCCAAATGTAATTCCTCATAGTTGGTGGGGTTCGCTGTTGGTCCCCATTCATTTAAAGGAAACTAATAAAATACCTGATACCTACGACTAATAGTTCTCTTGGATTGTAATAGAGAGAAGTATGTGACTTTTACTTAAAACTCTGCTGTAATGGTCAGCCGAGAAACATTTTATTCCACCATTCGAAACTGGTTTCCAGAGAGGGTGCAACATGAATGGCATCCTCCTCTCCTTAGCAATACTCATAGATCAAGCTGTGAAAGGAAAGGGTAGATTATTACATACCGCCTTTGTTGACCTCACTAGTGGGTGTAACAACACTAAACAGGGCAAATTATGTGCAAAACTCCCTAAATGGGCCATAACACCCATGTCTTCAAGAGCAATACCCGCCTTTACAAAGACGTGGGTCAAGGCGAACCTGACTTAAAAATCGGTTATTTCTGGCAAAATCACCATGATCAAAAGGCTAACACAGAGATGCATATTAGCTTCACTATTGTTCAGTCTCTATCTGGCGGTTATGACAGCTGCATTCACCTCTGCCAGAGCTTGCCCTCGAAGGTTTGTGGTTAGATGTTAAATATTTTGCATATGTTGCCTACACCATATTAGATCAAACCGCAGTATGATTACAAAGACCATTGAATGATTCAGCTGTTCATTACTCCAGCAACAACATTAAGATCACCACAGATAAAACCAAGGTCATTCTCAGCTCTAAGCTTCATAGCACGGATAATAGGAAGGTTATTAGCTGTAGATTATGCCCCCAACGTGCCTCTTAAAACAACTCCTGAATTGTTTGAAATTGTTGAGCTGGCCTGACTTGAAGTTGAGTTAATAGTGGGGATATTTGTTGGAAGCAATGGGACTGAGTATATGGATGGCTCAACCTTCCTTAACCCAATCCTCCAATTTTGAAAAGTTTCCTGGTGATGAAGGACTAGGTTTGCAATGTGGCTTGTAACCCACGTAATGATGATTGCTACCTGCTCACTTAAATAGAGATGTGGTTGAAACTCTATTGCCTGTAAATGGGAATACGTTTAGGTAAACAAATGCACTGATTTCATGTATTAACTTCAATACCTCAAATCTAATTAGAATGTTTAATAAACCTCTTGATGTGTAATTGGGAATTAACATTAATTATGTAGTTTTCCTGTGTGGTTCCCTGGCTTGATTCCCCCTGTGGTTTTACCAGGACCTGTGTTGTGACCTGATAGTAGGATCCTCCCTCTGCTACAGGTGAGGCATAGTTGAAACAAGTGATTACCTGGAAATTAGCATCTATCATGCTAGACCAGTGGGACTCTCTTGCGATGATAGCCTTCCCTTGCAGGGATACGATGACCGCTTCTTGGGTTTAATTATTGGTACCTAAGTTTTCATTGCAGATCATTGGTGAACTGATGGCAAAATAATTGAAAAAGTTTACAATTATAAGTACCTTGGGTTGTTGTTCGATGAGAGAGGCCACTCTTTGCCTTATAAAAAGTCATATCAAAAATACCATTCTTCTCCTTATTATCACTTTCATGCAACTGTTGAAGCAACTAAATGGAACACATATAGTCAAACTATGTAGTTCAGTGCAGTATATATTGATATTTATTCAACTGCCAGATACCATATCAGAACCTCAATAATATCTAGAATTTAACTTAAAGAGATGTCAACTGATGCTACAGTCCAGCTACTTTTCGTACTGGTTCCAGCTTAGAGAGGCTCAGTCTGACACTTTAAGAAATGCTTTATAGGCCTTCATAATGAAAGAAACTTCTCAGGAAAACCTGACTTTGAGGCATCCCTATGGGACAATCCAAAGAGCTTTGGGACAGGGCTCTCTGAATAAGCTGATAAACAAACTATTGAACAAACATGCTGAGTTGATATCGGCCAGGAGTGATAGTGAAGATCTCAGCAATAAATCGCACTGTAAATTGGCACTTGACTTTATGACTCGACCAACGCCTAGTCATATTTGAAACAACCTTGGTCACTTGAACTAAAAAGGCAAATGTTGCTCTACAGATTTGGTTAGATGCTACTAAAGACCTACAGGTATGACAGGATAAAAAACGGTGCAGACAGATCTTGCCAGCTATGTGGGCCTAATCCGGAATCATTAACTAGTATTGAGTGT
The DNA here is from genome assembly GCF_031143425.1 of Pleurodeles waltl. Lineage (NCBI taxonomy): Eukaryota > Metazoa > Chordata > Amphibia > Caudata > Salamandridae > Pleurodeles > Pleurodeles waltl. Next base: position 1,211,570,363 of record NC_090447.1, on the reverse strand, counting down.
ACATGCCATAAACGTATTCAGCGGTGCAAAGTTCGGCTTAAGATGATATTCAGATCGGTAAACTTCCACACCTGTGACCTGTTAGTGGAAACGTGGATAATGTATGATTCAGGCCAGCTATCAGCACGGTCCTTAAGTATCATGAAGCGGCAACAAAGAACTGAATGTCCACTTTTCAAATGTGCAGTTTAGAGGCTTAGGGATTTAGGATGAAGTGCACTGTACACAGCTTTCCCAGAAGTTATAATAGTTGCGCAGTTTTTAATTATAAACTTAATTAAATGTTTTAAATGTAGTGCATTATTTGACTATTCTTTGAACTGTTCTATTGACCTATGTTTTTACCAGCACAGGAAACATGTTAGGCGGGTGATTCAAGCTGGCTTGCAGTATAGTTTTTTTAGGTTTATGAAGCCAGCAACTGAAGAAATGGATGGACGTGGGTCCAATTTGGAGCTTACTGGCTTTGGGATTTGGGGTGAACAATTACACTTTCCATAAAATGCTAAGATTTTAGATCAATTGCGCTGTCCTGATCACTGATTTCAGAAAACTATTTTTCAATACACTAAAACCTGTTTGTCCTTGGGATTGATTTATTGACATGTTTATATTTACAAGTTTGCAATGTTTCAAATTAATCCTAAAATAAATTTATAGCATTAGGGGCCATATATTTTGTGTGCACAGTAAGAAAGAAGTAGTGAATGTGAGACTTAAATAAGGCATTGAGCAGGCTAGAAAAAGGCCTTGAATATTGCAACACATAAGAACATCCTGACATGCCTTCCTTCTAAAGCACACAATTAACATTTCATTCCGTACAAGAAACCACCTTTGTAAAATGAATAAAAGGCAAGTAGGCAACGTTTGCATGAAATGTTAAAAGGCACATTTTCTTCAGTAACTTTAAAACGAATGTCAGTGCAAGCGGCAGACACCCAGTAAATTTGCTGCCTACTTAGGCGAACGTAAGCACATGCAAATAAGCATTATTTTCTACTTATTAAAAACAGTTTTTTACAATATGATTACTTGCTTAGGGTATATGCAAAAATGGCATGGCCCTCCAACCTCCTAGACACAGGCAATTATTTTTTTTCCTAGTTTAACACTTGGGAAAACACAACAGTGGACAATTTCTTCAGTACTGGCTGGAGTAACATCTTGTAAAACCACACATATTGAGGAAACATTGACCAACATTCAACATCCACAATGAAACCAGGCATCTACTCTGGCGCTCATCTTAAAGAGACGATATTTTAAATGCTTTAGGTATCAATATTAACCCAACATTTGGGCAAGGAACTACTTTATTTCTTAATACCAACTCACAGTCTTCCATAAGGCGCATCCAGTGAATATTCAGGACCCCTTCAGTTGGAATCAGCCCTCTCAACACCAACCAGCTTACGTAGGTATGAGGGCATAAATACACCTCGCCTGGCAGATAATCTTCACTCCTGATTAATAAACACGTACCACTGCTAAACATAATTGAAAAAAAAACGGGTGAAGACAAACTGAGCTTTTAAACTTCGCTCTATGAAAGCATTCTAGTACATACTTGGTCAGTTATTATTGCTGAAGTTAGATTGTAACGCTGATAACGTTTCATTACTCCATCCTCAAAAGTTTCTCATTTGATATTTCGAGAAATATCTTCACACTTAAACTGGGATGCTGTTCTTGTTCCTTCTTCAGTTTACCGAAATTACACACGCATATAACTACATGTAAGGTATTTTTAGGTGCTTTCATTAATATGAATCTGAAAATGAATACTCATGCATATGTTGATATTGTTAACATGTTAAGAATTCTAGTCGAATACGTTTTACTTTGTATAATGTATGTGTAATGTATGTATTTTGTTCGGCTTCAGTGAAAGAAACTTTCCCTTTTTTTTTGAGAGGGGGGGTGTTAACATAAACCTCCGAGCGATAGCCTCAAAATTCGAACGTGTTTTGGTAAAATGCGAATTTGTACTTAAAAAAAAAATGCCTACTGTGTAGAAGTCGCTGGGCTCCGTTAAGACAGTACGGTAAAACCAGTAATACATTTGTTTGCTGTTAAAATTGTTTTTCAACTAAGGCTTCCATAGGGTGGCATAAATATGAAGCGTGAAATAACACTGTAAGTCGGCTTGAGTCCGCAATTATAGAAACATTACTACTATATATCTAAAAAATAGTTGAGGGCAAATTTCCTTTTGCAGAAATCACCCGCTGTCACAGTAACAATCAGAATTAGCGGTTATGGTACTTCAAGTTGCTTACAGGCCAATCTTTTCGATGGCTTTAAGAAACTGGTAAACATGATTTTGATTTGTTGTATCTAAACACTTTAATCATAAAAAGTACGTATTAATGAAAAAGTAGTACAAACTCTTGGAAAGGCCAAACTGAAGTACAAGAACCTTCAAAACAGAAACAATAAAGCAAACTTATTATCACCCACAAGACTTTCTTGATCCCCTGGTGCCCTTTCTAACTTCCTAAAGCAGGTTGCATGACTTCACTAAAAATAGTCCCTGCCTGTCAAAAACCACCCATTTACAGAATTTTACATGTATGATAAAATACAAAAGTATGAAAACATCAGGGGCGTTTGTGGTTTGTTATTTAACTTAGTTGACCAGTCTTATCTCCAACTACAGAAAAACAATTCTGAAAGGGGTACACTCTCTGAGGGCATAACTAAGATTTGCAAACATGTAGATGTTGTCCAAAGGTCTGTCACTAAGGCCCGTACTTATACTTTTTTAGCGCCGCATTTGCGCCGCTTTAATTGTATTTGTAGGTTTGCGCCGCTTTTACGTCAAAAAATGCCACAAATGCCTCCCTAAAAAAGTGTAAATATGGGCCTAAATGTTTAAGAAAGGTTAACTTATCCTATGTTTTCTATTTAGCGCAATCGTTGGTCTCATGTGAATGCCTTTTGCCACAGTCTGACCAGTTAGCAGGGGCACAGCTATCATGCAGACACTACCGCCCAGAGGTGTGAAGCACCCAATGGGCCTCATTTATGGCTGCTTTTACTACCCAACTCGGTATGTACTCAGACTCAAATAATCTCCATTCCTGACGTTTCAGCTTCATGAAAGCTGTATGTGCTGTCCTGATCTTTTGGTTCTTTAAGGACCTTATGAGGGCGATATTTTTTTACCAAGGATAAATAATGTAACATTTGAACAAGGATAGATAATTTGCATTTCTTATTGCTGGTGAGACAGCAGACTAGCATATACATTCAATTCCAATCACAGAGCTGACAGAGTTGTATTTGAGCAGGGCTGAAATGAGGAACCACAAGCAGTCTTCGTAATCATTATCATACAAGTCCACATCCTTTTTCCACATACTCTCCTTCTCCCCTCTCTCTCTTCTTCCTCTTTGATCGCTTTTCTCTATCTCCACCTCCTTCCCTCTCTTTCTTGAATCCTTCCTGTGTCTGCTGCAATTAACCTTGTGGAGCTGGTAAAAGTGACAAAGGCAACAGGAGTGGCCCTGGACTTTCAAAACCGGCTTCAAAGGGCTCCAGCGAAGCTGGGATACGGCAGGTGGAATACAAGTCTTGCCTGGCCTTCTTTTGAGCTTTTCTGGCTCCTAGATCGCTAGTGGTGTTTCTTGAATATGTGCAACATCAGAATCTTTACTATTTCAGAAGTGTTACTTACTATGAAGTGGAACATGCCATTTATAGTTTTATCACACTATCTTCATCATTTTGACACAGTGAAGTCCTTGAGATCTGGTATAATGAGGGATGATTTGCAAGGGGACAGGGATATGCAAGTGTGTAAGAATAAGATGTTGAAGTGGAATTTAGCAAAGGTATCCTGAGATACGGGGTGGCTAGTAGGAACAAAGAAGTCAGTTAATTAAGGTGATTGAATTGATCAATGCCCAGACTCTTAGTAAGCCAGAATGTGAATATAGGGTAAGGTAAAGAAAGTGAAAGATACCAGAGCAACCTTATAGCTGATGTGTTAGAGATGTCTTGGACAGGAGTATTAAGGAGGTCAGGAGGGTGCAGAAAGGATATAAGGTGCAACAATTATAGTGGTCCTTTGCTGCTTAGAAGTGCTTAGAAGCTCCACAACAATAATTGTGTTCTGCATGTCAAACGTCTACCGCACTAGTTGGCGTCCCTGAGTCATTAAAAAATAGGAACATTGCAATGGGGAGGTGTTCCACAAATTTCCTTTTACAATATCCATTATAGTCATGCCTCACCACTTCAGTTTTCTGCTCCAATAGTTATCCTTGGTGGTACTTGTAGGAAGCTGGACTGGTTTGTCTTGGGTACCTAAGGTGCTTACACCTTATACCAGGTCCAGTTATCCCATATTAGTGAAATGTAGGAAGTGTCTAGAAGCCAGTCTCTCTAGAGGTAGCTGCTTATCTAGGAGACAGTCAAAGCTCATGCAATACACTGTAGTCACCTAGTACTCACACACATAAAAGAAAGTACTCAGTGTTACAAAAATAAAGGTACTTTAGTTTTCTGACACAATTAACAAAAATACCATAGATACTATACTCCCTTAGGAGGTGAGTAATACACACATTATACACTCCTATGCAAAACAGGTGTAAAAACAGGTAGAAAACAGTGCAAACAGTGAAAAACACAACAGTTAGAAATGGGCCTTGGGGAACACAAACCATATGCTAAGAAAGTGGAATGTGAATGTCGGTTTCCCACCTAGGCAAGTGTAGTTTGTAGAGGGCCACTGGCAGTGCTAGAAAACACCAAAGGTAAGTTCCAGAACCCGCCCCAGAGTCCAGTAAAGCAAGAGTAAAACACAATAACTTTCCTAGAACTCACAGAAACACAGAGAAGAAGATTATTCAAGAACCAGAAGAGACTGCAAGACCTCTACTGTGGATTCCTGGACCTGAAGACCTGTGGAAGAAGGGGACCAAGTACAAGAAGCACAGAAGAACAGGAGCCCCTGCTAACCCGGATGAAGGTGCAAAAGAAGAACCACTGGTGAATAAGAACAGTCAGTACTGCACCCAAGAAGATGGATTCGGGTTCCTGGTTGGTGCAGATGATGTCCCATGCCAGATGGAAGACTACAGTCTGGTTTGCGTCGCTGGAGTCCACCAACAAGCCTTGGCACATGCAAAGATTGCGGGTAGCGGAAAATGGCTCTGCCCGAGACCAGGAGGGACCTGGTGAGATTCTACCCAGGAGGGGGGGGAAGTCTGAGGGGGCTCTCAACAATTCAGAGAGCCCACAGAAGACCAGACAGCGCACACAGGAGTCCCACAGCACGGGGACAAAGGAGGTGCAAAAGGAGGCCCACGCAGCACTACAACAAAGGCTCCCATGCCCCCGGATAACCACTCGGGAAGAAGTGCGTTGCAGGATAGAGTGCTGTGGGCCGGAACTGCACGGTGCATGAAGAAGTTCATGGAAGGATGCCAACAAGCCTTGGCAACTGCAATAAAACACAGAGCAAAGGGGTACTGTTTTGCATGGGGAGGCAAGCTCTTACCTCCACCAAAGTTGGCCAGTTGGATGTCAGGACCATTGGGACCACTTCGGTCCACTACCTCTGATGCGGGATCTATGCAGCTTGTCAGGAGAGGGGATCCACGCAGTCGGTTGTTGGTTCAATGAGGTGCCTGCTGAAGCAGGGGAGTGACTCCTTCACTCCAAGGGAGATTCCTTTGTTCTTCTGGTGCAGGCTGAAGCTGCAGACAGGCTGTCCTCTGAGGATGCACAACCAGGAAACAGTTGCAGTAGCTGGCAGGAGCTGAAGATACAATGCTGCAGAAGTCGTCTTTGCTTCTTTGTTGCAGTTTGTAGAGTTCCTGGAGGGTCCAGATGCAGTCTCTTAAGTGAAAAGTTGAATTAAAGGATGCAGAGGATTCCTGCTGGAGTCTTGCAATCCGAATCTGAAGAACCACCCAAAGGGGAGACCCTAAAAAGCCCTGAAAGGGGGATTGGTCAGCTAAACAGGTAAGCACCTATCAGGGGAGGGCTCTGACATTACCTCCTGGCACTGGACATTCGGATGCTCCCAGAGTTCCCTGCCAACTTGGAATCCAAGATGGCAAAAGCCAGGGACCCTCTGGAGGGGCTCTGAGCACCACCCCTGGGGTGATGATGGACAGGGGAGTAGACAGTCCCCTTTCATTTGTCCAGTTTCACGCCAGAGCAGGGACTGGGGGTCCCTGAACCGGTGTAGACTGGATTATGCAAGGAAGGCACCAAATGTGCCCTTCAGAGCATTTCCAGTGGCTTGAAGAGGCAACCACTCCCAAGCCTGTAACACCGATTTACAAAGCGAGAGAATGTAACACCCCTCTCCCAAAGGAAATCCTTTGTTCTGCTTTCCGGGGCTTGAGCTTCTCAAGCAACAGGAGGGTAGAAACCTGCCTGAAAGGTGGCAGCAGTGGGGCTGCCTGGAAAACCTCGGAAGGCTGCAATGGCAATACTGGGTGTCCTCCAAGGAGCCCCCAGAGTACATGGAATCATGCAACCAATGCTTGCAAAAGGCTTGGTGTATGATTTCAACATGTGTGATACCAAACATGCCTATGTTTGGAGTTACCATTATGTAGCTGGACATAGGTATTGACCTGTGTCTAGTACACGCTTAAAGTGGGGTCCCCACACTCCTGAAGGCCAGGCAAATGGTCCTGGAGGTCTTGGGGTTACCTCTGCTAGTGCAGGGGTGCCCTCACATACAGGTAATCTGCACCCTGCCCTCAGGGCTGAAGGGCCTGCTGTAGTGGTTACTAATAAGTGACCTGGTGCAGTGTAAAAAGCATTAAAAAGGTGCATGCACCTTTTCACGCAGGCTGCAATGGCAGTCCTGCGGAAGCCTTTGCATGGGCTCCCTATAGGTGGCAAAAGATATGCTGCAGCCCATAGGGATCCCTGGAATCCCAATGCCCTGGGTATTTAAGTACCATATACTAGGGACTTTTAAGGGGACACCACTATGCCAATTGTTGGTGAAATACTGGGTTACTGATATGCAACAACCATAATTTAAGGGAGAGAGTATGACTACTGGGGTCCTGATTAGCAGGATCCCAGTAGACACAGTCAAACACACTGACAAACTGGCCAAAAGTGAGGGTAACCAAATTAGAAAGAGGCTACTTTCCTACAGTACTGTTTAAAAATATGCTTTTAGCAATGATATTGTCAAAATAAACATTTTCTCAACACAAAATGACTAACTAGTAACGAGTGTGAGTAGTATGAGACCCTATTGGTTCCTGAAGGACTCTGAAGAACTGTGACATGATTGATTGGGTGTGGTGACTTAATTTCAGTTTTAGAATGCAGAATTTGCGCTTGCACACAGATGAATAGTAATGTGTAAGACCAAGCTCTGTGTGTGATGTGTTCATTTAAGAGTAGTCAGGGGATATGTAACTCGAAGAACAGACAGTGCTACCCAGAAAGTTTGCAGTGGTCCAACAAACTGCTCGTGCATGCCACACACCTCAGTCAAAGTGAAGATCAACATTTTGTGTTGTCATGTAGCCATTTTAGCTATATTTCTATACACGTTATTTTAGCAAACTAGGCCTGCCGCTGTGCACTTTCACCAAGATATTTTTATTGTAGCTTTGTTATATTATTTTAACATTAGCCACATTTGCGGTCTTGTTTTATTTTTTTCTATCAAGCTGTTCATCACCTAGATCAGCACTGTGTTCTTATACAAGACATTTCTTTCACTCTGTGCTTTTCTCAAAGTTGCAGTAAGATAGGTTGCCAGCAAAAGTGGTACGCTTTGTTTCCAATGTTCACAGAAGCATACACACTCTTACGTGGGGATCTTTTCTTGGAACATCAGCTGTTTTATTATAAAAACACTACTTTGACCCAGGTACGTTAGAGGGAGAGTCCAGCCAGATGACGGGATAACGAGAATGTAAGCAACATGTATGTGGAGTCAAAGCTCCACTCCAGCCAATGCCGAGCTTTCAAAGAAGGTGAAGGCCTTATAGAAAATGTATCTAGTATTGGCCAGGAACCTGCTAGTAAAACCATAAAAGAGGTCATGCGCCACAATGCAGCACAGAGCTCTAAAATATACAGACCAAACGTTCATTTTCTCAGTAATCTGATGACTGTTCTTCCAAAGCTGGGGCTATAATCTTTAACTGGCTTAAAACATTGCTTTAGTTTTACCACTGTTTATGACCAGGCCCTTATTGGTAATATATTTTAAAGTGAATTCTTTCTGACTTGTTGTCAGAGTAGGATTCAGATATAAAAGATGTATAATCCTTTTACATAGATTGTCATACACTTACAACTGTGAAAAGTATTTTCTTTGCTCATGTAGTCAAATTAAATTAGGAACCTTGTCCTTACCCAAGTTGAGTGAAGATTCCCTCCTTCATTCAGATCGCCTGAGGTGAAGTTTTAAGCCCCGTGTAGCAGAGAGTTTAAGTATGATAGGAGAATTTCAGGGAGTGATCAGAAAAGGTTAGCTGGGGGATTTTGTCAGGAAGGTTGCTCATAGCAGGACACTGAAGAAAACTGATAAATAGTGTTACTCTAACCTGTGGTCCGAGCAGCCCTTTGCCGTTGGAAGAGCAGATATAGTTTCCTTTTTTTAAAAAAAACTGACCAGCTTTGCATTTGCGTAATTTAGACATTCTTTATTTGGATTTGTTCATGTTATCAAAATAACTATATATCCACACCTTTCAATTACTAAATGATTTCAATATCATTCTCAACTGTTTCACCAATTCAAATTTTTTTTTCAAGTATTTTAGAAAAAACTGTTTCTGGGGAATGCATGTTATTTATAGTAAAATTCGAAAGGGTAACATTTTTAAAATTGACAAAACTGCATTTATTCAAAACAGAGATTCTTCAAAATCAGATACTTCAACAAAGATCCATTAAATATACATTGCTCGATTATCGTTTTTGCTATATTCCACACACATTTATCTCTATGAGCCCAAACTCCATCACCCACTTTGCTCTTCCAATCCTTCTTTTGGTCCACTTGGTTCCCTGTTGCTTTCCAGCTCTCTTCTGATATATTACCCCGTAGGTCTACCATGTCCTAGCTGTACTATCTTCAGCTCGTTTTTCATTCTTCTTAAAGCTCTTCCAGTTCAAGTTCTGTACTATTACTTTACTGTTCCCTAAATTTCCAATGGTTTGCAAGCCTGTTGCTGCTCTAGTGGATCCCGGTTGCTAAGTCTATGATTCTCTACCACGTCCCAGATTTACCAAACCACAGCTGTAACAACTCCGCAGTTCTATAGGTGCATACATACTCTACCGCACCGATGATTCAATCTTCTCTAAATCCTGAACTATGCCAACTTCCTGTTGCTTTCCCGGGCCCTACCTGCTTTAATACATGCTTCTGATGCTATGACAACTCTCCGCTTTTCAACCTCATCTGTGGTGATTTAATGTTCCCTTCTCTTCTGGCCATAGGATTTAAAAGACCCCCCTCTTAATTTATTCCAGCCCTCTTCTGCACACGGAGACATTTCTGATCAACTGCATTAGTCTTGCTGCTTCTTTAATAGCTGCTGCTCTAGCACTAGCAGCTCTGACTACCTTCTTCACTGCCACACAGCCAGCCACCAGCTGCTCCATCAATTGCATGTTGCTGTTCCTGCCCCAGAAAACGTCACTGTAGGAGGCTGGACTGGCTTGTAGTGAGTACCAAGGGGTACTTGCACCTTGCACCAGGCCCAGTTATCCCTTATTAGTGTATAGGGTGTCTAGCAGCTTAGGCTGATAGATAATGGTAGCTTAGCAGAGCAGCTTAGGCTGAACTAGGAGACGTGTGAAGCTACTACAGTACCACTTAGTGTCATATGCACAATATCATAAGAAAACACAATACACAGTTATACTAAAAATAAAGGTACTTTATTTTTATGACAATATGCCAAAGTATCTTAGAGTGTACCCTCAGTGAGAGGATAGGAAATATACACAAGATATATATACACAATAGCAAAAATATGCAGTATAGTCTTAGAAAACAGTGCAAACAATGTATAGTTACAATAGGATGCAATGGGGAAACATAGGGATAGGGGCAACACAAACCATATACTCCAGAAGTGGAATGCGAACCACGAATGGACCCCAAACCTATGTGACCTTGTAGAGGGTCGCTGGGACTATTAGAAAATAGTGAGAGTTAGAAAAATAACCCTCCCCAAGACCCTGAAAAGTGAGTGCAAAGTGCACTAAAGTTCCCCTAAGGACAAAATAGTCGTGTTAGAGGGAAAATGCAAAGAAAACACAAATCAGCAATGCAACAACGATGGATTCCTGACTGAGGGTACCTGTGGAACAAGGGGACCAAGTCCAAAAGTCACAAGCAGCTCGGAGATGGGCAGATGCCCAAGAAATGCCAGCGGTTGGTGCAAAGAAGCTCTTACTAGGCTGAAGAACTGTGAATACTGCAGGAACGACAAGGGCTAGAGACTTCCCCTTTGGAGGATGGATCCCCAACGCCTTGGAGAGTCGTGCAGAAGTGTTTTCCCGCCGAATGGATGCCAACAAGCTTTGCTACACGCAAATCGTGCGTTTGGTGTTTTTGGACGCTGCTGGGGCCCAGGAGGGACCAGGAGGTCGCAAATTGGACCTGCAGAGAGAGGGGACGTCGAGCAAGACAAAGAGCCCTCACTGAAGCAGGTAGCACCCGGAGAAGTGCCAGAAACAGGCACTACGAGGATGCGTGAAACGGTGCTCGCCGAAGTTACACAAAGGAGTCCCACCTCGCTCGTCGTGCTGAGAGGAGACCCAAGGGACCGGAGATGCAGCTTTTTGGTGCCTGCGGTTGCAGGGGGAAGATTCCGTCGACCCACGGGAGATTTCTTCGGAGCTTCTGGTGCAGAGAGGAGGCAGACTACCCCCACAGCATGCACAAGCAGGAAAACAGTCGAGAAGGCGGCAGGATCAGCGTTACAGAGTTGCAGTAGTCGTCTTTGCTACTATGTTGCAGGTTTGCAGGCTTCCAGCGCGGTCAGCGGTCGATTCCTTATCAGAAGGTGAAGAGGGAGATGCAGAGGAACTCGGCTGAGCTCATGCATTCGTTATCTAAAGTTTCCCCAGAGACAGAGACCCTAAATAGCCAGAAAAGAGGGTTTGGCTACCTAGGAGAGAGGAAAGGCTACTAACACCTGAAGGAGCCTATCAGCAGGAGTCTCTGACGTCACCTGGTGGCACTGGCCACTCAGAGCAGTCCAGTGTGCCAGCAGCACCTCTGTTTCCAAGATGGCAGAGGTCTGGAGCACACTGGAGGAGCTCTGGACACCTCCCAGGGGAGGTGCAGGTCAGGGGAGTGGTCACTCCCCTTTCCTTTGTCCAGTTTCGCGCCAGAGCAGGGGCTAAGGGGTCCCTGAACCGGTGTAGACTGGCTTATGCAGAATTGGGCACATCTGTGCCCAACAAAGCATTTCCAGAGGCTGGGGGAGGCTACTCCTCCCCTGCCTTCACACCATTTTCCAAAGGGAGAGGGTGTCACACCCTCTCTCAGAGGAAGTTCTTTGTTCTGCCATCCTGGGCCAAGCCTGGCTGGACCACAGGAGGGCAGCTGCCTGTCTGAGGGGTTGGCAGCAGCAGCAGCTGCAGAGAAACCCCAGGAAGGGCAGTCTGGCAGTACCAGGGTCTGTGCTACAGACCACTGGGATCATGGAATTGTACCAACAATGCCAGGATGGCATAGAGGGGGCAATTCCATGATCATAGACATGTTACATGGCCATATTCGGAGTTACCATGGTGAAGCTACATATAGGTAGTGACCTATATGTAGTGCACGCGTGTAATGGTGTCCCCGCACTCACAAAGTTCAGTGAATTGGCTCTGAACAATGTGGGGGCACCTTGGCTAGTGCCAGGGTGCCCTCACACTAAGTAACTTTGCACCTAACCTTTACCAGGTAAAGGTTAGACATATAGGTGACTTATAAGTTACTTAAGTGCAGTGTAAAATGGCTGTGAAATAACGTGGACGTTATTTCACTCAGGCTGCAGTGGCAGGCCTGTGTAAGAATTGTCAGAGCTCCCTATGGGTGGCAAAAGAAATGCTGCAGCCCATAGGGATCTCCTGGAACCCCAATACCCTGGGTACCTCAGTACCATATACTAGGGAATTATAAGGGTGTTCCAGTAAGCCACTGTAAATTGGTAAAAATGGTCACTAGCCTGTTAGTGACAATTTGAAAGTAATGAGAGAGCATAACCACTGAGGTTCTGGTTAGCAGAGCCTCAGTGAGACAGTTAGGCACCACACAGGGAACATGTACATGCACACCTATGAGCACTGGGGCCCTGTGTGACAGGGTCCCAGTGACACATACATATAGGCCACAAACCTATGAGCACTGGGGTCCTGACTAGCAGGATCCCAGTGACACATAACAACCATACTGAAAACATAGTGTTTTCACTATGAGCACTGAGGCCTAGCCATCAGGATCCCAGTGAGACAGTGAAAACAGTGACAAACATCCTGACATACACTCACAAACAGGCCAAAAGTGGGGGTAACAAGGCTAGAAAGAGGCTACCTTCTCACACAACCCCCCCCCAAACGAAGGACAATAAGGCTAACCTTGGCCAGTTGAGACTTTATTGTCTAAGTGGTGATAAGTAGAGAGTAGCTCTGCAATAGACTGGTTACTCCCTTTATCATCCACTATATGGTTACTTCCCTGTGGGGATGTAAACCACCCTGTTTGAAGTTTTTTAGCTAAGCAACAATGTGAAGATGTATTTTCAGAGTTTCTATCAGTAAGTTTTAGTTTAGAGCAGTGGGAATTGTCCACTGAACCTATTTGTAGTGATGGAAATGCCAGACAGGGATGCTGTCTCAGAAAAGCCATAGCTGGGCAAAAACTTTGTCCATATGGCTGGAAGAGAGAACAGGGATGCTTTTTCTCTTGGGTTGGAGCAGGGCAGGGATGCTGTCCTATCAGCTCCACACTAGGGCAGGGATGCTGTCCTAAGTGTTGTGAGGCAGTGCAGAGTTTCTGCACTAAAGTTTCTCTGGGAGGGTTGGAGGGATGCTCCATGTTAACTAAAATGGTGCTCTTTTTCTCACCAATGTTAGTTATCCCACAGAGAGGTACTTCCACCTCAGGGAGTCCAGCTTTGCCAGCTGATGATTCCCTTGGAACAGGTGCCACCCCAGGAGAGGATTCTCCCACCACAGGAATAGTATCCTGAATGGTAGGGTGGTTAGGGGATACTGTGATACCCTTTTTACCTGTTGATGGAGAGGGATCCTGAGTTTTCAGGCCTTCTCTCCTTTGCTTTTTCATTTCACTTGAAATGAGAGGGAACAATTCCTCAGGGATGCCCAGCATGGCTGCATGGGCATAAAACTCTACATCAGCCCAACCTGAGGCCTCTAGGTCATTACCTAAGAGACAGTCTACAGGTAAGCTAGGTGATACCACCACCTGCTTAGGGCCAGTAACTCCACCCCAACTAAACTGAATTATAGCTAAGGGAAGAAACTTAGTGGAGTTATGGACATCAATAATCTTATATTGTTGTCCAATGATGTGTTGTTCAGGAGGCACTAGGTTTTCAGTCACCAAAGTGAAACTGGCACCTGTGTCCCTGTAGGCCAAGGCCTCAACACCATTTATTGAAACTGTCTGCCTGTACTTATCCATTGTAAGGGGACAAGCAGCCAGTGTGGCAAGGCCAGTGCCACTAGGTGTGACAGAAACTGTCTTGGGACTGATGACATCAGTTTCCACTATGGACCCATAAGTGAACCCAACTACACCCTTTGCTTGACTGTTGCCAGCAGTCCCACCACTAGTACCACTACTGCTAGGGGCACTAGAGCTTGATGTATTAGTGGTGGTAGGCTCAGGGGGTTTACCTGGACAGGACTTATCCCCTGGCCTATGGCCTCTGTTTTTACACACAAAGCACCAAGGCTTTTTAATGTGTGCAGGTTGGGAAGAAGAGGAAGAATTTGTTTTATCCCCACCCTCTGAAGAGTGTTTAAGATTTGAAGTGGGATCTTTGGTTTTACCCTTATCCCCATGCTTATCTTGAGATTTTTCACCATCTTTCTTCTTATTGCCATCTTTGTCACCCCCTGTATGAACTTTTCTGTTCACCCTTGTTCTGACCCATTTGTCTGCCTTCTTTCCCAATTCTTGGGGAGAGGTCAGATCAGAGTCTACCAGGTACTGGTGCAACAAATCAGACACACAATTATTAAGTATATGCTCTCTCAGGATTGTGTTATACAGGCTTTCATAATCAGTAACTTTACTGCCATGTAACCACCCCTCCAAGGCCTTCACTGAATGGTCAATGAAATCAACCCAGTCTTGTGAAGACTCCTTTTTGGTCTCTCTGAACTTTATCCTGTACTGTTCAGTGGTTAAGCCATAACCATCCAGGAGTGCATTCTTAAGAACTGTAAAATTATTGGCATCATTTTCTTTCACTGTAAGGAGCCTATCCCTACCTTTTCCACTAAATGATAGCCATAGGATAGCAGCCCACTGCTTTTGAGGGACATCCTGTACAGCACAGGCCCTCTCAAGTGCAGCAAACCACTTGTTAATGTCATCCCCCTCCTTATAAGGGGGAACTATCTTGTGCAGATTCCTGGAATCATGCTCTTTTGCAGGATGACTATGGGGAATACTGCTGCTGCCACCATGGGTATCTAAACCCAACTTCTGTCTTTCCCTCTCTATTTCTAAAGACTGTCTGTCCAAATCCAGCTGTTGCTTCTTGAGCTTCAGTCTGGTTTGTTCCACTCTCAATCTATTGAGCTCCCTTTCTAACAATCTGTCATCAGGGTGGGTGGGAGGGACATTTCTAGATACAGAGGTATGATGGGAATGAACAGAAGGAGACCTGTCCCTTACAGAGGGCACCCTAACAGCTTGGCTACCAGCATAATGTGAGATCACATCATCAGTATGGTGTGATTCAACCTCTGTACCAACTATGCTAGACTGTCTAGTAATGGGCAGGCTGAGAAGTTTCTTTCCTGAACCTTTTCCTGGGGGAGTCCCTGGATCAGATTGAGAACCATTAGCTACTTTTTCTACAGATTGGGCACTTATGGCCTTATCCTGTACTCTAAGCATATTAATTAACAGTTCTAAGGAAGGATTCTTCCCTACACTCAAACCTCTCTCTATGCAGAGACTCCTTGCTCCTTTCCAGCTAAGGTGATCATATGCAAGTTTGGACAGTTCAACTTTTTGGCCTGTGCCAGACATTTTTAGAGAGAGTTAAAGTGATAGACAAAGAGAAAAAAGTTTTCAGAACTTTTTGGAAAGACAGAAAAAAACTTTTTAAACTTTCAATTTTTGAAAGTTTAGAAGTACTTTTCAGCACTTAGAAAAGAGTGAAAAGAGGAAATGCAAAACTTTTTGGCTATGTGTATATACACTGACCTTGTTTTGTATATTTTTCTCTTATGAAAAGTACAATGACAAGAGTGGTAAGTAGTCTCAAAGCACTTATCCCACCGCTGCACAACCAATGTAGGAGGCTGGACTGGCTTGTAGTGAGTACCAAGGGGTACTTGCACCTTGCACCAGGCCCAGTTATCCCTTATTAGTGTATAGGGTGTCTAGCAGCTTAGGCTGATAGATAATGGTAGCTTAGCAGAGCAGCTTAGGCTGAACTAGGAGACGTGTGAAGCTACTACAGTACCACTTAGTGTCATATGCACAATATCATAAGAAAACACAATACACAGTTATACTAAAAATAAAGGTACTTTATTTTTATGACAATATGCCAAAGTATCTTAGAGTGTACCCTCAGTGAGAGGATAGGAAATATACACAAGATATATATACACAATAGCAAAAATATGCAGTATAGTCTTAGAAAACAGTGCAAACAATGTATAGTTACAATAGGATGCAATGGGGAAACATAGGGATAGGGGCAACACAAACCATATACTCCAGAAGTGGAATGCGAACCACGAATGGACCCCAAACCTATGTGACCTTGTAGAGGGTCGCTGGGACTATTAGAAAATAGTGAGAGTTAGAAAAATAACCCTCCCCAAGACCCTGAAAAGTGAGTGCAAAGTGCACTAAAGTTCCCCTAAGGACAAAATAGTCGTGTTAGAGGGAAAATGCAAAGAAAACACAAATCAGCAATGCAACAACGATGGATTCCTGACTGAGGGTACCTGTGGAACAAGGGGACCAAGTCCAAAAGTCACAAGCAGCTCGGAGATGGGCAGATGCCCAAGAAATGCCAGCGGTTGGTGCAAAGAAGCTCTTACTAGGCTGAAGAACTGTGAATACTGCAGGAATGACAAGGGCTAGAGACTTCCCCTTTGGAGGATGGATCCCCCACGCCTTGGAGAGTCGTGCAGAAGTGTTTTCCCGCCGAATGGACGCCAACAAGCTTTGCTACACGCAAATCGTGCGTTTGGCGTTTTTGGACGCTGCTGGGGCCCAGGAGGGACCAGGAGGTCGCAAATTGGACCTGCAGAGAGAGGGGACGTCGAGCAAGACAAAGAGCCCTCACTGAAGCAGGTAGCACCCGGAGAAGTGCCAGAAACAGGCACTAGGAGGATGCGTGAAACGGTGCTCGCCGAAGTTGCACAAAGGAGTCCCACGTCGCCGGAGACCAACTTAGAAAGTTGTGCAATGCAGGTTAGAGTGCCGTGGACCCAGGCTTGGCTGTGCACGAAGGATTTCTGCCAGAAGTGCACAGGGGCCGGAGAAGCTTGCAAAGTCGCGGTTCCCAGCAATGCAGCCCAGCGAGGTGAGGCAAGGACTTACCTCCACCAAACTTGGGCTGAAGAGTCACTGGACTGTTGGGGTCACTTGGACGGTGTCGCTGGATTCGAGGGACCTCGCTCGTCGTGCTGAGAGGAGACCCAAGGGACCGGAGATGCAGCTTTTTGGTGCCTGCGGTTGCAGGGGGAAGATTCCGTCGACCCACGGGAGATTTCTTCGGAGCTTCTGGTGCAGAGAGGAGGCAGACTACCCCCACAGCATGCACAAGCAGGAAAACAGTCGAGAAGGCGGCAGGATCAGCGTTACAGAGTTGCAGTAGTCGTCTTTGCTACTATGTTGCAGGTTTGCAGGCTTCCAGCGCGGTCAGCGGTCGATTCCTTATCAGAAGGTGAAGAGGGAGATGCAGAGGAACTCGGCTGAGCTCATGCATTCGTTATCTAAAGTTTCCCCAGAGACAGAGACCCTAAATAGCCAGAAAAGAGGGTTTGGCTACCTAGGAGAGAGGAAAGGCTACTAACACCTGAAGGAGCCTATCAGCAGGAGTCTCTGACGTCACCTGGTGGCACTGGCCACTCAGAGCAGTCCAGTGTGCCAGCAGCACCTCTGTTTCCAAGATGGCAGAGGTCTGGAGCACACTGGAGGAGCTCTGGACACCTCCCAGGGGAGGTGCAGGTCAGGGGAGTGGTCACTCCCCTTTCCTTTGTCCAGTTTCGCGCCAGAGCAGGGGCTAAGGGGTCCCTGAACCGGTGTAGACTGGCTTATGCAGAATTGGGCACATCTGTGCCCAACAAAGCATTTCCAGAGGCTGGGGGAGGCTACTCCTCCCCTGCCTTCACACCATTTTCCAAAGGGAGAGGGTGTCACACCCTCTCTCAGAGGAAGTTCTTTGTTCTGCCATCCTGGGCCAAGCCTGGCTGGACCACAGGAGGGCAGCTGCCTGTCTGAGGGGTTGGCAGCAGCAGCAGCTGCAGAGAAACCCCAGGAAGGGCAGTCTGGCAGTACCAGGGTCTGTGCTACAGACCACTGGGATCATGGAATTGTACCAACAATGCCAGGATGGCATAGAGGGGGCAATTCCATGATCATAGACATGTTACATGGCCATATTCGGAGTTACCATGGTGAAGCTACATATAGGTAGTGACCTATATGTAGTGCACGCGTGTAATGGTGTCCCCGCACTCACAAAGTTCAGTGAATTGGCTCTGAACAATGTGGGGGCACCTTGGCTAGTGCCAGGATGCCCTCACACTAAGTAACTTTGCACCTAACCTTTACCAGGTAAAGGTTAGACATATAGGTGACTTATAAGTTACTTAAGTGCAGTGTAAAATGGCTGTGAAATAACGTGGACGTTATTTCACTCAGGCTGCAGTGGCAGGCCTGTGTAAGAATTGTCAGAGCTCCCTATGGGTGGCAAAAGAAATGCTGCAGCCCATAGGGATCTCCTGGAACCCCAATACCCTGGGTACCTCAGTACCATATACTAGGGAATTATAAGGGTGTTCCAGTAAGCCACTGTAAATTGGTAAAAATGGTCACTAGCCTGTTAGTGACAATTTGAAAGTAATGAGAGAGCATAACCACTGAGGTTCTGGTTAGCAGAGCCTCAGTGAGACAGTTAGGCACCACACAGGGAACATGTACATGCACACCTATGAGCACTGGGGCCCTGTGTGACAGGGTCCCAGTGACACATACATATAGGCCACAAACCTATGAGCACTGGGGTCCTGACTAGCAGGATCCCAGTGACACATAACAACCATACTGAAAACATAGTGTTTTCACTATGAGCACTGAGGCCTAGCCATCAGGATCCCAGTGAGACAGTGAAAACAGTGACAAACATCCTGACATACACTCACAAACAGGCCAAAAGTGGGGGTAACAAGGCTAGAAAGAGGCTACCTTCTCACAGTCACCATTCCCTGGGCCTATGATTCGCCTCCAAAAGGTCTGTATAATAAACCATTTATGCAATGTATTGTTATGTCTGTGGCATCTGTTAAACAAGGAATGGTAAAAGGGAGAGCGCCAGACAATGAAATCGGTCATTATTGATATGGAGTGGGGCACAATACGAGCATAAGAATGTGTAAAGCCGCACAAGGATTGTGTCAGTGCATTGTTGGAGGCTGGCCCTCTATGTTGCCCGGACAACCACATTTTAGTTTTCAGGGGTAAAAATCAGACCACCTAATACTCTAATTTTTAAGGTAGCTGGTCGAGCAATTAGGCTAATCCAGGAGATGTGCTAAGTATTTGCTATTCTCACAAATCCAATCACACACCACACAAACTCAATGAATAACTCGAGACCAGAATTTATAAAAATACTTCAGACTTTTATATAATTTTTAAGACCAAAATCTTTAGAATAGGTTAAGTACTTTTCTTGTTATGACTTTTAAAATGTTTTAGCAAAGTTAGTCTTTCTGTGCGTAATTACGCACCAGAGGAATAAATAGGCAGTCACTTTTAAAAATGCATAAAAAATCATATGGTTGAGTTACCAGTCTCATCTTTTGCAGGGTGGTCGCAATGGTCGGTGGGCACCTTGGGCCAGGTGGAGAGCTTTGGGCAGCTCCCGGTTTCGGCGGGAGCAGCGTTTGCAAAGTTCTTGGCACAGGGCATCCTGGATGGGCCACTTGGAAAAGGAGCTGGTTTGCAAATTTAAAGTGGTGCCTAGGGGTCCTCTTTGGCTGTCGAGGTCACAGGGGGTTGGGGACCCGGGGCACAAAGCAGAACCCATGATGCAAGGCTCAGGGTGGCCAGGTGCATGGTGTTTTGGAGGTCTTGGATGCTGTGCTCACGGAGTCCTCTGGAGCTGGAGGTAAGTCTCTTTGGGGGTCACTTGCAGGACACCGGGGGCACTCTGGTTGGAGTTCCAGGGTGTTCCTGGAGTCCTTTGACCTGGGGCTTCCTCCTGATCCTTTGTTAGCTCTGGGGGAGCTGGTTTTCTCCTGGTCTGATGTCAGCTGACCAGGACCAAGGGTATTACTCTATCTCGGCTACCAGGGGTTGCAGCGCCACCACACTCAGGTCAGTTGGGGGGCACTCCCGGGCTGTGCTCTGTCTGTTGTTGGGTCCAGCTGTGACCTCCGGTCGTGGAGATATCGGCAATTCAATGAAGTGTCCTTCACTGGATTCTTGGTCTTTTGCAGTTTACTTGCTTTTTTTGAGTGATGCCTTCACTGAGGAGGGAGATCTTGGGTGATCCTTGAAGTCTGGAGGACCCCCGCATTTCTTGGGGTCAGTCCAGTGTTCAGCTCCTTCACTGTCGTGATTGTCGGGACTCTGGTGCAACAAGCAGGGGTCTTGGCGCCTCTTCTGGTGCAGCAGGTCCTCAGTTCTCGTCCTGGTGGTTTCTCTGGTGCTGATTTTCTTGTCTTCTTTGAGTCTTTTTCAAATCTAAAATCTTGGTCTAGGGGAGACCACTAAATACTGAATTTAGTGGGAGTTTTAGGAGGAACCTGGTAGAGTCCATTGGGACACTTACCCTTCGGTGGCTACACCCACTATAGTGACCACTTCCTGTGGGAAGGGTCACTTCCCTAAACCTCATTGGCTGTTCTTCTCCATTCCAAGATGGAAAAATCTGAATCAGAGAGTCCACTTCACATGCAAGCCCTTAGTGATGGTGCATGCTCAGTGAGGCCACTCCTCCTACCCTTTGTCTGGTTTCCCGCCTTTGCTCCAGCCAAAAGTAGGGGTTTGCAAAAGAGGAAGCCCTCTGCTGCTAGCAGCAGGCCTGGAGGCTTGAGTTTCAGGGCAAGCAGCCCTTTGAAGCTCACCGCCAGGATGTTGCACATTCCTGAGGGAGGAGAAGTTAACTCCTCCACCCAGGAAGGGCATTGTCTTACAATCTAGAGAGACAGGTCTCTCCCCCATGTTTGTATATTGGCTGTATGGAGTGGCAGCTGAATGGAACCAGCCAGAAACTCTGCCAGTTAGGGTTAACTTTTGCAAGGGGCACCTATAAGGTGACCCCTGGTTACATTTAAGGTTACATCCAACACTGGTATCAGTTTGGATTTAATATTCTGAATTGTTTGATACCAAACAACCCAGGGTACAGAGTGGCCATCATGTAGCTGAGGAACTTGTGTTTGACCTTTGGCACAGTTGGGGGCACTTCACATATAGTATGGTGCACCCTGCCTTAGGGCTGAAAGGCCTGCTAGACTTACCCACAACATATACAGTGTATGGTGGACAGGGCACACAGAGAGTGTGCCATGTCGAGTTTATCCTTTTAGGGTTGCCCCAGTACACTCAGCCTGCAATGGCAATGCTGGGTGCATCTGGGTGCAGGGCCTTTTCGGGGTGGCACAATCAGTGCTGCTGCCCCCAGGGGCCTACTCTTAATATCTCTTGCCCTGGGTACTGGGGTAACCCATTTACTAGGGAGTTACAGGGGTATTTAAGAGCATAACCAATCGTGCCAAGCATCACAACAGTTTTAGGGAAAGAGATCTGGCCCGGGGAACCCGTTTAGCAGGGACCCTGGGCACTACCAACTTCTAGAACACATCAACATCAGGCAAAAGGAGGGGGCTAACCATGCAAAAAGAGGCCTCCTCTCACATTCATGCCCAGAGAAATGAAGAGAAAATGAAGTTAACAATTTCAAAATCATAACTTTATGGGTATTTAAGAACAGATTCACGTCTATACTTTGCTATACATCAAAACTCACAAATAAATGATCTTGGGTATTTTCTGAAGGACGTGTATGAATCTGCTTTACCTACCCCATTGTGTGTTTGAATAATCTTTCATATAAAGATTTTTCCATGCAGAGAAAAGGAATGCAAAGTATTTTTGAAATGTAACTATGCTCTTATCTCCATGGGTGTCCTTCAGTAACTTTAAAACGAATGTCAGTGCAAGCAGGCAGACACCCGTATATTTGCTGCCTACTTATGCTAACTTAAGCACATGCAAATAAGCATTATTTTTCCACTTAATAACAACAGTTTTTTAAGTAATTCATACAAGGAGGATTAGGTAAAAAGGACATACCACCTCAATGCCTTTGAACACTATGGGGGTCATTCCGACCCTGGCGGTCATGGACCGCCAGGGCCGGGGACCGCGGATGCACCGCCAACAGGCTGGCGGTGCATCCAGGCCAATTCTGACCGCGGCAGTAAAGCCGCGGTCAGAAAAGGGAAACCGGCGGTTTCCCGACGGTTTTCCCCTGGCCTGAGGCCCGACCCCCTTACCGCCAGCCTGGTTCTGGCGGTTTTGACCGCCAGAACCTGGCTGGCGGTAACGGGTGTCGTGGGGCCCCCTAACAGGGCCCCACCAAGATTTTCAGTGTCTGCATAGCAGACACTGAAAATCACGACGGGTGCAACTGCACCCGTCGCACCCTTTCCACTCCGCCGGCTCCATTCGGAGCCGGCATGCTCGTGGAAGGGGGTTTCCCGCTGGGTGGGCGGGAGGCCTTCTGGCGGTTGCCCGCCTGCCCAGCGGGAAACTCAGAATTACCGCAGCGGTCTTTTGACCGCGCAGCGGTATTCTGACGGCGGGACTTTGGCGGGCGGCCTCCGCCGCCCGCCAAAGTCACAATGACCCCCTATGTCCTTGTTTCTGTAAATCATAAATATTGCCTGTTGGGTACGTGTTTTGATTTAGGAAACCAGTTTTATATTCCCACACTGTCATATGCACCTGTGCCAGAATAAATACTTTCGACATCTATGTCTTAAATCACTACAGGCATGATTCTGAAAATGCTTTCTGCATTTAGGGAAGACCTAGCATGTAACAGATGTGACACTGCTATAAAGTGTGTTATTAATTTTGGAGGAAGCGAATACTACCTACCTAATAAACTCAACTTATAAAAAACCCTGCTTAACCTCTGGTAGCTATGGCAAAAGCAGCAGGCAATTCAGAGAGCTGTGCCTTAAATTTAAATACAGCCAATAAGGCTAAAAATCCCCAAACAATTTTGAAAAATAAATAAGAGATCATTTTAATACATAGAAAGACACCAAAATGATTAAAATCAGTTAAGGGAAACAGATATCCTGTTTTTTTTTTTTACATTTTTAAGGCAAAAAGAACATGTGAAGGTAAATGTAAACTACCAGTCCTTGATTGTCAGAGTCCTAGGAATAATCTCAGGCCCATTACCCTGCAGTGGAGGTCAGATACTGAAAGCAGGCCATCCATGTCAAAACTCTTACCATAAGACTTAGACTACTGCTTGGATGTCAAAGGCATCCACTGGGTCAAGGTCGTAGGCTCGAGCCAGAGGGGTCCCTCAGGGTCAAATACATCACCACTGAGGGGGTCATTCTGACCCTGGCGGTCCATGACCGCCATGGCGGAGGACGGCGGAAGCACCGCCAACAGGCTGGCGGTGCTTCCTGGGCGATTCTGACCGCGGCGGTAAAGCCGCGGTCAGAAAAGGGGAGCCGGCGGTTTCCCGCCGGTTTCCCGCTGGCCCAGGGAATCCGCCATGGCGGCGCTGCTTGCAGCACCGCCATGGGGATTCCGACCGCCTTCCCGCCAGCCTGTTTCTGGCGGTGTCCACCGCCAGAACCAGGATGGCGGGAACGGGTGCCGTGGGGCCCCTGGGGGCCCCTGCACTGCCCATGCCACATGGGCAGTGCAGGGGCCCCCTAACAGGGCCCCACAAAGATTTTCACTGTCTGCTTTGCAGACAGTGAAAATCGCGACGGGTGCCACTGCACCCGTCGCACCCCTGCAACTCCGCCGGCTCCATTCCGAGCCGGCTTCATTGTTGAAGGGGCTTTCCCGCTGGGCCGGCCGGCGGTCTTCTGGCAGTCGCCCGCCGGCCCAGCGGGAAAGCCGGAATGGTCGCCGCGGTCTTTTGACCGCGGAGCGGTGTTTCGGCGGAAACCGCTTGGCGGGCGGCCACTGCCGACCGCTGCGGTCAGAATGACCACCAGAGTTCCTTAAAAAAACGTTGTTTTTTGTGCTAAAAGCTCCAATCAGGGAAAATCTGCAGTTCTTAGCCACCTGGGTTTCAACTCCTCTGAGGTAGTTACCAGAGTTCAAGGTTTACCATCAGAGTTAGTCACTTTTTGTTTGTCAAAAAGCTCTGTGGAGTATGAACCTGATGTTCTTTTTATCTTGGATGTTTCCTCCTTGTGGAAACCTCAGCACCTTGTCTTTGTCTACCTGAGATAAAAGTAAGTACAAAGTTTCACTTTCATCCCACTGCTGGAAAAGTTCTTTTTGGTCATTACTGCAGCCTTGTGTCCTCCAGACAGGCTTCTACACAACTGACCTCTCGAGGCTGCACTCTTTGGAGTTGTGAGTCCTTCAGCTTGTTGTGTACCTGAAGAATGCAAATAGGGGGTCAACCACCTGACACTTGAGAAGCAATTCAAGTCCCTGGATGCCTGCAGGAGTCAAGAGTCTTTCAGTTCTTGCCTTCTTGTGGGGCCTTCTTTCTTAATGTGTTTACTTCCCAGGTCCAATAATATTTCAATGAGGTGGTAGTGAGGTAGCAATCTTTTCCTGTACTCTAGCCAGTCAGTGGAAAATTGTCACTCTATTACCTGACCCTGGAGTCTCTCAACAGTAAAGTGTAGAGAAAATTAAAAACGTATTTCACATATAAATAAGTATTAAGAGTATTTGATGTTAAATATTAATGCACATCTGTTTAATATATTTACTTTACATTTAGAGCAAAAAGTCTATAGAACTAAAAAAATAATCTTAAATTGAAACTATAATGGAAATATGTTAAAATAAATTCAAATTATTTTTCTGAAGTCAAAAATGAAAAATGCATTTCTGACTAAAGAAAAAATATTTATGCCCATCAATAATTATTAAAAGTGACGTATAGGATAATTGAAATTATTTTAATACCTTTTAATAAAATGTATTTTTACAAGAGTTGTGTAAATTCACAGTAGGAGTTAAAATATGTCATACATACATAAAAAATGTGGGCTATTTTTATATTTTTTTAACATAATTTATATTTATTTATATTTTAAATATTTTGGAAGATGTAACTTATGCATTATTTCATATGAGGTTTTATTTTATGTCGTCCTTGCCTCCATTATTTTCCATAGGAGGGTGTTGGACTCCCATTGATTGGCCATGTGTAGTGCTGGAGATACTGTTATTATTCTTAACTAGTAACATGGCATTTATGAATACCAAAAAGTAGTGAACTCACACAAAAGTGTAAATGTACTCAGAAGTGTAAGTTAGGGCAGTGGCTTGCATGCTGAACATGGCGGCTGCGTTTTAGTTCAGTTCCGTGTGGCCACCTATAATCCAACATCATCCAGAAAATATATGCAAGCGGAACAAAGGAAACTAGATCGCTAGGACACCCGTGAGTGATAGTTATCACAGTGGGGGAGTCTTGACATTCCTGGAGCCTGCGGGATGCCCAAGAAGGTGAGGTGTGTGAGACATGGTCTGGTCAGCTGCAGTGGCCCCATGTATGCCTCCCACAGACCCTCTGCTATTATTCGGAAATCGGGGGTTGGCTGGACCCACCCTCAATACCACCGAGACCCCCCAGGCATGGAGGGACCCTAGCGTGCCACAGAATGGCATGGGGGTGTGCCGAACTGAAGTGACTGAGACGGAGTTCGAGTCCCTGGCTGTGGCCGCACTCACAGGACAGTGCCAGGGGAACATTGCCCTGACGGGGCCAAATCCAGGGCAGTGCTACGAGACGGAGCGTGAGGCGGCTAGATTTTAAGAGGAGGAAAAGTGGGGAAGTCAGTTGCATCCCCATGGGGCCAAGGGCAATGCCTGCACACAGATGGTCATGATACCAACTGCGATAGCGGGGCCAGTCTTGAGTATGCGGCGGCCTGGAGGTTCACAATGCTGAGGTGCCACATCTGATAGAGGCAGTGACATGACAAGGGGACATTGAGGCTGGGAGAGGCAGTATAGGAACCCAATACTGAAGAGACTCCTCTGCCGCTCCTATCTTGTTACCATCCATTGACAAGCAGATCTCTTGCCCGGCCAAGATTTAGGCCACTGGAGCTCCAGAGTCAGAGAGCAGTGGTGTTAGAAATGGGGTCTTTGGTTGGCAGTCAGGTTACCCCCTGTCCAAGGACCCTCACTCTAGTCAGAGTAAAAGAGAATCACCCTCAGCTAACCCCTGCTTACCCCCTTGGCAGAGTGGCACAAGCAGTAGGCTTAACTTTAGAGTGCTAGGTGTAAAGTATTTGTACCAACACACACAGTAACTTAACCTAATGAAAGCACTACAAAATGGCACAACACAGGTTTAGAAAAATAGAGAATATTTATCTAAACAAAACAAGACCAAAACAACAAAAATCCACAATACACATGTCAAGTTATCAATTAAAAAGCAAAAAGAGTCTTCATGTAGTCTTAAACACACACTAACACTGTTAGCATGAAAATTTACCTAGGGTGCGTCAAAAATAACCCCGCACGGGCGAGTGTGCATCAGAAAGGGCTGTGGGATGCATCGATTTCACTCACGAGCAAGACATCACTTTGTTTCTCCTTTTGTCGGGTCGGGCGCATTGTTTCTTCTCTCCGCAGGAGAGGGATGCGTTGATTCGTTCAGCACTCTGTGGTCCGGGTAGGCCTTGTGTAATTTTTACACGCCCAGCAGTGTTTGCGTCGGAAATCCAGCCGCACGATGATCCGAAAACCACGCAGCGTGGGTTGGAATCTCCCCAGCCTCCGTCAGCGATGCTGCTCGTTATTTCCCCTGCTCCCTGTGCATCGATCTTCCGATCGCGTTGCAGGCGAGTGTTAGTTTTCAGCTGCGCAGCCGGTGGCACGTCGATTTCCCAGCCGGAGATCGGAGTTGCGTCGATCTTTTCCCCACACGGCGTTCTGTGCGTGGATTTCTGTCAGCTTCTCCAGGAACTGGATGGGCACCACAGGGCACAGTAGGAGTATCTCCAGAGACTTCAGGTGCTGACAGAGAGAAGTCTTTGCTGTCCCTGAGAGTGCAAGCCATTGGAGATCTTCACAAGAAGGAAGGCAATACAAAGTCCAGTCTTTGCCCTCTTACTCTGGCAGGAGCAGCAACTGCAAGATAGCTCCACAAAGCACAGTCACAGGCAAGGCAGCTCTTCTTCCTCAGGTCTTCAGCTCTTCTCCAGGCAGAGGTTCCTCTTGGTTTCCAGAAGTGTTCTAAAGTCTGTGGTTTTGCGTGCCCTTCTTATACCCAATGCCTCCTTTGAAGTAGGCCTACTTCAAAGTAAAGTCTCTTTTCAATGTTAAATCCTGCCTTGCCCAGGCCAGGCCCCAGACACTCACCAGGGGGTTGGAGACTGCATTGTGTGAGGGCTTGCACAGTCCTTTCAGGTGTGAGTGACCACTCCCCCCCTCCTAGCACAGATGGCTCATCAGGAAATGCAGACTACACCTCAGCTCCCTTTGTGTCTCTGTCTAGTGTGAGGTGCAACCAGCCCAACTGCCAAACTGACCCAGGCAGGGAATCCACAAACAGGCAGAGTCACAGAAATGGTATAAGCAAGAAAATGCTCACTTTCTAAAAGTGGCATTTTCAAACACACAATCTTAAAATCAACTTTACTAAAATATGTATTTTTAAATTGTGAGCTCAGAGACCCCAAACTCCACATGTCCATCCGCTCCCAAAGGTAATCTACACTTTAATGATATTTAAAGGTAGCCCTCATGTTAAACTATGAGAGGGACAGGCCTTGCAACAGTGAAAATCGAATTTAGCAATATTTTACTGTTAGGACATATAAAACACATTACTATGGGGGTCATTTTGACCCTGGCGGTACGAGACCGCCAGGGCTAAAATGACGGAAGCACCGCCAACAGGCTGGCGGTGCTTCCAGGCGTATCACGACCGCAGTGGAAGCGCCGCAGTCGCACCGCCGGGGCTGGCGGTATTCCGTCACTTTTGCCCCGGGGGTGATAATCCGGCTGGGCAGCGCTGCTTGCAGCGCTGCCCAGGGGATTATGATTCCCCGACCACCAGCCCTTTTCAGGCGGTTTGCACCACCAGGAAAAGGCTGGCGGAACGGGGAGTCGTGGGGCCCCCTGACAGGGCCCCATGCAGCTTTTCACTGTCTGCTATGCAGACAGTGAAAAGCGCGACGGGTGCAACTGCACCCGTTGCACGGCCGCAACACCGCCGGCTCCATTTGGAGCCGGCTCCTATGTTGCGGCCGTGATCCCTGCTGGGCCGGCGGGCGGAATCTCCAAATGGCCGCGGCGGGGGTGCGGCCGCATTGGCGGCCGCATGGCGGTCAGATCTTGGCAGGCGGCAAGGTCGTAATGACCCCCTATATGTCCTACCTTAACCATACACTGCATCCTGCCCTTGGGGCTACCTAGGTCCTACCTTAGAGGTCCCTTACATGTAAGAAAAGGGATGGTTTAGGCCTGGCAAGTGGGTACACGTGCCAAGTCGAATTTAGAGTTAAAACTGCACACACAGACACTGCAGTGGAAGGTCAGAGACATGATTGCAGAGCTAGTTATGTGGGTGGCACAACCAGTGCTGCAGGCCCACTAGTAGCATTTGATTTACAGGCCATGGGCACCTCTAGCGCACTGTACTAGGGGCTTACTAATAAATCAAATATGCCAATCATGGATAAGCCAATTACATAAATATTTTGTAAAGGAACACTTGCAGTTTAGCACTGGTTGGCAGTGGTAAAGTGCCCAGAGTAACAAAAACAGCAAAATCAGAGTCCAGCACACATCAACAACCTGGGAAACAGAGGCAAAAGGTTAAGGGAGGCCACGCCAAGGATGAAAAGTCCAACATGTGTGTCCCCCAGCTGAAAGTGGGGAGGAACTACCCAACCTCATGTGGGTTCTCATCACCTGGACAGACCATCAGCATTGGCGTGTTCTATACCAGGACGGTGTTCCAAGATAAAGTCCATCCCCTGTAAGGAAATGGAAAACCTCAACAGTTTTGGATTCTCACCCCTCATCTGCATTAACCACCTGAGGGGCCTGTGGTCGGACTGAACTTGGAAGTGAGTCCCAAACAAGTAGAGTCCTAGCTTCTTCAGTGCCCAGACCACAGGAAACGCTTAACGTTCTATGGCACTCCACCTACGTTCCCTGGTTAGTAACCTCCTGCTAATGAAGGCTACGGGTTGATCTAGGCCCTCTTCCTTAAGCTGTGAGAGTACTGCTCAAATACCATGCTCTGAGGCGTCTGTTTGCACAACAAACTCCTTGGAGTAGTCAGGTGCATTCAGCACAGGTGCTGTGCACATGGCAGCCTCCAGGGCATCAAAAGCGTTCTGGCAAGCCTCAGTCCAGATCACTTTCCTGGGTTGCTTCTTAGAAGTCAACTCAGTCAAGGGGGTAACAATGGTAACATAACCCTTGACAAGCCTCCTGTAGTATCCTGTGAGACCTAAAAAGGCTCTCACTTCAGTCTCGGTCTTGGGAGGCTCCGAAGCCAGAATTGTGTCAATCATTTACGCTTTAGGGGTGCCACCTGGACACTCCCCACCTGGTGTCCTAAGTACACCTCAGAACCCCGCCCTATTTGGCACTTGCTTGCTTGTGTCACTGGGATCCTGCTAGCCAGGACACCAGTGCTCATAGTTTGTGGCCTATATGTGTTCCCTATGTAGTGCCTAACTGTATCACTGAGGCTCTGCTAACCAGAACCTCAGTGTTTATGCTCTCTCAGCTTTTAAAATTGTCACTGCAGGCTAGTGACCATTTTCACAAATTCTGATTGGCACACTGGAACACCCTTATAATTCCCTAGTATATGGTACCTGGGTACCCAGAGTATTGGGGTTCCAGG
Source organism: Pleurodeles waltl (assembly GCF_031143425.1). NCBI lineage: Eukaryota > Metazoa > Chordata > Amphibia > Caudata > Salamandridae > Pleurodeles > Pleurodeles waltl. Next base: position 1,211,540,835 of record NC_090447.1, on the reverse strand, counting down.
AGATCCCTATGGGCTGCAGCATTTCTTTTGCCACCCATAAGGAGATCAGACAATTCTCACACAGGACTGTCACTGCAGGCTGAGTGAAATAACGTCCACGTTATTTCACAGCCATTGAACACTGCACTTTAGTAACCTATAAGTCACCTATGTGTCTAACCATCACTAAGTGAAGGTTAGGTGCAAAGTTACTAAGTGTGAGGGCCCCCTGGCACTAGCCAAAGTGCTCCCACATTGTTCATGGCAATTTCCCCGGTCTTTGTGAGTGCGGGGACACCATTACACGAGTGCACTACATATAGGGCAATACCTATATGTAGCTTCACAATGGTAACTCCGAATATGGCCATGTAACATGTCTAAGATCATGGAATTGTCCCCCCATGCCAAATCCGTTATTGGGGCGCCAATCCCATGCATCCCTGGGGCTCCAGCATGGACCCCAGGTACTGCCAAACTAGCTCTCTGGGGTTTTCTCTGCAGCTACTGCAGCTGCCAACCCTCAGACAGGTTTCTGCCCTCCTGGGGTCTGGGCAGCCCAGTCCCAGGAAGGCAGAACAAAGGATTTCCTCTGAGAGAGGGTGTTATACCCTCTCTCTTTGGAAATAGGTGTTAAGGGCTGGGGAGAAGTAGCCTCCCCCAGCCTCTGGAAATGCTTTGGAGGGCACAGATGGTGCCCTCCTTGCATAAGCCAGTCTACACTGGTTCAGGGAGCCCCCAGCCCCTGCTCTGGCACAAAACTGGACAAAGGAAAGGGGAGTGACCATTCCCCTTTCCATCACCACCCCAGGGTTGGTGCCCAGAGCTCCTCCAGTGTGTCCCAGACCTCTGCAATCTTGAATGCAGAGTCGTGAGGGCACAATGGAGACCTCTGAGTGGTCAGTGCCAGCAGGGGACGTCAGAGACCTCTCCTGATAGGCTCTTAACTGGTTAGGTAGCCATTCCTCCTCTGAGGGCTAACTAGGGTCTCTCCTGTGGGTTTCTCTTCAGATAATGAATGCAAGAGTTCACAAGAGTTCCTCTGCATCTCCCTCTTCGACTTATGCCAAGGATCGACCACTGACTGCTCCAGGACGCCTGCAAAACCGCAACAAAATAGCAAGACGACTAGCAGCAACATTGTAGCGCCTCATCCTGCCGGCTTTCTCGACTGTTTCCTGGTGGTGCATGCTCTGAGGGCTGTCTGCCTTCACCCTGCACTGGAAGCCAAGAAGAAATCTCCAGTGGGTCAACAGAATCTTCCCCCTGCTAACGCAGGCACCAAACTTCTGCTTCTCCGGTCCTCTGGGTCCCCTCTCATCTTGACGAACATGGTCCCTGGAACACAGAAGCTGGATCCAAGTGACTCCGACAGTCCAGTGGTCCTCTTGTCCAAATTTGGTGGAGGTAAGTCCTTGCCTACCCACGCCAGACAGTAATCCTGTGTATCGCGTGATGTGCAGCTGCTAGGGCTTCTGTGCACTTTTGCAAGGAATCCTTTCTGCACAGCATAGCCCAGGTCCCCAGCACACCGTCCTGCATTGTTCAACTCGGCGAATTGACCACCGACTTCGCGGGACCCTCTTTTGTTGTGTTGAGACGACCTCCCTTCTCAGATTTCTTAAATGCCTGTTCAAGTACTTCTGCGGGTGCTGTCTTCTTCTGCGTGGGCTCTCTGTGCTGCTGAGTACCCCCTCTGTCTCTTCCTCCAAGGGGCGACCTGCTGGTCCTTCCTGGGTCCGAACAGCACCCATTTTCTTCAACCATGACTCTTGCAGCTAGCAAGGTCTGTTTGTGGTCTTTCTGCATGGAAACAACTCTGCATCCTCCACCACGCCGTGGGACATTTTCTGACCAAAGGAGAAGTTCCTGGCACCTTCCGTTGTTGCAGAATCTTTGGCTTCTTCCACCCAGAGGCAGCCCTTTTGCACCTTCATCTGGGGGTTTATAGGGCTCCTGCTCCCCTGGACACTTGTGTGACTCTTGGACTTGGTCCCCTTCCTTTACAGGTCTTCAGGTCCCGGAATCCATCTTCAGTGCTTTGCAGAATCCCCTATCTCGACTTTACTGTCTTTCTGGCGTAGTAGGGTAACTTTACTTCTACTTTTCAGGGTCTTGGGGTGGGGTATCTTGGACTCTCTTAGTGTTCTCTTACACTCCCAGCAACCCTCTACACACTACACTAGGCCTGGGGTCCATTCGTGGTTCGCATTCCACTTTTGGAGTATATGATTTGTGTTGCCCCTAGGCCTATTGTCTCCTATTCCATCATATTGTATTCTACAGTGTTTGCACTACTTTTCTAACTGTTTACTTACCTGATTTTGGTTTGTGTGTATATTTTGTGTATTTTACTTACCTCCTAAGGGAGTATATCCTCTGAGATACTTGTGGCATATTGTCACTAAAATAAAGTACCTTTATTTGTAGGAACTCTGAGTATTGTGTTTCTTATGATACAGTGCTATATGATATAAGGGGTATGGTAGGAGCTTCCCATGTCTCCTAATTCAGCCTAAGCTGCACTGCTATAGCTACCTCTATCAACCTAAGCAGCTAGAATACTACTAATTTACTAATAAGGGATAACTGGACCTGGCACAAGGTGTAAGTACCATTAGGTACCCACTATAAGCCAGGCCAGCCTCCTACAGTGTGCAAAAAGAGTTGGACTCCTGGAATCAGGGAGAACAGTGAGGCAAACTGTCTCAACACGTGGCAACAGTCACCCTGCTGCTCCTCAGTCAGGGAGGGGGAGAGGATCACTGACCCATCTTTTTCTCCTGCAGAGAGGTCAGGAAGAGGCTCAATCTCCTCCTCCACCCCATCATCTGTCGCAAGGAGCATGGACAGTTCAGCCCTGCTGAAAGTGAGGTTTGAGGCGGTTGACATGCAGGACCCTTAAAGGGATCCTTGGAGACTGCAAGTCCACTAGGTAGGTGACTTCACTCTTGCGCTCCACCACCTCAAATGACCTAGTCCACTTATACTGAAGCACCCTAGGCTCCACTGGCACCATCACACACACTTTCTGACCCGGTTGAAACCCAACCAGAGTGGCATTCCGGTCATACCACTGTTTCATTTCCTCCTGGCTTGCATCTAGGTTCTCCTGAGCAAGACTCCTGAAATGGTGAGTCTGGTTTCTCAAATCCAGCATGTAGCTAATTACATCCTGCGGGGGTTACTAGGAGCTTTCTCCAAAGCCTCCTTCACCAGACTCAAAGGTCTTCTCACAGGATGGACATAGATCAGCTCAAAGGGACTAAACCCAAGTCCCTTTGGAGGCACCTCCCTGTAGGCAAACAGAAGGCATGGCAAGAGGACATCCCACTTCCACCTCAAGGGCTCTGATAGGCACTGAATCATTCTTTTTAAGGTGCGGTTGAATCTCTCAACCAGACCATTACTTTGGGGGTGGTAAGGTGTGGTGAACTTGTAGGTCACCCAACACATTTTCCACAGAGACTTCATATATGTGGATATGAAGTTGGTACCCCTATCATGTACCACTTCCTTGGGGAACCCCATGCAGGTAAAAACCCTCATCAGTGCACAACCCACCACAGGGGAAGTGGCTGACCTCAGAGGAATCGCTTCTGGGTACCGGGTGGCATGGTCCACCAAGACCAGGATGAACCTATTGCCCAAATCTGTCTTGGGGTCCAGAGGCCCCACAATGTCAATACCTACCCTCTCAAAGGGAGCACTACCCACAGGTAAAGGTTTAAGGGGAGCCTTACATTTTCCCCACTCTTGCCACTTGCCTGGCAAGGCTGACAAAACCTGCAATGTGCATCTGAGTGCCTGCGCATTAGGGGCCAGTAAAAGTGGGTGACAAGCCTCTCAAAGGTCTTGTCCTGCCCCAAATGTCCAGCTAAAGCACATTATGAGCCAACCCCAGTAGGAAGGCCCTGAAGCACGGTGGTACGGTACCACCAGCATATGGGCTGACCCAGGCTCAGGAACCTTAGGCTCGTTATACAGGAGGTCATCCTCCCAATGAATTAGGTGTAATCCTGGCTCCTTCCCAGCCACCTGGTCTACAGCCTGCTGCCGCAAACCCTCCAGAGTATGGCATGTCTACTGTGCTGCACAGAATGCTTTCCTGGTGGCCCCCCCTTCCTGCTGCCTCTGTCACAGCTCAGGGGCCTTCCCCAGCTTAGCCACCTATTGCCCTGTATGCTCTGGAGCGTCAGCCTCAGGCTCCGCCTCCTCCCGGACCGTGGGAACTTCTGCAGCCGGTTTCCCGCGCCCCCTGCCCTTCCTCTTCTTGGCATTCCCCTGGGCCACAGTTTCAGGCTCTAGAGGCTCTTGACTACCCTGATGGGCTACCATTGACAAGGTGGATACACATACCCACCCAGGCAGACCCAACATCTCCAAGTGAGACCTGTGTTCCACCTCCTTCCAAGGAGAATCCTCCAGGTCATTGCCTAGCAAACAATCACCAGGCATGGAAGGACTCACAGCTACCTTCCAGGAACCTGAGACCCCCCCATTCAAAGGGAACATGCGCTACTCTGCACAGGCACTCTGAGTTGTCCACTGCAACTGCTTGGTGAAGTACCAGGGGATCAATCTGCTCTTCAGACACCAGGTGACTCCTCACGGTAGTCACACTGGCTCCTGTGTCTCTCAGAGCCTCCAAGCCTCTGTCCATTGATGGTCACCCACTGCCTGTACTTCTTAGTGTTTTCAGGCACAAGGGTTTTCTGGACCATCTCACTGTCCCCTAGTGAGAGATGGGTCATCTCAGCTGGCTCCCACCCACCTGGAACCAACTCCGCCCCAAGTGCTACACTGGCCAAATCCTGGGATGGTGCACCAGTGGGTGCCGGTGTACTTTTGGGGCATTTGGGGTCCCCCCCACATGACCCACCTGGTCATATGCATAACACTTACGTGGGAGTCCCCCTGCCACTGGCTTCCCTTTGGAGAACCATGCCTTCTTCTCACTGGGGTTTTGGGAATCCTTACCCTGGGAATCAGTATGGGGCCCTTTATAGAACTTCCCCTTTTTACCTTTACAGCCCCTTTGTTCTGAGAGGGACCCTGCTCACCCTTGGCGTGGTCTCCCCCATACCTCTTTTGGACCCTGGTGCTCTCCAGCGGTCAGCTTCCTGTGTAAGCTTCCTGGGATCAGTCAGATTGCTGTCAATCAGGTACTGGCACAGCTCTGGAAAACATAAACTGTACAAGTGCTCCCAAGCAATCAGATTGTAAAGCCCCTCATATGTAGTTACCTTACTGCCCTTCACCCAACCATCCAGTGACCTGCAATAAGAATCAACACATTCCAATGATGTTTGGGATTCCTTTTTCTTAGAGGACCTTAACTTGTCATACTGCTCAGGGGTGAGACCATATCATGTGAGTAGGGCATCCTTCATGATAGTGTATGTGAGACTCTGAGCATCCCCTAAGGCTGTCAGTGTATCCCTCCCCTCTACCTCAAAGTGCTTCCACAGAGCTGCCCCCCAATGAGCTTCAGGGACCAGATTCATGTCGAGAGCAGAGTCATACCCCTTGAACCACAAGTATATGTCATCCTCCCTCTTGCAATCCTTCACTAAGTCTTTTGTGATGTGTACCCTTCTTTCGGGCTGCACTGTGCTGTTGCTGCCACCATCTCTACTAGACTGGCTCCTCTGATCTAACTCCTTTAAGCTAAGTTCATGAGCCAGTAGTATCTCCCTTTCTTCAATAGTTATCCTCCTGTCCTCCCTTTCCCTCTCCATATTGAGCTTGAGCTTTTCCAGCTCCAATTGGTACTCTCTCTCTGCCTGTCTGTCCTGTAACTCTTCAGGTGTCAAACCCTTAGATGAGACGCTGCTACCTGCCATGGAGACCTTGTCCCTGGACATAAGAGGCCCACCCACAATACCATTGTGTATGGAACAATCTTTCTCCTCCTCCTCATCTCCCTTATCCTCTGTGTGCCCTGCAGTGCTCTTGGCTGTCACCCAGGCCCTCAGCGCCTTTTGCAGCTCCTCCTACTTGGATGACCTCTTAATAGGACAGTCAAAACTTTTACAAACTGCTTCAACTGAGCCTTGGTATAACTCTCCAATTTCTCTAGGTCAAAATCAGCTCCAACTGATGCATCTCCAGCTTGGGACATGATGAAGATTCAAAAACAGGTGCAAAGTTCCAAAGGCAGAAAAACAAGCTCCCAAATGAAGTTACACAAGTCAAGTTATCAATTAAAAAGCAAAAATAGTCTTCATGTAGTTTTAAACAGACACTAACACTGTTAGCACGAAAATGTACATTGGGTGTGTCAAAAATAACCCTGCACGGGTGAGTGTGCGTCAGAAAGAGCTGGCGATGCATCGATTTCACTCACTCACGAGACCTTGCTTTGTTTCTCCTTTCATCTGGTTTCTTCTCTCCGCAGGAGAGCAATGCGTCGATCCGCTCAGCACTCTCGGGTCCGGGTAGGCCTTGCGTCATTTTTACATGCCCAGTGGTGTTTGCGTCAGAAATCCAACCGCACAATGATCTGAAAACCACGCAGCGCGGGTTGTGATCTCACCAGCCTCCGTCAGCGATGCCGCAAGTCATTTCCCCAGCTCTGTTCATCAATTTTCCGGTCGAGTTGTAGGAGAGTGTTGATTTTTAGCCACGAAGCCGACGGTGCGTCGATTTCCCAGCCGCAGATCGGAGTTGCGTCGATCTTTTCCCCGCACGGCGTTCTGTGCGTGGATTTCTTCCTCTTAGACTGTCAGCTTCTCCTTTCAGGGTCCCAGGAACTGGATGGGCACCACAGGGCACAGTAGGAGTCTCTCCAGAGACTCCAGGTGCTGGCAGAGAGAAGTCTTTGCTGTCCCTGAGACTTCAAACAACAGAAGGCAAGCTCTAATTCAAGCCGTTGGAGATCTTCACAAGAAGGAAGGCAACAGAAAGTCCAGTCTTTGCCCTCTTACTCTGGCAGAAGCAGCAACTGCAGGATAGCTCCACAAAGCACAGTCACAGGCAGGACAGCTCTTCTTCCTCAGCTCTTCAGCTCTTCTCCAGGCAGAGGTTCTTCTTGGTTTCCAGAAGTGTTCTAAAGTCTGTGGTTTTGGGTGCTCTTCTTATACCCATTTTCTCCTTTGAAGTAGGCCTACTTCAAAGTAAAGTCTCTTTTGAATGTGAAATCCTGCCTTGCCCAGGCCAGGCCCCAGACACTCACCAGGGGGGTTGGAGACTGCATTGTTTGAGGACAGGCACAGCCCTTTCAGGTGTGAGTGACCACTCCTCCCCTCCCTTCTAGCGCAGATAGCTCATCAGGAAATGCAGACTACACCCCAGCTCCATTTATGTCACTGTCTAGCGTGAGGTGCAACCAGCCCAACTGTGAAACTGACCCAGACAGGGAATCCACAAACAGGCAGAGTCACAGAAATGGTATAAGCAAGAACATGCTCACTTTCTAAAATTAGCATTTTCAAACACACAATCTTAAAACCAACTTTACTAAAAGATGTATTTTTTAATTGTGAGCTCAGAGACCCCAAACTCCACATGTCCATCCGCTCCCAAAGGGAATCTACACTTTAATCATATTTAAAGGTAGCCCCTATGTTAACCTATGAGAGAGACAGGCCTTGCAACTGTGAAGAACGAATTTAGCAATATTTCACTGTTAGGACATATAAAACACATTACTATGGCAATCATTAAAACCCTGGCGGTAAATGCCGCCTACCGCATGCTAACCGCCGCCAACATACCATGACCGCGGCGGTATTCCACTACGGGTATTATGACCCACACATAGAATACCACCACTATACAGACACCCACACAAGTCTGCCACACGAAAGGTCAGTGATAAACTGGCAATAACAAAACCCACACTGTTACGCCAACAGGAACACTCCCACAGTATCACGACCCACGCATCAACACATCTTTCAATCGTGGTAAACCATTGGCGGTACACACCGCCACGCTCAAAATACACACAGATTTACAAAACACCACCACATTGGACAATTCAAACTACACACACCTGACACACATACACATACCACACACACTCACACCACTATAAATCACACACACACAATACCCACAACCCCTTACAACAACAAAAAAGATAGCTAATTGAGAGAGACAAGCCAGGAGCACCCACCCAATCAGAGGCAGAGAACATCATCACCCATACACCATTCACGCACATCACAGCATACACAACAACACATTACCCCACACATCACCCTAACCATCCTCACACACATCACTCACACCCCATCCATAGCACCCCAAAGACACCCCAGGTTTTCAGGAGGAGCTAAGGGTCATGGTGGAGGAAATCATCCGGGTAGAGCCACAGCTATTCGGATCACAGGTGCAGCAGACGTCCATTGCAAGGAAGATGGAGCTATGGCAGAGGATCGTGGACAGGGTCAACACCGTGGGACAGCACCCGAGAACCCGGGATGACATCATGAAGAGGTGGAACAACCTACGGGGGAAGGTGCATTCTGTGGTATCAAATTGCTGTACAGAGGACTGGGGGTGGACCCCCACAACTAACAACATGGGAGGAACAAGTCTTGGTGATCATGTATCCTCAAGGGGCCTCACAGCAGTAGCAGGAGGACTGGATTCTGGTAAGTCAAATCTTAACTGCCTTATCCCCCTACCCTACCTGCATGCCATCACAAACTCCTAACCTCACCCCCATAACTCCAACACCTCACATATACCCCACTAGCACAACCCACCCATCCCAATACCAAGCCCTGCATGCAACAACAATGCATGGACATCACTCACAGACCTGCATGGACAGCTATCACCCCACAATGTCCAATAGGGAGATTCACCCAGCCCACAAAATCACCACTCACTCAAGGCCAAGCCGGCAGGGAAATCATAATCATACAGGGAAACACACCCATGCACAAGATGGCACACGCAGATACATTAACAATGCATTTGCATCCCAACAGGACCCCTACCCAACGTCACCGGAGAGGAGGTGCTAGCTACATCCAGTCCCCCCCAGAAGAGGCCCACAGTGATGACAGCAGCTCTGCACGCCTGGATCAGGATGACCAACCTGGCCCATCAGGGACCTCTGGACAGTCGGTTCCCCTGCCACAGTCCCAAATCACCACAGAGCCTCCCCCCTCCGGAAACACCACCACAGCACCCACCCAGCGGGCCCATGCCACTATCCCCAGGACAAGTCAATCAGCAGTGTGTCCACCACTACAGGGACCCCAGGCAACCCCACAAACACAGGACAATCAGGGACCTGGAGTCAGTGGCAGTGGGCACAGGGTTCAGGGGACAGAGGCACAAAACAACAGGGAAGCTGGGAGGACTGCTGTGCGACAAGGGGAGGACAGGCCCAAGGAACCCACTCTCCACGAGGCACTCTTCAACATCCTGGGAGCATAACACCATTCCCAGGAGACCATGGGCCAGGTACTGACCAAGTTGCATGTGACCCAGCGGCTGCAGGAGGGACAGTACATGGGGATCAGGGAGGACTTGACTAAAATCTACACCATCCTGGTCACCATTGCATGGGTGCTGGCTGACATGGGCAAGACCATGAGGGAGGCAATGGCACAACAAAGGGTGCCTGACATTAGCCAAACGAGGAACAGCCTTCCACCTCCGCCGGCGCTAGTGGACAGGAGTCCCCGCCACAGGACCAACAGGCCACCAGCACCCCACCCCCTGCAGAAGGAGAACCACCCCGCAAACGGTTCCTGCGATCCAGGCAGAAGACATAGAACATTGCCAAGACCCCTGCCAGGAAATAGGATTCTCCTTTTAGTCACCCAACTGTCCTACTCTGTTCCCCTGTCCTCCTTGAACTGCCATTGCTCCCCTTCCTATGCCCCCTTGAACAATGCACCTGTGATACCAAGAGACTGTACTCTACCATGGACTTTCCTCCACCATCACCCCAGCCCCTTGCACATACCCCTGTACTTATTAGCACCCAAATAAATACCCTTGAAACAAATACCAATCTGGAGTCAGTGTAATGAATCTCAAAGGTATTAGTACAACATTCTCCAAGCATTGCAACGTATATGCACAGTGAAATATACTACAGGATGACCTTTGGTGGTCAGCAGTACATATAGCAGGAGCCAGAATGGGGCACACCGATCTGAAAATAGAGAATCCAAAGGGAACAGTCAGTGGCCATAGACATAGGGTAAGAGGCTGCTATGTACACTGTCCAACAGATTACTAAAATGGTAAGTGGAGTTACAGTCTCTTACCTGATTGTCACTGGAAGTACTTCTGTATTATGTTTGTTCTGTTGTCCACATCGTCTTCCTCTGCCTCCTCTTTGTCACTGTCCACAGGCTCCACCGCTGCCACAAGACCATCTCCAGGCTCATCCTCCTGCAGAAAAGGCATCTGGTGTCTCAAGGCCAGGTTGTGCAACATGCAGCATGCCACAATGATCTGGCACACCTTCTTGGGTGAGTAGTACAGGGATCCATCTGTCAGATGGAGGCACCGGAACCTGGCCTTCAGTAGGCCGAAGGATCTCTCAATTATCCTCCTTGTACGCCCATGTGCCTCATTGTAACGTTCCTCTGCCCTTGTCCTGGGATTCCTCACTGGGGTCAGTAGCCATGACAGTTTGGGTAACCAGAGTCACCTGTAAATATTGAGGGACAACTGTTAGACACACACTAACCATAGGGACAACCCCATACCCAGACACCTACTTATACTGGGTGGGGATGTGGGCTCACCTATTAGCCGCACCCGGTGCCTCTGGAGTTGGCCCATCACATATGGGATGCTGCTATTCCTCAAGATATAGGCATCATGCACAGAGCCAGGATATTTGGCATTCACATGAGAGATGTACTGGCCCACCAAACACACCATCTGCACATTCATTGAGTGATAGCTTTTTCTATCCCTGCAAACATGTTCATTTCTCTGTGGGGGGACAAATGACACATGTGTACCACCAATGGCACCTATGATGTTGGGGATATGTCCCAGGGCATAAATGTCAGCTTTCACTGTGGCCAATTCATCCACCTGTGGGAACACGATGTAGCTGCACATGTGTTTCACCAGGGCAGATAACACTCTGATCAACACGTTGGAGAACATTGGCTGAGAGATCCCTGATGCCATGGCCACTGTAGTTTGAAAGGAACCACTTGCCAGGAAATGGAGCACTGACAGGACCTGCACTAGAGGGGCGATTCCTGTGGCTGGTGGATAGCAGACAACAGGTCTGGCTCCAATTGGCACACAGTTCTTAGATTGTCACACGATCAAGGCTGTATGTGATGATATTGTGTCTGTCCTCCATTGTCGACAGGTCCACCAGGGGTCTGTACACTGGAGGGGGCCGCCATCTCATAATCTGCCTCAGCGGTTGTAGCCTACGGAGCAGATCGGTGAGCAGAGGGTCATATTTCCACATAGATTGCATTAATATTGCTGAATTTAAGTCGCAGAAGAAGTATGTGAAGTTGAGAATCAGATGATGTGCCAATGTTTTTTATGACGCAGTTAGGTGCCATGCCATGTGCCCCCCTCAAATGGCAGCTGCCTGCCCTGTGAGGAGGGACAAGTGGAAATGAGGTAAGTGAGCTGGCGTTGTGCGCCGTCGCGGTAGGCGGTCGATGACCGTCGCGCAACTGCGCATTGGTTATCATTGGGCCTTATGGGTTCCAGGAGTCAATGGCGATGTACGTCGGCGGTGGCGGTATGCACCGCCGCAGACGTCACCGCCATTTTCTATCTTTTCACTCACTTGCTACATGACCTTCAACAGTAGAGGACCTACACTGCAAGTGCTGCTGTGACCTGAGTCAAGAAGCAACAATGGCTCATGTGTCTGGGGAAAGGGCCCCTGCCTTCACTGCGGAGGAGTTGGAGAAACTGGTGGATGGGGTCCTACCCCAGTACACATTACTCTACGGTCCCCCAGACAAACAGGTGAGTACACTGTGAGCATGATGTGTGGGCAATGCATGTTTGGAGTGGTGTGGATGCAAGCCACATGTTCGGGGGTGCTGATGCGTCCTGGCCTGAGTGCTGCATGAGAGGTAGTCAGTGTATGTGCTTCAATGCATGGGTAGGAACTCGTGGGCAATGGGTATGCCGGTCCGGACGTGTGAGTGATTTCCTTTTCTGCTGTCTTTTCCCTCTAGGTCAGCGCCCATTCAGAAAAAGGGTATTTGGCGTGCCATCGCCAAGGAGGTGCTGACCCTGGGGGTCTATCACAGACGGAGCACCCACTGCCGCAAGAGATGGGAGGACCTGCGCTGCTGGACCAAGAAAACGGTGGAGGCCCAGCTAGGGCTGGCTTCCCAATGTGGAAGGGGTGCCCGTCGCACCATGACCCCCCTGATGTTCCGCATCCTGGCGGTGGCCTATCTGGAGTTGGATGGGCGCTTGAGGGCATCACAGCAGCCACAAGGGGGTGAGTACAGAATAAGAAAGCTGACTTTGCGTGCTTTAGGAGGTAGCTGGGTGAGGGATGTGGGTTGTGGGTGCCCCTAGGCCAGGGCGATCATGGCAGGGTAGGTCCCTTGTGTGCAGGCTCTGGCGCACTCCTACCCCAATGGTGGAAGTGGCCATCTACTACTGGGCAGGGTCCTGTGGGTGTTAGGTGTGCAGATGCTGGCGTTAGGCATTGTACCCAAGGGGCTGGTGACTATCTTGGTGACTAGTTGGGCATGGCCTAGTGCATAGGGCAGCTCACTGTGTGTTGTGTACGGCAACGGCAGTGGTGTTGCTGGCTTTGACCAAATGTATCCTGGGTCTCTCCCCACCCCTTTTTGTTTTGTCGTCCTGTCCGTGTATGCATTAGCATCATCTGGCGAAGGAGCAGAGGCACCGGCAATGGAGGGAGCTGCATCCCACATGGGCCTGGAGGCAGAATCCACTGAGGTTAAAGGCACCAGTGGGACGGAGGGCGAGGGGAGCTCCATGACGGGGACAGGAGAGGAGACCACTGACAGCGATTCCTTCTCAGATGGAAGCTCCCTGGTGGTGGCGGACCCCTCTGTGCCCACCCCTATAACAGGTACATCCGCCACCCCCACTACCAGCACCACCCTCCCAGTAGCCCCTCAGCGTGTTTCCCGTGCCCACTCACCCAGGAGGGTGGGCATCTCCTTCACCCCAGGCACCTCAGGCCCTGCCCCAGTCAGCCCTGCTCCCCTCAGTGAGGAGGCTATTGACCTCCTGAGATACCTCTCTCTTGGGCAGTCAACCATACTGAATGCCATTCATGGTGTAGCAGGGCATTTGCAACAAACAAATGCATACCCGGAGGGCATTCACTCAGGTGTGGCGGCCCAACAGAGAGCATTTCAGGCTCTGACCTCAGCACTCATGGCAACCATTGTCCCTGTGTCCAACCTCCCCCTCCAACTTCCACTACCCAGACCCAATCCCCTCTACCTCAGCCTATCCCAAGCACACCTTCAGACCAGCATGCACCCAAATCACCACACAAAGGTGGCTCAGGCAAACATAAGCACCACTCTTCATCTCACAGGCACTCACACAAGCACCATGCCCATGCAAACACACCAACATCCACTGTCTCCACTGTGTCCCCCTCCTCCTCCTCCTCCACCTCCCTCCCAGTAGCATCTACACTCACACCTGCATGCACCACACCTTCATCCACTACCTCCATCACCAGCACGCCCATCACTACATGCCCCTCACTGGCAGTCACCACCCTCACAACCATGCACACATCCCCTGTATCCTCTCCCAGTGTGTCTTTGACCCCTCCTCCCAAAGTACACAAACACAAGCACCCACACACCCAACAGCCATCCACCTCACAACTGTATCCAACCCATGCACCTTCACCCAAACTCAGCAGACGTACAACTCCTACAACCACTCCCTCTTCCTCCTCTCCCAAACCCTCTCCATCTTCCCGTCCCAGTGTGTCTAAAAATCTTTTCCTGGCTAACGTTGACCTCTTCCCTACCCATCCCCTCCCCCGTCCTTCCCCTCGGGCCTGGGTGTCCAGATCCCAGGCCAGTACCTCAGCCACCAAGTCGGCGTCCGCTGTGGTACTTGCAAGTCTCAGAGGATCAAATGGGGCACCCGTCAGGGCAGCCAGTGTGCCACCGACCCCTGCAAAGGACCAACCCATCCCGCCACCTGCCAAGGTGAAGAAGGGGCCAGCATGCAGCACCGGCAAGAAGGATGACCCACCCAGCAAGGCCTCCTCCAAAACTCAAGCTGCCCGTGCCAAGGTCCCAGCAGCATCTGCCAAGGTGGAGAAGGGGAAGAAAACCCAAGGCAAGGCACTTCAGGCCTCGGAGGCTCCAGGTGAGGGACTAGTGCCCACCATTAGTACAGATAGCCCTGCAACCTGTACCGCGGAAAGCATCGCCACAGGCACCACCACCTCCCCCGCCACCTGCATCGTCCCCTGCACGCCACCTGAACTGCCGCAGCCACAACAACTGTGAGCAGCATCATCCCCAGTGGGCAGCCGTCTGAGGCTGCAGGAGACGGCCTGGTGTCTCCCTCCACCACTACCAGCACCTGCACCACAGCCAGCACCAGCAGCATCCCCGCTGTATACCCCGCCACAAGCACCGCCACCTGCACCGCCATCAACACCACCACATGCCCAGCCGGTGCCACTACAACTGTGAGCAGCATCATCCCCAGTGGACAGACGTCCAGGGCTGTAGGAGACTGCTAGGACTGTCCCTCCACCACTTGAAGCACCCCCACCAGCACCGGCACTACCACCAGTTTGCAGCCTTGGTCGCCACAGGATGGAGTCTGGCTCTGCCTCCTTGGGGTATCATGCTACCTGCTCCCTGCAAATCTCGTGCCTCAGACAGCCAGGTGAGGGAATATGAACTTCCACACCCCAAGTGCAGCATCACTGGGCACAAAGCCCCCTCCAGAACCAGTGGAGAAAGGCATCTACGCACCCTTTCCTTGGCAGGATGAAGCACACTGGGCACACAGCCCCCTCCACAACCAGTGGAGAAAGGCATCCACTCACCCTATCCTTGGCAGGATGAAGCACACTGGGCACAATACCCCCTCCAGAAACAGTGGAAGAAGCAATCCACTATAGCGACTGTGGCTTTGCACTCCCCAGGACCAAGCAGTGGGCAAACCACCCACTTGAGAGACTGTGGCTTTGCACTCCCCAGGACCAAGCATTGGGCAAACCACCCACTTGAGAGACTGTGGCCTTGCACTCCCCAAGACCAAGCAGTGGGCAAACCAACCACTTGAGAGACCGGCTTTGCACTCCCCAGGACCAAGCTGTGGGCAAACCACCCATTTGAGAGACTTTGGCTTTGCACTCCCCAGGACATTGCTGTGGGCATATTGCCCCCTCCAGGAGCAGTGGCGTAGTACAATCTTCCGGCTGAGGTGCCCCCCCTTCCCTATCTCCCTGAGGTGCCTGTGTGTTTTCGACCTGATGCCCCTGCAGTGTTCTCTCCTTTTTGAGGCAGGAGTCAAGTGTGGGCTTCGCTCATGATTTTGTGGCCCAGTGGGCCATGGACATTTGCACAGGACAGTGTACGGCCTTCTGTACATATTGTAAATATTTGTATATACTGTTTTTCCAAACGTTTACTATGGTGGTCATTACAACTCTGGCGGTCGGTGTTAAAGCGGCGGTAAGACCGCCAACTGGCCGGCGGTAAAAAATGAGCAATTATGACCGTGGCGGAAACCGCCAACAAAGACAGCCACTCTAACACTCCGACCGCCACGGCGGTACAAACAAACAGCGCGGCGGTCACCGCCAACAGACAGGCGGCCCACACTATTATGACAGTCCAATCCGCCACCTTTTCCGGGGCGGATTCACTGCGGATAAAAACACGGCGGAAACAGGAAACGCTCACCTCTACACACCCCACGAGGAACGAGGAAGCCATGGACCCGGAACTCCAAATTCCACCTGCAATAGTCTTCCTGCTCCTCAACCAGGAGCACGAACACCGGCGGCGAAGACCACGGTGAGTACTGCACCTACGACACTGTGGAGGGGAGAGGCAAAAAACAGGGACACACACACGCAACACCCCCACCCTCACCCACTACAACACACACACTAATGCATATCAATACATCACAGTTACACCCCCCAGACCCCCAAGAAGAATGCAAAGACAATAGAACATGAGTGTAACCATTGTAATATATTAAAAGCAAGTAGGCAGAAATATATATATACACCATGTACATAATATATACCAAGCATAGTAGTCCAGGTAGTGCTCTAAGAAAGTCAGTGGAACACTGGGACCACACGGTATGGGCGAGGCCCACACAAGATCCCCGACCATGACGGAGAGAACACTGCAGGGGCATCAGAGAGCAACTAAACAGGCACCTCAGGGGGAGGGAAATGGGGGGCACCTCAGCCGCTTGAGTGCACAATGCCAAATCCACGAGGGGGCCACATGCCCACTGGTACATCCTGGGGGGTGCAAAGCCACTGTCTCTCAAGTCTCTACAGTGGGTGGGTTGCCCACTGTTCCATCCTGGGGAGTGCAAAGCCACAGTCTCTCAAGTCTGTACAGTGGGTGGGTTGCCCACTGCCATATCCTGGGGAGTGCAAAGCCACAGTCTCTCAAGTCTCTACAGTGCGTGGTTTGCCCACTGTTCAATCCTGGGAAGTGCAAAGCCAAAGTCTCTCAAGTCTATACAGTGGGTGGGTTGCTCACTGTTACATCCTGGGGAGTGCAAAGCCACAGTCTCTCAAGTCTATACAGTGGATGGGTTGCCCACTGCCATATCCTGGGGAGTGCAAAGCCACAGTCTCTCAAGTCTCTACAGTGGGTGGTTTTCCCACTGTTCAATCCTGGGGAGTGCAAAGCCACAGTCTCTCAAGTCTATACAGTGGGTGGGTTGCCCACTGCCATATCCTGGGGAGTGCAAAGCCACAGTCTCTCAAGTCTCTACAGTGGGTGGTTTGCCCACTGCCATATCCTGGGGAGTGCAAAGCCACAGTCTCTCAAGTCTCTACAGTGGGTGGTTTGCCCACTGCCATATCCTGGGGAGTGCAAAGCCACAGTCTCTCAAGTCTCTACAGTGGGTGGGTTGGCCACTGCCATATCCTGGGGAGTGCAAAGCCACAGTCTCACAAGTGGATAACAGTCTCCACTGGTTCTGGAGGGGGCATGGTGCCCAGAGTGCTTCATCCTGCTAAGGACTGATGTAGTGGATGCTTTTCTCCACTGGTTCTGGAGGGGGCATGGTGCCCACAGTGCTTCATCCTGCTAAGGACTGAGGTAGTGGATGCTTTTCTCCACTGGTTCTGGAGGGGGCATGGTGCCCAGAGTGCATCATTCACCCCGTGACGGACTCAGTTGCGTCATTGTCTTTGCCGCTCATGGGCCAGCGGTGCTTGAGATGGCGGTGCCCTGTTCAGCGGTGCTTGAGATGGCAGTGCCCTGTTCAGCGGTGCTTGAGATGGCGGTGCCCTGTTCAGTGGTGCTTGAGTTGGCGGTCCCCTGTTCAGCGGTGCTTGAGACGGTGGTGCCCTGTTCAGCGGTGCTTGAGTTGGCGGTGCCCTGTTAAGCTGCTTGAGTTGGCGGTGCCCTGTTCAGTGGTGCTTGAGATGGCGGTGCCCTGTTCAGCAGTGCTTGAGTTGGAGGTGCCCTGTTCAGCGGTGCTTGAGATGGCGGTCTCCATTGCAGGGTCTCAGCTGCTGGCGGTCCTTCATGGCCCAGAGGGGATGTTGCTGGCGGTCCTTCATGGCCCAGAGAGGCTGTTGCTGGCGGTCCTTCATGGCCCAGCGAGGCTTGTGCTGGCGGTCCTTCATGGCCCAGCGGGGCTGTTGCTGGCGGTCTTTCATGGCCCAGCGAGGCTTGTGCTGGCGGTCCTTCATGGCCCAGCGGGACTGTTGCTGGCGGTCCTTCATGGCCCAGCGAGGCTTGTGCTGACGGCCCTTCATGGCCCAGCGGGGCTAGTGCTGGCGGTGGCCTCCTGGGCAGGTGGGCTGGTGCTGGCGGTGGCCTCCTGGGCAGGTGGGCTGGTGCTGGTGGTGGCCTCCTGGGTAGCTGGGCTGGTGCTGGCGGTGACCTCCTGGGCAGGTGGGCTGGTGCTGGCAGTGGCCTCCTGGGCAGCTGGGCTGGTGCTGGCGTGGCTTCCTGGGCAGCTGGGCTGGTTCTGGCGGTGGCCTTCTGGGCAGGTGGGCTGGTGCTGGCTGGCCCCTCCTGGGCAGGTGGGCTAGTGCTGGCGGTCCTGTCCTGGGCAGCTGGGCTTGTTCTGGAGGTGGACTCCTGGGCATCGGGATGATGGTGGTCTTCCCCGCCGTGCTGCTCTTCCCAGACTTGCCGGGTTTCTTGTGGCCCTTCCCCACCTTGGAAGGTGTCACAGCTGACTCCACACTCCCACTGGGACCCCTGGGAGCGGCCTTGGTGGCTGGAGTCTTCCCCCTCTCCCGCCGGGCACTGGCCAACTTCTGATGCTTCACAGGTGGGGTACTGTCTGTGCTGTGGCTCTGTGCCACACTGGCTGCCTTGGTGGCTGGTGTACTCCAGATTCTGGTGACTACAGGCACCACAGGTCCCAGAGATGTTGTGGCTGAGGTGGTAGTTCGGGACCTAGGAGATGGACGGGGTGGGGGAGGTGTGGGAAAGAGGTCAAGGGTGGACAGGAAAAGTTTTTGGGACACACTGGGACGGGCAGCTGGAGGGGGTTTGGGAGTGGAGGAAGAGCTGGTGGTTGTAGGAGGTGTACGTTTGGTGACTTTGGGTGAAGGTTCATGTGCTGGAGGCTGTCGTAAGGTGGATGGCTGTTGGGTGGGTGTTTGCCTGCGTTTGTGTATCTTGGGAGGGGGCGTCACAGACATACTGGGAGACGACACAGGGGACATGTGAATGGTAGTGGGGGTGGTGACTGCACGTGAGCGGGGTGTGGTGGTGGGTGTGCTGGAGAGGGACGTAGTGGCTGTAGAGGTAGTGCATGCAGGTGTGAGTTTAGACGAGACTGGGAGGGTGGGGGGAGATGAGGAGGAGGGGGACACAGTGGAGGCAGTGAATGTTGGTGTGTATGCATGTGTGTGATGCTTGCATGAGTGCCTGTGGGATGTGTGGTGCTTATGTTTGCCAGAGCTTCCCTTGTGTGTTGATGTGTGTGCATGCTGGTCTGTAGGTGTGCTTGGGATAGGCTGAGGTACAGGGGATTGGGTCTGGGTGGAGGAAGTTGGAGGGGGGAGGCTAGACACAGGGACAATGGCTGACATCAGTGCTGAGGCCAGAGTCTGAAAAGCTTGCTGAAGGGCCGCCTGACCAGAATGAATGCCCTCCAGGAATGCATTTGTTTGTTGCAACTGCCTCTCTACACCCTGGATGGCATTCAAAATGGTAGACTGCCCAACAGTGAGGGACCTGAGGAGGTCAATGGCCTCCTCAATGAGGGCAGCAGGGGTGACAAGGGCAGGGGCTGAGGTGCTTGGGGCAAAGGTGATGCCCACCCTCCTGGGTGAGCGGGCACGGAACAAAGGCTGAGGGACTGCTGGGAGGGCGGTGCTGGTAGGGGGGCTGGCGGCTGTACCTGTAGATGTGGGGGACACAGATTGTAGTGTAGTTCGTTTTACGTTTCCTTTGCGCGTTAGCTTCAGGCTTTAGGCCTTTGTGCACTTTGCCCTGGATGTATTTTTTTCATTTGCTTGCAGCTTAGAGCCTCTGTGCACTTTGCTCTGAATGCTGTTTATTAGGCTTCGTACTGTTATTTTTCAAATAGCCACTTCTTCGGTTTTGTTATTTATTCATATCACACTGTTTAGCCTACTTCAGCACTGGAGTCTCACTCTGTGCTTCAGTCAAGGATACAGTCTGGTACATTGCCGATAGACGTGGTAGGAGTTTAGACTTGGCATTCCTGCGTAGGGACATTTTGTGATCACGCTGACATATTAGTTATAAAGTCACTTCCTTGTCCCAATACATGCAAGAGGGAGAATCCGACCAGGGAACCACAACTAGACGCTGACTGCCTCGTTGCAGATGCTGAACCAGATCACAGGCCTTTGCTCAGGTATGAGGGCTGATGTCTCCCTAGTGATTCAGAAAGGCAAGCTAGAAGCTTAACATGCTGTGCTCAAAATAGATCAAGCAGAGGGAGAGTAGAAACTAATAGACACAATGATAGCTTTGTTCTAATGTTTTACTCTCCTGGTGACTATTTCAATCCTACTGTTTTGTATGGTTCTGGTTATTGCGGCTCACGCCTTATTATCTAAAATACAGTCGTTTTATTAAAACATTATATAAAACTTATACTGTCTTTGTCATTTGTATATGAGATCATACTGTAAATGAGAGAGTTGGTTTGGATCTGAGTGACCACGGCTTCCCTGAGAAGTTCCAAAGATGTCATGCGCTCGGCTGCCTAATCATCTCTTCCCTTTTGGAGATATGAGGAATTGCTAGTTAGCCGGAGCAAAACCGGATTTAGGGTGACAGAGGTCCTTCCAAGTGGGTCCGACTCAGTCCCCCACACCGTGAACGATCCTGCTACCTAGAAATCCAGTAGTCTCATTTAGGATAATGAGAGCCCACGCGACATGGCGGCGCCAACGATTAGTCTGGCTCTGATTTTCGAGTCCGGCTGACTCTCTCGGTCTCATATATATATTGACTCCTCGGTTCCGTATACGGAGACGTCCGTGGCACTGAGGACTTCCGCCACCGTAATATAGGTAAATCCTATTAATAGCGGTTGGTTGTTCAAGCTTGAACTTTAAAAGGAAAAACCCCGATATTGGTGTGCCTTCTCTGACCTAGTTCTATTTTTTACAAATGGCAAATCCTAATGTAGTAAATATAGCATCAATATGCGACACCCGCTCACAGGACATCTGATAGCACATGGACTGACAGTCCAGGGGGGTCCGGTCACTTTTGTGGTGGACGCTCATGCAGCCTATAGAACAGAACTTTTTTATTCTTGGGTCATATTTCCAGCAGTTGATGGGGGTACAAATACTTTTCACAAGTACACTGTTGCGAATGTCCCTGGACAATACAGGGCTTATGCATATTTAGAGATACCTTTATCTTATCAAGAACACCATAATTGGCTTGATGGCGCCCTCCCACACACAGTAGCACAAGTTAGGTTAGGTCCACTAAGTAATGATGGTCCTACCTGGCCTTTATTGGCTACATATACACCTCATCCTGGGGTTGCTCAATTGACAGTGGTTGAAGTTCGTCGTTTATATACAGACTTAACGGCTACATATAGGCGATTAGTTCAGTTTGTAATGCAGACACTGAATACAAACGCAGCGCGTGCTGCTCCGGCGCACCCACAAGCAGTGGTTCCGGATATTAATCCAGCCACTGTGCACTCAGTTATGGGTAAAGTACCGGCTAAACGTGAGGAGACTCCATTTTGGCTGGCGCAGAAAATAATACGCTGGAAGCAGTATTTCCCCATACGGGACCTCAGGATAAACATAGAATATTGATGATGTGTTTGCCGTATGGGATGGTTCCTCCGGTGGACCTTTGTAATACCTGGTGCACGGTGTTTGCCGCGCTCTACACTACGGCACACGGTACACCGACATTAGCTAATTTACCAGAAGTGCTTAAACAAATTCAAGATGAATATGGGGCTGCCCCTGCCTTAGATTTGGGCATGCAGTTGATGGGCAATTTTGCTGCAGTTTCTTCTATTATTTTGAGTAATCTCAAGGGAGAGGCAGTAGCACTAGCAGTGCGAATGCGTCTTCGGGAAGTTCCGCAGATTAATCAAGAACGGGAACTCCCGAGAATAATAGCGGAAACATATTCCAGTATTGGTCGCGATAGCCTAGGGGCTAGACCACAAAAACCCCAATTACAGGGTAAAAATAATAAAGATAATGCTAAACAACAGCAACCTGAGGGTACTAAAAAGCGCTGGGAAAAGAAACAGCAAACACCTAAGAAAGATGGGGGACAGTCTCCGCAACCGGAGACCCCGCAGAATAGGTATAATCTCAGGAATAGAGATAATTTGAAGACACCTGAAAGATATCAATATACTGATACACGCCAATCTCGTTCCTTTCAGGACTCCTCAGAGAAGAGAAGTGAGAGAGGTGGGGGGTCAGAGCGGAGAACGGAGTACGTGAAACCAAAACAGGATTCACAACGCTCAACGGAGGTTTCTATTAAACAGGAAGAGAAACCGCTGCAACAAAAACAACAATTTAAAAAGAAGAAAGTGGCAGCAGTCTCAGTCAGACATGCCGCTCAAGAAGAGAGTTCTCTTGACGAACAAGACATGGACGTTGGCACTGTTAGACAGCGCGGCAGAGGTCACAATAGTTCGCCGGAGTCTTCTAGAGCATCTGGAGGTGAAAGCAACTGATGACTTCATACAAGTCGAAACGGCGGACATGCGGGTCTCTGATCCTGACAGAGTATATCAAGTGACTCTGCAATTAGAAGGGGACATTGACCGCATAGTACATGCCCTCTTTTGGGACCATGTGGTAAAATCATATGATGTTCTACTGGCTGAACAGGATTGGCCACCTGACTTTGTTCGCGACTGTCCAGTGGGGGAAGAGGTTATTGCACCTTCCTTCTCACCACTTGTTCCGAGAGAACTAGTGGAGTCCTATAGTACATTATGGGCTCTTACACAAGCCCCCGCTCTATATCGAAATAATGTGGGGTGGGATAAACAATCACCTTATCATGTAATTCCAATAAAGGGCGAACCTCAGCCGCAGCCACAGTATCCTATCAAATTTGAAGCAAGGGCATCGGTTAGGAAAATTCTTACACAATTGGAGTACCAGGGTATAGTTGAGCCCTGTGTCTCGCCGATGAATAATCCCTTATTTCCGGTTGCTAAACCGGACCATTCCTATAGGATAGTGGTGGATTACAGACATTTAAATAGTCATACACGCACATATGCAATACAGAATTCACATAGCGCAGCGCTTATGAATAATATAGTGCGTAAAAAATACAAAACAACATTAGATATCTCGAATGGGTTTTTCTGACAAAATATAGCGCCCGAAAGTCGGGACTATACCAGTTTCAGTGCGTTTGGCTCTCAGAAAAAGTTTTGTCGTTTGCCTCAGGGGTATAAGAATAGCCCAGGACTGTTTTCGGCTCGTGTAACTGAAATTCTGCACGAGTTGGACCCTGAAGCGTTGTCATACGTTGATGATATATATCTGACAGACGATGAGATACTGCAACATCTAAGGCGTGTATGGCGTATTGTTGTGGGGTTTGCTGAAATTGGCTATAAGTTTAATTTTAAGAAATCGAAGATTGCCTTCCTCAGCGTCATTTTCCTGGGATATGAGTTGTCGAGTGAGGGCAAAAGCTTAGCGCCTCATTTTTTTGAGAAATTTGCTTTATTGCAGCCTCCTAATACGGTTCGGAAGCTCCAGTCATTGTTGGGGTTTCTGAATTTTGGCAGAGCTTACATTCCTGAATATGCTACACGTATAAAACCCTTATACGAATTGATTCGCCCGAATTTTTCGAGTAGATTTTGGACGATTGAGCATACACACATACTACGAGAGTTACAGACTGATCTCTTAGCAGTTAAACACTTACATACGCGGGACAATAAGACACATTTGGTCATCAGGGTGATACCTGGAGCTGTTTGGTTTACATATGTCACCTTTAATGAAGGTGAGACAGTCCCGATTGCATACAAGTCCCACTTGTATTCTGCTGCAGAACAACGATTTGCACAGACTAAGAAAATACTCACTGCAGTACAGATGGCTGTGATTAAAGAAAGACCGCTTGCCCAGGGCCAGCGCATTATTGTCGTTTCCCCGGTTCCTGCCTTAGAGGCTGTTACAAAAGCGAGTGTTCCTAATTCGAAAGCTTTACACCCGCGATAGACACAATGGGCTACGTCTTTGACAGCCACTGATGTAGATTACATATTTGACCCTAAACTGCAGACTCAAGAATATCTTCAATATGAAATGGAGTACCCAGTTCCTGCTGTACATTGCCTATTGACCAATATCAAATGGTCATGTATACCGATGGCTCTGCACAACCAGCGGTTGGGACTAAACAACAGTATTCTGCTGCATGTGCTGTGGTGAGCGGCACTATGGAGGGGGAAGTGTTCTGCCCCCGACATACTTATACTAAAACCTTGGGAGATTGCACGGCACAGCTGGCTAAGCTAAAAGCTCTATTGTTAGAGTTGGAGCACGCGGATCTGGCGATTTTGACCTTGCTGGTCTGTGACTCCTACTACTGTGTTCAGTCTTTCAATGAATATCTGCACTATTGGAAGTTAAATGGGTTCAGAGATTCTAAGGGTAACACCATTAAACACAAATTGTTGTGGGGTAAGGTTGCGGATCTGAAAGAGACGCTTCCTAAGGTCCATGTTGTGCATACACTTGTTGCTGGGAATACTTTGGCTGATGAAGCCGCAAAGTCGGCAGTGGCTGTCGCCACTGTGGCCACAGTGACTCGTTCGAGTTCCAAACTAGACACAGAGATTTCGGCTGCCTTAAAAGCTAGGGCTGATGGCACGCCATTTCCTAGAGGATTTCCTTCTAAATATAGTTACTGCTTGAGTAGTGCATTACATGCTGTTGTTAATATTCCAGGCACTGGTGTACGTGAAGTACCAAATAAAATTGAGAGACCTCGATTAATTTCTGCAGCACATGAGGGGGCGGCATCTGCACATGCTGGTGTGGCTGCCACTATTTCGCTTTTACAGGCTCGTTATTGGTGGCCTGGTCTCTATAAAGAGACGAAGCAATATGTCCTTTGTTGCCACGTTTGTCAACAAATTAAGGCTTCGTCGGCTAGACGCCCGCAGCAGACGCCCCTTCTGATTTCAAATAAACCTTTACAGTGTGTGTACTTGGATCATTGCGGTCCACTGACTCCAGATAGTGCATACAAATATATTTTGGTTGCTGTAGATTCGTGCTCCAGATTTGTGTGGGTCTGGCCTCAACGCTCGGCTGACGCTCGGACTGTTATTAAAGATTTGCGCATCTTTGTCGATACATTTGTAGTTGCGGCTTTTCATTCGGACCAGGGCCCTGCTTTTGCCTCTAAGGCATTCAGGGACACCATGGCTTCGTTGGGGGTCCA
Organism: Pleurodeles waltl; assembly: GCF_031143425.1. Taxonomy (NCBI): domain Eukaryota; kingdom Metazoa; phylum Chordata; class Amphibia; order Caudata; family Salamandridae; genus Pleurodeles; species Pleurodeles waltl. The sequence goes on along the minus strand of NC_090447.1, from coordinate 1,211,515,774 downwards.
ACTCCAATTCTCGTCTCCATTTCATCCCGAGGGAAATTCTGTCGAGGAGCGTTTAAATCGCGATTTAAAGCAATCCTTAATGGCCAGAGTTATAGGTACGGGTTGTGGTTGGCTGGCCCACCTGCATGGAGTACAGAGAGCACTTAATAACTTGCCTAGACGGTCACTGGGGGGTCGTACTTCATATGAGTGCCTGTTTGGAACACAAATGTATGTTCCTGATCTAAATGGTCCTGGTGAGGAGGCGGCAGATAAGCCCTTTGACATAAATGATTGTGTCACTGTTTTGCAGGATTTACAACGATTCCGTGAAGATAACTCTTCTGCGAGTGCTGCCGCCTCAGGAATTAAGAATGAGCCAGTAACTCCTACTGGTTGGATACCCGGGATTGGGGATCTAGTGCGTGAAAAGGTCACAGTAAAGAAAGAATTTGGCCCTTCTTATCGAGCACCTGTCCCTGTGTTAGGGGTAAGCGGCACGAGAACTGTGATTTTACTGCCGCTGCAAGGGGCCAAAGGAAATCGCTTTGTTTCCATTGATAATGTCAAGTTACAACATGTGGCACAGCAGACCAAGAGGGACACCCAGTAGTTTCGGAATCCCTCTCACTACTGGGGATGATGTCCCGCTGCAGGTGATTTACACCAACGCTGTTTCCTCTCCGAGCTTGGGGAGGGTGGAAGATGATCTTGCGATTGTTCCACAGGCGACGATTAATTTGGAATCTTTTGATCAAGTTGCTGTACGTTCTACTGATATTTCTGAACATGTGGTTTACAGTGTGCCAAGGCGAGAGCCTCCATCTGCTTCTTTGTTCACAGTTGCACCTTTTGCAAGAACTGCCTCTGGCTGCTTCAACGACACTGATGATGCAGTGTCCAGCTCCTCGTCCTCGATGTCTTCAATCCGTGGTCCACGTAAGCTGATGTGTTGGCTGAAACGCACATATTTTGTTTTTCCTTGGAACTATTTGTGGCTTTTTTTGGCTGTAATGACTCTTTTTTTGTGGTTGGGATTTGTGGTTACTTTTTTTCTGGTAATACATGGTCATTTTCTTCCTGATCTATCTGACATTGAGCACGTGGAGACTGTGTTAAAACCACATTTTTCGTCTCACATGGTTCGAAGAGACTTGTCCAATGTAAACATTTCTGCAATACCGATTCCGGATGGGATTGTGTGGGATTAAGTAATGTTCGATATATATGGTCCCACTGAATTGATTCAAATACCGTATGTCCTCAAGTTATCAATGAATGATATTGTTATACCAGGCATTGTTTCTGATGATTGGGATGTGAAGACAGTAGATTCTATGCTAACAGATATGCAATATTATACTGTCTATGACGATGAAGATGCTTACTAATTTAGAGATAGTCATGGTGACATGTTTTGCTACAACTATTCTTGACACCACTTTATTCATAAAGCTAGTAGCCCTAAGTCCATATTTAATTATGTGCAATGGGAACATTGCTCGACTCCTCCAAAGGGGAGTTCGCAACGTATTATGAAAAATTTGCATATTTTTCTGTGCATGATCAACAAAGTGCTAAGTCTTACTATTTTAAAGTTGCACCGTATTCTAATAAGCAAATGTTATTGACCGATACTAAATTACTGTATTCAAATTTGTTTGTATCTAAACTTTCGGTCGAGGGGTATGAATACTGGTTTAAGACTATTGACTTGAAAAGTGTTTGGGGTACGAACAGTTGGCAGATGCAAGGCAGGGACACATTATTTCGAGCATGTGTTATCCCTGTGCAGATGATTTTCCTCAATGACACAGTACAACAGACTAGCTGTTTGGGCTTGGCAACTATTAGAGAGTTAACATTGCCTAGTATACCTGTCCCTTCCAAATTAAACAACTGGCAGCACTATGTGAGTGCTACTTTTAGTGAATTTACACATTGGGTCCAGAATGGTACGCTTAACACTTCATCGATACATCTAGGTGGGTGGTTATTATGGCCTGTAGACACTAATAAGTGTCATCAACGTTTTGTCATCACTTCAGGGGGGTTCAGGACTAGTAGGGCAGACCCTCGTTACATTTCACCAGAACATGCTGATATTATAACTACATACAGCGTGGGGAAGCTTTGTCAGCAATGGTTGAAGTCATCCACGCTGGATGCAGTTAAGTAACATCTCACGTTACTGTCTAATGATACTGATTTATGAGATTTTTTGTCAGGTCCCAAGGTACCACGGAGGAAAATATTTTTATACGAAGTTTATAATGAGATTTGGAAGCTTTCACAACAGGAGGCTGCAGCCCGGTTGAGGCAGATTGATAAGGAAAACCTGATGCATACTTTGTCTGTTGTTGATAATGGCATGCATACCCTTTCTGACCGTGTTTACACGATTGACAGCATTGTTTCCTCTGCTATTGACATTATTAAATCAGACATGTCTTCTTTATATCATGGGCAGAGTCAGACGCGGTCCATCATGCAGCTGGGTTGGACTCTTCAGACCTTAAAGGCAGGTCGCGTTCCATGGCAGCACATTCGTGCCAGAGAGATCTTTGTCTCCTTTAATTTGACTCGTCAACAACAGCTGATGGCTAAAAAGGAAGCAACGTATGTCATGTTGAATATTGAAAAATTGGAGAAACTGCCTTTCACAGTTGCTGAGATTCCGTCAGCTGAGTGGTTGATTCATGGGGTTATTAATCTGCCTATCTCCACTCTGCAATTTACTTCTTGTTTGAAGCACATTCCGGTGGGTAGATATGAACTATTGGGAGACAGTTACATACACGAGGTGTGGGAGCTTCCCTTTCAATACAGATGTATTAATGGTTTGAGGGAGGTTTTTCTTAGCGGTAGTGAATGCGAAACTTCTGTCAGCCATTCTATGATTTGTAAACAGCTGTCCTTGCACGGAGCGTGTAACGCTTCGATTGCTAACTTAGCTTGTTATCTGAAGGGAGTTCCAGTCCCGGTTATTAAAAACACTTTCCAGGTGCTTTCTAACGGCAGTTGCATTTTTCTTAACAGCGAACGCTGCTGTGGCATGCGTGCCGGAATAGTTTACGTTGTCGTTGTCAACAAGGCCGTTACGTGCTGCGGGAATGTGTTGTTTCCCCCCACTCAAATTAGGGAGGTAGCGGACATCTGGCCTCATATTGCTACTTCCAAGGTTAATTTCGACAAGTTGAGTCGACTAAAGGCTTTATTGTTTCAAAAGCATGTGCCCCTTACATCTGCGAGCGAGACCTACGCACTTCAGGTGGCAAGGTCATCGGTGGAAATACAGTCCCTTTTGAATACTAACTTTCCAAGTCACTTCGGTGAACTTGTGGGGCGTATATTTAATGCATCCAGCACTGCTGGTATTGCAATTTTTTTCAAAGCCGTTGGTTTTGGTTTTGCTCACACCTTCTCTTCCATATTCGGTTTGATACCTTCGGCTATACACTCTATTTTCGGAAGCATTTTTGGGGGTTTCCCGATTACTTTGGCTTTATTGGCTGGAGTCTTGCTGTTGTTGCTATTCTTTCGCAATGGCTGTCCCGCCACGACGAGATCCTATATTGCTGCTCCCGTCAGCGCAGCTGTGTCGTGAACGCATGATGCAGCATTTTGGAGCAATACTCCTAAGCCATTTGGAGTGTGACTGGTCTTTGTCATTCCGACCGGTTTTGGATTGTGTGCAACCCGTGTTTCGGTGCCTTTGGTGCTCGTTTGAACATGCACTGGTTCTCTGTCTCTCACTGCAGCGCCCTCCGGTGGTCGATCCTGAACTGTTGATGTTCCCGCTTAGGGCTCATTCCCAGTCTTGTGCACTATGGTTGCGTTTGCTTCGTGAGGCAGTCTATGAGATTCCCTTCCTGGAGGAAGATCGTTTTGTCTCATTCATAGGCCCTGCACAGGGTGCCGCCCTGACTGGTTTTGGGGCTTTGGAACACACCTGCACCATGGTACTTTGTGGCGTGGATCTTCCGATATTGACATATATCGAAGTGGAGGAGCTCCTACTTTCTATTGCTTCTGTTTAACAATTGGATTTTTTTCCTCTCCTGCAAAATTGACTTTATATTGAATTTGGCTTTATCATCACATGTTTCCTAAATTTATGACTTTGTTGTCTTCTGACCTTGTCGAAATATGTATATCATTTTAGGTATTGTTTATATCTGGGGCACATTTTTATATTATTGGAACCATGTGCTACCGACAAGGGGAGGGTGTAGTGTGGTTAGTTTTACGTATCCTTTGCGCGTTAGCTTCAGGCTTTAGGCCTTTGTGCACTTTGCCCTGGATGTATTTTATTCATTTGCCTGGAGCTTAGAGCCTCTGTGCACTTTGCTCTGAATGCTGTTTATTAGGCTTCGTACTGTTATTTTTCAAATAGCCACTTCTACGGTTTTGTTATTTATTCATATCACACTGTTTAGCCTACTTCAGCACTGGAGTCTCACTCTGTGCTTCAGTCAAGGAGTCTGTGTCGCTGGTGTCAGCTCTTGTCCCCGCCGTGGAGCTCCCCTCGCCCTCCGTCCCACTGGTGAACTCTGAGTCCGTAGTCTCGCCCTCCAGGGCCATGTGGGAAGCAGCTCATTTGTGCTCCGGTGCCACTGCTCCTCCGCCTGATGATGCTAATGCATACAAGAACAGGGAGACCACAAAAAGGGGGGGGACGACAGAAGAAAGACATGTTGAGTGCATGCATTACCGCTACCATTGGCGGAAACGACAGACACAGAAGCCCCCTGCACTACGCTGCGCTCTTGGGCTGCACTGTTCAATTCCTGGGAAATGGCCTACAAGGCTATGGATGACATCTGCACACATAGATGACACAGAGGCATGACTAGGTGTACTTGGCACTCTACAGAGGTGGGGTGGGGTGCCACATGGCCTGCCTTACGGAGGGGCCTTGCCCACGGAACTCGCCCTGGCCTAGGGAAACCCACAGCCCACCTCCCCCACCCAGACACCTCCACTGTGCGCAAAATCAGCAGAATGAGGGTGTACTCACCCCCTTGTGGCTGCTGTGATGCCAAAGTGATTGGCCCCCATCCCTACCCTTGCCATGTGGCACATGCATTCACCGTCTTTCATGCACGCAGCACTCTCCCCCCTTCCTTCTTACATCCAGCACTCTCCACACAGGCATAGCCCATACAACATGCTCCCTGTGTACTTACCTGTTTGTCTGGAGGACCGTAGAGTAGCGTGTACTGGGGGAGGACCCCATCCACGAGCTTCTCCAACCCCTCCGATGTGAAGGCAGGGGCCCTTTCCCCAGACACTCGAGCCATTGTCTCTTCCAGACCGAGGTCACAGCAGCACTTGCAGTGTAGGTCCTCTCCTGTCGAAGATCAGGTATCGAGTGATTGAACAGATAGAAAATGGCGGTCACGTCTGCGGCGGTGCGTACCGTCACCACCGGCGTACATCGTCATTGGCTCCTGGGACCGATAGGGTCCAATGTTAACCAATGCAGCATTGCGCCACAGTCTTCGACCGCCTACCGCGACCGTGTACAACGCCAGCGCAGTTACCTCACATCCCATTGTCCCACTTTAGAGGTCAGGCAGCCGCCATTTTAGGGGCCCACATGGCTTCATTTTCAACTGCGCCACACATACCTAGACCTAGACTCTACACACATACAGGCCACCTTTTGTGTATGAATGGTGTTCTGTGTAAACTGTGGCTACGTCCCTCTGAGTTGTTTGACTCTGTGCTCGCTGTTGTCCTTCATAGGCACCGTCCGCTGGGACATGTGAGGAGATGGCGGCATTCTCTGGTGTACCGACCGTTGGTGGACCTGTCGACAATGGAGGAGCGACATGTAATTATCATATACAAGCTTGACCGTGCCACAATCCAGGAACTGTGTACCCAGTTGGAGCCAGACCTGATGTCAGCAATCCGCCATGCCACAGGAATCCCCCCTCAAGTGCAGGTGCTTTCAGTGCTCCATTTCCTTGCAAGTGGGTCTTTTCAAACAACAGTGGCCATAGCATCAGGGATGTCCCAGCCTATGTTTTCCAACGTATTGTCCAGAGTGTTGTCTGCCCTTCTGAAACACATGCGGAGTTACATCGTTTTTCCTCAGGTGGAGGATTTGCCTACAGTGAAAGGTGATTTCTATGCCCTGGGACACATCCCCAACATCATAGGTGCCATTGATGGGACCCATGTGGCTTTGGTCCCCCCCCACAGGAGTGAACAGGTGTACAGAAACCGGAAGAGTTATCATTCGATGAATGTACAGATGGTATGTTTGGCTGACCAGTACATCTTCCATGTGAATGCCATGTTCCCTGGCTCAGTGCATGACGCCTACATCCTGCGGAATAGCAGCATCCCTTATGTGATGGGTCAACTCCAGAGGCACCATGTGTGGCTATTAGGCGAGCACCTGGAAGCAAGTCAGTGGGAATGGTTGTCTGGGTATATCCCTCCAGGTTGGTGCGTGTCTAACAGTTGTCCCTCACCATTTGCAGGTGACTCTGGTTACCCCAACCTGTCATGGCTACTGACCCCAGTGAGGAATCCCAGGACAAGGGCAGAGGAAAGCTACAATGAGGCCCATGGGCGAACTAAGATGGTGATCGAGCTGACCTTCGGCCTTCTGAAGGCCAGGTTCAGGTGCCTCCAAATGACAAGTGGATCCCTATTCTACTCACCAAAGAAGGTGTGCCAGATCATTGTGGCCTGCTGTATGCTTCACAGCTTGGCTTTGCGACGACGGATGCCTTTTCTGCAGGAGGATGGTCCAGATGGCGGTGTTGTGGCAGCTGTGGAGCCTGTAGACAGTGAAGACGAGGAAGCAGAGGAAGAAGACATGAACAACAGGGACTCAGTGATCCATCAATATTTCCAGTGAGACACAGATAAGAGTACAGACCTGCCTACTACATGTACTTTAACACTACTACCTCTCTTTTCACAGATGTGGGTCCCACTGTGTGACATCTGCTTAGATTCCTCATGGACTAGAGCTGTGTGACATAGGTATGTTGACATTACAATTGAAAGAGCATTTTGTCACTGTAATTGCTACACTATTTCGAAATCGCAGACAGACTCCAGATTGTTTTGTGCTTTAAGTGTGTTCATTTAAGTGCTCAATATTGGAGGGGGTAGTGAAATGGTGAGGGGTGATGGTGGAGGAATGTCCATGGCAGAGTCCAGTCTATTAGTCTCACAGGTGCATTGCCCATATGGGCATAGGAAGTGGAGCTGGGGCAGTTTAAGTATGGACAGGGTGACAAAGTGGGACACTAGGATGACAATCAGGGTGGTCTCATTTCTTGGTGGGGGTCTTGGCATCGTGCTCTGTCTTTGTCCTGGATCTCAGGGACCGTTTTTGGGGTGGTTCTCCCTCTGCAGGGGGTGGGGTGCTGGTGTGGTGGTCATGTGGCGGGGCGTCCTGTCCACTGGCGCCGGCGGAGGTGGTGGGCAGTTCATCGTCCATGCTAGTGTCAGGGGCCCCTTGTAGTGCCACAGTGTCCCTCCTGGTGTTGAGTACTTCCTTCAGCACCCCTACGATGGTGCCCAGGGTGGAGCTGATGGTTCTGAGTTCCTCCCTGAAGCCCATATACTGTTCCTCCTGCAGGCGCTGGGTCTCCTGAAACTTGGCCAGTACCATTGCCATCGTCTCCTGGGAGTGGTGGTAGGCTCCCATGATGGAGGAGAGGGCCTCGTGGAGAGTGGGTTCCCTGGGCCTGTCCGCCCCCTGTCGCACAGCAGCCCTCCCAGTTCCCCTGTGTTCCTGGGCCTCTGTCCCCTGGACTGTGTGCCCACTGCCACTGCCCCCAGGTCCCTGTTGTTGTTGGGGTGGTGGGTTATCCTGGGTTCCCTGTAGTGGTGGACACACAGCTGATTGACGTGTCCTGGGGACGGAGGTATGGGCCCGCTGGGTGGGTGCTGTGCTGGTGTTTCCAGAGGGGGGAAGGTCTGTGGTGGCCTGTGACTGGGTGAGGGGAACCGACTGTCCCGAGGTCCCAGATGGGCCTGGCTGGTCATCTAGATCCAGTTGGACAGAGCTGCTGTCATCACTGTGGGCCTCTTCTGTTGGTGGTGTGGACATGTGTGGACCCTCCTGTCCGGTGACGTTGGGTAGGGGTCCTTCAGGGGTATAAAAGGATGGTTATTACATCTGTGTGTGTCATGGTGTGCAATTGGTGGGTGACCCTGTACCCCAGTGCTTGCATTCCTGTGTGGGACCTTGTGTGATGATGGTTTAGGGGGTTGTATGGGTATGTGCAGTGGGCATGCTTTAGTGATGGGTGTCCATGCTTTGTTGTTGCATGCAGGGCTTGGTGTTGGGATGGGTGGTTTGTGATGTTGGGACATATGTGAGGAGTTGGGGTGCTGGGGGTGAGGGTGGGGGTATGTGCTGGCATGCAGGTAGGGTGTGGAATGTAATAATTAAGATTTGTCTTACCAGAGTCCATTCCTCCACCTACTCCTGTGAGGCCCTCAGGATGCAGAATCGCCAAGACCTGCTCCTCCCATGTTGTTAGTTGTGGTTGAGGAGGTGGGGGTCCGCCGCCAGTCCGCTGAACCACCTGGTGGTGTCTTGAGACCACGGAACGCACCTTCCCCCGTAGGTCGTTCCACCTCTTCCTGATGTCCTGCCGATTTCTTGGGTGCTGTCCCACTGCGTTGACTGCGGCTCTACCCGGACGATTTCCTCCACCATGACCCTGAGCTCCTCCTCTTAGAACCTGGGGTGTATTTGCCGTGCCATGGGGTGGTGTAGGTGATGTGTGGGGTGGAGTGTGTGGTGATAAGTGTGCTGATATGTAGTGGTGTGTTGTGTGAGGTGCGAGAAGTTCTGTGGGTGATGGTGTTGTGTGCCTGTGGATGCTGTTGTTCTTGCTGGTGCTGTCTCTCTCTGGCCTTCTTTCTGAATTTTTTGTCGTAGGGGTTTGTGGGTGATGTGGGTGTGTGTTTTGTATTGTATTGGGTGTGTGGGAGTGGTGTGTGTATGTGTATCAGGTGTGTGTATTTTGAATTGTCCAATGTGGCTGTGTTTTGTAAGAGTGTGTATATTTTGAGCGCGGCGGTGTGTACCGCCAATGGAATACCGCAGTTGAAAGACCGCCGCGTGGATTCGTGTGTCGTGATAGTGTGGGCGTATTTCTGTTGGCGTGACGGTGGAGGTTTTGTTTTCGCCAGTTAATCACTGACCTTTGGTGTGGCGGATTTGTGTGGGTGTCAGAACTTTGGCGGATTCCGAAATGTGGGTCATAATAGCTGTGGCGGAATTCCGCGGCCGAGGCGGTGTGTTGGCGGTCTTCTGCACGGCGGTAAGCGGCTTTTACCGCCAATGTTGTAATGAGGGCCCATGTCTGCCTATTTCTAATATATCACAGATTTGACTCTATTCCTTTTGTACTTGCATTCTTCCAGGGGGTTACGGAGCGTAAATGTAATGTTGCTGCATGTTTTTATGTGTATGGTGTTGTGGGTGAGGGTGGGGGTTTTGCGTGTTGCGTGTCACTCTCTTTTTCCTCCCTCCTCCCCTGTGTGCTTAGGAGCAGTACTCACAGTGATCGTCGCCACCTCCTGCGATATCCATCATGTATGAGAAGATACACCAGCATGGGGAACAGTTGCATGGCTCCATGACGTCCTAGTTCTTAGTTTCTTGTCGCGAGGGGAGTGGATTCCCTTCCAAGTCCTGTTTCTGCCGAGCTTTTGATGGCGTTGGTACCGCCCCGTAAAATCTGACGGATTGTCGGGTTGTGATAAGGTGGGCGGTACATTGTCTTCCACCTGTCTGTTGGCGGTTACCGCTGCGGTGTTTGTTGCTACCGCCGTGGTGGTCGGAGTGTTAAAGTGTCTGTCTATGTTGGCGGTTTCCGCCATGGTCGTGATTCCATTTTTTTTACTGCCGGTCTGTTTGCGGTATTACCGCCACTTTAACACTGACCGGCATGGTTGTAATGAGGGCCTGTATGCCCAACCATAACCATACACTGCACCCTGCCCTTGGGGCTACCTAGGACCTACCTTATGGGTGCCTTACATGTAAGAAAAGTGAAGGTTTAAGCCTAGCAAATGGGTTCACTTGCCAAGTCGAATTTATAGTTAAAACTGCACACACAGACGCTGCAGTGGCAGGCCTGAGACATGATTACAGAGCTACCTATGTGGGTGGCACAACCAGAGCTGCAGGCCCACTAGTAGCATTTGATTTACAGGCCCTGGGCACCTCTAGTGCACTCTACTAGGGACTTAGTAATAAATCAAATATGCCAATCACAGATAAGACAATTACATACATATTTTGTAAAGGAGCACTTGCAAGTTAGCACTGGTTAGCAGTGGTAAAGTGCCCAGAGTAACTTAAACAGCAAAATCAGAGTCCAGCACACATCAACAACCTGGGAAACAGAGGCAAAAAGTTAAGGGAGACCACGCCAAGGATGAAAAGTCTAACAAGTGGCAATTGTAACCATGATTTTGGGGGGAGACAGACTGACATTACCTATCCCTGAAACCGTACGGCATTGGGGTGGTGGAAGCAGGGGAGCAGACCCTGGCCCTCAAGATTGGTCTGGTTGGGCTGAGGTGGATCCTCAGCTTTAAACTGCAGGAGTGAAAACATACATATCCACCTGAAGTAAGCACCTTTTACAGTGCTCTCTACCAGACCCTGTTAGTGAGTGCTGTGAGGGGGATCACGCAGGTCGCAGAGTTGGCCAATCTGGAATTGGTACAGTTTGTGGCAAGATGAGCCTCCCACAGTCCATTTGCTGAGTCCACATCCTCCCTACCGTTCCTGGTTCAACTTGAGGTCTTTAACCCACTACAATCAGACTGCTTGTGCCACCCCGCGGCACCAAGGTAGGGGTTGGGTGAGTCGGCGACCAAGTCTAGACTACAAAGTCCAGGGACAATACTGCAACATACCCACTCAACATGACTAAAGATAAAGGGCCACCCAATACCAAACAAGGCACACTGGATAAATATGGCCAGCAGAGTGGACCCCCACTGCAGGCAGGATTGAGTACTCATGATAAGACAGTCCAGGGCAATGCTGCATTTCTGATGGCCATAACGTAGTCTTGCGATGCCCTGGATGCCAAGGTAGGGGTGGTGGGCTCAGAGGTCTCATGACTTAGTTAAGATCTTTGCAATGCAGTGGACAGGCTTGCCGAAGTGGGGACCAAGGTGTCGGGAGTAGACGATTCAGTTGTCTTTCTACAACAAGCAGTGGCCAAATGTACATCCATGACGAATGAGTTGGCGGCTCGAGTTGCAGATGCAGAGGGAAGAGCACATCGCAATAACTTATGCTTTGTTGGCTTTCCAGAAGGCTGTGTGGGAGCCTCGATGGAGTGGTTCCTGGAAGACTGGATTCGGGGGCTGCTGCCATCGGGGTCCCTCTCCCTGGGGCCAGACCTCCACCTGTTATTTCCAAACACTTGAATTACATGGATAGGGACGCTATCCTCAAATATGCCTGGTTCCAAGAAGACATTGTATAGCAATCACATACCATCATGATCTTTCCTAACTACACCATACTTGTGCAAAAGCAACACCAGTCATTTCAGGCTGCAAAGCAGCACCTTCAAGATTTGAACAGTTGTTACATGCTACAATTCCTCTCAAGGCCCTTTACCAGTTGCAAACACTCTTTTTTGATACTCTGGAGGAGGTATTTCATTGGACAGATTAACAACTTCACGTCAAGCCTCTCACCCCACCAAGCTTGGAGTCAAACTCCTCTCAATATTACAACCAAAACAAAACTACAAACAATCAGACTGAGCATCATCATAGATCTCGTTCGTCCTGGAGGATCTCCCAGCATGCAGCTGATTCTTCGGAGGCTGGGGGAGGCCACCTGTCTCCGGAACATCTGGTGCTTATTCCTCTAATTGATGTTGCAATTTATGTAAACTAATTTTGACATCCCTTGATTGCATATCCCCGTGAGGCCATTTCTGATTCCAAGTGTAGCATTGTTCAGTGCATTAGTGTTGTTGTGGTTATTATTGTGTTTTCCTTTAGTACCTGCCTAGTGCATGATTCCTCCATTGCCCTACAGATAGACACTATATAAAGACCTTGACATGATTACCTCACTACAGAAGGCCCCTGCTGACCGCTTCCGTACAGTGTTCTGGAATGTGAATGGTCTTCTAGACAAGGTTAAGAGTGGGGCGGTTCTGAAACAGGCCAAGAGGATGGGAGCTGATATTCTATTGTTGAAGGAGACACATCTTAATGGGAACAAAGTCCTGTGCCTAGCCCGGTGGGGATACACACAGGTTTATCATTTGGGGCTCACAAAGGAGATCAAGGGGCATGGGAGTCCTGATCGAACAGTAATTTTCTTAGCAACATATTAAGATGTGGACAGACACTTATGGCAGATACACTGCGATCACAGGGTCATTATATGGGGTGCCCCTAACTAAACTAACCACAAAAGCCCCAATTCCCCTCGGGCAATCCTTTCTTGAGTTACTGACAAAGTTATTGAGTGAGTAGCCAGATGGACTTGTGGTCCTGGGATGGGACTGGAATGGCATTGTAACTCAAGGTATTGATTGATAACTGGCACCTGCAGGGCACACGCCTTGTGACGGAACCCACCTACCTGTCCTCCTTTATCTCAGCTTTGGGTCTTATCAATCAATCAATCAATAAATCAATCAGTATTTATAAAGCGCGGCTACTCACCTGTGAGGATCTTAAGGTGCAAGGGGGGCCTCATCTGAAGAGCTACGTCTTGACGTTCTTCCTGAAGATGGTGAGCGACGGGCTTTGTCTGAGGTTCAGAGGGAGGTTGTTCCTGCTCTTCGCTGCAGTAGGCTAAAGATCATCCTCTGCTGGTTGTTTTGCGGATGCGAGGGATGGTGGCTAAGGCCATCTAGGTAGAGTATAGGGATTTGGCAGGGCGTGGAAGGAGACACAGTGGTTAAGGTAGGCTGGTCCTGAGTTGTGTATGGCCTTGTAAGTGTGGATGAGAAGGTTGAAGGTGATTCACTTCTCAGCCGGTAGCCAGTGGAGGGTCCTCAGGTGTTGGGAGATGTGTTCTCAGTGAGGGAGGTCCAGAATGAGTCTGGCAGCGGCATTCTGCATGAGTTGAAGTTTTTTGATGTTCCTAGTTGAGGTACCGGTATAAAGGGCATTGACGTAGTTGAGCTTGCTCGTGACTAAGGTGTGGGTGACTGTCCTGCGACAGTCTGCTGGGATCCACTTGAAGATCTTCTGGAGTTTGCGGAGTGTGTGCCAGAAGGAGGAGGGGACAGAGTTTACCTGGCGGGTCATAGATAATGAGGAGATGAGTATTATGGGATGTATGGAAAGCACACCATTCTGCTCCTGGGGGCTATGTATTTTTTTCATCAGCCCACAGTTCCTAATCCCACCTAGATTACATTTTAGTCCTCGTACTTATCTAGATGAAGTGACGGATATTACAGTACTTCTCAGAGGCCTGTCGGATCATTCCCCATTGACCTTGCCTATGCGGGTGGGTCCCCAGCACCAGAAATTTCATTGGCGTGTATCGCCCTGACGCCTTTAGTGCCTCAAATATCACAAACACATGGGAATTGCTATAAACAGGTATGTTGCACAAAATACAGGCTCAGTTGTGTATCCCCAGCTATTGTGAGAAATTTGAAACCCACACTCCGGAAGATAGACATTAGCTATTGTGTGGGGGTGTGATATGGCAAATTGCAACATATACCAGATATAGAGTACAACATTTCAGAGCTGGACCTACAGGGCTGCTGAACAGATGGCCACCAGGCACTTTGACAACTTGGGCTAGTGCAGCAGGCCAACCATCAGACTCTAATGGATGAAGCAAAACTAGCATGGTGGGCATCTCAGAATCGTATTAACCTGTGGGAATACAAGTCAAGTCAGTTGCTCCATATATTGGGCCAAAGTGTTTATAGGTCACCTCCTATTCCTCTAAAACAGAAAGAGTCAAGTGCCCTACTTACAGACCCTGAGGAGATAGTGTGTAGATTTGCCTCTCACTTCGAGGGAGTTTATGCCAGACACAAAACAGTGCCTAGTGCACTAGTAGAGCACTCAAGACCCTCTCTACCATGGCCCATGTGTAATTAGATGTGAAGCTCAAGAAGGAGGAACTGGTCCCCGCCATAGCCAGAATGAACTTGGGAAAAGCTCCCAGTCCAAACAGGTTCTCTTGTGAATTCTTTAAAACATACATTCCTAAACTTCAAGACCACCTTCTAGATGCAGTCTTGTTCACCACAGAAGCAGCAATCAGCAATCATGCTTCCCAAACCAAGACTTCCGGTGGATGATCTTACATTATATCGCCCTATCTATCTATTGAACCTGGAGGTAAAGATATTGGCTAAGGCATTAGCAAATCAACTAATTAAGCATATGCTGGATCTGGTTCATCCAGACCAGTCTGGCTTAGTGGCCCACCAGACGGCGTGGTATAATATCCGCTGTGTCTATAATGCAATAGCCATGGCCGACAGACTGGAGGAGCCAGCAATGTCCTTTTTAGCTGATATAGACAAGCTTCTGACTCAATGAGCTGTGAGTACTTATTTTTTCTGCTCCAGCTTTTTAATATTCTCAGTTTATGTCATACTTTTGCTTATTGTACACTGACCTGAAGGCATCAATAAGAGTGACAGGGACCCGCTCAGGTCCCTTCCCTATCCAGCGGGGGACTCAACAGGGTTGCCACTAGTCCCCCCTACTGTTCACCCTCATCATGGAACCCCTGGCAGTGTGGGTGCAGATGGATGCCCACGCTACTGGTTTCGAATGAGGTGGGATTGTCTGACAGAATTACAATATATGCTGATTATGTCCTCTTCCTCCTCACATCGCTGGACATGACAGGTCCAAGACTATTAAAGATCATGCACATGTTTGGAGAAACCTCAAGCCTATATATTAATGCATCCAAATCAAAAATGTATGCACTGGGCCCCATAATTTGGGGCCTCTGGACTGTGGCGGGTCACCACTGAGTTCAAGTATTTTGAGGTTCATCTGTTCCTTGATGTGGCAGTGGCATGGAGCAGCAATAATGAACCAGTACTGGCTAGGCTCAAAGAAGACTTAAAAATGTGGTTGGTACTCCTGCTGTTCCTGTTGGGAATATCTGCAATCTTTAAAATGGTTTCTGTCAGGAAAACTATTGCCAGCATTGTTAAGTTCTTCCCTCAGCAAAAACGATTCCCTTTTTCCTTGCACCCACGTTAGTTGCAATGACATCCTCACTCCAGGTGGCTCTTGCGGAGGCTGTTCTTAGAACTAGCTTCTTCAGGTTTAACTGCCACTCAAGAAGGTGGCCGCAAATCCTTTTGAGGTCAGCGCTCTAGTGTTTCTACCTTAGTCTTGTGCTGAAGCTTCCCTCCAGCTGTTTCTCTCTGGAAGCCCTGCACTTCAACTGTCATCCTGAGCAGAATGAGCAGTGTTCCTGATGCACTTCGTTTCAGAGAGAAGTTTTCCAGTTTTGAGTAATTAATTATTTTTTTGTTACAGTGTGCACACCAGCTACTTTTTCCCTTTTGTAGAAGCTGAATTGCTTCCTTCTTCTAAGAACTGGCTATCTGAGGAGAATTATTTTTGGCTTAACAGAACTTCAAGCAAATGCAGTAAGGAATCCTTTTGTATGATTTCCAGATTTGGCAACATATATATGTACATATGTATTCAAGAACTCTTTGTTTTGGAGAGTTGTTAGTCTTAGAGACAAACCTCAGTGCTCAGACTAATTCCACAGAGAGTGTGATTGAGAAAACTGAACCTTGAGAAGGAGTTTTTGTTTCCTGTAAAATACATTAGTAGTTTGTATATTTGTGAACTTTTGAACTGTTCTCCAGAGAACCTTGAAAACCTCTGACTCCTGGAGAAAAGAAGATTAGTAGTTTGTTCATTTGTGAACTTTTGAACTGTTCTCCAGAGAACTTGGAAACCTGACTCCCAGAGAAAAGAAGATACTAAGTTAACATCGTTCTCTTAGAGAGAGGCTAGTCTCTCAAAAGATCCAGGTTAGGAGATCAATAGAATTGGGTGAATAGCTGAACTGTTGAATTTGGCATTAGGAATGTACACATCTATGTTCCTATCACCCTACTGCAGGACCTTCCTTTAAAGAAATCCCAATAAGAAGAAATGTGCAGGTTTTCAGAGACACACTCTTAGGGGGTCATTACAACATTGGCGGACGGCAACCGCAGCCCGCCAAGTTGTAACCGCCGTGCGGCTGCCAGTGAGGCCGCACTCCTGTGGTGCCCATAATGACATCCCCGCTGGGCCAGCGGGGATGTGGGCCGCAACATGAGAGCCGGCTCCAAAGGGAGCCGGCGGTGTTGCGGCCGTGCGACGGGTGCTGTTGCACCCGTCGCGCTTTTCACTGTCTGCTATGCAGACAGTGAAAAGCTGCACGGGCCCTGTCAGGGCATGGCCAGTGGCATGGGCAGTGCAGGGGCCCCCAGGGGCCCCGCGACTCCCCGTACCGCCAGCCTTTTCCTGGTGGTTCAAACCGCCAGGTAAAGGCTGGCAGTAGGGGGACTCGTAATCCCCTGGGCAGCGCTGCAAGCAGCGCTACCCTGGTGGATTATCACCGCCGGGGCCAATGTGGTGGCAAACCGCCGGCCCCGGCAGTGTGACTGCAGCGCTACCGCTGCAGTCGTAATCCCCTCTGAAGCACCGCCAGCCTGTTGGCGGTGCTTCAGCCAAAACAGCCCTGGCGGTCTTGGACCGCCAGGGTTGTAATGAGGGCCTTAATATCTTATCTTCAAGTGGGAAACACAGGCTGGAACTGGATCTGGAGGCTGTCTCTCTATTTCTATTCCCATTCCCCTTTCCCCCTAGCAGATGCAGGGTTCAGATGATCAGTTAAAGTCTGAGCACGCATCTGTTGGAGGTAGTTGGGTATAAGGCATCTGCTCCTGTGGAAGTTTGATGTAATGGGTAATCTTCTGACAGTTTCACTCCTCAGGTTCTTTTGCCAACTGTAGAATTACCTGTACATGATTCTGCATCAGTGGTTCCGTAGGTTGAATTCCATTCTAAATGCCTTCCTATGGGAGGGTGACACCTTTGTGTGTCCCTTAGTAAATGCTTCTCATAGAACAGAGGCATTGTAGCAGCAGATATGGAATCCTATTATCTGGTGGCCCAATTCCTGATAATGAATAACTGGTGGTATGACACACAGGGTGACAAGACATATTCACTATATGACTGGACCATGAGTACTACTTCATTACAGTCATATCTGTATGTGCAGGCAGAATACAAATGTAACCCCTGAGATGAGAACGGTCCTCCAGTCATGGTGGTAGTTGCTTCACCGGATGGGGTGGTGGAGCAGACTGACAGAACAGACGCCACTGTGGTGCGGCACCTAGCTCCTTCAGGTACTCAGGTTGTCAGCCTGCATATAAATACAGTAGCTGACCTTCCAGAGTTGAATCCTTTGGAGACTAAGCTCACTATGAGAGACCAAGAGGATCATAAAATAGTAAAAATATATCAATACTCATCACGAACCAACCTGACAAATTTGGTTCCCTTCGTGTTGCCTGGGAGACAGATGATGGAGAACTGGAAAATGAGGATTGGACAGAGGTTCTGGGTTCCTGACGGGAGGTGGCCATAGCAGCCAGGCTCCATCTAATTCAATTCAAATACTCACATAGGGTTTACCTCAAGCACCATTGACTCTGGCATATGGGAGTGATCACCTCCTCGACATGTCTCCACTGTGGTGAGAGGGAAGGTACTTTCATCCATATAGTTTGGGACTGCCCAGTGTTTGATAAATTCTGGAGGGGGTTGTTCGGGTGTCTGGGGGAGGTCCTGTCCTTGCAGATTCCGTGAGTCCAAGACTGGCCCTTCTTCATCTTATTGAGGATATAGGTGGGAATAGATATAAATTGTCCCTCCTCTGACTGTAACTGACACCAAATGAGATATAGCAAAGAAGAGGAATTCAGTGGCTCCCTGTCAGAAATGGGGTCTTTGGTTGGCAGTCAGGTTAACCCCTGTCCAGGAAAGGACCCTCACTCTAGTCAGGGTAAGTCACACACAATTCAAATTATCCTGTGCCTACCCTCTGGGGCTGCATCGATCCGGTGGGCATTGCGTGGAAATTTTGGCAGGCACTGCATCGATTCCTCTCTGGAAGTTGGGCTGTGTCATTCCGGCTGAGCTGTGTGTCTATCTAGTGGGCCGTGCGTCGAATTTCCAGTCGATACGCTGGCACCGCATTGATCTTCTCATTGCAAAGTCAGGCTGCGTCGTTCCGGTTTGGCGTGCAGTGTTTTTCACTGTGATGCAGGCTGTGCGTCACTTCTGGCAGGTTGTGCATCGATTTTCGGCACAAAAGGAGTCCTTCTTGCAGAGATTAAGGCCCTCATTATAACCCTGGAGGCAAATCCTGCTTTCCGCTGTGCAGAAAACCGCCAACATACTGCTGCGGCTGCGGAATACCGCTACAGGTATTACGAACCACAGCCCACACAAGTCCACCACACCAAAGGTCAGTGATAAGCTGGCGATACCAAAACCAACACCGTCACGCCAACAAGAATATGCCCACACTATCACGACCCACGAATCAATGCAGTGGTCTTTCAACCGCGGTTATCCATTGGCGGTACACACCGCCACGCTCAAAATACACAGACATATACAAAACACAACCACATTGGACAATTCGAAATACACACACCTGATACACATACACACACCACACCCACACACCCAATCCAATATAAAGTACACACCCACATCACCCACAAATCCTTACTAACAGAAATTTGAAAGCAGGCCAGAGAGAGACACGACCTAAAACAACACCAGCATCCACAGACACACAACACCATCACTTACATAACATCCATGCACCTCAAACAACACACACCAACACACACCCTCACACATCACAAGAGACACCACCTCACACATCACCCACACCACATCATGGCACCTCAATGACACCCCAGGTTCTCTGAGGAGGAGCTCAGGGTCATGGTGGAGGAAATCGTCCGGGTAGAGCCACAGCTATTCGGATCACAGGTGCAGCAGACATCCATTGCAAGGAAGATGGAGCTATGGCGCAGAATTGTCGACAGGGTCAACGCAGTGGGACAGCATCCAAGAACTAGGGATGACATCAGAAAGAGGCAGAACGACCTCCGGGGGAAGGTGCATTCCGTGGTCTCCAGACACCAGATTGCTGTACAGAGGACTGGCGGTGGACCCCCCACCTGCTCCCCCACAACTAACAACATGGGAGGAGCAAGTCTTGGCAATACTGCATCCTGAGGGCCTCGCAGGAGTAGCAGGAGGACTGGACTCTGGTAAGGCAAATCTTTACTACCTTATCCCCCCACCCCACCTGCATGCCATCACATACTCACACCCATCACCCCAACAACCCACAGATACCCCATCAACACAACCCACACATCCCAAACCCTGCATGTAACACCAATGCATGGACACCCATCACCCAAGCATGTCCACTACAGAGACTCACTCATGCCCCAAACTCACCAATCACACAAGGACCAAGCCATTAATGCATGCACACGATGGCTCACACAGATACAATAATTATGTATTTACACCCCAACAGGACCCCTACCTAACGTCACTGGACAGGAGGTGCCAGACATATCCAGTCCACCCACAGAAGAGGCCCACAGTGATGACAGCAGCTCTGCACGCCTGGATCAAGATGAGCAGCTCGGCCTATCTGGGACCTCTGGACAGTCGGTTCCCCTGACACTGTCACAAGCCACCACAGAGCCTCCCCCCTCAGGAAACACCAGCACAGCACTTACCCAGCGGGCACATCCCTCTTTCCCCAGGACACGTCAATTAGCAGTGTGTCCACCACTACAGGGAACCCAGGCAAACCCGCCAACCCAGGAAAATCAAGGACCTGGGGGCAGGGGCAGTGGCAGTGGGCACACAGTTCAGGGGACAGAGGCACAGGATAACATGGAAACTGGGAGGACTGCTGTGCGACAGGGGGAGGACAGGCCCAGGGAACCCACTCTCCATGAGGCACTCTCCAACATCATGAGAGCTTACCCTGATTCCCAGGAGATGATGGCAACGGTACTGGCCAAGTTTCAGGAGACCCAGTGGCTGCAGGAGGAACACTACCTTGGGATCAGGGAGGACTTGAAGTCCATTAACACCACCCTGGTCACATTTGCAGGGTTGCTGGCAGACCTTCTCAACACCAGGAGGGACACAGTGGCACAACAAGGGGCCCCTGACACTAGCCTGGACGATGAACAGCCCTCCACCTCCGCCGGCGCTACTGGACAGGAGGCACCACCACAGGAACAACAGGACACCAGCACCCCATCCCCTGCAGATGGAGAACCACTCCGCAAACGGTCCCTGAGATCCAAGTACAAGACAGAGAACATTGCCAAGACCCCCGCCAGGAAATGAGATCCCCCTGAATGTTACCCTTCTGTCCCACTATGTCACCCTGTCCATCCTTAAACTGCCATTGCTCCACTTCCCATGCCCTTTGGACAATGCACCTGTGAAATAAATAGACTGGACTCTCCCATGGACATTCCTCCACCATCAACCCAGCCTATTTTACAACCCCCTCTACTTATTAGCACAGGAATAAGCACACTTCAATCACAAAACAATCTGGAGTCAGTCTGTGCTTTCACAAAAGTGTAATTGCAATATCTATGGAATATAGCAATGTCAATTTACTTGTTCACATACCAATGTAACACAGATGTAGGCCAGCAGTGAACATAGCAAAGGGCACAAAGTGGGACCCAGATCTGTGAAATGGAAAGGCAAAGTGACAAGTCAGGGTCCATACACGAAAAGAAAATGACAGACTTATGCTAGCTCAAACACTAGTATGAGATGTGGGAAGCAGTGACATCTTCTTACCTGTGTCTCACTGGAAGTGTTGCATGATGATGTTGTTGATGTTGGCGATATCCTCTTCTTCTGCCTCCTCTTCTTCACTGTCCACAGGCTCCACAGCTGCCACAAGACCACCATCTGGCCCATCATCCTGCAGAAAAGGCACCTGGTGTCGCAAAGCCAGGTTGTGCAGCATACAGCAGGCCACGATTATCTAGCACACTTTCTTCGGTGAGTAGTATAGGGAGCCACCTGTCAGATGGAGGCACTGGAATCTGGAGTTCAGGAGGCCGAAGGTGCGTTCGATCACCCTCCTAGTTCACCCATGTGCCTCATTGTAGCGTTCCTCTGCCCTTGTCCTGGGATTCCTCACTGGGGTCAGTAGCCATGACAGGTTGGGGTAACCAGAGTCACCTGCAAATGTCGAGGGACAACTATTAGACACACACTAACCCTTAGGGACAGCCCCATACCCAGATACTTATGTCAACTGTATTGGGACCTTGGCCTCACCTATTAGCCACACACGGTGCCTCTGGAGTTGCCCCATCACATAAGGGATGCTGCTATTCCTCAAAATGTAAGCGTCATGCACAGAGCCAGGATACTTGGCATTCACATGGGAGATGTACTGGTCTGCCAAACACACCATGGCAGCTCTTCCAGTTTCTGTACAGCTGTTCATTTCTGCGGGGGGGTACAAATGCCACATGTGTACCATCAATGGCACCAATGATGTTGGGGATATGTCCCAGGGCATAAAAGTCACCTTTCACTGTGGGAAAATCCTCCATCTGAGGGAACACAATGTAGCTGCGCATGTGTTTCAGCAGGTCAGACAACACTCTGGACAACACGTTAGACAACATTGGCTGGTACATCCCTGATGCCATGGCCACTGTTGTTTGAAAAGACCCACTGGCCAGGAAATGGAGTACAGACAGGACCTGCACTAGAGGGGGATTCCTGTGGGATGGCGGATAGCTGACATCAGGTCCGGTTCCAACTGGGCACACAGCTCCTGGATTGTTGCACGACCAAGTCTGTATGTGACCAGGATGTGTCTCTCTTCCATTGTCGACAGGTCTACCAGGGGTCTGTACACCGGAGGATGCCGCCATCTCAAAACCTGCCCCAGCGGACGTGCCCTATGGAGGAGAACAGTGAGCAGAGAGTCATCCAACACTGAGGTATCACAATGTCTTATTTTCAGAAACGTTATTAATCTGCAATGTGCCGGTATCTGTCTATATTCCCGGCCTAGATAGGTGTGACGCAGTTAACATCCATACCATTTGGCCTCCTGAAATGGCGGCTGCCTGACCTGTTAGGTGGGACAAGGGGATATGAGGTAACTGAACTGGCATTGTACACCGTCGCGGAGGGCGGTCGTAGACCGCAGCGCAATTCTGCATTGGTTAACATTGGGCCCTATGGGTCCCAGGAGCCAATGACGATGTACGCCGGTGGTGCCGGTACGCTCCGCCGCGGACGTGACCGCCATTTTCTGTCTGTTCACTCACTTGATACTGACCTTCAACAGGAGAGGACCTACACTGCAAGTGCTGCTGTGACCTCAGTCTGGAAGCGACGATGGCTCATGTGTCTGTGGAAAGAGCCCCTGCCTTCACTTCGGAGGAGTTGGAGAAACTAGTGGATGGGGTCCTCCCCCAGTACACGCAACTGTACGGTCCTCCAGACAAACAGGTGAGTACACTGTGAGCATGCTGCATGGGCAATGCCTGTTTTGAGTGGTGTGTATGGAAGATACATGGGGGGGCTGAGGCCTGCATGTGCGGATGTTGAGTGTATGTGCGTCAGGGCAAGGGTGGGAACTGGGGGGCAATGAGTATGACGGTTCGGACGGGTAAGTCATTTTCTTTCCCCCTTACCATTCATCTAGGTCAGCGGCCACCAGAAGAAGGGTATTTGGCATGCCATCGCCAAGGACGTCTGGACCCTGGGGGTCTACCACAGACGGAGCACCCACTGCCGTAAAAGATGGGAGGACCTGCGCCGCTGGAGCAAGAAGACAGCGGAGGCCCAGCTGGGGATCGCCTCCCAACCTGGGAGGGGTGCCTGTCGCACCATGACCCCCCTGATGTTCCGGATCCTGGTGGTGGCCTATCCGGAGTTGGATGGGCGCTTGAGGTCATCATAGCAGCCACAAGGGGTGAGTACACTCTCATTCTGCTGACTCTGCGCGCATTACCAGGTGTTTGGGTGGGGGAGGTGGGCAGTGGGTTCCCCTAGGCCAGGGCGAACTTGGTAGGCAAGGTCCCTTGTGAGGCAGGCTATGTGGCACCCCAACCCCACCAGTGGTAAGAGCCATCTACACCTAGTCAGGCTCCTGTGACCTCCAGGTGTCCGGCAATTGGTCTTAGGCCTCATACCCCATGGTCAGCTGAAATTTCTAGGAACTGTTAGTGCATGGCGTAGTGCAGAGGACTGCTCCATGTGTGTTGTGTCCGCCAACGGTAGTGGAGTTGCATGCACTGAACATGTCTTTCTTCTGCCTTCCCCCCCCCTTTTTGTGGTCTCCCTGTTCTTGTGTGCAATAGCATCATCAGGCGGAGGAGCATTGGCACCGGAGCAGGAGGGAGCTGCAACCCACTTGGCCCTGAAGGGCGAAACAACGGAGTTGAAGCCACCAGTGGGACGGAGGGCAAGGGGAGCTCCATGGCAGGGACAGGAGCAGACAGCAGTGACAGCGACTCCTCCTCTGATGGGAGCTCCCTTGCGGTGGGGGGCACCTCTGTGCCCACCGCATCAACAGGTACAGCCACCACCCCCCCACCAGCACTGCCTTCCCAGCAGCCCCTCAGCATGTGTCCCATGCCCGCTCACCAAGGAGGGTGGGCATCTCCTTCGCCCCAGGCACCTCAGGCCCTTCCCCAGTCAGCCCTGCTGCCCTCAGTGAGGAGGCTATTGACCTCCTGAGATCCCTCACTATTGGGCAATCTGCCATTGGGAATGCCATCCAGGGTGTAGAGAGGCATTTGCAGCAAAGAAATGCATACCTGGAGGGCATTCATTCTGGCCAGGCAGCCCAACAGAGAGCATTTCAGGCTCTGGCCTCAGCACTGATGGCAGCCATTGTCCCTGTGTCCAGCCTCCACCTCCAACTTCCTCCACCCAGACCCAATCCCCTGTACCTCAGCCTATCCCAAGCACACCATCAGACCAGCATGCACACTCATCAACACACAAGAGTGGACATAGCAAACATGAGCACCACTCATCCCACAGGCACTCACACAAGCACCATCCCCATGCAGACACAGCAACATCCACTGCCTCCACTGTGTCCCCCTCCTCCACGTCCTCCTCCTCCCTCCCTGTCTGGTCTCCACTCACACCGGCATGCACTACATCCTCAGTGTAAGAAGGTAGCCTCTTTCTAGCCTTGTTACCCCCACTTTTGGCCTGTTTGTGAATACATGTCAGGGTGTTTTCACTGTCTCACTGGGATCCTGCTAGCCAGGGTCCAGTGCTCATAGTGAAAACCCTATGTTGTCAGTGTGTTTGTTATGTGTCACTGGGATCCTGCTAGCCAGGACCCCAGTGCTTATAAGTTTGTGACCTATATGTGTTCCCTGTGTGGTGCCTAACTGTATCACTGAGGCTCTGCTAACCAGAACCTCAGTGTTTATGTTCTCTCTGCTTTCTAAATTTGTCACTGCAGGCTAGTGACTAAATTTACCAATTCTCATTGGCACACTGGTACACCCATATAATTCCCTTGTATATGGTACTTAGATACCCAGAGTATTGGGGTTCCTGGAGATCCAGCATTTCTTTTGCCACCCGTAGGGAGCTCAGGCAATTCTTACACAGGCCTGACACTGCAGACTAAGTGAAATAACGTCCACGTTATTTCACAGCCATTTTTCACTGCACATAAGTAACTTATAAGTCACCTACATGTCTAACCCTCACTTAGTGAAGGTTGAGTGCCAAGTTACTTAGTGAGTGGGCATCCTGGCACTATCCAAGGTGCTCCCACATTGTTCAGGGCAATTTCCCCGGACTTAGTGAGTGCGGGGACACCATTACACATGTGCACTATACATGGGTCACTACCTATGTGTGGAGTCACAATGGTAACTCTGAACATGGCCATGTAACATGTCTAAGATCATGGAATTGTCCCCCCAATTCCATTCTGGTATTGGGGGGACAATTCCATGATCCCCAGGGTCTCTAGCACAGAACCCGGGTACTGCCAAACTGCCTTTCCGGGGTTTCCACTGCAGCTGCTGCTGCTGCCAACCCCTCAGACAGGATTCTGCCACCCTGGGGTCTGGGCAGCCCCGGCCCAGGAAGGCAGAACAAAAGATTTCCTCTGAGAGAGGGTGTTACACCCTCTCCCTTTGGAAATAGGTGTGAAGGGCTAGGGAGGAGTAGCCTCCTCAGCCTCTGGAAATGCTTTGTTGGGCACAGATGGTGCCCATCTCTGCATAAGCCTGTCTACACTGGTTCAGGGATCCCCCAGCCCTGCTCTGGCACAAAACTGGACAAAGAAAAGGGGAGTGACCACTCCCCTGACCAGTACCTCCCAGGGGAGGTGCCCAGAGGTCCTCCAGTGTGTCCCAGACCTCTGTCATCTTGGAAACAGAGGTGTTGGGGGCACACTGGACTGCTCTGAGTGGCCAGTGCCAGCAGGTGATGTCAGAGACCCCCTCTGATAGGCTCTTACCTTTCTTGGTTACCAATCCTCCTTTCTTGGTAGCCAAACCTCCTTTTCTGGCTAGTTAGGGTCTCTTCTCTGGGGTATTCTTCAGATAACGAATGCAAGAGCTCACCAGAGTTCCTCTGCACTTCCCTCTTCGACTTCTGCCAAGGATCGACCGCTGACTGCTCCAGGACGCCTGCAAAACCACAACAAAGTAGCAAGACGACTACCAGCAACATTGTAGCGCCTAATCCTGCTGGCTTTCTCGACTGTTTCCTGGTGGTGCATGCTCTGGGGGTCACCTGCCTTCAACCTGCACTGGAAGCCAAGAAGAAATCTGCTGTAGGTCGACAGAATCTTCCCCCTGCTAACGCAGGCACCAAAAGACTGCATCACCGGTCCTCTGGGTCCCCCCTCATCCTGACGAGCGTGGTCCCTGGAAAACAGGAACTCTATCCAAGTGACTGCGACAGTCCAGTGATCCTTCAGTCCAAGTTTGGTGGAGGTAAGTGCTTTCCTCCCCACGCTAGACTGCAAACCTGTGTACTGCGTGATTTGCAGCTGCTCCGGCTTCTGTGCCCTCCTCCAAGGATTCCTTTGTGCACAGCCTAGTCTGGGTCCCCAGCACTCCATCCTGCAGTGCTCAACCCTCTGAGTTGGACTCCGACGTCGTGGGACCCTCCTTTGTGACTCTGAGCCAGCTCCGGTTCACAAATCTTCTAATTGCCTGTTCCGGTACTTCTGCGGGTGCTGCCTGCTTCTGTGGGGGCTCTCTGAGTTGCTGAGCGCCCCTTCTGTCTCCTCCTCCAAGGGACGACATCCTGGTCCTTCCTGGTCCCCAGCAGCATCTAAAAACCTTTACTGCGACCGTTGAAGCTAGCAAGGCTTGTTTGTGGTATTTCTGCGTGGGACCTTCAGCACGCCGTGGGGCATCTTCCATCCAAAGGAGAAGTTCCTAGCTCTCTTCGTTGTTGCAGAATCCTAAGCTTCTTCCATCCGGAGGCAGCTTCCTTACACCTTCATCTGGGGTTTCCTGGGCTCCTGCCCCCCCTGGACACTATCGCGACTCTTGGACTTGGTCCCCTTGCCTTGCAAGTCCTCAGGTCCAGGAATCCGTCTTCAGTGCTTTGCTGGTGTTTGTGGTTCTTGCAGAATCCCCCTATCACGACTATTGTGCCCTTTTGGGGTAGTAGGTGTACTTTACTCCTACTTTTCAGAGCCTTGGGGTGGGGTACCTCGGACACCCTGACTGTTTTCTTACAGTCCCAGCAACCCTCTACAAGCTCCCATAGGTCTGGGGTCCATTCGTGATTCGAATTCCACTTTTGGAGTACATGGTTTGTGTTGCCCCTAGACCTATGTTCATCTATTGCATCCTATTGTAATTCTATACTGTTTGCATTACTTTTCTTACCCTTACTTACCTGTTTTGGGTTTGTTTACATATGACTTGTGTATATTACTTACCTTCTAACTGAGGGTACTCACTGAGATGCTTTTGGCATATTGTCATAAAAATAAAGTACCTCTATTTTTAGTAACTCTGAGTATTGTGTTTTCTTATGATATTGTGCTATATGATATATGTGGTATAGTAGGAGCTTTGCATGTCTCCTTGTTCAGCCTAAGCTTTACCATAGCTACCTTCTATCAGCCTAAGCTGCTAGAAACACCTCTATTCTACTAATAAGGGATAACTGGATCTGGAACAAGGTGTAAGTACCACAAGGTACCCACTATAAGCCAGGCCAGCCTCCTACATTGGTGGTGCAGCGGTGGGATAAGTACTTGAAACTGCTTTACCACTTTGTCATGATGTAATTTTCATAAGAGAATCATATACCAAATAGTTCAGTATATGTACACTTAACCAAAAAAGTTTACTTTTCTATTTTAAAACTTTTAACAAAGTTCTGAAAAGTTTTTGAAAACTTCTAAAAGTTTTCCCAAAAGTTTAAAAAAGATTTTTTCTGTGCTTTCTAAAGTTCTAAAACTTTTTTCTTTCTCACTATCCTTAAACCTATACTATCATGTCTGTTGTAGAGCTGACTCCCAATACTGTTAATGCAACATATGAGAGTTTAAACTATAAATGTTGAGGGGTCTCTGCTTGGATAGAGGTTTGAGTATAGGAAAGAACCCTACAAAAGAGTTTCTCTTTAACATGCTTCTTGTACTGTAGATGAACAGAACCAGTCTGGACCATCACATGAGAGGTTAGAAAATGGGGAAGCTTCCCAGTCTGACTCAGGGGAGTTCCTTGAGAAAGCTGGGGATGGTTCTTATCAGGGCCTGCCCCCTAGCAGGCCACCTAGTGATGCTGGTAGTGATAGAGGCTCCCACAAAAGTAGGGCATCTTTTATCCCTGGAGGCCAGCTTACTAGGGTCCAGACAGTTAGGGACAGGTCCCCCTCTAAAACTTCCCACATATCCTCTGTGTCAAAGCATTCCCAACCCACCCACCCTGAGGATAACTTGTTAGAAAGGGAACTCAATAAGTTGAGGGTTGATGAGACCAGACTGAAGCTTAAACAGCTGCTGCTGGCATTTGATAGGGAATCCCTAGACATAGAGAAGGAAAGACAGAGGTTGGGGTTAGTTCCCCATGGTGGCAGCAGCAGTATTCCTGATAGCAATCATGTTAGAGAGCAAGATTCCAGGAATCTGCACAAGATAGTCCCCCCTTACAAGGAGGGGGATGACATTAATAAGTGGTTAGCTGCACTTGAGAGGGCCTGTATGGTACAGTTGGTCCCTCAAAGGCAGTGGGCTGATATTTTGTGGCTATCTTTCACTGGAAAGGGTAGGGATAGGCTCCTTTCTGTTAGAGAAAGTGAAGCCAATAACTACAAAGTTTTGAAAGATGCACTCTTGGATGGATTTGGCTTAACCACTGAACAATACAGGATTATGTTCAGAGACACCAGAAAAGAGTCTTCTCAAGACTGAACAGATTTTGTGGACTGTTCAGTGAAGGCCTTGGAAGGGTGGTTGCATGGCAGTAAAGTTTCTGACTATGAAAGCCTGTACAATCTTATTCTGAGAGAGCATATTCTTAACAATTGTTACACCAGTACTTAATAGACTCAGATCTGACCTCTCCCCAAGAATTGGGAAAGAAGGCAGAAAAATGGGTCGGAACAAGAGTGAACAGAAAAGTTCATACAGGAGGTGACAAGGATGGCAAGAAGAAATATGGTGAGAAATCTCAGGATAAGCATGGGGATAAGGGTAAAACCAAAGATCCTTCTTCAAATCCTAAACACTCTTCAGGGGGTGGGGATAAATCAAATTCTTCCTCTTCTTCACAACACACACACATCAAAAAGCCTTGGTGCTTTGTGTGTAAAAATAAAGGCCATAGGCCAGGGGATAAGTCCTGTCCAGGTAAACCCCCTGAGCCTACCACCACTAATACATCAAACTCTAGTGCCCCTAGCAGTAGTGGTAATAGTGGTGGGACTGCTGTCAACAGTCAAAATAAGGGTGTAGTTGGGTTCACTTATGGGTCCATCATAGAAACTGGGGTAGTCAGTCCCAAGACAGTTTCTGTCACACCTGGTGGCATTGGCCTTGCCACACTGGCTGCTTGTCCCCTTACAATGGATAAGTACAGGCAGACAGTTTCAATAAATGGTGTTGAGGCTCAGGCCTACAGGGACACAGGTGCCAGTATCACTTTGGTGACTGAAAACCTAGGGGCATATTTATACTCTGTCTGCACCGAATGTGCGTCAAACATTTTGACGCACATTCAGCGCAAAACTTGCCCCGTATTTAAAGTTTGACGCCCGAGCCCGCGGACGACAAAATTCCGCAGTGTGCGTCATTTTTGGATGTGGCAACCCGCCTTGCGTTAATGATATGCAAGGTAGGCGTTCCCGTCCAAAAAATGACTTAAACGGCCGTGTGTCATATTTATGCTTTCGGTCAAAAATGATGCACGGCCGGGAGGCAGAGCAGAAAAATTGATGCACAGCCCGATTTGCGTCAAAATTTAACGCCTGGGTCAGGGCAGGCGTAAAAATGGGGCAAACACACCTGTATTTAATCAGAACACACAGAAGCAACAGCAGAGCAGCAGAGCAGCAAAAGGGAGACATGGAGGTGATTCTTATCCAGCGTGCACACAGACCCAGAGCCCAGCAGCTACAACAGCAGCTACCACAACACCAGCAGGGACCCCAAAGGCAGCGCAGAAGACAGGAGAGGATATTCCGCCCCAGAACAACCCTTCATGGCCTCAGGGAACACGACATCATCCAGAGGTACAGGTTGAACTGGCAGGCCATTCAGCAGCTGCTGCGCAACATTGAGCCGCAGTTGGCACCCACTTTGCTGACACACGCACCATCCCAACAGAAACCAAGCTGCTTGCCGTACTTCACATGCTGGCAAGTGGCTCTTTTCAAACAACTGGTGCCCTGGTTGCCGGAATATCACAGCCATCATTCTCTGCCTTTTTGCCCAAAGTACTGGATGCCATCATTGGACTTACACCCCGCCACATCTACTTCCCTAACACACTGCAGAAGCAGCAGGAAACAAAACAGGTGTTTTACCTCATTAGTGGCTTCCCACATGTCCTTGGTGCAATCGACTGCACACATGTACGCCTTGTGCCACCTGCTGCAACTGAACACCTCTACCGCAACAGGAAGCACACACATTCCATCAATGTGCAGGCCATTGTCGATCACCAGGGATTGATCACCAACATCGTGGCTAAATATCCTGGGAGTGTCCATGACTCATTCATCTTCCGTCACAGCACCATCAATGAACACTTCCAGGATGGACGGTATGGCAATGGACTACTTGTTGGTAAGTACAGAAACCTACTTATATACACACTGCACAGCAACCCTCTAGGACACACACCACATTCACCACAACAGCAACATGTCGACAGGAACACGCTGAGGTTGTGACATCGCTAGCCATGTTTCTTAGGTCACCATTGAACCTGTCACACATCTGAAATTAGTGTACAGTCTAATGTTAAGACATCAATGATCACAACGTTTGGAGTGGGTTGCCTAAATGTCACCTTGCAAATTGTAAGTGTCTCAATGATGTTTACATTAATTCATTGCATAAGTCTAAAGGTATGTGATGTCCAGGGTACATTGATATGAACGTGTTAACAACACTGTCAATCTTAACCTGTGTATGGAATTATCATCTCACCCCCAGTGAAGCCACAAGGACACCTGTATCACAAGTCACATTGCTAGGGAGGGCACACTGTACTGCAAATCCCAAAACATACTGCTGACAACCGGTTAGCAGCCAAACACTAGTTCAGCCAAGGAAACAACACAATGCAGATTGTATATCCTACAAGCCTAGGATGCGATATAATAACACAAAAGAGACACAGACAACACAAGACAACTACTGCCATGAAAGGTGATTTCAATAGGGCTAGCTACATCAACATGATCCAATTCATTTTCTCTTGCTGCTGATCAGGGGTATGGCATCCAGCCATGGATAATGACACCTATTGGCAACCCGAGTACTGCAGCAGAGCGTGCCTACAATGACGCACATAGGAGGACATGCACCATAGTCGAGAGGACCTTCAGCATCCTCAAGTCAAGGTTCCGGTGCCTCAACATCACTGGTGGTAGCCTCCTATATTCCCCAGAAATGGTCTGTAAGATCATCCTAACATGTGCTATTCTGCACAACATTTGCATAAAAAGGAACATTCCCCTCCTGGAACCCGAGCCACACATGCCTGAAGAGGAGGAAGAGGAGGATGGTGGGCTGCAACATGAGGGGGAACAACAGAACACAGCCGCTGGTTTACATAGGCTGCAACATATCGTGAACAATTTCTTTTAAATATATTCACCATCAACACTTTATGAACTAATTTAAATAAACACCTATAATAATCACCATATCATCGTTTGGCTATTCATTTTTGCACACCTTCATTTCTAACTATCAGAATAAGAGTGTTGCCTCATGGAGCATTGCTGATATACCGATTAGGACACTGAAAATCCCAGAGCAAATGTGATGCGTATCATACAATGGTCACATACACACACACAGTAAATGACATATATCCTGTACATTTCACCTTTGAAGGGCAATAGCAGAGGACCACACCTGTTTCACACATACATGTTGAAATCATGCTTCATCGTAGCATATGGCTCACAACTAAGACACCATCACTCAATAAGGGGAAAACAAGCCTCATACATGAGGCAGTGGATGTACTTTTGCATCAGTAACAGGAATGTATGACCAGACCCTTGACAGCAGTAAGTCCAACTGCATCCAATATTTGCAAGGACTATCTGTGACCAGAGTTCCATAGGAGCAGTACATAGACAGCACAAGTGCCACACATATGAGCAGCATTGCACACATGACATTCCATGTACATGTCAGCCCATTTCCTAACTCCTGACACACCCATGCACCTGGTCACAACCCACCTGTCTGAAGAGGTCCCTGGAATAGTAAGATGTGTACCCTGATATTCCCTCCTCTACACACACACCTTGTCAATAGCAATCCAGTGTGCTACACCCTTTCCTATGGTATACCATTGTCATAGAACAACTGACTGCATGGACGTCAGGTCAATTAATACACTGACTTCTAATTTCCAAGCCCTGTTAGCACCTGTAGATTGCTTCCGTGTGAAAATGTCTGTTGGCCATTAGAATGCAAATCTCACCTACAGGACTTGTGAGAAACAGATGCAGCCCACACCTGTGATCACCTCCATGCACACCACCCATTTCAACAAGCACTGCCCCTGCTGATGTCTGGAACAGCATAGGAGTTGCCATTTTGTCAAATACACCGTTAAGCATTGATACTAATTAAGCCGTGTAACTCAGCCCTTGGGTTCATTAGTCACCTTCAAAAACACAGGACATACACAGTTTGACATGTCAACTGTCTAGTTCATCCTCCAATCAGTCTTAGTAAGACCACTGATTATGTAACTTGTTAAAGAGCTAGATCATGATTCATCCTGCATCCTGTCAGCCTGACTGGCATCTGTCTGTGCGTCACCCTAAGGTATCCCTGTGGCAACATATGTACCACACTTGCGTTAGCAAACCTCTCATTCCTCAGAGGGTATTTGGGTATGTGCTTCTTCAATTCATACCCAAATACATTGTATACCATCATCTGCCTTTTAACTGTATCATATGAGTTAAATCCTCTGTGAAAACCAAAATGCATGGCTCATCCCTTGTCTGGGTCTCATTTATGCATGAATGACAAAGTGTGACAGTGTCCCAGTGCCGTGTGCAGGGATTGGGTACGGGGCCTTCAGCAGAACCAGCAACCTCTGATAATGTCAATGAAAAATCCACACATGTCAGGACCCTGACCGTTCACACACAGAATTACATTGCTCACAACATATTGATGGGCCGTGTGTGGTGAATAGCTGCGAGAATAATCAGCACAGAGGCTATGATGTTCCCTGATGCAGTGGGAATTGCAGAGGCTAACCTGTGTACAAATGTTGTAATGACACCTGCCGGAACATTATCTCACTCAGCACACCAAGGTTGCCCTGTTGACTGACTCATTACACGTCTTCAGTGACAGGGTGGGACCATCCCCATGTAGGTTTGTATGTCCACATCCAATTTACTCACATTGATCAACACAGGATACTCAGTAGATACAGGAATAGCTGCCACTGACTCATGATGAGTCCTGGACCTAACTATGACAAATTACACCCCAAAAAATATACAGGCTCAAGATTGGACCATACACATGAACAAGACACCTCTGTGCAATTGATCACTGGAAATATGTGGACATGTGCTGCCTCGTCTGCTGGTCCACCACAGCTACTTGAGAGTTGTGGCTCAGTTATATGACCTCAACTGTGGCGTCATCATACATTTGTGGTTCACCTTTGGCTGTCTGGGCAAACTACATGGTACCCACTTCCTCAATGCATGTGTATGACTCACTGTGGGATTCACCAACAAGTGCCTAGGAAGCTGTTACCAAAAATCTAGGACATAGGATATTGAAAATGTGGACCATTGACATGAACAAGCATCTGCCATCTATCTGGTGCATGCTTTGTCATATGTGGTGTCTACGTTACCCTAAATCTTGGAAGTGCACATAACGGATGTTGCTATATGTATGACTATCACATGTCCTCTCTCAGTTCCACAATGACTTGCATCTAAGGTTTGGACACATGGACTTCACATTCATACAAGCATATGTGCAATAATGCATCATGTGATGCACACACACTTGGTCAACAAATACATTAGTTGCCACAGCACACACATTGAGCCATAGGCATTGAGGTATTGTACATATGTGCGTCGCATAGCTATCCTCTCCTGATGCCAAACATGGCCAATTTGTGCAATACATATATGTAGGCAACACGTATGGCCATCTAGTGCGTCAGCCAACCGTCAAAATACTGTGAAGGAAGTAGCGGGTCATGGTCCGCTGCAGTATGATGTCACACATGTGAACATACACCATCAACACCATAGTGAGTGCCATCAGCCTATCTCTGATGTGTCCCAAATGTAACAAAACATAAAAACAGAAAAAATGCCCAAAACCAGTTCATGCACTGAAATTTTGACTTTGCTAGCGTTATGCGTCATTTTCTTTCCACCAATACATAATTTGTGTCATATTTTTGACACACAGGAATTTAAAATTAGGCCGCATCCAAATAATTGTACAGACTATTTACTATTATTTGGATGCGGGCTAATTTTCACTCCTGTGCGTCGAAAATGATGACACACAAACTGTATGCGTGAAAAAAATATGACGCATAACGTGAAAAACGGCAGACATTTTATTCAGGAAGTGATGTAATAGGATATCCTGTTTACAGAACATGTACAGTGGATGTACTTTCACTTTCACTTTGCAGTCAGTGAATTTTCTAGACTGTGTGGCTGTGTTGAGAGTGGTGTCCATTGATTTTGTGCTTTTGTGTCCTGTGTGCTGTCTCTATTGACAATTTGTGAAATAAATATTGTTGGTGTATAGTGTCCTACTGTGTTTTGTGTACATTTGTCCAGTTTTCTAGTGTTTTTGTTGTTTGTGGGAGTCTGTTGTGGGTAGTGCTAGTTTGGTGATAGTTGGGCTCTTTTAGTGGTTAAGTTTACTTTTCTTCTGTTTTTGTACCCCTACTTTCCCCCTTTTCCCCTTTCTATTTCTTTAACCCTTATTCCCCTTCTCATTTGTACAATATCTGGTAGGCCACATCTTGGCAGGATGGGTGAAGAGGAGTTGGGGGGCTTCATATGGCTTGTGTGCCATTTCTTGCCACTGATGATCGAGGCAGGAGGCAGGGTGATACAGGGGTATCACACTGAGGTGCGCAGAATCCGGTGGGGAAAGGTGCTGCATCACCTGCAGCGTGTGTATGCCAGCCAGAGGAGTGACCACCAGCTGAAGCACCGGTGGGCTGACCTCATCACCAGGGAGCAGGATCTCTTGGACCACCTGGGAATCGTGATTGGTGGCCCTGTTGGTGAGTACTAATCATGTAAATGTGCACGATTAAATGCTCTGTAGTGACATCAGATGATTTGTAAAATACCTGCCAGCTAACTTGCTGACTGTGTGCAATGCTTGGGAAGCCTACAGGGTAATTGATGCACTTTGAGAAGGATCACAATTGCTAGCTGTCAGGTAGCACGTGCTCAGCAAACTTACAGGATACTTTTCCATTAAGTAAATTGGTGCTGCCTTTGTGTCAGACAATCAAACAAAATAGGAGTCAATCATGTCTATATAGGCCACATTTGCCAGAGAAGTAAAGATGTACTAACATATTAGCTAACTTTGTTGACGCAATAGCTAGACTGACTTTAGAATCACTACATGATGCAGAAAATGAGTGCTGGCTTCACGTCAATTGATGATCGCCAAGTGGCCCAGACATTTGTCTCATGTGAGTCTGGTGAATGTGGGAGGAAAGCGTTCACAGAAGTTCTATGAATGTTAGGGATTATTGTGGTCCTTCATCTTTTTGGATACATGTCAGATCGGGATTTGAAAACATCGTGAAAAGGTGTAAGGTGCCCTTAGCTAACATCTTAGACTGGTATTTGGAGTGAGTTGTGCCACATTTCAATTAGGGATGACAGTCCAAAGGTATGCACATGACTTCACATCTCCATGGTTGGTGCAAATCACCATTGCAGGGCCACATCAAATGAAGAAACTGTAACAACAGGAGGGCTTACAAAAGTCCCTGCCCCTCTGTGCATTGTACCTACGTGTATGAACTGTGTCATGGCCACATAGCCTATTTGACTGGTAATGCAGTCCTCAAGTAACCAGGCGTTGGATGTCTCTCTTGGATGCACATGATGAGACGATTACACTCCATATTGTTTTCTTGTCACTAATGACGGGGCATGTTTGCCACCACATGATAGTTAGGGCCACTGCATGTGTGCAGATATGTGTGTAACTCTCACAGGAGACCCATGATATGTGCATGTTGGCCGTGATATATCAGATGCTTTATCATCATGTCAGAATGGCTGTTATTTCCTTATTCAGCTTACACATTGTTTTTGTCTTTGGAATAGTTGGTCAGTGCACAGATTCTGAGCACATTTCTTCCTTCCATGCCTTACAGGTGGACCGGCACCCTACACTGTGGGAGAGGTGGCTACATTTGAGGACCCCGACCACTCCAGTAAGTGTTGATATGTCTGTTATGTGTTGTGTTTGCTGGTTATGTGTGATGGACTCCTGTGTGTTGAACGCATAGCAAGGTGTGATGCGTTGGCCAATCATTTGTCTTGTTCCATGAGTGGGATTTCAGTTTCTCAAATGTTTTGAGTTGGCCAATGCGTATCCTATTGTATTATCTAGGGATTGTAGATCATTCCTGTAGGCACCACCGTGAGTACTGGGGTGAGTCATGTGGATGACACTTGTATCAACAAGAGTCACACTGGAAGTCAGCTCAGATTTAGTCAGCCTGTCAGACCCACATTCTTCCAGATTGGTACAGCAAATTGCATTCCAACAGACTTCTGCTTCCCTATTTACCAAGGTACTTATTAAACTGTAGGTAGAACTTCATAGCAGCATGTACTTCCACATGTAGTGCTACAAGTATGTGGCACTTGAGTGCAATGGCCTAGGTGTGCATGCTAATCATGATCATGGGTGTTCTTGCAACTCTGTGTCTGATGTAAGTCATGCCTTACTGGAAGTATATGTTGTGTACCAACCTCTGCATGTCCTGACATGTGTGGCGCTATATTTGGTCTAGGGTTTGCAGACTCCTAATTGTTGATAGACCTTACCTGTGTTGTGTGTGTAGAGCCAAACACGTGTGGAGTTTTCTATACACTCCTGGGTGTCCATGTTGTTTGGAATAGTTAGTTATTTATCCACCCCCGCCACACATGCAGCATGATTGTTAGCTGATAACTGGCAGAACTCAGATGGCAAGTCAATGCCAGTTGTTACCCATCTTGTAGGTTTTTGATGTGCTATGTGTGATGTGACCTTTGTAGGCTGGCCTGCCATGTACTTGCTCAGGGACATTCAATGATCTGTATTGTGATATGAGCTGTTACAAGTACAGTAGATGTATTGTCTGATTGACTTCGTGTGCCATTTCACACAATGCATTTCCTAATGTAAATTATTTACATTTGTCTTCACAGCTGCAAACATGACTCCAGACCAGGTCCGTGAGTTCCAGCGGCGGGCCATGAGATACCAGCACATCCTGCTGGTAGAGTCAGGGTTCAGGAGGATGGCCCGTCGATACCGCCATGAACGGGCCTCCGGAGCATGGAGGGCCTTCCCAGAGGGTAGCCCTACTGTGCCCACCACAGCCACCACCAGCACAACCACCACTTCAAGCCAGGTGGCCCCACCAACAGCTGGGACTGTTGTCCCTACATCTGCCGCACTTCCAGGCCCAGCATTTCAACAGGTGCAGAACAGCCCACTGGCCTTGGCTCCACACACGCACAGACCTCCTCCACCGGTACCCAGACTTCCCCAGCTCCATCAGTTGACCCTGCAGCATTCCACGACATGGAACGGAAGATGGGCCGTGTGTTGCGGAAGTTAAGCAATCTGAGCCGGGATGTTTGCCACATTAACAGGCGTGTGAAGTCCATAAAGAGGACCCTCCGGAGGGCCAACCTCTAGACTGTTGTAACAATGGATATGATTCCCTCCCCTCCCTCCTCTTTCCTTGTTCTTATACTTAGTGGGCTTAGGGGGCTTAGTGTTAGGTTAGTATAGGCTGTTAGTTTAGTTAGTGTTAGTGGGTGGGGGGCAGGGGTCCTGATTCTTTATATTTTTACTTATTAAGTGTGTGGGTGAGTATGTGGGGGGCTATGTTGGGATTCTTGTGTGTTTATAAAAAAAACACACAAAAAAACAAACAAAAATTATAATAAAAAAATACAAAAAATATATATTTGTTTGGGATAGTATAGTACGTGTTTAGGTTAGTATGTGTTGTCCTCAATGTGTCCCGTCTCATAAGGCGGGTGTGGGGTTGATGTTTAGAACGTTTCGTTACATGTGATAAGTAAGTTTAGCTTAGGTTAGTTAGGGACAGTTGTGGGTAATGAGTAGTCAGGGTAGATTAGGGTAGGTAAGACTTTTCCCTCAGTTTCCTCTTCTGTGATTAGCATTTAATGAATATATAGTTGACCTTTAACAGTATGTGTTACATGCTACTTGATCATGACCTTGGAATTAGTGTACATGAATGTTGTTCTATTACATTTGTGTCCTATGCTACAAACAAATCCAAACTGTGCTGTAAGATTGGCAGCTAGCCCAGGGCTACCTTGCAAAGTTTCCACCATTCGTTGCGATCACAGTTTATATGGATCCCAACGTGTTTCTGTCGATAAGTATGTTTTCTAAGTCACAAACAGTGATTCCCGACTTGGTACTGGGGGAACAGTTTTAGGTCTGACTACAGTGTGATGATCAAGGACACCCTTATAAGATGAGTTCTCGTAAGCACTCTTGTATTCTTGTCTTCATGACTCACATACATCATTTGTGACACAGTTCAGCATGATTACCTATTTGGATGTAAACTCAGACAGCTTCATTCATGCAGTTTTTGTAGTGTTTGCTTAGATTTGTGTGCACTGTTATATGTGTTAGTATTGCATGGTGACAACATTTTGAGGCCACTATTTGATGACTTAGATATCCCTTGAGGAAGCATTATTCTGTCCAACACAGCATGATGGTGTATGGTTTCTCACTTCATCAGATATGTCCCTCAGGAAGGGCAGAGTATGATGCAATCATGGCCACTGTGCAGATTTATCTGACTACATAATATCAGGACAGTTGTATTGACAAGCTACGTAATTTGACAGTAGGCACATTTCAGTTATCTACTGCACAGTTGATATGTCACATTACCCAGAGACAGATTTGTTGTGTAAGTGTTATTTATTGAAACGTGCTGTAGTGCTATATGTACATTGTCCATGATTGTGAGTCCATTATAGTGACATCTTACATTGTGATCCTACACAAGGGGTTAAGGAAATGCTTTTGACATGCTGGGGTGATGTTTCAGACAGTGCAGAGGGACAGGATTTGCCAATGAGTAAGAGAGAGACAATCACTGAGCAGGCTGACAAGATATACAGTGGTAAGCAGAACATTCATTAAGTAAAGTTGTTGTAAGACTGGCATGTTACAAAGCGCAGGACCTTGGTAATAGTTGGCCATATGGCAGGGACTAGTGCTTCCGGGTACTTTTCCGTGTGAAAGTGATCTGTTCCATGTCTTCTTCTGATGTGTGTGTTGCTTCCTCTGTCCTTGTTGGTGGTGGTTGTGAAGGGGCAACACACACCTCAGTATTAGAAGACGTGGAGTCAAACATCCCGGTCGCTGCTACCTGTGAAGGTCTTAAGGGCAGTACTGCAGCAAGGAGGATCTGCTGGTTCTTGAGAATAGCAGCCACATCACAATGGTAGGCAGGCAGGTCGGCCCTGAGGGGTTCAATGTTGCATTCGTGCACACGTTGACAGGATTGCTGTTGTAGATGTTCGGTCAACTGTATTACAGCTGTGCTGATTTCCTTCAGGCTTTTTTGCTGTTCCTGCAAGATAGATGTTAGCGCTTGCATAGTTGCTGCCTGATCTGCAGATGACATCATGCACGAGCGCACCCCCTCAAGGCTGGCTGCCATAGTTTGCATCCCTACCCGCACCTCCTTGGCCAGCTCACGCTGTACTCCGACTACAGTTCGCTCAAAGCTGGTGCCTGTGTCGTCTGAGTCGTCAGCTGTATTGGAGCTGGCAGGTCTTACAATTGGGGTGGTGGGTGGGTCCTCTGTGATGGCTGCTTGTTCTGTGCTCCTCCTTGTGACTGAAGGTGGGGTCTGGAGGGTTCCAAAGACCTCTTGGATGGTCTCCTGGGGAATGTTTATCAGCTCGTCTTTCATGTCATCAGGGTTTTCTGGGACAGGCATATCCGCAGGAGATCCATTGTCCTCTGCAATTAAACGGGGTACAATTAGTGTGTCTGTGTTGTGGCATTAGTGATGTAACATGCCTGCCTTGGGATGAATTCACATTGTGATCTTGTTTCGTGTTTATTGCTCAAGTCTTTCAGATGGGCATTCTCCCAGGCCTATGGCCCACCTGCATGTCACATGTATAGTATTAAGTTATTGGATTTCTGTGCATCATCTCCACTAGTCTTGTTTTAGGCCAAATAGTGAATTGCCACCTTCTTGTCCTACTCAACCCTCCGTCTACATCCATTCTCATGGTGAGACCTTTCACTGCCTGTGGGTGTTCTGATGGCATTGGCAGCACACTTGACAATCTGGACCTGCCCCAGTCTCTGATCTTTCACATCCACTTAAATGTAGTTGACATGCAGCATATCCTATGCATAGCAATGTCATGGCACGATATGGATGTTGGCATTGGTAATGTGTACAGCTGATGTTGGGAATGTGTGGTACATTGGATTGCCCTGATAATCGTATCAATTTCCTATTTCCTCCTCTGACTGTGCAGGTGTATTTCAGTGACCAGTTACATGTGTCATCCCCCTCAATGCTGTTTTCTGAGCAGTATGACATTTGGGATGTTACATTGTGACCCAGGCACAGGATGGACCCTGACATATGCAGCATGGGTATGTCCTTAGTGCTGTGTAGCTCTTATTGTTGTTGACATTGGCTGATGTTTGCAACAACTATGGGCAGTGACATTTGACAGTACTGGGGCCTTTGTCTTTTTTCAGGGGATTGTTGAAGTTGTCATCCTCAACCCTCTAATTTAGGTGTGTATGATCCATGGGGAGGTTACTGCCATTGGCTACTTGAGCTGCACACAGAGCGGAGGAGGTAGTGGCAACTGTTGTCGCAGTTACATTCCAGTTGTCGGTATGGCTAGAGGTTGTTAATAGGGCCCTAGTTAATGTAGGGGGTATGGTGGCTGACGTGTGCCGGGATGTCAGTTTGTGGTTGTGCCCTTCCCTCCTGGCGTGGCTTTCCCTTTGCTCCATCGTTGGCATGGCAGCATGCCCCCATGGGACTGTTGTTGGTGTAGTGTAATGGTGTGCCGCAGCTTCTGTCTGTGCAGGCCATGCCCCCATGCCATCCCACTTTACCCATGCCACTCTATGTATATGATGACTTACATGCATTGTGTAGTAGGTATTCCCCCCTCTGGCAGTTAACATAAGTGCATTTTAATTC
The DNA here is from genome assembly GCF_031143425.1 of Pleurodeles waltl. Classification (NCBI taxonomy): domain Eukaryota; kingdom Metazoa; phylum Chordata; class Amphibia; order Caudata; family Salamandridae; genus Pleurodeles; species Pleurodeles waltl. Next base: position 1,211,474,471 of record NC_090447.1, on the reverse strand, counting down.
CCCATGCGACTTACCCTGCATGTGCGTTGTCTCCTGGTAGTCTGCGCTGTCCTGTCCTTGAATCCCTGTGACAATCTCCTCAGGGATGATGGCAGCGACGATCTCCTCCACGTGGTCCAGGACCTCCTGGTGTGCTGGACTCCCACCTACAGTCTTAAATCGACCCACAGTCATTTCTTCCGCGCTAACGTCGTTTTGCTTTAGAACTTGACTCTGCGGTGTGCGGCAAAATAAATGACTCCCACTTGTGGTTTGCGCTGCCGTGCGTCAAAGTATAAATTTGACGCCCACACAGCACACCAAAATGGCGTTAGCCGGCGGTATTATTTTTGACGCAAAACTGCACTGGCGCGGTTTTGCGCCAAAAAGTATAAATATGGCCCCTAGTGTCTCCTGAACAACACATCATTGGACAACAGTACAAGATTATTGATGTCCATAACTCCACTAAGTTTCTTCCCTTAGCTATAGTTCAGCTTAGTTGGGGTGGAGTTACTGGCCCTAAGCAGGTGGTAGTATCACCTAGCTTACCTGTAGACTGTCTCTTAGGTAATGACCTAGAGGCCTCAGGCTGGGCTAGGGTAGAGTATAATACCCATGCAGCCATGCTGGGTATCCCTGAGGAATTGCTTCCTCTCATTTCAGATGAAATGAAAAAGCAAAGGAGAGAAAAAGGCCTGAAAACTCAGGATCCTTCTCCAACAACAGGTAAAAAGGGCATCACAGTATCCCATACCCACCCTGCCATTCAGGATACCATTCCTGTGGTAGGAGAAACCTCTCCTGGGGTGGCACCTGTACCAAGGGAAACATCAGCTTACACAGCTGTACTCCCTGAGGTAGAAGTACCTCTCTGTGGGATAACTAATATTGGTGAGTGCACCATTTTAGTTAACATGGAGCATCCCTCCAACCCTGCCAGAGAAACTTTAGTGCAGAAACACTGCACTGTCTCACAACACTTAGGACAGCAGCCCTGCCCTAGTGTGGAGCTCATAGGACAACATCCCTGCCCTGCTCCAACTCAAGAGAAACAGCATCCAGGTTCTCTCTTACAGCCATATGGACAACGTTTTTGCCCAGCTATGGCTTTATTGAGACAGCATCCCTGTCTGGCATTCTCATCACTTTATGTAGGTCCAGTGGACAATTCCCACTGCTCTAAACTAAAACATACTAATAGGAACTCTGAAAATATAACTTCACATTGCTGGCTAGCTAAAAAACTTCAAACAGGGTGGTTTACATCCTCTCAGGGAAGTAACCATATAGGGGATGATAAAGGGAGGAGCCAATCTACTGCAGAGCTACTCTCCACTTATCACCACTTAGAAAATAAAGACTCAACTGGCCAAGGTTAGCCTTATTGTCCTTCGTTTGGGGGGCGGTTGTGTAGGAAGGTAGCCTCTTTATAGCCTTGTTACCCCCACTTTTGGCCTATTTGTGAGTATATGTCAGGGTGTTTTCACTGTCTCACTGGGATCCTGCTAGCCAGGACCCAGTGCTCATAGTGAAAACCCTATGTTGTCAGTGTGTTTGTTATGTGTCACTGGGATCCTGCTAGCCAGGACCCCAGTGCTCATAAGTTTGTGGCCTATATGTGTTCCCTGTGTGGTGCCTAACTATATCACTGAGGCTCTGCTAACCAGAACCTCAGTGTTTATGCTCTCTCTGCTTTCTAAATTTGTCACTGCAGGCTAGTGACTAAATTTACCAATTCTCATTGGCACACTGGTACACCCATATAATTCCCTTGTATATGGTACTTAGGTACCCAAGGTAATGGGGTTCCAGGAGATCCCTATGGGCTGCAGCATTTCTTTTGCCACCCATAGGGAGCTCAGGAAATTCTTACACAGGCCTGCCACTGCAGCCTGAGTGAAATAACGTCCACGTTATTTCACAGCCATTTTCACTGCACATAAGTAACTTATAAGTCACCTATATGTCTAACACTCACTTAGTGAAGGTTGGGTGCCAAGTTACTTAGTGTGTGGGAACCCTGGAACTAGCCAAGGTGCTCCCACATCGTTCAGGGCAATTTCCCCGGGCTTTGTGAGTGCGGGGACACCATTACACGCGTGCACTATACATGGGTCACTACCTATGTATAGCGTTGCAATGGTAACTCCGAACATGGCCATGTAACATGTCTAAGATCATGGAATTGTCACCCCAATATCATTCTGGTATTGGGGTGACAATTCCATGATCCACAGTGCCTCTAGCACAAAACCTGGGTACTGCCAAACTGCCTTTCCAGGGTTTCCACTGCAGCTGCTGCCAACCCCTCAGACAGGATTCTGCCCTCCTGGGGTCTGGGCAGCGCCGGCCCAGGAAGGCAGAACAAAGGATTTCCTCTGAGAGAGGGTGTTACTCCCTCTCCCTTTGGAAATAGGTGTGGAGGGCTGGGGAGGAGCAGCCTCCCCCAGCCTCTGGAAATGCTTTCATGGGCACAGATGGTGCCCATCTCTGCATAAGCCAGTCTACACCAGTTCAGGGATCCCCCAGCCCTGCTCTGGCGTGAAACTGGACAAAGGAAAGGGGAGTGACCACTCCCCTGACCATTACCTCCCAGGGCAGTTGCCCATAGCTCCTCCAGTGTGTCCCAGACCTCTGCCATCTTGGAAACAGACGTGTTGGGGGCACACTGGACTGCTCTGAGTGGCCAGTGCCAGCAGGTGACATCAGAGACCCCCTCTGATAGGCTCTTACCTTTCTTGGTTACCAATCCTCCTTTCTTGGTAGCCAAACCTCTTTTCTGGCTATTTAGGGTCTCTCCTCTGGGGTATTCTTCAGATAACGAATGCAAGAGCTCATCAGAGTTCCTCTGCACTTCCCTCTTCGACTTCTGCCAAGGATCGACCGCTGACTGCTCCAGGACGCCTACAAAACCACAACAAAGTAGCAAGACGACTACCAGCAACATTGTAGCCCCTAATCCTGCCAGCTTTCTCGACTGTTTCCTGGTGGTGCATGCTCTGGGGGTCACCTGCCTTCACCCTGCACTGGAAGCCAAGAAGAAATCTCCCGTGGGTCGACGGAATCTTCCCCCTGCTAACGCAGGGACCAAAAGACTGAATCACCAGTCCTCTGGGTCCCCCCCTCATCCTGACGAGCGTGGTCCCTGGAACACAGGAACTTTATCCAAGTGACTCCCACAGTCCAGTGATCCTTCAGTCCAAATTTGGTGGAGGTAAGTCTTTGCCTCCCCACGCTAGACTGCAAACCTGTGTACTGCGTGATTTGCAGCTGGTCCGGCTTCTGTGCCCTCCTCCAAGGATTCCTTCATGCACAGCCTAGCCTAGGTCCCCAGCACTCCATCCTGCAGTGCTCAACCCTCTGAGTTGGACTCCGACGTCGAGGGACCCTCCTTTGTGACTCTGAGACAGCTCTGGTTCACAAATCTTCTAAGTGCCTGCTCCAGTACTTCTGTGGGTGCTGCCTGCTTCTGTGGGGGCTCTCTGAGTTGCTGAGTGCCCCTTCTGTCTCCTCCTCCAAGGGTCGATATCCTGGTCCTTCCTGGTCCCCAGCAGTGCCCAAAAACCTCTACCGCAACCCTTGCAGCTAGCAAGGCTTGTTTGCAGTATTTCTGCGTGGGAACACTTCTGCAACCTTCAGCATGCCGTGGGACATATTCCATCCAAAGGATAAGTTCCTAGCTCTCTTTTTTGTTGCAGAATCTTAAGCTTCTTCCAACCGGAGGCAGCTTCCTTGCACCTTCATCCGGGGTTTCCTGGGCTCCTGCCCCCCCTGGACACTATCGCGACTCTTGGACTTGGTTCCCTTCCCCTTGCTGGTCCTCAGGTCCAGGAATCCGTCTTCAGTGCTTTGCTGGTGTTTGTGGTTCTTGCAGAACCCCCTAACACGACTATTGTGTCTTTTTGGGGCAGTAGGTGTACTTTACTCCTACTTTTCAGGGTCTTGGGGTGGGGTACCTTGGACACCCTGACTGTTTTCGTACAGTCCCAGTGACCCTCTAGAAGCTCCCATAGGTCTGGGGTCCATTTGTGATTCGCATTCCACTTTTGGAGTATATGATTTGTGTTGCCCCTAGACCTATGTTCATCTATTGCATCCTACTGTAATTCTACACTGGTTGCATTACTTTTCTTACCCTTACTTACCTGTTTTGGGTTTGTGTACATATGACTTGTGTATATTACTTACCTTCTAACTGAGGGTACTCACTGAGATACTTTTGGCATATTGTCATAAAAATAAAGTACCTTTATTTTTAGTAACTCTGAGTATTGTGTTTTCTTATGATATTGTGCTATATGATATAAGTGGTATTGTAGGAGCTTTGAATGTCTCCTAGTTCAGCCTAATCTTTGCCATAGCTACCTCCTATCAGCCTAAGTTGCTAGAAACACCTCTATTCTACTAAAAAGGGATAAGTGGACGTGGCACAAGGTGCAAGTACCACAAGGTACCCACTATAAGCCAGGCCAGCCTTCTACACTCAGCCACTGCCTCCATCACCAGCACGCCCATCACCACACACCGCTAATGTGCAAGCACCACCCCCACTACCATGCACACATCCCCAATGTCCTCTCCCATTTTGTCAGTGAGCCCTCCTCCCAAAGTACACAAACGCAGGCACACACCCACCCAACAGCCATCCACCTCACAACAGCCTCCGGCCCATGCACCTTCACCCAAATTCAGCAGACGTACACCTCCTACAAATACTACCTCTTCCTCCACTCCCAAACCCCCTCCATCTTCACGTCCCAGTGTGTCTAAGAAACTCTTTCTGGCTAACATTGACCGCTTCCCTACACCTCCCCCCGTCCTTTCCCTAGGGCCAGGCTTTCCAGGTCCCAGCCCAGCACCTCAGCCACCAAATCCCCAGGCACAGTGATGCCAGCAACTGCGGGGTCATCGAGTGAGCCACACATCAGGGCTGCCAGTGTGCCATGTAGTGAGGGCAAGGACATTCCGCCACCTGCGAAGGTGAAAAAGGTGCCCACATCCCAGAGGGAGAAGCCGAAAGTACCAGCCACCAAGGTCTCAGAAAAGACCAAAGGAGATAGTGGCAAGACAACTGCGGCACCATCAAAGCTGGGGAAGGGTCAAAAGCTGAAGAACAGGTCAGGAGAGGGCATGGTGGCACCGACTGAGGGACCAGTGTCACACTTTCTGTCCACGACCACGCCAACCTGTACAGAGGCGAACACCGCTAGCTGCCCTGCCACCACAACCGCCCATGCACCGCCACCTGCACCGCCACCTGCACTGCCCCGGCACGTCTAAAGCCTCAATTACAGTCCCCAGCCCCTTCCCCAGAAGGCAGACGTCCGAGGTTGCAGGAAACTTCCTGCTGTGTCCCTCTGCAGGTGCTGACCCATGCACCACCGCCAGCACCGCTGCCAGCACCGCCGCAACAGACACCACTGCATGCACCGCCACCGGCCCCGCGGCATCCTCGGACACAGGCACCACCACTGACATGGCTACCATCCCCATTGGTCAGTCGTCTGAGGCTGGAGGAGAGTTCCTGGACACTGGGCAGCTTCCATGAGGCATTTCTTCCATCACTGTTTGCACCTGCAGGTGGAAGGCGCAGCCACAGCAGTGTGGGGTATGTCGCTGCCTCCATGGCGTATCATGCTACCTGAACCTCGCAAATCTCGTGGCACGCACACCCAGGTGGGGAATTGTACCAGTCACACTGTATGTGGAGCACTCTGGGCACCATGCCCCCTCCAGAACCAGTGGAGTATCACATCCAATACCTCATTCCTTGGCAGGATGAAGCACTCTGGGAACCAGGCCCCCTCCAGAACCAGTGGAGTATCACATCCACTACCCCAGTCCTTGGCAGGATGAAGCACTATGGGCACCATGCCCCCTCCAGAACCAATGGACTATCACATCCACTACCTCAGTCCTTGGCAGGATGAAGCACTCTGGGCACCATGCCCCCTCCAGAACCAGTGGAGTATCACATCCACTACCTCAGTCCACGGCAGGATGAAGCAATCTGGGTGCAAAGCCCCCTCCAGAACCAGTGGAGACTGTTATCCACTTGAGAGACTGGCTTTGCACTCCCCAGGATAAAGCAGTGGGGAAACCACCCACTGAAGGGACTTGAGAGACTGTGGCTTTCCACTCCCCAGGATAAAGCAGTGGGCTAACCACCCACTGGAGAGACTTGAGAGGCTGTGGCTTTGCACTCCCCAGGATAAAGCAGTGGGCAAACCACCCACTGGAGACACTTGAGAGACTGTGGCTTTGCACTCCCCAGGACCAAGCAGTGGGCAAACCACCCACTAGAGAGACTTGAGAGACTGTGGCTTTGCACTCCCCAGGATAAAGCAGTGGGCATAGAGCCCCCTCGTGCAGCAGTGGCGTCGTGCGTTCATCAGGCTGAGGTGCCCCCTCCCCTCCTGAGGTGCCTGTATATTTTTGATCTGATGCCCCAGCAGTGTTCTCTCCGTTTCCAGTCAGGTATCATGTGTGGGCCTCGCCCATACATTTTGGGCCCAGTGGTCCACGGAGGATGATTAGTACACTATCCGGACTTGTGTAGTTGGTGTACATATTTGTATATACTGATTTTTGACTTTTGACTGATGGATATTTCATGATTACAGTGGTTACAATCATTTCCTTTTGTCCTTGCGTTCTTCCAGGGGGTGGAGGGGTGTATATGTAATGTTGCTGCATGTATTGGTGTGTATGTTGTTGTGTGTGAGGGTGGAGGTGTTGCGTGTTGTGTGGGTGTGTCACTCTCTTTCCTCCCCCATCCCCTGTGTTGTAGGTGCAGTACTCACCATGGCCGCCGCCGCCGTTCGTACTCCTGGTAGGAGAGGAGGTAAACCAACATGAGCAGTATGTGTAGTTCGGGCTCCATGGCGTCCTGGTTCCTCGTTGGGTTTCGAGATGTGAGTGGTTTCCCTTCTGTGTACTGTTTTCGCCGTGCTGTTGATAGCGTTGGTTCCGCCCCAGAAAAGGTGGCGGGTAGGCCTCTTGTGATACAGTGGGTGGTACTTTGTCTCCCGCCTGTCTGTTGGCAGTGTCCGCCGTGCTGTTTGTTTCTACCGCCGTGACGGTCGGAGTGTTAAAGTGGCTGTCTATGTTGGCGGTTTCTCCACAGTCGTAATCCCATTTTCTTTCCGCCGGCCTGTTGGCGGTATTACCACCGCTTTAACACCAACCGCCAGGGTTGTAATGAGGGCCTAAGTCTTTTTGATCCTAAGCATTCACAGAACAGGAGGCAAGCTCTATCCAAGCCCTTGGAGAGCACTTCTTAGCACAGTCATAGAGCAGCAAGGCAGCAGGAGAACAGCAAGGCAGCAGGACAACAGCAAGGCAGCAGTCCTTCACACAAAGCAGTCAGGTGATTCCTTTGGGCAGCCAGGCAGTTCTTCTTAGCAGGTTGCAGATTCTGGTTCTCTTCTCCAGGAAGTGTCTGAGTTGGAAGTGGCAGAGGCCCTGTTAAAATTCCCAAATGTGCCTTTGAAGTGGGAAGACTTCAAAGAGTGGCTTAGAGGTGCACAAGATCCCCTTTCAGTTCAATCCTGTCTGTCAGGGTCCCAGTAGAGGGTGAGAGGGCAGGCTACTGTCCTTTGACATGTAAGTGTCAGGCCCTCCATCCTCCCAGCCCAGGTAGACCTATTCAAAATGCAGATGTATGCAAATGAGGCTGAGAATCCTGTGTTTGGGGTTTGTCTGAGTGAATGCACAAGCGAGCTGTCAACTGAACCTAGCCAGATGTGGATTGTAAGGCACAGAAGGATTTAAGTGCAGAGAAATGCTCACTCTCTCAAAGTATCATTTCTAAGTTAGTAATATTAGATCCAACTTCACCAGTCAGCAGGATTTTGTATTAACATTCTGGCCAAACTAAATATGACCTTCCTACTCCTTTCATATCGGCAGCTACCACTCAAACAGTATATGAGGGTAGCCCTAATGTTAGCCTATTATGCCTCACAGCAGTGCAAAAACGAATGTAGGAGTTTTACACTACCAGGACATGTAAACTACACAGGTACATGTCCTGCCTTTTGTCTACACAGCACCCTGCCTTATGGATTACCTGGGGCCTACCTTAGGGGTGACGTATATGTAGAAAAAGGGGACTTATAGGGTTGCAAGTACTTTCAAATGCCAAGTCGAATTGGCAGCGAAACTGAACATGCAGGCATTGCAATGGCAGGCCTGAGACATGGTTAAGGGGCTACTTAAGTGGGTGGCACAATCAGTGCTGCAGGCCCACTAGTAGCATTTAATCTACAGGCCCTTGGCACATATAGTGCATTTTACTAGGGACTTATAATTAAATTAAATAATCCACTTGGGTATGATCCAATGTCATCATGTTTAAAGGAAGAGAGCATATGCACTTTAGCACTGGTTAGCAGTGGTAAAGTGTGCAGTCTAAAAACCAGCAAAAACAGTATCCAAAAAGTGGAGGGAGGCAGACAAAAAGTTAGGGGTGACCACCCTAAGGCTGTCAGGTCTAACACTCCCCCATCGCTGACGCTGTGGAAAAGAAGTAAGGGCTACTGCATGGGGTTGCAATAAGTAAGGCGCATGGCTGCCCCCAGAAATGCCATAAAATAGGGCAGAGATGGGCAGATTGTAAGGGAATAGACCTTGCCCTAGTCCGACAGACACACCATCTCATGGAAGAAGAAATTAGGACATTGCAGCAACATAGAGGAAGGACAGAGTGGCAAGCACACCAACCAGATTGGGGTTCCTCTTCTTTGTCTCATTTAAGTGAGGGGTGGAGAGATGCGGAGCCGGCAGGGCAGTCTGTTTTATTTGGTGTTTTCCGTACTTTACTATTATTTATATTTTATTTGTCCTGTTATACAACCATGTGGTAATGTAGGCCATGTTGTGAATCTCGAACTAATAAAATGTGTTCCAAAAAACAAAAGTGCATGTTACTTTTGTGAATCAGGTCTAAAGTCTGCTATGTAATGCCGTCCATGCATACTACTGGATAGAGTCACAAATCATTTACTTAGTTATGGATATATACCACACCAAAATCAGCTTTGATCCAAAACTTGGAACCTTGACATGAGGCGTAAGTAGTAGGAAGGGATACCTTTAATCACCATATTAAAAGTGACAGTTATCCCGCAGCCCGGAAGTGACGTCACTTCCGGTGGCTGGGACTTCCGGTGTCCCTGAAAGCCCTCCCCGGAAGTGACGTGTGTGCATGGGGGTGTCACGTGGTCTGTGTCCTCATGGTGTCACGTGTTAGCCCTGTGTCTGGGTCCTAGCCCCTGGGTATTGGCCTATGAGCTGTGTAAAAAGTATGACTTAGTGATGTGCAAGTGGTTTCAGAGCTTGAGAGGGACAGGTCTGGACATGTCAGACATTCATGCCCAAGTGGCTGTTAGGAGGCCTCTGCATAGGGCTGCAAAGTGGGCGGTCTGGCCAAACCTCCACAATGCTGGCTAATCCAAAGAAAAAAAAAAAAAGAAAAGTGGGAATGGAAAAATGTTGCTTTTGTTAGAGCCAGCCTATCAATTTAAAGAGGTAGATCTAAAACAGAGGTGTGCCTACATTCTTTCCAGGGGTCACAGAGGGGTTTAGATTAGAAAACTGACCCAGTAATTAAAAGTTTGAAACACAACAGAGGCTGATGTGGCATGGCTAATCTAAAACAGAGGTGGGCCTACATTCTTTCCAGGGGTCACAGATGGGTTTATATTAGAAAACTGACCCAGTAATTAAAAGTTTGAAACACAACAGAGGTTGTTGTGGCATGGCTAATCTAAAACAGAGGTGGGCCTACATTCTTTCCAGGGGTCACAGATGGGTTTAGATTAGAAAACTGACCCAGTAATTAAAAGTTTGAAACACGACAGATGTTTTTGTGGCATGGCTAATTTAAAACAGAGGTGTGCCTACATTCTTTCCAGGGGTCACAGAGGGGTTTAGATTAGAAAACTGACCCAGTAATTAAAAGTTTTAAACACAACAGAGGCTGATGTGGCATGGCTAATCTAAAACAGAGGTGGGCCTACATTCTTTCCAGGGGTCACAGATGGGTTTAGATTAGAAAACTGACCCAGTAATTAAAAGTTTGAAACACGACAGATGTTGTTGTGGCATGGCTAATCTAAAACAGAGGTGTGCCTACATTCTTTCCAGGGGTCACAGAGGGGTTTAGATTAGAAAACTGACCCAGTAATTAAAAGTTTGAAGCACAACAGAGGCTGATGTGGCATGGCTAATCTAAAACAGAGGTGTGCCTACATTCTTTCCTAGAGGTCTCTGAAAGCAGCTTTGTTAAGTTAATAACACGGGTCCCCAAAGCCGTCCTGTGCTCTGGGGACCCGCGTTATTAACTTAGCAAAACTGCTCCCAGAGACCTCGGGGTCTCTGAAAGCAGCTTTGTTAAGTTAATAACACGGGTCCCCAAAGCCGTCCTGAGCTCTGGGGACCAGCGTTATTAACTTAGCAAAACTGCTCCCAGAGACCTCGAGGTCTCTGAAAGCAGCTTTGTTAAGTTAATAACGCTGGTCCCCGAGGCTGTAAAAGCCCGGAGACAGCGTTATCAAGTTAGCAGTTCTCTTCTCGGAGGTCGCACTGCCTCCGAGAAGAGATCTGCTAACTTGATAACGAGGTCTCCGAGCGCTTACAGCCTCGGAGACCTCCATTGGCAGCATTAATACAGCGGCTCTCAGAAGCCGCTGGGGAACACCCCAGCGGCTTCTGAGAGCCGCGTTGAAAGTTTAATTAGAGAGAATGCCCCGCGTGTTTCAGCGCGGCATTCTCTCTAATTAAACCTTCTGACCGGCTCACAGAGACCTCGGGGTGTTCCCTGGGGTCTCTGAGAGCCGATCGCTAGCCGTCAAAGTGCGGCAATAGTTTAAAAATGTTTAGTAATAGCGCGTGGGCGCCATTACTAAGCATTTTTAAATGCATTTTTTTTTTAAAACAAAAAAAAACAAAGGAGGAGTAATGGTGCGTGGCCATGGTCTGTGGGGCCCTGACCACGCGCGCTAGGGCCCTAGGGCCCGTACATATATATAAATTAAAAAATAAATGAACAGCGTTTTGGGGGCCTTGGGATTGGGGCCCCCAAGGTCCCTTAGGGCAGCATTTTTTATAAAAATACAAATAAAGTTCGGGTGGCCATGAGGGCCCTGAGCACCAGGCTCAGAGACCCAGGTCTCCATGGGGCAGGCTTTTAAAAAAAAATATATATATATATATATATATATATATATATGGCAAGTGTGACCAGGGGTTTAGGAGACCCTGAAGTCTAGAACGTTTTAAAAATAGAAAATCACATAAATTCAAAAAAAATAAAAGATGTTAAAATAAATAAAAAATAATAATGATTTTAAAAAAACTATCCCTGGTAAGGAGCCTCAGACCCCTCAAGTACCCCACACCACTCACCGTAGTTCAGGATGGCATTGGATCTGATGTTGTTGCCCTAAAAAACCCAGGACCTCACACATGTTGCATCCACATACGGCCATTTTCTTTTTTTTTTTAAACAAAGACTGTGTGGTGTTGGAACTGGCTCAGCTTCGAGTTTAGACTGAGCTCCGCCCCCACACATAGTTCACAGTCTTGTTCAGCTAAGGTGAAAACCAGGCATGGCTCCTAGGATCCGTTTTCCAGGCTATGTCTTATAGAGACAATCTTAGAGCTCGTATTATGCAAGAGCGCCACCATGTGGAATTTGTTTATTAAACCGTGTATAGTTTTTGAGAAAAGTTTGACAGTTGTCAATATGTATTTATACTTACAGAACATAGGGATTCAACAATTTGAATTTCGATAGATATATATATATATATATATATATATATATATATATATATATATATGTGTGTATATATATATTTTTGTAATTACTTTTTTTTTTTCTCAAAATTAAAAAAAAAAAGAAAAAAAAGAAAATTCAACAATCGTTGTGCTTTTATGAAGGGTTCTGACCTAGAAGATGAATTGTGGGGTGCTGAAAGGCAAATCTGTCTCTCTTGTACATAGGACTGTCAAGAGTCGGGGGAATCCCATGTGGAAATGGAGACCGTGCAGCAAGGTGAGTTACAGGCCATAGGGCGTTCTAAACTACGTTGTCAGGAATGTTATTTTTTTATTTTACTGCTAATGGGAACCCATGTGTTTGCATAGGTTATGATGCCGAACTCAGGTGTGCGATTGCCTCTCTCCAACAAATCCTTCATGTTCAAGATGGGTCAAGCACCTTGTCACAGGATAACTTTTCTGCATGTAAATATTAGGGTTCTTTTTGTAACCCCTCTGAAAACCTAACAAGCCCTACAATCAGACCTATATTTGGTCATATTAGTGTGTTCGTATAGTCTATGTATTATCTTGTATGTGTAACATTATTTTTTATGTTTTTTATCCCGAGGGGGCCCTATGGATGAAGCGATCCAGAATCTGGATGCAAAGCTTAAAAGCCAGCCCCGCAAAAGGAAGGCCCCTGGTTCTAAGGATGGCCCTCCTATTAAGATGGGCCCCTCAAGCCGAAAAACCCAAGGTGATTTTTAGAAAATGTAGAGTCTGGTGTATACAGTCCTTAGTGTGTCTAAACGTCTTTCACACCCACCGGTATAGCAGCTATAACTAGCCCTAATATGTATTTTGCTATCTTTACATCCTAGAATCATCACACCAGAGCTCCGGAGACGATGGCCCTCAGCCTAAGCAGCGGTTGTCGTCTTTAAAGGTCTGCACTGGGACTGCTCAAAACCCCGCAGCATCATCGGTACACGTGAACCAACCCGAACACCAAGACCCACCCTGCAACCTCTCTACAGCCACCTATCATGGTCCAGGTACAACTCTTAACGGCACCACACCAACCGTCATAAAGGGAATGCCTAGTACAGCGAGCACTTCTGCAACAACTATCCCAGGGATGGGGCATGGACAAACGGACATTATCGATCTTACAGCACCAAACGCCCAACAGTTTGCACCGTGTGTGGCCTCTGGAGGGTCCCCAAAACAGTGTAGTAGTCCTAAAATAAATCGGCTGTCCTTAAAGAGTCGTAGGAAGAAGTTCCAGACCCCTGAGCTGCAATCTGGGCCTTTAGACCTGTCTTTTAAAAATTCTGTTAAGGTACAGCCGGTTCCACCTAGGGCCCAGAGTTCTAATACAGGGGTGTCTGGCCTCACCCTAGCCCCTCAAGGTTGTACAACTATCCCCTCCGTGTTATATGACCCTCCTTGGAAAATGATCACCCTGTAGAGGATCCTTATTCCCACTGTATAGGACTTCTTAAGGCTCTAGCTGGTACTACCCAGAGTTCTGAAGCCCCGGCATCCACTTGTGACACTTCTAAGGTGATCCCCTCAGGGTTACAATCAGTAGGGTCACAATCAGCAGCGCCCAGCCACAGCACTGTCTCTACATCAGCGGGCATCCGCTATTGCGATAAACATTTAACCTCCCCATGTCTGATGTCCCCCGATACACCCCTGGGGGCATACGACCCCACCAGTCCTACGCCAAGTGCCTGTTCGCAGTGGTCTTCATCATCCTCATCAATATACCCCGACAGCAGTATAGGGTGTAGCGGAACGCAAAATCAGAGTTTTGGAACACCCTCGAGCGATGATCAGGACTCTCAAACTCCTGGATGTTCACACTGGAACCCTGTTTTTACGTCCCGCTCTGGTCCATCAACAGTGAGTGGGGGTGATAACGCCAGCCACTGTCCTATAACCGGGGTGGCTCAGGGAGTTGGCAATCATACCTCTAATGTCATAAGTACTGGCCTTGAAACCAACCTTTCAAACCGTACTAGAGTTCTAGACAGCTACATTAAAGAAATCCATCAGTCGTTCAGACAATTAAAATGCCAACTCCGTCTAAAAACTTTAAAACTGTGTAAGAACGACTGTAATAGAGGGGCATCCAGAGCTAGCATAAAGGCTTTAAAGCAGCTGATGGCTCGGTGTAGAAACACAATGGCCCAAACTTGCGCTTCAACAGTTATAGCCATGGGTAACATACCATCATGACTAGGCGCGCGTACATACACGGGGAATGTTAGAGCTACATTTACCAGTACAATGGGCCGTAGGTCTAAATATGAAAAGAAGCCACAGCACCTGCTTAGTAGAGCTCTAAGAGTTTTACGAGCGCTCAATAGTCAGAGGTCATGTCAACCCCCAAAACCAACACCCATAAGATCTCAAAATATAGAGTTAGGAGGTGCTGATGGTCTTTACAGGCCCTCTGGGGGTGATGGTCCGAGCAGTCTCAGCCTTAAGCAGTCTGAAGGAGACCCATCCGAAGTAGGTGTAGTGTCAGTGTCACCATTTGTAAACAACACAAATATTGTTCAGATCGGCAGGGGTCAGTTACCAAAAACCAGATGGGCCCATAAGAAGCCAAAGTGGCTTGGTAGCTCTAGAAAACGCAAGCTTGTAATAAAAAAGTTAAAGAAAGCCAGACTCTGCGTTACCAGAAGGTCTAAAAACACACCTACATCTAACCATACCCCTGTGAGCTCTCCAACAACCAGTAATTCTCAAACTGAGGCTTCAGAACCAGTATTTATGGAAAGTGTGAGACGGTATAGTCGAGTTGTAGAGTGGTTTAACGCTACAGAGCACTATGAGGAGTTTAGGTTTGTTAACCTAGATCGCCTACACTCCTCAGATCATGGCATTATAGCTATACATCAGGCTGTGCAAATGCTAATCGAACGATTGTTACACGATGTGGGTCCTAATGATTTCTTTCAGATGCGTTTTCAGGGACAGGGTCTCAATAGTCCTCTGTTCACCAGACGGTCATCTCGGGATGTGTTTGACGCTGTAACGTTTTTAGAAAACCTATCTAAACTTTTACAGAGCAAGGCTGAATTATTGGCGTACGGGTCCTTTAGAATCATCGCCCTCGTTGTTAGGGGTCGCGAGGGTGGTGCTTCCAGAGCCTTAAAGAGCGTTATGTACAGTAAACTCATTGGCAAGAAATCTCGGTGGTTGCTCGATTTTAATACCAGAGCTACCAACATGTGTCTGGCCGCAAGCATTGCAGGCTTATTGATGGACCGCTCTACCCCAGACGCCGTCATTATGTCGATGGCTGTAGCAGCACATGAGACGCTTCAGATACCGGCTGACAAAATGGTAGGTTTTGGGGACCTGGGACTTTTTGAGAATCACTTTGCCGTGACGGTTAAAGTTCTATACCATGCCTGTTCTTGGAAGTACTTCACTACCAATGAAGGTGTGAAAAACAAGACCGTGTATGTGCTGCATCATGAAAACCACTTTTACGGGGTCTTGAACCTGAAGGGTTTTCTAGGGGCCAAGTATGTGTGCGAGCATTGCGATCATATATACAACAATCAGACCAAACACCAGTGTGAATTACACTGTAAAATGTGTCAGAGGGACGGTTGTGTCAATGACAATGCTCAGAAAGTGAACTGCACAAAGTGTAACCTGTTTTGTCGGTCGCAAGACTGCTTAAACACGCACATCGGCCTTGCCCAATGTGTTCTTAAAGCCGACTGTGGGACATGCGGTCGCTATAAACCTGTCGACCACAAATGTAAAGGCATGCATTGCCCTAGGTATACCGTGGCTTTTATAGCCGGAACAACACATGAGTGTTACATGGTCAGAAGTCACCACCAGAAAAAAACGGAAGACTATATCGTATTTGATATAGAGTGTACGCAAGAGACGGGTGTGCACCAGCCAAACTATATTTACGCCCACCATCTAACAGGTGATGAGAGCTGGGAGTTTGAAGGACGGTCATGCGTGAATGATTTCCTCATCACGTTCATGCAACCTCAATACCAGGATTATACATTTCTGGCTCACAACTCCAAAGCATATGACTCATTCTTCATTATCCGTGACCTGATACATGAAAAGCTGCCCATTAGTCTCATAACCCAAGGTTCCAAACTAATGCTGCTTGAGGTTGTGCCTTTTGACATTAGGTTCATAGACACCTTGAATTTTCTGCCCATGAAGTTTAGCAAACTGCCAAAAGCCTTTGGGTTTGAAGGCTGTAAAGGTTATTTCCCTCACTTTTTTAACACCTGGGCTAATCAGAATTACAGCGGACCTATGCCTCCGCCCGACAGTTATGGCTGCGAGTACATGATGCCCTCTGAAAAAGAGAGTTTTCTACAGTGGTACGATGAAAACCGTGAAAAATGGTTTCATTTTCAAACTGAATTGAAAGCATACTGTCAGGCGGATGTTATGATATTGCGAAAAGCATGCAACCTTTTCAGAAATGTTGTGGTGGCGGTGACGAAGCGGGTCCGGTTTATTAAAACCAAATCCCGCAAGAGTAAAAAAAAAATAACAGTATACCTGGACCCATTTCAAAACATTACTCTGGCTTCAATGTGCATGTCTATTTATAAACACATGTTTTTATTGTATGGAACTATCGCTTTAGTACCACCTGACCTCTATAACGGCAAGCAGAAACGTTACTCCACCCCCTCTATTCAGTGGCTCATGTACATCTCTGCGAATGAGAACATCTTCATTCAGCACGCTTTGCAGGGCGGCGAATACCGGTTGGGTCGCTACTATCTAGACGGGTATGCATTAATTAACGGTGTACCAACGGCCTTTGAGTTCAACGGGTGTTTTTACCATGGATGCCCTCAGTGTTACAAGCCCCATGAGTTTAATAGACTGCAGGGAACCACGTTTGAACATCTGCACCGCAGGACTATGGCTAAGGCGCAGTACATTGAGAATTGTGGGTTTGTTCTGAGAACTCTCTGGGAACATGATTGGGTAACTGAGCTATCGAAAGATGGTGAACTGAGCACTTTTATTAAGAGCCAGCAGTTACCTTCACCGCTGGAACCCCGTGACGCCTTATTCGGTGGTCGTACAAACGCCATTCAATTGTACCGTGTAGCTGGCCCTGGTGAGAAAATACATTACTACGACTTCACAAGTCTGTATCCGTTTGTGAACAAGGTGAAGTTGTACCCTATGGCCATCCTACAATCATATACCGGAACTTTAAACCTCTCAAAGAGTACTTTGGAATCATCAAGTGTCAGATTCACCCACCGCTGAAACTTTACTTTACGGTGCTCCCTTATAGAGTCGAGGGTAAGCTAATGTTCCCCCTATGCCGGACCTGCGCTGAAAGTAAACAGCTTAGTGAATGCCTGCATAGTGATGAGCAGAGGCTGCTGGAAGGGACATGGTGTACCATCGAGGTGCAGACGGCCCTAGAGAAAGGGTATCGCCTAGGTAAAATCCTGGAAGTCTGGCACTTTCCAAACACAACAACCCAGCTCTTTTCTGAGTACATCAACTTGTTTCTCAGAGACAAGCAGGAGGCCTCGGGGTATCCAGAATGGTGTGTCGATGAGCCCTCAAAGAAAAAGTATATCGCTGATTACAAAGCTTGCGAGGGTATTAAACTGAGACCTGCGTTCATTAAGGTTAACCCCGCCCGCCGTCAGCTAGCTAAACTCTGTCTCAATTCCTTGTGGGGAAAGTTCGCACAGCGTACCAATTTGTCAAACACATCCATCGGCACAGATCCAGATGAGCTTTTTAAGTATATATTCACACCGGTTTATGACATATCCAGTTGTGAATTTATTGACGACGAGACGGCCGTTCTATGCTGGAAATACGCCAAAGAGTACCCCACAACATGTAACAATATAAACATCTTTATAGCCTGCTTCACAACCGCTCACGCCAGGCTAGAGCTTTACAGGTTGCTGGACAAGCTTCAGGAACGGTGTTTGTACCATGACACTGACTCGGTTATCTTTGTGAGTAAAGAGGGTGATGAAGATCCTCCGCTGGGTGATTATCTAGGGGATTTGACCAGCGAGCTCGAAAAGGGGGAGTATATACAGGAATTTACCTCATCAGGCCCTAAGACGTACAGTTATAAGACCTCAAACAACAAGGTTTGCATGAAAGTCAAAGGTATCACTTTAAACGTCAACAATACGATTAAAATAAACTTTGACAGTCTGAAGGGTCTGGTGCACGAATACTCCGCCTCGAGCGATCACAAAAATAGCAAAGCCATTGTTGTAAACCATCCGAGCATTGTCAGGTCCAAGAAAAAATGGGAAATTACAACCCAACCTATGTTTAAAACCTTAAGAGTAGTGTTTGACAAACGGGTCCTCACATCGGACTATAAAACACTGCCTTACGGTTACTAAAAGACATTAGAGGCTCGAACTCCACCCAGATATGGACACCAGACTACAACAGCCATTCTCCTGCGTTTTAGCAGGTCCCTCCAATAGCGGTAAAAGTTTTTTTATAAAGAAACTGCTAGAAAACGCTCCCGGTGTTTTATCTCAGACCCCTAACAACATTGTGTGGCTTTATTCATGCTGGCAGGATCTTTACACGGAGCTCACCCTAAAGTTCCCCCACATTCGGTTTATAGAGGGTATCCCCGATAATCTCAACGACGATGACTTGCTACCAAAACAACTTGTAAACATGGTCGTGGTGGATGACCTCATGCGTGAAGACGGGGACCACCCCGAGATTGAACGGGCTTTTACGCAATATTCACACCACCGTAATCTGAGCATATGCTATATAGTGCAGAACCTGTTTTACAAGAGCAGCCGGTCCATAACTCTCAACGCCTCATACCTGGTCTTATTTAAAAACCCCAGAGACAAACTTCAGATCTCAATTATAGCTAAACAAATGTACCCCGGAAACACCCCGTTTTTCATGGAGGCCTTTAACGATGCTACAGCAAAACCCCATGGTTACTTACTGGTGGATTTGAAACCCAACACTCTTGAAGACTACAGACTACGAGCCGGCATACTACCACCTGACCTCCCTGTCGCCTACACGCCTAAAACAATGCCCAAAACCTATAAAAAGAACAAGTAAAAAGATGTTTATAACATTTACACTCTAAACCTTGTAATATAAGGACCCCACAATGTCTGCGAGGTTGCGGCGTAATTTAGGCCTTCTAAAAATGTTGATCACAGCCAGCCCCTCTAAAAGAAAAGCAATCCTTTGCGCTGCCTCGGACGACTTAGTGGCCGCCATTTCAGAAATAGCCCTAAACACCCTAAAAGGTAATGTCCCGATATCAACGAGCCAGTTCCGCGTTCTGAAGAAGAAGCGCCACATTATTAAGAAGCTCAGCAATAAGAGGGCATCGCTCCTTTCCAAAAGAAAACTGTTCAAACAGTCAGGAGGCTTTATAGGGTCGCTGTTAGGTATAGCTATACCCCTAATCACAGGGTTACTGTCGAGGTCCTGATGGAGCACGCCCACAAAATGTACCTCGTACCACGGCAACAGCTGGAACATCTTGGCCCTTCTAACACGGATGTCTGGGACATACGCAAAAACGAAACGCAGCGTCTCGATGCTGAAATCAAAGCCATTTTGAATCGAACTGATTTAAAACCCTACGACAAAGCAGGGCTTTACTCAGGAGCCCTTCAAAACTTTCTACAATACTACAAGCAACTAACCTCTGAAAAAAACAAACTGACGCTGTATACCCCAGATGCTGAACAGCAGCCAGGACCCTCTACGGCGTCTCAAGACATAGGCCCCACACCCACAACTGATGCCTTTGTCTTAGACCTTTTAAAAAATATCAGTCAGAAATATAGAGGGGCTGCTCAAATGTTGCTCAGTAAAATGACTACTACTAAAGATTTGACCACTTGGAACGACCGGGGTGAATTAGTTTACAAAGGGCAGCCGGTTGCTGGTTCCCATATGTATGATCTGGTCCGGGGTCTCACACACGGTAAAACCCTATCGACACAAGACGCTCCTAGAGGCTGGGAGCAGTTCCTAAGTGCAGCTGCGGAACTCAACATTCCCTCCACGATTATCGGTAATGCAGAGAATCGCCGTAAGCTTGAAAAATTAAAAGATCCGGCCCCCGCTGTTTTTACAAGGAGCCCCGCTATATCGACATCACCTTTCTTTCCACAACTAACACCCGTTCGGAACAGTGCTGCTCTTCCTATGGAGCCTAAAAAGAGACTATTCAAAATGAACACCTGGCTACCGCTCTAATTTTGCACACCTGTACAGTTTTTGTTAAAAGTTTTTACGGTTCGAAAAATTGTGCTTCATTTTATATGTTTAACCTTGTAAATGTTAGTGTTGAAACATGCTTGTAATAAACACTCAGTAGTCTGCCATCTTTTTGTTTATAAATGGTTTGCAAATGTGCGCAGTGTGAATTAAAAAAATAAATAAAAAAATGCCAAGGCTGAAAGCATGTTTAAGATGTTTTTTATTTTAGGCACACATAAGTACAAATAACAGCTTTACAGTACCTTACACTTTTGACAAAGACCATATTCTGCTTTAACAACGTGCAACATTGTCCTGGAGTTTTCATTCACATATTTCATAACAACACCATCGTTGTTTACTAGATCATCTGAGTATAGATTTAAAAAAATTCTAAACGTTATACCTTCAGACATTTTACTAACAAAGTATATACAATGTTCCCCACATGTGATGGCCATAGGATCCTGTACCCGAAGTTTATTATACACAACAGTGGGTGATGCTTTTTTTACATATTTGAATATCGGCTTTGTATAAATACTATGCTCAGGGAATTCGGCTAAACTATCAAACACTATAACCTTGTCCACATCCAGAAACAGAGCCGCCCAATGTGCACCACCCCTGTAATGGGGATCGGTGTTAAAGACGAGGGTGCGGGGCCTTTCTGGACCTATCTTTTCAGGTAGTCCATCACTAGGGTATACCCCTAGAAAGTATTTCTTAGCATGTTTATGTCTACTTAAGAAGTCCCGTACCTCCGTAGTGTCCATTTTATATATTTAAAAAAATATATATATTTTTTTTTATTTTACACTCTTTCAATGGTAGTCAAACATAAGCTGACGGGCGTGGTTGACCTGGATAACGCTGTCGAATACCGAGAACACAACCATGTTCACATTGGCCGCCAGCGCCTGTGTAAAACGTATTTCCGCTTTTAGATTTCCGTTTTTGATCAGGTTGTAATGGTCGCCGTCTTCCATGTCAGGCGTCAGGTCGAACGCAAACAGAGTGTAGCCGGCAGCATACCCTTCTCTTGAAACAACTACTCCAGAGTCCCTCAGCTGTTTCCCCAGTATCGAGACCAGTCCTAGATATTCCCGGACAAAATTTGATGTTCCAAAATTCAGCGTGAAAGGTTTTGCGGGGATCACGGCGCCCTCGTGAACCAGAGCAGCATAGTTGATATCATAGTGTTTGAAGTTGAAAGGTTTTGAGTTGTAGACGCCACTAAAAGCGGTATTGTCCACAAACCCTGTGATGATGAGTTTCGGTAATTGTCCCAGAAATAGATTCTGCTGCTGCGTTAATCGGGTTCCGGCGGGGATGCTGAATATCTTGAGAGCAACTCTTTCAATGGCATACTTGGCGTTCGATAATTGTAAAGCTTCAGCATGGGCCAGTCTGACACTTGGGGACACTTTCACTCTCTTTACAAACAGGCTCGCTGACAATATAACCAGTTTATACTGCTCTGCATCACCGCTGATGAGACAGAAAGCGTCCTTGTGACGATTGAGTTTGATCTTAAGATCGATACCGTTGACTAACAGTTTGTCTTGGAAGAAAAGGTCTGAATGTACGCGCCACAGGAGGTCAAAATGCCTACTGCCGGCGATGAAGCGGGCTCTTTTTTTAAATCCCTCATTGTCCCTGTCCAAAGCCGTGTTCTCCAAATGCGCTTCGGTATCTCGGTAGAAGAGCCCCGCTGAAAGATGTGTGTCCAGCTCATCGCGACTATAATTTAGAATACTCTCTATGTAGGCCCTGTAGGCATACATGTTATCACTCTGTGTGACGAGGCGATCGCCTAGGTTAATGTCCACTTGATTAAACATTGTTGCGATGGGGTAGGCTATCGGGGCCACTCTAGCATCAGCCTCGATGTTGTCACCGTTCGCTTTGGTTATTTTACAGACGAGGTGCAGGAGAGTGTTGTTGAGATCAAGATACATATCCGTGGACCCCGACACATAAAACTCTATCGGTGCAAGGGGTGTCAGAGCTGCCATCGGCGACACTTCCATGAAAAAACAGTTTTCAATGCTGGTCTGTGTGGGTTTGAGAGAAAACAGATCTAACTCAGATTTGGCGCATTCACCCGATGCACAGTGTACGAAGGCCATGATCGATGTTTTAAAAAATATTCGCACTAGAACGAGTTCTCTTCTTCCTGGTCGATCTCTTCCGTCTTATGGCTCTTCTTTTGTGAGGGCCTTTTGAAGTAGTCCGGCGCTTCTTATAGGGCCTTGGTGGACCCCTACGCCTCGAAGCCCTCCGCTTCCTTTTAACACCAACATGCGCTTTATACAGCAACCTCGCTCCTTCTTGGGGATGTCTATTCATGCGTTCGGCTACCGCAGACGTTACACTACCCACGACATCCTGGGCGATGTTTGTAGCAGCTGCTTTAACATGAGGTTTTGCAATTTCGAACCCTCTTCTCAAAAAGGGCATGGCTCTCCTAAACATGCTCCGGAAGAAACCACCCAATCCCGCCCCATACATAACCGGAGCCCCTTGAAAGTAGGGCTGGGGGCCTCCATACCCAGCCTGAACTCTATAATAGTCCCTGTACATAGAGGAATCCCCGTAGGTTTTCATGATGACCATTGCAGCTGTCTAATAGTCACCTCTGCGCCGTGGCCTTAAATGAAGCTTGACAATAACTTTCCTGTATTTAAAGGCAACCGGCTCCGACTGATCGTTGTACACCATGATGGTTATAGTGTCAAAATGGTTTTTAGAAATTGCAACATAGTCGAGTTTGTGATGTTGTATATTAACCATCGTGTTATTTTCGCCCTGCACAGGGACCCACCTCAACAAAGGTGAATAACTGTCCCCGACCCTCTCCGGCTCTACAATGTCGCTATAAACGTAGAGTGTATAAAATCCTCCGTTAATATCGGGACATGTAGGGTCTGGATCCACCTGCCTTTGCTGATGTTGTACGGTCCCTAAAACCCTTTATAATTTACCACTACATTTAAACACAGTACTGAGCTCTGGGGCTTTAAGAAACACTTTTCTTCTAACGTAATCCAATACCAGATATATATCCGCAAAACGTCTTGATGCTGCCTATAGATTTGTTGATGGCCTCGACCACCGTCGCTACGGTAGGGTAATAGCCGTGTGGGAAAGACAGGTGATAGGTCAGGGCATCCTGAGGGCGCTTTATATGAAATTTAACATCGGCCTTTGTAAAGGTATTCCAAGTTCTAGGGTACTGTATTTCCGTTAGTGCCACCTCCCACGAGCCTTTCAAATCCGCTGGCTTTGCAAGTTTCACCGTATAACTCGAAATCTTATTGTCTGGGAACATGTCCTTCGAAGCATTGGATGGCAGCGTGATATAAAAAGGGGAGTTCTCCATCATGGCGCTTACAGCGTGACCTCACACACCGTGCAACGAGCTGGGCAGGACCCAACTGTTAAATTTCTCGGGCCACCCGCGCCATTTGACCAACGCCTGTCTCCGGTCACCGCTCCCTTTCCTTTTCAGAACCTTTTCAACCCTGTACACCCTGTTCGGATCGTAGGGCACCTTTTGCAACTCTTCGGTGTAAAAGACACCCGATACCTCTTCCCCAGCGTAGTCTTTTAACCTGTAAATATATATCCCTTCTTTAAGCTGCACACTTTCCACTATGAATATCTCATCGCTGAATGTTTGCTGGTAGCCTTTGGTGAAGACCCCCTTCAACTTTGAAACCCTGACATGATCCCCTTCTTTTAAATTCGGTTTCTTGACCTTTGGCGTGAGACGTCCACCGTACACCGTTCTCCACACCGTTAACAAATTATCCCTTGTTACCTTAACAGGGGCCATTTTGATTGTCCTGTGGTAGGTGGCGTTATAAACATCTATAAAAGCCTTTAGAACATCCATGTATCTGTAGGTGTTGTTGGCGGTGAAATATCGCCACATCTTCGACTTTAAAGTACGGTTAAAACGCTCTACAACAGCAGCCTTTACCTCTGTGTGCATTACAGAATGTTGAACAGCGTGCAGGTCTAATAATTTTTGGAAATGTTTGTTTAAAAATTCCTTTCCGGCGTCTGTTTGTAGTTTCTGGGGCACACGCCCGCTAGCGAAGATGTCTTTAAAAGCAGATGTAACGCTGGTACCACTTTTATCGTTTAATGACTCTGCATAGGCGTAATTGGACAAGACATCTATGACTGTTAATATATACATGGCGCCATTGTTATGTTTTGCTAGATCTTGAAGACTGATTATGTCGGCCTGCCACTGATAATCGAGCTGTGCGTTAACAATGGTGGCCCTCCTCTTAAAGTGTCTCCTGGCAGGTTTGTGCAGCGAATAAGCCTCTTCCCCAGCTAACCAAGTCTTCACACTGGCACGTTTTACAGATTCATTTTCAGCTCGAGCCCTTCTAAATAGAGCTTCGGAGCCTCCGAAACTTCCAACCCCATGTTTATCGTAATAAAGCTTCCTTAAATCTGCCTCCGTCATGCTGTCTCCCACCAACAACACGAAATGAAAGACGCCTGTTTTGTGTAAGGTCATTTTATTAAACATGAAAAACATAAAAGTGCGGCTGGGTTACACAACCAGCGTGTATTTGACATTTTGTGCTACATAGCTTATAGATGTCATAACGCTGGACCGCTGTGGTATTTTTACAATCGTATACACAGTACAACACCCACTACACCTGTTACTCAGAGCATGTCCTTTTACAAACCCTAAGTGCCACAAGCTTTGATATTTTTATAGCTATACTCTCAATAGCTCTAGACATGACTTCCCGCTCCCCACGCTTATAACTCTGAACGCTCAGGATACTGACAGAATTCAACAGTTCATACAGTTCTAGCCAGGACCATGCAGAACCTTTATTTGTGAGATAATCTTCAGTCATGTTCTCCAAAGCCTCTTGTATCCCCGTCTCAGGTGAAAGTCTTAACTCGCGATTGTGATCTTTGTCCGAGGTCCGGCATTTAACAGAGGCGTTTGGCCGTCCATTGATACACCACTTGGCGATACACACATGACTGCTACATTGCAACAAGGCCGAAGGTTCCGAAATGTTCAGATACCGCAGAGTCACAGGATGTATTTCAGCTATTCTTTCTTTAACCAGCACAAAAATCAATCTCCCGATACAGATGTAGCCTGGGTGTAACTCATAGACATCTTGCATCTCGATACACGGATTCCCCGCCTAAAAGTGAGTAAGTATGGAGCGTTAAGTAACACATTTATGGTCTCCTTTTTTTTTTTTTATTTATTTATTTATTTTATTTTTTAAAACAGCTTTCGTGGGGCTAAAGACATCATTCTTCTGTTTTTATAATAAATGTCACACATTCGTCTTTCTATAACCCGTTCTAACATACTTATGTCAAAGTGGGGACACATCCCGTGCATACGGTCGAGTTTTGAGAGGGGCTCAGCAGCGTATCGGATCTCATTGATAGCCGCAGCCAAGACCTTAATCATATCACTGTGGACACCTTTCTTCACAGCAGACAGCCCATACACAACCCTTAACAACTTATATACCCGGTAAGGGTCTATCCGGCTACAAATGTGGCGAATTATTCTTGCTGTGTATGCATCGTATAAACATTCATGAGCCTCCTGTTGAGGTTCATTAATTTTATGCCCGTAACAAAGATCATAATAATCACTTTTAACACAAGCATTCACAACGGCCGCTGCAAAACCTTTAACTGGCCATATGGTGGCCCAGGGTACGCCCGGAGCTTCCTTTTCAAAATCGCGGCTAGTGTAGGTGCAAACACATTTCTTACGAGGCTCTTTGTTCTGGCTTGTAATACTTTCAGACTGTCTGGAACAGCATAAGCAGTAAAAATTTACGGCGTTAACCTTTGGAGTTGACCCTTCTAGAGGCTCTCTTTCTTCAGCTACGTTCTAGGGTTCAAACAGAAAGCACAAGACACATTATTAGTTAAAAGTATGACATTAGAGTATACAGGCATAAAAAAAAAAAAAAATTCATTACCAACCTCCATATTCGCGTCACACTCAGAGGCTCCTCTGAAATCTTGGGAGTCGCAGAGGTCCATTGGGGTAGAAACATCGCCGGAGCTTACACCTGATGGCTGTACAATAACGGCCTCTGACTCGGGGTCCTCCCGGAAGCCCATGTCTTCATAGATGGGCGAATTCGGTGGTGCTACACATTCTTCAACATCTTCAATGTCTATGAAGTTAGATGCAACACTTAATTCATCTTTCGAGGCATTGCTGTCGCTGTCGGCCCCCTTAATAGGGGATATCAGGGGCGACACATCCTTGAGGTTGAGCTTTTCAAGCCGATGGCAAAGTTCCTCTTCAAAACCGGTAACATCGGTATCCTGGGTGGCAGGGACACCCTGTTGTGCATTCTCATCCATCGTAAGAGGGGCTAGGGTCCGGTAATATCTACCAATAGTGTTCAGGGCCCCTGAGGAGGCGGCTTTTCTTGCGATCGGATTGTATCTCTTCATGGCACCTTGCCAAACTGTTTCAGCCCTGGTTCACGGTTTGACAGCCGGTTCTAACCAGCTCCTTATATGCAACATTTAAAAAAAAAAAAAAAAAAAAAAAAAAGGGGGCTCTATCAGGCAACGCCACGTGTTCATAGACCACTTGACACCCCCATGCACCCATGCCACTTCCGGGAGGGCTTTCAGGGACACCGGAAGTCCGGCCCCCCCGGAAGTGACATCACTTCCGGGGGGCAGGATAACTGTCACTTTTAATATGGTGATTAAAGGTATCCCTTCCTACTACTGGCGTAATTTAAAAAAAATGATTCATGAAATACCTTTGGGCAGTGCACGAAACACATTTCATTCTGCATGTTTTTTTTTTTTTTTCAGAGAAAGTAACGGTGTTTTGTGGATACATACTTTCAAAAGTAAACCATCAGTTTTTGTCTGCCACTCGTACACATAACAGAAGGTCACACCAGAACACACTGCGGGTGGAATATTGCGTTAAAACATAAATAAATTATTCATAAATTATTTCCAGGTCCCGGGACAAAGTTCACTCCCTGGAGTGTCCTTTGAAAAGATAAAGGCCCTCATTCTGACCCTGGCGGTCTTTGACCGCCAGGGCGGAGGACCGCGGGAGCACCGCCGACAAGCCGGCGGTGCTTCAATGGGGATTCCGACCGCGGCGGTAAAGCCGCGGTCGGACCGGCACCACTGGCGGGGTCCCGCCAGTGTACCGCGGCCCCATTGAATCCTCCGCGGCGGCGCAGCTTGCTGCACCGCCGCGGGGATTCTGACCCCCCCTACCGCCATCCAGATCCCGGCGGTCGGACCGCCGAGATCCGGATGGCGGTAGGGGGGGTCGCGGGGCCCCTGGGGGCCCCTGCAGTGCCCATGCCACTGGCATGGGCATTGCAGGGGCCCCCGTAAGAGGTCCCCTAAATGTATTTCACTGTCTGCTGCGCAGACAGTGAAATACGCGACGGGTGCAACTGCACCCGTCGCACAGCTTCCACTCCGCCGGCTCGATTCCGAGCCGGCTTCATCGTGGAAGCCTCTTTCCCGCTGGGCTGGCTGGCGGTCTGAAGGAGACCGCCCGCCAGCCCAGCGGGAAAGTCAGAATTACCGCCGCGGTCTTTCGACCGCGGAACGGTAACCTGACGGCGGGACTTTGGCGGGCGGCCTCCGCCGCCCGCCAAGGTCAGAATGAGGGCCAAAGTGTGCGCATGCTGAACACTCCAAACAACACCATGCATTCAAAATCATGTGCATGTTAACAGATCCAAACCGCGAAATATTAGCATCTCGTTGTAGGCAGCAGAAAGCTGAGATTTCAACAGATGGGGGGTCATTCTGACCCCCGCGGGTGGCGGTCGCCGCCCGCCTGGAGGGAGCCGCCATATGGCCGCTCCGCGGTCGAAAGACCGCAGAGGCCATTCTGGCTTTCCCGCTGGGCTAGCGGGCGACCGCCAGAAGGCCGCCCGCCAGCCCAGCGGGAAACCCCTCCCCACGAGGAAGCCGGCTCCGAATGGAGCCGACGGAGTGGGTATGTGCGACGGGTGCAGTGGCACCCGTCGCGTATTTCAGTGTCTGCAAAGCAGACACTGAAATACAAAGTGGGGCCCTCTTACGGGGCCCATTGGCATGGGCACTGCAGGGGCCCCCAGGGGCCCCACAACACCCCATACCGCCATCCTGTTCCTGGCGGGCGACCCGCCAGGAACAGGATGGCGGTATGGGGTGTCAGAATCCCCATGGCGGCGCAGCAAGCTGCGCCGCCATGCAGGATTCTGCAGGACAGCGGAAAACCGGCGGGAGACCGCCGGTTTTCCTGTTCTGACCGCGGCTGAACTGCCGCGGTCAGAATGTCCTGAGGAGCACCGCCAGCCTGTTGGCGGTGCTCCCGCATCCCCGGCGGGTCGGAATGACCCCCATGGTTTGAATTTAAACTAAATGTGAAACATACGGTAGTAAATCATAATTACACGTTCAATATTGTTTTCTTGATTTCTTTTACTTCCTTTTCGAAGGTTAACTTTAAGTTTAACACTTGTTTAAACACAAAAAATGGAGTTCTGCTTTATTTCAAACAGGTGTAAATTTCACTGCTGTTTATTTTAAGTGTTGTAAGCAAAACAAACTTGCACGGGTGTGGTTTTGCCAAATCCAGTAATTTTATCACGCATTAAAACAATACGCTATCTATGGTTGTAAATTCACAAATAAAATACATGTATCCATAAAGCAATTAACACTCATATGCCAGAAATTATTTTCGAGTGGCTTTAAAAAAATTAAATTCACACTTTGCATGCTAAGTAGAGTTGTTTCCCAATTTTCACCACCAACTATCTATTTTTGTGCTGCTGTTGCAACTTATGACATTGTGATGTTTACATGAGCAACAGAGCATATGTAGTGGCAGACTGTGGAGGAGAAATGCTTGCATCGTTAGCTGACGGTGTGGAAACTAATAACATATGGTCAGGCCAATTCGCAAACGTATTTATTAATACGTGAAGTAAGTACATATCAGGATGCGAGGACAAACGCGCTTACCTTTGTGCAGCAGTCCCGCACACTGCACTAGCTGAGCATGCATGTCTTCAGGAGTTAGAAGATAATGGAAGGGTGCGTAGAGGGTGGGTGTAGCATGGGCAGGAGCCTCGCATCTCTGAAATGCACAATCTGTGAATCATCTGCGTAAAGGAAGAAAAGGTCTGTATTTCTCATTGGCCAAAAGGACTCTCACTGGACATGTCAATGGTAGAGCCATCGTGAGTGCACAGATAATATGTTCCATATGGTCCATAGCGTGCTTGGTGGCTATTTATTTTACACAACTGCTGAAGCTTGGACCTTCTGTTGGATTCATTGACAGCTGTTGCTAAATGAAGCTGGCAATAGTCATCTTGAAATGAGAAAAGTATCTCACTTCAAACTTACAATGATAGAGATTTGCAATTGTTTGTTTTCACAAAGGAGTCATCCAGTAGGAATACAAACTGTATAGTTTTTTTTTGTTTTCACAAGAAGTCGTTCATTAGGATTACAAATGTTGCATCATTTGTTTGTTTTTATAACGAGGCATCCACTAGGATTATGAACTTCAATTGCACTTCGTTTGTTTCGTGTGGAATTATCCATTAGGATTTCAGAATCTAATACACTTAGGGCCAGATGTAGCAAATAGGAAGTCGCAATTTGCGAGTCGCAAACCATATGCAATAGCAACTCGCAAATTGCGACTAGTCGCAAAAGGCCCATTTTGCACTTCCAATTTACCAATAACTCAGAGCAGGTGGTATCCATTACCAAACTATAAAAGGAGACCCAGAAGGCATCTGGGTTACACAAGATGGCGGAGATATACCTGATAGCAGTGAGGAAGAGAGCCCACGCCGCCCAGCAGAGGAGGAGGAGGAGCCAGAGACAGGAGACGATTTACAGAACAAGACAGACACTCTTCCAGCAAACTGAGGAGGAAATTTATGACAAATATAGACTTAGCAGCGCAGCTATACTAGATTTAATAGATTTACTCAAACCACAGCTAGAACCCAGACTGTGCGCGGCTGCGCCATCCCTACGCATGTGCAAGTGCTATGCTCACTGCACCTCTTGGCCTCGGGTAGCTATCAGGGGGTCATTGCTGTGGCAGGTGGGGTATCCCAAAGTGCACTATCAAGGTTCTTCAGGGCAATCCTAGATGCCATACTCACACACATGTCCCGATACATATACCTACCCAGAAATGAGGCAGAAATCAACAGTACCAAGTTGGACTTTTACCGTATTGCCAACTTCCCCCATGTCATAGGGTGTGTAGACGGGACACATATTCAAATATGCCCTCCTGCAAACCTGCAATATCTGTTCCGCAATAGGAAGTGTACCCACTCACTCAATATTCAGGTGGTATGTGACGCCCATTATGTCATCACTGACATGGTTGCTAAGTTTCCAGGCAGTCCTCATGACTCCTACATTTTTAGGCACAGTGGGATACACCAACGCCTGGAACGTGGGGAGTTTGGAGACGGATACCTCCTAGGTAGAGCTGACTACACCTTGAAGACATGCACACAGGTCAATGTGCAAACCACCCATGCTTTGCTAACAGTGTACGTTTTGTGCCCAACAGGTGACAGTGCATATGCACTACGTCCATGTATACTGACTCCGTACTTAACACCCAGCAATGAATGCGAGAGGCGATACAACAGTGCACATAAGAGGACCAGGAACATCATTGAAAGAACCTTCGGACTGCTGAAAGCAAGGTACAGATGCCTCCACCGAAGTGGAGGTGCCCTCCAGTATACCCCAATAACGGCATTCAAAATAGTTGTCGCATGCGCTATCCTGCACAACATTGCCACCCGACGTGGGCTACTTCTCACCCCTGAAGACCCAGATTCGGAGGATGAACAGCAAGAGCAACCACATCGCCATCATGGGGATAGGAGCATCGCAAATCAAGGCAGACTGAGACGGGAACACATTGCAAACCAATACTTTGGAAGGTACGTGCCAACTTCTACCATACTCACCAATAGAACAAACAGTCCATGTGTTAAGTGGAAAGAACAAATGATTTAATAAGTGCAAATAACCAAACTATATACATGAAAAAACAGTTCAGGGCCTTCAATAGTCCACCTGGCATGGGACACATTGACATCATGTGCCCCAACCCCAGGGACAGTGTGGAGCTCACACCCTACGGCGGGTTCGGCCAGCCTGGCTGGTACTAGGTGGGTCAGCAGTGCTCTGCCTTGTGCTTCCACTATGTAGCACCCTGGTGTCACCGGCAGAGACACTGCTGACAGTGGAGCCCTCCTCACTGTCTTGTGGGGTGTCACCTGTGCCCCTGGCCACCTGCCGTGCCTCCATTAGGTCTATTGCATGGTTGATCCGGCCCAGGCCCCGTGCCACATCACCCGCAAAGTGGCCCATGTCAACCTGGAGGCTGACTGTTCACCTAGACAGCCCAGTTGTGTTAACTGCCAGCCTAACGATAGAGGAGGCCATCCTGTCCAGGTCCCTGCGCCGTGCACTGTCACTCTGCGTTAGCAGTCCTGCCACCAGTTCGCGCATAGACAGTGCAAGGTCACCTGTGTTGTTCCCAATGACCTGCAGTTCTGAATGCACCTACTGCATGCTGATGGCATGGTTTCTCTCAAAGCGCTGCAATACCCCACTAATCCTCCTTAACTGTTGGTTTTGCAGGCGCTGACCCCGTAGCAGTTGGGCCTCCGTTGGTGTTGTGGATGCAAGCCCTGACTCTGCCTGCTGCTCTGCTGTTGTCATCCTGCGTCGCCTGCGCAGCGGTGGAGGCCCAGTAATGTCTGACGTGCACTCTGGCTTGTACCTGGTGCAGGCTCCAACACCACTGTTGCAACAGGTGTTTCCAGAGAGGGCATGGTGTTGGTGGTGCAGGTGGGAGTGTTGGCAGGTCCTGTTGTCTCCTCTCTGTGCTGGCTGACCATTGGCACCTGGCTGCTTGGGCTGGTGGGGGTGTCTTGTGGGAGACCTGTGGGACATGGGGAACACGCTGTCAGTGTCTACTATCAGTTAAAAACTTCCTAATAAACAATTGCCTATGAACTGCCTACTTGACTACATTGCCCATAATGCATCTTTCTGGTGTTTGCTACTCTGAAATGGAGCTATCTTGGTTGTGCATGCCCCTGTGTACATGGTGGGTGGGGGTATGGCATTGATGGGGGTACAAGCATATCACATGGTACTCACCGGTTGATGGTCCTGGCTCAGAGGTGTCCAGTTCTCCAATTCCACTGACAGCCTCAGGCTCAAAGGTCTCCTCAACCCTTTCCTCCAGGGGTGTGGGTGGTGGTATGGTAGATGGTCCCCCTCCTGTGCCTCTCATCTCCCAGAGCCGCTCTGCCACCCTCTCCTTCGTCCGGGAGCGCAGGTCATACCACCTCTTCTTAAGTTCTTCCACACTCCGGTGGCTGACCCCCAGGGAGTTTACCTTGTCCTGGATATCCTGCCAAATTCGTTTTTTTTCTGTGTCTGGCACAGAGAGGGCTGCCCTGCCAAACAGCTCGTCATGGTACTGACAGCACTCATCTGTTAGCACCTCCAACTCCTTCTCAGCAAACTTGAGCTTCCTTTTCCTGGGAGTGTCAGCCATGGTTGCTGGAGCTCTGTTAGCTGTACTGCAGTTAAAAAGGGTGTGGTCCTCCCTCCTCCCAGGTGTATTTGTAAACTTCCTGGCTGTGATGTCATCATCATGTGCCAGGAAGTGTTTTCCTGAGTGTTCTGAAGTGATTTCTAGAGTGTTCTGCAGCACCTGCTTTCAATTTTGAGCACAGTCGCAATTTGCGACACCCACTCTCAAATTGCGAGTCCGTTTTTTGCGCGGTCGCAAAAAGCGACCTTGCAAACAGCGGACTCGCTATCTGCGGTGCGACTCCGGGTGTGAGTCGCAAATTGTCCGCGCACTTTCTACCTGAATTGCAGTTAGCGACTCGCAAATTGCGAGTCGCAAATGCTCGCAATTTGCGAGTCGCTATTTTTTTCCTACCTACATCTGGCCCTTATTTGTTACACAAGGCTTTCTGTGTGGTTTACACTGTAATCAGTGTTGTAAAGTAATTGGAAACATGTTGGCACAGAATTAATGTCGAATGGTATTCCAATAGCAATAAGACCAAATAGAGGATTGCCAAGGCTGTAGTTGAAACGCACAGTATTTTTGTTGCCTTCCATATTTCAGTTCTCAACTTGGTACATTGAATGTAACAACAAACATGGGAAACATTTATTGATATTAAAGATAGCATTCGTTACTAAACAACATGTTTAAATCCTAAATTTGATTTTTATTTACCATATCAATCTTAATTGAATTTCAGGTCGGATGAAATACCAACTTTAATTTCCTAAGAAAGAGTGATAAATGCAGAGAGCATCAACAGTTAGAACATATACAATATCAGAAGTTAAACTCCACTGTCCACCATATAGCCTTACTGAATGTCTCCTTTTTAAAAAGTATTTATGCTCCTGCAGTGCTGATTAAGCCCAGCTGCACAACCAGGAAGTGTGCTTATGTTCAGTGTCTCTTTTACTCTCTTTTGTCCCATTCTACTTTTGCTGGCTAAGTGTGAAGCTACATAGCAGTAGAAGTGTAAAGTTATGTGTGTGCTTGTCCTACTGTGGATAGTAACAGTACTGTTACTATATCCAGATTGGAAGATTAATTAACCAGTATGAAAAATAGTTTTCCATGTGTGCCAAGAGAGTGATCATTAAAAATGAAGACATCAAATCCTAAACTTGATTTAGTGTTACCTGAAATATTATGGGACCTATTTCCAAAGGATGTTATGAGTATGGACAGTTGTACTAAGGTGTACTACTTTACATCCTGATAAAGGCATTTGTGAATTGGTACCAATGTATCTATGCACAAATGTTCATATGCATATATGTGTTGGTTCTCATAGAGCAAAAACCTTGCTAAAACGTATTGTGCACTCATTTAGGTGAAGTGTAATACTTCTAGGTTATGAAAGGAGGTTTATAAAATGAATCAGAATTTGTATAAAGGGAATGGAGGACAGGAAGAATGTTTGTGTGTGTTCAGCAGGAACTATGCATTAGGCACTCCTTATTGATGACTAGACTTGTGCTTTGTAAATAAATTAGCCTAAATTTAGTTCTCTGAATTGCAAAAGTGAAATTAGAAGCCAAATCTGAGCATGGATGTTTTCTAGACCCTGATACAAACAATGAAAAACTTGTCTCAACTGTTTTTGTTTGTGCTTTTCTTGATTTCTAGTCTGGCAATGTAATTGTTTCTTGTGCTGAACTGATCAACGGAGGTGCTTACTTTTTTTGTCAGGCAGCATTTGCACCCAAGTAGTGTCAAGATTTACGGCACTCTGGGGGGAGGGGGGGGGGGGGCAGTATGCCATCTTATACTTTGTAGAGAAAGAAATTGCCATTGTCCAGGTGGGAAAGAACAAGGACTGAGGTTCTGAAGTCCCTCTCTGGAAACGTACCTGCTGCCCGTTTTGCCAACTGGCATGTAGGCCAGAAACAAAGGATCTCCACTTCTGTCTGTTTTGGGCAAGTTCTGCACGGTGCCCCACCTGTGGTATTCTATCTTCATCTCTGTTTTCACAGTAACCTCCTCGTGTACTTTGATCTGCAAATCTTCTTTTTGCTTTATGTGGTCCAGTCGAGATCTGTTTTTGTGACTCAGTCTTGTTTTGTTCTAAATGTATGTCCTATCCATCCCCGTCTTTTTCTCATAATGATGGTGTCCATTGTTACTTGATTGCATCTGGTGAGAAGTTCCTACAGCATTTTGATTCATACAAGACAGAATGCAGCTATGGACAGAATGCAGCTATGGTAAAGCCTCAGTTTGATGTTGGTACTGAAATTATCTCCATACATTGTTCAGCATCCTGGGAGGTATTCCTGGCCTTGTTCACTTTGCTCTTGATCTTACTCCCTACCACTCCATTATGTTCAATAGTACTGCCTAGGTAGGTGAACTCTTCAGTCACCCTCCATTTACCTCGATTGGTGAAGTGTTTGGTATATTGTATGGCATAACATCTAATTTCTTCATGGTGATCGTCAGGCCCACTTCCTGTGCATAGATATTGAGTCAAGAAGTATTTTCCTTCATATGCAGGTGTGTGTGAGAGAGAAAGACTAGGTTATCTGCATAAAAAATTCCTCCGGTGTAGAGAATAAGGCCTATCTGATGTCTCTGGCATGGTGTTCTGTTGTGTGTTGTGTCACCCAGTTGATGACTAGGATGAAGGGCAACACTGGCATCATGCATCCCTGTCTCACTCCAATCTTGACTTTGAAACTATACTCACCATCTCCCATCTTGCAAGTAAAAATTACCATAGAATCCCTTGATGAGGCAAACCATTTGCTGTGATATGCCATAGACTTCCAGTATGATGTTCCCTAGGATAATGATCTAATCAACACAACACATCCTCTTTCCTTGTGGATCCCAATCTGATCTTGCACACAGCATTATAAGTGCACTGTATAATGATTTTCCCAGGATTGAACACAGAGTTAACAGAGGGATGTTTCTACACCAGCTGTTACAGTTGGTTAAAGCTCCCTTTGCAATCTTTGGAATCTTGATGATGATAAATGGGTTCCGGACATCTGGCACTTTCTTTCCCTCCCAAATCAATGTAAACAGTGAATGGAGGATTTTGACTGATTCAGAGTCTGCCTTCAACACTTCTGAATTCAGGATGTCCTGTCAAGGAGGTTTTTCATTCTTGAGAGATAGGATGGCAGTGATGATTTTTATTTTCTGTAGTGGGATGGTGTTCATATCTAAGTCTGTCTCAGCTTCATGAATGCCCAGTTCACTTGTTGGTACTGGTCTGTTCACCACTTCTTTGAAGTGCTCTGCCCAGTGTGCTTCCTGCTCTTTCTGTGTTGTGAGTAGTCTGCCTTACATGCCCATGATAGGGGTGTTGAATGTTGCATAAGATTTACTATTGACTATCCTTGTGATCTTGAAGACCTTCCACCATTCTCCTCTTTTGACTGCCTTCGCTGCTTGGCTGGCAAGGTTAATCATGTCTGCCCGTTTGTCTGCTCTTGTCATTCTTTTGACTGCTATGTTTATTTTTATGTACTGCTGCTTGCACTCCTCCTGCAGCCTTTCAGATTTGGCCTCCATGGGTGTTTTTTTGCTGACCAACTGCCTTCAATAGCTTGCAATTTTTCTTGTCTTATCCATTCTAACTTCTCCTTTGGCTTGGTCCCCAGTCATGTTTCACAACTCTTCACATTTATTGAAAAGACCTGTTCACATTTCTTGTTCATTGCACCTGCAGCTGCTGTAGCTGATTTTCTGTGACTCCTCAGAGTTGGAACCTATTTTAATTTCTAAGATAAATGACTTTGTGGTCTTGAGGTCTTGTAATTTTGCTACATCGAAGAGCTGTCGTCCTTATGTTTTGCATTCTGTTTTTATGAGCTTCAACTTTATAAGAATCTTCTGACTCAGAGGATCGTCACCTTGAAGTGGTCGATGGGCTTGCGTCTCAGTGACCTGGAGAGCTATCCCAGCGGGACCTTTTTTTCCTGAAAGGTTAGCCCAATTCAGATAGCTCCCAGGGTAGAGACCAGATAAACCATGATCCACTGGTCTTCCAAGTTAGGGGTTGGGCACAAGGCTACCAACCTTGTCCCATAAAAATCATTTGGTACATAAACTGCAGCAAGAACCCCTTAATCTTCTAAGCATGAGGGACCTGTAGATTCTTTGAATGAGACAGCATGGTTGAAAGCAATTAAATCCACAAGGAAACTACTGATAGGATGACAGACGTTCTGACTGCCAAGTGCAGGACTAACATTGGATTCTGGAACATATGAACTATGTATGACACAGAAAAGTTGGCAAAAGTAACCACTGAGATGAGGCCCTATAGGTTAAATATCATCTGGGTCAGCAAACATAGGTGGACTGTTTCTGGAAGAATGAAAACCACCATAGGAGAGATGGTACTGTACTTGGAAAGGGACGAGGATCAACATTACAAATGAGTAGCCATCATCCTGAGTAAGGGGGCAGAGAATTATATAATTAAGTGGAAGTCAGCAAACAGCAAACTCATGACAGTCATGTTAAAAGGCAGAAACATTATCCAGTGCTATTCTCCAACAAATGACACAGAGCAAGCAGTTAAGGACATATTTTACCAACAAATACAAGCTGAGTTTGAAGCTGTGCCAAACCACAACCTGATAATTGTGATGGGGGCTTGAATGCTAAAGTGAGAAATGATAAAATGAACTATGGCACAGCCATAGGAAAGGAAAGTTGTGAAACAATGAACAACAACGGAGAAAGACTATTGGAATTTTGCTCCACAAATTATCTGGTCACAGAATAGACTCTCTTCCTCCACTGAGATATTCACAAACTAACTTGGTGCTCACCCAATGGCAGAAAGAGTAACCAGAATGACCACCTGATGACAAGTGGCACCTTGAGATGCTCACTGCAAGATGTCAGTTAGGCGGGGAGCTTCTCCTGAAAGGTATGGTTTTAGTCTGTTTAGACATGATATTGTTGTGTAGATATTTTAGCTATAGATTTTAGATATGTTATTTTAGCAAACTAGTCCTGCAGTTGTGCACTTTAACCTAGATATGTTTTATTCTAGCTTTGTTATATTATTTTAACAGTAGCCACATTTGCGGTCTTGTTTTATTTTCTCTATCTAGCTGTTCTTCACCTAGGTAAGCACTGCGTTCTTAAACAAGACATTTCTTTCACTCTCTGCTTTTCTCAAGACTGCAGTAAGATAAGTTGCCAGCAAAAGTGGTACACTTTGTCTCCAATGTTCACAGAAACATATACACTCTTACATGGGGATTCTTTCTTGGAACATCAGCTGTTTTGTTATAAAAACACTACTTTGACCCATGTACGTTAGAGGGAGATTCCAGCCAGATGACCACGACTGCATGCTGATTGCTATGCTGCAGCTGCTTATGTAGACTACAGGCCTCTTGCACAGGTATGAGGGATCATGTCTTCCAAAGTGAACCTGAAGGGCAGAATTAGAGTTTAACATGCCGTGCTCTAGCATAGCCTAGGTAGGAACTATCCTTAACAATCTTAGTGACACAATGGTAGCGTTATTTTTGTGTTTTACTCTCCTTGTCACAATTTTAATCTTGTTTTGCTTCAGCGTCCTAGTTATTGCAATAAATGTTTATTATCTAAGGTGCAGTTACTTCAATAAAACGTTATTGAACTATGCTCTGCTTCCGATTGTCCTTGCATATGTGAGACTGATGTAACTGAGAGAAACGGATGAGATCTAAGTGACCACGATTCCACTGAGGAGTCATTTATGTCATGCGGATGGTTGCACAATCATCCCTGCTCTTGTGTGGAGATGAGGCACTGCTAGTTAGCCCGAACAAAACCCGGATTAGGCTGGCAGATGTCACCTGGTGTGGGATCAAATTCAGTCCCCTGCAATACAAGTGATTCTGCCACCCAAATCCAGTAGTCTCATTAGTATAATGAGAACCTACGCGGCAATATCAAGATATCAGGTTTTGTAACATGTATTTTGAAGGAAAAACATTATCAATAATGGATCTGAGTTATTAAAGGTCCACAGATAGTTGTGGGTTGACTGTGCTAGCTTTATTTGGACTACTTATTCCTGGATCAGAGTTAATCTGATATTTTGGTGATGGATTTGATTATAGACAGATTTAGGTTAATGGCGGACCTTTTTTGGTATAATGGTGAGACTGTACCTCAATGTGGAAAGCTGTATGCCATCTGTATATTGGTGGAACATCATTCTGTGAGTGTCAAGACAGACCATGAGTACTTTCATTTAGAGGTTGAAAATACCATAAAGAAGCTGGAACTTTATTGTAGTACTCAGCTAATTGCAAGCACCAAATATCTCATAATTGTCATTTATATAACCTCATATCAGTCACACAAATGAGCTTTTCTGATTTTCAACAATACCAATGTATGCTAAAAGGAGT
Source organism: Pleurodeles waltl (assembly GCF_031143425.1). Taxonomy (NCBI): domain Eukaryota; kingdom Metazoa; phylum Chordata; class Amphibia; order Caudata; family Salamandridae; genus Pleurodeles; species Pleurodeles waltl. The sequence continues at coordinate 1,211,435,393 of NC_090447.1, read as the reverse complement.
AGCAGAAGTAATGTGCTGGGTTTGCTATTGTGCTCGATGAGAAATGTTTTGCCTACTACTGGAATAATTGCAGTCTCGGTGTGCAGTGTCATCTAAAGCCAATCTCATTCTTATGTTGGATAAATTGACTGATGTTTTGAGAATGTTTCTTGGAAAGATAACTTCTAATCTGCCCTCATAAGTGCGGAACAAGCACAGTGGGTACCAGGGATTTATGATTCCATAAAAAGGGGAGACTTCCCTTATTCAACAATGTGCCAACTGAATGATTAGTGCACATTTCAACCAGGACTCCCATATTAAAGCACCGTAATCTGCTTTCTTTTCAAAACCGTAATAACTCTCTCTTGAACAAGGAGAAGTGATAAGTCCCAGTTCATCTTTCAAGAGCAATTTGATGTGTTTCGCTATGTGTTTCTCCATTTGGAATAAGTAAACATTATGGAGGGAGGCAAGCTGACATTTCCATTGTTTGGTACTGTTGCATCATAGGCTAACTGCACAACAATTGGTACCCTTTTACTTCCCATAATCAGATACCATTTTTTCACATATATCTTATGTAGTATTGAGGAAATAAAAGAGAAATATATCCTAATAAGTTATGTAATTTAAATAGTCATAGCTCTGCTGCTCTTCTGTCCTAGACATTCATCCCTAGTGGGCTACATTTCTCAAAAAAATGCTTTAGCCGTAGAGATACTCTCAATCATATAAAGAAGTCTAGCTAAGATGCTTTACATGCCAAGATATTTGGTGAAAGTAAGCTTAGTGCACCTCTAATAGAAGTGAGGGTGAAACTTGGCACAAAAGGCAAATACACTTTTTTGTTATAATGTTCACTGAAGATTGTTCTGCAACTTCAGTCCCCCAATGTAAGCTTCAAAAATGGCTTTTAGAAACTGTCAGAGTCACCAGATCCTTGGGGTCTGTGCACGTTCCCAACACGTCCACCACTGAACAGCTCCAAGACTCTGATAGATAAATCACAGAGACTGAGAGAGTTCAAGAGGGGAAGAGGGGATTAGGAAGGGAACAGCTGGGAAGGAGACCTGTAGTAAGAAAAAGGTTAGAACACACGATATGAAAATTATATCTCCTGAAATCAATACTAGACTATGATTCTAAGCCTAGTCACTCTGAAAACATGAACAATCTAAGAGTTAAGTTTAAAATGACTAAGTTTCAAGATGGCCAGATACCTGTAAGGGAATCAAGATGAATTAAATGAAAACTTTGTTGTTCAAGTTCTTTCCTTTACATGAGAATCAGAAAAAACATTCTGACTAAATTTTAAACCAGTCATATAAATCCTGTTTTGAGAATGTATACTAGGACCATACAATATTGCATCTAGAAACTCTGGCCTTCTGTGTACTCTTAAAATGTTTCAACACAAATTGCACATATTGCAGATATATATATATATATATATATATATATAAATATATATATATATATATATATATATATATATATATAGTAAACACCATAAAAGGATTGTGCACCATGAATAACACAATATGGATTCAGGAAACAAATCACATAACTTGTCAACTCGAATATTACATAATAAATATCTTAGAATAGTGGCATACAATAAACAACCTGAAATAAACTCGAGGAGAGAATCGTGCGTCTTGCCGATTCGAGTGTCACCATGTAAAATACCAAGAAATGGTAGCACGCAATGAAAATCAACGTCAAATCATCATTAATCGAATCGCGCGTCTTGCCGATTCGTAAAACACGATGTAAGTGTCAAGAAATAACAGCTCACAATAAATAACAAGATCAAAGTACAATGAAACGAATTGCGCTTCTTTTGCCGATTCTTAAGCCACCATGTAAATGTCAAGAAATGGTAGCGCGCAATGAACAACAAAGTTAAATCCTCAAGAAACTAGTTGCGCGTCTTGCCAATTCGTAAAACATCATGTAAATGTCAAGAAATAGTAGCGTGCAATGGACAACAATGTTTAAACACCATAAAACGAATTGCGCGTCTTGCCGATTCTTAAGCCACCATGCCAATGTCAAGAAATGGTAGCACGCAATGAATAACAAAGTCAAACCTTTATGAAACAAATGGAGCATCTTGCCTATTTGTAAACTACCATATAAATGTCAAGAAAGGGTAGCGCGCAAGTAACCTGTTACTCATTTAAGAATTAAACCAAGAATATGAAAATTCTCAATAATGGTGTCGGAACAGTCCAACCACCGTCTTACCGCCTGGAACAATGATCACCAATGAAGGATGAAGGGCAGAAGACTGGAAGATCCAAATAGGCCGCCGGGACAGGAGCTCAAGAAGAAGCTGCTGCTCTGCACCAGGACCTCTGAATAGTGAGCACTGGGAGTTGGGCTGGCTCTCTTTTATAGAGTCTTGTCCCAGCCCAGAACCACGCCCAGGCATGTTGCAGGGAAAGTCTCTGGAAGGCCCTGGAAAGGGGCCACACCCTAACACACTCTGAAAACCTGCAGCAATACATTGCAAAGGAACAGTATTTGTAAGCATATTAAAAATAAGTTTTCAGGATTGAACTCTGCAATGCAAAAGGTTAAACCACAACATATCAGCACAATGCATAAATTACGTTGTTTTGAGAGTGCTGGGTTTTTGCATTTTTGTCGCCAATAGAGTGCGTACTGCTCTGGTGTTGACAGAAACAGAGAGAGAGAGAGAGCTAGGGGGAGACCAGATGGCCACCTCGTGGCAGCCCTGACAACTTCCGATGTTGGGACTCACCCCCACTCTGCCGCATAAGCAGGCGCAAATCTGCTTGTACATCATGGCTCGGTACCCCCACACCATGGCGATGGCAGGGAGACATGGCACCCCCTGATGAGTATGTCGTACGCAATGTTCGGGGTGTTGTGGAGGCTGAGTCAGCATTGGCACCCCACGGACTGCAGAGCAGCCTGTGAAGATAGTGGCTTGCCTGGAGTTCAGAGGCCGAGGCTGCATAGAGGGTGCATTCAAGGAGACACCAGGTCGCTGGCACTCAGCGGCAAAAGACATGGCGCCTCTGCAGGGGCCAGGGATGGCCTCAGGTAAAAACAGGCAAAAGGCTAGGTCAACAGCCCGAAGGCCTGCAGAAGTGCAGCACAACAGAAAAGGAGGACAATTCAAATAATTGTGGGCAGAAAGGGAGCAGGACTCCCCTCCCATAACACATGCACTGGAGGCCCTGGGGGCAGTGTGGGGTGCCCCCCCAGCAAGTGGAGCTGATAATGCTCCAGGCTGAGGTGGGAGAGGGACCGCTCAGCACACAAATGGCTAAATCCTAGGCCTAACGATCCCTGGAGGCTCAACATCGGCAGCAAACACAGGATCCAGTGCAGACTGAAGCCCCTGGGAGGATGGATTGGCCTTCACCAAGGCCATATAGTCCAGGAAAGAACTATATGGTAAACACACACGAGTGTGAACATTGCCCCCATGAAAAGGAAACAAGACAGAAGGCAATAGATTACCCCAACCATGTTGTCGAGGGAGAAAGAGAGTGCACCAGGCTCGCTTCTGCCCTTACAGGACTATTCAAGTGGTGAACAACAGAGGTACTTTTCACTGATTGAACCAATCTGCAAGAACTTATATCACCCTACCAACCACACAAAACTGCACAGTTCATAGCTGGTGCTCTGGCCCTGATGGCTACTGAGGCAGAGCCCCCCGTGCCCAGCTCACTGCAGCAGTTAAAAACATACATGAGGTATCCCCCTACACCCTGTGTGATCAACGGGGATTGAACTGATTCACACCAGGCACCAAACCCATTAATGATCTACTGCCGGATACGGATGCTGCCAAAACACAAAGGGGGCCTGGGCACAGCCTCTAAGACCCACCACCCTATTGAGGAGTGACTGGCCAGAATGACAGATTGATTTTTGTTTGGGGTGACACCATGTGTGTTGATTGTGGAGGGCGAGTGGGGGAGGGCCACATGGAAGGGGAAGGAGGGGTGTCACGGAATGTTAGCCTTCTTGTGGGGTATTGGTATCAGATAACCAGAGAGAGCGGCCTGTGTTACACACACCGTAAAGCCGGGCTGGTGCAACTAGGCTGGGGTGCATGAGAGGTCCATACATTGCGCACATGGGGTGAAAGCCCTGTCTTAGAATATTAAAGGGACACAGAATCCCATAAAATGGCAAAGAATCTGGTAGTATGTGAGGAAGCACCTGGCAAAGATAGTAATATTACAAGAGATACACTTGCTACCACAGGAACACATGAAACTACGTGCCAAATGTGGGGGGTTAGACCATGGTATTCTAGTTTAATATCCTCGGCACAGGGGCTGCTATTGTGGGTAGATGCTAGTATGTCCCTCTGAGTAAAAGTTGAACTAAAGGTGGTGAGTGGCTGGTATGTTAGCATGGTGGGCCAGATAGGAGGTAAACCTACAGTGTTACTAATCACATATGCTCCAAATATTGATACGCCTGAATTCCTTGAGACAGTGGTATGAACTTTAACACCATATGCTCACCACAACATACTCTGGATGGGTGAATGCAACTGTGTACTGGATAGACATTTAGATATTTTCAGGCCCAACGCTAGATCACTTGGTCCTTCAGGTCCCTATTGGAGGGTATGGACAGACTCTACTTATTAGAACTTTGGAGAGCACAGCATGGCAATGAAAACTGATATTCTTTCAATTCTCCCCAGCATGGGACATTCTCTAGACTGGATTATGCATTTATCCACTCAGAACAGATTGAGAAATTTGGGATGACACATTACTTGGATCGAACTGTATCAGAATGTGTCTCACTCGCAGAAATGGTGCTGAACAAAAGTGTATGTGGCGCCTGTGCCGCTTTGTCATCTGCAACCTTGAGAGCTTTTAGTTCAGGCATTTAAAGAGATGAGACAGGAACTCTTTGCCGTAAATACAAGTACAGTGTAAACAGCCAGGATACTCTAGGAGGCTTTCAAGGTCACCATACAAGGGAAATGCAATGCCACATCTTTCAGGGTGCGCAAGTCCTTGAAAGACACCATCATGGCACTAAAGCGACAGTTTGCAGACATTGACAGACAGGCCACCATACAGCAGAGGTATGGGACACATGACACAGGTTACATGGGGAGCCTGGGACACCCTTGGGAAACATGATTACAAGAAATACACAGAAACACTACACACAAGCATGGAGAGGACCCTGGTAGGCTCTTAGCTTGGCTAATTAACAGGTAGAGGGGTGGTAACGCTGTGGCATCTCTCAAAAGTGCACATGGGGTATCTCTGACTACCTAAGAAGCTTTCTTGCCTGATTCACAGAATTTTATAAACTATTGTATGTACAAATGGGCCAGGATGATGAGGCAAGGATTGCAGCCATTTCTGATGAAGTACACATCCCTAAAGTACTGAATGCCACACTTGACAAATTAGACATCAGATGGACGATCAAACACATGAATATTAGGAAGACACCAAGAATGGATGGGCTTAGGCCCATATTTATACTTTTGTAGCGCCACATTTGCGCCACTTTTTGATGCAAAATACTGCAAACTTACAAAATACAATTGTATTTTGAAAGTTTGCACCACTTTTGCATCAAAAAATTATGCAAATGCAGCGCTAAAAAAGTATAAATATGAGCCTTAGTGTCAAGTTTTACCAGACATAGGCAGACCTCCTATGGGAACCACTGCTGGTATGGTACCAGCATCCCTGAGGTAGGCCAAAATCATAGTTCTTCCTGAACCAGGTAGGGACCTCACAGATTGTAAATCTTACCTCCCTCTAGCAATTATTGATGTGGATGCAAAACTATTGGAGAAAATATTGGTTAACTGTCTCTCTAAAGTGGCTGATGGTGGTCATACACATGGATTAATAAGGGTTTGTCAGCGGCCGTACCACCACCACCAATATTCTGAAGGCCTTCCTTATTACAGAACATGCAAACAAAGGGATGGCGTCCTGTGCAGTGACCGGTTTGGATGCCCACAAGGCATTTGATACTGTTGACTGGGCGTTTATGAAGCAAGCACTGCGCAGGTATGATCTGGGTATGGATTACTTAAAGTGGGTAACATTGCTATACACGAACTGCAGAACCAGAGTGAAGGTAGGCCACAGAATCTCAGGCGACTGGCAAGTAGAGAGGGGTACTTGGTAGAGGTGCTCCCTCTCACTGCTGATATTCGCTGTGGCTATTGAACCACTGGCCCAAATCATACACTCCAGACATGAAGAAGCCGGGACCCTGGTGGGAGGTAAAAGGGAGGTTATCTTACTCTATGCGGATAACATATTGTTGACTGTGAGAAACCCAACAAACACATGGAACACAATACACAACACAATTAGAGAGTTCGGGCCCACTCAGGGTTCAGGTTGGGTGCAGCGCTTCAAGACCCTCATGGGTGATTTGCTGCTCTCTATAAATGTTAGATTGATAAGACAGTCTTATATTCCATCCAGATGACAAAACCCACGGAGATGAATTTAGCGAGAATAATTGTACATATAACCAGTTTTAAGTATCTGGGGATCAGCCTAAGCTCAGACATGTATGAAAACTACACCTTCAAATGTGGGAGTACTCCTAGAAAGTCTAAAAAGGAATGTATGAAAGTGGCTGTGATTCCCAATGTCCCCGATGGACGAATAGCAATAAACAAGATGATAATGCTCCTGAGGGTGCTCTATGTGCTACAGCACATGCCAATGTGCATCATGAGTCCTGCTTCCATAGGCTGGATGAGCTGCTCTGGCTGTAATACAGGGGACACAGGAGAGCGCGGAGCAGCTTGGAGGTTCTGGGGCTCCCATGTGATAGCAGGGGATTAAGGGCATTTAACTTTAGGGTATATTATTGGAAGGTCCTGTCCAACACACAATACCGTGGGTTCAGGGAGGGGGAAATTATAGCCCGATTGACCTGGACCTGAAAGATCTTGGCGATACCCCTAGCAATGTGTAAATAGATAGACTGTACTGGAAGAGGTCCGGACACTATTAACCATTTGGCAACACACTAGGAGGTGGGAAAAGGAGGAATATATCTACTAAGAGCTGTTGTTTCCCTGGAGTACAGCCATAAGCCCCTCAATACCACTGCACCTGAGGCACAGCAGAGAGGGCAGCGGCCCTTACAGTTTGGGAATTTTGTATGCATCTGGAAGAATGCTGGGATATGCAGACTTCGGCAGCCAATTGAGAAGTCAAGGGCGGCTGCTTTCTTGCTTATGAAGGGTAGACTGAGACTATAAGGAAGGCTTGGCCGGGGTTCCTACGCATATACTACACCGGACAATGTCAGACATGAGGGAAGAATGTAGGCTTATTTCTCGCCTGTTTTCCCTTCTTTTTCCGCGCACAGCTATCTGCATTGTGTCACTAAAAACACTGTGGGAGGTTGGCTAATGTATGCATCCTGACCAAGCAGGAACCACAATCCTAGTCAACTACACACCTTAAATTAACCTGTGCTCATTCTCCGGTAGCTTGGCACAGAACAGGTATGCTAAACTTAGAAGGACAATGAGTAAAGTATTTGTGAAACACTTTAAACATTAAAACAGTAAAAATACCCCACAAAAATAATACACACCAAGTTAGAAACATAGAGCTCCATTTATGAACAAAACAAAACCAAAATGACAAACATCCAATCAGTAGAAGTCAAGATAGGAATTTTTAAAGAATGTCTGCAAATATAGGGTCGTATTTATAGGTCCCTAATGCTGTATTTACAAGGGGTTAAGCCACTTTTTGTGGCTTAGCAATGTGCATGGAAGGGGTGTGCAATGGGTGCTGCTGTGGGCATGCCACAGTAACACCCATTGCATTTTGACGCTGCCTAAGATTTATGAAATTTTGTAAACCTGAGGCAGCGCCAAAATCTAAAGCCACCCACAGGGTTGGCATTACCAGGTTGCAATGAGGAGTCCTCATTTTTTGCTTTTTATATGCATGCAGCAGAATGCAGAAATTATTGTTTATGTGCAGGAATGTGTGGAAAGTGTGGAAAGGGACACCTTTCCGCACATAAACAATCACACCCCTCAACACAGACATCCTTGCACGATGGTGCAAGGATCCCTGCATTGGCGCTGGCAGCTAAATTTAGCACCAGCGCAGGGGGAAACGCAGGGGTGCGCTGTATTCCCTTAAATACAGTGCATCTCTGCATTACTAAAGTGATGCAGCGCGGCGCTGCCAATTTTGGCACAGAACCGCCCTGCACCACTTTTCTTTAAATCTGGCCCACAGTGCTTAGAAACAGAAAGCACCAACTGGGGCTATCTGATCACTCTAGATTGGGCCAAATCTGAAAAGTCAATCTCTCCTCTATGGAGCATGGATCAGATACAGTGACCAACCATGTCCTGCTTAAACTGTACCTTTGGTTGGAGGATGCGTCGCAGTCGAAGATCTGGTGAACGGAGCCGAGGAGGTGATACACAGGCAATTCGTCAGAACTGAACTACACAGTTGGAGATGCCTTGCCGGTGAAACCTTGGTGATAAAGATGATGCATTGTCATCGAGCTGCGCAGCCCGAGAGGGTGATTCGTCAGTTCCGAGCCACACAGTTAGTGCTGTGTTGTCCTCGTCCTCAGTGGTCATGGCGATGCATTGGAGTTTAGGAGAGATGCGGTGGTTCCAAGCAGTGCAATGATGATGATGCAGGGGTCTTTGATAATAACAGCTGCAGAACCCACTTCCAAGGGCCCAGGACTGAATTGGCACCACTTGGAAGGGCAGGACTCACAGTTGGCAGAATTCAGAGGCTGTAGCAGGGGTGAGTGAAGTCTTTGATGTCCCTGAGACTTCAGAACAGGAGGCAAGCCTGCAAGCCCTGTGCAGGTCCATTCCTTTTCACACCCAGGCACAAAAGGCATCAGGCAGCAGGGCAGGCACAACAGTAGTTCAGCAAAGTCCAGCAGAGTGACAGTCCCTTTAGCAGCACAGTAGTCTTTCTTCCAGACAGAATGTCCTCTCGTTCAGAAGTGCACTGATCTGGTGGGGTCAAACATCCAGTTCTTATACCCAGTGGTGCCTTTGAAGTGGGGGTGACTTCAAAGAGAGGCCTTCGATGTGCACAAAGTCTCTGCCCATCCTACTCTGGCACCAGACACACTACAGGGGGCTATGCAGCCCTTTGTGAGGGTTCAGGACGCAGCCTGTCTATGTGTAAGAGTCATCTACTCCCTCCCACCCTCCCTAGGATAGACCATCAACTAACAGATGCCCACTCAGTCACACCTATGCTCTTTTTGTGTGGGACTGTCTGGAGAGATTGGACAAGAGCCCAGTTGTCACCCACCTAGACATGTATTAAGAGACAGGCAGAAGGCACTAGATGATTTTACGTAAGAACATGCCAACTTTCTAAAAGTAAAAAGAACAGATGATGGACAGAATGCTGAACAATGCAAACTTTCATCCCCAGTCACAACGATCTGGGTTTAATCTATTGTTTATTTTGCTCACCATGCCACCCCAGTTTGGACCCAGCCATATGCAAATCAGCCTTGACCTGTTCCACATGGCAGCAGTCCAGCCCGAACTGGCAAGCCAAGACCCAACCTAAATCTTTATAAAGCATTTGCTTCAGGACATCATCACCGTGGTGAAACTCACTGATGCTATGAGGTGGACTGTTTGCATTGGGCCCTTTCACAAAAGCCTCATTCTGGGGACTGCTTCTAAAAATGATTGCCAATGTTCACCGTTTTAAGAATTAGAATGAAATGCTGAATGTAATATGAAGCCTAGATCAGGTATACTTTGAGTTCAATCATTTCATGGTGTTTCCAGATTACCCTTGACAAGTGCAAATGCTAAAACACAAACAACCATTAATGGACTTTTACTAAGTGCTCCTGTTCTCAATAAAAACTTAAAGTGATATTTCAGTCCAAATCTTTCTTCCTCGAATCTCCAGAGACAAGCTTGGAATGGGTAAATGAAAGACAGTGCACACGCCTGACACCAAATGCCTCTCTAGGCTTCTAGCATATGATGAAATCTACAGGATCCATAATGACTGAGAGGCAGGTGTGGGGATTCTGGTAAGAGGAGTTGCTTGAAAACAGACACACAGGCATTCCCATGAAGACCTAAAATCCGGTAAGCTTCCCTCACAGCATCCATCAACTCTGACTCCACCTTATTACCAGAGGTTTTTCATAGGCTCCTTAAAATTAATCTTGCATTGCACCTTGACACTGACTACTCCTGCTTCTGAATGATCCAGCTGTTAAGGAGATGGTCACCTGAGGCACTCCTACAGGACTGCAAATCACACTCTCTTGCCATTCAGAATGGTGCATGATCTTAATCACAATTACCATTTTGCTCCTTCTAATAAACTCCTCCTCAAACAAGATCCTGAATGTGCTGTGGCATATTTGTCCTAAGATACATGACCTGCTTTTGCACAACATACCATGTTTGTTTCTACTCATGAGTCCATTTCTTCTTGTGCTGTGGGGTATTGGTATGCATGTCATCCTGGCGCTGTTGCCTTACTTGTTGAAGTAGACAGAAAATAAATACTTCAGTTTAGAAATGTACAGCATTACCTATAGGTTCTACTCCTGGCCCTATCTAATGATCTATTTCACAATGCAATGGAAAAGTCTCTTTTCCATAATCTATCCTATAACTCCAGTGCTCTGATTGATATGATCAGACAGGATGGGCCTACCTTAAAGAAGCTAAACAATACTCCCCCCACACACTACTGTTTCAAGAGACTGATTCTGATGACTCCTTTTGCCCTTTCCTGTGGAGATATGGGTTTATACATACTTTCCACAGTAGGTTTACTTAAAGATCCTGTAGAGTAGCACTTCTTCTCCATCAAAACTCTCCTTTTTAGACACAGTGCTTAAAATATGAAACACATGGGCAATAGCACATGGTCTTTAGCTCTCCTGAACATACCTGAATGTTTATCCCCACCCTCAGTGTCTGTATCCATCCTCTCTGCCTGAGGACAATTTTGTTTGACACCACACCAAACTCTATGTTTGTGGCTGGAGACTTTATTGGTATCATCCCCTGGGAACTGGACAGTACTGTCCAAGGCCCATGGCTTGAATGGGGTGTACCTGCGGGTGAATTTGCTAGCTCCCTAAAGCTTATAGACAATTGATGCTTGGTGCGCCCCACCTTCAGGAGCTACATCTTCTTTCCTAATGCTCAAAAGTCCATCTGCAGAAAGGATACCGTTTCCCCGCATTCCTTCTCATGGTAATTCTAAGCACTACCCAGTGAAACATTCTTTGGGTGATAGATCAGTCCAGAATGGCACTATGTGGTGGTTGAATGCCTGGTGGACCACAGATGAAAGCTTTCCCTCTTATATCTCTGAAAAAAACAGAATCCTTCTTTCAAAGTAATGTGGGCTATGTAGATTCTCAGGTCACCTTATGGGAGACATTAAAAAATGTGATCTGAGGGAAGGCAATGAGTTTCATATCTCAGCTTAAATAGAATACTAGAAAAGTAATTGCTATCTATGAGACACCCTCCTTCTAATTTTCATGCAAACACAGGTGATCTTGTGATTATGAAACACTGCTTGCCTTGGAATGAGCCTATTTCTTGTTCAGACAACACTCAAGTGAACAGACAAAACAAATGGTTCGCATCTCAGAGTAATTTTTATGACTGCAGGGACAAGTGGGCAAATCTACAATGGTTACATTACTGTGATAAAAATGTTCATTCATGTAATAGAAATATGCTTGCACATTAGAGTGTCGCGTAGGCTCTTGTTATTCTAATGAGACTCCTGGATTTTGAGCGGCAGAATCGCCTGCGGTGTGGGAGACTAAGGGGGTGATTCTGATTCTGGCGGAGGCCGCCCGCCAGAATTCCACCCCCATTATACCGCTCCGCGGTCAGAAGACCGCGGAGGGTATTATGAGTTTTTCCCTGGGCTGGCGGGCGGTCTCCAAAAGACCGCCCGCCAGCCCAGGGAAAAACTCCCTTCCCACGAGGATGCCGGCTCGTAATCGAGCCGGCGGAGTGGGAAGGTGCGACGGGTGCAGTGGCACCCGTCGCGTATTTCAGTGTCTGCAAGGCAGACACTGAAATACTTTGCGGGGCCCTCTTACGGGGGCCCCTGCCGTGCCCATGCCATTGGCATGGGCACAGCAGGGGCCCCCAGGGGCCCCGCGACCCCCCCTACCGCCATCCTGTTCATGGCGGCTTTCCCGCCATGAACAGGATGGCGGTAGGGGGGGTCAGAATCCTCATGGCTGCGGAGCGCGCTCCGCAGCCATGGAGGATTCAAACGAGCAGCGGAAAGTCAGCGGGAGACCGCTGACTTTCCGCTTCTGACCGCGGCTGAACCGCCGCGGTCAGAATGCTCGTTGGAGCACCGGCAGCCTGTTGGCGGTGCTCCCGTGGTCGGTGGCCCTGGCGGCCACCGGCCGCCAGGGTCAGAATGACCCCCTAAGTCTAACCCACTGCCGGTGACACCTGTCGCTCCAATCCGGGTTTTGCTCCGGCTAACTAGCAGTGCCTCTTCTCTACCCAAGGATAGGGATGACTGGGCAGCCGAGCGCATGACATACTTGGCTTCTCAGGGAAGTCGTGGTCACTCAGGTCTTATCCGTTTCTCTCATTTACAATTCAGTCTCATATATAAATGACAAACAGAGGCAGTATATGTTTCAATAATGAGTTTAATAAAACAACTGCATCTTAGATAGCAAAGCGTGAGCTGCAATAACCAACAAAACATGACAGTGTTAAAATTGTGACGAGAAGAGTGAAGCATAAAATCAGCGCTATCATATGGTCACTATAATCAATAGACTAGCTCCTGCCTAGGCTATGATAGAGCACAGCATGTTAAGCTCTAATTCTGCCCTTCAGGTTCCCCTGGGAAGACATCAACTCCCATACTTGAGCAAAGGCCTGCAGTCTGCGTTAGCATCTGTAGCGAAGCATTCAGCAATCAGCATACAGTCGTGGTTCCCTGACTGGAATCTCCCTCTAAAGTGTAAGGGACAAGGAAGTGATTTTATAATAACACAGCTGATGTTCTTGAGAAAACGTCCCTACATAAGGATGTGTGTTTTCTACGAATGTTGGAGACTAAACTTATACCACGTTCACCAGCAATGTACCGTGCTGTAGCCTTGGAAGAAGCACAGAGTGATCAAGAATGTCTTGTTTGAGAACAGAGTGCTGGCCTAGGCAAAAACAGTTAGATAAACGGAAAATAAAACAACGCTGTAAAAATGGTTATTGTAACAATAATAAGACGAAGCTGAATAAAATATATCTAGGTTAAAGTGCACAGCGGCCTAGTGTGTTAAATTAACATCATGGAGCTATAACTAAAATGGCTAAACAACAAGAGCTTTCCTCAGTTACTGCCACTCAGTGACTGAAATTCTTATCTCTTTTTATGCATACCTTTATTGTAAAAAAACAGAGTGAGACCTTTTCATCAGTGTCCAGCTATAATCCTCACTATTCACAGTGAATCAACCTTGTACTTTCTACAGACTAAGTCAATGATGTCATCTCCCATCTTTCCTTTGGCAAATTTCTGGGCCTAAGGTATTGCCTCTTAAGATCAGACTCTATCTCTGGACATGAGGGTGTCTATCATCATAGTCTTGCTGACATCCTGTAAACCCATAAATCATTGAGCTTCATATTTACATATGTCATACAATCAAGAGTACAAGCTCCTTGCACCAGTTCTCACCAATTTCTTACTTCTGAGCATCAAGGCTTTAGTCTATGCCAACCAGAGTGGTTTCTTGTCTGGTAGAATCACTCCTCATAAAAGCAGGCATTTCCATAGCACACTTGCTCTTTACTGTCACCTGATGGACCACTGACAGACTCACCTATACACTTTCAGTAGGCCTTTGACTCAGTGGGCTGGGCATAACTCTTGTCCATCATTTTGAAAATAGGTTTTGGACCTCAGTTCTGTGTTTATATCTGACATCTTTACATAGGCCAATTGCTGGGATATGTGCTTACGGCATCTTGCTCCTCCACAAGAAGCAGTTATCCTCCCCATACCCCCTTATTCTTTTCCTTTGAGTTTAAGCCTCTTGCACAGCAATTAAGGACAGATTCAGATTTTCTGTGCATGGCCATAATTAAGACGCATGTTTCACTTTATGCTGATAAACTTGTCATATTACTGAGTCATCCTCTAGAGCAGAGGTCTTCAAACTGGGGGGCGGGCCCCCCTTGGGGGGCCTTAAGTGATCCCAGGGGGGGCGCCAAACTCTGGCAAAAAGAAATATTATACAGATAATATGCCTTTGTTTTAAGCAGAAGCATGTTATTGCAGTTTTAAAAAGGTAACAGTACTTAACTGCATTGTTTAAATAGGTTTAGACATATTTAAACAGTGCCATCTTTCTAAAATAATTGTGAAAAATTCTGAGGGGGGGCCCCAAAGATTTTTATTTTTCAACTGGGGGGGCGCGGCATTAAAAAGTTTGAAGACCTCTGCTCTAGAGTGATGCAGCTTCTGAACGACTTTAGTCTGTTTTCTGGCCTGATAGTCAATTGGTCCAAATTAGTCCTCTTCCCAGGTTAATCAATTGATCCAAATAAGTCCTTTCCCCACCTTGTGGTGAAACAGAGGGAGTGCTTTGGCATTCTGATCTCAAGATGCAATCTAATAAGTTCACATGCTTGGTCATCTGTATTGTAGATTCTGCCTTTCAATGCTGGACTGGGAATATCAATCCCCTCCTTGACTCATTCCACCAAGCACTCATTTACTTGTCCCCACTCCCACTGTGCCTGAGGGGTGCCTTGCCTCCGCAAATATAATTTTTTTTTATAATCTTCAAAACTCGCCACTTTGCATCTCTCTATCAATTTTCTGCACCTTCAATACCCTTCTTCGAAGCTTCTTATGGAAGGTGGTACTCCAAAAGTCTCCATGGATAAATGTTCTAAGTTTTCCTATGATAGTTGGCATGGTATTTTAGAAAAAGTTGCATATTATTTCACCTCCCATCTTCCATTTATTAATTATTTCTCTTTGGTCCTCAAACAGATCCTGATTACCTCACGAAGAGACAGTCATTTGTTGGCTGCTCACCCCTGCATTAATTTTATTAAATAAACTCTCTCTGAGTCATCCTTAGCCACCAAACTAATATTTTATGTATGCAAGATTCAGGGCAAATGATTCAAGGAGAATGTAAACTATTTGGGAAACACCTTTAAGGGTAGGGATGTGACTGGCCCAGGTTGCCTCCCTCCAGGCCTTCTCAGGTTGGGACCTCTTTAGCACTTCTTAGTTGAAGGATGTTTTCTCACAATCATTTTCTGATTTGCAAACAACTTAGACATTCACAAAACCCAGTTATTTCATTACCCCCTTATCTAAAAGACACTGGGCAAATGGCAGTGTTCAACTCACTTAAAGACTCACGATGGGTGCCATGAAGGACAAGAAGAACTCCTGAATTTACTTATCCTTGGTTATTAACTCCCCAGGCTCATTCTCAAATTGTGGATAACACTGGAGAGTAGTGTGGGCATCTAATAAGGGGAGGACTGTAAGTTTCTCTTATATCCCTGAGAAGAGTCCAAATCTGCCCAATACTGCATAATTCAATCAATCAATCAATCAGTTTGTAAAGCACAACTACTCACCCCTGAGGGTCTCAAGATGGCTATTCAATGACCACTATAGCATTAATTTGTCCTCATTACCACTTCTGCAAAATGGGACAAGATTCTTCTCAAAGCATGCCTAAAGTGTCATACTGCTATTGCTCAATACCAAAATTGTATGAGACAAAACTATTGTACTTGGAGCAATTGTGCCCCACAAACAAAGGGGGATGGGGCAAAGGTCCCTAGGGCCTAACTGGAATCTAGTGTTTCTGGTTGGGGAAGCCTCACCCACATTTTGTTGCACGCTTCATGATAGATATTCTCACCACACCATGGTAAGATGGTACTACCAAGGCAGACTCAACCCCATGAATGAGGGAGTTCTTGATAAGAAATATTTTCCTGGATAATTCAGGGATCCAGAAATTAGAAATACAAATACCTTAGGGTAAGCATGAAGGATATCCCTTGAGCATTAGGTACTCCAGGTATGGTGAAAAAATATCTAGGAATCTTACAGGTACCATGCCCTTCACACCCACTAATTTTCCAGCATGTTTCTGCTAATTTGGCACTTATGTAGAGGTCAAGGACATTCATCAGGACTGGGGATCCCTACATAGTTCCACATAACTTAATGCAGGTGATATAGGGATTTTCTACCTTCGCCTAATGAACTGTATATATCCTACTGAGGGTGATGCTTATCATCATGGTCTACTTTCAAGGGTGGTGGCTCCTGTAGTCACACAGTCATCAAAGAGTGTCACCGTGAATGCATCTATTGTTCCCCTGGAGCCATTGCTACCTTTCTTCATGCCACTTGTGGGTTTCCTCAATGTGTTAGCTTAGGTATTTGGTTGTCTAATCCTGAGTACCGCACAGATAACTGTTTTTGATGACTTAGACGCTGACCAATATATAAAGACCTTTATACACTGGGGATTGGTGTTAGCACAAAGCTACAGTCCAGCAGAAGAGAATCACAAACCATCTTTCCCTCTGTGGGTGCAAGCAGTGCAAGAAAAGATCCATTATTCTTAAGAATGCTATATATAAAGCACAGTAATGTCCCCAAGAACACAGTGAGATCTGTTACCCTTGGGAGGACTCTTTCTCTCTGGACTAACACTCTGGGTGTAATTAGGAGTTCGGCGGATGGGATGACCCGCCTGCCAAACTTTCGACTGGGAGGCTGCTGCCATACTGGCTACCTCCCTGCCGGACACATTATAACTTTCCCTCTGGGCTGACGGGCAGAGACCAAGGTTTCTGCCCATCAGCCCAGCAGGAAAGTGGCAGCAGCATTGTTGCTGGCTTGTAATCGAGCCGGCAGAAATGCTGCCGCCGCAGGGGGCCCAAACACCCTCGCAATGCTCACTGTCTGCATAGCATAGCAGACAGTGAACATTGCGAGGGTGCTGTACAGGTGGACCCCTGCACCTGTTTTCCACCAGCCTTTTCATGGTGCTGATACTGCCATTTAAAGGCTGGCAGAGAACCAGGTTCTAATCAGCAGGGCAGTGCAGTATGAGCCGCCCTGGCTGATTTTGATCTCTGCCACCGTCAGCCCGTCGGGATCATCAATCCCAGCGGAGATGGTGGTACCCTGGAAGTGTGACCGCCAGGGTCGTAATATGGCAGCCGGACTGCCTGACCACCACCGCAAGGTTGGCGGTCTCAAGACTGCAAATCTCAAAATGAGGCCGTCTGTGTTGGTGGGACTTCTGATGATAGTTCTTCTCGTACTACATATTCATGTTCATTGTGCTTACTGAGGAGCCTGTATTAGCCATCAAATTTCAGTTGACGCTATTACTTTATTTGAAATGCTGATAAATATGTTTATATAATTTGAACTTACACATTACAATTTTATATTAGGAATAGTGACTAAAAACTTTAGAAGATAGCTGATTACAACTGATGAAACTGCTACAATTTCTGAAATCAGACAGTTATGAAGTGGTCTAGAAAAAATAAAACTTGCATTTAATACCTATGTGGGATTACACATTATTCGTGAATTGAAGGCCACGAAACCCAAATCCATGAAGAAAGAAGAAACATAACCATTATTTAGTAAGCTTGTAAAAAAAGCAAAGACGTGGGTGACAATAGAGTAGTGAGGACATCTTATGGTATATATTAAAATTGTAACCAAAAAAATCATAAGGAATGTGTATGAAACTGCAGAAATAAATATTGTCTTTAGAAAGGATTTGCAGGGCAAAATGCACATGCTTGGAAGAATTTTTGGGAGGGGTTCTGAAATGTAAAATATACTTTAAAAGGTTAAAGCTTGGGAGACAAGACGTCCAGGGGTGGGGTAGGCTGTGAATAAGGGGACTGATTCATAAAGGAAACAACATTTTTGAATAATTTACATTTTGCCTATGTATACTACCTATTACTACTTATTACTATCAACAGTTTTCAAGTATAATTTACAACTAAATAGTAGCAGGCCAGCTTCATCCATGGACAACCACTGGTACTTTAACACCCTCCTACAGAAAATAACAGAGCTAGGGACCCCATAGGAAATAATGTAAATTAAGCTAACATATGTAATATGGTTATACATGTAAACAAATATAATTTAAGCTTACAAATATATAAATATGTATTATTTATTCATAAAATATGTAACACCCTATTGTGAATGGAAAAATTAATGCAACAATATTTTTATTAATTAATTTTAATACATGTTCTACATCACCTTTAATAAATATGAATGCATAATAGTTTTTTTTCTTTAGGAGGAAATCTGTTTTTTAATTTTAAACTTTGTAAAAATTGCAAAATATCAGTGCTACGGCATCTTGTTATATATGTTAAATAATTTATTATAATAATAAGTAAATAAAATGAATTTAAATTAATATTTTACACATTTTTAATATTTACTTTTGAGGTAGTTAAGCTTTTTTTTATTTCTACCCATACTCCACCCGGACTGCAGTGTCTCCCTATGGTTAAATATGGGACATTTTCTATTTGTACACCATGTTTTAGCCAAATGTACACTGTACACAGGGAAATAAGTTGGACACTTTTTTGACGTGCAAAAAATAGGAAAGAGGGAATGACAAAGAAATTTGGGGAGAAAATTGAGCATTCTTTGGGCTACCAGGACTACAGAGTCCATAATCCTGTTCCTGCAAGGAGGCGGGGGAGCTACTTCAGCCACGGATGAGCATATAAATCACCACTTGCTGCCCGTGGTGCAGGACACATTCTCTGGGCTACCATGATTAAAGACCCCATAAGTCTGTTGCTGCAAGGAAATGGGGGAGCTTTCTCAGTGCGGGCGGGCTCATAAATTACAGCTGCTGTCTGTGGCACAGGACGCATGCGGAACATGAGCACGAAGTGGCTGGGTGACGCCTAGGACAAGAGTGGGTCTGTCTTTGCCCATCATCACCTGGCAGAGGCTGGGCTGCAGCACCCCTCTTTGTCCCTGTGATTCCCACATCGGCATGTATTCTCCTTTTATTTCTTCTGGTTGACCACATCATTAACTGCTTTTTTTAAATGGGAAAAGCAAAGGCTGTAACAAGTCAGTTCCTTCTGACTAGAGACTCAACACTTGATAGATTCTTGGCACCAGCAGTGGGGGTTATATCCAAAGAAACTGAGCTCGATGAGCAACATCTCTCCTCCTCAAAAATGTTCCTTCATCCTTTGTCTACATTATTGTTACAGCAAAAGTCCAACCCAATTTACTCCATATGAGTTATGCCCTTGCTCTCGTTGACGTCATTGTGCTAGCTCCTGAGCCCATTGTTGAATTGTAATTGTATTTGTTTTAGCGCTTACTACCCCTGATGAGGCATTGAATCATTATTATGGCGAGTAGCACACTACTCTGGAGCCCAAGAGTAATTAGTGGTGGATTAGTATAGGGAAATATGAGTACAGTATTCATATTAGTATGAGTTAATTGGAGCGGGGGATATGTGAGTTTGTTAGTTGGATTGACTAGATTAATGGAGGGATAGTGGAGGGAAGAATCCAGAAGTGGCTTGGAATGAGTAAAGGACATATGGAATGGGTCTGTGGAAAGGGGTCAGGGAAATCATAGTAGTAGGAGGGGTTTAGGACGAGTCAAAGGTGAGATAAATGAGGGAGAATTTAGTAGGGTTGTTTGGGAGATCATAGTAGTAAACTGAGATTTGGGGTGAGCTAGATGCAGTAGAGGAGGAAAAAGCTTAGGCATGGTCATTTTGGAGAACAAAGTAGTAGAATGGGTTTGATCCCTTGACAATTGCTCTTCCCAGGACACTGTGCGTTCTCCTGAGTTGGGCCCTGCAGCAAAACATTGGAAAAGACTATCCAAAACTAAAGAGTGTGTGAACTTCACTGGTACTGTCTCACTGATGAATGACCATTTGGGTCTGGATTGTGTTGTGGGGCTGACTAGGCTGAGACAATTTTTGCAAAACTTAGCATCATTTTAGATCACAAACTCACTTAGTTTAAAGATTGGCTATGTACTATTGAGCTTTAGCTTAAAAATTTGTCTGGGACTAATGCCATTACAGCTTGTAGAATTGTCCTAGGAGTGGCTCAGGAGTATGCAAATAAGGATACTAATGCTGGGTCTGTCCTTTATTTTCCAAGTCTATTTGTCATCATAAGACTTCACAAGAGGCAGGTGGTCCTCAGGGGGTGCCTACTGCTTTGTTGGGGGCGGGCAGGGATGTACAGGATTGCTCTTCCCTATATTCAGTTGTGGTCCCACCACGAGCACCAGAGGAAGGATTACCAACTATACATTTACCATCTGCATCTTGTCCATACATTGTAGTTTTGGAAAATGGTCTGACATTAACATTTGAGTCCACTTACCCGGTTAAAAATAAGGTTATCAATTGGCTTAGTAGTAACTTTAGGTTTAACACCAGCTTTTTCAAGGACATCATAATGATACGAACATTTAGGTTGGTGGGCCCTCGCTCAACATTCTTTGAAGGTGACAAGGTTATTGTTAAATTCATTCTCCAAATAGTGGTGGATAGCTTGATCCATCAGGCCAAAACGGGCTTGATTAAGCCAGTAACAATTAAGCTCTTTTCCTATCATTTTTACAAGCATTTGAAGCAAGACATTGGTGGTTAGAACCCTTTTGAATCAGGTCCATCCAAACTGGCCACTGCAGCTGGGAGTATAACTAACCATTTTTATGTTCTCTTGAACTTGGTGGATTTTGATTGACAAATGGGGCCAACACACAATATAGGTCTGTTGTGCTATGTGCCCCTTAACCAGCCTGTTCAATCAAATCCCTTGATAGATGTTGCTAATTTGTTGATCGAATCATCATTAAATCCGGAGAGGAGGGGACTAATTGTTAATTCTGCAGGCAATCCAATATTAGGCAGCTCGAATGGTGTAAAATTTGTCTGCTGGAATATAGCAGGAGTCAAGACCAAATTAGGGTACCTGAAGGGTTGGATATCTTGGCCCTTATTAGGAACCTGGCGGTCTCATGACTGACAGATTCAAGGTGGCAGTCAGACTGCCGCCAAAGGGGGGTTCAAGCACGATAATAGGACTGCGGAGGTCATGCCACGGTCAGACCGCCAGCACCGTCAGGATTAGTCGTCGCAGTGGTCTGGAGGTCATAGCAGTCCTACTCTGCCAGGGCATTGCTGCAAGCAGCGCTGCCCTGGGGATTACGACTTCATTCTACATAAGCGATTTCATGGTGGTAGCATCACCATAAAAAGGCTGGCAGAGAACGGGTGCAGGGGGCCCAAAGGGGCCACTGCTCTGCCCATGCAAGGGCCCCCCTGGCCAGCACTATTAGTGAACATTGCGATAGGTGCCGGTGCACCCTACACACTACAGCATTGCTACCGGCTCTATTACAAGCCCGAGACAATGCTGTAGGAGGTTTCCCACTAGGCCAGTGGGCAGAAACTGAGGTCCGGCCCGTAGACCCAGCGGGAAACTCGTAATGGGGCAGACAGGGAGGCAGCCACAATGGCGGCAGCCTCCCCATCAGAATTTCTGCAAATGGGCTTTTCCGTCTGCCAAAATCATATTGAGGCCCATTAGGTGTGTATGATATACTTTGGCAGGAGGAACCAAGGGCTGAAGGTGAGGTATTTAGTGATGGATTTGTGAGCTACACTAAATATGCCTTTCTGTCTCCTTCAGGCTTGGCTAGAGCGGGGCTATTAGAATGGTTGAAGGTGATCCTTGATTGTGTTATAAGGGTGAATGACACAGATAATGGAAAATTCCAGGCCTTCTATTTAGAATGGGAATCCAATTTTCTATTGATAATTAATTTTTTAAATAATGATTTCTCTGCTCACAACAATACTAATTTTAGATACCTTTTTTCTTTTATGATCTTTTTTTATAAATCCCTTCTTTCTTTTCATTTGAATGTGCTTTGGAGGCATGAGTGATGCACTTTAGATATAAAGTCCATGACCATTGGGGCACACCAGGCAGCTCTCTCACTCCCTAAATTCCCGATTAACAGATAATTTTGTTTGGATGAGGGAATGACTGCAATTAATATGAATCTACCTAATAAATGCCCAGGCACAGATGGCGTGCTTTTTGAGCTCTACAAGGGAAATACTGAATTTTGTGTGATGCTTTTAGAAAACCTATTTAACAGTGCTTGTTAGGTACGTCATCCCAGGTCGTGGCAGACAGTGATAATAGTCGCTGTTTTTAAAAAGGGGAATCGGCAGGAGCCATTTTGTTATCATCAAATTTCCTTGCTGGACTCCTCTCTAAAAATAGTAGGTTGAGTTGTTTTGGACAGGTGGTTAACCTGAACATCAGACTGTAAAATGTTGTCAAAGATACCGTATGGACTCCTCGCAGGGCTTGGAGCAAAAGAACAATGTCTCAACTTACATCTTTTAATTGATAAGTGTAAAGTGGCCTAGAGTAGATCTCTCAATCTCACCTT
This sequence comes from Pleurodeles waltl, assembly GCF_031143425.1. Lineage (NCBI taxonomy): Eukaryota > Metazoa > Chordata > Amphibia > Caudata > Salamandridae > Pleurodeles > Pleurodeles waltl. Next base: position 1,211,412,834 of record NC_090447.1, on the reverse strand, counting down.
TATAGATATCCCAATTGCATTTGATTGTGTTAATAGGTAGAAGCTTTGGGCTCTTTTGACATCTTTGAGGTGGAGTAGGAATTAGGCCACTTCTTACAAACAGTGCATTTTGATCTTTCTGTGTAATATAGCAACATCGGTGTTCTGGGATTCTAATATGGCTGCCATTGTTGGACAGGCAGTCAGTGCTCCAGTGGTTCAAACAAACACCACATAGTCACATGACGGTGTTGGTGCCTTAAAGACAGGCACAACATGTTATGGGGAAGTTGACGTTCGCGTTTTGGAATCAAGTTGGGATGAGACCACCAGAGGAGTGGCTGGAGAGGATGGAAAGACTTGGAAGGAGTGCGAGGAAGGAAGATCTTGGCAGGACAGTGTGGTGAGCAGGTGTCAAGAGGTACCCTTCAGGCCTTCAGGAGGAGTACAGCGAGGCCCCAGGAGCAGGGGAACCAACAGAGGAGACCGGACAACTCAAGGAGCAGAGAGATGACTACAGCAGCTCTATCCCTGAGTCCAGCAGTCCCAGAGAGGAGGCAGACACTAGGAACCCAGACACCACAATCCCGGAGGATTGTGATCCCAAGAAAGTATCTTTCTTTAATGTATTGACTTTCCAAAGATGGTGGGTTGGGCTGCAAACCAGCGCAGGGAAGCACGTGGCTAAAAATCATAATGTGGCTGAGGGAGACCTGTCTGGGGGGAAGCACTCCTTAAAGTGACAAGCCATTAAGAGAAAAAAAAAGATGTGCATAATGGTGAAGGGCACTGAGTTTTGCATGAACACGGTGAAGGCACTGGAGATGGGGGATAAAAATAAACTTTACTAGACAGTGTGACTTAACTGTACCATGTCTTTGTCTTGAGAGTCAAATTACTCCTGATCGTGGGACCCAAAGATGAAACCATTAAGAGATGCAGAGGGACAACCTATACCACGAAATATTAAGGGCCTGATTTAGATCTTGGCAGTCTGGCCGCCCGATTTAGATGTTGGTGGACGCATAGGCAGTAGACCGCCTGAGTCTCGCCATCTCCACCAGTAGTCCTCAGGTGCCACGATAGCGGCCTTGTAAATAGTGGCTGGCGACGGGACGCCAACCGCTCTAACCGTCATGCAGATTTGGATGTGCCTTACCACCAGGCCAAATGTGGCAGTCTGACCTCCACATCTGAGTTGAAGCATTACCTTTTTCCCAATTCCACTTCTGTTTTTGACCTTGGTAAGCCCTTCCGTCGCTGTTGCCACTGGACCCAGACAAAACACTGCCCCCCATTGCATGAGCTCAGACCACTGCAGTCGTATACATGACACCGTTTTTAAAAAAATTACTGTGACATATATATGTCAGGAAACCTATTGTGTCTGACATGGATGGGGACACACTGGTGCAAGACACATTTCGCACACATACACAACTGTCATTATGGTGTCAGTATTCCATGCTTAATTAATGCTGGCACCACAATGATGTCACATTTGTACTTGTCAACTATGCCCATGTGTGCACCTTGCAAGGGGACTGTAACGGGGCTTACGACCCCACCGAAGAGACGCGGAAGAGGTGAGGATGCGGGAGAGGTGAGGAGCGGGGGAGAGATGAGGAGCACAGGAGAGGAGGAGTGCAGTCCGTAGCACAGAGAACGCAGAGCAGATACTGGAGGAGAGTGGGGAGAGAAAGCAGAAAGCCAAAGATGTTCACGAGTCCCAGTCTCGTGGATCGACAGCCTGTCACGTCCCAGGAGGGACGTGGCTAGACTAGGTACGTGCCCATATCCAGGGCTCTGTTACCAACTTATTAAAGGGAAAGAGAAAGAAAACAGGAAGAGAGAATTGACGGCCATAGACGGTGTATGGAGGGAAGTAGGAACATAAGAAAGGAAAAATATATATATATTGGAGAAAAGGAGAAATTCCGCAAGAAAGTTAGATTATTAAGAAAAGAAGAGTATGACGTTTTTGTTTCTTTCCTTGTTTCGTTGGAACACATTTCTTAATAAGCATTAAATAAACCTATGGGCACAAAACAAAGCACATTGATACAGTGTGGTCACGTTTGGCACTTAACCCATCACTTTACTCTCCCGACTACAAATACTATAAATGTACATATCCCCAGAATACACACTTAACTGTCTCCGCCTTGTCTTCTGTTTTCTTTTATGCTCCTATACAACGGCAATGGGACCCTGAGACACACCTGAAAGAAAAGAAAAGAAAAGAAAAGAGGGAATAATGCACAAGATCACCTAGGAAAAGCTAGAAGAGAAAAAAAAGAAAGAGAGATAGAGCAAAAGAAAAAGAAGGAGGATTTAAAGAACTCTATGTAAGGAGTGTAAAAAAGGGTAAAAAATACACAGATGAGAATAAAGTAACATCTATGTTTAGAACAGTTTATCTTGAGTTATCTGGTTTCGGAAAACCCTTCTGAGGGATTTAACAAGCCTTCCCAAGCAACCCACTACAGGAACCTGTGCCTGTAATGCTGTACTACCTATTGTATTTGTGCGTCAGTATATGTGTGTGTGTGTGTGCAATTGGATTGGGTGGGTGAGGTGGAGGAAGATGTGTAGTTGTGAAATCGTGTGAGTGTGTGGATAAGTATGTAGTTGTGTTGGTTGTCGTGGTAGTGTCGTGTGTGGGTGTAGTGTTGATAATGTGTGTATTGCATCATGGATGTATGCCAATGTGTGTCACCGGCATGTACATGTTGTGTTGTGGTGGAATGGCAATGGAATTTATGTGGTGTGTTGTGTAGTGTGTTGTGCAGGGGACACATATGGCTAAGGTACAGTGTGTGTGTGTGTGTGTGTGTGGGACTATATTCCACAGCCAATGCCATTGTCATATGTTCATTGGGTCCCACGATGTCCTCCCTCTGTCAGCAATCCTCCGCCAGTACACCGCCTGAAGAACTGTAGCATCTAAATATCAGTGGTGGAAAACCACCAGTTTGGCAGCTGGGAAGATCACGCTGTCATGGCGGTCAGTGGCTCAGCCGCAATACATCTAAATTAAGCGGGCAAACCACCATCAACTTGACGGAGTACTCGGACCCGCAGCCACAGATGCTTGGCAGTAATACCCTCAAGATCTAAATCAGGCCCTAAGTCATGCACTGCGAACACTACTATTAGGGAAATCCTTATAAAAGAGATTATCCAGAAGCATGACTGGCTATAACTATACCTACGATAAACAACTACATTCTGCCTCACTCAGATGCGATTACAAGGAAGAACGTACTGACTCTTACAAGCTACCTCGAGGAGTCTTATAGGAGTGTGTCCTATCCCCTATTTTATTTTTGCTGAACATTAAAGGTTTACAGGCTACCCTTCTAGAGCTCAGGAAGGACTTGCCCATAATTAAGAGAGGTTAAGTCTCCTCCCTTAAGAAGAGAACTGTAGCTGCATGTTTATTTTACAAAGCGAGGATGATAATATTGAGTCCTCTGGAATACTGCATCCAAAAGCATGAGCTGCAGAAGAAAATGTTGAACTGGATAAACATCTATGCTTTGACTCAAAGAAAGTCTTCAGTTAGCATTGGGCCATGTTGACACAATCTCCAGTGCTCAGTCTCAAGATTGGATGTCATGGTTGATGGTACCAAAAGAGCTGACAGATCTAAACCACCCTTGTTTTCATCGCAGGTCATTCATGACTGAGATGACTGCAAGTTATTGCTGCCCCTAAGCTGGAGCCCTGCCTAGAAGAAGTCATATTGGGAAAATCTCTTGAAAATGGTCTGAACTTGCATTACCATTGCTATCTCAAGTATTTCGTAACTTAGTAGGTAGAAAGAAGGGAAGAAAGATAGTTAAAATTTTGGGAACACCATTGCTCAATTTCTTGTACTATGGCACAAGCAGCAGAGATTCCCCATTGAAATGTTTTTTTAAGTTCAAGCACCCCTGGCAATCTTATAGTCAAGTCAACAACACAATAAAATTCCCAGAACAATACAGAAAAATGTAATGAACTACTAAGGCAAAAAACACTTAGAAAAAGTAAAGCCTCATTGAAAAAATTATTTTACCTGTGTGCAAATTCAGGCCAACTTTGATGGAGCAAAGGTGTGGGACTTAGGGTCATATATATGAAGAGACCCTATGAGTCAATAAAATACTGAGTTTGAAGCCATCAAAACATTTTGTCATGTGTACTAAATTCATTTTGTGATTCAGAAAAGTTTTTCTGTAACCTAAAATGGGTTTAGAAATGACTACAGAATTGCAATTTGGAAAGGGATTATTAGGGGAGTTCTACCAAATTGCTATGTATCAATGATTTGACATCGTATTTTGGGTCAAAAAGCGTTGATCAGTTGCTGGCTCCCAAGTAGAGGTGCTTAATGATTCACGAATGGGAAGGGGTCCTGTTACCACCTTTTCCCTTTTGTGAATCTGAGTGGCACTTTCAGGGGGAGTAAGCCACTGTCTGGTCTCACCAGAGTTTTTCAAAACAGAAAACATTTTTTAAAGCAGCCCTTATTCCTTGAAGGAAATCACAGGATTTGATGAATCTGATGAATATTAATTAGGCAGGTCATTCTGAAACCACCTGTAATTCAGTTTTTTCAGTTTAAGAATGCTTTATTGTATGAAAGTATGAACAACAACTTTCAGAAAATGTATCAAACTTATCCCAGAAAGCAATACAGGAAAATGTAATATATACAAAGTTAAAGGATAATGCATAAATATATTACTAGCTATAAATACTTAATAATGAGCAAAAAATGTATCACTTCTAAACTTGCAATTTATATTTTTTGTTTCAGAAAAAGAAAAGAGAAGATAGATGCAGCAAAGAGAATTGAGAGGGAAAAAGATATAAAAATAAAATAAAAGAGAAAGAGAGATATGAATAGACAAAAGATGAAGATACTTTATCAGAACCAGTAATTGTCATATAATGTCAAGCAATAAAAACAACCATTAAGTAGTATCTTAAGCATGTACATGAAGTATAATTTCATGGTGGCTGGAAGACAAAAGTGTTGTTATGAAATTGAGATGGTGGAAGACATAAATAAGTCGTAAGAGTTAACCAAAATGAGTCTTTTTGAAGAAGTTGTTTCGTAGAAATGGCAGATGCTCTGTCTAATCTGTGATGATGACAAAGTAAGTTTCACCACCCATTAAAAGTAATCTTAGAAGCATCCTTCCAGTTTAAAGTGATAACTTGTAATGGTAAAGCAATAAGGAAATCCACAAAATGGCCCACATTGCGGGCGCCAATCCAAATAGGAGAAGAACTTCCCCAAAAAATATTGATAATGTCAAAAGGAAAATTAACATTGCATATTTGTGCAATTTTATTGCTAATTTTCTACCAAGAAGAAGCAATAGTTGGGCATTGGAAGAAAGAGTGTAAGTAAGTGCCTGGTGTATTAGAACAGATCCAGCAAAAATACGGAATGCTTGGGTTATACTTGGAGAGAAAGAGGGAGAAGAGTTTTAAAAAGTCTATGATAGAAGGAGTAGGTGGTTTGTGTAGTGCTGGCATTACAGGATGTATGATGTATTTTTGACCAAATACAATTCCATGTTTGAACAGGGAGGAAGCAATTGAGATCCGATTCCCAAATAAGTTCTATTTTATTTTTGACATGACTTGGGAATTGATAGTGTGGGTATTTATATTTGTAAGAGGCTTTAATAGTGCTGCAGGGAGAAAACTGCATAGGAGTTAAGGTTGAAGTGGTGGTTGGGTCTAGCAATAAGATATTTAATTGTTGTACCAAAAAGATTCTTAAGCTTTGATATTTTGGTATGTGGGTGGCTGATAGATTACATTTAAATTGGAGTTCAGAAGAAGAAAGAGGTTGCATATGCGCAAACAATTTTTGACTTGTAAAATTCCTTTAATTACCCACTCAGAAATGTATGTAAGGATGATAGCGGTTTGGTAAAGAATGGATAAACACTTGAGATGGAGTGCTTACTACTGGGAGATGAGAACCCTTTGGGAGAGTACGAAAAATATGATAGTGACTGAAATGGAAAAGGTAAAATAATAGCCTCCTCTACTTTATACCAAATTGATGGGGGAATTTCTTTAGGATAGTAGATATAAGGTAAAACTTGTTTCAATATAAATGAGGAATGATATTGGCGAATATTAGGAAAATTGACTCCACCTATGTCCTTAGGTTTGCACAGTGAGGATAGAGGTATGCTGGCTTTGCGTCCATTCCATTAAAATGTTGTCAATATGCTATTAAGTAATTTAAAGAATTTCAAAGGTATTTTGACCAGTAGCATAGACAAATAAAAATTCATCACTGGGAGCATCATCGTTTTAATGGAGTCCAACCTACCCTACCAGGATAGATATAGGAGAGACCATTTATTCAACATACTACTCATTTTTTGAACAAGATCAGCCAAATTAGTCTGAAAAGTAGCCGGAATTGAAGAAGTGTACTTCATCCCTAATCATTTTATATGTGTGGGGGTCCATTTAAAGTCAGTTTCAGCAAACATATATTTGAAACAGAATTTATTCAAAGGAAGAACTTCATATTTATTTACGTTTAATTTGTATCCTGAGAGGCTAGAGTATGAGTTCAGGAGATCATTAAATACAGGTAACGATGTATGTGGATTAGAAATATACAAGATAACATAATCAGCATAGGCAATTAATTTAAGATGCAGATCCTTATGCACAAATCGGGTAAACAAGTTAGATTGCTTCAGGGAATATAAAAAAAGGTTCCAGAGATAAAATGAATAGTAAAGGGGATAATGGACACCCTGGCTAGTACCTCAGTGAAGGAAAAAATAAGAAGTTTGAAATCCATTAAAAAAAATAGATGTAGATGGAGAAAAATATAGTATATTAATGTATTTTAAGATTACAGATCCAAACCATGCCATTTCAGGACTTGCATCATAAAAAGCCAATTAATACGATCAAAAGCTTATTCTGCATCCAAGGTAATGGCTACCTTTGGGGTAGTACTTTTAGAAGCAAGATGTAAAATATTTATTAAGGGTCTGGAATTGTCAGTAATATATCTACCTTTAACAGAGCTAGTTTGTTCAATGCCAATTAAATCCTGTATAATCTGATTAACTCGAAGTGCTAATATCTTTGCAAAAATCTTACAGTCTAAATTAATGAGAGAGATAGGCTGATAATTGGCACACAGAGAAAGGTCTTTGTCTTTTTTAGGGATGAGGCAAAACATTGCTTGAGAGAATGTACCTTGAGCTTTATCTTTCTGAATGAATTGATAGTAAACTGAATGCAAGTGTGGAAGAAGAATGTGTGAAAAACGGAGGTAGAATTCAACTGTAAACCCATCCAGGCTCAGAGCTTTATCTTTTCGTAATTTTGCCAAAGCAGTCTTAATATCTCGCAAAGATATCTCTTTATCTAAGCAAGAAAGGTTTTGAGATTGATGAGGGCGAGATGGGAGAGATTCAAAAAAAGATTCAAGAGCTGCCTCAGAGGGAGATGATTCAGGCGTATAAAGATTTTGATACAAATGAGAGAAACATTGTAAAATATCCTAATTTCTAAAATGATTAATCCCCTTCTCATCTATAATATTTGAAATCTTGGATTTTGGGGATTTAACTTTAGGATAATTTGCAAGCATTTTTCCAGCTTTATTACATTCACCATAATATTTCGAATGAATTTTTACTAGTGTGCCTGAGGCTGGTTCAGTAGGCTTCTTATCAAAATCCATTTTGGATTGAACAAGAAGTGTAAGAGTATCATTATCATTTGAGCTAAAGTATTTATGCTCCAGAGTTTTAATAGATGATAAAAGAAGAGCCGACTTTGTGAGAAACTTTTTCTTCTTTGTAGACACATAGGGGGTCATTACAACATTGGCAGTAAAAGCCGCTTACCGCCGTGCAGAAGACCGCCAACACACCGCCGCGGCCGCGGAAAACCGCCACAGCTATTATGACCCACATTTCGGAATCCGCCAAAATTCAGACACCCTCACAAGTCCGCCACACCAAAGGTCAGTGATAAACTGGGGAAAACAAAACCTCCACCATCACGCCAACAGAAATATGCCCACACTATCATGACACACGAATCCACGCGGCGGTCTTTCAACCGCGGTATTCCATTGGTGGTACACACCGCCGCGCTCAAAATACACACACTCTTACAAAACACTACCACATTGGACAATTCAAAATACACACACCTGATACACATACACACACCACTCCCACACACCCAATACAATATAAAACACACACCCACACCACCCGCAAACCCCACAACCAGAATCACCGAGAGAAGGCTAGAGAGAGACACCACCATCAACAAACTAGCATCCACAGGCACACAGCACCATCACCCACACAACTTCCACGCACCTCACACAACACACCACTACATATTACCACACTTATCACCACACTTATCACCACACACTCCACCCCACACATCACCTACACCACCCCATGGCAAGGCAAAGACACCCCAGGTTCTTGGAGGAGGAGCTCAGGTTCATGGTGGAGGAAATCGTCCGGGTAGAGCCACAGCAATTCCGAGCACAGGTGCAGCACACCTCAAGTGCAAGGAAGATGGAGCTATGGCGAAGAATAGTGGACAGGGTCAATGCAGTGGGACAGCACCTAAGAAATCGGGAGGACATCAGGAAGAGGTGGAACGACCTACGGGGAAGGTGCGTTCCGTGGTCTCAAGACACCACCTGGCGGTTCAGAGGACTGGCGGCAGACCCCCACCTCCTCCCCCACAACTAACAACATGGGAGGAGCAGGTCTTGGCAAATCTGCATCCTGAGGGCCTCACAGGAGTAGCTGGAGGAATGGACACTGGTACGTCAAATCTCAATTATTACATCCCCCACCCTACCTGCATACTATCACATACCCCCACCCTCACCCCAGCACTCCAACTCCTCACATATGTCCCAACATCACAAACCACCCATCCCAGCACCAAGCCCTGCATGCAACAACAAAGCATGGACACCCATCACTAAAGCATGCCCACTGCACATACCCATGCACCCCCCTAAACCACCATCACACAAGCTCCCACACAGGATTGCAAGCACTGGGGTACACGGTCACCCACTCGTTGCACACCATGACACACACAGATGTAATAACCATCCTTTTATACCCCTGCAGGACCCCTACCCGACGTCACCGGACAGGAGGGTCCACACATGTCCACACCACCAACAGAAGAGGCCCACAGTGATGACAGCACCTCTGTCCAAATGGATCTAGATGACCAGCCCGGCCCATCGGGGACCTTGGGACAGTTGGTTCCCATCACACAGTCACAGGCCACTACAGACCTTCCACCCTCTGGAAACACCAGCATAGTACCCACCCAGCGGGCCCATACCTCCGTCCCCAAGACACGTCAATCAGCTGTGTGCCCACCACTACAGGGAACGCAGGATAACCCACCACCCCATCAACAACAGGGACCTGGGGGCAGTGGTAGTGGGCACACGGTCCAGGGGACGGAGGCCCAGGAACACAGGGGAATTGGGAGGGCTGCTGTGCGATAGGGGGCGGACAGGCCAAGGGAACCCACTCTCCACGAGGCCCTCTCCTCCATCATGGGAGCCTACCACCACTCCCAGGAGACGATGGCAATGGTACTGGCCAAGTTTCAGGAGACCCAGCGCCTGCAGGAGGAACAGTATTTAAGCTTCAGGGAGGAACTCAGAACCATCAGCTCCACCCTGGGCACCATTGCAGGGGTGCTGAAGGAAGTATTCAACACCAGGAGGGACACTGTGGCACTACAAGGGGCCCCTGACACTAGCATGGACGATGAACTGCTCACCACCTCCGCCGGCGCTAGTGGACACGACGCCCTGCCACAGGACCACCACACCAGCACCCCACCCCCTGCAGAGGGAGAACCACCCAGCAAACGGTCCCTGAGATCCAGGACAAAGACAGAGCACGATGCCAAGACCCCCGCCAAGAAATTAGACCACCCTAATTGTCATCCTACTGTCCCACTTTGTCACCCTGTCCATCCTTAAACTGCCCCAGCTCCACTTCCTATGCCCATTTGAGCAATGCACCTGTGAGACTAATAGACTGGACTGCCATGAACATTCCTCCGCCATCACCCCTCACCATTTCACTACCCCCTCCAATATTGAGCACTAAAATAAACACACTTAAAGCACAAAACAATCTGGAGTCTGTCTGTGATCTCGAAATAGTGTTTTATCAATTGCAGGGACAAAATGTTCTTTCAATTATAATGTCAACATACCTATGTCACACAGCTCTAGTCCATGAGGAATCTAAGCAGATGTAACACAGTGGGACCCACATCTGTGAAATCGTAAGGGAAAATGACAACTCAGTGACCATACACTGGGTGAAAACGACAGACAGTAGAGAAGCAGTAGTGTTAAAGTACATGTAGTAGGCAGGTCTGTACTCTTACCTGTGTCTCACTGGAAATATTGATGGATCACTGAGTCCCTGTTGTTCATGTCTTCTTCCTCTGCTTCCTCGTCTTCACTGTCCACAGGCTCCACAGCTGCAACACCACCATCTGGATCATCCTCCTGCAGAAAAGGCACCTGTCGTCACAAAGCCAAGTTGTGAAGCATACAGCAGGCCACGATGATCTGGCACACCTTCTTTGGTGAGTAGAATAGGGATCCACCTGTCATATGGAGGCACCTGAACCTGGCCTTCAGGAGGCCGAAGGTCCGCTCGATCACCCTCCTAGTTCACCCATGGGCCTCATTGTAGCGTCCCTCTGCCCTTGTCCTGGGATTCCTCACTGGGGTCAGTAGCCATGACAGGTTGGGGTAACCAGAGTCACCTGCAAATGGTGAGGGACACCTGTTAGACATGCACTCACCTGGAGGGATATCCCCAGACCCAGACAACTATTCCCACTGACTTGCCTCCAGGTGCTCACCTAATAGCCACACACCATGCCTCTGGAGTTGACCCATCACATAAGGGATGCTGCTATTACGCAGGATGTAGGCGTCATGCACTGAGCCAGGGAACTTGGCATTCACATGGGAGATGTACTGGTCTGCCAAACATGCCATCTGTACATTCATAGAATGATAACTCTTCCAGTTATACACCTGTTCACTCCTGTGGGGGGGGGGACCAAAGCTACATGGATTCCATCAATGGCACCTATGATGTTGGGGATGTGTCCCAGGGCATAGAAATCACCTTTCACTGTAGGCAAATCCTCCACCTGAGGGAAAACGATGTAGCTCCGCATGTGTTTCAGAAGGGCAGACAATACTCTGGACAATACGTTGGAAAACATAGGCTGGGACATCCCTGATGCTATGGCCACTGTTGTTTGAAATGACCCACTTGCAAGGAAATGGAGCACTGACAGCACCTGCACTTGAGGGGGGATTCCTGTGGGATGGCGGATTGCTGACAACAGGTCTGGCTCCAACTGGGTACACAGTTCCTGGATTGTGGCACGGTCAAGCCTGTATGTGATAATCACATGTCGCTCCTCCATTGTCGACAGGTCCACCAATGGTCGTACACCGGAGGATGCCGCCATCTCCTCACATGTCCCAGCCGACGGTGCCTATGAAGGACAACAGCGAGCACAGAGTCAAACAACTCAGAGGTACATACCCACAGTTTACCCAGAACACCATTCATACTCAAAATGTGGCCTGTATGTGTGTTGAGTCTAGGCCTAGGTATGTGTGACGCAGTTGGAAATGAAGCCATGTGGGCCCCTGAAATGGCAGCTGCCTGACCTGTAAAGTGGGACAATGGGATGTGAGGTAACTGCGCTGGCGTTGTACACCGTCGTGGTAGGCGATCGAAGACCGCGGCGCAATGCTGCATTGGTTAACATTGTACCCTATGGGTCTCAGGAGCCAATGACGATGTACGCCGGCGGTGACGGTACGCACCGCCGCGGACGTGATCGTAATTTTCTATCTGTTCAATCACTCGATACCTGATCTTCGACAGGAGAGGACCTACACTGCAAGTGCTGCTGTGACCTCGGTCTGGAAGAGACAATGGCTCGAGTGTCTGGGGAAAGGGCCCCTGCCTTCACATCGGAGGAGTTGGAGAAGCTCGTGGATGGGGTCCTCCCCCAGTACACGCTACTCTAAGGTCCTCCAGACAAACAGGTAAGTACACAGGGAGCATGTTGTATGGGCTAAGCCTGTGTGGAGAGGGCTGGATGTAAGAAGGAAGGAGGGTGAGTGCTTCGTGCATTAAAGACGGTGAATGCATGTGCCACATGGCAAGGGTAGGGATGGGGGCCAATCACTTTGATGGTGCAGCTAGTAATAACTTCTCTTTTTCCCCTGTACATTTCAGGTAGGTCAGCGCCCACCAGAAAAAAGATATTTGGCGTGCCATCGCTAAGGTTGTCCGGACCCTGGGGGTCTACCACAGACGGAGCACCCACTGCCGGAAAAGATGGGAGGACATTCGCCGCTGGAGCAAGAAGACGGCGGAGGCTCAGCTGGGGATGGCCTCCCAACGTGGGAGGGGTGCCCGTTGCACCATGACCTCCCTGATGTTCAGGATCCTGGCGGTGGCCTACCCGGAGTTGGATGGGTGCTTGAGGGCATCACAGCAGCCACAAGGGAGTGAGTACACTCTCATTCTGGTGACTTTGCGCGCAGTGGAGGTGTCTGGGTGGGGGAGGTGGGCTGTGGGTTTCCCTAGGCCAGGGCGAGTTCCGTAGGCAAGGCCCCTCCGTAAGGCAGGCCATGTGGCACCCCACCCCACCTCTGTAGAGTGCCAAGTACACCTAGTCATGCCCCTGTGTCATCTATGTGTGCAAATGTCGTCCATAGCCTTATAGGCCATTTCCCAAGATTTGAACAGTGGACCCTAAGAGCGCGGCGTAGTGCAGGGGGGGTTCTGTGTCTGTCGTGTCCACCAACGGTAGCGGTAATGCATGCACTCAACATGTCTTTCTTCTGTCTTCCCCCCTTTTTGTGGTCTCCCTGTTCTTGTGTGCATTAGCATCATCAGGCGGAGGAGCAGTGGCACCGGAGCTCGAGGGAGCTGCATTCCACATGGCCCTGGAGGGCGAGACTACGGACTCAGAGTTCACCAGTGGGACGGAGGGCGAGGGGAGCGCCACGGCGGGGACAGGAGCTGACACCAGCGACACAGACTCGTCCTCTGGTGGGAGCGCCTTTGTGGTGGCGGCAACATCTGTGCCCCCCGCATCTACAGGTACAGCCGCCACCCCCCCTACCAGCACCACCCTCCCAGCAGCCCCTCAGCCTTTGCCCCGTGCCCGATTACCCAGGAGGGTGGGCATCACCTTTGCCCCAGGCACCACAGGCCCTGCCCCAGTCACCCCTGCTGCCCTCAGTGAGGAGGCCATTGACTTCCTCAAGTCCCTCACTGTTGGGCAGTCTACCATTTTGAATGCCATCCAGGGTGTAGAGAGGCAGTTGCAACAAACCAATGCATTCCTGGAGGGCATTCATTCTGGTCAGGCAGCCCTTCAGTGAGCTTTTCCGACTCTGGCCTCAGCACTGATGGCAGCCATTGTCCCCGTCTCTAGCCTCCCCCCTCCAACTTCCTCCACCCCAACCCAATCCCCTGTACCTCAGCCTATCCCAAGCACACCTACAGAGCAACATGCACACACGTCAACACACAAGAGAAGCTCAGGCAAACATAAGCACCACACATCCCACAGGCACTTACGCAAGCATCACACACATGTAGACACACCAACATCCACTGCCTCCACTGTGTCCCCCTCCTCCACCTCTCCCTCCCAGTCTCATCTACACTCACACCTGCATGCACTACCTCTACAGCCACTACGCCCCTCTCTAGCACACCCACCACCACACCCCGCTCACGTGCAGTCACCACCCCCACTACCATTCACACATCCCCAGTGTCCTCTCCCAGTGTGTCTGTGACGCCCCCTCCCAAGATACACAAACGCAGGCACACACCCACCCAACAGCCATCCACCTCACGACAGCCTCCAGCGCATGCACCTTCACCCAAAGTCACCAAACGTACACCTCTTACAACCACCACCTCTTCCTCCACTCCCAAACCCCCTCCAGCTACCCGTCCCAGTGTGTCCAAAAAACCTTTCCTGTCCACCCTTGACCTCTTTCCCACACCTCCCCCACCCCGTCCGTCTCATAGGTCCCGAACTAGCACCTCAGCCACAACATCTCTGGGACCAGTGGTGCCTGTAGTCACCGGAATGTGGAGTGCACCGGCCACCAGGGCAGCCAGTGTGGCACGGAGCCACAGCACAGACAGTCCCCCACCTGTGAAGCATCAGAAGTTGGCCAGTGCCCGGCAGGAGAGGGGGAAGACTCCAGCCACCAAAGCCGCTCCCAGGGGTCCCGGTGGTAGTGTGGAGTCAGCTGTGACACCTTCCAAGGTGGGGAAGGGCCACAAGAAACCCGGCAAGTCTGGGAAGAGCAGCACGTCGGAGAAGACCGCCATCATCCCCGATGCCCAGGAGCCCACCTCCAGCACAAGCCCAGCTGCCCAGGACAGGACCGCCAGCACTAGCCCAGCTACCCAGGAGGCCACCACCAGCACCAGCCCACCTGCCCAGGAGGCCACCGCCAGCACCAGCCCAGCTGCCCAGGCGGCCAGCACCAGCCCAGCTGCCCAGGAGGCCACCGCCAGCACCAGCCCAGCTGCCCAAGAGGCCACCGCCAACACCAGCCCAGCTGCCCAGGGGGCCACCGCCAGCACCAGCCCACCTGCCCAGGAGGCCACCGCCAGCACCAGCCCACCTACCCAGGAGGCCACAGCCAGCACCAGCCCACCTGCCCAGGAGGCCAACGCCAGCACCAGCCCACCTGCCCAGGAGGCCACGCCAGCACTTGCCCCGCTGGGCCTTGAAGGATCGCCAGCAAAAGCCCCGCTGGGACATGAAGGACCACCAGCAAAAGCCCTGCTGGGCCATGAAGGACCGCCAGCAAAAGCCCCGCTGGGCCATGAAGGACCGCCCGCAAAAGCCCCGCTGGGCCATCAAGGACCGCCAGCAAAAGCCCCGCTGGGCCATGAAGGACCGGCAGCAGCTGAGACCCTGCAATGGAGACCGCCATCTCAAGCACCACTGCACAGGGCACCGCCATCTCAAGCACCACTTAACAGGGCACCGCCATCTCAAGCACCGCCGAACAGGGCACCGCCAACTCAAGCACCGCTGAACAGGGCACCGCCGTCTCAAGCACCGCTGAACAGGGCACCGGCAACTCAAGCACCGCACAACAGGGCACCGCCATCTCAAGCACCGCTGAACAGGGCACTACCGTCTCAAGCACCGCTGCACAGGGCACCGCCAACTCAAGCACCGCTGAACAGGGCACCGCCATCTCAAGCACCGCTGAACAGGGCACCGCCATCTCAAGCACCGCTGGCCCATGAGTGGCAAGGGCACTGACGCAACTGAGTCCGTCACTGGGTGAATGATGCACTCTGGGCACCATGCCCCCTCCAGAACCAGTGGAGACTGTCATCCACTACCTCTGTCCTTAACAGGATGAAGCACTCTGGGCACCATGCCCCCTTCAGAACCAGTGGAGACTGTCATCCACTACCTCTGTCCTTAGCAGGATGAAGCACTCTGGGCACAAGGCCCCCTCCAGAACCAGTGGAGAGATACATCCACTACCTCTGTCCTTAGCAGGATGAAGCACTCTGGGCACCATTCCCCCTCCAGAACCAGTGGAGACTGTCAACCACTACCTCTGTCCTTAGCAGGATGAAGCACTCTGGGCACCATGCCCCCTCCAGAACCAGTGGAGACTGTTATCCACTTGTGAGACTGTGGCTTTGCACACCCCAGGATTGAACACTGGGCAAACCACCCACTGTAGAGACTTGAGAGACTGTGGCTTTGCACTCCCCAGGATTGAACAGTGGGCAACCCACCCACTGTAGAGACTTGTGAGACTGTGGCTTTGCACTACCCAGGATATGGCAGTGGGCAACCCACCCACTGTAGAGACTTGAGAGACTGTGGCTTTGCACTCCCCAGGATTGAACAGTGGGCAAACCACCCACTGTAGAGACTTGAGAGACTGTGGCTTTGCACTCCCCAGGATTGAACAGTGGGCAAACCACCCACTGTAGAGACTTGAGAGACTGTGGCTTTGCACTCCCCAGGATTGAACAGTGGGCAACCCACCCACTGTAGAGACTTGTGAGACTGTGGCTTTGCACTACCCAGGATATGGCAGTGGGCAACCCACCCACTGTAGAGACTTGAGAGACTGTGGCTTTGCACTCCCCAGGATTGAACAGTGGGCAAACCACCCACTGTAGAGACTTGAGAGACTGTGGCTTTGCACTCCCCAGGATTGAACAGTGGGCAAACCACCCACTGTAGAGACTTGAGAGACTGTGGCTTTGCACTCCACAGGATTGAACAGTGGGCAACCCACCCACTGTAGAGACTTGAGAGACTGTGGCTTTGCACTCCCCAGGATTGAACAGTGGGTATGTGGCCCCCTCGTGGATTTGGCGTCGTGCACTCAGGCGGCTGAGGTGCCCCCCCTTTCCCTCCCCGTGAGGTGCCTGTTTAGTTGCTCTCTGATGCCCCTGCAGTGTTCTCTCTGTCATGGTCGGGGATCTTGTGTGGGCCTCGCCCATACCGTGTGGTCCCAGTGTTCCACTGACTTTCTTAGTGCACTACCTGGACTACTATGCTTGGTATATATTATGTATATGGTGTATATATATATTTCTGCCTACTTGCTTTTAATATATTACAATGGTTACACTCATTTTCTATTGTCTGTGCATTCTTCCAGGGGGTTTAGGGGGTGTAACTGGGATGTATTGATATGCATTAGTGTGTGTGTTGTAGAGGGTGAGGGTGGGTGTGGTGTGTGTGTGTCCCTGTTTTTTCCCTCCCCCCTCCCCTGTGTCGTAGGTGCAGTACTCACCGTGGTCTTCGCCGCCGGCGTTGGTGCTCCTGGTAGAGGAGCAGGAAGACTATTGCAGGTAGAATTTGGAGTTCCGGGTCCATGGCGTCCTCGTTCTTCGTGGGGTTTGTAGAGGTGAGCGTTTTTCCTTTGGGATTCCTGTTTCCGCTGTGTTTTTTTATCCGCGGTGAATCCGCCCCGGAAAAGGTGGCGGATTGGCCTGTCATAATAGTGTGGGCGGTACATTGTCTCCCGCCTGTCTGTTGGCGGTGACCGCCGCGTTGTTTGTTTGTAAAGCCGTGGCGGTAGGAGTGTTAAAGTGGCTGTCTTTGTTGGCGGTTTCCGCCACGGTCGTAATTGCAAATTTTTTACCGCCAGCCTGTTGGCGGTCTTACCGCCGCTTTAACACCGACCGCCAGGGTTGTAATGACCACCTAAGTCCTGATTCCCTTATTGTAAGTCTAATAATTCACGATCTGCTGACAATGTTACAGTTCTACGATCAAAAACTCATTCAAACTTGCGAATAAAATATCTCCAATTATACAGCAGGGGACTGTCTTTACGCACAAGAGGGATAGCCCAGGTAGCTGCATCTCCAGTCAGATATGATAACAAGAAAGCTACTTTGGACTGGGCATCGGGGGAAGTATGTGGTCTGCAGGTGAAGTGTAATTCCACTTGAACCAGGAAAGATTGCGCTTTCAAGGGGTCGCCTGAGAAATGTTCTGGGGGAGCTAAAGGAATGGCTGAAGGAACATTGAGGGAAATGTTTGTCGGATTACCTCCAGAAGTCTGAGAAGAAGGACCTGGCCAAGACACACCTGTGGGATTTTGTTCCTTCTTCTCTACCTTATCCTGTAACTGACTCACTTTCTCAGCTAGGCTAGTTACCAAATCTTTTGATGATACCACCTCTGCTTGGAGCTGAGTGATAGCCTTGACTAGCTCGTCCAGTGTGGCCATGTTGAGAACATACATAAACCAGGAGGATAATAATTTGTGGGCTCATTATTCTGTCAGAGTCACCAGATCCTCGGGGTCTGTGCACGTTCCCAACACTTCCACCTCAAGACAGCTCCAATACTCTGATTAGAATTGTCACAGAGTCTAAGAGAGTCCAAGTGGGGAAAGGGGGATTAGGAAGGGAACAGCTGGGAAGGAGACCTGTAGGAAGCAAAAAGGTTAAAACACACAATATCAAGATTATATCATATTAATCAATACTAGGCTATGACTCTAAGCATTGTCATTCTGAAAACATGGACAACCTAAGCATAGACTTAAAATGACTAGGCTTCAAGATGACTGGATACCTGTGGGGGAATCAAGAAAGGTTAAATGCAACTTTCAAATTCAAGTATTATCTTTTGCATGAGGATCAGGAAATAATCTGAATGATTTCTAAACCATCATATGAATCGTGTTTGAGAAACTTATTATGTACACACAACATTACATCTAGAACTCTAGCTTTTTAGTTCTCTCAAAATTGCCAGAACATGAATTGTGCACATATTATAAATCACGCGTCTTGCCAACTCGAAAGCCACCAAGTAAATGCCTTAAAATGGTAGCGCATAGTGAACACCGTGATTTTAAAACACAGAAAAGGAATTGCGCAGCTTGCTGATTCGAAGGTCACCATATGAATGTCAGAAAATGGTAGCGTACAATGAATAACATGAATTACACACAAGAAATGAATCGTGCGTCTAGCCGATTCGAATACCACCATGTAACTGTCAAGAAATGTTAGCGCACAATGAATATCAGGGGTTAAAGCACGAGAAATGAATTGCACGTCTTGCCGATTCGAATGCCACCATGTAACTGCCAAGGAATGGTAGCGCACAATGAATATCAGGGGTTAAAGCACGAGAAATGAATCGCGCGTCATGACGATTCGAGTGCTACCTTGTAAATGCCATAAAATGGTAGCGCACAATGAATATCAAGAGTTACACACAAGCAAAGAATCGCGCGTCTAGCAGATTCAAATGTCAGCATGTAAATGCCATTAAATATCAAGCGCACTTTCACAAGCACAAGAACAAATAGATTTATCATACTAATTAGGCCGAAGAACTCGAAATACTTCAAGAACGGGATCTGGGGCCCAGCCCGTCCTCCGTCTTACCGCCCTGATCAAGAATCACCCAGCCAAGTGAAAGGGCGAGGCCTGGAAGATCAAAGTAGGCCTCCGGAACAGGCGCTCAGGAAGTTGCTGCTGCTCTGCACCAGGACCTCTGAATAGTGAGCACGTGGAGCTGGGCTGGCTCCCTTTTATAGAGTCTTAGCCCAGCCCACCAACCACACCCAGGCATACTGCAGGGAAAGCTTCTAGAAGGCCCTGGAAGGGGACCACACCCTGACACAGTCTGAAAGCCTGCAGCAGTACACTACATGTGAACAGTATTTATATGCATGCTGAACATAAGTCTTCAGGATTGAACTCTGCAATGCAAAAGGTTAAACATCATGATATCAGCACAATGCATAAATTATGTTAGCTTGAAATTGTTAGGTTTTTGCATTCTAGTCGCCCGCAGAGCGCGCACTGCCCTGATGTTGACAAGTCTGTTGCATCTGGGATGCCAGTCCCTGGATGGCATTCACTATAGTTGTCTGCCCCACAGTGATTACCCTCATTAGGTCAATAGCCTCCTCATTGAGGGCAGCAGGGCTGGCTGAGGCAGGGGCAGAGGTGCCTGCGGTGAAGGAGATGACCACCCTCTTGGGTCAGGAGCTACAGGGAGGGCGATGCTGGTATGGTTGGGGTGGCAGACAAGGATGGTGCTGGGGTGGTTCCAGATGGATCTGCCACTACCAGAGAGCTGTGATCGGAGGAGGAATCATAAGATGTAGTGGTCGATCAGGTCTCCCCTATGGCACTTCCCTCACCCTCTGTCCCACTGGTCCCCTCAGCTCTGCTGGTGTCAGCCACCTGGGACCTGTGGGCTGCAGCTTCCCCACTCGCCGGTGCCCCTTCTCCTTCGCCAGATGATGCTGATGCACACAAAGACAGAGGAGGACAGAGAGAGAGAGAGAGAGAGAGAGAGAGAGAGAGAGAGAGAGAGACAGGGTGCAATCAGTCAATGCCACCACAACTGTCTCAAAGGGTATTACATCTACATTTGTGCCATGCCATGATACATATTGCCCACCTATGTACATCCTACTACTTGGTGACACCATGGGGGAAATGACAACAATGCACATGCCAACCGCGGATAGTCTAACTGAGGCATATCTCAACATAAGGAGTGCCATACCCGCCACACCTGTCCCGTACCTGCCCACTACCCATGGCTGTCGTGACACGCATGCCAAAGACTGGACACCCAAGGGGACCCTGCACAACTAGTGTGGTGGCCCCCTTGGTAAATGTCAAGAATCACTGTCACCATCAGATGCACCCACCCCACCATGCATGCAGTGCCTTCCAGCTGATTGAGGTCAAGGATACATCCCTGGCACAGTGGTTGGCAAGGATCTATCACAATGCCCTGACACCCCAGCTCTGAAGATCCAGTTACCATGTGCTGCCAGGCAGATCCAGCAAGTAGGTGGCCGCACAGTACATCATTGAGGAGGCAGCCCCGCTACCACTGAGTGCATGGCAATACTTACACCTGTGATGTCAATCGTGCCTGATGGATACAACCCATACTGGAGATCAGTGTACCAAGCATCCACGCTACAGCTACCCAATGGTGCACACACAGAGCCACCATGTCAACACATGTCACAAGTGTGATTGAGTACACACCCCATGTGGCTGCTGCCCTCAAGCACCCATCCACCTAAGGGTAGGCCACTGCCAATATGCGAGCCACTATGTGGGGTCAGGGTCCGATGGGCACCTCTCCCTTGTTGGGATGACATCAACAGCTAGGCTTTAGGGTTTGCCGGGCCCAGCGTATCAGGTCCTCCCACCGCTTTCTGCACTGGGTGCTCCACTGGGCATGGACCCCCAAAGTCCGCACTTGCTTCGCGATGGCATACCAAAACCCATTTCTTCTGATGGGTGCTGACCTGCATGGGTGACACAGACAGAAGAACACAGTCATGTAGTGTGGCATCCCTGGGACAGTAGTGGACAGCACACATCATGCTTTCATACCCACACGTCCCTCAGCCCCCCCACTGCAACCTACCAAGGCCCCTATCCCCAAGCATGCAACTCACATACAGGACAATGACAAGGGGCTCACCTGCTGCTCTGGTGCCCCATACAACTGTCCATACAGGGGCACAAACCCATCCACAAGCCACACCAACTCTTCCTGTGTGAAGGCTGGGGACCTGTCTCCTGCAGGATGCAGCATCTTGGCTACCAGAGTCAGTACACAGCAGCACATGCAGTGGAGGTCTTAAGTGCATGAGGTTTAGGAGTCAAGTGAGCATGGTCACATGAGATTGCTGTCACGGCGGCCGCGGACGTAACCGTCACCACCGGTGGTGATCACCATTGGCTCCTGTCTCCCACAGGCAACAGAGTGAGCCAATGGTGAGTTGCACGGGGTCGTGACCGCCTACCCCATGACATGCTATGCTGGTGGGATGATCTCACTTCCACCTGTCCCATGCATGCAGACAGGCGGCAACCATTGTATAACTACAAAGTGTGATGTGTGTGAAATTTATTGCATCATACGTCTATGCTGCACAACATGTAACAACCTCTCTCCTGTTCCCAGGTACTATGAACGGCTGAGGATGAGGAATGCACTGGTGTGCAGGCCCATAGTTGACCTTGCTACCATGGATGAGCGTCACTTCATCCAAACCTATCACTTGAACCGTTTGACCATAATGGAACTTGTGGCCCAGTTGGAGGCAGATCTGTTGCCTGCCAAATGCAATTTTAATGCCACCCGTCCCAAGGTGCAGGTGTTGTGAGTTCTCCACTACCTTGCTTCTGGCTCCTTCCAGGTCACAGTGGGCCTCACAAGTGGGATGTCGCAGCCTATGTTCAGCAACGTCCTGAGGGATGTACTGTGTGCCCTGATAAAACTTATGTCCAGCTACATCCGGTTCGCTCAACGTGAAGATTTGCCCACTGTCAAGGCTGCATTCTATGCTGTGGCACTTGTTCCACATGTCACTGGTGCAGTTGAAGGCACACATAGCCCTGGTGCCACCCAGGAGGAATTAACAGGTGTGCAGAAACCACAAGAACTTTCATTCGGTCAATGTGCAGGTGGTTTGTCTCGTGAACCAGTACATCTCCCATCGGCCAAGTACCTGGGCTCTGTGCATGATTCCTACATCCTGCGGAACAGCAGCATCCCACACATGATGGCACCACTCTAGAGGGACCGGGCCTGACTCATCGGTATGTGCCCCTGCATATGTGTGCCCCTCAGCTCACTGCATCCTTGTGTCCCTGGCACATTGCCCTCCAGGTCTTGACATGCCTGTTCCCTTTATGCACACTGGTGACTCTGGCTATCCCAACCTGCCCTGGCTCCTGACACCCGTGAGGCATCCATCTTCAGCCGCAGAGGACCATTACAATGAGGCACACAGTCATAACAGATTGAGATGCTTTGGTCTGCTGAAGGCCAGGTTCTGGTATTTGCAAGTCTCCCGGGGTGCCATTCTCTACAAGCCACAGAAGATGTGCCAGATCATTGTGGCATGCTGCATGCTGCACAATCGGGCCCTGAGGCGTCATATCCCATTGATGGATGCAGAGGAGGGGATTTCTGTGCCAGAGGGGACATGGGGTGTGATGAAGAGGAGGATTATGAGGTTGTAGCTGACTCCACAGCGGAGCTGATTCGACATTACTTTGGCTGAGATGCGGGTATGTGCAAACCGTGTGTAATGTGTCCTCTGCAACTGTCTGCTATGTCCCTTCTGCCACCTGTTGTGTATGACCACTGATGCTATTGGTTGTAGCTCTGACTCAGGGTGGGGGGTGTCACATGTGGCCATGACTGAAGTAGTCACAAGGTGGAGGTCAGGCCTAAAATCATGCAGGTGTTATGCTGGTGCACAGGTGCCATCTATCTGTATGTGGAATGATCCCTGATTTGCCAGTTCAAGTACTATGTGTGTGCCAGACTAGGTTGTTGCATGTGTGCAGCTTCCATCCTTGGAGTTGGGTGACAGTGCAACATTGTTGTTGGTGACAGTGGGTGTGGGGCCAGGTCTGATGCTGGGCAATGTGAGGGTGTGACTATTGGGTTGGTATGTGTTGTGTATGTGTGTTGGTACTGGCCATATGGTTTTGGACCTGCCTGCCATATCTGCCCTGGATTCCTGTTCCTACAGTGCATTTGTGTGGATTTGGCATCTGTGACTCTTACAGTGGTTGTTGTCCCTGTCTTGGTCTCCTTTCAGGACAATGTAGTGGTGTTCTGTGCTCCCTGCCTGGGCTGTTGTCTCCATTGACGCATATGTCCTGCCACTGCCCGCTCCATGAACAGCCTCCTGGCACTTTGCTCCCTACGCTGTCACCCTCCCATGAATGTGCTGAGCATAGGATGCCCCTTCTACACGTATTGACTGTTCCACACATACTTATGGGAAATAAACACGTAGACATGGACTGTGCTCAGTTGTCGTTTATTTGTGATGTACAGGTGCAAGGGATGATGAGTGAGATCATGGCGGCGGAGATCATCGGAATTGTGAGGCCAGCTGTAGGTAGTCCAGGGCCTGTCTGATGGCAATGGTTGGATGGTGATATGGGAGTGGACAGTCAACATGGTGTAACACACAACGGACAATGTTCAGGAAAGGGCCTTGGTCTGGGCATCATGTCCGGCTGGATGTCTAGTTGGACGTCCTTGCTTGCATGGTGGTTACTCAGCTACAGGGGTAGGCGTGGTGGTGTCCTGCGAGACCTGTGGCGGGGTCTCTGTACC
This sequence comes from Pleurodeles waltl, assembly GCF_031143425.1. NCBI lineage: Eukaryota > Metazoa > Chordata > Amphibia > Caudata > Salamandridae > Pleurodeles > Pleurodeles waltl. The sequence continues at coordinate 1,211,389,056 of NC_090447.1, read as the reverse complement.
ACTGGCTGCCGCTGACATGGAGGGCTGTGATGGGATGTGGCCAGTGCTAAGGGACTGCTGGTGGGTGGTGGACTCACGCATGACAGTGGTCAGGTCCTTGATCACCCCTACAATGGAAGCCATGGTGGTATTGTGGACCTGCCACTGTTGAATGGCCTCCTGATGGTATTGCCCCTGCAGCCGGTGGGTCTCCTACACTGTGGCGAGGATCTGGGCCACTCTATCCTGGGAGGACTTAGATGAGGCCCTCCTGGGCAGTCAGTTGGTGTGGCTGTGCCGGCCCTTGGGTCACAGTTCTCCTCCCACTATCCCTGGCCCCCTGTGCCTGTGTCCCTGGCACAGTGTGCCCCCTCCCAGTATCAGCAGGGCCATCATGTCTGGGGTGGATGCCCCTGACCCTGGCCGCTGTACCACAGGGCACACCTCTGATTGTTGGGTCCCTGGGGCACAGGTTTGGGGTTCAGGGCCTGGCTGTGGTGTTGTTGCCACATGGGTAGGGTCTCCCGGTGTGTCCTGGGTGGGTGTGCCATTGGTGGACTGCCCAGGGTCCCCAGATGGGCCATGCAAGTCGTCCTCATCCAGACTTCCAGTGGGGCCTTCATCATGGGGTCCCTGTCTGTGCCTGGCATCCTCTGCACGGTGTCAGTGCCTGGGGAACCTGTGGATGGATACGGTGGATGTTCAATGTGTGACTGCTGTTGTTGTGTCCCTGTTGTGATGCATGCCGTGGGTCAACTTGTTGCCCAGTGATCGCACTGACAGCTGCTGCACTGCAGACATTGGTTTGGACTGGATAGTGGGAGCTGTGGTTCTTACACATTTTGATTGACATTCATGCATTTGGGGTATGTGAGTAAGGATTGTTAGGAGTGGGGTGGTGTGTCATGCAGAAGAGGGGTGTGGGGTGTTTGGCACGTGGTCAGTGGGGTGGGTATCAGTCGGTTGGAGTGTGGTGGGGAGGCATGCTTGGCATGGGTGGTAGGTGCTTGGGGGCTAATGCAGACTTAACGGTGTCGAGCCCTCCACTGATGCCAATCAGGCCCTCAAGATACATGATATCCAGGACCTTCTCCTCCCAAGTTGTCAGCTGGAGGGGAGGTGGTGGGGGCCTGCTGCCGGTCTTATTACTGGCTATCCACTTCCTGGAAGAAATGGACCGGACCTTCCACCTGAGGTCGTTCCACCTCTTTCTGATATCCTCCCTTGCGTGGGTATGTGCCGACTGCGTTGATCCTGTCGACAACCCTCTGCCATATCTCTGTTTTTTGGCTATTTATGTTTGTTGTACCTGGACTCCAATGATCTGTGGCTCTACCCTAATGATCTCATCCACCATGACCAGCAACTCATTATCGGTGAAGTGTAAGTGCTTCTGGCGTGACATGCCATGGGGTGGGTATGTGTAGTATGTGTTGGGTGCAGTATGGGATGTGTGGTGATGTGGGGCGTTTGGCTGTGTGTGCTGGTGGGCTAGGCTGTTGATTTGTTCAATTTGTGCTGTGTGATATTTGTCAGCTGTGTTTGGGGTATGTTTCTTTTCATCTTTGGCTGTGGCTGCTCGGATCTGATGCAAGGAATTGTAGATGGGTGGGGGGTTATATTGTGGCGTGGTCAGGTGTACGTGGTGTGTGTATGGTTCTAAGGTGTGAATTATTTGAACTGACCAATGTGTTGTTGGGTACTTTACGCTCTGCCTTTTTGTTCTGTAACAGTGTGTACCATAATTCCGATGTTTTCCGCTGTGCATGTTCCGCTGTGCTGGAGGTTGATTCATAATAAGACGGTCGGAATTGTTTCAGCATTGCGGGGTCATCAGGTGTTCAGTCACTCTTTTGCCATGGGTTGACCTGGCGGTGTTGGTTTTGTATCTGTATTTGGGCTGTTTGTGTCTTGCGACTTTTGCATGGCGGTCTTGCCCGGAGACCAACAAACTCGTAATGAGGGTCATAATGTGAGGAGTGTTTCAGAATTTGTCTCTCTTGTGCAATGCAGCACAGCACATTTGACTTCTGGAATGCCTTTTGCTAAAAACATAAATAAATAGAGAAATCAACCCTTTTGTATTTTTCATTTACTTCATGCCTGCCTGAAGGTCTGATCTTCCCATTGTAAAATATTTTCACTTCTACCCTTAACAAGAGTAAATCTTTTAATGTTTCAGGGTGGCAAATTGCCTGCATGAACTTTATGAATTACAAAAAGTTTGCATGTGTGTGTTAACCATCTTTGCTTGTGGACCAATTCAAGATCAGTCATAAAATTGTTGATATAAGTGGCTTTGTGGTCACAGAAATTCTACATGCTGAAGTGAATTCCTTTGATGTAAATCCCATTTTCCGTGGAAATTCACTTAATTCCCGAAACTTTGATCATCTAATGGAAATTTTTCCTTCTAATGAAAGGCACATCTTCAGCTAGGTTTAACATATGAGGTGGTGTTGTATGAGTGTTTCTCCCTTCTCTCTCCTCTGATTTCCTGCCGGGGGACTTCTCCAGTGTGACAACACGTAGACAATCGTAGTGTTGTCAAAAGTATGTATTGATCTGCTGGGACCTTGTCCACTCTCCGTGGCCTCAGCTCAGCTCCTCTATAATAACTGAATTAATATTTTGAAGATTAACATTCTAAATGTCAGTCTGTGATCTATGACCACATATCATTCTTTATTCTATTCATTACATCACTACATTTCCCTTCTCCTTAACAAAATGAGCAAGTAAATAATCAGACACATAAATAAATAAATAAATAAATAAATAAATAAATAAATACATTCTATGACTCCTTGCATTCTTGTTGTTCTAAAGGATTCCCAGTCATTTTCTTTTATATTATCTTCAATTGATTTGTTTTCTATTTCTATTGAAGAAATGTTTTTTCTTGTCTATGTATTTGTGTCTTTTGTTACTGAACCAGGGAGATACATTTCTTAAACTGTGCTTTATTTCTCACTATTATTCTGGTTTCAGTCTCTCCAGTAATTGCAGCTCCTTTTATTTTTGTTGTTTCTAATGGAGATGGATAATATATACTTTACACATTTCCTCAATAGCCTTTGTTTTACTAATACAAGATCTCCAACCTGATAATTTCTTTCTTGGATGTTTTTCCTTTGAGCTGCATATTGTTTAATTTACCTATCATCATCTCATCTTTCCTTTCAATTTGATCATGTTCTCTAGTGCTTTTAATGACACCTGCGGCAAGTGTGTTTGTCTGCCTTGTCTGAATAACAACTCTGAAGGACACTTTCCTGTTTATCAAAGGGGTGTGTTCCTATAATCAAGTAAAACCTGACACAGAGCTTTATTTATAGAAATCTGTGATAACTTGGCTATTTGAAAGGATTGTGTTTAGTAACCATAGGTCTTTCAACTATCCCATTAGCTTGTGGCCAAAATCGAGTAATTCTTTTATGTGCCACTCCCATATGCACAAGAAATGTACTGAATTATTTTCCATTAAAAGGTGGACCATTGTCTGTCTTCAAATGTTTTGATATACCCATGAGAAAAAAGTTCATCCAGGATGGGAAGTATTACCAATGCAGACATGGATGATACCATCTTTACAATTGGAAATCTAGAGTACTCGCCAATTTCAACAAACAAATATTGTCCAGAAGTGAATAGTTCATAAAAATCACACGCTATTTCAGACCACACAGCATCTGGGAGTTTAGAAATATGTAATTCTACATAATTCCTTTCTTTTGTAGTGCATTGGCAAATGTTACAGGCTTGTACAATGTTTTTAACTTGACTGTCAAATCTTGGAAAACATACTTTTTCATTCATGCAGAAGTTTTTTGTTGCTGTTATACCTCTATGACTTTCTGTGCCAGATTAATTGTGTGCTTTAGTAAAGTATGCGGAACAACTATTATGTTTCTTCTTGCAAGGATGCCATAAAAAGGTACTGCCAGTTCAATCTGCACATTTTTAAATGCAAATATACCTCTTTTATGTACACCATATTGAAACTTTGTCGTAGCATTTAAGTGCGTCCATTTGTTTAAACCTATTATTTGTCTCACTTCTGAAAGAGGGTTATCTTTGGCAGATTCATGAATCATCTTCTGCTCTGAAATTGTCTCAGGAACTATTGACCTGATTATAAAATGTGCATATTCTTCCACTTTGTTATTTCATTTCTCATTTATAGCAACTGGATATCTATATATTCAATCCGCTGTATTATACTCTTTTCCAGGCTTTTAAATAATTTTGAAATCATATTCCATTAATTTAATATCCCATCTTTCAATGCAAACAGGTCTTTTTGCTTTTGGGTTTCCAAAAATAGTTGTCAGTGCCTGATGGTCTGTTATTACGACAAAAGGTTTTCCAAATAAAAAATCTTGATAGTGCTCAAAAGCCCATACTATAGCCAAGCTTTCTTTCTTAGGATGTGAATATTTTTTTCTATGTCAGTCAGACTTTTACTAGCGTGGGACACTACATACCTTGGAGTCTCTTTTCCAGGATGTACTATCAGCTCAGTATGTAAATCTGGAGTGAAAATGTTTTAAATTTGTTAATGATGCTAGATCATTTTTCATTTTTTTAAATGCATTTTCACACCATTCCTTCCACTCAAATACTCTTTCCTTTTTTAGGTCGAGCATAGCAGTGTGCAAGCACTGCTTTTCTGACGTGTTCCTATGTATCTGGTCTTTTAACCACGCCCATCATTATCACTCATTCAGGAGCTTTCCCTTCAAAAATCTTTTATTTTCATTGGTAAATGCTTTACGTTTGTCCCTCCGTGGGGCGATTTAGTTACCGCCTTGGACATCGCCCCTGTTACTTGGCTAATTGCACTTTTGCTGACACGTTTGACTGCGAGCGAACTTCTTTTTCCTTTTGTGTGCTGCTTCAACCTGATGTCGTGGTGCTCGAATCGGATCACTTATGTGAAACTGTAGTACTTTTTATTTTCAATTTGTGTGGCAAGAAAAGTCCATTTAGGAGTTTACAATGCTAAAAGCTCTAACTCAAGCAAATGCGAGACCCATTGCATTACAAATGCTTGTTGTTAATTCTCGGAGAGATGAGGTAGTAGTGGCATAGTTCTTGATACAGTGAGAGCCATAACTAGCCTTTCCCAAAAAGGAGTGCAAATCTGTTATGTCTTTTGCACTAGTTGTTGAGTTTAAAGATGATACTTTCATAGGGTGTGGCCACATTCTTTATTTGAAAATAAGCAAGGACCAGCAAATTCCCATTTCAAAACATGCTCTTCGTCTTTCAGAGACATATCTTCATGTGTTACATTTTCTTCACATTTTTCCAAGCATGTCACAGGACATTTAGCTCCCCATTGAAACACATTGACATTAGAAAAGACAAGTGAGGGCTTCTCATGCATCTTCTCATGCCCTGTTACACACATAGGGCCTCATTACAACCCAGTGGTCAAGGACTGCCAGGGTTGTTTTGGCGATTGTACCGCCAATAGGTTGGTGGTACAATCTGCCGTATTATGACCGAGGCGGTAGCGCTGCGGTCGCACCGCCGGGACCGGCCGTATCCCGCCATGGTTGTCCCGGCGGTTTTAATACGCCAGGGTGGTGCTGCTTGTAGGGCTGCCCAGGGGATTCCGACTCCCCTTCCGGCCAGCCTATCCATGGTGGTAGAGACCGCCATGGAAAGACTGGCGGGAAGGGGAGTCGCAGGGGCCCCAAGCACAGCCCCACCCTGCTTTTCACTGTCTGCACAGCAGACAGTGAAAAGCATGACGGGTGCAGCTGCACCTGTCGCACGGCCGCAACACCGGCTCCAATGTTATGGCTGCCATCCCCGCTGGGCCGGCAGATGAAAACTCTGTTTCCGCCCGCCGGCCCAGCGGGGATGTCATAATGCGCCCGGCGGGATTGCGGCCGCATAGGCGGCCGCTCGGCAGTCCAACCTTGGAGGGCGGGGTTGTAATGAGGGCCATAATGTTACATGTTGCTCTACTGTGAAGAACAAATGGGACTTTCTGAGACCGCACTTGTATCTCAACAAACACTAGCTTCTTTACATTTTCCTTCTTTAAAAAGTACATCTGCTCAGATTTACTTTCTTTAATCATCATGTACAATTGTTTTGATTGTTCATATTCATCTGCAGAACCTTCATGTCCCAAATTCTCAATTTGTCTGGCATGTTTAACATTTTCTTTAGTTTGTCTCTTCCATGTTTTCTCGTTGCCTTTCCGTTTTAATCTGCAGACACTTGTGAAATGGTTTAACTTTCCACATTTCTTACACTGCTGTACTAATGCTGGACATATATTTGAATGTGGGAATCTGTAGCATGTTCTTTTGTCTTTCCACAAATCATTTGCTTTTTCAGTTTTTTTATCTTTTTTAATCATATAAGTTTTATTATCTTTATTAATCAGTTGCCGGATGTGTTCATAAGTTTTTATTGTCCCTTTCTCCATGTTAGTAGTGTGTTTCTTAGCTTGTGCTTCCATTCATGTCACACGAAGAATTGTTTGTAATTCCCAACCTGACTGCTTCTTTATTACTGATTTTTTCCAATTCACAGAACATAACCAGTTTTCTCAGCTTAGTCACAAATTCATCAATGATTCCTTTATTTTATTGACAGTCTATGTTGAAACTGTACCTCTCATAATCCAAGTTCCTTTGTGGATCAGACCTTTCATTTAGATATTTCATAAGTCCTTTGTATGTCTTTTTATCTGCACCAGGGAATGTAACAATTAGATCCTTAACTTCATCACCTACTAAGTCAGGTAGTAAATCTTTAGCTTGTTCATCAGTATATTTTTTACATGTTGCTTTTAAAAGGAAATATTCTCTCCATCTTGAATTTATATATCTCCTTCATTTGTGCATTTACTGTTGTCATTGTTAAACCTTTATTTTCTGAATTTGACCTTTCACCTCATTCCATCATTTTGTCATTGAAATACTTTTATTTTGATATTTGAATATTTTCTCAAAAATACTTTTTTTATTGGTTTTTAAAAAATATTTCATCGATATTTCTTAGTCTTTCTAGCTGCTAATTTCTGATGAATTTTAAGGGTTGCCTGCTTAACCACTTCGCTGCCAGGCCTTTTCCCCCTCCTGTGCCAGGCCTTTTTTTGCCTATTTGGGGCAGTTCGCGCTTAGGCCCGCATAACTTTTTGTCCACATAAGCTAACCAAGCCAAATTTGCGTCCTTTTTTTCCAACATCCTAGGGATTCTGGAGGTACCCAGACTTTGTGGGTTCCCCTGAAAGAGGCCAAGAAATTGGCCAAAATACAGGGAAAATTTTGTTTTTTTCAAAAAAATTGGAAAAAGTGGCTGCAGAAGAAGGCTTGTGGTTTTTCCCCTGAAAATGGCATCAACAAAGGGTTTGCGGTGCTAAACTCAGCAGCTTCCCAGCTTTCAGGAACAGTCAGACTTGAATCAGAAAACCCAATTTTTCAACACAATTTTGGCATTTTTCTGGGACATACCCCATTTTTGCAATTTTTTGTGCTTTCAGCCTCCTTCCAGTCAGTGACAGAAATGGGCATGAAACCAATGCTGGATCCCAGAAACCTAAACATTTCTGAAACCTAGACAAAATTCTGAATTCAGCAAGGGGTCATTTGTGTAGATCCTACAAGGGTTTCCTACAGAAAATAACAACTGAAAAAGAAAAATATGGAAATTTAGGTGAAAAAAACATAAATGTTTCTCTACGTTTTACTCTGTAACTTTTCCCTGCAATGTCAGATTATCGAAAGCAATATACTGTTACGTCTGCTGGACTCCTATGGTTGCGGGGATATATAGGGCTTGTAGGTTCATCAAGAACCCGAGGAACCCAGAGCCAATAAATGAGCTGCACCCTGACGTGCGTTTTCATTCTATAACGGGTATACAGCCATTCATTTGCTGAAATATAAAGAGTAAAAAATTGCTATCAAGAAAACCTTTGTATTTCCAAAAAGGGCACAAGATAAGGTGTTGAGGAGCAGTGGTTATTTGCACATCTCTGAATTCCGGGGTGACCATACTAGCATGTGAATTACAGGGCTTTTCTCAAATAGATGTCTTTTTTACACACTCTCCTATATTTGGAAGGAAAAAATGTAGAGAAAGACAAGGGGCAATAACACTTGTTTTGCTAATCTATGTTCCCCCAAGTCTCCCGATAAAAATGATACCTCACTTGTGTGGGTAGGCCTAGCGCCCGCGACAGGAAACGCCCCAAAGCGCAACGTGGACACATCCCCATTTTTGGAAGACAACAGAGGTGTTTTTTGCGAAGTGCCTACCTGTAGATTTTGGCCTCTAGCTCAGCCGGCACCTAGGGAAACCTACCAAACCTGTGCATTTCTGAAAACTAGAGACCTAGGGGAATCCAAGGAGGGGTGACTTGCGGGGCTCGGACCAGGTTCTGTTACCCAGAATCCTTTGCAAACCTCAAAATTTGGCTAAAAAAACACATGTTCCTCACATTTCTGTGGCAGAAAGTTCTGGAATCTGAGAGGAGCTACAAATTTCCTTCCACCCAGCGTTCCCCCAAGTCTCCCGATAAAAATGATACCTCACTTGCGTGGGTAGGCCTAGCGCCGGCGACAGGAAACACCCCAAAGCGCAACGTGGACACATCCTAAATTTTGGAAAAAAACAGAGGTGTTTTTTGCGAAGTGCCTACCTGTAGATTTTGGCCTCTAGCTCAGCCGGCACCTAGGGAAACCTACCAAACCTGTGCATTTCTGAAAACTAGAGACCTAGGGGAATCCAAGGAGGGGTGACTTGCGGGGCTCGGACCAGGTTCTGTTACCCAGAATCCTTTGCAAACCTCAAAATTTGGCTAAAAAAACACATGTTCCTCACATTTCTGTGGCAGAAAGTTCTGGAATCTGAGAGGAGCTACAAATTTCCTTCCACCCAGCGTTCCCCCAAGTCTCCCGATAAAAATGATACCTCACTTGCGTGGGTAGGCCTAGCGCCGGCGACAGGAAACACCCCAAAGCGCAACGTGGACACATCCTAAATTTTGGAAAAAAACAGAGGTGTTTTTTGCGAAGTGCCTACCTGTAGATTTTGGCCTCTAGCTCAGCCGGCACCTAGGGAAACCTACCAAACCTGTGCATTTCTGAAAACTAGAGACCTAGGGGAATCCAAGGAGGGGTGACTTGCGGGGCTCGGACCAGGTTCTGTTACCCAGAATCCTTTGCAAACCCCAAAATTTGGCTAAAAAAACACATGTTCCTCACATTTCTGTGGCAGAAAGTTCTGGAATCTGAGAGGAGCTACAAATTTTCTTCCACCCAGCGTTCCCCCAAGTCTCCCGATAAAAATGATACCTCACTTGCGTGGGTAGGCCTAGCGCCGGCGACAGGAAACACCCCAAAGCGCAATGTGGACACATCCTAAATTTTGGAAAAAAACAGAGGTGTTTTTTGCGAAGTGCCTACCTGTAGATTTTGGCCTCTAGCTCAGCCGGCACCTAGGGAAACCTACCAAACCTGTGCATTTCTGAAAACTAGAGACCTAGGGGAATCCAAGGAGGGGTGACTTGCGGGGCTCGGACCAGGTTCTGTTACCCAGAATCCTTTGCAAACCTCAAAATTTGGCTAAAAAAACACATGTTCCTCACATTTCTGTGGCAGAAAGTTCTGGAATCTGAGAGGAGCTACAAATTTCCTTCCACCCAGCGTTCCCCCAAGTCTCCCGATAAAAATGATACCTCACTTGCGTGGGTAGGCCTAGCGCCGGCGACAGGAAACACCCCAAAGCGCAACGTGGACACATCCTAAATTTTGGAAAAAAACAGAGGTGTTTTTTGCGAAGTGCCTACCTGTAGATTTTGGCCTCTAGCTCAGCCGGCACCTAGGGAAACCTACCAAACCTGTGCATTTCTGAAAACTAGAGACCTAGGGGAATCCAAGGAGGGGTGACTTGCGGGGCTCGGACCAGGTTCTGTTACCCAGAATTCTTTTGCAAACCTCAAAATTTGGCTAAAAAAACACATGTTCCTCACATTTCTGTGGCAGAAAGTTCTGGAATCTGAGAGGAGCTACAAATTTCCTTCCACCCAGCGTTCCCCCAAGTCTCCCGATAAAAATGGTACCTCACTTGCGTGGGTAGGCCTAGCGCCGGCGACAGGAAACACCCCAAAGCGCAACGTGGACACATCCTAAATTTTGGAAAAAAACAGAGGTGTTTTTTGCGAAGTGCCTACCTGTAGATTTTGGCCTCTAGCTCAGCCGGCACCTAGGGAAACCTACCAAACCTGTGCATTTCTGAAAACTAGAGACCTAGGGGAATCCAAGGAGGGGTGACTTGCGGGGCTCGGACCAGGTTCTGTTACCCAGAATCCTTTGCAAACCTCAAAATTTGGCTAAAAAAACACATGTTCCTCACATTTCTGTGGCAGAAAGTTCTGGAATCTGAGAGGAGCTACAAATTTCCTTCCACCCAGCGTTCCCCCAAGTCTCCCGATAAAAATGATACCTCACTTGCGTGGGTAGGCCTAGCGCCGGCGACAGGAAACACCCCAAAGCGCAACGTGGACACATCCTAAATTTTGGAAAAAAACAGAGGTGTTTTTTGCGAAGTGCCTACCTGTAGATTTTGACCTCTAGCTCAGCCGGCACCTAGGGAAACCTACCAAACCTGTGCATTTCTGAAAACTAGAGACCTAGAGGAATCCAAGGAGGGGTGACTTGCGGGGCTCGGACCAGGTTCTGTTACCCAGAATCCTTTGCAAACCTCAAAATTTGGCTAATAAAACAAATGTTCCTCACATTTCGGTGACAGAAAGTTCTGGAATCTGAGAGGAGCTACAAATTTCCTTCCACCCAGCGTTCCCCCAAGTCTCCCGATAAAAATGATACCTCACTTGCGTGGGTAGGCCTAGCGCCGGCGACAGGAAACACCCCAAAGCGCAACGTGGACACATCCTAAATTTTGGAAAAAAACAGAGGTGTTTTTTGCGAAGTGCCTACCTGTAGATTTTGGCCTCTAGCTCAGCCGGCACCTAGGGAAACCTACCAAACCTGTGCATTTCTGAAAACTAGAGACCTAGGGGAATCCAAGGAGGGGTGACTTGCGGGGCTCGGACCAGGTTCTGTTACCCAGAATCCTTTGCAAACCTCAAAATTTGGCTAAAAAAACACATGTTCCTCACATTTCTGTGGCAGAAAGTTCTGGAATCTGAGAGGAGCTACAAATTTCCTTCCACCCAGCGTTCCCCCAAGTCTCCCGATAAAAATGATACCTCACTTGCGTGGGTAGGCCTAGCGCCGGCGACAGGAAACACCCCAAAGCGCAACGTGGACACATCCTAAATTTTGGAAAAAAACAGAGGTGTTTTTTGCGAAGTGCCTACCTGTAGATTTTGGCCTCTAGCTCAGCCGGCACCTAGGGAAACCTACCAAACCTGTGCATTTCTGAAAACTAGAGACCTAGGGGAATCCAAGGAGGGGTGACTTGCGGGGCTCGGACCAGGTTCTGTTACCCAGAATCCTTTGCAAACCTCAAAATTTGGCTAAAAAAACACATGTTCCTCACATTTCTGTGGCATAAAGTTCTGGAATCTGAGAGGAGCTACAAATTTCCTTCCACCCAGCGTTTCCCCAAGTCTCCCGATAAAAATGATACCTCACTTGCGTGGGTAGGCCTAGCGCCGGCGACAGGAAACACCCCAAAGCGCAACGTGGACACATCCTAAATTTTGGAAAAAAACAGAGGTGTTTTTTGCGAAGTGCCTACCTGTAGATTTTGGCCTCTAGCTCAGCCGGCACCTAGGGAAACCTACCAAACCTGTGCATTTCTGAAAACTAGAGACCTAGGGGAATCCAAGGAGGGGTGACTTGCGGGGCTCGGACCAGGTTCTGTTACCCAGAATCCTTTGCAAACCTCAAAATTTGGCTAATAAAACAAATGTTCCTCACATTTCGGTGACAGAAAGTTCTGGAATCTAAGAGGAGCCACAAATTTCCTTCCACCCAGCGTTCCCCCAAGTCTCCCGATAAAAATGATACCTCACTTGTGTGGGTAGGCCTAGCGCCCGCGACAGGAAATGGCCCAAAACACAACCTGGACACATCACATTTTTTCATAGAAAACAGGGCCTACCTGTGGATTTTGGCCTCTAGCTCAGCCGGCACCTGGGGAAACCTAGCAAACCAGCACATTTTTGAAAACTAGAATCCCAGGGGAATCCAAGATGGGGTGAATTGTGGGGCTCTGACCAGGTTCTGTTACCCAGAATCCTTTGCAAACCTCAAATTTTGGCTAAAAAAACATGTTTTCCTCACATTTCAGTGACAGAAAGTTCTGGAATCTGAGAGGAGCCACAAATTTCCTTCCACCTAGCTTTCCCCCAAGTCTCCCGATAAAAATGATACCTCACTGGTGTGGGTAGGCCTAGCGCCCGCGACAGGAAATGGCCCAAAACACAACGTGGACACATCACATTTTTTCATAGAAAACAGTGCCTACCTGTGGATTTTGGCCTCTAGCTCAGCCGGGCCCAGGGGGGGCAGAAATGGCCTAAAATAAATTTGTCCCCCACCCCCAACCCCCCTGCCCCCCCGGGAGCGACCCTTGCCTATGGGGTCGCCCCCCCCCTTGCGTGACATTGGTGCCAAAAAAAAAATCCCCGGTGCCTAGTGGTTTCTGCCCCCCTTGGGGGCAGATTGACCTACAATCGGCCAATCTGCCCCCAAGGGGGGCAGAAATGGTCTAAATACAATTTGCCCCCCAGGGGAGCGACCCTTGCCTAATGCGTCGCTCCCCATCTCTAAAAAAACAAACAAACAAAAAAAAACCACAAAAAAACTATTTGCCCAGGCGCCTAGAGGTTTCTGCCCCCCTCTGTGGGCAGATCGGCCTAATACCAATAGGCCGATCTGCCCCCAGGGGGGGCAGAAATGGCCTAAAATAAATTTGCCCCCCTCACCCCCCCCCAGGGAGCGACCCTTGCCTACAAGGTCGCTCCCATTGCGTGACGGAGCAAAAAAAAGATCCCTGGTGCCTAGTGGTTTCTGCCCCCCTTGGGGGCAGATTGACCTACAATCGGCCAATCTGCCCCCAAGGGGGGCAGAAATGGTCTAAATACAATTTGCCCCCCAGGGGAGCGACCCTTGCCTAATGCGTCGCTCCCCATCTCTAAAAAAACAAACAAACAAAAAAAAAACACAAGAAAACTATTTGCCCAGGCGCCTAGAGGTTTCTGCCCCCCCTGTGGGCAGATCGGCCTAATACTAATAGGCCGATCTGCCCCCAGGGGGGGCAGAAATGGCCTAAAATAAATAAATTTGCCCCACTCACCCCCCCCCCGGGGAGCGACCCTTGCCTACAAGGTCGCTCCCCTTGCGTGACGGCACAAAAAAAAGATCCCTGGTGCCTAGTGGTTTCTGCCCCCCTTGGGGGCAGATTGACCTAAAATGGGCCGATCTGCCCCCAAAGCGGGCAGAAATGGCCTAAATACAATTTGCCCCTCCAGGGGAGCGACCCTTGCCTAAGGGGACGCTCCCCATCTGTAAAACACAACAACAACAAAAATCCCTGGTGCCTAGTGGTTTCTGCCCCCCGTGGGGGCAGATCGGCCTAATAAAAATAGGCTGATCTACCCCCATGGGGGGCAGAAATGGCCTAAAATAAATTTGCCCCCCATGGGCACGACCCTTGCCTAAGGGGTCGCTCCTCTTACGTGAAAAACAAACAAACAAAAAAAACTCCCTGGTGTCTAGTGGTTTCTGCCCCCCTTGGGGGCAGATTGGCCTCATAAAAATAAGCCAATCTGCCCCCAAAGGGGGCAGAAATGGCCTAAATATAATTTCCCCCCTATGGGAGCGACCCTTGCCTAAGGGGTCGCATCCCACACCTAAAACACAAAAGAAAACACATAAAAAATAAAAAAAAAAAGTATCCCTGGTGTCTAGAGGTTTCTGCCCCCCCTGGGGGCAGATCGGCCTATTATTAGGCCGATCTGCCCCCAGGGGGGGCAGAAAAGGCCTTAAAAAAAAATGACCCCCTGGGAGCGACCCTTGCCCAAGGGGTCGCTCCCTTCTGTCAATTTCATCTAAAAAAAAAAAATCCCTGGTGTCTAGTGGGGTTTCAAAAGCCGGATTGCAAGCAATCCGGCTTTTGAAACCCTCGGAGAGACTTCAAAGGGAAGGAAATACATTTCCTTCCCTTTGAAGCCCCTCCGGGCCTCCCCCACGTGATCGAAAGAGAAATGCTGAGCATTTCTCTTTCGATCGCGCTGGAAGCTCTGCTTCCAGCGCGATGGGGGAGGTTGTGTGATTGTCAGCGCGCGCTCGCGCGCTGACGTCACAGGGGGGGTGGGGGGGGGGTCGGGGGTTGAAGGGGAAGGGATTCCCCGGTCAGCCCTGACCTAGGGGGGTGGGGGGCGGCCCTCGGGAGGAGCGCTAGCGCTTCTCCCGAGGGCAGCATTGCGGATGTAATGGTTACGTCCATGGCGCCACACGGGCGCTGCCATGGACGTAACCATTACGTCCGTGGCGGGGAAGGGGTTAAAGATCTCTGCCAAGCTTTTTTTGATTTAGTGTCTGTGATACCTGCCTGACTTAAAGATGGCCACCGATATTTGGTGAATTTGACAGTGTTTTAAGCTTGACTTAAAGATGGCCACTAAACAAGCAACTCATGTGTGATTTGCCACATGCCCAAGCTGAAAGCGCAGAGCACTCCACTCAGCTCCTAACGGTAAACAACTTTGCTTTTTATCAGATTTCTTTATATAAAATTGCAGCTGCCAATACACAATGAGTTTCTAGTCGCTGCACATACTCAGCAGCAAATGCTGCTTGTAATTATGCAGCTCCCAGTATATTCAACCATATGCGCAGTACGTGCAAAATTACATAAGTGCTATGTTGTTTCAGCTCCAATTACAAAAACACTATGTTGTTCCAGCTGCTGATAGCACATTGATTTCTTGTGCAGTAGAAAGCTTGACAATTCCAGTAAAAAGTTAATTCAGCTTGCTGCAGCACATTGATTTTTTGTGCTCTACATGAAATGCATTCTTACCCCTCAGTGCTTTGTATGTTCCACCGGTGCTTGTTGCTAATCTATGACATCTTGTAGGCAAACTTAGCGTTGTCAAAGGTGTTTATTGATGTGCTGGGACCTTGTAGACTCTCTGTGTCCTCAGCTCCTCTACAATTACTGAACTATCATTTTGAATATCAACATTCTATATGTGAGTATGTGGTTTATGACCACACACCATTCTATATGCTATTCATTACATCACTACATCGAGAACTGTGCTTTTTCTATCATGTCTTTTTCCATCAAGGATGCTATCTGTGCTTACAGTGTTTTGTACTGTCATGCTTCTTCTACCTCTGTCATGCATTTTCTTGTCTACTTGCCTGCAGCAATTCTGTTTCTTGGCAGGGACCTTAGTGCATTATATAATTTGTAAAAAACAAAATTAGGGGAGGGGCCCAAAATTATTCAAATGCTGAGGTTGTTGAATACTAATGCTAGTTGATGATATCCTTTATAGAGATGAACCCTCATATCCACAAAAATGTGAATTTGATCTGTATTCTTTTTAGGCTCCGCTACTATTGGGGGCATCCAAGGCGTTCGACCAGTTGCTGGCTTGATGATGTCTTAGGTTTATCTCTGCTTCCACTTTGTCTTGTAGATAAATTGGAACACTCCTATGCATTTGTGTTACTGGTTTCACTGTTTTGTTTATGTGCAAAGTAATGGTTTTAACTTGCAGTTTGCCTAGAAGTTCAATCAGAGCAGGAAATTCTCTTAATGTAGGGTGTACCATAAGTACATTGAATGTCATAGCCAGTGGTCCCATCAATTGAGCAGTGACATTGCTCAATAAGCAAGGACCAGCAAATTCCCATTTCAAAACATGCTCTTCGTCTTTCAGAGACATATCTTCATGTGTTACATTTTCTTCACATTTTTCCAAGCATGTCACAGGACATTTAGCTCCCCATTGAAACACATTGACATTAGAAAAGACAAGTGAGGGCTTCTCATGCATCTTCTCATGTCCTGTTACACACATAGGGCCTCATTACAACCCGGTGGTCAAGGACTGCCAGGGTTGTTTTGGCGATTGTACCGCCAACAGGTTGGCGGTACAATCTGCTGTATTATGACCGAGGCGGTAGCGCTGCGGTCGCACCGCCGGGACCGGCCGTATCCCGCCATGGTTGTTCCGGCGGTTTTAATCCGCCAGGGCGGCGCTGCTTGTAGGGCTGCCCAGGGGATTCCGACTCCCCTTCCGGCCAGCCTATCCATGGTGGTAGAGACTGCCATGGAAAGACTGGCAGGAAGGGGAGTCGCGGGGCCCCTGGGGGCCCCTGCACTGCCCATGCACTTGGCATGGGCAGTGCAGGGGCCCCCAGGCACAGCCCCACCCTGCTTTTCACTGTCTGCACAGCAGACAGTGAAAAGCATGACGGGTGCAGCTGCACCCGTCGCACGGCCGGAACACCGGCTCCAATGTTATGGCTGCCATCCCCGCAGGGCCGGCAGATGAAAACTCTGTTTCCGCCCGCCGGCCCAGCAGGGATGTCATAATGCGCCCGGCGGGATTGCGGCCGCATAGGCGGCCGCTCGGCAGTCCAACCTTGGAGGGCGGGGTTGTAATGAGGGCCGTAATGTTGCTCTACTTTGAAGAACAAATGGGACTTTCTGAGACCGCACTTGTATCTCAACAAACACTAGCTTCTTTACATTTTCCTTCTTTAAAAAGTACATCTGCTCATATTTACTTTCTTCAATCATCATGTACAATGGTTTTGATTGTTCATATTCATCTGCAGAACCTTCATGTCCCAAATTCTCAATTTGTCTGGCATGTTTAACATTTTCTTTAGTTTGTCTCTTCCATGTTTTCTCGTTGCCTTTCCGTTTTAATCTGCAGACACTTGTGAAATAGTTTAACTTTCCACATTTCTTACACTGCTCTACAGTATCCAAAAAGTGGAGGGAGGCAGACAAAAAGTTAGGGGTGACCACCCTAAGGCTGTCAGGTCTAACACTCCCCCATCGCTGACGCTGTGGAAAAGAAGTAAGGGCTACTGCATGGGGTTGCAATAAGTAAGGCGCATGGCTGCCCCCAGAAATGCCATAAAATAGGGCAGAGATGGGCAGATTGTAAGGGAATAGACCTAGCCCTAGTCTGACAGACACACCATCTCATGGAAGAAGAAATTAGGACATTGCAGCAACATAGAGGAAGGACAGAGTGGCAAGCACACCAACCAGATTGGGGTTCCTCTTCTTCGTCTCATCTAAGTGAGGGGTGGAGAGATGCGGAGCCGGCAGGGCAGTCTGTTTTATTTGGTGTTTTCCGTACTTTTCTATTATTTATATTTTATTTGTCCTGTTATACAACCATGTGGTAATGTAGGCCATGTTGTGAATCTCGAACTAATAAAATGTGTTCCAAAAAACAAAAGTGCATATTACCTTTGTGAATCAGGTCTAAAGTCTGCTATTTAATGCCGTCCATGCATACTACTGGATAGAGTCACAAATCATTTACTAGGTTATAGATATATACCACACCAAAATCAGCTTTGATCCAAAACTTGGAACCTTGACATGAGGCGTAATTAAAAAAAAATGATTCAAGAAATACCTTTGGTCAGTGCACGAAACGCATTTCATTCTGCATGTTTTTTTTTTTTTTTCAGAGAAAGTAAAGGTGTTTTGTGGATACATACTTTCAAAAGTAAACCTTCAGTTTTTGTCTGCCACTCGTACACATAACAGAAGGTCACACCAGAACACACTGCGGGTGGAATATTGCGTTAAAACATAAATCATTATTCATAAATTATTTCCAGGTCCCGGGACTCAGTTTACTCCCTGGAGTGTCCTTTGAAAAGATAAAGTGTACGCATGCTGAACACTCCAAACAACACCATGCATTCAAAATCATGTGCATGTTAACAGATCCAAACCGCGAAATATTAGCATCTCGTTGTAGGCAGCAGAAAGCTGAGATTTCAACAGATGGTTTGAATTTAAACTAAATGTGAAACATACGGTTAGTAAATCACAATTACACGTTCAATATTGTTTTCTTGATTTCTTTTACTTCCTTTTCGAAGGTTAACTTTAAGTTTAACACTTGTTTAAACACAAAAAATGGAGTTCTGCTTTATTTCATACAGGTGTAAATTTCACTGCTGTTTATTTTAAGTGTTGTAAGCAAAACAAACTTGCACGGGTGTGGTTTTGCCAAATCCAGTAGTTTTATCACGCATTAAAACAATACGCTAGCTATGGTTGTAAATTCACAAATAAAATACATGTATCCATAAAGCAATTAACACTCATATGCCAGAAATTATTTTAGAGTGGCTTTAAAAAAATGAAATTCACACTTTGCATGCTAAGTAGAGTTGTTTCCCAATTTTCACCACCAACTAACTATTTTTGTGCTGATGCTGCAATTTATGACATTGTGATGTTTACATGAGCAACAGAGCATATGTAGTGGCAGACTGTGGAGGAGAAATGCTTGCATCGTTAGCTGATGGTGTGGAAACTAATAACATATGGTCAGGCCAATTCGCAAACGTATTTATTAATACGTGAAGTAAGTACATATCAGGATGCGAGGACAAACGCGCTTACCTTTGTGCAGCAGTCCCGCACACTGCACTAGCTGAGCATACATGTCTTCAGGAGTTAGAAGATAATGGAAGGGTGCGTAGAGGGTGGGTGTAGCATGGGCAGGAGCCTCGCATCTCTGAAATGCACAATCTGTGAATCATCTGCGTAAAGGAAGAAAAGGTCTGTATTTCTCATTGGCCAAAAGGACTCTCACTGGACATGTCAATGGTAGAGCCATCGTGAGTGCACAGATAATATGTTCCATATGGTCCATAGCGTGCTTGGTGGCTATTTATTTTACACAACTGCTGAAGCTTGGACCTTCTGTTGGATTCATTGACAGCTGTTGCTAAATGAAGCTGGCAATAGTCATCTTGAAATGAGAAAAGTATCTCACTTCAAACTTACATTGATAGAGATTTGCAATTGTTTGTTTTCACAAAGGAGTCATCCAGTAGGAATACAAACTGTATAGTTTTTTTTTGTTTTCACAAGAAGTCGTTCATTAGGATTACAAATGTTGCATTATTTGTTTGTTTTTATAACGAGGCATCCACTAGGATTATGAACTTCAATTGCACTTGTTTGTTTCGTGTGGAATCATCCATTAGGATTTCAGAATCTAATACACTTAGGGCCAGATGTAGCAAAATGTTGCGAGTCGCAAATGGCCCGATTCGCTATTTGCGACCCCGCAAAATCGGAAATGGGATGCAAAAATCCCATTTCCGACTCGCAAAATGCGATGCAAACCGGTACTGACTCGCAAAATTTTCGACCCTGTTAGACCTGACAGCCTTAGGGTAGTCACCCCTAACTTTTTGCCTGCCTCCCTCCACTTTGTGGATACTGTTTTTGCTGGTTTTTAGACTCTGCGCACTTTACCACTGCTAACCAGTGCTAAAGTGCATATGCTCTCTCTCTGTAAACATGGTAACTTTGGATCATATCTGATTGAACTATTTAATCTACTTATAAGTCCCCAGTAATGTGCACTCCAGGTGCCTAGGGCCTATAGATTAAATGCTACTAGTGGACCTGCAGCACGGATTGTGCCACCCACTTAAGTAGCCCCTTTTCCTTGTCTCAGGCCTACCATTGCTAGGCCTGTGTGGGCAGTTTCACTGCCACCTCGACTTGGCATTTAAAAGTACCTGCCAAGCATAGAGCTCCCCTTTTTCTACATATAAGTCACCCTTAATGTGTGCCCTGGGTATCCCCTAGAGCAGGGTGCTGTGTAGGTAAAAGGCAGGACATGTACCTGTGTAGTTATATGTCCTGGTAGTGTAAAAAACCCTCAATTCGTTTTTGCACTGCTGTGAGACCTGCTCCCTTCATAGGCTAACATTGGGGCTGCCCTCATACACTATTGAAGTGGCAGCTGCTGATCTGAAAGGAGCAGGGAGGTCATATTTAGTATGGCCAGAATGGTAATACAAAATCCTACTGACTGGTGAAGTCGGATTTAATATTACTATTCTAGAAATGCCACTTTTAGAAAGTGAGCATTTCTTTGCACTTAAATCCTTCTGTGCCTTACAATCCACGTCTGACTAGGTTTAGTTGACAGCTCCTTGTGCATTCACTCAGACACACCCCAAACACAGGGTACTCAGCCTCACTTGCATACATCTGCATTTTGAATGGGTCTTCCTGGGCTGGGAGGGTGGAGGGCCTACCCTCACACAAAGGACTGCCACACCCCCTACTGGGACCCTGGCAGACAGGATTGAACTGAAAGGGGACCTGGTGCACTTCTTAGCCACTCTTTGAAGTCTCCCCCACTTCAAAGGCACATTTGGGTATAAAACAGGGCCTCTGCCCTACCTCATCAGACACTTGCTGGAGAAGAAACCGGAACCAGAAACTACATCCTGCCAAGAAGAACTGCCTGGCTGCTCAAAGGACTCACCTGTCTGCTTTCTACAAAGGACTGCTGTCTTGCTGTTGCCCTGCTGCCTTGCTGAACTCTTGTCTGGCTGTGAAAGTGCTCTCCAAGGGCTTGGATAGAGCTTGCCTCCTGTTCCTTGAAGTCTCAGGACCAAAAAGACTTCTTCCTTTCACTTGGACGCTCCGTGCGCCGAAAATTTCGACGCACAGCTTGTTTCGCGGCGAGAAAAACGCCGCACACCGACGCTGATCGACGCGACGCCCTCGGGACGATCGAGACTTCGACGCACAACCTCGCAAGGACAAAGCCGCCCGACTTTCCAGGAGAAATCGACGCGACGCCTACCGTGAGTGCGAAACTTTGATGCACGGCCTCGCAAGGACAACGCCGCCCGACTTCCAAGGAGAAATCGACGCGACGCCTGCCGTGAGACCAAACTTTCGACGCCCGGCCTCGCAAGGACAACGCCGCCCGACTTCCAAGGAGAAATCGACGCGACGCCTACCGTGAGATCGAAACTTCGACGCGCAGCCCCGCAGAACGACGCGCAGCCGGAAAACAAGCAGGAGAATCCACGCACAGACCCGGGACATCTGGTAATCCCCGCGATCCACAAAAAGAGACTGTCTGCGCGCCGGAAAACGACGCCCGACTTCCCCGCGTGGAAAAGAACGACGCAAGTCTTTGTGTGCTGAGGAGAAATCGACGCACACACCCTTTTTCCACGCATCCCTTTTCCTGTGGCCCTCTGAGGAGATTTTCCACCAGAAACCAGGTACTTTGTGCTTGAAAGACACTGTATTGCATTCTAAAGACTTAAGACACTTTATATCACTTTCCTGTGATAGTTCTACAATTTTCCATTGCATCTTTATTCTTTTTGACCTACAATTATCCTGATAAATATTATATATTTTTCTAAACACTGTGTGGTGTATTTTTGTGGTGTTATATGGTGGTATTGGATGACTTATTGCACAAATACTTTACACATTGCCTTCTAAGTTAAGCCTGACTGCTCGTGCCAAGCTACCAGAGGGTGGGCACAGGATAATCTTGGATAGTGTGTGACTTACCCTGACTAGAGTGAGGGCTTTTGCTTGGACAGAGGGTAACCTGACTGCCAACCAAAAACCCCATTTCTAACATTGGTGATCAGCGGTGAGGATAGGACTTGTATTTGTGCAGTGACATACAGTAGCTAAGTATTTCACTACCTACCCACAGTTGAAGGTCAACTTGGTTTTTATCTCTTTTTGAAAATCCGTTTTTTCCTGACAATTTTCAAAAACTAAATCCTCACTCAACATGTCTCTGACTGGGTCTCAGACAGGGGACTTTGACCTAGTCCAGTTGGATACATACACGGTCAAACAACTAAGAGGATTCTGCAGGGCATTAAGGGTACCCACCCAAGGGGCCTCCAGAAAGGAGGACTTTCAAGTGGCGCTGAGGGCCTGGGCAGAAGCCCATTTAGAGGATGATGAGGAAGAGGAGCCAGAAAATGGCCCCTCAGAAGGATTTTCACTATCTATGGATGGTGTTACCACTGCAATTGTGCACCCTTCCAGACCAGGGAGCAGTGTCTCCATGCAAAGCCTGACCGCAGAGGAAAGGAGAGAGGAAAGGGAGTTCCAATTGCAAATGGCAAAACTGAAAATTGAGGCACAACAGGAGGAGAGGAGGGCAGAAAGAGAAGCCAAACAAGCTGAGGCTGAAAGAGCAGCCAAACAGATTGAAGCTGAAAGGACAGCCAAACAGATTCAAGCAGAAGCTGAAAGGGCAGCCAAACAAGCAGAAGCTGAAAGAGCAGCCAAACAAGTGGAAGCTGAAAGAGCTTTGGCTGAAAAGAAACTATTGTTAACTCATGAACTGAGTCTCAAGGAGCTGGAGATCAAGGCAAGACAGTCTGAATCCAGCAATAATGGTGGCAGCATACAGACAGGACCTGCTGGAGAAAAGAAGGTTCGTATACCCAAAAATGTGGTGCCCAGTTTTGTGGTGGGAGATGACATAGATAAATGGTTAGCTGCTTATGAAGTTGCACTAAGGGCTCATGAGGTTCCTGAAGGGCAATGGGGGGTAGCTATGTGGGGTTATGTGCCGCCATTGGGGAGGGACACACTTCTCACATTGGATCCACCGGATCAAAACACATACCCACTCCAGAAAGCCACTTTACTTGCCAAGTTTGGGCTGACCCCTGAGGGATACCATCAGAGGTTCAGGGACAGCACCAAACAAACCACACAAACATGGGTAGATTTCTTTGATTTCTCTAGTAAGGCACTGAATGGATGGGTGCGGGGCAACAAAGTAGCAGATTATAAAGGTTTATATGACTTGATCCTGAGAGAGCATATGCTTAATGTTACTTATACAGATTTGCGCCAGCACCTAGTGGATAGTAAGCTGACTGATCCCAGGAAGCTTGCTGAGGAGGCGGACCTCTGGGTTAGCACCAGAGTGTCCAAAAAGGTACCTGGGGGGGACTCCCACAAAGGTGGTCAGGGTTCCCAACAGAAGAAAGAGGGGGGAGATAAACTTACAGATAAGGAACTCTCTAAAGGCCCCCAAAAGAATTCCCAGGGAGGGGGTGGCAACCCTTCCTTTTCCAAATTTGGGAAAAAGCCAGGGACATTTGACAGGTCAGGAAAGTCTAGCCCCAAATGCATGGAGTGTTACCAATATGGTCACTACAAAGGCGATCCACAGTGCCCCAAGAGGGCACCGTCCACTACCGGACAGGCACCTGGGTTGACTAGTGTAGCACTCGGGGGGGAGATGGACCCAACTAGCTTTGGGGAGCAGGTAGAGATTTCCCTAGTGTCCCTGGGAGAAGGAGAAATGGTGCCCAAGGCCCACATGCCCAGAAATACTTCCAAGTACCGGCAGTGGGTCACCATTGATGGGCAGAGGGTGGAGGCTCTGCGTGACACAGGAGCCAGTATGACTACTATCAAGAGTCAGCTGGTGTCAGCAGAGCAGATAGTTCCTAATGCATTCCACCAGGTCAGAGTCGCTGACAATCGCGAGAGTCACCTACCGGTGGCTCTGGTTCCCTTTGAGTGGGGGGGGGTCTCTGGTACTCTGAAAGTAGCTGTGAGTCCTGCCATGCCTGTAGATTGTCTGTTAGGCAATGACCTTGAGCACACTGCCTGGAAAGAAGTAGAGCTCAGGTCTCACCTGGAGATGTTAGGGTTACCTGAGTGGGTCTGCATGACCACACCGTCCATGGCTGACCGAGAGGGCAGTCAAGGGCATCTGGAGCCTGGAACGATGGCCCAGAGAGCTGCCAGGAGGAGGGACCAGGGGTGCGGGAAACCGGCCCCCGCTGTTCCCACAGTGGCTGACGGGGCTCCTGAGGAGGAGGCTTCCGAGCCAACTGGGGAAGACATCGCCGCCCTAGGTGACTTACCTGAGCTTGCTGGCTGGCAAGTTGAGGGTGGACCCACCAGGGAGGAATTCTGCAAGGCGCAGAAAGAATGTCCCACTCTAGAAGGTTTGAGGAAACAAGCCTCAAACCAGGCAGCCGGCGACGCCTCTGGCGATCACCACCTATATTGGGAGAATGATCTCCTCTACAGTGAGCCTAAGGTTCCGGGCTTTGGGGCAGCACGTATGCTGGTGGTCCCCCAATGTTACCGAACCTTCCTACTGGGTCTGGCTCACGACATTCCCCTGGCAGGACATTTGGGGCAGGGCAAGACCTTTAACAGGCTTGTCACCCACTTTTATTGGCCCAAAATGAGGACACACTCAGACAAATTCTGCAGATCCTGTCCTACCTGCCAGGCCAGTGGTAAAGCAGGAAAAAGGGTTAAAACCCCCCTGATTCCACTTCCTGTCGTTGGCACCCCCTTTGAAAGGGTGGGCATCGACATTGTTGGTCCCTTGGACCCCAAAACTGCCTTAGGCAACAGGTTCATCCTGGTTTTGGTGGACCATGCCACCCGTTACCCAGAGGCAATCCCTCTAAGGACAGTAACTGCACCGGTGGTGGCCAGAACCCTGATGGGGATATTTACCCGTGTGGGATTCCCCAAGGAAATAGTGTCTGATAGAGGCACTAACTTCATGTCTGCATACATGAAGTCTCTGTGGGATGCGTGTGGGGTAACTTACAAGTTCACCACACCCTATCACCCCCAGACGAACGGTCGGGTGGAGAGATTCAACAAGACCCTGAAAGGCATGATTGGTGGCCTTCCTGAGGCCATGAGGCGTAAGTGGGACGTCCTCTTACCATGCCTTCTCTTTGCTTACAGAGAGGTCCCCCAGAGAGGAGTAGGGTTCAGTCCCTTTGAACTTCTCTATGGGTACCCTGTCAGGGGACCCTTAAGCATTGTCCAGGAGGGATTGGAGAAAGCTCCAAAGACACCCCCTCAGGATGTGGTCAGCTATATGTTGGCCCTCCGCAACCAGATGACCCGCTTCTGGAAAGAAGCCCAAGATAACCTTGAGGCCAGTCAAGAGGTGATGAAACAATGGTATGACCAGAAGGCCACCCTGGTAGAGTTTCAACCTGGAGACAAAGTGTGGGTAATGGAGCCAGTAGAGCCCAGAGCTCTCCAGGACCGCTGGTCTGGCCCATTTGAAATAAAGGAGCGGAAAGGGGAGGCCACTTACCTAGTGGACCTCAAAACCCCTAGGAATCCCCTAAGGGTGCTCCATGTGAACCGACTAAAAGCTCATTGTGAGAGGTCGGAGATCAACATGCTTCTGGTCACAGATGAAGGAACGGAAGAGGAGAGTGAACCTCTCCCCGACCTCCTCTCTGCCCAAGAAGGTGATGGGTCAGTAAGCGGGGTCATTCTGTCTGACTCCCTGACTCTAAATCAGAAAGGAGACTGTTATGAGCTGTTGGAGCAGTTCTCCCCCCTGTTCTCCCTTACTCCTGGGCTGACCCACCTCTGTGTTCATGATATTGACACCGGTGACAGTCTCCCTGTGAAAAACAAAATTTACAGGTTGTCCGATAAGGTGAAGGCCAGCATCAAGGAGGAGGTCTCCAAGATGTTGACTCTAGGGGTCATTGAGAAATCGAGTAGTCCCTGGGCCAGCCCAGTGGTATTGGTCCCTAAGGCTACTACCCCAGGTGCGAAGCCAGAACTCCGGTTCTGTGTGGACTACCGGGGTCTCAACTCCGTCACACGGACTGATGCTCACCCCATCCCCCGAGCTGATGAGCTCGTGGACAGGCTAGGCGCTGCCAAGTTCCTGAGTATGTTTGATCTTACTTCAGGGTACTGGCAGATCGGCCTAACTGAGGGGGCCAAGGAAAGATCCGCATTTTCAACCCCGGATGGCCATTACCAGTTCCGGGTGATGCCGTTTGGGTTGAAAAATGCCCCCGCTACCTTCCAACGGTTGGTTAACGGGGTCCTAGCTGGCAAGGATGCCTTCTGTGCAGCCTACCTGGATGACATAGCTGTCTACAGTTCCAGCTGGGAGGAACACCTGCTTCACCTCAAGGAGGTGCTTCAGGCCCTGCAACAGGCAGGCCTGACCATCAAGGCCAGTAAGTGCCAGATTGGGCAGGGTTCCGTGGTGTACTTAGGACACCTAGTGGGTGGTGGCAAGGTGCAGCCACTCCAGGCCAAGATTGAAACTATCAAGGCCTGGCAACCACCCCGAACACAGACGGAGGTGAGAGCCTTTCTAGGCCTCACAGGATACTACCGCCGATTTGTCAAGGGCTATGGTACCATTGCAACACCCTTGACAGAACTCACTTCCAAGAAGCAACCTAGGTTGGTGAATTGGACAGAGGCTTGTCAGAAAGCCTTTGACGCCCTGAAGGAAGCCATGTGCACGGCCCCCGTGCTCAAGGCCCCTGACTACTCCCAGGAATTTATCGTGCAGACAGACGCTTCAGAGCATGGCATAGGGGCAGTTCTAGCACAGCTAAATGAGGAGGGCAGAGATCAACCGGTAGTCTTTATTAGCAGAAGACTATTACCACGGGAACAGAGGTGGAGTGCTATTGAAAGAGAAGCTTTTGCTGTGGTCTGGGCACTGAAGAAGCTGAGACCCTACCTGTTTGGGACTCACTTCCTAGTTCAGACAGACCACAGGCCCCTCAGATGGCTCATGCAGATGAGGGGTGAGAATCCAAAACTCTTGAGGTGGTCCATTTCCCTACAGGGGATGGACTTTACGGTGGAACATCGCCCAGGGGTTGACCACGCCAATGCTGATGGTCTCTCCAGGTACTTCCGCCTTAGCGATGAGAGCTCCCAAGAGGTCGGGTAGCTCTCCCCACTTTCAGCTGGGGGGGACACATGTTAGACCTGACAGCCTTAGGGTAGTCACCCCTAACTTTTTGCCTGCCTCCCTCCACTTTGTGGATACTGTTTTTGCTGGTTTTTAGACTCTGCGCACTTTACCACTGCTAACCAGTGCTAAAGTGCATATGCTCTCTCTCTGTAAACATGGTAACTTTGGATCATACCTGATTGAACTATTTAATCTACTTATAAGTCCCCAGTAATGTGCACTCCAGGTGCCTAGGGCCTATAGATTAAATGCTACTAGTGGACCTGCAGCACGGATTGTGCCACCCACTTAAGTAGCCCCTTTTCCTTGTCTCAGGCCTACCATTGCTAGGCCTGTGTGGGCAGTTTCACTGCCACCTCGACTTGGCATTTAAAAGTACCTGCCAAGCATAGAGCTCCCCTTTTTCTACATATAAGTCACCCTTAATGTGTGCCCTGGGTATCCCCTAGAGCAGGGTGCTGTGTAGGTAAAAGGCAGGACATGTACCTGTGTAGTTATATGTCCTGGTAGTGTAAAAAACCCTCAATTAGTTTTTGCACTGCTGTGAGACCTGCTCCCTTCATAGGCTAACATTGGGGCTGCCCTCATACACTATTGAAGTGGCAACTGCTGATCTGAAAGGAGCAGGGAGGTCATATTTAGTATGGCCAGAATGGTAATACAAAATCCTACTGACTGGTGAAGTCGGATTTAATATTACTATTCTAGAAATGCCACTTTTAGAAAGTGAGCATTTCTTTGCACTTAAATCCTTCTGTGCCTTACAATCCACGTCTGACTAGGTTTAGTTGACAGCTCCTTGTGCATTCACTCAGACACACCCCAAACACAGGGTACTCAGCCTCACTTGCATACATCTGCATTTTGAATGGGTCTTCCTGGGCTGGGAGGGTGGAGGGCCTACCCTCACACAAAGGACTGCCACACCCCCTACTGGGACCCTGGCAGACAGGATTGAACTGAAAGGGGACCTGGTGCACTTCTTAGCCACTCTTTGAAGTCTCCCCCACTTCAAAGGCACATTTGGGTATAAAACAGGGCCTCTGCCCTACCTCATCAGACACTTGCTGGAGAAGAAACCGGAACCAGAAACTACATCCTGCCAAGAAGAACTGCCTGGCTGCTCAAAGGACTCACCTGTCTGCTTTCTACAAAGGACTGCTGTCTTGCTGTTGCCCTGCTGCCTTGCTGAACTCTTGTCTGGCTGTGAAAGTGCTCTCCAAGGGCTTGGATAGAGCTTGCCTCCTGTTCCTTGAAGTCTCAGGACCAAAAAGACTTCTTCCTTTCACTTGGACGCTCCGTGCGCCGAAAATTTCGACGCACAGCTTGTTTCGCGGCGAGAAAAACGCCGCACACCGACGCTGATCGACGCGATGCCCTCGGGACGATCGAGACTTCGACGCACAACCTCGCAAGGACAAAGCCGCCCGACTTTCCAGGAGAAATCGACGCGACGCCTACCGTGAGTGCGAAACTTTGACGCACGGCCTCGCAAGGACAACGCCGCCCGACTTCCAAGGAGAAATCGACGCGACGCCTGCCGTGAGACCAAACTTTCACCGCCCGGCCTCGCAAGGACAACGCCGCCCGACTTCCAAGGAGAAATCGACGCGACGCCTACCGTGAGATCGAAACTTCGACGCGCAGCCCCGCAGAACGACGCGCAGCCGGAAAACAAGCAGGAGAATCCACGCACAGACCCGGGACATCTGGTAATCCCCGCGATCCACAAAAAGAGACTGTCTGCGCGCCGGAAAACGATGCCCGACTTCCCCGCGTGGAAAAGAACGACGCAAGTCTTTGTGTGCTGAGGAGAAATCGACGCACACACCCTTTTTCCACGCATCCCTTTTCCTGTGGCCCTCTGAGGAGATTTTCCACCAGAAACCAGGTACTTTGTGCTTGAAAGACACTGTATTGCATTCTAAAGACTTAAGACACTTTGGCCCTCATTCTGACCTTGGCGGTCTTTTCGCAAGACCGCTGAGTTACCGCCGCGGTGAAGACCGCCGACCGCGGCGGTGTGCCGCTGTGCGCATTCTGACCGCTGGGAGCGTTCCGCCGGAAAACCGCCAGCAGCCACACTGGCGGTCGTCGGGAAAGTGGAGACTGGTCAACCTCCACCGCCACGCCAGCAGAACACCGCCCACAGAATTACGACCCACATTTCTGTGTGGCGGTCTTCTGTTGGCGGTCTTCTGTTGGCGGTCACGTCCCTATGGCTCCCGTCGCCTCCCGGAGGACCAACGCACAAGGTAAGTTGATCGTCCGTGAGGGGAGGGGGTGGGGGGGTGTTGTGTGATGTGGGCGTGCATGGGGGTGTGCGTGTGAGTGTGTAGAGGGAGTGTGTGAGTGCGTGTATGCGGGCGGGGGGTGCTGCTGTGTCTATGGGTAATGTGTGCTGTTCGGCAGGTGCGCATGTCGGCATGTATGTGTGCGGGTATGTGTCCCCGTTGTGTATGTGTGTGTAGGGGGTGTGTATATGTGCATGTTGGGGGTGTGTGCATGTCGGGGTACATGTATGTGCATGTCGGGGTGGGGGTGGGGAGGGGGTTCGTACCACCTCTGGGGGGTGGCAGGGGGGTGGAGGGTGTGGGGGGAGGACTCGGGTGGGTAGTGGGGGGTGGGGGAGACCCCTATCAGTGCCAGGGAAGGAATTCCCTGGCCCCGATAGTGCTTACCGCCATGGTTCGCACGGCGGTTCCCGCCCGCAAGAAACCGCGGCGGTAGGCAGGGTCATAATACCCTTGGCGGTCTTGGGACGACCGCCGGGCCGGAGTGCGCAAACTCCAGCCCCGCGGTCATGACCGCCGTGGCGGTCGGAGTGGAGAAGTAGCGGTCGGTCGCGGCGGGGACCGCCGCGGTCAGAATGCCATTTTTAATACCGCCGGTCTGTTCGCGGTCCGACCGCCGTCTCTCCGCCGACCGCCAGGGTCAGAATGAGGGCCTTTATATCACTTTCCTGTGATAGTTCTACAATTTTCCATTGCATCTTTATTCTTTTTGACCTACAATTATCCTGATAAATATTATATATTTTTCTAAACACTGTGTGGTGTATTTTTGTGGTGTTATATGGTGGTATTGTATGACTTATTGCACAAATACTTTACACATTGCCTTCTAAGTTAAGCCTGACTGCTCGTGCCAAGCTACCAGAGGGTGGGCACAGGATAATCTTGGATAGTGTGTGACTTACCCTGACTAGAGTGAGGGCTTTTGCTTGGACAGAGGGTAACCTGACTGCCAACCAAAAACCCCATTTCTAACAGACCCCATTTTGCGACCCGCAAATAGGAAGTCGCAATTTGCGAGTCGCAAACCATATGCAATAGAAACTCGCAAATTGCGACTAGTCGCAAAAAGCCCATTTTGCACTTCCATTTTACCAATAACTCAGAGCAGGTGGTATCCATTACCAACCTATAAAAGGAGACCCAGAAGGCATCTGGGTTACACAAGATGGCGGAGATATACCTGATAGCAGTGAGGAGGAGAGCCCACGCCGCCCAGCAGAGGAGGAGGAGGAGACAGGAGAAGATTTACAGAACAAGGCAGACACTCTTCCAGCAAACTGAGGAGGAAATTTATGACAAATATAGACTTAGCAGCGCAGCTATACTAGATTTAATAGATTTACTCAAACCACAGCTAGAACGCCAGACTGTGCGCGGCTGCGCCATCCCTACGCATGTGCAAGTGCTATGCTCACTGCACCTCTTGGCCTCGGGTAGCTATCAGGGGGTCATTGCTGTGGCAGGTGGGGTATCCCAAAGTGCACTATCAAGGTTCTTTAGGGCATTCCTAGATGCCATACTCACACACATGTCCCGATACATATACCTACCCAGAAATGAGGCAGAAATCAACAGTACCAAGTTGGACTTTTACCAGATTGCCAACTTCCCCCATGTCATAGAGTTTGTAGACGGGACACATATTCAAATATGCCCTCCTGCAAACCTGGAATATCTGTTCCGCAATAGGAAATGTACCCACTCACTCAATATTCAGGTGGTATGTGATGCCCATTATGTCATCACTGACATGGTTGCTAAGTTTCCAGGCAGTACTCATGACTCCTACATTTTTAGGCACAGTGGGATACACCAACGCCTGGAACGTGGGGAGTTTGGAGACGGATACCTCCTAGGTAGAGCTGACTACACCTTGAAGACATGCACACAGGTCAATGTGCAAACCACCCATGCCTTGCTAACAGTGTACATTTTGTGCCCAACAGGTGACAGTGCATATGCACTACGTCCATGGATACTGACTCCGTACTTAACACCCAGCAATGAATGCGAGAGGCGATACAACAGTGCACATAAGAGGACCAGGAACATCATAGAAACAACCTTCGGACTGCTGAAAGCAAGGTTCAGATGCCTCCACCGAAGTGGAGGTGCCCTCCAGTATACCCCAATAACGGCATTCAAAATAGTTGTCGCATGCGCTATCCTGCACAACATTACCACCCGACGTGGGCTACCTCTCACCCCTGAAGACCCAGATTCGGAGGATGAAGAGCAAGAGCAACCACATCACCATCATGGGGATAGGAGCATCGCAAATCAAGGCAGACTGAGACGGGAACACATTGCAAACCAATACTTTGGAAGGTACGTGCCAACTTCTACCATACTCACCAATAGAACAAACAGTCCATGTGTTAAGTGGAAAGAACAAATGATTTAATAAGTGCAAATAACCAAACTATATACATGAAAAAACAGTTCAGGGCCTTCAATAGTCCACCTGGCATGGGACACATTGACATCATGTGCCCCAACCCCAGGGACAGTGTGGAGCTCACACCCTACGGCGGGCTCGGCCAGCCTGGCTGGTACTAGGTGGGTCAGCAGTGCTCTGCCTTGTGCTTCCACTACGTAGCACCCTGGTGTCACCGGCAGAGACACTGCTGACAGTGGAGCCCTCCTCACTGTCTTGTGTGGTGTCGTCTGTGCCCCTGGCCACCTGCCGTGCCTCCATTAGGTCTATTGCATGGTTGATCTGGCACAGGCCCCGTGCCACATCACCCGCAAAGTGGCCCATGTCAACCTGGAGGCTGACTGTTCGCCTAGACAGCCCAGTTGTGTTGACTGCCAGCCTAACGATAGAGGAGGCCATCGTGTCCAGGCGTTGCAGCAGCTGGCGGTCCCTGCGCCGTGCACTGTCACTCTGCGTTAGCAGTCCTGCCACCAGTTCGCGCATAGACAGTGCAAGGTCACCTGTGTTGTTCCCAATGACCTGCAGTTCTGAATGCACCTGCTGCATGCTGATGGCATGGTTTCTCTCAAAGCGCTGCAATACCCCAGTAATCCTCCTTAACTGTTGGTTTTGCAGGCGCTGACCCCGTAGCAGTAGGGCCTCCATTGGTGTTGTGGCTACAAGCCCTGACTCTGCCTGCTGCTCTGCTGTTGTCATCCTGCGTCGCCTGCGCAGCGGTGGAGGCCCAGTAATGTCTGACGTGGCACTCTGGCTTGTACCTGGTGCAGGCTCCAACACCACTGTTGCAACAGGTGTTTCCAGAGAGGGCATGGTGTTGGTGGTGCAGGTGGGAGTGTTGGCAGGTCCTGTTGTCTCCTCTCTGTGCTGGCTGACCATTGGCACCTGGCTGCTTGGGCTGGTGGGGGTGTCTTGTGGGAGACCTGTGGGACATGGGGAACACACTTTCAGTGTTTACTATCAGTTAAAAACTTCCTAATAAACAATTGCCTATGAACTGCCTACTTGACTACATTGCCCATAATGCATCTTTCTGGTGTTTGCTACTCTGAAATGGAGCTATCTTGGTTGTGCATGCCCCTGTGTACATGGTGGGTGGGGGTATGGCATTGATGGGGGTACAAGCATATCACATGGCACTCACTGGTTGATGGTCCTGGCTCAGAGGTGTCCAGTTCTCCAATTCCACTGACAGCCTCAGGCTCAAGGGTCTCCTCAACCCTTTCCTCCAGGGGTGTGGGTGGTGGTATGGTACATGGTCCCCCTCCTGTGCCTCTCATCTCCCGGAGCCGCTCTGCCACCCTCTCCTTGGTCCGGGAGCGCAGGTCATACCACCTCTTCTTAAGTTCTTCCACACTCCGGTGGCTGACCCCCAGGGAGTTTACCTTGTCCTGAATATCCTGCCAAATTCGGGTTTTTTTCTGTGTCTGGCAAAGTGAGGGCTGCCCAGCCAAACAGCTCGTCATGGTGCTGACAGCACTCATCTGTTAGCACCTCCAACTCCTTCTCAGCAAATTTGAGCTTCCTTTTCCTGGAAGTGTCAGCCATGGTTGCTGGAGCTCTGTTAGCTGTGCTGCAGTTAAAAAGGGTGTGGTCCTCCCTCCTCCCAGGTGTTTTTGGAAACTTCCTGGCTGTGATGTCATCATCATGTGCCAGGAAGTGTTTTCCTGAGTGTTCTGAAGTGATTTCTAGAGTGTTCTGCAGCACCTGCTTTCAATTTTCAGCACAGTCGCAATTTGCGACACCCACTCGCAAATTGCGAGTCCGTTTTTTGCGCTGTCGCAAAAAGCTACCTCGCAAACAGCGGACTCGCTATCTGCGGTGCGACTCCGGGTGTGAGTCGCAAATTGTCCGCGCACTTTCTACCCGAATTGCAGTTAGCGACTCGCAAATTGCGAGTCGCAAATACTCGCAATTTGCAAGTCGCTATTTTTTTCCTACCTACATCTGGCCCTTATTTGTTACACAAGGCTTTCTGTGTGGTTTACACTGTAATCAGTGTTGTAAAGTAATTGGAAACATGTTGGCACAGAATTAATGTCGAATGGTATTCCAATAGCAATAAGACCAAATAGAGGATTGCCAAGGCTGTAGCTGAAACGCACAGTATTTTTGTTGCCTTCCATATTTCAGTTCTCAACTTGGTACATTGAATGTAACAGCAAACATGGGAAACATTTATTGATATTAAAGATAGCATTCGTTATTAAACAACATGTTTAAACCCTAAATTTGATTTTTATTTACCATATCAATCTTAATTGAATTTCAGGTCGGATGAAATACCAACTTTAATTTCCTAAGAAAGATTGATAAATGCAGAGAGCATCAACAGTTAGAACATATACAATATCAGAAGTTAAACTCCACTGTCCACCATATAGCCATACTGAATGTCTCCTTTTTAAAAAGTATTTATGCTCCTGCAGTGCTGATTAAGCCCAGCTGCACAACCAGGAAGTGTGCTTATGTTCAGTGTCTCTTTTACTCTCTTTTGTCCCATTCCACTTTTGCTGGCTAAGTGTGAGGCTATATAGCAGTAGAAGTGTAAAGTTGTGTGTGTGCTTGTCCTACTGTGGATATTACCAGTACTGTTACTATATCCAGATTGGAAGATTAATTAATCAGTATGAAAAATAGTTTTCCATGTGTGCCAAGAGAGTGATCATTAAAAATGAAGACATCAAATCCTAAACTTGATTTAGTGTTAC
This sequence comes from Pleurodeles waltl, assembly GCF_031143425.1. Classification (NCBI taxonomy): domain Eukaryota; kingdom Metazoa; phylum Chordata; class Amphibia; order Caudata; family Salamandridae; genus Pleurodeles; species Pleurodeles waltl. Next base: position 1,211,354,859 of record NC_090447.1, on the reverse strand, counting down.
CTGAAATATTATGGGACCTATTTCCAAAGAATGTTATGAGTATGGACAGTTGTACTAAGGTGTACTACTTTAAATACTGATAAAGGCATTTGTGAATTGGCACCAATGTATCTATGCACAAATGTTCATATGCATATATGTGTTGGTCCTCATAGAGCAAAAACCTAGCTAAAAAGTATTAATGTTCTGTGCACTCATCTAGGTGAAGTGTAATACTTCTAGCTTATGAAAGGAGGTTTATAAAACGAATCAGAATTTGTATAAAGGGAATGGAGGACAGGAAGAATGTTTGTGTGTGTTCAGCAGGAACTATGCATTAGGCACTCCTTATTGATGACTAGACTTGTGCTTTGTAAATAAATTAGCCTAAATTTAGTTCTCTGAATTGCAGAAGTGAAATTAGAAGCCAAATTTGAGCCTGGATGTTTTCTAGACCCTGATACAAACAATGAAAAACTTATCTCCTGCTGTTTTTGTTTGTGCATTTCTTGATTTCTAGTCTGGCAATGTAATTGTTTCTTGTGCTGAACTGATCAACGGAGGTGCTTACTTTTTTTGTCAGGCAGCATTTGCACCCAAGTAGTGTCGAGATTTACGGCACTCTGGGGGGGGGGCAGTATGCCATCTTATACTTTGTAGAGAAAGAAATTGCCATTGTCCAGGTGGGAAAGAACAAGGACTGAGGTTCTGAAGTCCCTCTCTGGAAACGTACCTGCTGCCCGTTTTGCCAACTGGCATGTAGGCCAGAAACAAAGGATCTCCACTTCTGTCTGTTTTGGGCAAGTTCTGCACGGTGCCCCACCTGTGGTATTCTATCTTCATCTCTGTTTTAACAGTAACCTCCTCGTGTACTTTGATCTGCCACTCTTCTTTTTGCTTTATGTGGTCCAGTCGAGATCTGTTTTTGTGACTCAGTCTTGTTTTGTTCTAAATGTATGTCCTATCCATCCCCGTCTTTTTCTCATAATGATGGTGTCCATTGTTTCTTGATTGCATCTGGTGAGAAGTTCCTACAGCATTTTGATTCATACAAGACAGAATGCAGCTATGGACAGAATGCAGCTATGGTAAAGCCTCAGTTTGATGTTGGTACTGACATTATCTCTATACATTGTTCAGCATCCTGGGAGGTATTCCTGGCCTTGTTCACTTTGCTATTGATCTTACTGCCTACCACTCCATTATGTTCAATAGTATTGCCTAGGTAGGTGAACTCTTCAGTCACCCTCCATTTACCTCGATTGGTGAAGTGTTTGGTATATTGTATGGCATAACATCTAATTTCTTCATGGTGATCTTCAGGCCCACTTCCTGTGCATAGATATTGAGTCAAGAAGTATTTTCCTTCATATGCAGGTGTGTGTGAGAGAGAAAGACTAGGTTATCTGCATAAAAAAATCCTCTGGTGTTGAGAATAAGGCCTATCTGATGTCTCTGGCATGGTCTTCTTTTGTGTGTTGGGTCACCCAGTTGATGACTAGGATGAAGGGCAACAATGGCATCATGCATCCCTGTCTCACTCCAATCTTGACTTTAAACTATACTCACCATCTCCCATCTTGCAAGTAAAAATTACCATAGAATCCCTTGATGAGGCAAACCATTTGCTGTGATATGTCATAGACTTCCAGAATGATGTTCCCTAGGATAATGATCTAATCAACACTACACATCCTCTGTCCTTGTGGAGCCCAATCTGATCTTGCATACAGCATTATAAGTGCACTGTATAATGATTTTCCCAGGATTGAACACAAGATTACCGAGGGATGTTTCTACACCAGCTGTTACGGTTGGTTAAAGCTCCCTTTGGAATCTATGGAATCTTGATGATGATAAATGGGTTCCGGACATCTGGCACTTTCTTTCCCTCCCAAATCAATGTAAACAGTGAATGGAGGATTTTGACTGATTCAGAGTCTGCCTTCAACACTTCTGAATTCAGGATGTCCTGTCAAGGAGGTTTTTCATTCTTGAGAGATAGGATGGCAGTGATGATTTTTATTTTCGGTAGTGGGATGGTGTTCATATCTAAGTCTGTCTCAGCTTCATGAATGCCCAGTTCACTTGTTGGTACTGGTCTGTTCACCACTTCTTTGAAGTGCTCTGCCCAGTGTGCTTCCTGCTCTTTCTGTGTTGTGAGTAGTCTGCCTTACATGCCCATGATAGGGGTGTTGAATGTTGCACAAGATTTACTATTGACTATCCTTGTGATCTTGAAGACCTTCCACCATTCTCCTCTTTTGACTGCCTTCGCTGCTTGGCTGGCAAGGTTAATCATGTCTGCCCGTTTGTCTGCTCTTGTCATTCTTTTGACTGCTATGTTTATTTTTATGTACTGCTGCTTGCACTCCTCCTGCAGCCTTTCAGATTTGGCCTCCATGGGTGTTTTTTTGCTGACCAACCGCCTTCAATAGCTTGCAATGTGTCTTGTCTTATCCATTCTAACTTCTCCTTTGGCTTGGTCCCCAGTCATGTTTCACAACTCTTCACATTTATTGAAAAGACCTGTTCACATTTCTTGTTCATTGCACCTGCAGCTGCTGTAGCTGATTTTCTGTGACTCCTCAGAGTTGGAACCTATTTTAATTTCTAAGATAAATTACTTTGTGGTCTTGAGGTCTTGTAATTTTGCTACATCGAAGAGCTGTCGTCCTTATGTTTTGCATTCTGTTTTTATGAGCTTCAACTTCATAAGAATCTTCTGACTCAGAGGATCGTCACCTTGAAGTGGTCGATGGGCTTACGTCTCAGTGACCTGGAGAGCTATCCCAGCGGGACCTTTTTTTCCTGAAAGGTTAGCCCAATTCAGATAGCTCCCAGGGTAGAGACCAGATAAACCATGATCCACTGGTCTTCCAAGTTAGGGGTTGGGCACAAGGCTACCAACCTTGTCCCATAAAAATCATTTGGTACATAAACTGCAGCAAGAACCCCTTAATCTTCTAAGCATGAGGGACCTATAGATTCTTTGAATGAGACAGCATGGTTGAAAGCAATTAAATCCACAAGGAAACTACTGATAGGATGACAGACGTTCTGACTGCCAAGTGCAGGACTAACATTTGATTCTGGAACATATGAACTATGTAGGACACAGAAAAGTTGGCAAAAGTAACCACTGAGATGAGGCCCTATAAGTTACACATCATCTGGGTCAGCAAACATAGGTGGACTGTTTCTGGAAGAATGAAAACCACCATAGGAGAGATGGTACTGTACTTGGAAAGGGACGAGAATCAACATTACAAATGAGTAGCCATCATCCTGAGTAAGGGGGCAGAGAATTATATAATTAAGTGGAAGTCAGCAAACAGCAAACTCATGACAGTCATGTTAAAAGGCAGAAACATTATCCAGTGCTATTCTCCAACAAATGACACAGAGCAAGCAGTTAAGGACATATTTTACCAACAAATACAAGCTGAGTTTGAAGCTGTGCCAAACCACAACCTGATAATTGTGATGGGGGCTTGAATGCTAAAGTGAGAAATGATAAAATGAACTATGGCACAGCCATGGGAAAGGAAAGTTGTGAAACAATGAACAACAACGGAGAAAGACTATTGGAATTTTGCTCCACAAATTATCTGGTCACAGAATAGACTCTCTTCCTCCGCTGAGATATTCACAAACTAACTTGGTGCTCACCCAATGGCAGAGAGAGTAACCAGAATGACCACCTGATGACAAGTGGCACCTTGAGATGCTCACTGCAAGATGTCAGTTAGGCGGGGAGCCTCTACTGAAAGGTATGGTTTTAGTCTGTGTAGACATGATATTGTTGTGTAGACATTTTAGCTATAGCTTTTAGATACGTTATTTTAGCAAACTAGTCCTGCAGTTGTGCACTTTAACCTAGATATGTTTTATTCTAGCTTTGTTATATTATTTTAACAGTAGCCACATTTGCGGTCTTGTTTTATTTTCTCTATCTAGCTGTTCTTGACCTAGGTAAGAACTGCGTTCTTAAACAAGACATTTCTTTCACTCTCTGCTTTTCTCAAGACTGCAGTAAGATAAGTTGCCAGCAAAAGTGGTACACTTTGGGGGGTCATTCCAACCCTGGCGGTCATCGACCGCCAGGGTGGAGGACCACGGAAGCACCGCCAACAGGCTGGCTTCCCTGCCCATTCTGACCGCGGCGGTAAAGCCTCGGTCAGAAAAGGGAATCCGGCGGTTTCCCGACGGATTTCCCCTGTCTGGGCTGAATCTCCATGGTGGCGCTGAAAGCAGCGCCGCCATGGAGATTCTGACCCCCTTCCCGCCACCCTGTTTCTGGCGTTTTTTACCGCCAGGAACAGGATGGCGGGAACGGGTGTCGTGGGGCCCCTGGGGGCCCCTGCACTGCCCATGCCACTGGCATGGGCAGTGCAGGGGCCCCCTAACAGGGCCCCAGCATGATTTTCACTGTCTGCATAGCAGACAGTGAAAATCGCGACAGGTGCAACTGCACCCGTCGCACCCCTGCAACACTGCCGGCTCCATTCGGAGCCGGCTTCTATGTTGCAGGGCCTTTCCCGCTGGACCGGCGGGCGCTCCTTTGGCGGGCACCCGCCAGTCCAGCGGGAAAGCCAGAATGGCCTCCGCGGTCTTTTGACCGCAGAGCGGCCATATGGCGGTGACCGCATGGCGGGCGGCTAACGCCGCCCGCCGCGATCAGAATGACCGCCTTTGTCTCCAATGTTCACAGAAACATACACACTCTTACGTGGGGATTCTTTCTTGGAACATCAGCTGTTTTGTTATAAAAACACTACTTTGACCCATGTACGTTAGAGGGAGATTCCAGCCAGATGACCACGACTGCATGCTGATTGCTATGCTGCAGCTGCTTATGTAGACTACAGGCCTCTTGCACAGGTAGGAGGGATGATGTCTTCTGAGGTGAACCTGAAGGGCAGAATTAGAGTTTATCATGCCGTGCTCTAGCATAGCCTAGGTAGGAACTATCCTTAACAATCTTAGTGACACAATGGTAGCGTTATTTTTGTGTTTTACTCTCCTTGTCACAATTTTAATCTTGTTTTGCTTCAGTGTCCTAGTTATTGCAATAAATGTTTATTATCTAAGGTGCAGTTACTTCAATAAAATGTTATTGAACTATGCTCTGCCTCTGATTGTCCTTGCATATGTGAGACTGATGTAACTGAGAGAAACGGATGAGATCTGAGTGACCACGATTCCACTGAGGAGTCATTTATGTCATGCGGATGGTTGCACAATCATCCCTGCTCTTGTGTGGAGATGAGGCACTGCTAGTTAGCCCGAACAAAACCCGGATTAGGCTGGCAGATGTCACCTGGTGTGGGATCAAATTCAGTCCCCTGCAATACAAGTGATTCTGCCACCCAAATCCAGTAGTCTCATTAGTATAATGAGAACCTACACAGCAATATCAAGATATCAGGTTTTGTAAAATGTATTTTGAAGGAAAAACATTATCAATGATGGATCTGAGTTATTAAAGGTCCACAGATAGTTGTGGGTTGACTGTGCTAGCTTTATTTGGACTACTTATTCCTGGATCAGAGTTAATCTGATATTTTGGTGATGGATTTGATTATAGACAGATTTAGGTTAATATCGGACCTTGTTTGGTATAATGGTGAGACTGTACCTCAATGTGGAAAGCTGTAAGCCATCTGTATATTGGTGGAACATCATTCTGTGGGTGTCAAGACAGAGCATGAGTACTTTCATTTAGAGGTTGAAAATACCATAAAGAAGCTGGAACTTTATTGTAGTACTCAGCTAATTGCAAGCACCAAATATCTCATGATTGTCATTTATATAACCTCATATCAGTCACACAAATGAGCTTTTCTGATTTTCAACAATACCAATGTATGCTAAAAGGAGTAGCAGAAGTAATGTGCTGGATTTGCTATTGTGCTCGATAACAAATGTTTTGCCTACTACTTGAATAATTGCAGTCTCGGTGTGCGGTGTCATCTGAAGCCAATCTCATTCTTATGTTGGATAAATTGACTGATGTTTTGAGAATGTTTCTTGGAAAGATAACTTCTAATCTGCCCTCATAAGTGGGGAACAAGCACAGTGGGTACCAGGGATTTATGATTCCATAAAAAGGGGAGACTTCCCTTATTCAACAATGCCCCAACTGAATGATTAGTGCACATTTCAACCAGGACTCCCATATTAAAGCACCGTAATCTGCTTTCTTTTCAAAACCGTAATAACTCTCTCTTGAACAAGGAGAAGTGATAAATCCCAGTTCATCTTTCAAGTGCAATTTGATGTGTTTCGCTATGTGTTTCTCCATTTGGAATAAGTAAACATTATGGAGGGAGGCAAGCTGAAATTTCCATTGTTTGGTACTGTTGCATCATAGGCTAACTGCACAACAATTGGTACCCTTTTACTTCCCATAATCGGATACCATTTTTTCACATATATCTTATGTAGTATTGAGGAAATAAAAGAGAAATATTATCCTAATAAGTTATGTAATTTAAATAGTCATAGCTCTGCTGCTCTACTGTCCTAGACATTCACCCCTAGTGGGCTATATTTCTCAAAAAAATGCTTTAGCCCTAGAGATACTCTCAATCATATAAAGAAGTCTAGCTAAGATGCTTTACATGCCAAGATATTTGGTGAAAGTAAGCTTAGTGCACCTCTAATAGAAGTGAGGGTGAAACTTGGCACAAAAGGCAAAGACACCTTTTTGTTATAATGTTCACTGAAGATTGTTCTGCAACTTCAGTCCCCCAATGTAAGCTTCAAAAATGGCTTTTAGAAACTGTCAGAGTCACCAGATCCTTGGGTCTGTGCACGTTCCCAACACGTCCACCACTGAACAGCTCCAAGACTCTGATAGATAAATCACAGAGACTGAGAGAGTTCAAGAGGGGAAGAGGGGATTAGGAAGGGAACAGCTGGGAAGGAGACCTGTAGTAAGAAAAAGGTTAGAACACACGATATGAAAATTATATCTCCTGAAATCAATACCAGACTGTGATTCTAAGCCTAGTCACTCTGAAAACATGAACAATCTAAGAGTTAAGTTTAAAATGACTACGTTTCAAGATGGCCGGATACCTGTAAGGGAATCAAGATGAATTAAATGAAAACTTTGTTATTCAAGTTCTTTCCTTTACATGAGAATCAGAAAAAACATACTGACTAAATTTTAAACCAGTCATATAAATCCTGTTTTGAGAATGTATACTAGGACCATACAATATTGCATCTAGAAACTCTGGCCTTCTGTGTACTCTTAAAATGTTTCAACACAAATTGCGCATATTGCAGATGTATATATATATATATATATATATATATATATATAGTAAACACCATAAAAGGATTGTGCACCATGAATAACGCAATATGGATTCAGGAAACAAATCACATAACTTGTCAACTCGAAAATTACATAATAAATATCTTAGAATAGTGGCATACAATAAACAACATGAAATAAACTCGAGGAGAGAATTGTGCGTCTTGCCGATTCGAGTGTCACCATGTAAAATACCAAGAAATGGTAGCACGCAATGAATATCAAAGTCAAATAATCATTAATCGAATCGCGCGTCTTGCCGATTCGTAAAACACGATGTAAGTGTCAAGAAATAACAGCTCACAATAAATAACAAGATCAAAGTACAATGAAACGAATCGCGCTTCTTTTGCCGATTCTTAAGCCACCATGTAAATGTCAAGAAATGGTAGTGCGCAATGAACAACAAAGTTAAATCCTCATGAAACGAGTTGCGCGTCTTGCCAATTCGTAAAACATCATGTAAATGTCAAGAAATAGAAGCGTGCAATGGACAACAATGTCTAAACACCATAAAACGAATTGCGCGTCTTGCCGATTCTTAAGCCACCATGCCAATGTCAAGAAATGGTAGCACGCAATGAATAACAAAGTCAAACCTTTATGAAACAAATGGCGCGTCTTGCCTATTTGTAAACTACCATATAAATGTCAAGAAATGGTAGCGCGCAAGTAATCTGTTACTCATTTAAGAATTAAACCAAGAATATAAAAATTCTCAATAACGGTGTCGGAACAGTCCAACCACCATCTCACCGCCTGGAACAATGATCACCAATGAAGGATGAAGGGCAGAAGACTGGAAGATCCAAATAGGCCGCCGGGACAGGAGCTCAGGAAGAAGCTGCTGCTCTGCACCAGGACCTCTGAATAGTGAGCACTGGGAGTTGGGCTGGCTCTCTTTTATAGAGTCTTGTCCCAGCCCAGAACCATGCCCAGGCATGTTGCAGGGAAAGTCTCTAGAAGGCCCTGGAAAGGGGCCACACCCTAACACACTCTGAAAACCTGCAGCAATACATTGCAAAGGAACAGTACTTGTAAGCATATTAAAAATAAGTTTTCAGGATTGAACTCTGCAATGCAAAAGGTTAAACCACAACATATCAGCACAATGCATAAATTACGTTGTTTTGAGAGTGCTGGGTTTTTGCATTTTTGTCGCCAATAGAGCGCGTGCTGCTCTGGTGTTGACAGAAACAGAGAGAGAGAGAGCTAGGGGGAGACCAGATGGCCACCTCGAGGCAGCCCTGACAACTTCTGATGTTGGGTCTCCCTCCCACTCTGCCGCATAAGCAGGCACAAATCTGCTTGTACATCATGGCTCGGTACCCCCTCACCATGGCGATGGCAGGGAGACATGGCACCCCCTGATGAGTATGGCGTACACAATGTTCGGGGTGTTGTGGAGGCTGAGTCATCATTGGCACCCCACGGACTGCAGAGCAGCCTGTGAAGATAGTGGCTTGCCTGGAGTTCAGAGGCCGAGGCTGCATAGAGGGTGCATTCATGGAGAGACTGGGTCGCTGGCACTCAGCGGCAAAAGACATGGCGCCTCTGCAGGGGCCGGGGATGGCCTCAGGTAAAAACAGGCAAAAGGCTAGGTCAACAGCCCGAAGGCCTGCAGAGGTGCAGCACAACAGAAAAGGAGGACAATTCAAATAATTGTGGGCAGAAAGGGAGCAGGACTCCCCTCCCATAACACATGCACTGGAGGCCCTGGGGGCAGTGTGGGGTGCCCCCCCAGCAAGTGGAGCTGATCATGCTCCAGGCTGAGGTGGGAGAGGGACCGCTCAGCACACAAATGGCTAAATCCTAGGCCTAACGATCCCTGGGGGCTCAAAATCGGCAGCAAACACAGGATCCAGTGCAGACTGAAGCCCCTGGGAGGATGGATTGGCCTTCACCAAGGCCATATAGTCCAGGAAAGAACTATATGGTAAACACACACGAGTGTGAACTTTGCCCCCATGAAAAGGAAACAAGACAGAAGGCAATAGATTACCTCAACCATGTTGTCGAGGGAGAAAGAGAGTGCACCTGGCTCGCTTCTGCCCTTACAGGACTATTCAAGTGGTGAACAACAGAGGTACTTTTCACTGATTGAACCAATCTGCAAGAACTTATATCACCCTACCAACCACACAAAACTGCACAGTTCATAGCTGGTGCTCTGGCCCTGATGGCTACTGAGGTAGAGCCCCCCCGTGCCCAGCTCACTGCAGCAGTTAAAAACATACATGAGGTATCCCCCTACACCCTGTGTGATCAACGGGGATTGAACTGATTCACCCCAGGCACCAAACCCATTAATGATCTACTGCCGGATACGGATGCTGCCAAAACACAAAGGGGGCCTGGGCACAGCCTCTAAGACCCACCACCCTATTGAGGAGTGACTGGCCAGAATGACAGATTGATTTTTGTTTGGGGTGACACCATGTGTGTTGATTGTGGAGGGCGAGTGGGGGAGGGCCACATGGAAGGGGAAGGAGGGGTGTCACGGAATGTTAGCCTTCTTGTGGGGTATTGGTATCAGATAACCAGAGAGAGCGTCCTGTGTTACACACACCGTAAAGCCGGGCTGGTGCAACTAGGCTGGGGTGCATGAGAGGTCCATACATTGCGCACATGGGGTGAAAGCCCTGTCTTAGAATATTAAAGGGACACAGAATCCCATAAAATGGCAAAGAATCTGGTAGTATGTGAGGAAGCACCTGGCAAAGATAGTAATATTACAAGAGATACACTTGCTACCACAGGAACACATGAAACTACGTGCCAAATGTGGGGGGGATAGACCATGGTATTCTAGTTTAATATCCTCGGCACAGGGGCTGCTATTGTGGGTAGATGCTAGTATGTCCCTCAGAGTAAAAGTTGAACTAAAGGTGGTGAGTGGCTGGTATGTTAGCATGGTGGGCCAGATAGGAGGTAAACCTACAGTGTTACTAATCACATATGCTCCAAATATTGATATGCCTGAATTCCTTGAGACAGTGGTATGAACTCTAACACCATATGCTCACCCCAACATACTCTGGATGGGCGAATGCAACTGTGTACTGGATAGACATTTAGATATTTTCATGCCCAACGCTACACCACTTGGTCCTTCAGGTCCCTACTAGAGGGTATGGACAGACTCTACTTATTAGAACTTTGGAGAGCACAGCATGGCAATGAAAACTGATATTCTTTCAATTCTCCCCAGCATGGGACATTCTCTAGACTGGATTATGCGTTTATCCACCCAGAACAGATTGAGCAATTTGGGATGACACATTACTTGGATCGAACTGTATCAGAATGTGTCTCACTCGCAGAAATGGTGCTGAACAAAAGTGTATGTGGCGCCTGTGCCGCTTTGTCATCTGCAACCTTGAGAGCTTTTAGTTCAGGCATTTAAAGAGATGAGACAGGAACTCTTTGCCGTAAATACAAGTACAGTGTAAACAGCCAGGATACTCTGGGAGGCATTCAAGGTCACCATACAAGGGAAATGCATGGCCACATCTTACAGGGTGCGCAAGTCCTTGAAAGACACCATCATGGCACTAAAGCGACAGTTTGCAGACATTGACAGACAGGCCACCATACAGCAGAGGTATGGGACACATGACACAGGTTACACGGGGAGCCTGGGACACCCTTGGGAAACATGATTACAAGAAATACACAGAAACACTACACACAAGCATGGAGAGGACCCTGGTAGGCTCTTAGCTTGGATAATTAACAGGTAGAGGGGTGGTAACGCTGTGGCATCTCTCAAAAGTGCACATGGGGTATCTCTGACTACCTAAGAAGATTTCTTGCCTGATTCACAGATTATTATAAACTATTGTATTTACAAATGGGCCAGGATGATGAGGCAAGGATTGTAGCCATTTCTGATGAAGCACACATCCCTAAAGTACTGAATGCCCCACTTGACAAATTAGACATCAGATAGACGATCAAACACATGAATATTAGGAAGACACCAAGAATGGATGGGCTTAGGCCCATATTTATACTTTTGTAGCGCCACATTTGCGCCACTTTTTGATGCAAAATACTGCAAACTAACAAAATACAATTGTATTTTGAAAGTTTGTGCCACTTTTGCATCAAAAAATGATGCAAATGCGGCGCTAAAAAAGTATAAATATGGGCCTTAGTGTCAAGTTTTACCAGACATAGGCAGACCTCCTATGGGAACCACTGCTGGCCACGTACATGGAAGCCTACGAGAAGGGCATGGTACCAGCATCCCTGAGGGAGGCCAAAATCATAGTTCTTCCTGAACCAGGTAGGGACCTCACAGATTGTAAATCTTACCTTCCTCTTGCAATTATTGATGTGGATGCAAAACTATTGGAGAAAATATTGGTGCACTGTCTCTCTAAAGTGGCTGATGGTGATCATACACATTGATTAATAAGGGTTTGTCAGCGGCCGTACCACCACCACCTATATTCTGAAGGCCTTCCTTATTACAGAACACGAAAACAAAGGGATGGCGTCCTGTGCAGTGACCGGTTTGGATGCCCACAAGGCATTTGATACTGTTGACTGGGCGTTTATGAAGCAAGCACTGCGCAGGTATGATCTGGGTATGGATTACCTAAAATGGGTAACATTGCTATACACGAACTGCAGAACCAGAGTGAAGGTAGGCCACTGAATCTCAGGCGACTGGCAGGTAGAGAGGGGGACTTGGTAGAGGTGCTCCCTCTCACTGCTGATATTCGCTGTGGCTATTGAACCACTGGCCCAAATCATACACTCCAGACATGAAGAAGCCGGGACCCTGGTGGGAGGTAAAAGGGAGGTTATCTTACTCTATGCGGATAACATATTGTTGACTGTGAGAAACCCAACAAACACATGGAACACAATACACAACACAATTAGAGAGTTTGGGGCCCACTCAGGGTTCAGGTTGGGTGCAACGCTTCAAGACCCTCATGGGTGATTTGCTGCTCTCTATAAATGTTAGATTGATAAGACAGTCTTATATTCCATCCAGATGACAAAACCCACGGAGATGAATTTAGCGAGAATAATTGTACATATAACCAGTTTTAAGTATCTGGGGATCAACCTAAGCTCAGACATGTATGAAAACTACACCTTCAAATGTGGGAGTACTCCTAGAAAGCCTAAAAAGGAATGTATGAAAGTGGCTGTGATTCCCAATTTCCCTGATGGACGAATAGCAATAAACAAGATGATAATGCTCCCGAGGGTGCTCTATGTGCTACAGCACATGCCAATGTGCATCATGAGTCCTGCTTCCATAGGCTGGATGAGCTGCTCTGGCTGTAATACAGGGGACACAGGAGAGCGCGGAGCAGCTTGGAGGTTCTGGGGCTCCCATGTGATAGCAGGGGATTAAGGGCATTGAACGTTAGGGTATATTATTGGAAGCTCCTGTCCAACACACAATACCGTGGTTTCAGGGAGGGGTAAATTATAGCCCGATTGACCTGGACCTCAAAGATCTTGGTGATACCCCTAGCAACGTGTAAATAGATAGACTGTACTGGAAGAGGTCCGGACCCTATTAACCATTTGGCAACACACTAGGAGGTGGGAAAAGGAGGAATATGTCTACTAAGAGCTGTTGTTTCCCTGGAGTACAGCCATAAGCCCCTCAATACCACTGCACCTGAGGCACAGCAGGGAGGGCAGCGGCCCTTACAGTTTGGGGGTTTTGTATGCATCTGGAAGAATTCTGGGATATGCAGACTTCTGCAGCCAATTGGGAAGTCAAGGGCAGCTGCTTCCTTGCTTATGAAGGGTAGACTGAGACTATAAGGAAGGTTTGGCTGGGGTTCCTACGCATATACTACACCGGACAATGTCAGACATGAGGGAAGAATGTAGGCTTATTTCTCGCCTGTTTGCCCTTCTTTTACCGCGCACGGCTATCTGCATTGTGTCACTAAAAACACTGTGGGTGGTTGGCTGAGGTATGCATCCTGACCAAGCAGGAACCACAATCCTAGTCAACTACACACCTTAAATTAACCTGTGCTCATTCTCCGGTAGCTTGGCACAGAACAGGTATGCTAAACTTAGAAGGACAATGTGTAAAGTATTTGTGAAACACTTTAAACATTAAAACAGTAAAAATACCCCACAAAAATAATACACACCAAGTTAGAAACATAGAGCTCCATTTATGAACAAAACAATACCAAAATGACAAACATTCAATCAGTAGAAGTCAAGATAGGAATTTTTAAAGAATGTCTGCAAATATAGGGTCATAATTATAGGTCCCTAATGCTGTATTTACAAGGGGTTAAGCCACTTTTTGTGGCTTAGCACTGTGCATGGAAGGGGTGTGCAATGGGTGCTGCTGTGGGCATGCCACAGCAACACCCATTGCATTTTGACTCTGCCTCAGATTTATGAAATTTTGTAAACCTGAGGCAGCGCCAAAATCTAAAGCCACCCACAGGGTTGGCATTACCAGGTTGCAATGAGGAGTCCTAATTTTTTGCTTTTTTTATGCATGCAGCAGAATGCAGAAATGATTATTTATGTGCAGGAATGTGTGGAAAGTGTGGAAAGGGACACCTTTCCGCACATAAACAATCACACCCCTCAACACAGACATTATTGCACGATGGTGCAAGGATCCCTGCATTGGCGCTGGCAGCTAAATTTAGCACCAGCGCAGGGGAAACGCAGGGGTGCGCTGTATTCCCTTAAATACAGTGCATCCCTGCATTACTAAAGTGATGCAGCGCGGCGCTGCCAATTTTGGCACAGCACCGCCCTGCACCACTTTTCTTTAAATCTGACCCACAGTGCTTAGAAACATAAAGCACCAACTGGGGCTATCTGATCACTCTAGATTGGGCCAAATCTGAAAAGTCAATCTGTCCTCTATGGAGCATGGATCAGATACAGTGACCAACCATGTCCTGCTTAAACAGTACCTTTGGTTGGAGGATGCGTCGCAGTCGAAAATCTGGTGCACGGAGCCGAGGAGGTGATACACTGGCAATTCGTCAGAACTGAACTACACAGTTGGAGATGCCTTGCCGGTGAACCCTTGGTGATAAAGATGATGCATTGTCATCGAGCTGCGCAGCCCGAGAGGGTGATTCGTCAGTTCCGAGCCACACAGTTAATGCTGTCTTGTCCTCGTTCTCAGTGGTCATGGCGATGCATTGGAGTTTAGGAGAGATGCAGTGGTTCCAAGCAGTGCAATGATGATGATGCAGGGGTCTTTGATAATAACAGCTGCAGAACCCACTTCCAAGGGCCCAGTACTGAATTGGCACCACTTGGCAGGGCAGGACTCACAGTTGGCAGAATTCAGAGGCTGTAGCAGGGGTGAGTGAAGTCTTTGATGTCCCTGAGACTTCAGAACAGGAGGCAAGCCTGCAAGCCCTGTGAAGGTCCATTCCTTTTTACAACCAGGCACAAAAGGCATCAGGCAGCAGGGCAGGCACAACAGTAGTTCAGCAAAGTCCAGCAGAGTGACAGTCCCTTTAGCAGCACAGTAGTCTTTCTTCCAGACAGAATGTCCTCACGTTCAGAAGTGCACTGATCTGGTGGGGTCAAACATCCAGTTCTTATACCCAGTGGTGCCTTTGAAGTGGGGGTGACTTCAAAGAGAGGCCTTCGATGTGCACAAAGTCTCTGCCCATCCTACTCTGGCACCAGACACACTACAGGGGGCTATGCAGCCCTTTGTGAGGGTTCAGGACGCAGCCTGTCTATGTGTAAGTGTCAGCTACTCCCTCCCATCCTCCCTAGGATAGACCATCAACTAACAGATGCCCACTCAGTCACACCTATGCTCTTTTTGTGTGGGACTGTCTGGAGAGATTGGACAAGAGCCCAGTTGTCACCCACCTAGACATGTATTAAGAGACAGGCAGAAGGCACTAGATGATTTTACGTAAGAACATGCCAACTTTCTAAAAGTAAAAAGAACAGATGATGGACAGAATGCTGAACAATGCAAACATTCATCCCCAGTCACAACGATCTGGGTTTAATCTATTGTTTATTTTGCTCACCATGCCACCCCAGTTTGGACCCAGCCATATGCAAATCAGCCCTGATCTGTTCCACATGGCAGCAGTCCAGCCCGAACTGGCAAGCCAAGACCCAACCTAAATCTTTATAAAGTATTTGCTTCAGGACATCATCACCGTGGTGAAACTCACTGATGCTATGAGGTGGACTGTTTGCATTGGGCCCTTTCACAAAAGCCTCATTCTGGGGACTGCTTCTAAAAATGATTGCCAATGTTCACAGTTTTAAGAATTAGAATGAAATGCTGAATGTAATATGAAACCTAGATCAGGTATACTTTGAGTTCAATCATTTCATGGTGTTTCCAGATTACCCTTGACAAGTTCAAATGCTAAAACACAAACAACCATTAATGGACTTTTACTAAGTGCTCCTGTTCTCAATAAAAACTTAAAGTGATATTTCAGTCCAAATCTTTCTTCCTCGAATCTCCAGAGACAAGCTTGGAATGGGTAAATGAAAGACAGTGCACACGCCTGACACCAAATGCCTCTCTAGGCTTCTAGCATATGATGAAATCTACAGGATCCATAATGACTGAGAGGCAGGTGTGGGGATTCTGGTAAGAGGAGTTGCTTGAAAACAGACACACAGGCATTCCCATGAAGACCTAAAATCCGGTAAGCTTCCCTCACAGCATCCATCAACTCTGACTCCACCTTATTACCAGAGGTTTTTCATAGGCTCCTTAAAATTAATCTTGCATTGCACCTTGACACTAACTACTCCTGCTTCTGAATGATCCAGCTGTTAAGGAGATGGTCACCTGAGGCACTCCTACAGGACTGCAAATCACACTCTCTTGCCATTCAGAATGGTGCATGATCTTAATCACAATTACCATTTTGCTCCTTCTAATAAACTCCTCCTCAAACAAGATCCTGTATGTGCTGTGGCATATTTGTCCTAAGATACATGACCTGCTTTTGCACAACATACCATGTTTGTTTCTACTCATGAGTCCATTTCTTCTTGTGCTGTGGGGTATTGGTATGCATGGCATCCTGGCGCTGTTGCCTTACTTGTTGAAGTAGACAGAAAATAAATACTTCAGTTTAGAAATGTACAGCATTACCTATAGGTTCTACTCCTGGCCCTATCTAATGATTTATTTCACAATGCAATGGAAAAGTCTCTTTTCCATAATCTATCCTATAACTCCAGTGCTCTGATTGAAATGATCAGACAGGATGGGGCTACCTTAAAGAAGCTAAACAATACTCCCCCACACACTACTGTTTCAAGAGACTGATTCTGATGAATCCTTTTGCCTTTTCCTGTGGAGATATGGGTTTATACATACTTTCCACAGTAGGTTTACTTAAAGATCCTGTAGAGTAGCACTTCTTCTCCATCAAAACTCTCCTTTTTAGACACAGTGCTTAAAATATGAAACACATGGGCAATAGCACATGGTCTTTAGCTCTCCTGAACATACCTGAATGTTTATCCCCACCCTCAGTGTCTGTATCCATCCTCTCTGCCTGAGGACAATTTTGTTTGACACCACACCAAATTCTATGTTTGTGGCTGGAGACTTTATTGGTATCATCCCCTGGGAACGGGACAGTACTGTCCAAGGCCCATGGCTTGAATGGGGTGTACCTGCGGGTGAATTTGCTAGCTCCCTAAAGCTTATAGACAATTGATGCTCGGTGCGCCCCACCTTCAGGAGCTACATCTTCTTTCCTAATGCTCAAAAGTCCATCTGCAGAAAGAATACCTTTTCCCCTGCATTCCTTCTCATGGTAATTCTAAGCACTACCCAGTGAAACATTCTTTGGTGATAGATCAGTCCAGAATGGCACTATGTGGTGGTTGAATGCCTGGTGGACCACAGATGAAAACTTCCCCTCTTATATCTCTGAAAAAACAGAATCCTTCTTTCAAAGTAATGTGGGCTATGTAGATTCTCAGGTCACCTTATGGGAGACAATAAAAAATGTGATCTGAGGGAAGGCAATGAGTTTCATATCTCAGCTTAAATAGAATACTAGAAAAGTAATTGCTATCTATGAGACACCCTCCTTCTAATTTTCATGCAAACACAGGTGATCTTGTGATTATGAAACACTGTTTGCCTTGGAATGAGCCTATTTCTTGTTCAGACAACACTCAAGTGAACAGACAAAACAAATGGTTCGCATCTCAGAGTCATTTTTATGACTGCAGGGACAAGTGGGCAAATCTACAATGGTTACATTACTGTGATAAAAATGTTCATTCATGTAATAGAAATATGCTTGCACATTAGAGTGTCGCGTAGGCTCTCGTTATTCTAATGAGACTCCTGGATTTTGAGCGGCAGAATCGCCTGCGGTGTGGGAGACTAAGTCTAACCCACTGCCGGTGACACCTGTCGCTCCAATCCGGGTTTTGCTCCGGCTAACTAGCAGTGCCTCTTCTCTACCCAAGGATAGGGATGACTGGGCAGCCGAGCGCATGACATACTTGGCTTCTCAGGGAAGTCGTGGTCACTCAGGTCTTATCCGTTTCTCTCATTTACAATTCAGTCTCATATATAAATGACAAACAGAGGCATTATATGTTTCAGTAATGAGTTTAATAAAACGACTGCATCTTAGATAGCAAAGCGTGAGCTGCAATAACCAACAAAACATGACAGTGTTAAAATTGTGACGAGAAAAGTGAAGCATAAAATCAGCGCTATCATATTGTCACTATAATCAATAGACTAGCTCCTACCTAGGCTATGATAGAGCACAGCATGTTAAGCTCTAATTCTTCCCTTCAGGTTCCCCTGGGAAGACATCAACTCCCATACTTGAGCAAAGGCCTGCGGTCTGCGTTAGCATCTGTAGCTAAGCATTCAGCAATCAGCATACAGTCGTGGTTCCCTGACTGGAATCTCCCTCTAAAGTGTAAGGGACAAGGAAGTGATTTTATAATATTGCAGCTGATGTTCTTGAGAAAATGTCCCTACGTAAGGATGTGTGTTTTCTACGAATGTTGGCGACTAAACTTCTACCACGTTCACCAGCAATGTACCGTGCTGTAGCCTTGGAAGAAGCACAGAGTGATCAAGAATGTCTTGTTTGAGAACAGAGTGCTGGCCTAGGCAAAAACAGTTACATAAACGGAAAATAAAACAACGCTGTAAAAATGGTTATTGTAACAATAATAAGACGAAGCTGAATAAAATATATCTAGGTTAAAGTGCACAGCGGCCTAGTGTGTTAAATTAACATCATGGAGCTATAACTAAAATGGCTAAACAACAAGAGCTTTCCTCAGTTACTGCCACTCAGTGACTGAAATTCTTATCTCTTTTTATGCATACCTTTATTGTAAAAAAAAAAAAAAACAGAGTGAGACCTTTTCATCAGTGTCCAGCTATAATCCTCACTATTCACAGTGAATCAACCTTGTACTTTCTACAGACTAAGTCAATGATGTCATCTCCCATCTTTCCTTTGGCAAATTTCTGGGCCTAAGGTATTGCCTCTTAAGATCAGACTCTATCTCTGGACATGAGGGTGTCTATCATCATAGTCTTGCTGACATCCTGTAAACCCATAAATCATTAAGCTTCATATTTACATATGTCATACAATCAAGAGTACAAGCTCCTTGCACCAGTTCTCACCAATTTCTTACTTCTGAGCATCAAGGCTTTAGTCTATGCCAACCAGAGCTTGTCTGGTAGAATCACTCCTCATAAAAGCAGGCATTTCCAAAGCACACTTGCTCTTTCCTTTCACCTGATGGACCACTGACATACTCATCTATACACTTTCAGTAGGCCTTTGACTCAGTGGGCTGGGCATAACTCTTGTCCATCATTTTGAAAATAGGTTTTGGACCTCAGTTCTGTGTTTATATCTGACATCTTTACATAGGCCAATTGCTGGGATATGTGCTTACGGCATCTTGCTCCTCCACAAGAAGCAGTTATCCTCCCCATACCCCCTTATTCTTTTCCTTTGAGTTTAAGCCTTTTGCACAGCAATTGAGGACAGATTCAGATTTTCTGTACATGGCCATAATTAAGACGCATGTTTCACTTTATGCTGATAAACTTGTCATATTACTGAGTCATCCTCTAGAGTGATGCAGCTTCTGAACGACTTTAGTCTGATTTCTGGCCTGATAGTCAATTGGTCCAAATTAGTCCTCTTCCCAGGTTAATCAATTGATCCAAAGAAGTCCTTTCCCCACCTTGTGGTGCCACAGAGGGAGTGCTTTGGCATTCTGATATCAAGATGCAATCTAATAGTTTCACATGCTTGGTCATCTGTATTGCAGACTCTGCCTTTCAATGCTGGACTGGGAATATCAATCCCCTCCTTGACTCATTCCACCAAGCACTCATTTACTTGTCCCCACTCCCACTGTGCCTGAGGGGTGCCTTGCCTCCGCAAATATTTTTTTTTAAATATAATCTTCAAAACTCGCCACTTTGCATCTCTCTGTCAATTTTCTGCACCTTCAATACCCTTCTTCGAAGTTTCTAATGGAAGGTGGTACTCCAAAAGTCTCCATGGCTAAATGTTCTAAGTTTTCCTATGATAGTTGGCATGGTATTTTAGAAAAAGTTGCATATTATTTCACCTCCCACCTCCCATCTTCCATTTATTAATTATTTTTCTTTGGTCCTCAAACAGATCCTGATTACCTCACGAAGAGACAGTCATTTGTTGGCTGCTCACCCCTGCATTAATTTTATTAAATAAACTCTCTCTGAGTCATCCTTAGCCACCAAACTAATATTTGATGTATGCAAGATTCAGGGCAAATGATTCAAGGAGAATGTAAACTATTTGGGAAACTCCTTTAAGGGTAGGGATGTGACTGGCCCAGGTTGCCTCCCTCCAGGCCTTCTCAGGTTGGGACCTCTTTAGCACTTCTTAGTTGAAGGATGTTTTCTCACAATCATTTTCTGATTTGCAAACAACTTAGACATTCACAAAACCCAGTTATTTCATTACCCCCTTATCTAAAAGACACCGGGCATATGGCAGTGTTCAACTCACTTAAAGACTCACGATGGGTGCCATGAAAGACAAGAAGAACTCCTGAATTTACTTATCCTTGGTTATTAACTCCCCAGGATCATTCTCAAATTGTGGATAACACTGGAGAGTAGTGTGGGCATCTTATAAGGGGAGGACTGTAAGTTTCTCTTATATCCCTGAGAAGAGTCCAAATCTGCCCAATACTGCATAATTCAATCAATCAATCAACCAATCAGTTTGTAAAGCACAACTACTCACCCCTGAGGGTCTCAAGATGGCTATTCAATGACCACTATAGCATTAATTTTTCCTCATTACCACTTCTGCAAAATGGGACAAGATTCTTCTCAAAGCATGCCTAAAGGGTCATACTGCTATTGCTCAATACCAAAATTGTATGAGACAAAACTATTGTACTTGGAGCAATTGTGCCCCACAAACAAAGGGGAATGGGGCAAAGGTCCCTAGGGCCTAAACTGGAATCTAGTGTTTCTGGTTGGGGAAGCCTCACCCACATTTTGTTGCACGCTTCATGATAGATATTCTCACCACACTATGGTAAGATGGTACTACCAAGGCAGACTCAACCCCATGAATGAGGGAGTTCTTGATAAGAAATATTTTCCTGGATAATTCAGGGATCCAGAAATTAGAAATACAAATACCTTAGGGTAAGCATGAAGGGTATCCCTTGAGCATTAGGTACTCCAGGTATGGTGAAAAAATATCTAGGGATCTTACCGGTACCATGCCCTTCACACCCACTAATTTGCCAGCATGTTTCTGCTAATTTGGCACTTATGTAGAGGTCAAGGACATTCATCAGGACTGGGGATCCCTACATAGTTCCACATAACTTAATGCAGGTGATATAGGGATTTCCTACCTTCGCCTAATGAACTGTATATATCCTACTGAGGGTGATGCTTATCATCATGGTCTACTTTCAAGGGTGGTGGCTCCTGTAGTCACACAGTCATCAAAGAGTGTCACCGTGAATGCATCTATTGTTCCCCTGGAGCCATTGCTACCTTTCTTCATGCCACTTGTGGGTTTCCTCAATGTATTAGCTTAGGTATTTGGTTGTCTAATCCTGAGTACCGCACAGCTAACTGTTTTTGATGACTTAGACGCTGCCCAATATATAAAGACCTTTTTACACTGGGGATTGGTGTTAGCACAAAGCTACAGTCCAGCAGAAGAGAATCACAAACCATCTTTCCCCCTGTGGGTGGAAACAGTTCAAGAAAAGATCCATTATTCTTAAGAATGCTATATATAAAGCACAGTAATGTCCGCAAGAACACAGTGAGATCTGTTACCCTTGGGAGGACTCTTTCTCTCTGGACTAACACTCTGGGTGTAATTAGGAGTTCGGCAGATGGGATGACCCGCCTGCCAAACTTTCGACTGGGAGGCTGCTGCCATACTGGCTACCTCCCTGCCGGACCCATTATAACTTTCCCGCTGGGCTGATGGGCAGAGACCAAGGTTTCTGCCCATCAGCCCAGCAGGAAAGTGGCAGCAGCATTGTTGCCGGCTTGTAATCGAGCCGGCAGAAATGCTGCCGCCGCAGGGGGCCCAACCACCCTCGCAATGCTCACTGTCTGCATAGTATAGCAGACAGTGAGCATTGCGAGGGTGCTGTACAGGTGGACCCCTGCACCTGTTTTCCACCAGCCTTTTCATGGTGCTGATACTGCCATTTAAAGGCTGGCAAAGAACCAGGTTCTAATCAGCAGGGCAGTGCAGTATGAGCCGCCCTGGCTGATTTTGATCTCTGCCATCGACAGCCCGTCGGGATCATCGATCCCAGCGGAGATGGTGGTACCCTGGAAGTGTGACCGCCAGGGTCGTAATATGGCAGCCGGACTGCCACAGCAGCAGCGGTCCTGACCACCACCGCAAGGTTGGCGGTCTCAAGACTGCAAATCTCAAAATTAGGCAGTCTGTGTTGATGGGACTTCTGATGATAGTTCTTCTCGTACTACATATTCATGTTCATTGTGCTTACTGAAGAGCCTGTATTAGCCATCAAATTTCAGTTGACGCTATTACTTTATTTGAAATGCTGATAAATATGTTTATATAATTTGAACTTACACATTACAAATTTATATTAGGAATAGTGACTTAAAACTTTAGAAGATAGCTGATTACAACTGCTGAAACTGCTACAATTTCTGAAATCAGACAGTTATGAAGTGGTCTAGAAAAAATAGAACTTGCATTTAATACCTATGTGGGATTACACATTAATCGTGAATTGAAGGCCACGAAACCCAAATCAATGAAGAAAGAAGAAACAGAACCATTATTTAGTAAGCTTGTAAAAAAAGCAAAGAAGTGGGTGACAATAGAGTAGTGGGGACACCTTATGGTATATATTAAAATTGTAACAAAAAAAATCATAAGGAATGTGTATGAAACTGCAGAAATAAATATTGTCTTTAGAAAGGATTTGCAGGGCAAAATGCACATGCTTGGAAGAATTTTTGGGAGGGGTTCTGAAATGTAAAATATACTTGAAAAGGTTAAAGCTTGGAAGACAAGACATCTAGGGGTGGGGTAGGCTGTGAATATGGGGACTGATTCATAAAGGATCATTTTTGAATAATTTACATTTTGCCTATGTATACTACCTATTGCTACTTATTACTATCAACAGTTTTCAAGTGTAATTTACAACTCAATAGTAGCAGGCCAGCTTCATCCATGGACAACCACTGGTACTTTAACACCCTCCTACAGAAAATAACAGAGCTAGGGACCCCATAGGAAATAATGTAAATTAAGCTAACATATGTAATATGGTTATACATGTAAACAAATATAATTTAAGCTTACAAATATATAAACATGTATTATTTATTCATAAAATATGTAACACCCTATTGTGAATGAAAAAATTAATGCAACAATATTTTTATTAATTAATTCTAATACATGTTCTACATCACCTTTAATAAATATGAATGCATAATAGTTTTTTTTCTTTAGGAGGAAATCTGTTTTTTAATTTTAAACTTTGTGAAAATTGCAAAATATCAGTGCTACGGCATCTTGTTATATATGTTAAATAATTTATTATAATAACAAGTAAATAAAATGAATTTAAATTAATATTTTACACATTTTTAATATTTACTTTTGAGGTAGATAAGCTTTTTTTTATTTCTACACATACTCCACCCGGACTGCAGAGTCTCCCTATGGTTAAATATGGGACATTTTCTATTTGTACACCATGTTTTAGCCAAATGCACACTGTACACAGGGAATTAAGGTGGACACTTTTTTGACGTGCAAAAAATAGGAAAGAGGGAATGACAAAGAAATTTGGAGAGAAAATGGAGCATTCTTTGGGCTACCAGGACTACAGAGTCCATAATCCTGTTCCTGCAAGGAGGCGGGGGAGATACTTCAGCCACGGATGAGCATATAAATCACCACTTGCTGCCCGTGGTGCAGGACACATTCTCTGGGCTACCATGATTAAAGACCCCATAAGTCTGTTGCTGCAAGGAAATGGGGGAGCTTTCTCAGTGCCGGGCGGGCTCATAAATTACAGCTGCTGTCTGTGGCACAGGACTAATGCGGAACATGAGCAGGAAGTGGCTGGGTGACGCCTAGGACAAGAGTGGGTCTGTCTTTTCCCATCATCACCTGGCAGAGGCTGGGCTGCAGCACCCCTCTTTGCCCCTGTGATTCCCACATCGGCATGTATTCTCCTTTTATTTCTTCTGGTTGACCATATCATTAACTGCTTTTTTTAAATTGGAAAAGCAAAGGCTGTAACAAGTCAGTTCCTTCTGACTAGAGACTCAACACTTGATAGATTCTTGGCACCAGCAGTGGGGGTTATATCCAAAGAAACTGAGCTCGATGAGCAACATCTCTCCTCCTCAAAAATGTTCCTTCATCCTTTGTCTATATTATTGTTAAAGCAAAAGTCCAACCCAATTTACTCCATATGAGTTATGCCCTTGCTCTCGTTGACGTCATTGTGCTAGCTCCTGAGCCCATTGTTGAATTGTAATTGTAATTGTATTTATTTAGTGCTTACTACCCCTGATGAGGCATTGAATCATTATTATGACGAGTAGCACACTACTCTGGAGCCCAAGAGTAATTAGTGGTGGATTAGTATAGGGAAATATGAGTACAGTATTCATATTAGTATGAGTTAATTGGAGCGGGGGATATGTGAGTTTGTTAGTTGGATTGACTAGAGTAATGGAGGGATAGTGGAGGGAAGAATCCAGAAGTGGCTTGGAATGAGTAAAGGACATATGGAAGGGGTCTGTGGAAAGGGGTTAGGGAAATCATAGTAGTAGGAGGGGTTTAGGATGAGTCAAAGGTGAGATAAATGAGGGAGAATTTAGTAGGGTTGTTTGGGAGATCATAGTAGTAAACTGAGATTTGGGGTGAGCTAGATGCAGTAGAGGAGGAAAAAGCTTAGGCATGGTCATTTTGGAGAACAAAGTAGTAGAATGGGTTTGATCCCTTGACAATTGCTCTTCCCAGGACACTGTGCGTTCTCCTGAGTTGGGCCCTGCAGCAAAACATTGGAAAAGACCATCCAAAACTAAAGGGTGTGTGAACTTCACTGGTACTGTCTCACTGATGAATGACCATTTGGGTCTGGATTGTGTTGTGGGGCTGACTAGGCTGAGACAATTTTTGCAAAACCTAGCATCATTTTAGATCACAAACTCACTTAGTTTAAAGATTGGCTATGTACTATTGAGCTTTAGCTTAAAATTTGTCTGGGACTAATGCCATTACAGCTTGTAGAATTGTCCTAGGAGTGGCTCAGGAGTATGCAAATAAGGATACTAATGCTGGGTCTGTCCTTTATTTTCCAAGTCTATTTGTCATCATAAGACTTCACAAGAGGCAGGTGGTCCTCAGGGCATGCCTACTGCTTTGTTGGGGGCGGGCAGGGATGTACGGGATTGCTCTTCCCTATGTTCAGTTGTGGTCCCACCACGTGCACCAGAGGAAGGATTACCAACTATACATTTACCATCTGCATCTTGTCCATACATTGTAGTTTTGGAAAATGGTCTGACATTAAAATTTGAGTCCATGAAGTCCACTTACCCAGTTAAAAATAAGGTTATCAATTGGCTTAGTAGTAACTTTAGGTTTAACTCCAGCTTTTTCAAGGACATCATAATGATACGAACATTTAGGTTGGTGGACCCTCGCTCAACATTCCTTGAAGGTGACAAGGTTATTGTTAAATTCATTCTCCAAATAGTGGTGGATAGCTTGATCCATCAGGCCAAAATGGGCTTGATTAAGCCAGTAACAATTAAGCTCTTTTCCTATCATTTTTACAAGCATTTGAAGCAAGACATTGGTGGTTAGAACCCTTTTGAATCAGGTCCATCCAAACTGGCCACTGCAGCTGGGTGTATAACTAACCATTTTTATGTTCTCTTGAACTTGGTGGATTTTGATTGACAAATGGGGCCGACACACAATATAGGTGTGTTGTGCTATGTGCCCCCTAACCAGCCTGTTCAATCCAATCCCTTGATAGATGTTGCTAATGTGTTGATCGAATCATCATTAAATCCGGAGAGGAGAGGACTAATTGTTAATTCTGCAGGCAATCCAATATTAGGCAGCTCGAATGGTGTAAAATTTGTCTGCTGAAATACAGCAGGAGTCAAGACCAAATTAGGGTACCTGAAGGGTTGGATATCTTGGCCCTTATTAGGAACCTGGTGGTCTCATGACTGACAGATTCAAGGTGGCAGTCAGACTGCCGCCAATGGGGGGTTCAAGCACGATAATATGACTGCGGAGGTCATGCCACGGTCAGACCGCCAGCACCGTCAGGATTAGTCGTTGCAGTGGTCTGGAGGTCATAGCAGTCCTACTCTGCCAGGGCATTGCTGCAAGCAGCGCTGCCCTGGGGATTACGACTTCATTCTACATAAGCGATTTCATGGTGGTAGCATCACCATAAAAAGGCTGGCAGAGAACGGGTGCAGGGGGCCCCAAAGGGGCCACTTCTCTGCCAATGCAAGGGCCCCCCTGGCCAGCATTATTAGTGAACATTGCGATAGGTGCCGGTGCACCCTACACACTACAGCATTGCTACCGGCTCTTTTACAAGCCCGAGACAATGCTCTAGAAGGTTTCCCACTAGGCCAGTGGCCAGAAACTGAGGTTCGGCCCGCAGACCCAGCAGGAAACTTGTAATGGGGCCGACAGGGAGGCAGCCACAATGGCGGCAGCCTCCCCATCAGAATTTTGGCGAATGGGCTTTTCCGTCTACCAAAATCATATTGAGGCCCATTAGGTATGTATGATATACTTTGGCAGGAGGAAACAAGTGCTAAAGGTGAGGTATTTAGTGATGGATTTGTGAGCTACACTAAATATGCCTTTCTGTCTCCTTCAGGCTTGGCTAGAGCGGGGCTATTAGCATAGTTGAAGGTGAACCTTGATTGTGTTATAAGGGTGAATGACACAGGTAATGGAACATTCCAGGTATTCTATTTAGAATGGGAATCCAATTTTCTATTGATAATTAATTTTTTAAATAAGGATTTCTCTGCTCACAACAATACTAATTTTTTCTTTTATGATCTTTTTTTTATAAATCCCTTCTTTCTTTTCATTTGAATGTGCTTTTGAGGCATGAGTGATGCACTTTAGATATAAAGTCCATGACCATTGGGGCACACCAGACAGCTCTCTCACTCCCTCAATTCCTGATTAACAGATAATTTTGTTTGGATGAGGGAATGACTGCAATTAATATGAATCTACCTAATAAATGCCCAGGCACAGATGGCGTGCTTTTTGAGCTCTACAAGGGAAATACTGAATTTTGTGTGATGCTTTTAGAAAACCTATTTAACAGTGCTTGTGAGGTACGTCATCCCAGGTCGTGGCAGACAGTGATAATAGTCGCTGTTTTTAAACAGGGGAATCGGCAGGAGCCATTTTGTTATCATCAAATTTCCTTGCTGGACTCCTCTTTAAAAATAGTAGGTTGAGTTGTTTTGGACAGGTGGTTAACCTGAACATCAGACTGTAACATTTTGTCAAAGATACCGTATGGACTCCTCGCAGGGCTCGGAGCAAAAGAACAATGTCTCCACTTACATCTTTTAATTGATAAGTGTAAAGTGGCCTAGAGTAGATCTCTCAATCTCACCTTTATAGATATCCCAATTGCATTTGATTGTGTTAATAGGTAGAAGCTTTGGGCTCTTTTGACATCTTTGAGGTGGAGTAGGAATTAGGCCACTTCTTACAAACAGTGCATTTTGATCTTTCTGTGTAATATAGCAACATCGGTGTTCAGGGATTCCAATATGGCTGCCATTGTTGGACAGGCAGTCAGTGCTCCAGTGGTTCAAACAAACACCACATAGTCACATGATGGTGTTGGTGCCTTAAAGACAGGCACAACATGTTATGGGGAAGTTGACGTTCGCTTTTTGGAATCAAGTTGGGATGAGACCACCAGAGGAGTGGCTGGAGAGGATGGAGAGACTTGGAAGGAGTGCGAGGAAGGAAGATCTTGGCAGGACAGTGTGTTGAGCAGGTGTCAAGAGGTACCCTTCAGGCCTTCAGGAGGAGTACAGCGAGGCCCCAGGAGCAGGGGAACCAACAGAGGAGACCGGACAACTCAAGGAGCAGAGAGATGACTACAGCAGCTCTATCCCTGAGTCCAGCAGTCCCAGAGAGGAGGCAGACACTAGGAACCCAGACACCACAATCCTGGAGTATTGTGATCCCAAGAAAGTATCTTTCTTTAATGTATTGACTTTCCAAGATGGTGGGCTGGGCTGCAAACCAGCTCAGGGAAGCACGTGGCTAAAAATCATAATGTGGGTGAGGGAGACCTGTCTGGGGGGAAGCACTCTTTAAAGTGACAAGCCAGTAAGAGAAAAAAAAAGATGTGCATAAAGGTGAAGGGCACTGAGTTTTGCATGAACACGGTGAAGGCACTGGAGATGGGGGATAAAAATACACTGAACTAGACAGTGTGACTTATCTGTACCATCTCTTTGTCTTGAGAGTCAAATTACTCCTGATCGTGGGACCCAACAATGAAACCATTAAGAGATGCAGAGGGACAACCTATACCACAAAATATTAAGGGCCTGATTTAGATCTTGGCAGTCTGGCCGCCCGATTTAGATGTTGGTGGACGCATAGGCAGTAGACCGCCTGAGTCTCGCCATCTCCACCAGTAATCCTCAGGTGCCACGATGGCGGCCTTGTAAATAGTGGCTGGCGACGGGACGCCAACCACTTTTACCGTCATGCAGATTAGGATGTGGCAGTCTGACCTCCACATCTGAGTTGAAGGATTAACTTTTTCCCAATTCCACTTCTGTTTTTGACCTTGGTAAGCCCTTCCGTCGCTGTTGCCACTGGACCCAGACAAAACACTGCCCCCCATTGCATGAGCTCAGACCACTGCAGTCGTATACATGACACCGTTTAAAAAAAAATTACTGTGACATATATATGTCAGGGAACCTATTGTGTCTGACATGGATGGGGACACACTGGTGCAAGACACATTTCGCACACATACACAACTGTCATTATGGTGTCAGTATTCCATGCTTAATTAATGCTGGCACCACAATGATGTCACATTTGTACTTGTCAACTATGCCCATGTGTGCACATTGCAAGGGGACTGTAACGGGGCTGACGACCCAACCGAAGAGACGCGGAAGAGGTGAGGATGCAGGAGAGGTGAGGAGCGGGGGAGAGATGAGGAGCACGGGAGAGGTGGAGTGCAGTCCGTAGCACAGAGAACGCAGAGCAGATACTGGAGGAGAGTGGGGAGAGAAAGCAGAAAGCCAAAGATGTTCACGAGTCCCAGTCTCGTGGATCGACAGCCTGTCACGACCAGGTACGTGCCCATATCCAGGGCTCTGTTACCAACTTATTAAAGGGAAAGAGAAAGAAAACAGGAAGAGAGAATTGATGGCCAGAGACGGTGTATGGAGGGAAGTAGGAACATAAGAAAGGAAAAAAATATATATATTGGAGAAAAGGAGAAATTCCGCAAGAAAGTTAGATTATTAAGAAAAGAAGAGTATGACGTTTTTGTTTCTTTCCTTGTTTCGTTGGAACACATTTCTTAATAAGCATTAAATAAACCTATGGGCACAAAACGAAGCACATTGATACAGTGTGGTCACGTTTGGCACTTAACCCATCACTTTACTCTCCCGACTACAAATACTATAAATGTACATATCCCCAGAATACACACTTACCTGTCTCCGCCTAGTCTTCTGTTTTCGTTTATGCTCCTAAACAACGGCAATGGGACCCTGAGACACACCTGAAAGAAAAGAAAAGAGGGAATAATGCACAAGATCACCTAGGAAAAGCTAGAAGAGAAAAAAAAGAAAGAGAGAGAGAGCAAAAGAAAAAGAAGGAGGATTTAAAGAACTCTATGTAAGGAGTGTAAAAAAGGGTAAAAAATACACAGATGAGAATAAAGTACTATCTATGTTTAGAACAGTTTATCTTGAGTTATCTGGTTTCTGAAAACCTTTCTGAGGGATTTAACAAGCCTTCCCAAGCAACCCACTACAGGAACCTGTGCCTGTAATGCTGTACTACCTATTGTATTTGTGCGTCAGTATATGTGTGTGTGTGTGTGTGTGCAATTGGATTGGGTGGGTGAGGTGGAGGAAGATGTGTAGTTGTGAAATCGTGTGAGTGTGTGGATAAGTATGTAGTTGTGTTGGTTGTCGTGGTAGTGTCGTGTGTGGGTGTAGTGTTGATAGTGTGTGTATTGCATCATGGATGTATGCCAATGTGTGTCACCGGCATGTACATGTTGTGTTGTGGTGGAATGGCAATGGAATTTATGTGGTGTGTTTTGTAGTGTGTTGTGCAGGGGACACATATGGCTAAGGTACAGTGTGTGTGTGTGTGTGTGTGTG
The DNA here is from genome assembly GCF_031143425.1 of Pleurodeles waltl. Taxonomy (NCBI): domain Eukaryota; kingdom Metazoa; phylum Chordata; class Amphibia; order Caudata; family Salamandridae; genus Pleurodeles; species Pleurodeles waltl. The sequence goes on along the minus strand of NC_090447.1, from coordinate 1,211,324,575 downwards.
TGGGACAATATTCCACAGCCAATGCCATTGTCATATGTTCATTGGGTCCCACGATGTCCTCCCTCTGTCAGCAATCCTCCGCCAGTACACCGCCTGTAGAACTGTAGCATCTAAATATCAGTGGTGGAAAACCACCAGTCTGGCAGCTGGGAAGATCACGCTGTCATGGCGGTCAGTGGCTCAGCCGCAATACATCTAAATTAAGCGGGCAAACCACCATCAACCTAACGGAGTACTCGGACCCGCAGCCACAGATGCTTGGCAGTAAACCCTCAAGATCTAAATCAGGCCCTAAGTCATGCACTGTGAACACTGCTATTAGGGAAATCCTTATAAAAGAGATTATCCAGAAGCATGACTGGCTATAACTATACCTACGATAAACAACTACATTCTGCCTCACTCAGATGCGATTACAAGGAAGAACGTACTGACTCTTACAAGCTACCTCGAGGAGTCTCATAGGAGTGTGTCCTATCCCCTATTTTATTTTTGCTGAACATTAAAGGTTTAGAGGCTACCCTTCTAGAGCTCAGGAAGGACTTGTCCATAATTAAGAGAGGTTAAGTCTCCTCCCTTAAGAAGAGAACTGTAGCTGCATGTTTATTTTACAAAGCGAGGATGATAATATTGAGTCCTCTGGAATACTGCATCCAAAAGCATGAGCTGCAGAAGAAAATGTTGAACTAGATAAACATCTATGCTTTGACTCAAAGAAAGTCTTCAGTTAGCATTGGGCCATGTTGACACAATCTCCAGTGCTCAGTCTCAAGATTGGATGTCATGGTTGATGGTACCAAAAGAGCTGACAGATCTAAACCACCCTTGTTTTCATCGCAGGTCATTCATGACTGAGATGACTGCAAGTTATTGCTGCCCCTAAGCTGGAGCCCTGCCTAGAAGAAGTCATATGGGAAAAATCTCTTGAAAATGGTCTGAACTTACATTACCATTGCTATCTCAAGTATTTCGTAACTTAGTAGGTAGAAAGAAGGGAAGAAAGATAGTTAAAAATTTGGGAACACCATTGCTCAACTTCTTGTACTATGGCACAAGCAGCAGAGATTCCCCATTGAAATGTTTTTTTAAGTTCAAGCACCCCTGGCAATCTTATAGTCAAGTCAACAACACAATAAAATTCCCAGAACAATACAGAAAAATGTAATGAACTACTAAGGCAAAAAACACTTCGAAAAAGTAAAGCGTCATTGAAAAAACTATTTTACCTGTGTGCAAATTTAGGCCAACTTTGATGGAGCAGAGGTGTGGGACTTAGGGTCATATATATGAAGTGACCCTATGAGTCAATAAAATACTGAATTTGAAGCCATCAAAACATTTTGTCATGTGTACTAAATTCATTTTGTGATTCAGAAAAGTTTTTCTGTAACCTAAAATGGGTTTAGAAATGACTACAGAATTGCAATTTGGAAAGGGATTATTAGGGGAGTTCTACCAAATTGCTATGTATCAATGATTTTACATCGTATTTTGGGTCAAAAAGCGTTGATCAGTTGCTGGCTCCCAAGTAGAGGTGCTTAATGATTCACGAATGGGAAGGGGTCCTGTTACCACCTTTTCCCTTTTGTGAATCTGAGTGGCACTTTCAGGGGGAGTAAGCCACTGTCTGGTCTCACCAGAGTTTTTCAAAACAGAAAACATTTTTTAAAGCAGCCCTTATTCCTTGAAGGAAATCACAGGATTTGATGAATCTGATGAATATTAATTAGGAAGGTCATTCTGAAACCACCTGTAATTCAGTTTTTTCAGTTTAAGAATGCTTTATTGTATGAAAGTATGAACAACAACTTTCAGAAAATGTATCAAACTTATCCCAGAAAGCAATACAGGGAAATTACTAGCTATAAATACTTAATAATGAGCAAAAAATGTATCACTTCTAAACTTGCAATTTATATTTTTTGTTTCAGAAAAAGAAAAGAGAAGATAGATGCAGCAAAGAGAATTGAGAGGGAAACAGATATAAAAATAAAATAAAAGAGAAAGAGAGATATGAATAGACAAAAGATGAAGATACTTTATCAGAACCAGTAATTGTCATATAATGTCAAACAATAAAAACAACCATTAAGTAGTATCTTAAGCATGTACATGAAGTATAATTTCATGGTGGCTTGAAGACAAAAGTGTTGTTATGAAATTGAGATGGTGGAAGACATAAATAAGTCGTAAGAGTTGACCAAAATGAGTCTTTTTGAAGAAGTTGTTTCGTAGAAATGGCAGATGCTCTGTCTAATCTGTGATGATGACAAAGTAAGTTTCACCATCCATTAAAAGTAATCTTAGCAGCATCCTTCCAGTTTGAAGTGATAACTTGTAATGCTAAAGCAATAAGCAAATCCACAAAATGGCCCACCTTGCGGGCGCCAATCCAAATAGGAGAAGAACTTCCCCAAAAAATATTGATAATGTCAAAAGGAAAATTAACATTGCATATTTGTGCAATTTTATTGCTAATTTTCTACCAAGAAGAAGCAATAGTTGGGCATTGGAAGAAAGAGTGTAAGTAAGTGCCTGGTGTATTAGAACAGATCCAGCAAAAATACGGAATGCTTGGGTTATACTTGGAGAGAGAGAGGGAGAAGAGTTAAAAAAAATCTATGATAGAAGGAGTAGGTGGTTTGTGTAGTGCTGGCATTACAGGATGTATGATGTATTTTTGACCAAATGCAATTCCATGTTTGAACAGGGAGGAAGCAATTGAGATCCGATTCCCAAATAAGTTCTATTTTATTTTTGACATGACTTGGGAAGTGATAGTGTGGGTATTTATATTTGTAAGAGGCTTTAATAGGGCTGCAGGGAGAAAACTGCATAGGAGTTAAGGTTGAAGTGGTGGTTGGGTCTAGCAATAAGATATTTAATTGTTGTACCAAAAAGATTCTTAAGCTTTGATATTTTGGCATGTGGGTGTCTGATAGATTACATTTAAATTGGAGTTCAGAAGAAGAAAGAGGTTGCATATGCGCAAACAATTGTTTGACTTGTACAATTCCTTTAATTACCCCACTCAGAAATGTATGTAAGGATGATAGTGGTTTGGTAAAGAATGGATAAACACTTGAGATGGAGTGCTTACTACTGGGAGAGGAGAACCCTTTGTGAGAGTACGAAAAATATGATAGTGACTGAAATGGAAAAGGTAAAATAATAGCCTCCTCTACTTTATACCAAATTGATGGGGGAATTTCTTTAGGATAGTAGATATAAGGTAAAACTTGTTTCAATATAAATGAGGAATGATATTGGCGAATATTAGGAAAATTGACTCCACCTATGTCCTTAGGTTTGCACAGTGAGGATAGAGCTATGCTTGCTTTGCGTCCATTCCATTAAAATGTTGTCAATATGCTATTAAGCAATTTAAAGAATTTCAAAGGTATTTTGATCACTAGCATAGACAAATAAAAATTCATCACTGGGAGCATCATCGTTTTAATGGAGTCCAACCTACCCTACCAGGATAGATATAGGAGAGACCATTTATTCGACATACTACTAATTTTTTGAACAAGATCAGCCAAATTAGTCTGAATAGTAGCCGGAATTGAAGAAGTGTACTTCATCCCTAGTCATTTTATATGTGTGGGGGTCCATTTAAAGTCAGTTTCAGCAAACATATATTTGAAACAGAATTTATTCAAAGGAAGAACTTCAGATTTATTTACGTTTAATTTGTATCCTGAGAGGCTAGAGTATGAGTTCAGGAGATCATTAAATACAGGTAACGATGTCTGTGGATTAGAAATATACAAGATAACATAATCAGCATAGGCAGTTAATTTAAGATGCAGATCCTTATGCAAAAATGGGGTAAACAAGTTAGATTGCTTCAGGGAATATAAAAAAAGGTTCTAGAGATAAAATGAATAGTAAAGGGGATAATGGACACCCTGGCTAGTACCTCAGTGAAGGAAAGAATAAGAAGTTTGAAATCGATTTAAAAAAATATATGTAGATGGAGAAAAATATAGTATATTAATGTATTTTAAGATTACAGATCCAAAACCATGCCATTTCAGGACTCGCATCATAAAAAGCCAATTAATACGATCAAAAGCTTATTCTGCATCCAAGGTAATGGCTACCTTTGGGGTAGTACTTTTAGAAGCAAGATGTAAAATATTTATTAAGGCTCTGGAATTGTCAGCAATATATCTACCTTTAACAGAGCCAGTTTGTTCAATGCCAATTAAATCCTGTATAATCTGATTAACTCGAAGTGCTAATATCTTTGCAAAAATCTTGCAGTCTAAATTAATGAGAGAGATAGGCTGATAATTGGCACACAGAGAAAGGCCTTTGTCTTTTTTAGGGATGAGGCAAAACATTGCTTGAGAGAATGTACCTTGAGCTTTATCATTCTGAATTAATTGATAGTAAAGTGAATGCAAGTGTGGAAGAAGAATGTGTGAAAAACGGAGGTAGAATTCAACTGTAAACCCATCCAGGCCCAGAGCTTTATCTTTTGGTAATTTTGCCAAAGCAGCCTTAATATCTCGCAAAGATATTTCTTTATCTAAGCAAGAAAGGTCTTGAGATTGATGAGGGCGAGATGGGAGAGATTCAAAAAAAGATTCAAGAGCTGCCTCAGAGGGAGATGATTCAGGCGTATAAAGATTTTGATACAAATGAGAGAAACATTGTAAAATATCCTCATTTCTAAAATGATTAATCCCCTTCTCATCTATAATATTTGAAATCTTGGATTTTGGGGATTTAACTTTAGGATAATTTGCAAGCATTTTTCCAGCTTTATTACATCCACCATAATATTTCGAATTAATTTTTACTAGTGTGCCTGAGGCTGGTTCAGTAGGCTTCTTATAAAAATCCATTTTGGATTGAACAAGAAGTTTAAGAGTATCATTATCATTTGAGCTAAAGTATTTATGCTCCAGAGTTTTAATAGATGATAAAAGAAGAGCCGACTTTGTGAGAAACTTTTTCTTCTTTGTAGACACATAGGGGGTCATTACAACATTGGCAGTAAAAGCCGCTTACCACCGTGCAGAAGACCGCCAACACAATGCCGCGGCCGCGGAAAACCGCCACAGCTATTATGACCCACATTTCGGAATCCGCCAAAATTCAGACACCATCACAAGTCCGCCACACCAAAGGTCAGTGATAAACTGGGGAAAACAAAACCTCCACCGTCACGCCAACAGAAATACGCCTACACTATCACAACACACGAATCCACGTGGCTGTCTTTCAACCGCGGTATTCCATTGGTGGTACACACCGCTGCGCTCAAAATACACACACTCTTACAAAACACTATCACATTGGACAATTCAAAATACACACACCTGATACACATACACACACCACTCCCACACACCCAATACAATATAAAACACACACCCACACCACCCGCAAACCCCACGACCAGAATCACCGAGAGAAGGCCAGAGAGAGACACCACCATCAACAAACTAGCAACCACAGGCACACAGCACCATCACTCACACAACTTCCACTCACCTCACACAACACACCACTACATATCACCACACTTATCACCACACTTATCACCACACACTCCACCCCACACATCACCTACACCACCCCATGGCAAGGCAAAGACACCCCAGGTTCTTGGAGGAGGAGCTCAGGGTCATGGTGGAGGAAATCGTCCGGGTAGAGCCACAGAAATTCCGAGCACAGGTACAGCACACCTCAAGTGCAAGGAAGATGGAGCTATGGCGAAGAATAGTGGACAGGGTCAATGCAGTGGGACAGCACCCAAGAAATCGGGAGGACATCAGGAAGAGGTGGAACGACCTACGGGGAAGGTGCGTTCCGTGGTCTCAAGACACCACCTGGCGGTTCAGAGGACTGGCGGCAGACCCCCACCTCCTCCCCCACAACTAACAACATGGGAGGAGCAGGTCTTGGCGATTCTGCATCCTGAGGGCCTCACAGGAGTAGCTGGAGGAATGGACTCTGGTACGTCAAATCTCAATTATTACATCCCCCACCCTACCTGCATGCTATCACATACCCCCACCCTCACCCCAGCACTCCAACTCCTCACATATGTCCCAACATCACAAACCACCCATCCCAGCACCAAGCCCTGCATGCAACAACAAAGCATGGACACCCATCACTAAAGCATGCCCACTGCACATACCCATACACCCCCCTAAACCACCATCACACAAGCTCCCACACAGGAATGCAAGCACTGGGGTACACGGTCACCCACCCGTTGCACACTATGACACACACAGATGTAATAACCATCCTTTTATACCCCTGCAGGACCCCTACCCGACGTCACCGGACAGGAGGGTCCACACATGTCCACACCACCAACAGAAGAGGCCCACAGTGATGACAGCACCTCTGTCCAAATGGATCTAGATGACCAGCCCGGCCCATCGGGGACCTCGGGACAGTCGGTTCCCATCACACAGTCACAGGCCACTACAGACCTTCCACCCTCTGGAAACACCAGCATAGCACCCACCCAGCGGGCCCATACCTCCGTCCCCAGGACACGTCAATCAGCTGTGTGTCCACCACTACAGGGAACCCAGGATAACCCACCACCCCATCAACAACAGGGCCTGGGGGCAGTGGTAGTGGGCACACGGTCCAGGGGACGGAGGCCCAGGAACACAGGGGAATTGGGAGGGCTGCTCTGCGACAGGGGGCAGGCAGGCCAAGGGAACCCACTCTCCACGAGGCCCTCTCCTCCATCATGGGAGCCTACCACTACTCCCAGGAGACGATGGCAATGGTACTGGCCAAGTTTCAGGAGACCCAGCGCCTGCAGGAGGAACAGTATTTGGGCTTCAGGGAGGAACTCAGAACCATCAGCTCCACCCTGGGCACCATTGTAGGGGTGCTGAAGGAAGTACTCAACACCAGGAGGGACCCTGTGGCACTACAAGGGGCCCCTGACACTAGCATGGACGATGAACTGCTCACCACCTCCGCCGGCGCTAGTGGACACGACGCCCAGCCACAGGACCACCACACCAGCACCCCACCCCCTGCAGAGGGAGAATCACCCAGCAAACGGTCCCTGAGATCCAGGACAAAGACAGAGCACGATGCCAAGACCCCCGCCAAGAAATGAGACCACCCTGATTGTAATCCTACTGTCCCACTTTGTCACCCTGTCCATCCTTAAACTGCCCCAGCTCCACTTCCTATGCCCATTTGGGCAATGCACCTGTGAGACTAATAGACTGGACTCTGCCATGGACATTCCTCCGCCATCACCCCTCACCATTTCACTACCCCCTCCAATATTGAGCACTAAAATAAACACACTTAAAGCACAAAACAATCTGGAGTCTGTCTGTGATTTCGAAATAGTGTATTATCAATTGCAGGGACAAAATGCTCTTTCAATTATAATGTCAACATACCTATGTCACACAGCTCTAGTCCATGAGGAATCTAAGCAGATGTAACACAGTGGGACCCACATCTGTGAAATCGTAAGGGAAAATGACAACTCAGTGACCATACACTGGGTGAAAACGACAGACAGTAGAGAGGCAGTAGTGTTAAAGTACATGTAGTAGGCAGGTCTGTACTCTTACCTGTGTCTCACTGGAAATATTGATGGATCACTGAGTCCCTGTTGTTCATGTCTTCTTCCTCTGCTTCCTCGTATTCACTGTCCACAGGCTCCACAGCTGCAACAACACCACCATCTGGATCATCCTCCTGCAGAAAAGGCCAAGTTGTGAAGCATACAGCAGGCCACGATAATCTGGCACACCTTCTTTGGTGAGTAGAATAGGGATCCACCTGTCATATGGAGGCACCTAAACCTGGCCTTCAGGAGGCCGAAGGTCCGCTCGATCACCCTCCTAGTTCGCCCATGGGCCTCATTGTAGCGTCCCTCTGCCCTTGTCCTGGGATTCCTCACTGGGGTCAGTAGCCAGGACAGGTTGGGGTAACCAGAGTCACCTGCAAATGGTGAGGGACAACTGTTAGACATGCACTCACCTGGAGGGATATCCCCAGACCCAGACAACCATTCCCACTGACTTGCCTCCAGGTGCTCACCTAATAGCCACACACCATGCCTCTGGAGTTGACCCATCACATAAGGGATGCTGCTATTACGCAGGATGTAGGCGTCATGCACTGAGCCAGGGAACTTGGCATTCACATGGGAGATGTACTGGTCTGCCAAACATACCATCTGTACATTCATAGAATGATAACTCTTCCAGTTTCTATACACCTGTTCACTCCTGTGGGGGGGGGGACCAAAGCTACATGGATTCCATCAATGGCACCTATGATGTTGGGGATGTGTCCCAGGGCATAGAAATCACCTTTCACTGTAGGCAAATCCTCCCCCTGAGGGAAAACGATGTAGCTCCGCATGTGTTTCAGAAGGGCAGACAATACTCTGGACAATACGTTGGAAAACATAGGCTGGGACATCCCTGATGCTATGGCCACTGTTGTTTGAAATGACCCACTTGCAAGGAAATGGAGCACTGACAGCACCTGCACTTGAGGGGGGATTCCTGTGGGATGGCGGATTGCTGACAACAGGTCTGGCTCCAACTGGGTACACAGTTCCTGGATTGTGGCACGGTCAAGCCAGTCTGTGATAATCACATGTTGCTCCTCCATTGTCGACAGGTCCACCAACGGTCGGTACACCGGAGGATGCCGCCATCTCCTCACATGTCCAAGCCGATGGTGCCTATGAAGGACAACAGCGAGCACAGAGTCAAACAACTCAGAGGTACATACCCACAGTTTACCCAAAACACCATTCATACAAAAAAAGGTGGCCTGTATGTGTGTTGAGTCTAGGCCTAGGTATGTGTGACGCAGTTGAAAATGAAGCCATGTGGGCCCCTGAAATGGCAGCTGCCTGACCTGTAAAGTGGGACAATGGGATGTGAGGTAACTGCGCTGGCGTTGTACACCGTCGTGGTAGGCGATCGAAGACCGCGGCGCAATGCTGCATTGGTTAACATTGTACCCTATGGGTCCCAGGAGCCAATGACGATGTACGCCGGCGGTGACGGTACGCACCGCCGCTGACGTGATCGTCATTTTCTATCTGTTCAATCACTCGACACCTGATCTTCGACAGAAGAGGACCTACACTGCAAGTGCTGCTGTGACCTCGGTCTGGAAGAGACAATGGCTCGAGTGTCTGGGGAAAGGGCCCCTGCCTTCACATCGGAGGAGTTGGAGAAGCTCGTGGATGGGGTCCTCCCCCAGTACACGCTACTCTAAGGTCCTCCAGACAAACAGGTAAGTACACAGGGAGCATGTTGTATGGGCTAAGCCTGTGTGGAGAGGGCTGGATGTAAGAAGGAAGGAGTGTGAGTGCTTCGTGCTTTAAAGACGGTGAATGCATGTGCCACATGGCAAGTGTAGGGATGGGGGCCAATCACTTTGATGGTGCAGCTAGTAATAACTTCTCTTTTTCCCCTGTACATTTCAGGTAGGTCCACGCCCACCAGAAAAAAGATATTTGGCGTGCCATCGCTAAGGTTGTCCGGACCCTGGGGGTCTACCACAGACGAGCACCCACTGCCGGAAAAGATGGGAGGACATTCGCCGCTGGAGCAAGAAGACGGCGGAGGCTCAGCTGGGGATGGCCTCCCAACGTGGGAGGGGTGCTTGAGGGCATCACAGCAGCCACAAGGGGGTGAGTACACTCTCATTCTGGTGACTTTGCGTGCAGTGGAGGTGTCTGGGTGGGGGAGGTGGGCTGTGTGTTTCCATAGGCCAGGGCGAGTTCCGTAGGCAAGGCCCCACCGTAAGGCAGGCCATGTGGCACCCCACCCCACCTCTGTAGAGTGCCAAGTACACCTAGTCATGCCCCTGTGTCATCTATGTGTGCAAATGTCGTCCATAGCCTTATAGGCCATTTCCCAGGATTTGAACAGTGGACCCCAAGAGCGCGGCGTAGTGCAGGGGGGTTCTGTGTCTGTCGTGTCCACCAACGGTAGCGGGAATGCATGCACTCAACATGTCTTTCTTCTGTCTTCCCCCCTTTTTGTGGTCTCCCTGTTCTTGTGTGCATTAGCATCATCAGGCGGAGGAGCAGTGGCACCGGAGCACAAGGGAGCAGCATTCCACATGGCCCTGGAGGGCGAGACTACGGACTCAGAGTTCACCAGTGGGACGGAGGGCGAGGGAAGCTCCACGGCGGGGACAGGAGCTGACACCAGCAACACGGACTCGTCCTCTGTTGGGAGCTCCTTTGTGGTGGCGGCAACATCTGTGCCCCCCGCATCTACAGGTACAGCCGCCACCCCCCCTACCAGCACCGCCCTCCCAGCAGCCCCTCAGTCTTTGCCCCGTGCCCGCTCACCCAGGAGGGTGGGCATCACCTTTGCCCCAGGCACCTCAGGCCCTGCCCCAGTCACCCCTGCTGCCCTCAGTGAGGAGGCCATTGACCTTCTCAAGTCCCTCACTGTTGGGCAGTCTACCATTTTGAATGCCATCCAGGGTGTAGAGAGGCAGTTGCAACAAACCAATGCATTCCTGGAGGGCATTCATTCTGGTCAGGCAGCCCTTCAGTGAGCTTTTCCCACTCTGGCCTCAGCACTGATGGCAGCCATTGTCCCTGTCTCTAGCCTCCCCCCTCCAACTTCCTCCACCCCAACCCAACCCCCTGTACCTCAGCCTATCCCAAGCACACCTACCGAGCAACATGCACACACGTCAACACACAAGAGAAGCTCAGGCAAACATAAGCACCACACATCCCACAGGCACTCACGCAAGCATCACACACATGTAGACACACCAACATCCACTGCCTCCACTGTGTCCCCCTCCTCCACGTCTCCCTCCTCCCTCCGAGTCTCATCTACACTCACACCTGCATGCACTACCTCTACAGCCACTACGTCCCTCTCCAGCACACCCACCACCACACCCCGCTCACGTGCAGTCACCACCCCCACTACCATTCACACATCCCCTGTGTCCTCTCCCAGTGTGTCTGTGACGCCCCCTCCCAAGATACACAAACGCAGGCACACACCCACCCAACAGCCATCCACCTCACGACAGCCTCCAGCGCATGCACCTTCACCCAAAGTCACCAAACGTACACCTCTTACAACCACCACCTCTTCCTCCACTCCCAAACCCCCTCCAGCTACCCGTCCCAGTGTGTCCAAAAAACCTTTCCTGTCCAACCTTGACCTCTTTCCCACACTTCCCCCACCCCATCCGTCTCATAGGTCCCGAACTATCACCTCAGCCACAACATCTCTGGGACCAGTGGTGCCTGTAGTCACCGGAATGTGGAGTGCACCGGCCACCAGGGCAGCCAGTGTGGCACGGAGCACACAGCACAGACAGTCCCCCACCTGTGAAGCATCAGAAGTTGGCCAGTGCCCGGCAGGAGAGGGGGAAGACTCCAGCCACCAAAGCCGCTCCCAGGGGTCCCGGTGGGAGTGTGGAGTCAGCTGTGACACCTTCCAAGGTGGGGAAGGGCCACAAGAAACCCGGCAAGTCTGGGAAGAGCAGCACTTCGGAGAAGACCGCCATCATCCCCGATGCCCAGGAGCCCACCTCCAGCACAAGCCCAGCTGCCCAGGACAGGACCGCCAGCACTAGCCCAGCTGCCCAGGAGGCCACTGCCAGCACCAGCCCACCTGCCCAGGAGGCCAGCACCAGCCCAGCTGCCCAGGAGGCCACGGCCAGCACCAGCCCAGCTGCCGGGGAGGCCACGGCCAGCACCAGCCCAGCTGCCCAGGAGGCCACCGCCAGCACCAGCCCAGCTGCCCAGGAGGCCACCGCCAACACCAGCCCAGCTGCCCAGGAGGCCACCGCCAGCACCAGCCCACCTGCCCAAGAGGCCACCGCCAGCACCAGCCCACCTGCTCAGGAGGCCACCGCCAGCACTAGCCCCTCTGGGCCTTGAAGGATCACCAGCAAAAGCCCCGCTGGGACATGAAGGACCACCAGCAAAAGCCCTGCTGGGCCATGAAGGACCGCCAGCAAAAGCCCCGCTGGGCCATCAAGGACCGCCAGCAAAAGCCCCGCTGGGCCATCAAGGACCGCCAGTAAAAGCACCGCTGGGCCATGAAGGACCGGCACCAGCTGAGACCCTGCAATGGAGACCGCCATCTCAAGCACCGCTGCACAGGGCACCGCCATCTCAAGCACCGCTGAACAGGGCACCGCCATCTCAACCACCGCTGACAGGGCACCGCCAACTCAAGCTCCGCTGAACAGGGCACCGCCGTCTCAAGCACCGCTGAACAGGGCACCGGCAACTCAAGCACCGCTGAACAGGGCACCGCCATCTCAAGCACCGCTGAACAGGGCACCGCCATCTCAAGCACCACTGAACAGGGCACCGCCAACTCAAGCACCGCTGAACAGGGCACCGCCATCTCAAGCACCGCTGGCCCATGAGCGGCAAGGGCACTGACGCAACTGAGTCCGTCACTGGGTGAATGATGCACTCTGGGCACCATGCCCCCTCCAGAAACAGTGGAGACTGTCATCCACTACCTCTGTCCTTAGCAGGATGAAGCACTCTGGGCACCATGCCCCCTCCAGAACCAGTGGAGACTGTCATCCACTACCCCTGTCCTTAGCAGGATGAAGCACTCTGGGCACCATGCCCCCTCCAGAACCAGTGGAGATTGTGATCCACTACCTCTGTCCTTAGCAGGATGAAGCACTCTGGGCACAAGGCCCCCTCCAGAACCAGTGGAGAGATACATCCACTACCTCTGTCCTTAGCAGGATGAAGCACTCTGGGCACCATTCCCCCTCCAGAACCAGTGGAGACTGTCATCCACTACCTCTGTCCTTAGCAGGATGAAGGACTCTGGGCACCATGCCCCCTCCAGAACCAGTGGAGACGGTTATCCACTTGTGAGACTGTGGCTTTGCACTCCCCAGGATTGAACACTGGGCAAACCACCCACTGTAGAGACTTGAGAGACTGTGGCTTTGCACTCCCCAGGATTGAACAGTGGGCAACCCACCCACTGTAGAGACTTGTGAGACTGTGGCTTTGCACTACCCAGGATATGGCAGTGGGCAACACACCCACTGTAGAGACTTGAGAGACTGTGGCTTTGCACTCCCCAGGATTGAACAGAGGCCAAACCACCCACTGTAGAGACTTGAGAGACTGTGGCTTTGCACTCCCCAGGATTGAACAGTGGGCAAACCACCCACTGTAGAGACTTGAGAGACTGTGGCTTTGCACTCCACAGGATTGAACAGTGGGCAACCCACCCACTGTAGAGACTTGGGAGAATGTGGCTTTGCAATCCCCAGGATTGAACAGTGGGCATGTGGCCCCCTCGTGGATTTGGCGTTGTGCACTCAGGCGGCTGAGGTGCCCCCCCTTTCCCTCCCCCTGAGGTGCCTGTTTAGTTGCTCTCTGATGCCCCTGCAGTGTTCTCTCCGTCATGGTCGGGGATCTTGTGTGGGCCTCGCCCATACCGTGTGGTCCCAGTGTTCCATGGACTTTCTTAGTGCACTACCTGGACTACTATGCTTGGTATATATTATGTATATGGTGTATATATATATTTCTGCCTACTTGCTTTTAATATATTACAATGGTTACACTAATTTTCTATTGTCTGTGCATTCTTCCGGGGGGTTTGGGGGGTGTAACTGTGATGTATTGATATGCATTAGTGTGTATGTTGTAGTGGGTGAGGGTGGGGGTGTTGTGTGTGTGTGTCCCTGTTTTTTCCCTCCCCCCTCCCCTGTGTCGTAGGTGCAGTACTCACCGTGGTCTTCGCCGCCGGCGTTCGTGCTCCTGGTAGAGGAGCAGGAAGACTATTGTAGGTAGACTTTGGAGTTCCGGGTCCATGGCGTCCTCGTTCCTCGTGGGGTGTGTAGAGGTGAGCGTTTTTCCTTTGGGATTCCTGTTTCCGCTGTGTTTTTTTATCCGTGGTGAATACGCCCCGGAAAAGGTGGCGGATTGGCCTGTCATAATAGTGTGGGCGGTACATTGTCTCCCGCCTGTCTGTTGGCGGTGACCGCCGCGTTGTTTGTTTGTACCGCCGTGGCGGTCGGAGTGTTAAAGTGGCTGTCTTTGTTGACGGTTTCCGCCACGGTCGTAATTGCAAATTTTTTACCGCCGGCCTGTTGGCGGTCTTACCGCCGCTTTAACACCGACCGCCAGGGTTGTAATGACCACCTAAGTCCTGATTCCCTTGTTGTAAGTCTAATAATTCACGATCTGCTGACAATGTTACAGTTCTACGATAAAAAACTCATTCAAACTTGCGAACAAAGTTTCTCTAATTATACAGCAGGGGACTGTCTTTACGCACAAGAGGGATAGCCCAGGTAGCTGCATCTCCAGTCAGATATGATAACAAGAAAGCTACTTTGGACTGGGCATCGGGGAAAGTATGTGGTCTGCAGGTGAAGTGTAATTCCACTTGAACCAGGAAAGATTGCGCTTTCAAGGGGTCGCCTGAGAAACGTTCTGGGGGAGCTAAAGGAATGGCTGAAGGAACATTGAGGGAAATGTTTGTCGGATTACCTCCACAAGTCTGAGAAGAAGGACCTGGCCAAGACACGCCTGTGGGATTTTGTTCCTTCTTCTCTACCTTATCCTGTAACTGACTCACTCTCTCAGCTAGGCTAGTTACCAAATCTTTTGATGATACCACCTCTGCTTGGAGCTGAGTGATAGCCTTGACTAGCTCGTCCAGTGTGGCCATGTTGAGAACATACACAAACCAGGAGGATAATAATTTGTGGGCTCATTATTCTGTCAGAGTCACCAGATCCTCGGGATCTGTGCACGTTCCCAACACTTCCACCTCAAGACAGCTCCAATACTCTGATTTGAATTGTCACAGAGTCTAAGAGAGTCCCAGTGGGGAAAAGGGGATTAGGAAGGGAACAGCTGGGAAGGAGACCTGTAGGAAGCAAAAAGGTTAAAACACACAATATCAAGATTATATCATATTAATCAATACTAGGCTGTGACTCTAAGCATTGTCATTCTGAAAACATGGACAACCTAAGCATAGACTTAAAATGACTAGGCTTCAAGATGACTGGATACCTGTGAGGGAATCAAGAAAGGTTAAATGCAACTTTCAAATTCAAGTATTATCTTTTGCATGAGGATCAGGAAATAATCTGAATGATTTCTAAACCATCATATGAATCGTGTTTGAGAAACTTATTATGTACACACAACATTACATCTAGAACTCTAGCTTTTTAGTTCTCTCAAAATTGCCAGAACATGAATTGTGCACATTGCAGATTTGTACAAAGGTTGTAAATACCATAGAATGATTGTGCACCATGAATAACATGAATTAGACTTGAGAAATAAATCACGCGTCTTGTCAACTCGAAAGCCACCAAGTAAATGCCTTAAAATGGTAGCGCATAATGAACACCGTGATTTTAAAACACAGAAAAGGAATTGCGCGGCTTGCTGATTCGAAGGTCACCATATGACTGTCAGAAAATGGTAGCGTACAATGAATAACATGAATTACACAAGAAATGAATCGTGCGTCTAGACGATTCGAATGCCACCATGTAACTGTCAAGAAATGTTAGCGCACAATGAATATCAGGGGTTAAAGCACCAGAAATGAATCGCTCGTCTTGCTGATTCGAATGCCCCCATGTAACTGCCAAGGAATGGTAGCGCACAATGAATATCAGGGGTTAAAGCACCAGAAATGAATCGCGCGTCATGACGATTCGAATGCTACCTTGTAAATGCCATAAAATGGTAGCGCACAATGAATATCAAGAGTTACTCAGAAGCAAAGAATCGCGCATCTAGCCGATTCAAATGTCAGCATGTAAATGCCATTAAATATCAAGCGCACTTTCACACGCACAAGAACAAATAGATTTATCATACTAATTAGGCCCAAGAATTCGAAATACTTCGAGAACGGGATCTGGGGCCCAGCCCGTCCTCCGTCTTACCGCCCTGATCAAGAATCACCCAGCCAAGTGAAAGGGCGAGGCCTGTAAGATCAAAGTAGGCCTCCGGAACAGGAGCTCAGGAAGTTGCTGCTGCTCTGCACCAGGACCTCTGAATAGTGAGCACGTGGAGATGGGCTGGCTCCCTTTTATAGAGTCATAGCCCAGCCCACCAACCACACCCAGGCATGCTGCAGGGAAAGCTTCTAGAAGGCCCTGGAAGGGGACCACACCCTGACACAGTCTGAAAGCCTGCAGCAGTACACTACATGTGAACAGTATTTATATGCATGCTGAACATAAGTCTTCAGGATTGAACTCTGCAATGCAAAAGGTTAAACATCATGATATCAGCACAATGCATAAATTATGTTAGCTTGAAATTGTTAGGTTTTTGCATTCTAGTCGCCCGCAGAGCGTGCACTGCCCTGATGTTGACAAGTCTGTTGCATCTGGGATGCCAGTCCCTGGATGGCATTCACTATAGTTGTCTGCCCCACAGTGATTACCCTCATTAGGTCAATAGCCTCCTCATTGAGGGCAGCAGGGCTGGCTGAGGCAGGGGCAGAGGTGCCTGCGGTGAAGGAGATGCCCACCCTCTTGGGTCAGGAGCTACAGGGAGGGCGATGCTGGTATGGTTGGGGTGGCAGACAAGGATGGTGCTGGGGTGGTTCCAGATGGATCTGCCACCACCAGAGAGGTGGAGGAATCAGAAGATGTAGTGGTCGATCAGGTCTCCCCTATGGCACTTCCCTCACCCTCCGTCCCACTGGTCCCCTCAGCTCTGCTGGTGTCAGCCACCTGGGACCTGTGGGCTGCAGCTTCCCCACTCGCCGGTGCCCCTTCTCCTTCGCCAGATGATGCTGATGCACACAAAGACAGAGGAAGACAGAGAGAGAGAGAGAGAGAGAGAGAGAGATAGAGAGACAGGGTGCAATCAGTCAATGCCACCACAACTGTCACAAAGGGTATTACATCTAGGGTGACCACCCGTCCGTAAATTTCACAGACTGTCCGTAATTTCGCTCTGCCGTCCGTTGTCCGTGATGAAAGCTTTAACGGACGGCATTTGTCCGTCATTTTAGCCTTTCACCTAAAGGGCAATGGAGGCAGGGCGAAATTACGGGCAGAGGAGTTTCCCCAGCTGGGCTGGAAGGCAGGGGGGTCTCCTGTGCTCTGAGGGAGGGAGGGGCAGACAGATAAGAAAAGGACTTCTTGCCAGGGGGTCTCCTTCCCTAAAGACATGCAAATGTGGGCAACTGGTAAATCTGCAAATACAAAGGGGCTTGAAAACCTGCATTGACTTTACTAAAAGGAGTCACTTGAAGTTTTCTGGTGGCAAAGATATTTCTTTTAGAGAGATATTGTAATGGTGTTCCAAGGTGAGCTGTGGAGTGTGTGGTTTTAATGGAGTGTTATAATTTTTTTAGCACTAGGTATAAACTGTGTATTATTAAAATCTGTATTTGAGAAGCACTTTTTTTTATTTAACCGAAATGTATTTGCGCATTTTGTAGCAGCCTTTATTATGATGTAATTGTATTTTTCACAGTTCTTTCAGGTACGTCGGTACCTCATAGTACAAACAAACACTGGCAAAGCAATAGGTCTCATCTACGAAAGAGTTATTGGCTTTGCTAATGTGTTTTAGCCATGTTAAACACCAGAGTAGCTGCTGTTCAGCATGGCTTAAAGCTAGTGGCATAGTGGTGTGGAGTGGAGTAGAGTAGCATAGGTGCAGTGGCGTAGAGCCCAGTGGTGCAAAGTACAGAGCAGTGGGGTAAAGTGCAGTTATTTAGAGTGCGTTAGCGTAGAGTGCAGTGGTTTAGAGTGCACTGGCATGGAGTGGCATGGGACAGAGTAGAGTGGCATAGAGTACAGTGGAGTAGAGTGGCATACCATAGAGTGGCAGAGAGAGCAGTAGTGTAGAGTGGTGCAGTGGCATAGATTGCAGAGTAGACTCACGTTGCAGGGAGTGCAGTGGTGTAGTGTAGAGTGGTGCAGAGTAAAGCAAAGTGCTGTAGAGTGGAGTGATGCAGAGTAGAGTGGCATAGAGTGCAGTGGCATAGAATGCAGTAGTACATAGTACATTGGTGTATAGTACAGTGGTGGAGAGTGCAACACTGCAGAGTAGAGTGTCAGTGTAGTGATGTAGAGTGGAGTACAGTGGCACAGAGCAGTGGCGTAGAGTACATTTGTACAGAGTAGAGGGCAGTGGCGTACAGTGCAGTTGTTTAGAGTGCATTGGCGCAGAGTGCAGTGGCATAGAGTGGCATGAGGTAGAGTTACATAGAGTGCAGTGGAGTAGAGTGGCATACAATAGAGTAGCAGAGAGTGCAGTAATGCAGAGTGGTGCAGTGTCATAGAGTGCAGAGTAGACTCATGTGGCATAGAGTGCAGTGGTGTAGAGTGGTGCAGAGTGGAGTATTGTAGAGTGGTGTAGAGTAGAGTATAGTGCCTAGAGTGCAGTGGCATAGAGTAGAGTGGTGTAGAGTGCAGAGTTGCAGAGTAGAGTGTCAGTGCAGTGGTGTAGAGTGGTACAGAGAACAGTGGCATAGATTACAGTGGTGCAGAGTAAAGGGCAGTGGCATACAGTGCAGTTGTTTAGAGTGCACTGGTGTAGAGTGCAGTTGCATAGAGTGGCATTGGGCAGAGCAGAGTGGCATAGAATGCAGTGGAATAGAGTATATTGGTGCAGAATGCAGTAGTACAGAGCAGAGTGGTGTAGAGTATAGTGGCGCCCAGTGCAGTGTTGCAGAGTGTCAGATTGCAGTGGTGTAGAGTTCATTGAACTAGAGTGCAGTGGTCAGAGTGGTATAGAGTACAGTGGCGTAGAATAGATTGTTTCAGAGTAGAGTGCAGTTGCATAGAGTGGAGAGGTGCAGGGTAGAGTGCAGTGGCATAGAATGCTGTGGCACAGAGTGCAGTGGCATAAGGTAGATTATTTCACAGTAGAGTGAGGTGGCTTAGAGTGGAGAAGTGCAGGTTAGAGTGGAGTTACATAAAGTGGCATAGAGTGTGATGGCATAGAGTAAAGTAGTGTAGAGTGCCGTGGCATACAGTGCAGAGGTGCAGAGTAGATTAGAGTGATGTACAGTGTATTGATGTAGAGTGCAGGGGCATAGAGTTGAGTGTTACAGAGTAAAGTGCATTAGCATAGAGTGTATTAGCTTAGAGTGCAGTGGCGTACAGTGCAGCGTTGCAGAGTGGCAGAGAGTGGAGTTGTGCGGATTAGATCGGTGTTGCCTTGACTGGAGTGGTATGCCGTGCAGACGAGCAGAGCGCAGTGGTGTAGAGAGGCGTAAAGTGCGTGGCTTAGAGTAGAGTAGTACAGAGTAGAGTAGAGAGGCATAGTGTGAAGTAGCATAGAGAGCAGTGGCATAAAGTGGAGTGGTTCCGAATGGAGAAGAGTGCAGTGGCATGGAGTGGCGTAAAGTGGAGTGATACAGAGTAGGGTGCAGTGGTGTGGAGTGGTGCAGAGCAGAGTGGAGTGGAGCATGCATGGTGTGGTAACACACTGCCATTACAGACAACACATTTGTGATTGAAATGACCATTACTATTGCACAGATATACAGTTTTTCAAATCAAACTATACTGTGCACAGACAATGATGTGTGGAAATTGCATCACGTAATGCAATGATTTGTTTTAATCATGTAAAGGTATTTGTTTCCAGCACAGTTCAGAATTAACAAAAATGTGCTTGATTTGTACTTCTAATTCTGATATATTCTGAAGTCTATTTAAATGTTGTCATGTGATAGAAAAAACTCTTTCCTAACCCCTCACTTTGAAGTCAGAGAAAGGAAAGTAAACACTAAGAGGGTTATTCTAACTTTGGAGGAGTGTTAATCCGTCCCAAAAGTGACGGTAAAGTGATGGATATACCACCAGCCGTATTACGAGTTCCATAGGATATAATGGACTCGTAATACGGCTGGTGGTAAATCCGTCACTTTTCCGTCACTTTTGGGACGGATTAACACCTCCTCCAAAGTTAGAATAACCCCCTAAATTCCCACCGAAGACAGAGCCTGACATTTGACTTTGTTCTTTGAATGCACAGCAGATATGATAAGATAAGAACAAGATTTACAGGCCTGTTTACAGAAAGGGAGCACTCAGCAGGATACTGTAAATAAAGTTTTGGCAAGGGAAGGGACTAATTCAAGCTGCAGAGCCTAAAACAAATAAAGCCAGCAAATTGAAAGCAACAAATTGTGAGTTACAAACCACAAGGCCAATGGCAAGCAACGGGCAGAATGCATTCACAAGGAAGCACTATGAATTTACTTAAAGTTACAGCTGTGGGATACTTTGTGGGGAAAGTCCAGTATTATAGTCCATATCTTGCAGAGGTTTGGCTACATCAGTCACCCAGGTAGTATGACAAGAAGACCTGGAGTGGTTTCCATGTTGCAGGATAGGTCTGTACACCCATTCTATCAGCTTGCCACCATTTCCTATGGTACAGAGCTTCTGGCACACCTCTCGTAGGGTTAGTGCTAGGTGGCAGACATGAAATAGGACATTTAATGATTATTTAAGGTGGTTGTACGTAAGGAGTTGACTGGGGTGAAGATGGTAGTCTGCCACAAGGGTTTGGAAATTTAGTAGCTCACTGTTCAGAAACAAAGTCCCCAATTTTAAGTCACCTGCAACATGCCGCTGATGGAGTTGCTCTGAGCACAGCCATCCTGTGTGAGTGGGAAGGCTTAGCAAAGGTAGTGCAGGAGCATAGGGTTTCTTTGTGTCAGTGAGTTTACAGGTTCTGGCAAGGCAAGAGAAAGCCATGCATGATAACCCCGGATGGTGATCCGTAGAATGGTCAGTAGGAAACAATGAGCAGTGCATTAAGCCTTCCTTAAAAGTCTTTACTGGTAAACCCCATCTCATGCAGGGAGGTGGGCAGAAAGCCAGAGAGCCACCCATTGGACCTCTGCAGCTGAATAATAGCATTCTAAGTCCAGAAGATCTAATCCACCCGCAGTCACAGTTAGCTTTAGGGTGGAAAGAGCTCCCGATGGTGCCGCAGCAACCAAATCAGAAGTGTTACATGTCTGAAGAAGGAATGAAGGACGAGCAGGGGAAGGTTTGCAAAATAATACTATCATTGGGGTAGCACACCATCTTCACTAGTGCCACATGGCCTCTACAGAAAGCAGAAGAGAAGACCAAAAAGCAAACTGTGCTTGGAGGGACCGTTCGCTCTGCCGAGATTTTCATCCTGGAAATCAGTGTAAGAATGGTAGATATTAATCACTAGGTATCAAAAGGTAACTGGTTCCCAGTTCAATCTGAGATCTAATTGTATATGAAGGCGAAAACAGTGCCATATGTTAAAGAAACACTAATTACATTTTAAAATTTGTAAATTTTGTTTGTGCAATTTACATCCCAAATATTTTGAAGATTCTATGTGTACTTGACACTTAGGGATAACCCAGATCTCTAGTTTGGCTTTTGCTCAATTTCAAAACCATATAAAGACATGGACAAAGAGGGCAATTGCCTTGCAAAACCTTGCAAGGGGTCTGGCCCGTGCTCACCCTTCACAAGCACTAACAGCAGACCATTGCACCAGAAGAGTTTGCCAAGGTGGATGGGTGTTGATTGTTCAACCACTTGACAGTGCCCCTTCTGTTCCGCTCCTGTGTGCAGAGACAACTCCACAGGTACCCAATACCTTCAAATAGTCTTGGTGGACCCATCTTGTCTGATTTTAGGAATTGTCCCACCTTGTTCTTCTCTTCTTTATTTATCCAGTTTTTAGCAACAACCCTTTGAATTACTCGCCGTGGATCTCCCATTTGATCTCGATTTCATCCTACTCTTTTATTATCTTTGATTGGTAGTCCGGGCTCTCATTTTTTAGATAAATGTAGAGTCCCAAACATACACTCTAGTGCAGTGAGACTACAGACAAATTATGGGTACATCACATCCTGTCATTAGGTGTGAGACTGTCACCCAAACCATCTGCCCTGCCTCTTCAAAAGAAAATTAGGTTGAAAGTCCATGGGCGGTTGGGGTAAGCCAGATGTTTTTGTTTAATTTGTTTAAACTAGCATAAGGTAATTACCTTAATGTTTCCCAAACTGTTTGCCAGGGGTTTTAAAATGTTCAGAAACATAATCAAAATGTTGCTGTTACTTTCTCTTCAGGAAAGATCGGGTAGATTTGGGTAGGGGTGATGGCCTTGCCGTGAAGGGCATTAATTTACTACTGAACAAGGACGTAATGTGACACCTGAATGTAGCATACCAGGAGGCAATCACAAAAGGTCCACAGTGAATAAATAATGCTATGTTAAAAAAGAGTAAATAAATGCACTGACAACATAGTGAGGCATGGCCTCTCTTGCGTGTGTCTGTAAAACTGACGTTTGTTCTTGAATTTTTGTCCTGAATTTTGACCCTTTGTCCTGAATTTTTGTCCTGAATTTTGACCCTTTGTCCTGAATTTTTTACAGTCCTGTCCAGAATTTGCCTCAGTGCCAGGTGGTCACCCTAATTACATCTACATTTGTGCCATGCCATGATACATATTGCCCACCTATGTACATCCTACTACTTGGTGACACCATGGGGGAAATGACAACAATGCACATGCCAACCGCGGATAGTCTAACTGAGGCATATCACAGCATACGGAGTGCCATACGCGCCACACCTGTCCTGTACCTGCCCACTACCCATGGCTGTCGTGACACGCATGCCAAAGACTGGACACCCAAGGGGACCCTGCACAACTAGTGTGGTGGCCCCCTTGGTAAATGTCAAGAATCACTGTCACCATCAGATGCACCCACCCCACCATGCATGCAGTGCCTTCCAGCTGGTTGAGGTCATGGATACATCCCTGGCACAGTGGTTGGCAAGGACCTATCACAATGCCCTGACACCCCAGCTCTGAAGATCCAGTTACCATGTGCTGACAGGCAGATCCAGCAAGTAGGTGGCCACACAGTACATCATTAAGGAGGCAGCCCCGCTACCACTGAGTGCATGGCAATACTTACACCTGTGATCTCAATCGTGCCTGATGGATACAACCCATACTGGAGATCAGTGTACCAAGCATCCACGCTACAGCTACCCAATGGTGCCCACCCAGAGCCACCATGTCAACACATGTCACAAGTGTGATTGAGTACTCACCCCATGTGGCTGCTGCCCTCAAGCACCCATCCACCTAAGGGCAGGCCACTGCCAATATGCTGGCCATTATGTGGGGTCAGGGTCCGATGGGCACCTCTCCCTTGTTGGGATGACATCAACAGCTAGGCTCTAGGGTTTGCCGGACCCAGCGTCTCAGGTCCTCCCACCGCTTTCTGCACTGGGTGCTCCACTGGGCATGGACCCCCAAGGTCCGCACTTGCTTCGCGATGGCATACCAAAACCCATTTCTTCTGATGGGTGCTGACCTGCATGAGTGACACAGACAGAAGAACACAGTCATGTAGTGTGGCATCCCTGGGACAGTAGTGGACAGCACACATCATGCTTTCATACCCACACGTCCCTCAGCCCCCCCACTGCAACCTACCAAGGCCCCTATCCCCAAGCATGCAACTCACATACAGGACAATGACAAGGGGCTCACCTGCTGCTCTGGTGCCCCATACAACTGTCCATACAGGGGCACAAACCCATCCACAAGCCACACCAACTCTTCCTGTGTGAAGGCTGGGGACCTGTCTCCTGCAGGATGCAGCATCTTGGCTACCAGAGTCAGTACACAGCAGCACATGCAGTGGAGGTCTTAAGTGCATATGTTTTAGGAGTCAAGTGAGCATGGTCACATGAGATGGCTGTCACGGCGGCCGCGGACGTAACCGTCACCACCGGTGGTGATCACCATTGGCTCCTGTCTCCCACAGGCAACAGTGTGAGCCAATGGTGAGTTGCACAGGGGTCGTGACCGCCTACCCCATGACATGCTATGCTGGTGGGATGATCTCACTTCCACCTGTCCCATGCATGCAGACAGGCGGCAAACATTGTATAACTACAACGTGTGATGTGTGTGAAATTTATTGCATCATACGTCTATGCTGCACAACATGTAACCACCTCTCTCCTGTTCCCAGGTACTATGAACGGCTATCACTTGAACCGTTTGACCATAATGGAACTTGTGGCCCAGTTGGAGGCAGATCTGTTGCCTGCCAAATGCAATTTTATGCCACCCGTCCCACGGTGCAGGTGTTGTGAGTTCTCCACTACCTTGCCTCTGGCTCCTTCCAGGTCACAGTGGGCCTCACAAGTGGGATGTCGCAGCCTATTTTCAGCAATGTCCTGAGGGATGTACTGTGTGCCCTGATAAAACTTATGTCCAGCTACATCCGGTTCGCTCGACGTGAAGATTTGCCCACTGTCAAGGCTGCATTCTATGCTGTGGCACTTGTTCCACATGTCACTGGTGCAGTTGATGGCACACATAGCCCTGGTGCCACCCAGAAGGAATTAACAGGTGTGCAGAAACCACAAGAACTTTCATTCGGTCAATGTGCAGGTGGTTTGTCTCGTGGACCAGTACATCTTCCAGCGGCCAAGTACCTAGGCTCTGTGCATGATTTCTACATCCTGCGGAACAGCAGCATCCCACACATGATGGCACCACTCTAGAGGGACCGGGCCTGACTCATCGGTATGTACCCCTGCATATGTGTGCCCCTCAGCTCACTGCATCCTTGTGTCCCTGGCACATTGCCCTCCAGGTCTTGTCATGCCTGTTCCCTCTATGCACACTGGGCACTCTGGCTATCCCAACCTGCCCTGGCTCCTGACACCCGTGAGGCATCCATCTTCAGCCGCAGAGGACCATTACAATGAGGCACACAGTCATAACAGATTGAGATGCTTTGGTCTGCTGAAGGCCAGGTTCTGGTATTTGCAAGTCTCCCGTGGTGCCCTTCTCTACAAGCCACAGAAGATGTGCCAGATCATTGTGGCATGCTGCATGCTGCACAATCGGGCCCTGAGGCGTCATATCCCATTGCTGGATGCAGAGGAGGGGATTTCTGTGCCAGAGGGGACATGAGGTGTGATGAAGAGGAGGATGATGAGGTTGTAGCTGACTCCACAGCTGAGCTGATTCGACATTACTTTGGCTGAGATGCGGGTATGTGCAAACCGTGTGTAATGTGTCCTCTGCAACTGTCTGCTATGTCCCTGCTGCCACCTGTTGTGTATGACCACTGATGGTATTGGTTGTAGCTCTGACTCAGGGTGGGGGGTGTCACATGTGCCATGACTGAAGTAGTCACAAGGTGGAGGTCAGGCCTAAAATCATGCAGGTGTTATGCTGGTGCACTGGTGCCATCTATCTGTATGTGGAATGATCCCTGATTTGCCAGTTCAAGTACTATGTGTGTGCCAGACTAGGTTGTTGCATGTGTGCAGCTTCCATCCTTGGAGTTGGGTGACAGTGCAACATTGTTGTTGGTGACAGTGGGTGTGGGGCCAGGTCTGATGCTGGGCAATGTGAGGGTGTGACTATTGGGTTGGTATGTGTTGTGTATGTGTGTTGGTACTGGCCATATGGTTTTGGACCTGCCTGCCATATCTGCCCTGGATTCCTGTTCCTACAGTGCATTTGTGTGGATTTGGCATCTGTGACTCCTACAGTGGTTGTTGTGCCTGTCTTGGTCTCCTTTCAGGACAATGTAGTGGTGTTCTGTGCTCCCTGCCTGGGCTGTTGTCTCCACTAGCGCATATGTCCTGCCACTGCCCGCTCCATGAACAGCCTCCTGGCACTTTGCTCCCTACGCTGTCACCCTCCCATGAATGTGCTGAGCATAGGATGCCCCTTCTACACATATTGACTGTTCCACACATACTTATGGGAAATAAACACTTAGACATGGACTGTGCTCAGTTGTCGTTTATTTGTGATGTACAGGTGCAAGGGATGATGAGTGAGATCATGGCGGCGGATATCATCGGAATTGTGAGGCCAGCTGTAGGTAGTCCAGGGCCTGTCTGATGGCAATGGTTGGATGGTGATATGGGAGTGGACAGTCAACATGGTGTAACACACAAGGGACAATGTTCACGAAAGGGCCTTGGTCTGGGCATCATGTCCGGCTGGATGTCTAGTTGGACGTCCTTGCTTGCATGGGGGTTACTCAGCTACAGGGGTAGGTGTGGTGGTGTCCTGCGAGACCTGTGGCGGGGTCTCTGTACCACTGGCTGCCGCTGACATGGAGGGCTGTGATGGGATGTGGCCAGTGCTAAGGGACTGCTGGTGGGTGGTGGACTCACGCATGACAGTGGTCAGGTCCTTGATCACCCCTACAATGGAAGCCATGGTGGTATTGTGGACCTGCCACTGTTGCATGGCCTCCTGATGGTATTGCCCCTGCAGCCTTTGGGTCTCCTACACTGTGGCGAGGATCTGGGCCACTCTATCCTGGGTGCGCTGGTATACATCCAGGACTTAGTTGAGGCCCTCCTGGGCAGTCAGTTGGTGTGGCTGTGCCGGCCCTTGGGTCACAGTTCTCCTCCCACTATCCCTGGACCCCTGTGCCTGTGTCCCTGGCACAGTGTCCCCCCTCCCAGTATCAGCAGGGCCATCATGTCTGGGGTGGATGCCCCTGACCCTGGCCGCTGTACCACAGGGCACACCTCTGATTGTTGGGTCCCTGGGGCACAGGTTTGGGGTTCAGGGCCTGGCTGTGGTGTTGTTGCCACATGGGTAGGGTCTCCCGGTGTGTCCTGGGTGGGTGTGCCATTGGTGGACTGCCCAGGGTCCCCAGATGGGCCATGCAAGTCGTCCTCATCCAGACTTCCAGTGGGGCCTTCATCATGGGGTCCCTGTCTGTGCCTGGCATCCTCTGCACGGTGTCAGTGCCTGGGGAACCTGTGGATGGATACGGTAGATGTTCAATGTGTGACTGCTGTTGTTGTGTCCCTGTTGTGATGCATGCAGTGGCTCAACTTGTTACCCAGTGATCGCACTGACAGCTGCTGCACTGTAGACATTGGTTTGGACTGGATAGTGGGAGCTGTGGTTCTTACACATTTTGATTGACATTCATGCATTTGGGGTATGTGAGTAAGGATTGTTAGGAGTGGGGTGGTGTGTCATGCAGAAGAGGGGTGTGGGGTGTTTGGCACGTGGTCAGTGGGGTGGGTATCAGTCGTTTGGAGTGTGGTAGGGAGGCATGCTTGGCATGGGTGGTAGGTGCTTGGGGGCTAATGCAGACTTAACGGTGTCGAGCCCTCCACTGATGCCAATCAGGCCCTCAAGATACATGATATCCAGGACCTTCTCCTCCCAAGTTGTCAGCTGGAGGGGAGGTGGTGGGGGCCTGCCGCCGGTCTTATTACTGGCTATCCACTGCCTGGAAGAAATGGACCGGACCTTCCACCTGAGGTCGTTCCACCTCTTTTTGATATCCTCCCTTGCGTGGGTATGTGCCGACTGCATTGATCCTGCCGACGACCCTCTGCCATATCTCTGTTTTTTGGCTATTTATGTTTGTTGTACCGGGACTCCAATGATCTGTGGCTCTACCCTAATGATCTCATCCACCATGACCTGCAACTCATTATCGGTGAAGTGTAAGTGCTTCTGGCGTGACATGCCATGGGGTGGGTATGTGTAGTACGTGTTGGGTGCAGTATTGGATGTGTGGTGATGTGGGGTGTTTGGCTGTGTGTGCTGGTGGGCTACGGTGTTGATTTGTGCAATTTGTGCTGTGTGATATTTGTCAGCTGTGTTTGCGGTATGTTTCTTTTTATCTTTGGCTGTGGCTGCTCGGATCTGATGCAAGGAACTGTAGATGGGTGGGGGGGGTTATATTGTGGCGTGGTCAGGTGTATGTGGTGTGTGTATGGTTCTAAGGTGTGAATTATTTGAACTGACCAATTTGTTGTTGGGTACTTTCCACTCTGCCTTTTTGTTCTGTCACAGTGCGTACCATAATTCCGATGTTTTCCGCCGTGCATGTTCCGCTGTGCTGGAGGTTGATTCATAATAAGACAGTCGGAATGGTTTCAGCGTTGCGGGGTCATCAGGTGTTCAGTCACTCTTTTGCCGTGGGTTGACCTGGCGGTGTTGGGCTGTTTGTGTCTTGCGACTTTTGCATGGCGGTCTTGCCCGGAGACCAACAAACTCGTAATGAGGGTCATAATGTGAGGAGTGTTTCAGAATTTGTCTTTCTTGTGCAATGCAGCACAGCACATTTGACTGCTGGAATGCCTTTTGCTAAAAACATAAATAAATAGAGAAATCAACCCTTTTGTATTTTTCATTTACTTCATGCCTGCTTGAAGATCTGATCTTCCCATTGTAAAATGTTTTCACTTCTACCCTTAACAAGAGTAAATCTGTTAATGTTTCACGGTGGCAAATTGCCTGCATGAACTTTATGAATTACAAAAAAAATTCATGTGTGTGTTAACCATCTTTGCTTGTGGACCAATTCAAGATCAGTCATAAAGTTGTTGATATAAGTGGCTTTGTGGTCACAGAAATTCTACATGCTGAAGTGAATTCCTTTGATGTAAATCCCATTTTCTGTGGAAATTCACTTAATTCCCGAATCTTTGATCATCTAATGGAAATGTTTCCTTCTAATGGAAGGCACATCTTCAGCTAGATTTAACATATGAGGTGGTGTTGTATGAGTGTTTCTCCCTTCTCTCTCCTCTGATTTCCTGCCGGGGTACTTCTCCAGTGTGACAACACGTAGACAATCGTAGTGTTGTCAAAAGTATGTATTGATCTGCTGGGACCTTGTCCACTCTCCGTGGCCTCAGCTCAGCTCCTCTATAATAACTGAATTAATATTTTGAAGATTAACATTCTAATTGTCAGTCCGTGCTCTACGACCACATATCATTCTTTATTCTATTCATTACATCACTACATTTCCCTTCTCCTTAACAAAATGAGCAAGTAAATAATCAGACACATAAATAAATAAATAAATAAATAAATAAATACATTCTATGACTCCTTGCATTCTTGTTGTTCTAAAGGATTCCCAGTCATTTTCTTTTACATTATCTTCAATTGATTTGTTTTCTATTTCTATTGAAGAAATGTTTTTTCTTGTCTCTGTATTTGTGTCTTTTGTTACTGAACCAGGGAGATACATTTCTTAAACTGTGCTTTATTTCTCACTATTATTCTGGTTTCAGTCTCTCCAGTAATTGCAGTTCCTTTTATTTTTGTTGTTTCTAATGGAGATGGATAATATATACTTTACACATTTCCTCAATAGCCTTTGTTTTACTAATACAAGATCTCCAACCTGATAATTTCTTTCTTGGATGTTTTTCCTTTGAGCTGCATATTGTTTAATTTACCTATCATCATCTCATCTTTCCTTTCAATTTGATCATGTTCTCTAGTGCTTTTAATGACACCTGCAGCAAGTGTGTTTGTCTGCCTTGTCTGAATAACAACTCTGAAGGACACTTTCCTGTTTATCAAAGGGGTGTGTTCCTATAATCAAGTAAAACCTGACCCAGAGCTTTATTTATAGAAATCTGTGATAACTTGGCTATTTGAAAGGATTGTGTTTAGTAACCATAGGTCTTTCAACTATCCCATTAGCTTGTGGCCAAAATCGAGTAATTATTTGATGTGCCACTCCCATATGCACAAGAAATGTACTGAATTATTTTCCATTAAAAGGTTGACCATTGTCTGTCTTCAAATGTTTTGATATACCCATGAGAAAAAAGTTCATCCAGGATGGGAAGTATTACCAATGCAGACATGGATGATACCAACTTTACAATTGGAAATCTAGAGTACTCGTCAATTTCAACAAACATATATTGTCCAGAAGCGAATAGTTCATAAATGTCAGTCAGACTTTTACTAGCGTGGGACACTACATACCTTGGAGTCTCTTTTCCAGGATGTACTATCAGCTCAGTATGTAAATCTGGAGTGAAAATGTTTTAAATTTGTTAATGATGCTAGATCATTTTTCATTTTTTAAAATGGATTTTCACACCATTCCTTCCACTCAAATACTCTTTCCTTTTTTAGGTCGAGCATAGCAGTGTGCAAGCACTGCTTTTCTGACGTGTTCCTATGTATCTGGTCTTTTAACCACGCCCACCACACGCCCATCATTATCACTCATTCATGAGCTTTCCCTTCAAAAATCTTTTATTTTCGTTGGTAAATGCTTTATGTTTGTCCCTCCGTGGGGCGATTTAGTTACCGCCTTGGACATCGCCCCTGTTACTTGGCTAATTGCACTTTTGCTGACACGTTTGACTGTGAGCGAACTTCTTTTTCCTTTTGTGTGCTGCTTCAACCTGATGTCGTGATGCTCGAATCGGATCACTTATGTGAAACTGTAGTACTTTTCATTTTCAATTTGTGTGGCAAGAAAAGTCCATTTAGCAAATTCCCCTTTCAAAACATGCTCTTCGTCTTTCAGAGACATATCTTCATGTGTTACATTTTCTTCACATTTTCCCAAGCATGTCACAGGACATTTAGCTCCCCATTGAAACACATTGACATTAGAGAAGACAAGTGAGGGTTTCTCATGCATCTTCTCATGTCCTGTTACACACATAGGGCCTCATTACAACCCTGGTGGTCAAAGACTGCCAGGGTTGTTTTGGCGATTGTACCGCCAACAGGTTGGCGGTACAATCTGCCGTATTATGACCGCGGTGGTAGCGATGCAGTCGCACCGCCGGGACCGGCGGTACCCCGCCATGGTTGTCCCGGCGGTTTTAATTCGCCAGGGCAGCACTGCTTGTAGCGCTGCCCAGGGGATTCCGACTCCCCTTCCGGCCAGCCTATCCATGGTGGTAGAGACCGCCATGGAAAGACTGGCGGGAAGGGGAGTCGCGGGGCCCCTGGGGGTCCCTGCACTGCCCATGCACTTGGCATGGGCAGTGCAGGGTCCCCAGGCACAGCCCCACCCTGCTTTTCACTGTCTGCACAGCAGACAGTGAAAAGCATGACGGGTGCAGCTGCGCCCGTCACACGGCCGCAACACCGGCTCCAATGTTATGGCTGACATCCCCGCTGGGCCGGCAGACGAAAACTCTGTTTTTGCCCGCCGGCCCAGCGGGGATGTCATAATGCGCCCGGCGGGATTGCGGCCGCATAGGCGGCCGCTCGGCAGTCCAACCTTGGAGGGCGGAGTTGTAATGAGGGCCATAATGTTACATGCTGCTCTACTGTGAAGAACAAATGGGACTTTCTGAGACCGCACTTGTATCTCAACAAACACTAGCTTCTTTACATTTTCCTTCTTTAAAAAGTACATCTGCTCATATTTACTTTCTTCAATCATCATGTACAATGGTTTTGATTGTTCATATTCATCTGCAGAACCTTCATGTCCCAAATTCTCAATTTGTCTGGCATGTTTAACATTTTCTTTAGTTTGTCTCTTCCATGTTTTCTCGTTGCCTTTCCGTTTTAATCTGCAGACACTTGTGAAATAGTTTAACTTTCCACATTTCTTACACTGCTCTACTAATGCTGGACATATATTTGAATGTGGGAATCTGTAGCATGTTCTTTTGTCTTTCCACAAAACATTTGCTTTTTCAGTTTTTTAATCTTGTTTAATCATATGAGTTTTATTATCTTTATTAATCAGTTGCCGGATGTGTTCATAAGTTTTATTGTCCCTTTCTCCATGTTAGTAGTGTGTTTCTTAGCTTGTGCTTCCATTCATGTCACACGAAGAATTGTTTGTAATTCCCAACCTGACTGCTTCTTTATTACTGATTTTTTCCAATTCACAGAACATAACCAGTTTTCTCAGCTTAGTCACAAATTCATCAATGATTCCTTTATCTTATTGACTGTCTATGTTGAAACTGTACCTCTCATAATCCAAGTTCCTTTGTGGATCAGACCTTTCATTTAGATATTTCATAAGTCCTTTGTATGTGTTTTTATCTGCACCAGGGAATGTAACAATTAGATCCTTAACTTCATCACCTACTAAGTCAGGTAGTAAATCTTTAGCTTGTTCATCAGTATATTTTTTACATGTTTCTTTTAAAAGGAAATATTCTCTCCATCTTGAATTTATATATCTCCTTCATTTGTGCATTTACTGTTGTCGTTGTTAAACCTTTGTTTGCTGAACTTGACCTTTCACCTCATTCCATCATTTTGTCATTGAAATACTTTTATTTTGATATTTGAATATTTCCTCAAAAATACTTTTTTTATTGTTTTTTTTTAAATAGTTCGTCGATATTTCTTAGTCTTTCTAGCTGCTAATTTCTGATGAATTTTAAGGATCGCCTGCTTAAAGATCTCTGCCAAGCTTTTTTTGATTTAGTGTCTGTGATACCTGCCTGACTTAAAGATGGCCACCGATATTTGGTGAATTTCACAGTGTTTTAAGCCTGACTTAAAGATGGCCACTAAACAAGCAACTCATGTGTGATTTGCCACATGCCCAACCTAAAAGCGCAGAGCACTCCACTCAGCTCCTAACGGTAAACAACTTTGCTTTTTATCAGATTTCTTTATATAAAATGCAGCTTCCAATACACAATGAGTTTCTAGTCTCTGCACATATCCAGCAGCAAATGCTGCTTCTACTTCTGCAGCTCCCAGTATATTCAACCATATGCGCAGTACGTGCAAAATTACAAAAGTGCTATGTTAATTTCAGCTCCAATTACAAAAACACTATGTTGTTCCAGCTGCTGATAGCACATTGATTCCTTGTGCAGTAGAAAGCTTGACAATTCCAGTAAAAAGTTAATTCAGCTTGCTGCAGCACATTGATTTTTTGTGCTCTACATGAAATGCGTTATTACCCCTCAGTGCTTTGTACGTTTCCACGGGTGCTTGTTGCTAATCTATGACATCTTGTAGGCAAACTTAGCGTTGTCAAAGGTGTTTATTGATGTGCTGGGACCTTGTCGACTCTCTGTGTCCTCAGCTCAGCTCCTCTACAATAACTGAACTATCATTTTGAATATCAACATTCTATATGTGAGTATGTGGTTTATGACCACACACCATTCTATATAATATTCATTACATCACTACATCAATAATTGTGCTTTTTCTATCATGTCTTTTTCCATCAAGGATGCTATCTGTGCTTACAGTGTTTTGTACTGTCATGCTTCTTCTACCTCTGTGATGCATTTTCTTGTCTACTTGCCTGCAGCAATTCTGTTTCTTGGCAGGGACCTTAGTGCATTATATAATTTGTAAAAAACAAAATCAGGGGAGGGGCCCAAAATTATTCAAATGCTGAGGTTGCTGAGTACTAATGCTAGTTGTTTTTGATTCCACCCCATGGCTTTTTCTTCTACCACCAGAGACTCCTTACATCATACAGGATCTCTCCCATCCCTGCTTTCACATATTGTAACTGATCTCCTATTTTAATCTTCCGTCTTGTATCTCTCCTTTATTCCTTCATCTTTCTAGATCTGGGTCAAAGTCTGAAGATTTAAAAAAGTCCTGGTCAAAAACAGTAACTGTTCTTACCCACCACATAACTCCACCAGTACTAATGAAGCATGTTAGGTGCAGAGTTTCTACATTTGTGCTCAGGGCTTACACAAGTCTGTTGTTGGTCGAGGAAGACTGTGCCTGCGCCGACTGTGTGCTGCTGGATGCTGTGCTGAGCACATGGATGAGCATCTTCATGGCCTAGTATAGTCTGATTGTTCAATGTTTCTATTCATGCAGATGCATTTTCTGCACTCATTTGGAGGTGGTAGTTGGTGTGGGTGCAGGTGGTGCTGCAGAATCCAGCAGAGGACAAAGGAGTTCAGACTAGATCTTATTCGTCACATGTTTAACCAAAGCCACGAATCTGAAGTAAAAGGCTTGGTCAAGCCTATTAACTACCTTCCCCAAGATGTGGAACTGCCAAAATATTTATTAGAGGTCCCCAATCCAAGATGAAGTCTATCCTGTGATATAATTTCTTGTTTAAATCACATATAAAATAGGCAATCAAATGAGTCACTACACTTTTGTTCCCTATTTTTTGTTGCATACATCAATCACTTGTTCTCTATTTTTGGTTCTAATTTTTGTGTTTTGCAGATGGATGTTATTTGGATTCTTCTTATGGATTTTTTATTATTGCTTCTCTTTATTCTTGATATCAGGAAGAAAATGATACCTGTCATATTCATTGCAACATTAATCTTAACTCAATCATCAGATTACCAAGAAGGTGCCTTTGTGTTTTTTTCTGCGAACTGGACCCCTGTTAAGAAGAAACTTCACACTTTCCATGTGTGTTATACTGTATAGTGGAGAGTGACAGAGTGGCAGCTGGCAATAATGGCCCTTTCTTCAGGAACTAAGCAGACTTTTATTATGTTTAGTCCTTGACAAACATGTCTTTTGCAGTACAAATTCTGCATATTCATGTTCTGGAGCTCAGAGACAGTTTCGCTGTGTATACCTTAGACAATACAAGTAGTATGCAGGGGAAACATATAATTTTATAGTAAACTAATAGAAATGTATTTTGGCTATTGTATGAAACAACAGGTTCAAAATGATGAGCTTGTTCTCAAAAGATGTGCCGGAACTCAGTATACTTTAAATTAACTAATGAAAAAAGTTATGTTTAACGGCCATGCACATGTAGGGGCATATTTACTAATCTTTCACCCAATCCAGGGTAGCAAGCAAAGTTGATACATTGCATGAAATGGAGAGAGCAGAAATGCTTCATATTTACACAGATAAAGAACATTTTTGCTCTCTCCTTGTGGTGACGTACTATATGCTGCATTGCACCAGTGCAGGCACCTTTGCATCATAGTGGAACCTCCATGCAAAAGCTTACGGAGAGTGGAGTCATAATTCCCAGGGCAGGACTGCTCGGATTAAGACCGCCGGCACCGCCAGGCCGTTGGCCTTTCAAAATATGGCGGTGCCTGCGGTCTGACCATGACCCTTTCACCACAGTCTTAATGTGGAGGTCGGACTGCCACTTTGGCGCCAGTCTGACCGCCACCGTGAGTGTGGCGGTCTTAAGACCACCACACTCATAATGAGAACCTCAGTTTTCTTATTTGTGATTATTTTGTCTGGGTGTTGATTAGTTGTGGTTTTTGCATGCACATTTTTGCAGTTTCTTACTTACCTTTGACTGATTGAATGCACAGGAGCAGCACATTCTCATCAAAAACAATTAGCCTTGTATTCTAAATGGAACAGTACGTTTACAGTTGGATTCAGTTAGTAAATTAGGTGCCTCTCCTTGAGTAGAGCAGGACGTTGTTGTGGGTCATAGTAGGCCTTATAAAAAAGGCACACTGCACACATCAGAATAGTCCTACAAGTGATCAAGCCGTGGGATGACCACTCTGTTGGAAGCTACTTCTGTTCGACTGCCTGTTGATTGAAGGTCTTTATAGTTAAAGAAAGTCAAGCAAAAGTAGCAGTATATAAAATTCCAATGTTGCAGGTTTTGTGGGTCGATTTGAACACTCTGATTGCGTGGGACTTGTGGGCAGAATGTAAAGTGTCTGTTCAATGGCCTAAATTAGAGCCACCATGAAGCCTGGTAACAAAAGGTCCTTCACCGTTGGTGATGAAAAAGCATCAGCAGGTCACATTTTTGAAGTTGATGGTACCAGCTTAAGTTATAGATTGGATTAAAATTGATAGAATGACTCAGGAACCAAAAGAATCGACTGTTGCTTTCTATGAGAGATTGATGCATTTAAGAAGTATAGTGGAATGGAGACAATTGAACCCAAGGATGTGGGACAATTTCTGTCAAGGTTTGTGACTCAATTGAGACCCGAGATTAGCAGGATGGTTCAACAACACTTGATCTGCTGGTAGAATAAATCAGTTGATGAAATCTTGAGGTATGCAAAATATTGCAGTGTTGAACTTGAGATGAAGCAAACGAAGCTGAAGGAGAAGTTAATGGTTGCTTAGATGAAAGCTGCTAAGAGGAACAGTCAGATTTAACCGTTTGTAGGGAATGTTGGTGCTATGCATGGAGAGTATCAACAGAGACCAAATCAAATAAAGGGTAGAGGTCGAGGAGTCCCAATTGATCCTAATACAAGGATGGATGGATAAGCCTGAAGAAGACAACCCCCTGTCATTTCTGCAATAAGGTGGGGCATTGGAAAAGGGAATGATGTCTAAACCCAGCTATTCAGCTTCAGAATTCAAGGTTTGTATCATCTCAGAGAACAACCCTGCACAAATGCAAAATGTTCAAATACAGAGAAGATAAAATGTCAATATGCCACAAGCTCCAGTGATGAAGCTTCCACAACTCTGATGCAACAGCAACAGGCTATTGGTCCTAGGTTCAATTCAAACCAAGTCCCGAACATGAACACTAATGTGTTTCAAGACAATAATCCTTTTCAACACTTTCTCTTGTTTGAGACAGTTGAGAACTATGGATCCAATCAATCAGCCTGATGGTGCCTGAGAGGGAAGGAAGATTGTGTACTTGGTGCAGTCTTGGAGGTAGACCTGAGTGGTCCATTCATAGATGGTGAAGTGAATGACTACCCCGTGTCATTTTTAGTTGACACTGGTGCTACCCGTTCTACTTTAAAAACAGTAGGAGTCCAAAATGTATTCCTCTCAGGAAAAATGATCCAAGTTATAGGAGTAATGATAAACAATCATCAACCCAATAGACCATACAAATAACTGTAAAAATAGGATCTTTTTAAAAGAATCACCGACTTGTGGTGTGTGATTCTAGTCCAGTGAGTTGTCTAGGAAGGGACCTTCTTTATAAGTTGAACTGTGTCATCTACTGTACACCGACAGGCATAGAGATGCAGAATCATGATGAGGATGTCGCCTTTAAATTGGAGAATGATGAATCTTACAGTATGCTGTTTACTCTGTTGACAATTAATAATTTACCACCAGATCTTAAAGACACAGTTAAGACGGAAGTGTAGAATTTCTTAGGACAAGACTTCAGACCGATTAGAAGTGTTGAGCCTGTCTGAATCACAGTCAAACCAAATGCTGAGTATCTGAGAATATCCCAATATAAATTGACACCCAAAACAGTTGATGGGATATCTCTGATGATTGTGTCTATGATTCAACAGGGAATAAAAAAAAATGATAGAAAGTCCTTGCAATTCACCCATTATGGGCTTACAAAAGCCAAATGGGAAGCAACAAATTGTGCAGGACCTGCCAAGGGTGAACAACATTGTTTTTCCATGTAGTCTAGTGGTACCGAATCCAGGTGTGATATTATTTCAAATTCCATTTGAGGCTGAGTGATTCACTGTCATTAATTTATGCCAACCCTTTTTCACACATTTCACCTTGGAAGTTGTGTTTTGGCATGGTGCTGAGTCCCAAAGGGGCATACCTAGAGTCCCTCCATTTTAAGCAGATCCTTGAGAAAAATCTGGAGTCCCTGGTTATGACTTGAAACTCAGTCCTAGTTCAGTAAATTGATGACCTATTGTTGACATCAAACACTCAAGAAGCTTGCAAATAACATACTATTGTGCTGTTGATGCACAGAATTGACAATGTATCCCCAGGAAAGTCGCAGTGTTGTCAGAAAGAGATTCAATTTCTAGGACATCACATTGAGAAAGGAAAGTGTCACAAGAGAGGATTTCAGTCATTGTGAAAATGAGTCCACCAGCTACATAGAGCAAAGTCAGAATGTTTGTAGGAATGGTGGGCTACTGTCGCCAGTGGATATCAAGCTTTACCCTGGTGGGCAAACCTTTACTGAGGCTGATACACAAGAATGTGTCTAAACCTGTACGCTGGATAAAAATTGTTTAATTGCCTTCTTATAGCTGACAGAAAGTCTATGTTGTGCCTTAGCCTGATTGCAATGCCTGATTACAATAAGTCATTTGTACTTTTCTGCAGTAGGAGGGCCATGCTCTCTGAGTGCTTACACAAACACATGGAAACGCCAGAAAGCCTGTGGTCTACTTTTCTGCTACTCTTGATAACATAGCTTCTGTGCAACCTAGTTGCCTTAAAGTGGTGGCAGCTGTAAGTGTCAGCATAGAGAGGTGTGAGAATATTGTTATGGGTCACACGTTAACTGTATATGTTACCCATTCTGTGGAGTTATTTTTGACAAGGACTAGAACCTAGCCCCTGACAAGTAGCTGTCTTACCAAGTATGACCAGACCATTCTTGTGGATGAAAACATGACTATCAGGTTCTGTGGTGTCATAATCCTTCCACTTTGTCATTTGTACCTGATCATGAAAATGATGTATGTAAAGTGAACCATATTGTCTTGACGTTACTAAACTATGCACAAAACCGAGACCTGATATACCAGATGAGCCACTATCTGAATCTGATTTTGTGCTGTATGTTGATAGCTCATGTTTACAAGAAAGGGATGAGGTCTGCAAGCTGTATATGCTGTCTGTAAAATTTCAAGAGTTATTGAATTTTCCTAGATTCAAGGAATATATTTTGCACAAGTGGCCTAATTGATTGCTCCTACTAGGTCATGCTGTGTTTCTGCCCAGCTGAAAGTGGCAATTTTTACAGATAGTCAGTACGGCTTTGGTTTTGTTCATGACTTTGGAAAATTGTGGACCCAGAGGTGTTTTATGACATCTTCTGGATCCCCAATCTGGAATGGCAAGCAAGTGAGGAACCCCTTGAAAAGCTATAGTTACCTGAACAGGTTGCAGTGGTCAAGTGCCCAGTCACACCACAGTGGAACTGATCATGTGAGATTGGGTGTTATATATGCAGATGGCTGGCAAAGTACTGTGCTCACAAAGTTTGTCCCTTTCATGGAAGGAATACAAATGAGGGAACCGATGAGACCAATTATAACCTTTTCTTAACAACTGCAGATATGTGAGAAGAGGTAAAGAGGCTCCAGGAAGAAGTGTCTGAGGAAGAACAGAGGAGCTAGATCAGAGCAGGTTGTGCCAAGAGAAATTATGACATTTGGGTTTCGATGGATGGACAACCAGTGTTGCAGAACAGTTTGTTTTCCCCAATGGCTAGGTATATTCACGGTCTGGCTCATGTTGGTGGAGATGCAATGGTGAGGTTGTTTAAAGAAACGTGGTTTAATCTTGAGTACAGGTTGATGGCTGAAGAGTTGTATCACAGATGAGTTGTGTGTCAACAAAATATATTGGAAAAAAGAACAGCAGTAACACTAAGTCACGTAGGAAGATCAGGAGGAGTGTTCAACAAGATATAGTTGGACTTCATCAAGATGCCTGTGTGTAATGTGCTAAGATATGGTCTGGTGATTGTGTGCATCTCTTCACATTGGGTCAAAACCTCCTCGACACGAAGAAATGTCAGTCTCACTGTAGCAAAACTGCTGTTTACCTAGCTTATACCTAGGTTTAGTGTCCGACTTCTCTGAAATCAGATTGCAGAACTCATTTTAATAATGAGGTCCTGAGACTATAGTGTCCAGCACTACAAGTGGAACGGAGATTATACCTGAACTATAGCCCTGAGGCTTCGGGTCTTGTTGAACAGGTGAAAGGGACCCTGAAATACAGTCTGGCAAAGGTGTGTACTTCAACATCTCTGAAATGGCCTGATGCTTTGCCTCTTGTGTTGATAAGTCTTTGCAGTCTACCTAATAAGAAGACAGGACTATCTATCAATGAGATACTCATGGGTATTAGGTTGCCAGCAATTCCTGAGAATGCACTTGTGAATCTTAAAGATGACATGGTACTTGACTAATGTAAAGGGCTAGCTGATGTGGTGTGTTTTGTGTCTCATCAGGTTGGAGCACCTACAGTACCTCCACATCCAGATTAGTGCCATGAACACAGTCCTGGCGGGCAGCTTTGAGGAAGCTCATAAGAAAGACATATTTGGAACCTCATTGGTGCGGGTCATGTCAAGTCAACTTGTTTACCACAACTGCTGTGAAGTATTCTGCAAATGTATATTTTAGACTGCTTTATGAGTCTTTCTAGATGGAAAAGATCCTGTGATTCCTGGAGTGTATTTTATTTGCTTAATTTAAATTTCCCAAAAGATGGCATGGCATATGTTATGTGGTCATAGCTTTCATGACAACTTATCATGGGAGCATTTTGAGTATCCTGTGTGGGATACGAAACCTAGAACTAGAAGAGGCGTTAGTGCTGGAGAGGTAGTAGGTGACATCATCAGTACATTGATTCCATCTGTAGGTGTGATATTGAATGACCTGAAGATTAGAAAGATGTCTACAATAATGGATAAACTAGCCACTAGTACAGCAAATTCCTTATTGGTTGTAAACCCAAAGATGGAAGTAATAGGATCTATGGTTTTGCAGAATAGACTTGCTTGCAAAAGAGGGCAGAGTTTATCACATGCTTAAAGTTCAGCAATACTATTCTTACATCTTACATCCCTGACAAAAGTAAAGACTTGGAGAAGCACATTTGGAACATTTCCGGGTTGATGAAGGATTTGAAGGAATTGGAAGTGACAGGTGCCTGGGAGGCAATTGGAGATAAATTTGCTGCTCCAGGCAGATGGTTTGGAAACTTGGGAAGCAGAGTTGTAGGTTTTGTTTTGAAACCATTGTTAATTATTCCTGTATGTGTAATAGTTCTTATGGGGGATTCAAAATGTATCAGAGAGTGAAGGTTGAAAAGGAAAAGAAGAGAAAGAAGACACATGTTGAGCTTTCAGATAACCAGTGTAAATATTATGATGATATGAAGCATCTGGAAGAATCTAGATGAAAACTCAATCAGTCAATCAATCAGGATTTGTAAAGTGCACTAATCACCTTTAAGGGTATTCAGGTGCTAGGCCTAACTGCTCAGACATCAGTCAAAGGGCCAGCTCCTAAGTCCCCTTCTGAGTTCCAAGAGGGAGAGCGATGTCTTGAAGCGGATGAAGAGGCTGTTCCAGGATTTCGTGGTGAGGTAGGAGAAGGAACAACCTCCACTATTGCTGAGGCGGATGTGGGGTGTGTGCGAGGGAGAGAGAGGTTGATACAGGGGTCTAGATGGAAGGTGGATACTCAGACGGTGATTGAGGTATGCTGGTCCTTGGATGTGAAGGCTTTGTAGTCATGCGTCATCATCTTGAATTGGTGTCTTTTATGTATGGTAAGCCACTGGAGTTCCCTCAGGTGGCGGGTGATGTGGGTCCATCTGGGGAGGTTCAGGATGAGTCTGTGTAGGAAAGTAATCCACATTAAGTCACACTCTTAAAGAGTATAGTAAAATATAATTTTCATATATTACAAATTCTCAATATGTATATATATGTTTCACTCAGAAAAAGACTCAAAATCCAAATTCACATCTCCTAGTTAAGGTCAATATTGTAGCATCTTGAAACTAAGCCAGTCATACGATTTGTAGAAGCAAGAACTGGAGTGCTGTTGTGGTTTGCTTGAATTAAAATGCCCTTAAA
The DNA here is from genome assembly GCF_031143425.1 of Pleurodeles waltl. Classification (NCBI taxonomy): domain Eukaryota; kingdom Metazoa; phylum Chordata; class Amphibia; order Caudata; family Salamandridae; genus Pleurodeles; species Pleurodeles waltl. The sequence goes on along the minus strand of NC_090447.1, from coordinate 1,211,283,282 downwards.
GTTGAAATAAAAAAGATGTGACATTTTGAAGAGAGATTAGCCCTTCTACAAAACCGGCGAATACTGAGCAGTCATTGGCTATTCTTTATTAAATCCATTCTTTGGTGAAATTTGTGAAACTGAAATTTAGGGGATGTGGGGGAAACATGGCGGCTAACGGCCAGCAGCGCGGACGCTGCTAGTGTAGTTGCGGTGCTGCTCTAGCCCAAGATAGCAGCAGAGTGGAGAAAGGGTGGCCGAGGAGTGCTCCTTTCACTTTGGGGGGCTCCTTACCTTATCGGTGGTGCATGCCGCTTCGGACTCGGCCAGGCGACTGGGTCCCCACTCGGGTCGGGATGCCAACATCGACAGAAGCAAAGACAGCGAGGGAGAGCGGCGGCAACTGGGAGTGCGCCGCTCTCAAAGTCAGGAGAGTTAGAGCTCTCACCTCCTGGGTCACGCTTAGAGGTGCGACCGGGGGTATTCTTAGTAGAGGCAGCACAAGTCATCGGGGAAGCCCACTGAGCATACAAAGAGAGACGCTGCCTCTCAGGAGAGGGAAGGAGTCCCTTTCCTTCCTTCAAGCACGGGAGGAGTCCAACCTCAATCAAAGTGACTCCCAAAGGAACATGGACACCACCTCTCAGGTATTGGGAGGGGGGGCACCACAGGTCTAGAGGAGTTGAATGTCCTGGAGGGGGGATCCCTTCTTCCCTAGGGCTCCCCCAGGAAGATAGTGTGGTGGGGGGTCCAGCTGAGGACACTATCAAGAATACTGTACTTATTTCACGGAAGGGGATAATTTGCTTAACAAAAAAAAAAAAATTGGGGGAAGGAAAAAGCAGTTCTCCCCCCCAGCAGCGAAGAATTACACCTTCACTTAGGTCTTACTTTAAGGAAAAGAACGCTGCTGCCACCATGGCTACCTCAGTCACCCCCCCCACCATTTGTTGTAAATCCAAATGAAATTTCGCAAAGTGATTGTGAGGAGGGAGGGCAAATAAACTTACCTTGGTCTATTTCTCCACCTCGGTCTATACTCTTCCCAGGTACAAAAGTGGGGGGTGCCAGGGTCGGGTAGGCCAGTGCAGGTGCAGGCTCCACTTGATACAGGAGAAGAAACACCCCCTCAGATGAGGAATACCACTTCAGGGAATTTAATAGGGGACTTATCTGAATCTCAGCAAGAGCCATCGGAAGAGATACATTCACTGTCTGTCCAGTCAACCTCTCTGGAATCCTTATTGCACTCCTTATCGAATGAAGTTAGGCAGGGTTTCTTGGTGTCACAGACAAATCAGAAAGGAATTCAGGAGGTATGTGAGGCCCTGGCAAACAAGATGGACTTATTAACCCAAAATACTCAGGTTTTGGAAAAACAAGTAGACCAACTAAATGAAACAGTAGAGAAACATACCAGGGAAATTGACACATTGAAAGTTATGGGAAGCCAGAAGTCTGAGAGGTTGGAAATTTTGGAGAATAACGCAAGAAGGAAAACCATTCAAATAATGAATGTTCTGGAAGGGGCTGAAGGAGATGATATTAGAACTCTGGTGGCAGATCTTTTGAAACAAAGTGGGTGTGGGAGGGACCTGAGGATGTACTAATTGTAGATATGCAGCTTGTTCATAGGGATCCCTTCCGGAAACAACTAAATAGGACCAAGCCCATGAGGATACTGGTGAACTTTCTTACCTATGTAATTAAGGAGGAAATCCTCTCAAAAGCCCTAAAAATGGGAACACTAGTGGCAAAAGGTTATTCCTATGAGATAAGATCTGATGTGTCTTGCTCCACTTCTAACAGACAATAGGAGTTAGGCAAGAGGATGGAGGATTTTAAGAAGATTTTTAAATCCTTGATTTGGGTCAAGCAAATGGTTTGTTTGAATAATACGTCACATTCGAAAGTGGTTGTGATTTTGATGAAAAGCGCTTCTAATGCTTCTATTTTGCACTCTAGGATGGATTCAAAAGGTAGATGGGTTATGGCAGATATTAGGGTCAACAAGGCTTTCTACACCTTAGTATCTTATTATGGTCCAAATGTGGATGATACAACATCATTGCAGGAAGTATGTAATGAGCTATCGGAGGCCCAGCACCCAAATATGATAGCTGGAGAATTTAACGCAGTATTAAATCATGCATTAGATAAGTCCACTGGAAGTAAAGTGTCTGGATGTCAGAAGTCATCAGCGTATATTAAGATAATAATGGAGAACTATGGACTTCTGGAGAGAGTCTCACGGACGCTCTCATAGTTTTACCTTTCCTAATAAGTAGTATTACATCATTCTAGGATAGATTACTTTTTATTAGCCAAGGCACTTAGGGTGTCCGTGGTGGATGTTCAACATATCCAAGCTCACCTATCTGATCATGCTGCAGTAATGTTGACTTTGAAAGAGGCAGGGTCATGGTTAGCAAGAAGATGGACACTGGATTGCTCTCTTTTGAATGATATTAAAGTCGTAGAGCATCTGTCGAGTGAAACTAAGTGTTTTTTTTAACTCAGTTTGAACTCTGCCTCCCCCCATGTGGTATGGGATTATTATAAAGCCTTTAATAGGGAGATGTTAATTAGCATCTCTGCTCAGAGAAACAGGGAATACAGGATGGAAATTCAGAACTTCGAGAATGACTTAGAGAGTCTAGAAGGGAAGCTAGTGAAATTACAACTTGAGGGGAAGAATGACGACTTAATATTATTGGAGCTGTTTCCTAAACGGGCCTCGCTGCTAGCGGTAATGGAGGCACAAGTAAAGAAAAAATGGGAGGCAAGTAAATTTGGAAATTTTTAATATGGTGAGAGCGCGGGAAAGTTGTTGGCATGGAAAGCAAAATCAGATTTTGCTAGGAATGAGATATCAGAGATAAAAGACCCCACTACAGGGGTGAATTTAATGGATTCATCAGAGATTCAGAGAGCATTTATGAGTTTATTTGAAGTTTTATATACAGAGGACTTATCAGATGCAGTGGAGGCTGGGCTACCAAATGTTGAGGAATTAAGGATGGAATAACTTGATGATGAATGACAGTCTTTATTGGAAGAAGAATTTCTAGAGGCTGAGGTAGCACAGGCTATTTCAAAAAGTAATAAGGGGAAAGCAGCTGGTCCCAATAGCTTACCTGCTGAATTTTATGTAAAGTTACGTGGGGTTTTAACCCCATTTCTTAAAGACCTCTTCGATCTAATTCGGAGGGGAGAATCCTGTCTCCCAATATCTTGGAATGAAGCAATAATTACAATCATTTTAAAACCTGGAAAGGACCCTTTACTTTGTGAATCATATAGGCCAATTTCTTTACTAAATAACGATTATAAAATACTTATTAGTATCCTGGCTAATAGATTAGGGAGAGGTACGGCATCTTTGATTCAAGATGACCAGAAGGGTTTCTTAACCCCTTCGCTGCCAGGCCTTTTCCCCCTCCAGTGCCAGGCCTTTTTTTGGCTATTTGGGGCAGTTTGCACTTAGGCCCTCATAACCTTTTGTCCACATAAGCTAGCCAAGCCAAATTTGCGTCCTTTTTTTCCAACATCCTAGGGATTCTAGAGGTACCCAGACTTTGTGGGTTCCCCTGAAGGAGGCCAAGAAATTAGCCAAAATACAGTGAAATTTATTTTTATTTTTTTAAATGGGAAAAAGTGGCTGCAGAAGAAGGCTTGTGGTTTTTTCCCTGAAAATGGCATCAACAAAGGGTTTGCGGTGCTAAAATCACCAGCTTCACAGCTTTCAGGGACAGGCAGATTTGAATCAGAAAACCCAATTTTTCAACACAAATTTGGCATTTTACTGGGACATACCCAATTTTTACATTTTTGTTGTGCTTTCAGCCTCCTTCCAGTCAGTGACAGAAATGGGTGTGAATCCAATGCTGGATCCCAGAAACCTAAACATTTCTGAAAAGTAGACAAAATTCTGAATTCAGCAAGGGGTCATTTGTGTAGATCCTACAAGGGTTTCCAACAGAAAATAACAACTGAAAAAGAAAAATATTGAAATTGAGGTGAAAAAAATGGCAATTTTTCTCTACGTTTTACTCTGTAACTTTTTCGTGCAATGTCAGATTTTTTAAAGCAATATACCGTTACGTTTGCTGGACTCTTCTGGTTGCGGGGATATATAGGGCTTGTAGGTTCATCAAGAACCCTAGGTACCCAGAGCCAATAAATGAGCTGCACCCTGCAGTGCGTTTTCATTCTATACCGGGTATACAGCAATTCATTTGCTGAAATATAAAGAGTGAAAAATAGCTATCAAGAAAACCTTTGAATTTCCAAAATGGGCACAAGATAAGGTGTTGAAGAGCAGTGGTTATTTGCAAATCTCTGAATTCCGGGGTGACCATACTAACATGTGAATTACAGGGCATTTCTCAAATAGACGTCTTTTTTACACACTCTCTTAGATTTGGAAGGGAAAAATGTAGGGAAAGACAAGGGGCAATAACACTTGTTTTGCTATTCTATGTTCCCCCAAGTCTCCCGATAAAAATGATACCTCACTTGTGTGGGTAGGCCTAGCGCCCGCGACAGAAAATGCCCCAAAACACAACGTGGGCACATCACATTTTTTTAAAGAAAACAGAGGTGTTTTTTGCAAAGTGCCTACCTGTAGATTGTGGCCTCTAGCTCAGCCGGCACCTAGGGAAACCTACCAAACCTGTGCATTTTTGAGAACTAGAGACCTAGGGGAATCCAAGATGGGGTGACTTGTGGGGCTCTGACCAGGTTCTGTTACCCAGAATCCTTTGCAAACCTCAAAATTTGGCCAAAAAAAAACACATTTTCCTCACATTTTGGTGACAGAAAGTTCTGGAATCTGAGAGGAGCCACAAATTTCCTTCCACCCAGCGTTCTCTCAAGTCTCCCGATAAAAATGATACCTACTTGTGTGGGTAGGCCTAGCGCCCACAACAGGAAACGCCCCTAAACACAACGTGGCACATCACAATTTTTGACAGAAAACAGAGGTGTTTTTTGCAAAGTGCCTACCTGTAGATTTTGGCCTCTAGCTAGGGAAACCTACCAAACCTGTGCATTTTTGAAAACTAGAGACCTAGGGGAATCCAAGATGGGGTGACTTGTGGGGCTCTGACCAGGTTCTGTTACCCACAATCCTTTGCAAACCTCAAAATTTGGCTAAAAAAACACATTTGCCTCTAATTTCGTGACAGAAAGTTCTGGAATCTGAGAGGAGCCACAAATTCCCTTCCACCCAGCGTTCCCCCAAATCTCCCGATAAAAATGATACCTCACTTGTGTGGGTAGGCCTAGCGCCCGTGACAGGAAATGCCCCAAAACACAACGTGGACACATCACATTTTTTAAAAGAAAACAGAGGTGTTTTTTGCAAAGTGCCTACCTGTAGATTTTGGCCTCTAGCTCAGCCGGCACCTAGGGAAACCTACCAAACCTGTGCATTTTTGAAAACTAGAAACCTAGGGGAATCCAAGATGGGGTGACTTGTGGGGCTCTGACCAGGTTCTGTTACCCAGAATCCTTTGCAAACCTCACAATTTGGCTAAAAAAACACATGTCCTCACATTTCGGTGACAGAAAGTTCTGTAATCTGAGAGGATCCACAAATTCCGCCCAGCGTTCCCCTAAGTCTCCCGATAAAAATGATACCTCACTTGTGTCGGTAGGCCTAGCGCCCGCAACAGGAAATGCCCCAAAACGCAACGTGGACACATCACAATTTTTGACAGAAAACAGAGGTGTTTTTTGCAATAACAATATGCCGACCTGCCCCCAGGGGGGGCAGAAATGGCCTAAAATATATTTGCCCCCCAACTCCCCCAACCCCACCCGGGAGCCACCCTTGCCTACGGGGTCGCTCCACCTGCGTGACATTGGCGCCAAAAAAAAATCCCCAGTGCCTAGTTGTTTCTGCCCCTTGGGGGCAGATTTACCTAAAATCGGCCGATCTGCCCCCAAAGGGGCAGAAATGGTCTAAATACAATTTGTCCCCCAGGGGAGCGACCCTTGCCTAATGGGTCGCTCTCCATCTCTAAAAAAACAAAAAAAACAAAAAAAACACAAACAAAAAATTTGCTCTGGCGCCTAGAGGTTTCTAATAATAGGCCGATCTGCCCCCAGGGGGGGCAGAAATGCCCTAAAATAAATTTGCTCCCCCACCCCCCCAATCCCGCCCCCAGGAGCGACCCTTGCCTACGGGGTCGCTCCCCCTGCATGACATTGGCGTAAAAAAAAAATCCCCGGTGCCTAGTGGTTTCTGTCCCCCTTGGGGGCAGATTGGCGTAGCAAAAATCGTCCGGGGCAGAAATGGCCTAAATACAATTTTCCCCTCCAGGGGAGCGACCCTTGTCCAAGGGGTAGCTCCCCATCACAAAAAAAAAAATACCCGGTGCCTAGTGGTTTCTGCCCCCCTTGGGAGCAGATCGGCCTAATCAAAATAGGCTAATCTGCCCCCCAGGGGGGCAGAAATGGCCTAAAATAAATTCTCCCCCAGGGGAGCGACCCTTGCCTAAGGGGTCGCTCCCCTTGCGTGAAATTCAAGTAAAAAAAAAATAACTCCCTGGTGTCTAGTGGTTTCTGTCCCCCTTGGGGGCAGATTGGCCTCATCAAAATAGGCCAATCTGGCCTAAATATAATTTGCCCCCTAGGGGAGCGACCCTTGCCTAAGGGATCGCTCACCACCTCCCAAAAAAAAAAAAAAAAAAAAAAAGAAGAAAAAAAATGATCCCTAGTGCCTAGAGGTTTCGGGGGCAGAACAGGCCTTCCAAAAAAATGCCCCCCATTGGGAGCGACCCTTGCCCAAGGCGTCGTTCCCCTCATGCCAGTTTTACAAAAAAAGAAAATCCCTGGTGTCTAGTGGGCGTTTCAAAAGCCGGATTGCAAGCAATCCGGCTTTTGAAACGCTCAGAGAGACTTTAAAGGGAAGGAAATACATTTCCTTCCCTTTGAAGCCTCTCTGGGCCTCCCCCACGTGATCGAAAGAGAAATGCAAAGCATTTCTCTTTCGCGATAGGAGGAGGCCCTGGTACAATTAAGCGCGCAATCCCTTCCATCCCTGCCTTGGGGGGGTGGGTGGGGAGCACAGGGGAGGAGTGCTAGATCACCTCATCCAGGGCACAGTAGGGGTTAAAGAATAGATATATGCATCAACTGTCTCATGAATTGATAGGGCAATTGATATAGCAAGGGCATTTGAGTTACCTCTGGCAGATATAACCCTGGACGCTACCAAAGCATTTGATCAAGTGTACCGGAATTACCTAGATTTTGTTCTAACACATTTAAATTTTGGACCCAAATTTTCTGGGGTTTTAAAAATTATTTATAATACCCCATCGGCGAGAGTGTTAATAAATGGGAACTTAACTAACTCTTTTCCTGTTACCAGAGGGACTAGGCAGGGTTGCCCTCTATCTCCGTTGCTGTTTGATTCATACATAGAACCACTGGCCCTTATGATTACATTTTTTTTTTTGATTAAGCCATTTGTCTATATGGGTTGGGAGAAAAAAATATCCTTGTATGCTGATGATATTATGATTTTTACGGAAGATCATCGGCGCTAGGCAGACTTGAGGTGATAACATGGGATTTTGGTCAGGTCTCAGGATGTGAGGTTAACATGTCAAAGACAGAGATAATGACATGGAATATGAATGTGCAACATAGGTTAATAAAAGAGGAGATAAAATATCTTGGAGTTAAGATTTGCAAAAATTTGGAAGATATTGCATTAGTAAATTTGAAATCCATAGCACAAGAAATAGATACACTTTTATTAAGTTGGGTACATTTACCTTTGACTCTATATGGGAGGGTAAACTTAGTAAAGATGTTTATTCTCCCTAAACTTACTTTCCTCTTCAATATGATCCAGTTGGAATTTAAGGAAAAGAGGATACAAGATCTTCAAGCAAGAATAGATAGCTTTATTTGGGCCTATAAGGGGATCAGGATTGCCAGGAAAAAACTTTGAAGGAGGCATGTTAAAGAAGGGATTGCCCTCACTGATATTCAATTATATGCATGGGCCTTTCAGTTAAAGAATGTAAAGGATTACTAATAGGAGAGGGTGGTTCCTGTCAGAAGAAAGCTGTGTTGAAAGGTGAGGGGAAGGGTGAATGGAAATGTATGTATAAATTTGGTCACACAATGTTTTACAAAAGAGTAAGGTTGAAAACATTACAAGCAGCCACGTTACTGTGGGCTAAGATAAGAAAGATTACAAAATTATCTTACTGTAGTATGCCCCTATCTGCAATTCCCCGGGAACTCCGGACTGCCTTAAAGATGCTTTATCTCAACATTTGAAGGAGGCTGGCATTGTAAAATGGGGACAAGTATTATACGAAGGAGCATTAAAATCTTGGGAGACTTTCGTATCTGTGATGCAGTGCTCATTATCCAGATTTAAATACTATCAATTAAAAACTTGGGCCAGATCTTTACAAGCTAGGGGCGAAGAGACTAATGACTTAGAGGAGCAACTGCATAAGAATCAGTCTGGTAAGAAGGAAGTTGCCACCTATTATAGAATATTTGTAGATAGCTTAGATTGCGAACAGAAATTCCCTGGCTCTCTTTGGGATGATGTGGTAAGCAGGGAGGATATTAATAAATGATGGACATGGTCTTGGCAGCTTCTTTATAAGGTGGTTAAACCGGTGTTCCTTAGAAAAAAACATCTTTTGTCTTACATAGGGCATATTATACGCCAAAAAAATTAAAAAGATTCAATATGAATGTTCAAGTAGCTTGCAGGAAATGTGGACTAGAGGGGGCGGATGATGTTCATATGCTTATGTCATGCCCTCAGATATTGAGCTTTTGGACGGAGATCTTTGAGGTTATGACCAATGTTTTACAGGTACCGCTGATGTTCTCCCCTGTATTAGTTTCATTTGGGGGTTCTCTAGAGTTGCAAAACCTCCCTAGCTCTTATAGAAACTTGCTGTTTTCTTTAATACTCTTAGGTAGGTGGGAGGTATGCAGATATTGGATTTCCCCCACTTCACCAACTCGATTGGAATGGGTGTATGCAGTAACAAAAGTATGTGAAGTTAGACCTTTGTAGAACTGGTGTTAAAAATATACAAAAGCTCTGGCAACCTTGGGTGAATTGGTTGGCTTTGAGCACTTCTTTCTCAGTGTAATGTCCATTGATTATTTCAAACTTGGGGTAGTTCTCAGAAACCTCACCCCTATGGTTTTTTACTTCTTTATGTTGATTGCCTCAGACTCATTCAGGAGATGCTGGAATGCAGGCCGGGTCAGATCATAATGGAAGTATATAAAGAGATATGAGGACATAATTTTTTTTTTTAACAAATAAAAAATTGTAGCATCTTGAAGTATCACACTCCAGTCCTTGTATGTGGTTCAGTCAATTTTTCAATGTAATCCAGCCAAACAAAATTCCAGTCCTTCTGTATGTCCCAGATGATACTCTCAATTTTCACTCAGCCAACACATGTTTCGTCTTGGGAAGTAACCCTTTGACTTCATCAGGGCTCAAAACATCATCAGAAGAAAACAATACTATTACGAAATCAATAATCCCAACTATAACAATATAATGTTCCTTCACCAAACACCGTGGGTATGGAAACCAAAACATTTTCAAATTCCTCTATAATTCATGATTCAGAAGTGAAAATAATATCAATGTGCATCACTATAAATACAGATAATAACATCATAGCCAATATACCACTTGGAGAGCTGCAACACAGTGCATCCTGTGTACTACAACATCCACATATATTGTCTGTGTTATATAAGGCACATCACCTCCCATATGAAATTATGACACACCACGCACACACATGTGAAACAAGACATGGAACTCATTAGGTGACATTAGGAAAATGAAAAGTGAATATAAAAGTAGAGAACACTATTCAAGATTGCCAAAACTTCTCAATATAATATTGGGTCCGATCTCCTCTGTTATTTAAATATTGTCATACATCCAAATGTCATATAAGCTGGCAAAATAAAGATAAAATATTCCTATCTCATAGAGCCAACCATGTCACAAAAACGCTTAAGAACCAAATCATCCAGTACTCACTAATAAATGGACTAAACACGCCTAATTCAGCCCATAGTGTAACATTGGCCTCCACTATCCAAAACCCACAAAGTAGTGGTCATAATCACAAAACACTAAAGATGAAAAGTTAACCCACCTGGGAATAAACGGTATAACTAGAATCAAAGCCAGAAATTCCCATTACTCGTAATGTCATGCAAAAACTTGCTTACCTGAAGAGTACTATCAGCATATAATATGTATATTCATGTAGCGAAGGGATGAGCCGTGAGTACGCTGACGGCTAACTGCATGAATAGTCTCTCCTTAAATCGTCATGGAAACAGAAGAAGGACTAAAATATTTTCTCAAATGGCCGCCATCTTTGAATTCTCACTGCCGGTTATCTGCTAATCGATTGTCACCGAAATCAAGTGCTAAACATGTGTGTGATATCTATATCCAAATCCTCAACTGTATTTGAAGTGTAAACCCAAATCATGGATCCAACTCCTATGCGTTCACATATTATATCTGGTTGTACAAATGACTCCCAAATAGCTTTCCTAGAAGTGAAAAAAGGACTAGCCCTGATCTCAATATCGCCGCCATCTTGGGTTGATGAATGCTCACTTATTCAGTACAATCGAAAAAGTTAGATCATCCTCGACTGCCCTGAGACGCATGATCCATACCGATTTCTTTCTTCTCAGGGCCAGTTCTCTATTGCCATCCCTGGGATGTCTTGGCATATGTTCAATACCATAAAAGTTAAATGATTTATTAGCTCCTTGTGACCGACAAGTGTTCCTTTATAGCAAAGTAGCCTCTTTCTAGCATGGTTACCCCTACTTATGGCCCATTTGTCAGTGTGTTTGACTGTGTCTACTGGGATCCTGCTAATCAGGACCCCAGCAGTTATGCTCTCTCCCTTAAATTTATGGTTATAGGATACTGGTAATCCAGTATTCCACCCAGAATTGGCATACTGGTGCCGCCTTTGAAGTCCCTAGTATATAGTGCTTAGGTACCCAGGGCATTGCGGTTCCAGGGGATCCCTATGGGTGGCAACATTTATTTTGCCACCTATAGGGAGCCCATGCAAAAGCTTCTACAGGAATGCCATTGCAGCCTGTGTGAAATTGTGCATGCACCCTTTCACTACCATTTACACTGCACCAGATCACTTAGAAGTTATCCATATGTCAGGCCTTCCAAACCTGAAGGCTGGGTGCAGAGTACCTGTGTGTGAGGGGCACCCCTGAACAAGCAGAGGTGCCCCCCACATCATCCATGACCATTTTCCCAGGCTTTGTGAGTGTGAGGATGCCATTTTATGCGTGCACTATACATAGGTCACTACCTATGTACAGCTTCACAATGGTAACTCCAAATATGGCCATGTTTGGTATCAAACATGTTGGAATCATACTCCAAGGGTTTTGCAAGCACTGGTTGTATGATTCCATGCACTCTGGAGCTCCTTAGAGGACCCTCAGTACTGTCATCACAGCCTTCTTAGGTTTTGCAGTCAGCACCAGCTGCTGCCACCTCACAGACAGGTTTCTGTCCTCCTGTTGCTTGAGTAGGTTAAGCCCAGGAAGGTAGAACAAAGGATTTCCTTTGGTTGGGAGAGGGATGTTACATCCTCTCCCCTTGGAAATAGGTTTTACAGGCAGGGGAAGGGTGGCCTCCCAGAGCCTCTGGAAATGCTTTGAAGGGCACAGATGTTGCCCTCCTTGCATAATCCAGTCTATACCGGTTCAGGAACCCCCAGTCCCTTCTCTGGCACAAAGCTGGACAAAGGAAAGGGAGTGACCAGTGCCATCAGGTGACATCAGAGCCCTCCTCCGATAGGTGTTTACCTGTGTAGCTGACCAATCCCCCTTTCAGGGCTATTTAGGGTCTCTATCTTGGGTGGTTCTTCAGATTTGGATTGCAAGACACCAGCAGGAATCCTCTACATCCTTTACTTCACCTTTTTACCAAAGAAACTGCATCTCCAGGAACTCTACAACTGCAACAAAGAAACAAAGACAACTTCTGTAACATTGTATCTTCAGCTTCTGCCAGCCATTGCAACTGTTTCCCAGTTGTGCATCCTCAGAGGACAGCCAGTCTTCTGCCTGCACCAGAAGAAGGAAGGAATCTCCCTTGAATTGAAGGAGTCACCTCCCTGCTTCAGCAGGCACCCCTCTGCAGCGATGACAGGTGGTTTGGGTCCCCTCTCCTGAAATAGTGCCTGAATCCAGCAACATGGGTGGTGGACTGAAGTGGTCCCAATGGTCCTGGCATCCAACTTTCCAACATTGGTGGAGATAAGAGCTTGCCTTGCCAAGCATGACAGTACCCCTGTGCACCACATGTTTTGCAGTTGCCAAGGCTTGTTGGCAGGCTTCCACAAACTTTTTCATGCCCTATGCAACTCCGGCCCACAGCCCTCTGTCCTGCGATGCACAGCCTCCTGAGTGGTTCTCCAGCGTCGTGGGATCCCTTTGTGTAGTGCTGCGTGGGCCTTCTTTTGCATTTTCTTTGTCTGCGTGCTGTGGGACACCTGTGCATGCTGCCTGGTCTTCTGGGGCCTCTCTGAGTTGCTGAGAGCCCCCTCTGTCTTCTCATCCTGAGTACAGGCCACCAGGTCGCTCCTGGTCCCAGGCCATGCCATTTTCTGCTAACCACAAGCTTTGCATGTGCTAAGGCTTGTTGGCGTAATCCAGCGGCTCAAGCCAGACTAAAATCATCCATCCAGCGTGCAACATCTTCTGCACCACCAGGAACATGCATCCATTTTCTTCGGTGCAGTACTGACTATTCTTCTTTGCCAGTGGTCCTCCTTTTGCACCTTCATCCTGATTAGCAGGGGTTCCTGTTCTCCCTGGACTCATCAGTGCTTCTTGGACTTGGTCCTCTTCTTCCACAGGTCTTCAGGTCCAGGAATCCATTGTTGGTGTCTTGCAGTCTGTTTGGTTCTTGCATAATCTTTTTTCTTGTGTTCTTGTGTGTTCTAGGAAAGTTATTGTGATTTACTCTTGCTTTCCTGGGCTCTGGGGTGGGTTCTATAACTTACCTTTGATGTTTTCTGATACTCCGAGCAGCCCTCTACACACTGCACTTGCCTAGGTGGGAAACCGGCCTTTGCATTCAACTTTCTTAGTATATGGTTTGTGTTCCCCCTGGGCCTGTTTATACCTATTGTGATTTTCACTAATTGCATTGTTTACTAATTGTTTTTACATCTATTTCTGCCTACTAGTGTATATATTTGTGCATTACTTACCTCCTAACAGAGTATAGTCTCTATGGTATTTTTGGCATTTGTGTCACCAAAATAAAGTACCTTTATTTTTGTAACACTGAGTATTTTCGTTCATGCCTGTGAGAACTGTGTGACTACAATGGTATTGCATGAGATTTGCATGTCTTCTAGTTAGTCCTTGGCTGCCCATCCACACTACCCCTAGAGATCCTAGCTTCTAGACACTGTCTACATTTCACTAATAAGGGATAACCGGACCTGGTATAAGGTGTAAGTACCTTAGGTACCCACTACAAACCAGGCCAGCCTCCTACAGTCCGGCTGCTGAGTTGTGTATGATTTGAAGTTTATTTGTGAGGTGTGATGTGACTCTGTTGTATAGTGTATTGCCAGGCGGCTGATGGTGTGGGCTTGCTTGACAGTTCGTCTGGTGGAGATTGGGAGCCACTTGAAGATCTTACAGAGCATGTGGAGGGTAAGAAACCTTTCTCCATGGTGAGATTGTTGTCCAGGATGCTGAGGATGCTGAGGTTTCGGGCTTGGTCCATGGGGGTGGGAGACGGTCTCAGGTTGACAGGCCACCAGGCCACCAGGAGTCACCCTCACCCAAAAAAAACATACATTTTGTTTTGTCTTTGTTGAGACTGAGGCAGTTGTTTTGCATCCAGTTGATAATGCTGGTCATGCAGAGGTAAAAGGTGACCCTAGCAGTGGCGGTGTCTCTAGATAGAAAGAGGATGAGCTGGGAGTCGTCCACACAGGAGATGATATTTAGTCCATGGTTTCTGACTATGTTGGCCAAGTGGTCATGTAGGTGTTGAAGTGGGTGGGTGTTATAAATGGTCCCCTCTAAAGGGTCAGTCCCAAACATTTTGTCTTCCTCTTCTTACTTTTCTGCTGGTTTTTTTAATAATGGCCTTAGAACTCTACAATTTACCACTGCTAATCAGTGCTAAAGTGGTTGTGCTCTCTTCCCTAAATATGGTTTGGTTGGCATTTACCACATTGGTATATTTCAATTACATGTAAATCCCTTGCAGGGTGGCATACCATAAACCCAGGGCCTATAAATTAAATGCTACCAGTTGGCCTGCAGCACCTATTTGTGCCACCCACTTTAGTAGCACCTTAAAACATGTCACCAGGCCTTCCGTTGCAGCTTGAAGGCAGTGTCCCACTGACATGTCAACTTGGCATTTAAAACCCCTTGTCACAACTTAAACTCCTCTTATATTGCATATAAGTCACCCCTAGGGCAGGGTGCTGAATAATTGAAAGATAGGACATTTACCTTTTAATTTTACATATCCTTGAATTGTACATATCCTTGAAACTCCCAAATTTGTTTTTTCACTACTTTGAGGCCTATCTCTCCCACACGATAACATTGGGATTCATTATTATATTTAATATGTTGCAATTCCTAAATCAGAGGGGAAAGATATGTCATGTTTGGTATATATGAACTTGTGATAATAAACCCTATTTTATAGTAAAGTCAAATTTATCACTGCAAGTTTGAAAATACCACTTTTAGAAAGTAGGTATTGTCCTACCCTTAGCCCTCTGTGCCTGTAGCCTGCCTTAGGTCACATGACAGCTTGCTACTGACAGCTGAGACTTTGTTGATTCACCCCAGACAGTCACACAATAATGGGATTATCAGAGCCTGAATGGGCTATTAACTGACTTGATGAGGGGCAGAGTTAAGCACAGGCCCACTTGCATCTGAATAGGCTGAGCTCCACTGCCACACAGGAACTTCAGAGAACCCTTCTGGAAATGACTCTCAACTTATAGGTGCAGGGCTCTCAGACCTACTCCGCTTTTCACTACTGGATGTGTAGAAGGACACTCAGAGGGCTGCATGCTGCTTTGACCTGCTGTGCACTCTACGTGTCTGCTGCTCTATCTGGAAGGACTGCTTTGCTGCCTGGAGCCTGCCTTGGAACTTCAGAGGTCCGCCCTGCTGTGGAGCTCCAAGAGCTAGTTTAGCTGGACTGCTGTTCAGGGTCACAGGAATATAATCTTAAACCCACCCCTGGACCCAGCCTGAGTGAGTCGTGAACTCCCAAGAGGTGGTCATCCACTCCTGGACCCTTGGTGGTGGTGCTAACGGTGCCCAGGTAGCCATTTTCTAAATTGAGGACTTGCTATTTTGAACCTTAACTTTAAAAATGTATAACTCCGGTTGTACTAATTGAATTTTCATGGTTTTGGTGTCAAATAATGTATTAAAATGTTTTTTGGTTTTCTAGATTGGTTTGGGAGTTTGTATGCAGCATAAATAGTTTGCATATTGCCTCTAAGTTTAGCCTGTCTGCTTTTTGTTCCAAGCTAGCCAGGGTTAAGCACAGGTCAAAATAGTGACTTTTTGTGCCTCACCCAGCAAGGGACTGTGGGTGTTGCTTCACCAGGACTCACACCCCAGTAAATCAACAGCCCAATTTCTGGCAGTGGGGCTGAGGGATGAGCCTTGAGGGATACCACAGATGATGTCCTTGGACTTCAATGTGAAAAGAGAGAAGGGGACTCTCTGAGTTCTACCAGAGAGGAGGGATGTGATCTATCTTAATGTTTAGTCTTGGATGCCGATCTACTGGAGCCTCTTAATTAGGGTGTGTTAAGACTTTGTCAAATGCTGCTGAGAGGTTGAGGAGGATAATGGTAACCAATTCTCTTTGGTTGAGGAGGGTTCTGGTGTTGTCTGTGGTGGTGATAAGGGCGGTTTCAGTGCTGTGAGGCTAAAGAGTTCTTTGCTATGATTGTACATGGCTTGGATGCAGTTGGCTAAATCATTCCTTCAGGTGTCTTTCAGAAATCTGTGGTACTGGCTGAGAGAGTTCTTGAAGGCGATCCAGTTGGTGGGCTCCTAGTGGTGGTCCATCTGCTTTCTAATTGTTGGCAGTTGCATTTCGAGATTCTTAGTTCTGGGGTGTACCAGCTGGCTTGTTTGGAGGGTCTGTTGGATTTAAAGGTTTTAATGGAGGAGGCACTGTTACAGTGTCCACATGGTGAAGCTTTGGACAGCTTATTCGATGTGAGATGATGTGTCGGGGGGAGTTGAGGGCATCAGTCCATTGGCTCTCAAATACTCTGTTCCAGCTGTGTGAGAGGTGCTGATCAGTCTGGTGACCAGGTGAGCTTGGTGATGTGACTGTATTTGACTCAGTTGCAGGCTATGAAGATGAGATCTAGCATATGTACTGTGATGTGTGTTGGGTCAGTGACTATCTGAGTTAGGCCGATGTTGTTCTTGCTGTCCATAAGGGTGGTGGTGGCATCATTGGGATCATCGAGTTGAAAACTGAGGGCTCTGAGGAAGATGTAGTTTTTGGTGTCAATGGCTTGGGGGGCAATGAATTTGAGGATGGCATTGCAGAAAATGAAGTGGGCATCAAGGGCTCTGTGCCTTTGATGATAGTTTCACCAACCACTCTTAGCTGGAAGCTGAGGTGTTCCATGATTGATGAGTAATTGTCTGTCATGATGGTGCAGTGTGGTGTGGCTGGGGGCCGTTGTATAGGTAAAATGAATGATGATGTGGTCTGACCAGGTGAGCTCATTGATGTGGCTGTATTTGACTTTGTTGCTGGCTGTGAAGATGAGATCTAGCGACTGTCGTGAGATGTGAGTTGGTTCAGTGATTATCTGAGTTAGCTGATGTTGTTTTTGTTGTCCAAAAGGTTGGTGGTATTGGCATCATCGGGGTTAACAAGGTAGAAATTGAGGGCTCCAAGGAAGATGAAGTGTTCGGTGTTGATGGATTGGGGGGCTATGAATTCAGGGATGGCATCACAGAAGCTGGGGATCCTGGGTTGTCTGTGCTTTTGATAGTAGTTGGACCATCTACTCTGAGCTGGGAGCTGAGATGTTCCATGATTAATGAGTAGTAGTCCACCATGTTCGTGTGGTGGATGGATTGCTTGTGGAAGATGGTGATTCCCCCTCTGTATTTCTTGTTGCAGTCATGATGAACGATAGTCTAACCGATGGGAGTGGCAGCAGTAGTCCTTGTTGAACAGACTTGTGTTTAGGGCGGTGAGCTCGGCTCCTGAGTAATGGTGGATGGTGGGAGAACCAGGGTTCCTGGAGCTAGGCGCTTTCCAGGTGCAGACAGGTGCCAATAGGCTTGCCTATGCCACACCTTTCACTCCTCTATGCCCAGCTACACAGCGGCCTTCATAAGTAGCCCGGGGATGTGGGAGGGCCTGACAGGGCTCAGAGCTGGAAACCGGTGGGAACGTGAAAAAAACAGCAGAAACGGGCAGTGACAAGTGGCAAAATGAACAGTGGGACAAAAACAGACAAAATAAGAAGCACAACGCACAAATAGGTACACAATACACCACCAACAATATCAGAATACACCAGCAATAAACCAGAAGGGGAATTGCACCACTAAAGGTCTAAGCAATGTGGTCACCTGACAGCAGGACTGAACTGAATGGCTCGAGGACTGTGGCAGAGTCTCAGGCTTGGGGAGCTAAGGCAGCAGAAGCAGCAGCAGTGGGGGTGTCGTAAGCTAGACCCAGGAGATCAATGGCTATACATTGGAGCTGTGCAGCAGCCTCCATAAGTAGCCCTGGTTGGTGGGACAGGCTGGCAGGGAGGAAGGAGGGTGGGGAGAGCAAACCGGCAGGTGTGGGAAAAAACGACAGGAGCAGGAAAATATAGCGGGAACGGGTGGTGACAAGTGGGAAAAAAAAACAATGGAAACTAAAACAGACAAAATAAGAAGCACTAAGCATAAATAGGCACAAAATACACCAACAATAAACAGATTGTACCAAAATTGCAGAATACACCAGCAATAAACCAGAAGGGGAATTACACAGCTAAAGGTCTAAACAATTTGGTCACCTGACAGCAGGACTGAACTGGAGGGCTCAAGGACTGTGGCAGAGTCACAGTCTTGGGGAGCTAAGGCAGGAGAGTTAGCAGCAATGATGGCAGCAGCAAGCTAGACCCTAGAGGTCGAGGACTACTCACTGGAGGTGTGCAGCAGCCTCTATAAGTAGTCTTGAGAGGTATGAGGGGTTGGCAGAGAGGTGGGAGGGTGGGGAGTGGCAAGCTAGTGGGAGCGGGAAAAAAACTATGGGAGCAGGCAGTGACAAGTGGCAAAATGAAAAATGGAAAATAAAACAGACACAATAAGAAGCACAAGGCACAAATGAGCACAAAATAAAAAGAGCAATAAACATAATGTACAAAAATAGGAGAATATACCAGCAATAAGCAAGAATGGGGATTACACTGCTAAAGGTGTAAACAATGCAGTCAACAGACAGCGAGACTGAATTGGGTTGGTTAGAGGACTGTGGCAAAGTCACAGTCTTGGGGAGCTAAGGCAGTAGAGGCAGTCGCAGTGGGGGAGTGGCAAGCTAGACCCAGGAGTTCGAGGGCTACTCGAGGTTGAGGGAAAACTGATGAAAATGTTGAGGGAAAATTGATGAAAATGACAAAGCTTTACTCAGTCTCATTCAAGGGAATTAGTAACATTGTGATGACTTAATATGTCATCAGAGGGGGGTAAGAAAGCATAACTTGGCTGTGCCACTATGGGTTGTAGAAGTGATATAACAATGTAATCAACAACATATGTAATATGTGTTCTAAGTTATCGGTGTTGAGTGGTGCATTGAAATCATGTTATTTAAGGTGCACTCGCAAGTAGAAATGTAGAAAGTTATATGCATGTTTCGATATTGGCATTCATCTACTGATATATATTTATATTTATTTATATTCAAAGTATTGGGATTATGGTATTACAGTTAAAGGTTAGAAAATCACGGTTATTTGTAATTTATTTTACTTATGAAGAGAAATGCACGCATAGCCATTTATTTTAAATGTGCATTGAACTGTTTGTTAAGTTGACTCAAATAAAGGCCTGAAATGTTTTCTCATGCTTAAACCTTCAAAGTGGAGTGTTGCTCGCTTTGCATTCTTCTTTATTTTCAGGTGCGTCTGCGCAATTCTACAGTTAATAAAAGGCATGTTGTGTATTTGAGATAAAAAGGTACGAGAGTATGTGTTGACAAGGACAAGGAGCGCTAATGATCAGATGAGAAAGAATAACTCCTTTGTGAGCTCCTGGACCAGGGAGGTACAAAGGTCATCCAGTTGTTTAGTTAGTGGGATGAAAGTCAAATGGGAGTTACAAATTCCAAACTGTGCATGGAATACGGAAAACTACTGGTGATGATGATGTAGATTCAGTTAGTTAGGTGAGACAGACCCTTTCTATCTCTTGATTAGAGTGGATTCTCTTGAGACTTAGAGAAGTAAAGATTGTTCAATTTCTAATTTGGGTGAGTGGCTTCATGCTAAGCACATATCTCTTGCAGAACGTCTACCATGCACATATCTCTTACAGGGCTTCTCTTATGCTGACACTTTTGACTATTATCCATTTTCTGCATTTCCAGAGAAATCTTTGGGTTTCCCCATAGCTTAATTGGAATATTTATATTCAATTAGTCTTCAAATAATTAAACAGGAAAATCGCAATTTAGATTCTGATCACCAAAACTTGCTCCACATCTTTTGTATTGCTGCAACAGAAATACTTGTATGCCTGATGCCTGTACAATTCAACATAATTAAATGCTTTACTTCACGTTTGGTGATTCTGTAGTTACATAGTATGTTTCTCTGAGACTCATTAAATAAGTCTGGCCTTGAATTTGTTATGAACTTCCAAACTTGAATTTCCATCTCCCAGATTTAATATGGGATCAAATGGATTTCTTCTTACCCCCTCGGAACTCCTAAAATGATCCATCTGAACCAGAAAAATAAAAAAATAGGCTGGATGCGTTCTTAATACCACCAGTGAAAGCTTACGCCATGAAGTCCTGTATTGTGGATGCATCACACAGCAGCAGCTCCGATGAACTGTGATGCATGGTCCTACATCAGTAATGCGTCATGCAGTAGCAGTTCTAATGCTAGGAGATGCGTCGTGCTTTGTCAGTTTTGCCTAAGAGAGCACAGCTGAGCTGACACAGCATCTTCAGGCTTACTTCAAAGGGTCTAGTACTGAGGCAACACCACTTAGGCAAGTCTCACAGCAGGAAGAGTCCAAGTGCTAGTTTAAAAAAAGTTGGAGACTTTTCTGTCACTGAGTCTCTGGTCAGGAGGCCAGCCAACTAGCCTTTGTTGTCACTTTGGTGGTCCTAGATTCAAGATGCAGGTCCAGTCCTTTTCACTTGTGCAGCAGAGTAGCAGGGCAGGAGAATAGCAGACCTGCTTGTAGCAGAGAAGCAGAGTAGTCCTTCTGAGTCTTCTAGAGGTCCAGAGGTGTACTGAAGAGTTGGGTCCAAGGGTCCAATATTCATAATTGGTGCCAGCTTTGCAGTAGGGGAAGGTTCTGGAGGCTTGCACCAAAGACTTGTTTGGAATTTCCAGTCTCCCTGCCCTGTCCCCAGCTTGTTTGGGGCACAAAAGACTAGTGTCAAACCCTTTGAGAGTGTCCTGAGGTAAAGGCTTAATTTTGTGCAAATGTGGTAAGTGACAGCTCTGCCCCCTATCAAGTCAGAGAAGGTTCATCCTGCCAACACCTATTCTTACTTTGCTTCACTGTAAGGCAACACTACACAAAGACCAACTGCCAACTGCACCTAGTCATTTGACCCAGAGTACAGGCACCAAATGGTTGGGGCAAGAAAATGTCAACTTTCTAAAAGTGGCATTTTCAGAATTGTGTTATAACATCTGACTTTACCATTAAAGCGGGTTTTAAATTACAGTTCTTTAGAAACCAAACCCGGCATTCCTACTTGCTTCCAGTTGCAAAATATCACATTAAATGTAGCCCAATGTTATCCTATGGGAGAGGTAGACCTTGCAATAGTGAAAAATGTCTTTCACTACCAGGACATCTAGAACTTAAAAGTATATGCCCCATGGGCTGGTTAGGGTCTACCATGGGGGTGACTTATATGTATTATAGAAGAAAGTTTAGGCTGGGTAAAAGGTTTATTTTCTCAGGTCACAGTATCCGTTTTAAAACTCCACACACAGGCTGCAATGGCAGGCATGAGACATGTTTGGCAGGCTACTTAAATGGGTGGCATATCCCATGCAGCAGGCCCACTACTAGTATTTATTTTACAGGCCCTGGGTACATAGGGTACACCTTCACCATGGACACATAAGTAAATTAAATGTGTTCATTGGGTATAAGCCATTGTTACCATGCTTTGCACACTTTAGCGCTGGTTAGCACTGGTAAAGTGCACAGAGTGCGAAGGCCAAAAAAACAAGATCAGCACAAATTGAGGAGTGAGGCAAAAAGTTTGGGGGGAGACAACCCTAGGGCTGACAGGTCTGACAGATATAGTTCAGAATGCTTTACATGAACTTAGGAATGAGTAGTGGTAACTGTCAGAAATTGGCAAAAGAATATTACGCAATCAGTTAAAAGTATATTGATTCTGGAAACACTGAAAGAGACCCAAACCTGCATTTTGAATTTGGAGGACAAGGTTCTGATTATGCAGCAGGAAGTCAATAAGTCCAAAATGAGTAAAAACTTTTAGGAGAGTAAATTCCAAGATCTAAAAAACTACAGTAGGAGTTCAACCTCTGGATAGTGGGAGTTCCAGAGGGAAGTCAGGGTCCACAAGTGCTGGAATGGGCAGAAGCCCTTTTGAAGAAGGCAATGCTGGAGATAGCTGGTGATTTGACTATCAAAAGAGCACAGAGGGTCCCAATGCAGCAACTTAATAGTGCTAAGGGCACATATTTATATTTGGTTTGCGCTAAATTAGTGTCATTTTTTTATGCTAGTTCAGCGCAAACCTAACTCCATATTTATACTTTGGCGCTAGACACGTCTAGCGCCAAAGTAATGGAGTTAACGTCCTTTTCTGGATGTGAAAACCTACCGTGAGTCAATGAGATACAAGGTAGGTGTTCCTGTCTAGAAAAGGACGATATGGCGTTAGCGCCATATTTATCCCCCCAAGTTAAAATCCAGCACCGGTGGATGGGGGACTTAAATAATGGTGCTGAGCCTGCTTAGTGCCATTATTTAACGCCTGGGTATAGGCAGACGTTAGGGGACCTGTAGGCATATTTCCATGGTCAGAGACCATGGAAAGAGCCCACAGGTGCCCTTTACTGACCCTAGGAACACCCCTACCCACACCAGAGGGACACCACAGCATGGGGGATCCATCCCAGGTAAGACCCGGTAGGTAGATATATATATATATTTTTTCACGCCCAAGGGCCCTGACTTGGGGCCCCCTGCATGGCGCTGGCCCCAATGGGCATGGCCATAGGTTTGGTGAGCATGGCTCCTGTCTTTACTAAGACAAGAGCCATGTCCATGGGTGTTGTGCGCCAGAAAATGGCGCTACACTGCTTAGAGGCATTTTTTTGCCTCTAAACAGTGTAGCACCATAATTCGGCGCACTAGCTCCATTTTCCCCTATCCCTCCCCCACCCTGTTTGCGTCCTTTACAAGGATCCAAACAGGGCATTAGCGCAGGCTAGCACCATTCCATAAATATGTCGCCCGGCCGGTGTCTTGGAATGGTGCTAGCCGGCGCTGTACTTTTTCACGCAAAACTGCGCTAAGGCAGTTTTCCGTGAAAAAGTATAAATCTGGGCCTAAGTATCCATGCACGATTTCTAAACTTTACTGACTACCGAATTAAGAAATTTATTTTATCTAAAGCCACCGCTAAAAAGACTTTGGGGGTCATTCTGACCCTGGCGGTCATTGACCGCCAGGGTCAACGACCGCGGGAGCACCGCCAACAGGCTGGCGGTGCTCCCAAGGGCATTCTGACCGCGCGGTATGGCCGCGGTCAGAAACGGAAAACCGGCGGTCTCCCGCCGGTTTTCCGCTGCCCTGAGGAATCCTCCATGGGGATTCCGACCCCCTCACCGCCATCCTGTTCCTGGCGGTTTTGACAGCCAGGAACAGGATGGCGGTGAGGGGTGTCGTGGGGCCCCTGGGGGCCCCTGCAGTGCCCATGCCAATGGCATGGGCACTGCAGGGGCCCCCTTAAGAGGGCCCCTAAAAGATTTTCAGTGTCTGCCATGCAGACACTGAAAATCGTGACGGGTGCTACTGCACCCGTCGCACCCTTCCCACTCCGCCGGCTCCATTCGGAGCCGGCTTCCTCGTGGGAAGGGGTTTCCCGCTGGGCTGGCGGGCGGCCTTCTGGCGGTCGCCCGCCAGCCCACCGGGAAACACAGAATAACCGCGGCGGTCTTCTGACCGCGTAGCGGTATTCTGTTGGGGGAACTTTGGCGGGCTCTTCCATGCCAGCCTTCCAATGGCGGTGTGGACCATTGTGGTCGCCGTTCAGCACAGTAATACACAACACCACATTGGATGGATTCATAATCCACGCAGCAGACATACATTCACACACCTGACCCACCTACAAATTGCACTATAACATGTACCCCTTCACACACCACAATCCTTTGCATCTACAACACAACACATAGAAGTCAGAGACCAAATTCAGAGACACAGTACCATAGGTTAGGCCCCCCTCCAACTTTCACATACCAACTATCCCACAACTGCACAGCACATCCACCACACAAAATAGCACCTCTACACATTGTTTACTCACCATTACCCCTCTCCACACAGCACCTACACCCCATAATCAATTTTTATGTTGTCCACCACCACCATGCCACCACAAAAACATCCCCATTTTACAGATGATGAATTAAGAGTTATGGTGGATGAAATTGTCACAATAGAGCACACTTGTTTGGAGCCCAAGTCCATCAGACCACAATTGTGAGGGAAATGGAAATGTGGCAAAGGATAGTCGACAGGGAGAATTCAGTAGGCAGCTACTCGTACACAAGGGTCTACATCAGGAAGCGGTGGAAGGACCTCAAGGTAAAGGTGCATTCCATGTCAGCCATGCACCAGCTGGCAGTCCTCAAGACTGGTGGTAGCACCCCCACCCCACCCCTACAGTTCACATCATGGGAGGAGAAGGTCTTGGCATTCTGCGTCCTGAGGGTTTGATAGGAATACCTGGGGGAGTGGAGTTGTGTAAGTCGCTACACCAATAAAGCCACCAACATGTATTGTCATGCAGGATCATTGATCACTGTTTGCCACCTTAACAGTGAACCCACTCACCACCTTTGTGTACAACTGTCCGAATACTCCTGTCTGGCAACTCACATGTGAAGTTAACTCGCCTCGGGGCACAGTATCTGTGTATGGTGTGGATAGTACAGGGACTGACAGCACTACAGGTCTCTAGCAGGCACTGTTCTACCATTAAGAAAATCAGAACAGTGTACCATATTGAAAATAGCCTTGCATGTACACTAAACAATGGAGTATACTCACCTGAATGGTCCACAATTGTTTAGTCTGTTGGAATGACAGCAATGGTATGGACTTCTGCTAGTACAATATTACTAACATACAGCTACAACTGTGTCCTCTGCTACACTGTCCCGCCTACCTCCCATCACCTATAGAACTGTACACACCTAGGGGGATAACAATAGTATAGTCCGTTGCCATATGACAGCTGTTGACAGGCAAGCTAAGGACAGCTGCCATTGACATACCCCTCACACACAGCTACAACTGTGTCCTCTGCTACTCTGTCCCTCCTACCTCCGATCACCAACAACAAGCTTTATTGCGTGATTACTTAAAATCATTGCAAGAATGAACACATAGGCCCTCATTCCGACTCTGGCGGGCGGCGGTAGCGGCCCGCCAGGCGGGAACTGGCATTTGGCCGCCATGCGGGCAAAATACCACTTCCCGCATTCGGACATTCCCACTGGGCCGGCCGGCGCTAACCAAGTTAGCGCCGGCCGGCCCAGCGGGAATGGAGGCCGCAACACAGGAGCCGGCTCCGAATGGAGCCGGCGGTGTTGCGGCGGTGCGACGGGTGCAGTTGCACCCGTCGCGCTTTTCACTGTCTGCTAGGCAGACAGTGAAAAGCATCATGGGGGCCTGTTAGGGGGCCCCTGCACTGCCCTGCTGGCATGGGCAGTGCAGGGGCCCCCAGGGGCCCCAAGACACCCGTTCCCGCCAGCCTCTTCCTGGCGGTGACAACCGCCAGAAACAGGCTGGCGGGAAGGGGGTCAGAATCCCCATGGCAACGCTGCTTGCAGCTCTGCCCTGGCGGATTCGCCCAGCCGGGGGAAAACCGGTGGGAAACCGCCGGTCCCGGTTTTCTGACCGCGGCTTTACCGCCGCGGTCAGAATGGGCATGGAAGCACCGCCAGCCTGTTGGCGGTGCTTCCGTCATTCGCAACCCTGGTGGTCAAAGACCGCCAGGGTCAGAATGACCCCCATAATGTACCAAGTCGCAAACATCAGCTAAAAATACAAATAGTGTGCCACTGTTTGAACAATAATTGCACTTCTTGGTTTATAAAATCATTAAAATTGAGGCCTAATAAAGCTAAAGGAAAATAAGAGGTGTAGCAGTAGATATCAGGGCTTAGAATATTCCTTGTGTCAGACTTAAAAACAAGATATTAGTTTATATCAGTTAAACTGTTTAAAAGTTAAATCAGTTCGATGTGTAGTTTTCATTTAATTTTGCTTGCAGTTGTAAAATATATTTCCCAAATTTGGCCAGCTCTACTGGCTCTTTTAGAGTACATACCAAAATTTTAGCCTCAGAGCAAGATCTTATGCTGTAGTGGTCTTAGTAAAGTGTGTTGTGCGACAGCAGCATAATAAATGGATAAATGTCTTTGTTTTATAGCCACAAAGTCTGCAACCATTTATACTGAAAAGGGAGCGCCAGTTTGGATTCAGTTTCTCAATTTTTAGGCCAAGCAATCTGCCAAAGGCAATTTTTGTCACACAGGCCTTCCTGATTGCTTGCCAGGAAGTAGGGCTGGGGTGCCAGATGTTGTGTATCACTCTTATAAGATGCCGCCACTGCTCTTTGTACTGCTGTGTTATTCAGTTTACCCAGATCACATGCTCGGGAAATTATTTTTATCTGTTTTTTCAGAATCGCCTTGATGGATATTTGTGACTGTGTTGTTTTGTCAGCATGGCTTGGTCGATTTGTAGGTCTGTTAATGCTGTGGTTAAGTATTGTGACCATGGGTTTGACTTTGTTTTGAAGATGTAATGAATAAATGATTTCAGAGTATTAGTAGGTGCCATAATTAATTTGTGGTAGTACTTCAGGAAAGCCCCCATATGTGCCCAGTTTTGACCTTCCAGCCCAAATTCTAATCTTATCAGGTTACTCCTTAAATACTGAGGGAGTTTGAATTTTCTTTTATAATTTTTCACTTGAAGCTTTTCTATCAGCGCAGTAACGTGCCATGAGTATGCTTCATGGCCATACTATAATGCTGATAAGAAAGAAGATTTCCTGACTTGAAGGATTAGTCTGGCGGTAGGGCTTTCGGTGATTTTATTTAACTGGCAAAGTCTAGTTGTTATAAAATCAGCTTTTGCCTTCAAGTGATGAAGATGAGCTTTCCATTGGCCCATAGGCAGACACCCAGTGTTGTAGGTGTCTGTGCTACAAATGTTAAGTTGCCCCAATTTCCAGTTGAGGTGCCGGTATGTCTGAGGCCCACCAAAGATTATTACTTTAGGTTTTGAGGGATTTGCTGTCATTTTATTTGTGATGTCATAGTTATACAGAGCTGTAAGTGCTTTTTTTAGGCCGTTATTTTAATGGTCCGGCAAGACAATGTCATCTGCATATTGAAGGAGGGTGAGTCTAAAGTTCCCAATTTTTGTTGGTATCAGGTTTTTGTGTTTTACTGTTTGCGACATGTCTGCTGTGTAGAGATTAAATAGAAGAGGCGCGAGCACACAACCTTGCTTTAGCACGCTGGTGGTGGTGATCTTACTAATGGCAGAGTTCGATAGCCTAACTCTTACCCAGGTTGATAAGTAAAGTAAAATTATTGCCTGTAGTAGTTTGCTTGGAACTCAAAATTTTGGAGCTTTCTCCAAAGCCGGTTCTGTTGCACCGCATCAAATGTCTACAGAATAATCTACAAAACACGCAAATAGTGGAAGAGACTTTGTAGTAGTTGCTTCATGTATCAGAAATGAGAGAGCCAGTACGTTATCTATGGTCGAGGATTTTGCCCTAAAGCCGGTTTGGCAGAGAGTTACTACCCCAGTGTCCTCTGTCCAGTTTTGTAGTTCATCCAAGAGGACAGAGACAAAGCCTTTTGCTTTGATGTCTAATAGGGCGATAAGGCGATAGTTGGCAGGGTTGTGTCTGTCCCCCTTTTTAAGAATTGGGTGCAGCATGGAGCCTCTCCATGCTGGGGATATTTCCTCTGATTCCAGACTCGAACAGTAGAGCGCCGACAAAACCGGGGACCAAAGCTCTTTGTTTTCCTTGAAGATTTGTGCAGGGATGCCATTTGGGCCAGGGGCCCCTGATGATCTCATATTTTGCAAGATGTTGGAAACTTCCCTTGATGCAGGTGCAAAGTCCCATGCCATCGGGGTATCATATGTGCCTGGTTGAAGCAATTGATGGTCGGGAATCGGTATGTTGACTGTATACAATTTCTTGATATGTTTTATCCATTCTGTTTTGTTTATTGCATTAATTCGAGGCTTTCTCTTTCCCACCTTGTTTTTAATGTACCTCCATAAATTAGCATGATTGTACAATCCCATCAATGAGTAGATATGTCGGCCTCCTTTTCCGCATGTTTGTGTTCTAACATCCAGATCAGTTGTTTATGTTGTTTAATATGTTTCCGTAGTTTTATCGTTAGCGCCATTTTCTCTGCAGCATTCCTAGTTTTGTTGCATTGTGCTCTCAATCTACCAAGTCTCCATTTGCTATCCATTATGAGTGGTTGGGTGAGGGTTTTACCAGGGCTCTGTTGTGAGATGTATGATGATCCTGCATGTTGCAAGAGATCGTCGGTAATGTCCGACCAATTAGCCTGAAGTGTATCACCAACCCTTGACAGCAATGTTGGGCAATTTAGTTTCATCCACGAGCTGTATAGCTGGGTTGCCAATGGACCCCATTTTATCTGCCTGATTAGTTGTGATTCTTCCTCTCCTTGTGAAATTCCTGTTAACTTTTGTGTTTCCATGCATTTTATATCCGTTTTGATTTTCGCTATGAGTGGGAGATGATCGCTGGTGTTTACTTGTACCGTTTTAAAAGAGACCAGGCGATTAATGGTTGCTTCAGAGGCACTGATATAATCCAAGATGCTTTTACCCTGAAAGGTTTTTGGGAAAGACTGTGTGTGAAGATATGTATTTATCAAGTGCTGATAGGAGAAGAGACTATGGGCCTCATTACAACCCTGGCGGTCTTTGACCGCCAGGGCAAAAGTGACGTTAGCACCACCAACAGGCTGGTGGTACAAAAGCCTGCATTATGACCATGGCGGTCTTGCCGCGGGACCGCCAGGCTACCGCCATGGTGGTCCCGGAGATTGTATGGCGGTCACTCCTTGCATAAGCCAGTCTACACCGGTTCAGGGAACCCCCAGTGCCTGCTCTGGTGTGAAACTGCACAAAGGAAAGCAGAGTGACTACTCCCCTGTCCATCACCACCCCAGATGTGGTGCCCAGAGCTCCTCCAGTGTGTCCCAGACCTCTGCCATCTTGAATCCAGAGGTGTGAGGGCACAATGTAGGCCTCTGAGTGGCCAGTGCCAGCAGGTGACGTCAGAGACCCCTCCTAATAGGTGCTTACCTCACTAGGTGGCCAATCCTCATCTGAGGGCTATTTAGGGGCTCTCCTGTGGGCTTTTCCTCACATAATAACTTGCAAGAATTCACCAGAGTTCCTCTGCATCTCTCTCTTTGACTTCTGCCAAGGATCGGCCGCTGACTGCTCCTGGACGCCTGCAAAACTGCCACAAAGTAGCAAGAAGACTACCAGCAACATTGTAGCGCCTAATCCTGCCGGTTTTCTCAACTGTTTCCTGGTGGAGCTTGCTCTGGGGGATGTCTGCCTTCACCCTGCACTGGATGCCAAGAAGAAATCTCCTGTGGGTCGACGGAATCTTCCCCCTGCTTCTGCAGGCACCAAACTTCAGCATCACTGGTACTCTGGGACCCCTCTCATCCTGACTACCGTGGCCCCTGGAACACAGGTGGTGGACCCATGTGACCCACACTGTCCAGTGGTCCAACTGTCCAAATTTAGAGGAGGTAAGTCCTTGCCTCCCATCGCCAGAGAGTAATCCTATGTACTGTGTGAACTGCAGCTGCTAGGGCTTCTGTGCACTTTTGCAAAGAATCCTTCATGCACAGCATAGCCCAGGCCCCCAGCACTTTGTCCTGCATTGCTCAACTCGCTGAGTTGACCACCGTCTTCATGGGCCCCTCTTTTGTAGTGTTGAGATGACTGCCATGCTCAGTTTTCTTGAACCCATGTTCAAGTACTTCTGCGGGTGCTGCCTTCTTGTGTGTGGGCTCTCTGTGTTGCTGAGGGGCCCCTCTGTCTCCTCTTCCAAGTGGAGACCTCATGGTACTTCCTGGGCCCGGGCAGCACCCTTTTTTCTTCATCCTCGACCTTTGCAGCTAGCAAGGCTTGTTTGCTGTCCTACTCCAAAGAAATAAAGCTGCGTCCTCCAGCACTCCGTGGGACATGTTCTGTACAAGCGAGAAGTTTCTAAAACCTTTCGTTGTTGCAGAATCTTCAGCTACCTCCACCCAGAGGCAGCCATTTTGCACCTTCATCTGGGGTGTAGTGGGCTCCTGCCCCTCGGACACTTTCACGACTCTTGGATTTGGTCCCCTTCCTTTGCAGGTCTTCAGATCCAGGAATCCATCTTCAGTGCGTTGCAGTCTGTTGTAGTCTTTGCAGAATCCTCTATAACGAGTTTAGTGTGTTTCTGGGGAAGTAGTATCACTTTACTCCTACTTTTCAGGATCTTGGGGTAGGGTATCTTGGACACCCTTAGTGTTTTCTTACACTCCCAGCAACCCTCTACACACTACACTAGGCCAGGGGTCCCTAAGTGGTTCGCATTCCACTTTCTTAGTATATGGTTTGTGTTGCCCCTAGGGCTATTGTATCCTATTGTATTCTACAGTGTTTGCACTATTATTCTAACTATTCACTTACCTGATTTTGGTTTGTGTGTATATTTTGTGTATTTAACTACATCCTAAGGGAGTATATCCTCTGAGATATTTTTGGCACATTGTCACTAAAATAAAGTACCTTTATTTTTAGTACCTCTGAGTATTGTGATTCTTATGATATAGTTCTATATGATATAAGTGGTATAGTAGGAGATTTGCATGTCTCCTGGTTCAGCCTAAGCTGCTTTGCTATAGCTACCTCTATCAGCCTAAGCTGCTAGAACACTACTAATCTACTAATAAGGGATAACTGGACCTGGCACAAGGTGTAAGTACCATCAGGTACCCACTATAAGCCTGGCCAGCCTCCTCCTTTGGTAGTGCAGCGGTGGGATAAGTACTTGTAACTGCTTTACCACTTTGTACTTGGTGCTTTTCATAAGAAAAACAGATTACAAATACTTACAAATATACACAGTTAACCTAAACAGTGTAACTCTCTTTCTGAAAACTTTCTAAAAACTTTCTAAAAGTTTTGAAAAGTTCGAAAAAGTTTTTCTCTTTGCTTTAAAAAGTTTCTAAACGTTTTTCTCTCTGTCCTAAACGCTTTCTTGCAACTATGTCTATAGTAGAGGCCACTCCCAAAGTTGTCCATACAACATATGGCAATTTAAACATTGTCAGAGTCACCAGATCCTCAGGGTCTTGTGCACGTTCCCAACACGTCCACCACTGAACAGCTCCAAGACTCTGATAGATAAATCACAGAGACTGAGAGAGTTCAAGAGGGGATTAGGAAGGGAACAGCTGGGAAGGAGACCTGTAGTAAGAAAAAGGTTAGAACACACGATATGAAAATTATATCTCCTGAAATCAATACTAGACTATGATTCTAAGCCTAGTCACTCTGAAACATGAACAATCTAAGAGTTAAGTTTAAAATGAATAACTTTCAAGATGGCCGGATACCTGTAAGGGAATCAAGATGAATTAAATGAAAACTTTCTTATTCAAGTACTTTCCTTTACATGAGAATCAGAAAAAACATTCTGACTAAATTTTAAACCAGTCATATAAATCCTGTTTTGAGAATGTATACTAGGACCATACAATATTGCATCTAGAAACTCTGGCCTCCTGTGTACTCTTAAGATGTTTCAACACAAATTGCGCATATTGCAGATATATATATATACAACAAAGTCAAACCTTTATGAAACAAATTGCGCGTCTTGCCTATTTGTAAACTACCATATAAATGTCAAGAAATGGTAGCGCGCAAGTAATCTATTACTCATTTAAGAATTAAACCAAGAATATGAAAATTCTCAATAATGGTGTTGGAACAGTCCAACCATCGTCTTACCGCCTGGAACAATGATCACCGATGAAGGGCAGAAGACTGGATGATCCAAATAGGCTGCCGGGACAGGAGCTCAGGAAGAAGCTGCTGCTCTGCACCGGGACATCTGAATAGTGAGCACTGGGAGTTGGTCTGGCTCTCTTTTATAGAGTCTTGGCCCAGCCCACAACCACGCCCAGGCATGTTGCAGGGAAAGTCTCTGGAAGGCCCTTGAAAGGGGCCACACCCTAACACACTCTGAAAACCTGCAGCAATACATTGCAAAGGAACAGTATTTGTAAGCATATTAAAAATACGTTTTCAGGATTGAACTCTGCAATGCAAAAGGTTAAACCACAACATATCAGCACAATGCATCAATTACGTTGTTTTGAGAGTGCTGGGTTTTTGTATTTTTGTCGGCAATAGAGCGCGTACTGCTCTGGTGTTGACAGTACTCCCCTCTCCCAGACGCGCTCTAGGGCCTGGTTTGCTTGGACTAAGATGATGAAAGCGTCTCACAAGTATTAGAGCATGAACATCAGATGCAGAAACCCATGAGTTACTTTCGGTACCATAACCTTTCCATGAGATTAAGGCCCGTATTTATACTCCGTTTGCGCCGAATTTGCGTCGTTTTTTTCGACGCAAATTCGGCGCAAAACGAACGCCATATTTATACTTTGGCGTTAGACGCGTCTAGCGCCAAAGTATGGGCAAAGAGCGTCATTTTTTAGCGTGAACGCCTTCCTTGCGTTAATGAGATGCAAGGAAGGCGTTCCCGTCTAAAAAAATGACGGCGACGCAAATGCGTCGTATTTATACTCCCGGGCAAAAATCACGCCCGGGAGGTGGCGGGTCAAAAACCCCCGCATTTGCGCCACTTTTTAACGCCTGGGTCAGGGTAGGCGTTAAGGGGCCTGTGGGCTCAAAATGAGCCCACAGGTGCCCTCCCCTGCCCCCAGGGACCCCCCCCTGCCACCCCTGCCCACCCCAGGAGGACACCCAAGGATGGAGGGACCCACCCCAGGGACATTCAGGTAAGTTCACGTAAGTATAATTTTTTATATTTTTCAATTTTTTTTGGGTGGCATAGGGGGGCCTTATTTGTGCCCCCCTACATGCCACTATGCCCAATGACCATGCCCAGGGGACAGAAGTCCCCTGGGCATGGCCATTGGGCATGGGGGCATGACTCCTGTCTTTACTAAGACAGGAGTCATTTAAATGGCGTCTGGGCGTCGAAAAAATGGCGCAAATCGGGTTAAGACGATTTTTTAGCGTCAACCCGACTTGCGCCATTTTAAGACGCCCTAGCGCCATTTTCCCCCTACGCCGGCGCTGCCTGGTCAACGTGGTTTTTTTCCACGCACACCAGGCAGCGCCGGTCTGCTTGCGCCGGCTAACGCCATTCCATAAATACGGCGCCCGCATGGCGCGTCGGAATGGCGTTAGACGGCGCTAAATTTTTTGACGCTAAACTGCGTTAGCGCAGTTTAGCGTCAAAAAGTATAAATATGGGCCTAAGTACCATAGATTACGCCCTCTCAGTTTAGAATCCCACACTTTCTTGACTTCGTAGTCTTCTTCCCCTTGTACTAGAACAGGAGCTGGATGAGGGTGGTCCTTTTGGACTGCCTTTTTCAAGAGGGAAGTGTGGAACACTGGATGAATCCGTAAGGATCTGGGCAATTGTAGTTTATAGGTCACCTGATTGATTTGCTGAAGGACAGTATAAGGACCTATGAATTTGGGGTTAAACATGTGTTTCTTCATGAAGCCTATATGATTTGTGGAAAGCCACACTTTGTCACCTGGTTGATATTGCGGTCCCTCACAATGTTTCTTGTCATAATGCCTCTTATATTTTTGTTTGGCTTTTTCTAAATTCTGTTGAATCAGTTTCTGGGTTTGATGTAAATGCTGAATGGTTTCTGACACAGCTGGAGTAAGAGAACTTTCTTGAGGAATTGTGATGGGCAAGGTGTCAGGATGATAGCCAAATAAACCAAAAAAGGGTGTAATGCCAATAGAAGTGTGGAATGAGTTATTGTAAGCTAACTCAGGTAACCAGAGCATAGATGTCCAAGAATGAAGTGCCTTTTCAGCGTAGGCACGTAGGTATTGTTTCAAAGTCTGATTTAGTCTCTCCGTTTGACCATCTGTTTGAGGATGGTGACTAGTAGATAGCGTAGATGTCACTTGGAGTGTTTTACACCATGTCTTCCAGAAATTGGAGGAAAATTGTGACTCCCGATCGGAGAGGATAACCTTTGGCAGTCCATGATAACGAACCACTCTGTTCAGTAAAATAGTTGCCAATTCACTAGAAGTGGGCAATTTTTTACAGGCGATGAAATGTCCATATTTCGTGAGACTATCTACTACCACCAGAATTACTGAATGCTGTTGAACCACTGGCAGACCGGTAATAAAGTCTAAAGAAATGTGCTCCCATGGACGACTTGTGGTTGGAAGTGGATGTAACAACCCTTTTGGTTTTGAATGACTTGTTTTAATGCGAGCACAAACTTCACAGTTGTTTACCATTGCTTTTATATCTTTTGTTAGGGTAGGCCACCAAAAATAGCGTTGGATCAGTTCAAGAGTTTTAGGAGTACCTGGGTGACCTGCCGTAGGTATAACATGCAACCAATGAAACACTATCTTGCGAAGTTTGGCAGTGGGTACGAATAAACGAGCGTCATGAAAGGGTAAACCTTGCTTGATTGACCTTTTGGGATCTGCTTGGGCCCATTTTTGCCATTTTTCAACAGTGAAAGAGTTGCGAATTTCTTCAAAGAAATCTTCAGTTTTTATGATACATAGAACCTTGTCAGGAGCAATGATAGCTCTGGAGGCTTGAAATGCAGGCAACGTGGTAGACTCTTGACGGGACAAGGCGTCAGCCTTGCGATTATCTTTACCAGGCCGGAAGGTTACTACAAAATCAAATTCGGCAAAAAAAAGCATCCAGCGTAATTGCCGAGGGGTCAAAAGTCTGGCGGAACTCATGAATTGAAGATTACGATGATCAGTATATACTGTGACAGTGTATTTGGCACCCAACAAATGATGTCTCCATTCTTTAAAGGCCTCACGAATCACCAGAAGCTCTTTTTCAGCAATGACATAGTTCTGCTCGGCTTCGTTCAACTTCCGAGACATATAAGCTACAGGATGAAGTTGACCAGTGTCTTTATTTCGTTGTGATAAGACGGCTCTGTGACGGGCTGGAACGTGTTCGCCCGCACTCGGCTCCCACTTGTGCTGACGCTGCCCCTGTTGCTCTGCGGCTCCCTGCCCGTGATTGGTGGAAGGACCGGCAGTGGCGGGGCGCTGGGTGTTCAAAAGTCCCGCAGCAAACTCCTACGGCGTTCAGAGCTTTGGAGGAGCAACCAGGAGGCAAGGGAATAGCTGTGAACCATTTCGTGGAGGAGGAGCAGCCCAGCAAAAGAGAGGTGAACGCGGAAGCCCAGGAGCGGAACCCGCCAGAGAGTCGGAGACAACGGTCCCATCCGAGCCCCAGAGCTGAAGGCGGAAGACGAGCGTCAGGAGACCCTGTTCCAGGCAACCGGGAGGACGAGTTGCAGCATCCCGCCACGCTTCAGGAGAAGCGTGGCCATTCAGGTGCGTGGGACTACGTCCCTGACCAAGAGTGAGAGTGAGAGGAAGAGAGCAGAGTGAAAAGAGGGGGAGGGTGGGGGTCGAAAATCACGGAAAGAAGGGAGGGGGAGGACACAACAGGGAAACACAACAAGCACGAGCACTGAGGGGGGGGTTGAAAAAGAGAAACGGACAAGTACAAGAGGAAAACCCGAAAGGAGGGGGTGATAAAATACGTACCACCAGTCACCGTAGAGCACCGTCACCAATAGTAGACCAGCTAAGCCACGCACAGGTCCGGTTGAGCACTGAAGGAATTTAAAAGACAGAAAGGACAGGAGTTGAAGCACTAAGAGACAGAAGGAAGAAAGCATATACTAATCTGAATCGGTCTGAATACAATAACCTTAAGAAGAACAGTGAGACAGGGAAAATAAAGAAAGAATACGGAGACAAAATAGATATAAGTGTCAAGTACACTTACCGCTATATTCTCTTCTCTCCACATGCACTTCCCGGGGGACGACCTGTGAACCAGGGAGACAGAAAAGAAGAGTGAAGACCAAACCTCAAGAACATCCCACCACCCTAAATTCCCGCAACCAAAGACTGAAAGATACTCACCTGTTTCCTACTACATCTTCTATCATCAATAAAAGACATTTTCCCAGACTACCGCGGTCTAGAGTGATTTATCCACGCCCTCACGCTTACAAGTGGTGTCAGAAGAGGGATTTTCCGAAGAATCCACCACCATGGAAGAGAAGGCAACCATGGCAGATGTCATAGCCCAGTTGGCAGAAGGGCAACGGCATCTCCAGTTGATATGGGAACAACAAATGAAAGAAGCCAAAGAGGAACGGGAGGCATTGCAAACAGAGCTCAAGAGCCAGGCAACGATTATGGCTAATAACCAACTGGTACAAGAAACAGCATTGGGGAAGCTTACCGACACCATCGCCCATACAAAAGTACACCCCACGGTACCAAGTAGTGTGTTGCAACGCTACCAGGAGCAGGAAGACCCAGACTCTTTCTTCACAAACTTTGAAAGAGCGACCAGTACTGTTAATTGGCCTGAGGACAAATGGGGTCAGTATATCGCCCCCCTACTCACCGGCCACCTGCAAACAACATACCAAGCTATCAATCCGAGTGGGAACCTACCATACAAGGACATTAAGAAAACTATTTTAGAAAGAGTGGGTTTGGACAGTGAGAGTTCTTGCACCAAGTTTAGGCAAATGAAATGGCAGCATCAGGAGAATCCCCGTACCTTGTATTATAGAGTCCAACATGCAGCCGGGAGGTGGTTACATCCTATGGAGAAGACAAGAGAAGACATGTTTGACATAATAGTCTTAGAACAGTACTTGGATGCTTTACCACCTACCACCCGGAACTGGGTACGACAGCATCCAGGACTCACAAATGAATCAGCCGTAGATCTCACCTGTGCTTATCATATAGGCTCTGACTTCCGGGCTACCGTTAGTCGGGCTCCCCCTCCTACGGTCAGGCCAGCCATTCCTAGACTACAACTACCACGGCCAGTCGGAACCCACGGGCCGGACCGAACTCAAGCAGGGGGCCCGGGACCCTCTGGATACTCAGGCCCTAGTCCTCAATGCTACAACTGTTCAGAGTGGGGCCATATTGCCCGATATTGCCCGCATAAGAAAGATGCAGAGGAACCCATGGAGATAGGTCTAACCAAGGGGAGAGTGTTCTGGACTGGAGGAGAGAAACCTAAATTTACCCTATCATCGTCAATGAAGTTGAAAGAATGGCCCTAATCGACTCCGGATGTAGCCAGAGCGTGATCCGGGGAGATTTAGTATTGCCAGGGCAGGAAGATCCCTAGACCCAGGTTCTAATCACCTGTGTATATGGGGATCAACGGTATTATCCCATTGCCACTATAAGGTTGAAATGGAGAGAACAAAACCAGAACCTCCGGGTAGGGGTACTCTCCACCCTGGATGAAGACATAATCCTCGGGACTGATTACGAGGACTTTCCCTCCTTATTGGAGAAAGCCGGGCAAGAGCACCTTCTGAGGGGTTGGTGGACAGAGGCATCTAGTGGAACGATTACAGAAGAATCCAAATGGGAA
This sequence comes from Pleurodeles waltl, assembly GCF_031143425.1. Classification (NCBI taxonomy): domain Eukaryota; kingdom Metazoa; phylum Chordata; class Amphibia; order Caudata; family Salamandridae; genus Pleurodeles; species Pleurodeles waltl. Next base: position 1,211,245,922 of record NC_090447.1, on the reverse strand, counting down.
CGAATTATCCTCAGCAGGAGACAAAAAAGAGAGCAACAACGGCCTTATATACAGCAATGCCCATCCCAAGGCGGTCCTGTTGTTAATGGGAAGGTTTGCACAGACACAGGGGATTTCCGGCAGAATCAGAATGAGGACCCAACTTTAAAACACGCATGGCAGCAGGCCGAGTCTGGGGCAGCACCAGGGGTAGGTCCCAGATTCCTGATTCGTAATAATCTGTTATACAGAAACCCCACACCCACTAGAGGAAACGATCTGCAATAAGTAGTGGCCAAAAGCCACCGCCAACAAGTGTTACAATTAGCACATGGGGATAACGGGGATGGGCACTTGGGGAGGGAGAAAACTGAGGAAGCAGTTCTTAGACGATTTTATTGGCCAGGGGTTTATTGCGAAATACGGAAGCATTGTTCAGAGTGTCCCAAAAGCCAGTTGTATAACCCATCTCCACAAAAACCCGTACCCCTTCAACCTCTTCCGATTATTTATATTCCCTTTACCAGGGTTGGAATGGACCTTATCGGGCCCCTCACCCCTTCCACTCGGGGCAGACAATATGTTTTAGTCTTGGTGGACTAAGCCACACGCTATCCCGAGGCCATTCCCCTTCCCAGTATACACACTAAAGCTATTTCCCAGGCAATGATAGAGTTCTTTTCACGGGTGGGTTTCCCGAAAGAAATATTGACTGACCAAGGGACTCCTTTTATGTCTAGATTAATGGCTGAAGTATGTCGATTGCTAGGGGTGAAACAAATCCGTACCTCAGTATATCATCCGCAAACAGATGGGCTGGTGGAAAGGTCCAACAAAACCATTAAATCCTTACTAAGAAAGAGCATATCTGAGGCCGGTAAGGATTGGGAAAAGAAACTACCATGGGTTCTATATGCTATTCGTACCCATGTACAAGCCTCCTTAGGCCATAGCCCTTTTGAGATGTTGTTCGGTCGACAACCACGCACACTGTTAGATATGTTAGCTGAACAGTGGCAGGACATGGAGGAGGAAGTAAAAGACCTCTTAACATATACCAGGGATTTAAGAGAGAATCTTCATACAGTATGGGAAGAGGCCCATGCTGCCTTACAGGAAGCTCAGAATAAGTAGAAGCAAATGTATGATACCCGAAGTGCAGTTCGCACCCTAACAGTAGGGGATAAAGCTCTAGTCTTACTCCCTAGCACTGAGAATAAGTTATTGGCCAAATGGCAGGGGCCGTTTGAAGTGATAGCACAGATTAATCCCACCACTTATAAGTTGGCCATTCCCCAAAGAAGTGGCAGGGAACAGATATATCACATCAATCTTCTTAAAAAATGGCTAGAACCCACAGGAGGCTCTTCCATTCATTTTATCAACTCGGATGTTACTGAAGACATCCCGTGTCCCATGTTACCTCCCCAGGACCTGTCCAACCAGGTACAACCATGGATCAATCCCAATCTTAAGAGATTGTATCACAACCAACTAACTCGCCTGAAAATGAATACTGTCTCACGACAGTGACCATACAGCATTCCTGAAGCAAAACAAATGATTATTGAAGATGAAGTCCAAGCCATGTTGGCAGCCGGTATCATAGAACCATCAGCCAGTCCATGGTGCTCGCCAGTCGTGTTGGTACCCAAGCCAGATGGCAGCACCCGGTTTTGTGTAGATTACAGGGGTGTCAACAACTTAACCTATTTCGATGCATATCCCATGCCTATAATAGACGAGCTTATTGAGAGACTAGGCCAAGCCAAATACTTATCCACCCTAGATCTCACAAAGGGTTATTGGCAAATACCCTTAAGAAGGGAAGACAAAGACAAAACAGCCTTTGCCACCCCTTCGGGATTATATCAGTTTACTGTCCTCCCTTTTGGGCTTCATGGGGCCCCCGCCACATTCCAAAGACTTTTGGATGAAATCCTACAACCATTTAAGCAGTATGTTGCTGCCTATCTCGATGACATTGTTATCTATAGTAACACCTGGGTGGAGCACGTGGCACACCTAGGTACCATATTACAAGCTCTACGAAAGGCCCAGTTAACCGCCAATCCTGACAAATGTAGACTTGGGCAGACTAGTATCAAGTACCTGGGATATATTGTGGGGAGCGGTCAGATTAGACCCTAAGTAGAAAAAGTAGACGCCATCTCAAAAATTACGTTCCCCAAGAGAAAAAAATATATTAAAGCCTTCTTAGGATTAATTGGCTATTATAGGCGTTTTATTCTCCATTTTTCTACGGTGGCAGAACCCCTTACTGATATGCTAAAAAACACCTATCCCAACACGCTTGGTCCTCCTTCGGTAACTGCCTTACATAGCTTTGACAAGTTGAAAACCGCTCTCACGTCAGAACCTGTTCTTTGCTGTCCTGATTTTAATACACCCTTTGTGTTACTAACTGATGCCTCCGTCGTGGGTCTTGGGGCGGTGTTGTCCCAACCACAGGATGAAGATGCCCTCCACCCTGTATTGTACATCATCAGGAAGCTTCTACCGCGGGAATTACATTATCCAGCTATAGAGAAGGAGTGTTTGGCGACTAAATGGGCAATTGAGACTCTCAGATATCATCTGTCCGGCAGGACCTTTACCCTGATTACTGATCACGCTCCTCTTACTTGGCTCACCCATCATAAGGACACTAATTCCCGTGTTCTCCGCTGGTTCCTTTCCTTACAGCCTTTTTCCTTTCGGATACAGCATCTTCTGGGTAAACAAATGGTGACCGCGGATTTTCTTTCCCGTTATCCGGTCTTGGAGCGTCTTGACAGGCCGCTCTCTAGGGGGAGTGTATGTGACGGGCTGGAACATGTTCGCCCGCACTCGGCTCCCACTTGTGCTGACGCTGTCCCTGTTGCTCTGCGGCTCCCTGCCCATGATTGGTGGAAGGACCGGCAGTGGCGGGGCGCTGGGTGTTCAAAAGTCCTGCAGCATACTCCTACGGCGTTCAGAGCTTTGGAGGAGCAACCAGGAGGCAAGGGAATAGCTGTGCACCATTTCGTGGAGGAGGAGAAGCCCAGCAAAAGAGAGGTGAACGCGGAAGCCCAGGAGCGGAACCCACCAGAGAGTCAGAGACAACGGTCCCATCCGAGCCCCGGAGCTGAAGGCGGAAGACGAGCGTCAGGAGACCCTGTTCCAGGCAACCGGGAGGACGAGTTGCAGCATCCCGCCACGCTTCAGGAGAAGCGTGGCCATTCAGGTGCGTGGGACTACGTCCCTGACCAAGAGTGAGAGTGAGAGGAAGAGAGCGGAGTGAAAAGAGGGGGAGGGTGGGGGTCGAAAATCACAGAAAGAAGGGAGGGGGGAGGACACAACAGGGAAACATAACAAGCACGAGCACTGAGGGGGGGTTGAAAAAGAGAAACGGACAAGTACAAGAGGAAAGCCCAAAAGGAGGGGGTGATAAAATACGTACCACCAGTCACCGTAGAGCACCGTCACTAATTGTAGACCAGCTAAGCCACGCACAGATCCGGTTGAGCACTGAAGGAATTTAAAAGACAGAAAGGACAGGAGTTGAAGCACTAAGAGACAGAAGGAAGAAAGCACATACTAATCTGAATCGGTCTGAATACAATAACCTTAAGGAGAACAGTGAGACAGGGAAAATAAAGAAAGAATACGGAGACAAAATAGATATAAGTATCAAGTACACTTACCGCTATATTCTCTTCTCTCCACATGCACTTCCCAGGGGATGACTTGTGAACCAGGGAGACAGAAAAGAAGAGTGAAGACCAAACCTCAAGAACATCCCACCACCCTAAATTCCCGCAACCAAAGACTGAAAGATACTCACCTGTTTCCTACTACATCTTCTATCATCAATAAAATACATTTTCCCAGACTACCGCGGTCTAGAGTGATTTATCCACGCCCTCACGCTTACAGGCTCCTATTGCTACATCTGAAGCATCAGCTTCCACTATGAAAGGTTGATTCGCATCAGGATGAGTCAAGACTGGGGCAGTGGAGAAAGCTTCCTTCAAAGTCGAGAAGGCTTGATCAGCTTCTGGGGACCATACAAACTTTTCTTTCTTTCTTAGTAGCTTAGTGATTGGAGCCACTGTCTGGGAGAAATGATTTATGAACCTCCGGTAAAAATTTGCAAACCCCAGGAAACATTGTACATCACGAACAGTCTTTGGGGTGGGCCAATCAGATACGGCTTTTACTTTCTTTTCTGCCATCACCATACCTTGAGGGGTAAGAATAACCCCTAAAAACTCAACTGTGGTAAAATGAAACTCACACTTGGTTAGTTTGCAATATAAATGGTGTTTTCGAAGGGCTGCAAGAATTTTCTTGACATGTTGGACATGTTCGTTTTCATTGTCTGAGTAGATCAAAATGTCATCGATGTAGACTATGGCAAATATGTTGAGGTACTCTCTAAGAACGTCATTCAAGAAAAATTGAAATGCTGCTGGAGCATTACACAGACCAAAAGGCATGACGGTGTATTCAAAAAGGCCATATCTTGTCTTGAACGCTGTTTTCCATTTGTCACCCTCTCTCATTCTGACCAAATGATAAGCACCTCGAAGGTCAAGCTTCGTGTAGATTTTTGCTCTCTTTACTTGTTCCAATAAGACCGGAATTAGGGGTAAAGGATATTTATTCTTGATGGTGACTTTGTTCAAACCCCTATAGTCGATGCAAGCTCGAAGTTCTCCATTAGCTTTGGAACAAAAAACAAAGGCGAAGCTGCAGGAGACTTAGAGGGGCGAATTAAGCCATTCTCCAAAAATTGATCTAGGTATTTTCGTAAATGTTGATTTTCATGTTCTGACAGGGCATATACACGACAGTTGGGAAGTATCGCACCTGGGGCTAGATCAATTTGACAGTCATAAGATCTATGAGGAGGTAGAGTCACTGCTCCTTTCTCATCAAATACATCTTTGTAAGATGAATACTGTTTGGGCAGCTGAATTTCTTTCTCTGCGGCAGTAGCTATGTAAGAGTTGCAAACTTTTGGTACTTGAATCTTTTGGAGACATTGTTTGTTACATAGCGCAGATGAGAACACAATTTTTCGTTCTGCCCAATTGATCTCCGGATTGTGATGAATTAACCATGGCAAGCCGAGGATAATCCCATATTGGGGAGCATGGATCACGTCAAGGATGATTTTCTCTTTATGTTTATTTCTTTGATTGCTATCTTCACAAATCATCGACAAGGGGATAGTCTGAAGAGTTACCGGACCTCCAGTCAAGAGTTTTCCATCGACTGCCTGGATGATTTCTGGGGTCTTCTTTTCAATACATGGGATCCCCATGCACGAACCAATTGGACATCAACAAAGTTCCTAGTAGCCCCAGAAACGACTAGAGCTTTTTTGAAATAGATCTTTTTCTTGACCTGAACTCTTATTTCCAGTTTAAGATGTCTAGATTGTGAAGGGTCCACAGTGACACCCAAGAGCAACCCTTCTCTGCATCTTGGGTGTTTTAGTTTTCCAACTCGACTGGTGCATTGGCTGCGACCTTCTGAACTGGACCTTGCTTGTTCTTTGGTTTGATTGGACAATCTTTGGCAAAATGACCTTTTCGCCCACAATAAAGACATTGTAAATTTTTTCTGCGTAGGTCCTTTTCATCTTTGGTCAAAGGTCTTCTTATGGTTCCAATTTCCATCGGTTCCGGCGTTCTTTCGTTCTGAGTTCTTGAGTCTCAGTTATCATGAACGCGCCAAGAATATTTTTCAATCTTTTTGCGCGTTCTTTTACGTTCTGCTAAACGATGATCAAGTCTCAAGACAAGATTTATTAATTCTTGACAGTCTGTAGGTTGTGGGTCGATTTGCGCTAAGCTATCTTTTAGTTCCTCTTTGAGTCCCTTGTAAAACAAGACCGCTTGTTTTTCTTCAGGCCAGGATGTCTCGGCAACCAGCCGGTTAAAGTTGGCTAAATACGACACTAGGTCTTGATTCCCTTGGCGTAAATCTAATAATTCACGATCTGCTGACTGTGTTACAGTTTTACGATCAAAAACTCTCTCAAATTCACAAACATAATTTCTCCAGATGTACAACAAGGGACTATTTTTACGCACAAGAGGAATTGCCCAAGTAGCTGCATCCCCAGACAGATATGATAACAAGAAAGCTAATTTGGACTGGGCATCGGGGAAAGTATTTGGTCTGCAGGTGAAGTGTAGTTCCACTTGAACCAGGAAAGATTGCGCTTTCAAAGGGTCACCTGAGAAACGTTCTGGGGGAGCTAAAGGAATTGCAGAAGGAACATTTAGGGAAATCGGATTACTTCCAGAAGCCTGAGAAGAAGTACCTGGCCAAGACACACCTGTGGGACTTTGTTCCTTCTTCTCTACCTTATCTTGCAACTGACTCACTCTCTCTGCTAAGCTAGTTGTCAATTCTTTGGATGATACCACCTCTGCTTGGAGCTGGGTGATATCCTTGACTAACTCGTCTAACTATTCTGTTAGAGTCACCAGATCCTCGGGGTCTTGTGCACGTTCCCAACACGTCCACCACTGAACAGCTCCAAGACTCTGATAGATAAATCACAGAGACTGAGAGAGTTCAAGAGGGGAAGAGGAGATTAGGAAGGGAACAGCTGGGAAGGAGACCTGTAGTAAGAAAAAGGTTAGAACACACAATATGAAAATTATATCTCCTGAAATCCATACTACACTATGATTCTAAGCCTAGTCACTCTGAAAACATGAACAATCTAAGAGTTAAGTTTAAAATGACTAAGTTTCAAGATGGCCGGATACCTGTAAGGGAATCAAGATGAATTAAATGAAAACTTTCTTATTCAAGTACTTTCCTTTACATGAGAATCAGAAAAAAACATTCTGACTAAATTTTAAATGAGTCATATAAATCCTGTTTTGAGAATGTATACTAGGACCATACAATATTGCATCTAGAAACTCTGGCCTTCTGTGTACTCTTAAGATGTTTCAACACAAATTGCGCATATTGCAGATATATATATATATATATCTACACTGAGTCAAGGGACCCTAAACGTGGAGCTGCCAGGAGATTGGTCATCTCTTTGAGGTATAGGGAGTTTCTTCTGACCTTGGACTGGAGGCACACCTAAGGCCCCCTTAATTCCACTCCCAGTGGTTGGGGGTGCCCTTGGAAAGGGAAGGGGTTGACATAGTTGGCCCCCTTGACCCTCCAACAGATTCAGGCAATAGGTTTATCCTTGTGGTAGTGGACTATGCCACTAGGTATCCTGAAGCTATACCCTTAAGGACCACTACAGCTCCTGCAGTGGCAAAAGTCCTCCTGTGAATCTTTTCCAGAGTGGGTTTCCCTAAGGAAGTGGTGTCAGACAGAGGTAGTAAGTTCATGTCTGCATACCTCAAAGCTAGGTGGAAGGAGTGTGGTATAACTTACAAGTTCACTACTCCCTATAATCCACAAACAAATGGTCTGGTGGAGAGGTTTAATAAAACTCTCAAAGGTATGAGCATGGGAATCCCTAAAAAACTCAGAAGGAGATGGGATGTCCTGTTGCAATGCCTACTTTTTGCTTACAGGGAGGTACCCCAAAAAGGAGTGGGCTTTTGCCCCTTTGAACTCCTTTTTGGTCACCCTGTAGGAGGTCCTCTTGCTCTTGTGAAGGAGGTTTGGGAACAACCTTTAAAAGCTCCCAAGCAAGACATTGTGGACTATGTACTTGGCCTGAGATCCAGAATGGTTGAGTACATGAAAAAGGCCAGTAAAAACCTTCAGGCCATCCAAGAGCTGCAAAAGCAATGGCATGACCAGAAGGCTGTCCTGACCCAGTACCACCCAGGACAGAAGGTGTGGGTATTAGAGCCTGTGGCCCCAAGAACACTCCAGGACAAATGGAGTGGACCCCATCTCATTGTTGAAAAGAAAAGTGACGTCACCTATATGGTAGACCTGGGCACTGCCAGGAGTCACCTTAGTGTGCTCCATGTCAGTCGCCTAAAACCTTATTATCACAGGGCTGACTTAACACTGCTCATGGCAACTGATGAGGGACAGGAGGAAGTGAGTAACCCTCTCTTTGACCTCTTCTCCACTATTGAAGCTGATGGCTTAGTGGAAGGAGTGATGCTTGCAGGTTGCCTTACTGCTGAGTAGAAGGACAACTGTATAAATCTCCTAGGCCAATTTTCTGACCTCTTCTCACTGATACCAGGTACAACTACCTGGTGTCAGCACACAATCAACACTGGAGACAGTTTACCTGTCAAAAGTAAGATTTATAGGCAGCCTGACCATGTCAGAGATTGCATAAAACAAGAGGTACAAACAATACTGGATCTAGGAGTGATTGAGCCTTCTGAGAGCCCATGGGCTAGCCCAGTGGTGCTTGTACCAAAACCTCACAGTAAAGATGGTAAAAAGGAAATTAGGTTTTGTGTTAACTATAGAGGACTCAATCAGGTAACCAAAACTGATGCTTACCCCATACCCAGGGCAGAAGAGCTCATAGATACACTGGCTTCTGCCAAGTATCTAAGCACTTTTGACCTAACTGCAGGGTATTGGCAGATTAAGTTGTCAGAAGATGCTAAACCTAAAACAGCATTTTCCACCATTGGAGGGCACTATCAGTTCACTGTTATGTCCTTTGGTTTGAAAACTGTACCTGCCACTTTTCAGAGGTTGGTAAATACAGTCCTGCAAGGGTTGGAAGCCTTCAGTGCAGCATATCTAGATGATATAGCTATCTTTAGCTCCACCTGGGATGATCACCTGGTCCATCTGTGGAAAGTTGTGGAGGCCCTGCAAAAGGCAGGCCTCACTATCAAAGCTTCAAAGTGCCAAATAGGGCAGGGGAAAGTGGTTTATCTGAGCCACCTGGTAGGTGAGGAACAGATTGCACCACTGCAGGGGAAGATCCAGACCATTATGGAATGGGCTCCCCCTACAACTCAAACCCAGGTGAAAGCCTTCTTAGGACTCACAGGGTACTATAGGAGGCTCATTAAGAACTATGGCTCCATTGCAGATTCTCTTAATGACCTCACCAGCAAGAAGATACCTAAAAATGTATTGGGGACAGCTAGCTGTCAAAAGGCTTTTGATGAGCTAAAACAGGCCATGTGCTCTGCACCTGTCCTCAAAAGCCCTTGTTACTCCAAGAAATTCATAGCCCAGACTGATGCTTCTGAATTAGGGGTAGGGGCAGTTCTATCACAGCTTAACACTGAGGGCCAGGATCAACCTGTTGCTTTTATCAGCAGGAGGTTGATCCCTAGAGAAAAGTGTTGCTTTATCATAGAGAGGGAGGCCTTTGCTGTGGTCTAGGCACTGAAAAAGTGGAGAAAATACCTGTTTGGTACTCACTTTATTGTTCATACAGACAACAAACCACTATTATGGCTTCAACAAATGAAAGGTGAAAATCCTAAATTGTTGAGGTGGTCCATCTCCCAACAGGGAATGGACTATACCGTGGAACATAGACCTGGGAGTACCCACTCCAATGCAGATGGACTCTCCAGAAATTTCCACTTAGACAATGAAGACTCATCTGGGCAAGGTTAGCCTTATTGTCCCTCGTTTGGGGGGCCGGGGTGTGTAGGAAAGTACCATCTTGCCTGGCATGTTTAGGAAAGTACCATCTTGCCTGGCATGTTACCCCCATTATTCACATGCATGTAAGTTTGACTGGGATCCTGCTAGCCAGGACCCCAGTGCTCACAGTTTGTGGCCTGAATGTGTGTACCTGTGTAATAGCTAACTGTGTCACTCAGGCTCTGTTAACCAGAACCTCAGTGCTTATGCTCTCTCTGCCTTTCCAAGTGTCACTACAGGCTAGTGACCATTTTTACCAATTCTAATTGGCACACTGGAACACCCTTATAATTCCCTAGTATATGGTACCTAGGTTCCAGGAGATCCCTATGGGCTGCAGCATTTCTTTTGCCACCCTTTAGGGAACTAAGACAAATGTTACACAAGACTGCCACTGCAGCCTGGTTGAATTAACGCACACGTTACTTCACAGCCATTTTACACTGCACTTAAGTAACTCAGAAGTCACCTATATGTCTAACCCTCACTTAGTGAAGGTTAGGTGCAAAGTTACTAAGTTTGAGGGCACACTGGCTCTAGCCAAGGTGCCCCCACATAGTTCAGGGAAATTTCCCCGGACTTTGTGAGTGCGGTGACACCATTACACGTAAATACCTATACGTAGCTTCACAATGGTAACTCCTAATATGGCCATGTAACATGTCTAAGATCATAGAATTGTTCCCCCATGCCAAATGTGGTATTGAAGTGCCAATCCCATGCATCCCCGGGGCTCCACTATGGACCTCGGGTACTGCCAAACCAGCTCTCTGTGGTTTTCTCGGAAGCTACAGCTGCTCCCAACCCACAGACAGGGTTCTGCCCTCCTGGGGTCAGGGCAGCCCAGTCCCAGGAAGGCAGAACAAAGAATTTCCTCTGAGAGAGGGTGTTACACCCTTTCCCTTTGGAAATAGGTGTTAAGGGCTGGATCCCCCAGCCTCTGGAAATGCTTTGAAGGGCACAGATGGTGCCCTCCTTGCATAAGCCAGTCTACACTGGTTCAGGGAACCCCCAGTCCCTGCTCTGGCATGAAACTGGACAAAGGAAAGGGGAGTGACAACTCCCCTGTCCATCACCACCCCAGGGGTGCTGCCCAGAGCTCCTCCAGTGTGTCCCAGACCTCTGCCATCTTGAATCCAGAGGTGTGAGGGCACAATGGAGGCCTCTGGGTGGCCAGTGCCAGCAGGTGACCTCAGAGACCCCTCCTGATAGGTGCTTACCTCACTAGGTGGCCAATCCTCCTCTGAGGGCTATTTAGGGGGTCTCCTGTGGACTTTTACTCAGATAACGACTTCCAAGAATTCACCAGAGTTCCTCCGCATCTCCCTCTTCGACCTCTGCCAAGGATAAACCGCTGATTGCTCCTGGACGCCTGCAAAACTGCAACAAAGTAGCAAGAAGACCACCAGCGACATTGTAGTGCCTAATCCTGCCGGCTTTCTCGACTGTTTCCTGGTGGTGCATGATCTGGGGGCTGTCTGCCTTCACCCTGCACTGGAAACCAAGAAGAAATCTCCTGTGGGTCGATGGAATCTTCCCGCTGCTTCAGCAGGCACCAAACTTCAGCGTCACCGGTACTCTGGGACCCCTCTCATCCTGACGAGCATGGCCCCTGGAACACAGGTGGTGCACCCAAGTGACCCAGACTGTCCAGTGGTCCAACTGTCCATGTTTGTGTATTTTACCTACCTCCTAAGGGAGTATATCCTCTGAGATATTTTTAGCACATTGTCACTAAAATAAAGTACCTTTATTTTTAGTAACTCTGAGTATTGTGATTCTTATGATATAGTGCTATATGATATAAATAGTATTGTAGGAGATTTGCATGTCTCCTAATTCAGCCTGAGCTACTCTGCTATAGCTACCTCTCTCAGCCTAAGCTGCTAGAACACTACTAATCTACCAATAAGGGATAACTGGACCTGGCACAAGGTGTAAGTACCATCAGGTACCCACTATAAGCCAGGCCAGCCTCCTACAATGGGGGGCTTCTGTTGGTGTTGGTTTCAGTTCCTCGAGCTTGGAGTACTTTTCTAGTGCTGCTCGTTGAAGTCAAATAGGTGTAAAGTATTGAGAAATTGTTATGCTGTCCTGCTACTTTGGAGTAGCCTGTCCCTCTTAGGATACTGTTGGTGTTATTGTTTTGCTGCTGTGCCTCACTGGGTTCTTTTTTGAGTGGGATGGGGTATTTGGTCTGGCCAGGCGTTACTACTTTAATGCCCCATTCTTCAAGGACCAGCCTGTTTGCCAGTATCTGATCAGCCAATGCCGGGGCTTAAAGTTATAATGGTTGATTCACGGTAATTGTTGTGTTCAGGTAGTACCTTAAGCGCCATCTTTAAAATATTATCAAAGTTGATAGTAAACTCTTCTGGTAATGCCTTAAATATCATCAGTAGATTTGACTGGTTCAGGATATCTTGGCTCCCTTCTGAGCAGTAATGGGGTGTGAGAACTAATTCAGTAGAGAGCGTGCTATTCCTTCGGGCGTTTGTCCATTGTATCCCTTCTTCACTGGCTTTTAATTCAACTGGGGTATTTCCTCTTGTCTTAGATTGTGCTGAGTTATTAGAGCTTTGTGCTTCAAGTTTATGTAGTAAAGACCCAATGTTTAAGGAGGCAGTAAGAGAGGGGTTATCATTTCTGAGATAGAGTGTGGATACATTAGAAGGTAACTGGTCATCTTGCTCGATTGTTATTACATTCGGTCTGCCATTGTTGTGTTTACAGTTCCAATGCAGTGTCGATATAGGCTGGTTATCCGCTGTCTATCATCATCGTGCTTCTGATTGTGTTGGTCAATCTTGATGCCCTTGAAGATAGGGTATATGCTAAGATCGCCTGTGGGGCTGTCTTATTTTCTGTGTTTTGCTGTGCCAATAGTGAGAACTTATTTGTTTTGAGCCTTGCCTTTTTTAATCTCTTTTTCGCTTTCTTCGATAACACTCTCATCCAATGTGGCCTACTGCTCGCTTGATCGTCAGGTATGTCTACATTTCTGCATATCACTGCTTAATTGTCACTTTGAAGGAGTGAGAGAGGTTTTTGGAGGGTGTGGGTCTCATCCATTTGTAAATTTTCCCTTGAGACTAGTAAACAGGGTTGGTTAAGATAATTGCCCTGCTGGTGTACCGGAGCCGGAGGTAAGATGGTAGTTTGGGAAGTGTGGACCACTTCAGTTGAAACTCCAGTTGGTGCTTTCATTAGAACCTGATCTGTGTAATTAGCTTGTGCTATTTCTAGCGTTGATGGCCTGGCTATGCCGTCGCTTTGCCAGGCTGTTTTCCTTTCCGTAACTATGGAAGACAGAACTTCTGGTAGAGATGACAATTTGTCCACAATCGCCATGCAAGCACATGCGCTTGTAGATGAAGTGCTGCCCAATGTTACGGAGTCAATGTTTTACCCTCTTTGTTCTAAGGCTGTGAATTTCAATTGTAGTTTATTAATGGATTTGGCTAAAGCATGTATGAGATCTAGTTGCATTTCAAGCTTGTATGATTGCCAGGTGAGCGCGTTTTGTTGCAGTTGTCAGAGTGGAGTTCATTGATGTTTGGTCTGTGGCCATTCAAAGTTCCAAGGTGCTTGTTCTTTCCTGGGTGTTTGGTTGATCTGTCTGGCTCAAGGTGTAAGGTGAGTAGTGTTGATTATTGAGGCAATCTAGGTGCCTCTTTTTGTTGCTGAACCTCAGTCTGCCATCTCGTTCAATAGTGGGTTCGTACTCATAGTCAGATTGTCCTGTCTGTCCTGGCCTGGGATAGCAAGTTGGCTTTCCTAGTTGCCAGGTATCTCCCAATGGAGTCTGTGGTTATTGAGCGCTGCAGGACGCAGGGGTGCAAGTGCTCTATTCCTGTGTTTTTTTAGCTGGTTGAATGGTTTCCTTGTTTGGAGTCCTGGACGGGGGGGCCATGCTGCATCCATGGTCGAATTGATACTCGTGGCATAGGTAATCTTTTATTACCTGTATTGCTGAGGGCCCCCTCTGTCTCCTCTTCCAAGTGGCGACTTCCTGGTCCTTCTTGGGCCTGGGCAGCACCCTTTTTCTTCAATAGCAACTTTTGCAACTAGCAAGGCTTGTTTGTGGTCCTTGTCCAAAAAAACAATGCTGCTTCCTCCAGCACTCCGTCGGACATCTTCTGCACAAAGGAGAAGTTTCTAGCACCTTTCGTTGTTGCAGAATCTTCAGTTTCTTCCACCCAGAGGCAGCCATTTTGCACCTTCATCTGGGGCTTAGTGGGATCCTGCCCCCCCCCCGGACACTTTCACGACTCTTGGAGTTGGTCCCCTTCCTCTGCAGGTCTTCAGGTCCAGGAATCCGTCTTCAGTGCTTTGCATTCGGTTGTGGTCTTTGCAGAATCCTCTATCATGAGTTTATTGTGTTTCTGGGGAAGTAGTATCACGTTGCTCCTTCTTTTCAGGGTCTTGGGGTGGGGTATCTTGGACACCCTTAGTGTTTTCTTACACTCCCAGCAACCCTCTACACACTACACTAGGCCAGGGGTCCCTAAGTGGTTTGCATTCCACTTTCTTAGCAAGTGGTTTGTGTTGCCCCTAGGCCTATTGCATCCTATTGTATTCTACAGTGTTTGCACTATTTTTCTAACTGTTTACTTACCTGATTTTGGTTTGTGTGCATATTTTGTGTATTTTACCTACCTCCTAAGGGAGTATATCCTCTGAGATATTTTTAGCACATTGTCACTAAAATAAAGTACCTTTATTTTTAGTAACTCTGAGTATTGTGATTCTTATGATATAGTGCTATATGATATAAATAGTATTGTAGGAGATTTGCATGTCTCCTAGTTCAGCCTGAGCTACTCTGCTATAGCTACCTCTCTCATCCTAAGCTGCTAGAACACTACTAATCTACCAATAAGGGATAACTGGAGCTGGCACAAGGTGTAAGTACCATCAGGTACCCACTATAAGCCAGGCCAGCCTCCTACAATGGGGGGCTTCTGTTGGTGTTGGTTTCAGTTCCTCGAGCTTGGAGTACTTTTCTAGAGCTGCTCGTTGAAGTCAAATAGGTGTAAAGTATTGAGAAATTGGTATGCTGTCCTGCTACTTTGGAGTAGCCTGTCCCTCTTAGGATACTGTTGGTGTTATTGTTTTGCTGCTGTGCCTCACTGGGTTCTTTTTTGAGTGGGATGGGGTATTTGGTCTGGCCAGGCGTTACTACTTTAATGCCCCATTCTTCAAGGACCAGCCTGTTTGCCAGTATCTGATCAGCCAATGCCGGGGCTTAAAGTTATAATGGTTGATTCACGGTAATTGTTGTGTTCAGGTAGTACCTTAAGCGCCATCTTTAAAATATTATCAAAGTTGATAGTAAACTCTTCTGGTAATGCCTTAAATATCATCAGTAGATTTGACTGGTTCAGGATATCTTGGCTCCCTTCTGAGCAGTAATGGGGTGTGAGAACTAATTCAGTAGAGAGCGTGCTATTCCTTCGGGCGTTTGTCCATTGTATCCCTTCTTCACTGGCTTTTAATTCAACTGGGGTATTTCCTCTTGTCTTACATTGTGCTGAGTTATTAGAGCTTTGCGCTTAAGAGTTTATGTAGTAAAGACCCAATGTTTAAGGAGGCAGTAAGAGAGGGGTTATCATTTCTGAGATAGAGTGTGGATACATTAGAAGGTAACTGGTCATCTTGCTCGATTGTTATTATATTCGGTCTGCCATTGTTGTGTTTACAGTTCCAATGCGCTGTCGGTATAGGCTGGTTATCCGCTGTCTAACATCATCGTGCTTCTGATTGTGTTGGTCAATCTTGATGCCCTTGAAGATAGGGTATATGCTAAGATCGCCTGTGGGGCTGTCTTACTTTCTGTGTTTTGCTGTGCCAATAGTGAGAACTTATTTGTTTTGAGCCTTGCCTTTTCTAATCTCTTTTTCGCTTTCTTCGATAACACTCTCATCCAATGTGGCCTACTGCTCGCTTGATCGTCAGGTATGTCTACATTTCTGCATATCACTGCTTAATTGTCACTTTGAAGGAGTGAGAGAGGTTTTTGGAGGGTGTGGGTCTCATCCATTTGTAAATTTTCCCTTGAGACTAGTAAACAGGGTTGGTTAAGATAATTGCCCTGCTGGTGCACCGGAGCCGGAGGTAAGATGGTAGTTTGGGAAGTGTGGACCACTTCAGTTGAAACTCCAGTTGGTGCTTTCATTAGAACCTGATCTGTGTAATTAGCTTGTGCTATTTCTAGCGTTGATGGCCTGGCTATGCCGGTGCTTTGCCAGGCTGTTTTCCTTTCCGTAACTATGGAAGACAGAACTTCTGGTAGAGATAACAATTTGTCCACAATCGCCATGCAAGCACATGCGCTTGTAGATGAAGTGCTGCCCAATGTTACGGAGTCAATGTTTAACCCTCTTTGTTCTAAGGCTGTGAATTTCAATTGTAGTTTATTAATGGATTTGGCTAAAGCATGTATGAGATCTAGTTGCATTTCAAGCTTGTATGATTGCCAGGTGAGCGCGTTTTGTTGCAGTTGTCAGAGTGGAGTTGATTGATGTTTGGTCTGTAGCCATTCAAAGTTCCAAGGTGCTTGTTCTTTCCTGGGTGTTTGGTTGATCTGTCTGGCTCAAGGTGAAAGGTGAGTAGTGTTGATTATTGAGGCAATCTAGGTGCCTCTTTTTGTTGCTGAACCTCAGTCTGCCATCTCGTTCAATAGTGGGTTCGTACTCATAGTCAGATTGTCCTCTCTGTCCTGGCCTGGGATAGCAAGTTGGCTTTCCTAGTTGCCAGGTATCTCCCAATGGAGTCTGTGGTTATTGAGCGCTGCAGGACGCAGGGGTGCAAGTGCTCTATTCCTGTGTTTTTTTAGCTGGTTGAAGGGTTTCCTTGTTTGGAGTCCTGGACGGGGGGGCCATGCTGCATCCATGGTCGAATTGATACTCGTGGCATAGGTAATCCTTTATTACCAGTGGAGTGTTATCTATAAAACTGTTGGACGATATTTCGATGATTGTGTCATCCTTCAGCTGGACCGAACCATTGTATTGTGGAAACTGAGGTTCCTTCGTGTGCCGTTCAGCCCCTATCTTAGCACAGGAATTGCTTTTGCACATAGGAGAGTCTTCAGCTGAAGTGAGATTTTTTGAGACCCTGTTGAAAAAATCTAAAACTGACCTTTGAGCTGGTCTGCACTGTTTTGTTGTTACTGCCTTGGTGCTGTTCCTAATCAGGCGGTTTTCTTTAGCTAAATATTGTTTTTGCACCTTCATGCTTTGACGATGATTGAGCAGTTCATTTTTTCGTAGGTTCTGGTCTGCGGGCATCTGCAGGCCAGATGCCCTGGGCCTCCATACCTATATATTGATTGAGCTTGAAACCCCTGAGGTCACCTCCCAGAACTTCCTTCTAGGGGTTTTGACAGTTTCTTGTGCAGCCTCAGATTGAAAGTTGTGTTGGAAATATGTCTTGCCATTGGATACCTTGCTTTCAGATCTGTTAATCAGTGGAAGGATAACAGGTTTTATATTTTCCAGCTGCGTGGTGGCAGGTGCAGCATTTTAAGTTGGTGTGAGAGCCCTCCTGGGCTTATCCTGATGCCCCTGGGTTTGCCCCTAGTCTTGCGCAAGGTGAACAAGAGGGGCACGGTGGACATTGCTCAACTGTCAGCTTGGTTTGGTGCTGAGATTTGAGATTTTGAGGTTTAAGTTGGGGGGCTAAGTGGAAGTTGAGGAAAAATTGAAGAAAAGTTCTCTGCAGATCTTGTGTAGTAGTTTAATTGTGTACTGCTAGTTGTGACACTAGCTGTCCAGCTATCTAGCTCTCTAGCAGTGTGTCGAATGCCCTGGGGGAAGCCAAGTAAAGTCCAGGGTCCAGAGAGCCGGAGGGCCAGGAGAGACTGACTAGGTGGACTCTCTGCTGGCGTGGAGATTGAGGTTGAGGGAGATGGGAGTGAGGCTCACCAGCCCTCAGTAAGCTGCACCCAGCTGGGCCGCCTCCGCTGGGTTCTGGGAGTGCAAGCACAACCAAGGCTGACTACAGCCTCAGTGTTCCACGAACCTCTCCCCCAAGGCTGCCCACGACACCCCAACCCCCGCTCACCTTGCCTCTAATTGCCTCTGTCTCTCTCTGTCTCTCGGCAGTCTCTGTAGTGATTTGCGGTGTCACTGGTTCCTGGCAGTAGTTACGTGCAGCCTGACACCTGTGTACCTGTACACTCCAGAAGCAGGGTCCAGCCCAGCCTGATTGTGACTGCCGCCTGCCCGATGAGGAGGGTTTTTTGGTGTTGGCTTGGTGTCGGCTCTTGGTGTTCAGAGTCAGGGTGATGCAGTCGCCGGTCAAGGTAAACCACCCGTAGCGCACTGTGTGGACACGATCAGCAGCGCCTCTCTCCATCTCTCTCCGTCACTGCCGGTTTGGTTACTTTTGTCTGTTTGACTGTTTGTATAATCTGGCACTGCTTCACCTCGGAGCTCTGGCACTGCTGAATTCCCACTTGGGCATTGCATGCCCATGCACTATTGGCCGGCCAACTCAATCGGGATGGCAGAGGCAGAATCCGGAGCAGTTCCTGTGGTGCAGGGGTAAAATCCTTAACTGTCTGGAGCCGCTGCTCACCAAGTCCAGAAGACTCCACGCTGGGGCAGTCGGAAGGAACGTATATTGTTGTTTGACAACTGCCTTTCAGTTCCTTTTCTCATTTGTCAGAAGGCGCCCTGCTGCCTCCTGAACGACTGGTACCTATTTCTGCCTATCACGACCCGGACGAAGACCAGCGAGCATGCGTGACTCTCTTTCCACTGACACCTCTTTTCTGAGCCGCCTAGACTCTCCCCAACTCTGCTTCTTCTAACATCCACAAGAGACTGCTTGTTCACATCATTTCCTATTCCTTCTTAACCAATCCTGACCTCTACAGTATCCCATGGAATCAGTGAAATTACAGACCATCACATACTTACACTTAGGTGAAGTACTGATTGATGAGATCTGCCCGCATGTCTCCACCTTCATCCTCATCACTGTCATCCTCAGTTGGTATTTCTCCATTCTCACCCGGTGGAACTGCTAGCTCCCCCTCATCGGGGATGTATGGGATGGTAGGAGGCTGGTCCCCTATGTAGTGTACAAACTAGGCACACTGTGTAGGGGGTCCAAGCAACCACATATTGGTTCCAGAGGCAAAAACTAGATCACCTAATGCTCTAATTTTTTAGGTAATTTGGTCGAGCAGTTAGGCTAATCTTGGATAAGTGCAAAGCGCTGGCTGTACTCACAGTATCAATCATGTTACTCACACACTGAAAGGAATAACTCAAGACTAAATTATAAAAATACTTCAGATTTTTATATAATTTTTAAGACCAAGATTATCACAATTGGTTAAGTACTTTTTAAGATATACATTTTTGAAGTTTTATTAAATGCAGTCTTTCTGTACTTAATTACGCACAGTAGGAATCAGTAGGCAGTCACTTTTAAAAATGCATAAAAAATTGCACAGTTATGTTACTAGGTTCCACTTCTGCAGGGTGGTCGAGGCCCTCGGTGTGCCAGCTGGAGATGCTCGGGGGGCTCCTTGAAAGTCTCTTGGAGCAGGTACAGGACCCGCTTTGGGGGACCACTTGAAAAAGGTTGGTTCTTGCAGATTTAAAGATGGTGCCTTGGAGTCCCCTTGGGGTGTCGAGGTCACAAGGGGTGTGACCTCCACACCCCAATGGGGCACAGCTGGTTTCTTGTTGCAGGGCGCTGGGAGGCCGGGTGCAGGGCGAGTTGTTGATCCAGGAGCTGTGCGCAACTGAGTCCTTTGGAGCTGAGGGTGAGTCTGGTGGGAGGTCGGGCTGTTTCTGAAGTCACTTGATTGGGGCTTCCTGCTAATCCTTTTTTAGCTCTGGGGAGCTGGTTTTCTTGAGGTCCGACATCCACTGACCAGTACCTAGGGTATTAACACGACTCGGACACTGGAGGGTACAGTGCCACCAAACTTGGCACACTTCCGGGTTTGTCATGGTGGTCATTGGTGTGTTGTTGAGTCTGGCTGTGACTTCCGTTTCGGGAGATATCAGCCGGTCAGTGAAGTGAACCTCACTGGCTTTTTGGTTTTTGCTGGTTTGCAGAGTGGTACCTCCACCCAGAAGGGAGATCTCAGGCTATTGGCAAAGCCTGGAGGTCCTCAGGGTTTGTTGAGGTCAATCCAGTAGTCAGCTCCTCCACAGAGGCGATTGTCAGGTCCTAGGTGCAGCAGGCAGGGTTTGGTGCCTTTTCTTGTGTGGCAGGTCCACACTTCTCAGGCTTTGGCTCTTCTCTGTGCTGTCTTTTCTTCCATTCAAATCTGATTTCTAGGTCTAGGGATGCCCACTAAATACTGAATTTAGTGGTCATTTTACGGGGAACCTGGTACTGTCCAATGGGTGGCTACACCCACTATAGTGACCACTTCCTGTGGGAAGGGTCACTGCCCTAAACCTAATTGGCTACTTTCCCTCAATCCAAGAGGAAACTGAAAAAGAGGGCCCACCTTACAGGCAACACCTTAGGGGTGGTGCATGTTGGGTGAGGCCAATCCTCCTCCCCTTTGTTAGGTTTCCCACCTTTGCTCCTGCCAAAAGTGGGGGTTTGCAAATGGGGATGCCAGCTGCTGCTAGCAGCAGGCTTGGGGGTTGAGTTTCAAGGGCAGTAAGCCCTTCGAATCTCACCGCCAGGACAGTGCACACTAGTGAGGGAAGGGGTGATAGCTCCTTCACTCAGGAGGGGCATTGTCTTACAAAGCAGAGAGGCAGTGCTCTCCCCCAGGGTTTGTATATTCGCTGTCTGTAGGTGGCAGCTGGATAAGACTAGTCAGCAACCATACCAGGATAGTTAGCTTTTGCAGGGGCACCTCTAAGGTGGCCCCTGGGTACTTTTAGGGATAATTCCAATACTACCACCAGTCTGGATTTATCATCCTGAGTTGTTTGATACCAAACAACCCAGGTTGCAGAGTAGCCATCATGTAGCTGAGAATCTCGTGTTGACCAGTGATCAGCACATGTATTAAAGTGGCTGCTCTGTTCACTCACTATGTCCCAGGTTTGGCAAGGACACAGGGGGGCATATTGCTCATGCAGCTATGCCTTCACATATAATATGGAGCACCCTGCCTTAGGGCTGTGAGGCCTGCTAGTGGGGTGTCTTACCCATAGTAAATACAGTGTATGGTAGACAAGCACATGTCAAGTTTGTATTATAGGGTTGCACCAGAAAACTCAGCCTGCAATGAAAGTGCTGGGTGCATCTGGATGCATGGCCCAAGAGGGTGGCGCAATCACTGCTGCTGCCCTCAGGGTCCGACCCATAGTACCCCATGCCCTAGGCACATAGATGTCCATTTACTAGGGACTTATAGTGGTAGCTAAGGGTGTATCCATTTGTGCCAATGCATCACAACAGATTTAGGGAAAGAGCTCTGGCCCAGTGAACCTGGTTGGCAGGGGCCCTGGGCACTACAATTTCTAGGACGCATCAACATGAGGCAAAAAGTGGGGAGATAACCATGTCAAAAAGCGGTCCTCTCTCACAGAGATCTGTCGCCTCAGGGCAAAGTTGTGGAGCATGCAGCAGGCCACAATGATCTGACACACTTTAGCTAGTGAGTAAAGGAGGGCTCCACCAGACTTATTGATGCAGCAGAATCTTGCCTTCAGGAGTCCAAAAGCCCACTCCACAACATGCTGTGTCCTTCCATGGGCCTCTTTGTAGCGAGCTTCCCCTGGCGTGGTTGGATTCCTTGCTGGTGTCAACAACCAGGGACAGTTTGGGTAGGCAGAGTCCCCTGTAAGGAATTGTGACGGCTGCAATCAAGAGTCCAGGTCATCATGCATTTGACCACTGACAAGGCTGTGGGATAGCGCTATTCCACATGATGAAGGCATTATAGACTGAACCTGTGTACTGTGCATACTTGGGAAATGTAGAGGTCTGCCAAAAAGACTACTTAGACATTTATGGAGTGGAACTTCTACCTGTTCCAATAGACCTGGGCCCGTATTTATACTTTTTGACGCTAAACTGCGGTAACGCAGTTTAGCGTCAAAAAATTTTGCGCCGGCTAACGCCATTCTGAAGCACCATGCTTGCGCCGTATTTATTGAATGGCGTTAGCCGGCGCAAGCAGACCGGCGCTGCCTGGTGTGCGTGGAAAAAAACCACGTACACCAGGCAGCGCCGGCGTTGGGAAAAATGGCGTTAGGGCGTCTTAAAATGGCGCAAGTCAGGTTGACGCTAAAAAATCGTCTTAACCCGATTTGCGCCATTTTTAAAGACGCCCAGACGCCATTTACATGACTCCTGTCTTAGTAAAGACAGGAGTCATGCCCCCTTGCCCAATGGCCATGCCCAGGGGACTTATGTCCCCTGGGCATGGTCATTGGGCATAGTGGCATGTAGGGGGGCACAAATAAGGCCCCCCTATGCCACCCAAAAAAAAAAAAAAAAAAAATGTATACTTACCTGAACTTACCTGAATGTCCCTGGGATGGGTCCCTCCATCCTTGGGTGTCCTCCTGGGGTGGGCAAGGGTGGCAGGGGGGATCCCTGGGGGCAGGGGAGGGCACCTGTGGGCTCATTTTGAGCCCACAGGCCCCTTAACGCCTACCCTGACCCAGGCGTTAAAAAGTGGCGCAAAAGCGGGGTTTTTTGACCCGACCACTCCCGGGCGTGATTTTTGCCCGGGAGTATAAATACGACGCATTTGCGTCGCCGTCATTTTTTTAGACGGGAACGCCTTCCTTGCATCTCATTAACGCAAGGAAGGCGTTCACGCAAAAAAATGACGCTATTTGCCCATACTTTGGCGCTAGACGCGTCTAACGCCAAAGTATAAATATGGCGTAAGTTTTGCGCCGAATTTGCGTCGAAAAAAACGACGCACATTCGGCGCAAACGGAGTATAAATATGCCCCCTGGTCTTTGCTATGTGGAGGAACCCAGGCTACATGTGTACCATCAGTGGCTCCCACTACATGCCGGATGTGTGCCAAACCATAGAACTCTGACTTCACATGGGCAAAATCTTCACATTGTGGAAATCAGATATAGCTGTCCAGGTGTTTCAACACTGCAGACAATACATTCCTCAAGACCAGACTGAACATAAGCTGGGACATCCCTGAAGTCAGGGCCACTGTATTTTGGAAGGAGCCTGTGGCCAGGAAGTGCAACACTGACATGACTTGTACAATGGGAGGTATGCTATTTAATTGTCTGCCTATCCAGGCGGTACATTTGTATGACATCTCCATTCTCTATGGTCTGCAAGTCTGCTAGTGAAGGGTACACAGGAGGTTGTCTGAGACGTCTCATTCCAGGGTAACTATGTGAGAGAAAATAAGGAGGTCTGCCAATCACTCATTGCGTCCTTTGTAAGTGACACTACTTATGTCACAGCAAAAATGCCATTTGATACAGTCAAAATATGATACACAACAGATACCAATGGTAAAAGTAGTACATTTGTTACATGTCAGTCCCTCACCTCAATTTATATATACACAAGGGATGCATCAGCGAGACTATGTGATACTGACATCAAACAATGTCTTTGATTAAAAGCCCCAAAAACATTTTTGTCCATGGTCGAGAGGGTGGTGACTGTGCCACCAAACATTTCTGAAACTTAGCAGGACAACATGACAACATGTTCCTTCAATCAGGACAAATATACATCTTTGGACAATGCCAGCACTGAAGATTATGTGGTAGAAATGTTTCCCACATTGTGACACATCAAAAGTAAATTTTTCTGAAAACAAAAAGGCTTTAAAATGGTGACTGCCTGACCTACTACACTGGACAAAAGGAAAATACCTCAACTGCCAGATGTCATCATGGCGGTAGGCGGATGCTACCACTGCAGACATTGCTATTGCATTACATTGCTGCCTTTGGAGGTCTTGGGCCAATTGCAGTGTCTGCTGTTGTTGACGGTCATGTACATGGTGGACGTGATCCCCATACCCTGATTAAGCTCTCACTTGACTCCTGACACTTCTGCCAGCAAAATCTCCACAACCTGAGCTGAGCTGCTTGTACTGCCTCTGGGAGCAATCATGCCACATCCTACAGGAATTAGGGCCCCTGTATTCTCACCAGAAGAGTTGGAGAAGCTTGTGGAGGAGGTTCTACACCTGTATAAACAGCTCTATGGTGCCCCAGAGGGTCACGCAAGAGCACCATGTGCAAATATGTTTCTGTAGCTCTACTAAGCTTTTATTTAGTTAGCCTAGGCTTATGGGAAATATATCAGAATTTTTCCTTAAAGCTGTGTAGGTGCTATTAGTGTGACTAAATAGTTGAGTTTCCTGGGCATTTACCTATGTGGAGTGGCAAATTTAGGGTCCTGAGACATTGTGGAGCATGTGCAATGAGTGTTCCCTGACTAACCTTGTGACTGTTGCACATGGTTATCTGAGGTGTCATCACAGCCATCACCAGGTAAATCCCATCATCAGATGTTCTTGATGTGTGGTCATATGTGCTAACATGCCAGCAGGATGTGTTGATGCATGTTGCTTGCTGGTTTCTCACACACGTGTACCTTTTCTGTATCTGCACATACATCTGTGGCCACATCTAGCATTGTTGTAGTATTGTACTGAAGCCAGCTAGTGACACTCTATGGCTTTAAGCTCTGCACATGGACAGGCATTGGGAATTGGCTATGGGATACATGAAGTATTGTGATGCATAAAACCTAGTGGGGCATGTTATTTTGTGTTGATTTATGTGGCCTGCCTGCAGATAAAGTTGCCTTTCAGTTGCCCCTGTGGTAAATGTTGCCATCTGGACTGTTATTGCATAGCTTTTGCACTGCAAGTGTGAGCTTGTATCCACACCCTGTATCTATAAACAACATCTGAAGGTTAATAATCATGCCTCTCTACCAAGGTTCATTGACTTCAGTCTATGCCCAGTGTGCGCCATTGCCATGGCATTGGGGGCATGGTGGAGAGTAGTGACAGATGTGCTCATCACAACTCTGGCATTTGTGTTACATATCCTTGACAGGTCCCATGATCACACTGCCCTGTTGGCTCCTTAATTCAGCTCTGATGTATACTGTGCATGCTCCTAGTTTATTCGGCATTAAACAGTATGTTGTGAACTGATGTTCCATGATATTTGACCCAGTGTTTTGGACATGAGATGGGACATGTCAAATACAAGGCTAGGTGTATCTTTCTTTGAAATAGTTTTTGTGTGCACGCATGTTTTGGAAGTATATTTCAAAATTCTTGGACTGACACAAAGACCCCCACTTCCTGAAGTAGCATGTGGATGCATGTGAATGTGCATAGGAGCACAGATGTAGAGGCCCTCCCCGTCCAAGAAGAGGTCCACCCCTCCCAAGAAGGTTCCCCCCTCTTCCCCACCACCCCGTGATACTCCCTAAGGTGCCTGCCTGCCCCCTTGATGCCCCTACCTGTGGAGGTTACATGGCAGTCAGGAGTCAAGTTGGGGCACCATTTTGTGCCTTTGTTGTAAAAAATAAGACTTATGGACTGGCCAATGGCTTTGCACATGTATATATATTTGGCACTATCAAAATATTATAGCCTATCAGTTGTTGTTTTATTTTGTTACATCTTTGTCTTGCATTTCCTTTCCTAGGTTTGAGTTGTTCCTGGCTGACATTGGTTGTGTGCCAGTATTTTTTGTGTGGGATGGTTGCTGCTTCATTTATTGTTTTAGCAGTATGTGAGGTTGTATGGAATGCTGATGTCCACCATGGGTAGGATGTGTGTTGTTTGATAGGTATGTGTATGTAGCTGAAATGTTGGTGTCGTAATATTGTGTTTGTTGTAGTGATATGCAATGTGGTCCTGTATGGTGTATGCATTATCCCCTGATATGGCTATTGTGTACATGTGGTGTGTGCTGTGGAGTGTTTTCAGTGCAGACATGGAGCGTGTTGGGATGCGCAAGTGTGCTTTGCTTTTGTGTGCATGTGGCTATTTAGGTGTGTGTACCTCAGAACTGGCTTGTGTCTTGTATGGTGTTTGGAGTAATGTATGTTTTGTAGTCTTTGCCTTGACCGATATTTGTGACTGTGCATTACATTTGTGGTTGGTATTGCTTATCCAAGAGATCTGAATGGAGCCTGTTTGTGTGGGCATGTTTTTGTGGGCCGTTTTTAAGGTGAGATGTGTCCCAGTACTGCTGCCTTTGATGTATGGTTTTGCTGCTCCCATCGTTGATGTGCAGGTCTTGTTGTGATGTGTCGCTTTGTGTGTTTTGACTGTTTGGGTTTGCGTGTATTGTGCATGGAATTATAGGTTTGATGTGATGTGTGTGTGTGATGTCTGTGTGTTGATTGGTGGGTTTTATTGCTGGGTTTTATGATGCTGTTGTAGGGTGTGTTCAATTACACATGGATGTACATGTGTGTTGTATGTGTGTCCAGTCCCTGGCCAGTGTTGGGTGTGAGTGTGTGGCACATATTTGTATTTGTGCAGTTGTTGTGTTGTTGTTACAAGTTTTAATGTTTTATAGGAATCTGTGACCGTGGGCCTTTGCTGTGTTGCCTTCCGTAAATGTGCGGTATTGACGTGTGGTGTGTGTCTGTGTGCTGGCTGAAGTGTGCGTGATGTGGATGTGTGGGTGTCCTTGATGCAGTATGTGAGTCACTATGCTATTAAGTGTAATGGCAGCTCTTCTCACCACCCTTCTTATGGTATGTTATGTAACTGTACAAATTTTTACATTTTACATATGTAACAGGTGAGTGTGTGTAATTACGGTTTTTGTTGTCCTTGTTGGAGATGATTACGTTGTCTTTCAGTGAGCAGGAGCAGCGGGAAAATGTCCAGTTTTGGTACCATGGCGGTTCGGGATGTGTATGGCTTTACTGGAGGTGAGTGTCTCCTGTTTTAATGTTCATTTTCACCTGGTGTTCTGTGGTGGTTGGACTGCAGCGGTCACATTGGTAGTATGCAACCTCCTAATAGGTCCAGCGGAAACATGGTCTCCGCCGGACTGTTCTTGCCTCCAGACAACCTCCATGGCATGTACTGCCTGGCAGTGCCAGCGGACCACTGGTGGTCTGTGTGCACCACTGCCATGCTCATAATTTGACAGTCTGCTCTGCCAGCTTGTTGGCAGTTGGACCATCACTGCCAACATGGTGGTCAAAGAACTGCCAAACTCATAATGAGCACCTCAGATTCCATATTCATTGTAAGATGCATTTTAGTCAAATCAAGGGAGGTGTTATTGCAAATTAATTTCAGTATACAAATTGATTTAACTGTTCTAGCAATGCACCTTGTGCACCTGATGCTTTTTCTCCTTGTCAGTACAAGCAGCTTTATTTGTGTGCTGCATTTAGAATTTAAAATACAATTAAGAACAAATACAATTAAAAAGGCTGCTTCAGAGATATTCAATGGAGATACATAAGGATCTTATAAGAAAAGTAACACTAAGGGGCATATTTATACTCCGTTCGCGCCGGAATTGCGTCGTGTTTTTTG
Organism: Pleurodeles waltl; assembly: GCF_031143425.1. Taxonomy (NCBI): domain Eukaryota; kingdom Metazoa; phylum Chordata; class Amphibia; order Caudata; family Salamandridae; genus Pleurodeles; species Pleurodeles waltl. Next base: position 1,211,218,899 of record NC_090447.1, on the reverse strand, counting down.
ACGCAATTCCGACGCAAAACTAACTCCATATTTATACTTTGGCGTTAGACGCGTCTAGGGCCAAAGTCCATGGAGTTAGCGTCATTTTTTAGCGTGGACACCTACTTTGCGTTAATTATATGCAAGGTAGGCGTTCCCGTCTAAAAAATCGACTCCGAGGCATGTGCGTCGGATTTATACTGCCAGGCAAAATTCACGCCCGGGAGTGGGTGGGTCAAAAAAAATGACGTACGGCTGCTTTTGCGCCGTTTTTTAGCACCTGCAAAAGGCAGGCGTTCAGGGACCTGTGGGCTCTGAAGGAGCCCAGAGGTGCCCTCCCATGCCCCCAGGGACACCCCCTGTCACCCTTGCCCACCCCAGGAGGACACCCAAGGCTGGAGGGACCCACCCCAGGGACATTAAGGTAAGTTCAGGTAAGTGTTTTTTTTTGTGGCATAGGGGGGCCTGATTTGTGCCCCCCTACATGCCACTATGCCCAATGACCATGCCCAGGGGACAGAAGTCCCCTGGGCATGGCCATTGGGCAAGGGGGCATGACTCCTGTCTTTGCTAAGACAGGAGTCATTTCTATGGGGTTTTGGAGTGAAAAAAAATGGCGCAAATCGGGTTGAGGCGAAAAAATTGCCTCAACCTGACTTGCCCCATTTCTTGACGCCCAAGCCCCATATCCCCCTACGCCGGCGCTGCCTGGTGTACGTCGTTTTTTTTAACGCACACCAGATGGTGCCGGCGGCTAACGCCGGCTAACGTCATTCAATAAATACGGCGCCCGCATGGCGCTTCAGAATGGCGTTAGCCGGCGCTAATTTTTTTGACGCAAAACTGCGTTAGCGCAGTTTTGCATCAAAAAGTATAAATATGGGTCTAAATGCCAATGGTTTTAGTAATGAAAGTAAAACTAGAGCAATAGACGTCTGGGTAAGAGGACATTCACCCGATATCGTGCTTCTCCAAGAGACGCACTTTACCGATAAAAGGGATTCTACATACAAAACATTTAAGCAATGGGAGGTTATCAGTTTATGTTGAGTGCAACTGCTGCCCAAAGGGGGGTGGCAGTCTATGTTAACATTTTCCCTTCTAAGCTACCTTCTCTCAGGCAGATTCGGAAGGTAGGTGGGTGCTTGTCAGTGGACTACTTAATAAGACTAGACTCACTATAGCTACAATATATGCTCCAATTTCAGATGGCCCAACACCTTTGACTGAATTATGTCAGACATTACTAAATATTCCTCGCTTTATGATTTTGGGGGGTGACTTTAATTTCCTTCAGAATCCGGAGCAAGATTATTCTTCGGTTACGCACAAGCAGAATAAACCACGTATGGCCGGGCGTGTGGCAGAGTACGTTAGATATCTCAATCTGACAGACCTCTGGCAAGATAAACATTTAGACAAGCTGGAATATTCATGCTTTTCTGCTAAATACAAGTCTGCAGCCAGACTGAATTATTTTCTTTTTTCATTTAATTTGAAATGGTTATGTGCACATTCAGAATGGCTTTTCGGATCATGCCTTTGTGAAAATGGAAGAGTCGGTAATTAAGGTAGAAAGGCCTGGTGAGAGATGGTCCTTTAAGAAAATTTATCTAGTAGACGAAGAGTGGTCAAGTGAATACAAAATGAAATAATAAATAACTTTATGGCAAATGCAAATACGGCCAGGGAAGAGAGTATCTGGGAAGCATTCAAAGCAACTATTCATGGTTATATCACATCTAAAGAGATCATGTAGTGGAAAAGCATAGTGGAACAGAGGACAGAGTTAGAGTCCATACTGAGTCAAGCAAGTACAACATTTTTGCGAAATAAAACTTCTGTTAATAAAGAGTCACTTGGCAAGAATGTGCATGCAAGGGTATTATTATGCACAATGATATATTGCTAACTCCGCATATATTCAAAAAGTGTTTGAGGAAAGTGAATATGCTGGTAAATTCCTGGCCTAGCAGATGTGAGAATGTGAAGCGCAAAACAGGATCACATCCCTTATTGATGCGGAAAGAAAAACTAATATAACTGAACCAACAGAAATTCAGGGCGCTTTCCTTAAACATTATGCAGCAATATATAGCAAGCAGTAGCAGGTGGATGTTTCACCGCTTAGGCACTTCCTAAGTAAACTTTCTCTTCCTAAATTGCAAATCAGCCAAGAGCAAGCTCTGGTAGCCACATTTTCGCTTGAGGAATTTGAAGTGGTTGTGAAATTACTGGTTGTAAAAGCTTCCAGAGAAGATGGTATACCGGCTGAATTATATAAAAATGTTGTACCGGCTTTAAAACCCGAGCCTTTAAAACTTGGTAACTACATCTTAGAAGTGGGGGAGATCCCTACCTCTTTCCGTACTGTGGTTTAAGTCAGCTTTTGGAAGAAAGACAAAGATAAGCGAAACATCAGTTCTTAAAGGCCTATCAGCCTACTAAGCATTGACTATAACATTTTTACTAAGCTAACAGCTAATCAAATGAGCCATATTATGGGTTCTATTATTCACACAGTGCGGCTTTGTTACAGGCAGGCAGTTATTTTCTAACACAAGCTTCTTAATCAAAGACTTAGACTATCTTTCACAAAATAAAGTACCTGCTCAGGTTATGTTATTAGATGCCGAAAAGGCTTTTGATCTAATCTGCTGAGAAAGCCTTTATATTATTCTCAGGGAGTTCTACTTTCCCTCTAGCTTCATTCAGATACTACCCTGTCTGTATAAAGAAGCTACAGCACAAATAATTAGTAGCTTCAGTAATATTGATGGGTTGTCCCCTGTCACCTACACTTTTTGTCCTGTTCATCGAGCCCAAAGCTATAGCTACTAGAACTAGCATGAATATAGCACTACCATTAAGTAGGATGACTAGTATTAAATTATATACTGACTATATAGTCTTATTTCTCCAACCTGAGATAGACATACACAATAGGTCTTGAGATCTTTCAAGAGTATCACGTTGTAGGAGGTGATTAGATAAATAAGTCAAAAACTGATATTTTATGCAATTGTGCACTAGACACTTTACTTACTGAATTTTATCCTTTAGTTAATTCGAGGCCTAAGTGGTATTTAGGGGTGTATGTTTCAGAAACTTAATGATTTATATGCACTGAACTATGCCCCTTTAATTAGTAAAATTAAGACGTTGCTTGCAAAATTGACTAATTTCCCTCTCTCAATTTTGTAAAGTGGTGCATTGTTTGCATGTCAGTCCTGCCTCTATGTAATTTTTAGTTTGCCGCTATAACTTGGGCCCTGCAGATTAACTTTTTTGAAGAGATGGAGGGGATGATCTCAGCTTTTCTATGGGCCAGCTAAACACCTAGATTGTCATTAGATACATTAATCAGACCAGGAAAAGAAGGGGGACTTGGTCTCCCTGATCTGAGAGAATTCTACTTTGCGAATTTTGCACATCCTACATATATATTTTTTTAAACCCCAGGAGTAAATTTAATAGATAATTTTATTTTTGATTTGATTTTCCAAGAGTATGAGATCAGTGATTTTTTATGCCTTAGAAGAGTACCCAATAAAGCTAGATATAAGAACTTACACTGGTTTATAAAATATAAAGAACAAATGTATAAGCATTATAATATTCCAGTCATCAATGGAGTCCCTTACTTGGGACTCCATTACTAAACTTAATTGTTTCTAGATGAGAGAGTAGTGACTACTGCAGAATTATGGATTTTATTAAATCAGAAGCCTGGAAAGTTTAGAGCGAAGTTGCACCTTATATTAGATATTTCAGAAATATAATGCAATGATCCTTCATCAAGATCAAGTATTTTTAAGAGATATAGATCCAATTAGGATTTTATCAAGTCTAGAAGTAGTAGAGGACTTCAGAGAATCTAGAATTCGTAGATCTATTAGCCATTGGGTTTCTATAAGCAGACAAAATAAGGCTAATTTAGTATATGTGAAGGATAAATGGCATGCTAAAGAAGATCTTCAGCTTACAGTTGCAGTCTGGAATCAGATAAACAAGTTTAATATTACCTTAATGAAGGGTGTGAATTTCAGGTGAATTAAATTTTATGGTAAGCGGTTACTGTATAGAACCCCAGCTTAATTGCACAAAATGAACCCCCAAATTACCCACAACTGTTTTTGGTGCTCAATGGAGGGGGTTGGCTGTTGGACTCACGTCATTTAGGCCTGTTCCAAAATAAAACAATTCTTGGCTGAGAGTGAGAACTATTGTTGCTACACACTAGAACTGGAACAGTCAATAGATGTTCAGACAAAAGTTTTGAGTCACTCATCTGAAATCAACATTGGACCCCTGCAGAACAAATGTTTGCATATTATTGTATCAATAGCTAGATCAATAATTCTTCAACACTGGTGGTCAGAAATATTTCCAACATTTCAATAATAATGGTCCAAATAGGGCATTAGGGAGCTTGAAAAGAGATATGCATTAAGAACAGGTTCCTATCCTAGGTTTTTGAGGTTTTGGGAGGTGTTTCAATAATGGAAATAATGGTAATGAAAATGTATCATTTTTAAAAGAATAAGGGGTAAATGGGCAAATGGGCAATATAAAATAAGCTTATTAAGTGTATTATTTGGGATTTAGTATAGATTAATGTATGCTAGTCCTGTATGTGTAATAGTATTTTCCCCTTTTTTAATCAAGATGCACTGTTTTACTGATTGTAACCTATTGATTCTTATTAATGTTTTTTTATTCTCTCAATACTGTGATTTTTTTTATTGTTGAACTCTTTCAATAATAAAATAAAAACATTTTAAAAAACTCCCTTGACCATGATGCTTGCAAAGCAGCCAAGGTCTGTATTGAATGGTGAATTTCCCATTTTCCTGCAACTGCAGGCATTATGAAAAGCCCTAGCTATGCACAATAAAGCTGTCCAGTTGATCAGAGCTCCTCAATAACCCCTCTCATAACAAATGGTGCTAGCAGTCAGCATTTCAAATTCTGCCATTAACCATTCAGTTTCTGATGATCCCCATAACTATAGCCTCCATTAGATACCACATTTAATTTTTGATCAATCATACCAGACCTCTAAATCTGTTTTGTGCTCTTCTATGCAAATTGATCTGTTTTGTACATTGTATAGTTGAAGGTGTGTTCATACAGACAGGAGATTCTGATGCACATTATAAAGTGCTGTCTCTATTGAAATATTATCTCTCAAGTCATGTGAGATTTCCCAGGTATTTTTGAAATACTGTACCAAGCGAGCATTGGGAAGTGGATGAAGGAGAGTTAGGGGGGATGCTGAGTGCCAATCCAGTATAGATGAAATTGTATAATTTAGCACAGAAGAGCGCATCCCATTTCTAAATGCACACTCTATTTTAGGAATTTGTTCTTGAATTCGGACCAGTGTCTTTGTCTTAATATTTTGGCACATATATACAAGCTAAAGACAGAAACATAACTCTATTTTACTAATCTATGATAATGATAATATCATAATAATGAATGCAGATAATACCTTTCTCTGACTTACGCTCAGGCAAAGAAGTTTTCAGTCATTACCTGCCTGAGGTCACACCCTGCCTCTTCATCACTGTCATATTAGTTGTGTGTCATCACCCTGGGCATCACTATTGAAGTCCTCATCTGGAATAAAGGGGATTTCCCACCACAAGGCAATGGCGTGTAGCATGTAACATCATAACTCACCTTCTCTGGTGAGTCGAGGAGAGGAGAGCTCCTCCAGATTTATTCATTCAATGGAAACATGCTTAAAGGAGCCAAATAGTCCACTCCACAGGCCTGGTCCTGACACTGAAGCGAACTTCCCTGGAGTTTTTGGGTTCTGCAGTAATGTTAAGAACCATAATTTACTGGCATATGCTGAATCACCTGAATTTCTTTAAAAAAAATGTAATTACAGAGATTTCAAAACATTTCATCAAAACAATACACATCAGTGTCAATCATATCAAAATAACATTTTGAGATTAAAAAAATCACAGCCATTGCACTGTGAATCATACATTAGTGGGATCTGCAAGCTAAATTCACCATTCATAAAAAAATGTTGTACAGATATCGGTACCACTTGACCAAAATCACCCTTCATATCTCAAATACATAATCAGGTGTGCGACCCTTCCTAACTGCCTCCCAATTTTTTTTATAAAATTGAATGTTCCAATATTATCAATAAAAGCCAAATCTAACCCACAAAGGAATCCAAATTCCTTCCACCAAGAGAGGGGGTCCATGGCCTCCTGCTGAAGCCATGCCCGAGTGATTAACTACCTGTCAGTTGATATAGCAAAGAGGAGGATCCCACTCGTTCAGAGGGAATACTCAACAAATAGCTCAATGTGATGATTCAGGGTCAGGTTGAGCATATATCTATGAAAATTGGTTAATCAGATGAAAGATGTGCACTGTGTCTGCTAGAGTTTTGCCACAGCAAAAACAGTTTGATGTCTCCCGTATGCCCCATTTATTTGGTTTATACCATGAATAATATAAATTATGGACATTTTTCTTTTTAAATGAGTCTTAACTGGGATACATTTAAAATACTCTGAGCACGCTGGTTAGTGTACTGTCCATTTAAGATTGTGCATCAAAACTGGGTAGAAAATATGTATGTATCCATGTTTCGATACTGTGAGAAAACTATGTAAAAACCCAATGGCGTGCATATTAATCTCATTGGATGGGAGGGACGAGAGAAAATCTCTTAGGCATAATGAAAATAATCTATTTTTGTAACTCCATATTCAGTACGCATCTCCTGAAAAGAAAGAAGAGTTCCATTCCCTTGGAACTGAACCAAGGTCAAGCATTGAGACCCTGGCCAGGAGCTTACACGGCTATCCTGAAAGAAATGTTGCAGGATATTGTTATTTCAAATTGAAGTATATATTGTTGAAGCATCGGTATGTAACAAATGGCCCGAAAAGCCATCCAAATCTCATGATAGACCAAGAGAGTCTTGAGCCCTGTGTGTTCAAGATATATACTGCCCACCAAGCCATTAGCAGGTAGAATCATCTGAGGAAATACATAATAATCAAGAAATAAGCCCTCGAGGTCCCTTTTATGTGGGCCAACCACTGCCAAGAGTCTGAAGATAAATGAGAAGATGTAATAATTCCATAGTGAACCAAGTGTCATCCCTCCATCGCTGCAGGGAACATGTAAATAACATATAGCAGACCTTGTTTTGTTATATTGTCAACTAACTTTCTGCTAGCTGCTTTCTTCTTTTTTAAAGAAGCTGATGCACAGCTACAAGGGGATGGACGGAAATAAAAAAAAAGATACTGAGGCAAAATAACTGATTTAATTACTTTACATCTACCTATCATGCCTAGGTGTGATCTATCATATTTTCTGAATAAAGAAAGGGATTCTACATATAAGTCATCATAGTTAAGAGAAATGAGGGTTTCCAAATTAAGTGTAATGTGAACACAGAGATATCTTGCTGAAATGACATATCTAGCATCAGGACACTCCTGGCATATGTTAACTAAGATTTCCATCTTATCCATATTCATTTTATATCCCGAAACCCACCTAAACACCGTAGAAGCATTTTCGATGGCCAAGATTGCCATCGCTGTGGATGATGTTAAAATTGTTATGTCATCTGCATTTGTCAGGTGTCTAATTTTCCAGTTATGCAGCCTCAGCCATGGAATTAAGGCCCATGATAAATGAATCTAAGTAAAGGCCAATTAACAGCATGAATAGAGGACATCCCTGCCAGTTAATTTGGATGACTTTGGAAAGAACCTTATACAGGAAATCCTGGCAGTTACAGAATAGTAAAAAGTCCTACTACGCATTGGAAAACACATCCCAAAACCAATTAGGAGCATAAAACTGTTGAAGTACGGCCAGCAGATCCTGCTTTTCCAGCATCCAACAGGTTCAAACTCACATGCTATACCAATTGCTGATATAGCTGAACTTATCTGCACAGTAGTATTCCATAAGAGAACAAATGCTGTATTGGATCAGTTAGTAAAGTGATGATATCTGCATGTTGGTTAGACAGTATTGGTGTAAAGATTATTTCATCACAATTTATTGATGAAATTGGTCTATAAGGACAGCAGTTAAGTGCATTATTCTTTTTTGCAAAAACTGCAATAAAACTTCCCCCCAAGAAAGTGCTATCAACTTCAAAAAAGTGAAGGAATTAAGTTCAAGCATGATAGGGATGATATTATTCGAGACTCTTTTATAGAATTCCATCAAAATGGACTCCGGCTGCTTGCTTTACCTTTTGCTGGTTCTGCAATAGATCTTTCAATCTCCTTCCCCATGGTTGGGACATCCAACCCAGCATTCTTTTCTGCTGTCACTTGGTTAAGACAAGTTGCCTGGAGGTAACTATCAATCATGCCCTGAGTTGCCCTGCAATCATCCTGCAAAGGTTGGAATACAATTGATGGAAGATAGCTAAGATATTTGAGTGGCCTGTGACAGTTTTCCCTGTGTCATCCTTTATTCCCAGAACCAAGGGCCAGATGCACGACCATCAGAAATAGCAACTTGCAAATTGCGCAAAATAGCGACTCACAATTTTTGAGTTGTTATTTACGATATGTGTTCAATATTGGGCTTCAAATTGCAACTCACAAATGTGTTGCATAACAGTTACCAACAATGCAATCTCTGAGTCAGTAACTTTGCAAATTGTGACTTTGGATCGCACATTACGACCAAGGATCTCAAATTGCAGCCGCACATTTAAATAGGGAACAAACACTTCCTAGTGCACTGCAAGGACCCCCAAACAGGAAGTGGTATCGCAGGAGATTCCTGCACAATAGGAACAGCACATGGTCTAGGCCAGCAGCACAGACTCACACCACTAGTTACCTTGATACCAAAAACAGAAATGGCCAGCCAACAGGGAAATAAAGCAGCAGGTGGAGGGCAAGCACAAAATCACATTTTCAGACAAGGAACTCGACATCCTAACTGAGGGATGTTGTAACCACCATAAGGAGCTCTTTGGGAGGCTGTCACAGAGTGTCCCTGAGGCTGACAAATGCAAGATCTGGAGGGATATGCAGATCCAGATCACTGCCCTAGGCATGGCTGACAGGTCAATAGAAGAATTAAAGAAGAGGTGGTATGAATTGCGTGCCAGGGCTAAGGAAAGGGTTGCAGCCCGGCTGCGTGATGTCTCAGGGACAGGAGGAGGACCTCATGTGTGCCACCCCATACATCAGCGGTGATGATGGCTGAAACAACCTTGGAGCCAGAGGCAGTCTGTGGAGTTGGATCCCTTGACACATCTGCACCCCCAACAACCACTGGTAAATGTAAATTCCCTTCTACTTCCACCTGGCACCAACACCCTGCTTCCCAGATGCATGCAGCACAGCCTCACCCATATACGCCTGGATGCTCCATATAGATGTGGAAATCACCACAAACGTTGCATCATGGTACATGTAGTCATATATAAAAATAGTGCTGTTACTGTCAGGCAGTATTTGATAAACGTATCACAACAAATGAGCCAGTGCCTCACACATACCTTTTATTTCATTTCCCATTTCCCAAATAGGTACACCTGGTAAAACACAAGAAGGGGAATGTGAAGAGGGAGATGTCCAGTCCCAGCCCCTGCTGGAGGAAGGGCGGAGTGATGTTCTCCTGACTGAGTCCGCCCAGAACTTCCCAGGCCCATGACAGGGCAGCTTTAAGTCCAAAACATGAAGCTGAAATACCGGGTCCAGCAGTCTCCCAAAAGTCCAGACCTTGACTCATCCTCGTGACCAAGGTCCGGTGTCTTCCACCAACACAATGGGCCCAAAGGCAGGAGCTGGCGCTGCAGGCTGCACGCTCTCAGACAGGCGCCAGCTACTATACTGAGTTTGGCAACACTGAACAGGCCATGTTGAGAGTTCAGCACCTACAACACAGACAAATGCACATCATAAGCCCAAAACTCTCCTAGGGGTACAAAATCATCACCCAGCAGATTGCTGCAAACAAGGCAGACCTCAATGCAAAATTGGATTCCATTGGTGGGTCAGTTGACCAACTCCGCAAGGAAATGGCAGAGGAAAGGCCATGGTTGAGGGGCTGTGAGCACAGTTGTGCAGCTAGATTGGATGCCTTGACCAGGGCAATTGGCAGGCTAGCTGAGGGAATGACACAGCACAGCAGGTGCACACTAGCCCTGCAGGTGGAGATGGGCCACTTCTGTTGTGATGTTGTTAAAGGGCTGCATCAGATAACTCCAACTGTGGAGGCAAAACAAACAGCCAGCTTTGCCAGTGAGGCAACAGGTGACACAGGAGACAGCATGGTGTCCAGCTTGAGCAGTGTGTCTCCTGCAGACACACGTGCGTGTCCTACGACAAAGCAGCAGCCACAAACCAGCACCTACAACACATAACATTTCATATACCAGACGTAATGCAAGGAAGTGACTTCTTACGGACATTGTGCCTGTGTTGGTTTATGTTTTTTGATTCCCCATGCGGTGACATAACTGCACACTATGTGCAAGGACAATACACATTGCACTAATGATGGACATGGTGTCCATCTCTGTTGTTCACAAAACTGAGATTAAGGTGTTGCCTTTGTGGCACTGAAAAACAACAGTTGTTTTGTCATTCTTGTAGGGTACTGGGTACATGTGGGTTTCTTACCATGAAAAATAATGTCTTGCTATCTGGTCCCTGTGCCATCTCCCCTCTGTTGCTCTGCTTCCCACCCCCAGCTGTTGTGCAGGTGGAGCAGGGTCATTGTCCTCAGACTCAGATCCGGATACATCTACATTTATGCCTGACATGCAAGCAATGTTGTGCAATATTGTGCAGGTTGCAACTATATTTCCCACTGTTTCTGGTGCATACTGCAAAGCTCCCCCACTCCTGTGTAGACACTGAAAGTGTGACTTCAGGAGGCCAAATGTACGTTCAATCACAGTCTATGTGCACCTATGTGCCACATTGTAGCGTCTTTCCATGGGGAGTGTTGGGAGTCAAGTAGGGTGTTGAGACAGATATGGGGGTTATACAACATAAGGACATATGTATGTTCCACTAAACATTTATGTGCACATCCGTTCCAGTATCTGGTAGGAGTCCTTCACCAAATTCATCTCTTTCTAGTCGCTGGAATACCCCACTGTGCCTGAATATATGTGAGTCATACGTGCTCACTGGGTATTTATCTACAAGGTCTGTAATGAGCATTGCACACAACTTGTATGTTCATAGAATGTGTGCTTTTATGGTTCCCAATATGTATTCTAGGCAGAATCGGGGACATATGGGCCCATGGGTCCCGTCTATGCAGCCGATGACCTCTGAGTATCCCGCTATCTGGTAAAATTATGTTTTAGTATACTGCATTTCTGAGTTGTCCCTGGGCATGTAGATGTGCTGGTGTATGTACTGGAGCATGGCGTCTAGGAAGTTGTTGAAAAGAACATGACAGCTCACTCTGTGATACCCTTCCAGCCAGTGCTATCACATGCTGGCAGTTACCACTGGCCCATAAGTGGAAGGAGCACAGGATCTGAAAATGGGTGTGGATCGCATTGCTGCGCTGTATTGTGCTCTCAAGGTGTGACTTTAGGTTGACAATTACCTCAAGGATCACATTGCTACTCAGCCTGTACTGCTGAAATATCTTCACCTCTGTCTTCTCAAACAAGGTCAGGCTGACCCTAAAGATCCTCTCCTGTCTCCACCTCCTCTGCTGCTCAGCCAGTATTCATCCCCTCCTGACCATCAGATACAGGGCAGTCATTGTTGGTAGTCCCTGATGCATTTTGGGCCCTGTTTTTATAGGTTTGTTCAATTTAACACCTATGTTAGATTAGTGTTCAATTTCATGTACAAAGAGCCATTTTGTGATTATTCGCAAACTGCAACTCATTTTGCATGCATTCTTGCAACTCACCTTTAGAGAGTCGCAAAACGCGACTCACATTTTCCGATCACTTTTTTTGTGACTCGCAAACCACTCTCATCGCGATTTTGGTTTTGCCAATGCTTGTCATACATCACGTAGGCCATTTTTGGGTTCGCAAAGCCGACTGCAACTGGTTTCCGAGTCGCAAATCGGTCATACATCTGGCCCCAAGTTGCTATTTTTCTCTCTTTTATTTGAACGGCTAATAAATGGTCCAGCTCTTTGCTATTTTTGAAACAGAGAAAATGCTACGACAGATACTTTAGACATGCCCTATCCCAATTTTGTTTTCCTTAATTTCATACGCAATGATGTCAGCTGTCCAAATACATTAGAAACACCATCCAAGCAGTTATGGTATCTGTGTCAGACAGCATATTTTAATTCTAATTGAATAAGTTTCTCCCTTACCTGCGCCTCAGCCATGTGTTCCTCCTTACCCTTACGAATGGTGTAACTCAGGGCTGGCTATGAACGAAAGCTTTAACTGCATCCCGGACTGTTGTTAACTTAGCATACACTTGAGTGATATTAATAAACTCTCTTAAGCCCGAACCCATAAAACTAATATAAGCAGTGGCCAGGAGTAACTTGTGATGAAAGATCCAGTGATGTTGTGGTATATCATTACCCTATTTACTCGGCTTTACAAGTAATGACAAGGGATTGAGATCCAACACTATCCTAGGATTTATTTTATTGGAGAGAGAGTGAATAATGCAAGGTCTTGCAAAGAACATATGTATACAAAAAGATGTCATGTGGAATGTAGTGAAAAGTAGAACCATGTTCCCCTTCACGACATGCCAGCCAGACACCAATTAGGGTATATGTGTCCAGGATTTGATTCAGTGCTGTCCTGGATTTTGTCATGTGCCACTGACTTCATTCCTTAGCAGGAGTTGAATCCACCTCTAGTTGAAGTCACCTCAAATGAGAAATGGATCCTCCTACAAGCCGAGTTCATCAAGGAGAAAATTTAATACGATTGGATTGTCTGTATTTAGGCCCAGGTAACACACACTGATAGCCCTAACTTACCATTCCCAATATCAGCAATCAGCCATCTCCCAGATTTATTCAGCTTGACCTGATAGGTGATGTAGTCCTTCACCATTTGGAGAGCAGTGCCACCCTCCTCGTTGGGACACCAATCCTGGTTGCTGCTAGAGAATAGTAACCTAGGATTCTCAGTTTATGAAGTTTCCCAATAGTTAGGTGCACCTCTTGAACAAAGACAAGATGGGGAGGCAGGATACTTGTTTCTTCTTTGATATATCTGATCTTAGCAGCAGTGTGCATACCATTAATGTTCCAACTGAGTATATGCACGTTCTAATTTCAGCTATTATAAATGCTACCCATAAGGGATCAAGATTTCCCACGGTATGACATCAAAGTGTGATTTGGTTAATGCTGCATTCTTTCCATTTGCACATTAAGACCCTTCAACTCCCCAACTCTGTTTTCTTCTGATTCCATTGCCCTCTTCCCCCTCCGCTCAGGACCCTCCCATCCCCTACCCAGCATACCCATTACCATCCTACTTTCCTTAGGGAAAGGAGGACTTAAAAGCTCTGTGTAAGTCCCCACCAATGTTACTAGCTGTACAAAACTGCTGCAAGACAAACAGGAAAGATCCACTCCAAGGATATTCAATACAATAGTATGCCCAGCCCGGTCACCCAAATTCAATTAGTTACTGGAAAGAGAGAAAAATGCAGACTGAAAGAAAATCTAAAAAAAAAAAAAGTTATAGTACACTAATAGCATTCAGTTAGGACATGTTATCTGTACCATACCATAAGTGAAAAAGGTCAGCAAAAAATAATGGAAAAGAGAAAAATACAGCTGCCCTCCCTCCAGTCTCAATATATAAATGTCAAGCTACAGGGAATAGGTTATGAAAATTATTTGAGATTAGTGTCACCCGATTCTTTCAGCAGGTGCTGTGCTTTCCCTTGGTCCTGACAGTAAATTGTTTGACCATTGACGTATTAGCTGCCTCTAAAAGGGAAACAGTCACTCAAAGTTTATGAAATGATGAAATTGTCTCATGCAGACTCTATCTGCATTCTACCATCAAATGGCAGAAAACGTTATGCCAAAAAGGGTGATCTAGAAGAAACAGGAGTTGCCTGAAAATAAAATTTCCCACAAAAATCAAAATGCCACGGGAATACTGGGATGGCCTATCTGTGCTTGTCTTGCGGAAGCGGAATCTGTGGGTACACTGTTTCTGGCTGTCTATATCCCAGTAACCAAATTGAGGGAATGATTGTGTGAAAATATGAACAATATAACTTTGGGGATCATTCCCCTCATGAATCCCTAGCACACGAAGATTGTTGCTCCTCATGCGGCTTTTGATATCTACCATCTCTTGGGACACGTCACACAATTTGCCTACATGTTCCGTTGCTGATATCACATAGACTCTCATTTCGCTAAGCAAGTCCTGCCCTCTCCTGCTGCCTGAGCACAACGTGCTTCGATGTCCCCCTCCATGTCTTATTCTGGATCTGAGAGTGAAGTAGCAAGTCTTCTAGTCAAGGAGAAGATTAATAATGAGAAAAAGGCTTCAAAAACTTCCTGATTCTTATGCAGGTCAGTTTTTCTGGAATTGTAAACCCCAGAGCAAGTCATACCCTCCACCAGGGTCTACCGCTTCAATTATCTTTACTTATGAGATCTTCCACTGCTGTAACCATAAGAGGCAACCTGACATTGTAATTTCTTACTACCATTGTATTAGAATTCGGGCCAGCACCAGTCCCCAATGTAATTACAGAAGGACCAAAGGGAGGGGATAATACAAGCAAGAGGAGCATGTGGTCTCAAGCCCTTAGGGCCAAAACAATACGCTATAGTTTTCTGGACAAAGGTCTGCAGAGGATCTTTATAAGGAATTGAAACTGTGTGGCCTGCTTGACCGCCTACCTGAAGTGACTTTACTTCCAATGACAGCACCACTCCCAATGGTCCTACTCTAGGTCCTCTTTCGGCAATGACACTCTTGTTACCTCCCAGGATCTCTCCAGCTTGTTGATCCTATACGGCACTGGAGGTCTCAGTGGGCGGCTTGTGTTCCTTTTCGACAACACACTGTACTGTATGCTCCTTTACTATTCTGGGTGTCTTTTTGGATGCCTTGGACATATTTTTGGGTGTATTGGGTGTTTCAGCAGATGTCATCATGGAAGATAAAGCTGTTTAGGAATCCAGCCCTGGCTTTCTGCAGCGATTGTGGCTGTTTTTACCCCATGAGGTCGCCGCACGTGTTGAAGGCTTCCCCCCACCTACTGCTGCATGGCCCCCGCAGGCCACCGACATGTTCGTTCTCACCCTCAACAGTGTATGAGTCGAGGCTGGGAGTAGAGGAAACAGCAATGCAGAAAACACGTTCACGATTTTGCTGCCACCGAGCCATTGAGCAGACTCAACTTTTTTCTAGGTCCCTGAGTAACGCAATCTCTAATTATCATTGGCCCTTATTTTTTTCCGAAAAAGTGTTTAAAAATCAAATAAATGTCTGATGATATTCTTATATTTTTTAAATGTCTACATGTCAGTAGTAATGTCGAAGAATAAAAAAGTTTATCACTTTTATATTTAGGAATATAATGCAAAAAGGCGTTACATCTTTTTTTTATAATTTACCTTTTTGAAATTGATGAAAAGGTAACTGCAAAGCACTTTTATGGATCAAATCTGTTTATTAACAGTTTAAGGTTTAAGGCAGGCTTGTTTGCGGTATTTCTGCATGGAAATAACTCTGCATCCTCCAGCACACAGTGGGACACCTTCTGACCAAAGGCGAAGTTCCTGGCACCTTCCGTTGTTGCAGAATCTTTGGCTTCTTCCACCTGGAGGCAGCCCTTTTGCACCTTCATCCCGGGTTTAGTGGGCTCCTGCCCCCCCCTGGACACTTGCGTGACTCTTGGACTTGGTCCCCTTTCTTTGCAGGTCCTCAGGTCCAGGAATCCGTCTTCAGTGCTTTGCAGTCAGTTGTTGTCTTTTCAGAATCCCCTATCTCGACTTTACTGTCTTTCTGGGGTAGTAGTGTAAATTTACTCCTACTTTTCAGGGTCTTGGGGTGGGGTATCTTGGACACCCTTAGTGTTTTCTTACACTCCCAGCGACTCTCTACACACTACACTAGGCCTGGGGTCCATTCGGGGTCCGCATTCCACTTTTGGAGTATATGGTTTGTGTTGCCCTTAGGCCTATCTTCTCCTATTCTATTGTGTTCAATAGTGTTTGCACTACTTTTCTAAGTGTTTTACTTACCTGATTTTGGTTTGTGTGTATATTTTGTGTATATTACTTACCTCCTAAGGGAGTATATCCTCTGAGATACTTTTGGCATATTGTCACTAAAATAAAGTACCTTTATTTTTAGTAACTCTGAGTATTGTGTTTTCTTGTGATATAGTGCTATGTGATATAAGTGGTATGGTAGGAGCTTTGCATGTCTCCTAGTTCAGCCTAAGCTGCTCTGCTATAGCTACCTCTATCAGCCTAAGCTGCTAAAACACTACTAATCTACTAATAAGGGATAACTGGACCTGGCACAAGGTGTAAGTACCACTAGGTAACCACTATAAGCCAGGCCAGCCTCCTACAGGTTTCCCGTAGGGGTGGGCGGTGAACTCCGCTGGCAGAGTTTGAGGAGTTTTTCCACTCCACGCTCAATTGGAGTGCAGAGTTTGGCAGAAAAAACTTCTCCAACTGGTGGCAGAGCAGAGTTTACTGATGTACTCAAGCAGTGCGTGTCAAGGAAGTTGTCATCTGTCACCCACAGTTGCCTCATACTGCTCAGTGCATTTACAGAGTTCACGAGGTAACTACCTTGCCTCAACATGCCCCAAGTTGCCACATATCAGCTCCTCACCTCCCTGGGTCACAGGGGGATCTGAAGAAGGCCAAATCTGACTGTGTGCTTTTCTGTGTGCAGTTGGGGGCCATGCAGCAGTTGAGTATCATATGCCATTGTGTCACAAGGGTTTGGGAAAAAGTACTAGTAATTGTAAATAAGCCTCTGCTTACACCACATCTCTATGGCCCCTCAGGTGGGAACGGCTCCACAGTGCTCTAGGCGGCCTGGAAGAATGAGTGCACCGATTGGAAGAATGGGGTGTATATTTATAGAAGAGGGACTGAACTTGCAAGGCTAAAGCCAAGATAGACAAAAATAAAGGACTACCCTCAGGCTCCTGACATTCAGTTGGAAAAAAATAACAAATCAATGTAACCTTAGTTACACATTGGTTCTTTTTCTCCTGTGGAGACAGTGCAGTGACAGGATTGAGACAGATGTGCCCGGTGTGCCACCTTGATGGTGTTGGAGTAAGGAAGTGGAGAGGGAGCCGCAGGAGGAGGGGGCAGCCGATGCTGGGATGGTGCTGGGGGCACCCTGCGCTGCCAGGGTCTCCACCCTGCCACCAGTGAAGCCAAGAATGAAGAGAAAGATGACGCCTGTCATAACATAGGAAGGAATGGGGCAGAGCGGGGTGGATGACTGCCGTACATGCACCCATAATTTGTTTATTAATGTAATGTCTGTCTGCCTATAGGGCTGGGTATTCAAGTCAATTATTGAATATATAGCTGTGTTAGGAAAAGAAAGCTGTTAGTATGTATACACCAGTCCTGATTAATTAAATTCGAATGCTTCCAATCACTACAAGTGGGAGTCTGACCCTTAACCTTTCTGGTGGGCAGGTTTCGTTGTGCACTTTGATTACTGAAGACATTTAGAAGTGAAGGAGTGGAGAGAAACTGCATTCCTGCACTTGGAATGCAGTTCTGCTGGTCGAAGACGAAATGCAGAATTCTTTAAGTGGCCTTTCATAGCTACAGGCATTTAATTATTACATAAATGCAAAGCAAAATGCGGGCCCTGGCAAACTCAGAAATGCAACCCTTAACTTCTTGAACTTGGTTAGAGTAGAAAGCAAAGCAGAGATAATCAGATTTTCTAGTCTTCTGGGGGAGATACACAAGGTAAGATTGGTACTTTTCAGCTGAATTCAGGGCGGGTTGTCTTGTACTGTTTGCTGAATGATAAACATTTAATGTAATATGTGTTTCTCACTGACATAAGACATAGAAAATGTCTGATATGAGGGCTAACGGTGGAAATAAACTGTCCCTCGTATTTTTTCTTTGTGGCTATGCAGTAATGTGTGGCATTGCTCTTAAACGAATGGAGCGAAGTAGAGGGCCAGGTTTATGGTACAACTTTGTGGCCGAACAAAACTCTGCCTGCACATGGAGCCAACAGTTGCTCCTCCATTAGGGCGGAGGAGCGTCAACCCCCAAACAACAGCAGAAGCTGCAAAACCTTTACCAAACTAAACAATAATAAACTAGGGGGCATATTTATACTCTGTCTGAGCCGAATGTGCGTCAAACATTTTGACGCACATTCAGCGCAAACCTTGCCCCATATTTAAACCTGGACGCCCGAGCCCGTGGACGTCAAAATCCCGCTGTGTGCATAATTTTTTGGATGCGGCAACCCGCCTTGCGTTAATCATATGCAAGGTAGGCGTTCCCGTCCAAAAAATGACTTAAACGGCGTGCGTAGTATTTATGCTTTCGGGCAAAAATGCTGCACGGCCCGGGAGGCAGAGCCGGAAAATGACGCACAGCCCGATTTGTGTCAAAAATTAACGCCTGGGTCAGGGCAGGTGTTAGAATGGGGCAAACACACCTGTATTTAATCAGAACACACAGCAGCAATAGCAGAGCAGCAGAGCAGCAAAAGGGAGACATGGAGGTGCTTTTCATCCAGCGTGCACGCAGACGCAGAGCCCAGCAACAACAACAGCAGCTACCACAACACCAGCAGGGACCCCAAAGGCAGCGCAGAAGACAGGAGAGGATATTCCGCACCAGAACAACCCTTCATGGCCTCAGGGAACATGACATCATCCAGAGGTACAGGTTGAACTGGCAGGCCATTCAGCAGCTCCTGCGAAATATTGAGCCACAGTTGGCACCCACCTTGCTGACACCCTGCACCATCCCATCAGAAACCAAGCTGCTAGCTGTACTTCACATGCTGGCAAGTGGCTCATTTCAAACAATTGGTGCCCTGGTTGCCGGAATATCACAGCCATCATTTTCTGCCTTTTTGCCCAAAGTACTGGATGCCATCATTGGACTCACACCCCGCCACATCCGCTTCCCTAACACTGCAGAAGCAGCAGGAAACAAAACAGGGGTTTTACCTCATTAGTGGCTTCCCACACGTCCTTGGTGCAATCGACTGCACACATGTACGCCTTGTGCCACCTGCTGCAACTGAACACCTCTACCGCAACAGGAAGCACACACATTCCATCAATGTGCAGGCCATTGTCGATCACCAAGGATTGATCACCAACATCGTGGCAAAATATCCTGGGAGTGTACATGACTCATTCATCTTCCGTCACTGTGCCATCAATCAACACTTCCAGGATGGACAGTATGGAAATGGACTACTTGTTGGTAAGGACAGAAACCTACTTATATACACACTGCACAGCAACCCTCTAGGACACACAACACATACACCACAACAGCAACATGTTGACAGGAACACACTGAGGTCGTGACATCGCTAGCCATGTTTCATAGGTCAGCATTGAACCTGTCACACATCTGAAATTAGTGTGCAGTCTAATGTTAAGACGTCAATGATCACAGCGTTTGGAGTGGTTTGCCTAATTGTCACCTTGCAAAATGTAAGCCTCTCAATTATGTTTAAATTAATCCATTGCATAAGTCTAAAGGTATGGGATGTCCAGGGTACATAGATGTGAATGTGTTGACAACACTGTCAAAATGAATCTGTGTATGGAACTATCATCTCTGTCAACACCAGAGCAGTACGCGCTCTATTGGCGACAAAAATGCAAAAACCCAGCACTCTTAAAACAACGTAATTTATGCATTGTGCTGATATGTTGTGGTTTAACCTTTTGCCTTGCAGAGTTCAATCCTGAAAACGTATTTTTAATATGTTTACAAATACTGTTCCTTTGCAATGTATTGCTGCAGGTTTTCAGAGTGTGTTAGGGTGTGGCCCCTTTCCAGGGCCTTCCAGAGACTTTCCCTGCAACATGCCTGGGCGTGGTTCTGGGCTGGGCCAAGACTCTATAAAAGAGAGTCAGCCCAACTCCCAGTGCTCACTATTCAGAGGTCCCGGTGCAGAGCAGCAGCTTCTTCCTGAGCTCCAGTTCTGGCGGCCTATTTGGATCTTCCAGTCTTCTGCCCTCATCCTTCATTGGTGATCATTGTTCCAGGCGGTAAGACGGTGGTTGGACAGTTCTCAACACCGTTATTGAGAATTTTCATATTCTTGTTTTTTAATTCTTAAATGAATAACAGATTACTTGCGCGGTGGCATTTTTGACATTTATATGGTGGTTTGCAAATAGGCAGGACGCGCGATTTATTCCATAAAGGTTTGACTTTGTTATTCATTACGCGCTGCCATTTCCTGACAATTACGTGGTGGCTTAAGAATCGGCAAGACGCGCAATTCGTTTTATGGTGTTTGGACATTGTTGTCCATTGTGCGCTGATATTTCTTGACATTTACATGATGTTTTACGAGTTGACAAGACGCGCAACTCGTTTCATGAGCATTTAACTTTGTTGTTCATTGCGCGCTACCATTTCTTGACATTTACATGGTGGCTTAAGAATCGGCAAAAGAAGCGCGATGTGTTTCATTGTTCTTTGATCTTGTTATTTATTGTGAGCTGTTAAATCTTGACATTTATATTGTGTTTACGAATCGGCAAGACGCGCGATTCGAATAATGAGGATTTGACTTTGATATTCATTGCATGTTACCATTTCTTGGTATTTTACATGGTAACACTCGAATTGGCAAGACGCACGATTCTCTCAGCGAGTTTAATTCATGTTGTTTATTGTATGCCACTATTCTAAGATATTTATTATGTAATATCTGAGTTGACAAGTTATGTGATTTGTTTCCTGAATTCATGTTGTGTTATTCATATTTTAAGAGTACACAGAAGGCCATAGTTTCTAGATGCAATATTGTATGGTCCTAGTATACATTCTCAAAACAGGGTTTATATGACTGGTTTAAAATTTAGTCAGAATGTTTTTTCTGATTCTCATGTAAAGGAAAGTACTTGAATAAGAAGGTTTTCGTTGAATTCATCTTGATTCCCCTACAGGTATCCGGCCATCTTGAAACTTAGGGGGTGATTCTGACCCCGGCGGTTCACTACATCCGGGGCCAGGGTCGGCGGGAGCACCGCCAACAGGCTGGCGGTGCCCCCCAGGGCATTCTGACCGCGGCGGTTTTGCCGCGGTCAGACGTGGAAAACCGGCGGTCTCCCGCCGGTTTTCCGCTGCCCTGGGAATCCCCCATAGAGGCGCAGCTTGCTGCGCCGCCATGGGGGATTCTGACAGCCCATACCGCCATCCTGTTCCTGGCGGTTCTCCCGCCAGGAACAGGATGGCGGTATGGGTTGTCGTGGGGCCCCTGGGGGCCCATTGGCATGGGCACTGCAGGGACCCCCGTAAGAGGGCCCCACATTGTATTTCAGTGTCTGCATTGCAGACACTGAAATACGCGACGGGTGCCACTGCACCCGTCGCAACTTCCCACTCCGCCGGCTCAATTCTGAGCCGGCGTCCTCGTGGGAAGGCTCTTTTGCACTGGGCTGGCGGGCGGCCTTTTGGCGGCCGCCCGCCAGCCCAGTGCAAAAGCCAGAATAACCGCAGCGGTCTTATGACCGCGGAGCGGTGTTCTGGAGGGGGGAATAGCGTGCGCATAGCGTGCCTACAATGACGCACATACGAGGACACGCAGCATAGTCGAGAGGACCTTCGACATCCTCAAGTCGAGATTCAGGTGCCTCGACATCACTGGTGGTAGCCTCCTATATTCCCCTGAAATGGTCTGTAGGATCATTCTAACATGTGCCATCCTGCACAACGTTTGCATAAGAAGGAACATTCCCCTCTTGTAACCAGAGCCACACATGCCTGAAGAGGAGGAAGAGGAGGATGGTGGCCTGCAACATGAGGGGGGAACAACAAAACACGGCTGCTGGATTGCGTAGGCGCCAACATATTGTGAACAATTTCTTTTAAAAATAATCACCATCACCACTGTATTAACTAATGTAAATAAACACCGATAATAATCACAATATCATGGTTTGGCTAATCATTTTTGCTCACCTTTATCTCTAACTATCAGAATGAGAGTGTAGCCTCATGGAACATAGCTGATATACCGATCAGGACACAGAAAATCCCAGAGCAATTGTGATGCGTATCATACAACAGTCACATACACAAACACTGTAAATGACATATATCCTGTACATTTCACCTTTGAAGGGAAATAGCAGAGGACCACACCTATTTCACACATACATGTTGGAAACATGGTTCATCGCAGCATATGGCACACAACTAAGACACCATCACTCAATAAGGGGAAAACAAGCCTCATACATGAGGCTGTTGATGTGCTATTGCATTGGTAACAGAAATGTATGACCAGACCCTTGACAGCAGTAAGTCCAACTGCATCCAATCTTTGAAAGGACTATCTGTGACTAGAGTTCCATATAAGCAGAACATAGACAGCACAAGTGCCACACATATGACAAGCATTGCGCACATGACATTCCATGTGCATGTCAGCCCATTTCCCAACTCCTGACACACCCATGCTCCTGGTCACAACCCACCTGTCTGAAGAGGTCCCTGGAATAGTAATATGTGTACCCCGATATTCCCTCCTCTACACACAAAGACAAACAACAGTAATCCTGTGTGCTACACCCATTCCTATGTTATGCCATTGTCATAGTACATCTGACTGCATGGACGTCAGGTCAATTAATACACTGGCTTGTAGTTTCTAAGTCCTGTTAACACCTGTAGATTGCTTCTCATGTGAAAGGTACTGTTGGCCATTTGAATTCATACAGGACTTGTGAGAAACAGATGCAGCACACACCTGCGATCACCTCCATGCACACCACCCATTTGAACATGCACTGCCCCTGCTGATGCCTGGAACAGCATAGAAGTTGTCATTTTGTCAAATACACCGTTATGCATTGCTAGTAATTAAGCCGTGTAACACAGCCCTTGGGTTCATGTGTCACCTTAAAAAACACAGGACATAGACAGTTTTCCATGTCAACTGTCTTGTTCTTCCTCCGACCAGTCTTAGTCAGACCACTGATTATGTAAATTGTGAAATTGCTGGATCCAGATATACTCTGCATCCTATCAGCCTGACTGGCACCTGTCTGTGCGTTACCCTAAATATTCCTTGTGGCTACATATGTACCACACTTGCTTTACCAAACCTCACATTCCTCAGAGGGTATTTTGTCATGTGCTTCATCAATGCATACCCAAATACATTGTATAGCATCATCTGCCTTTTAATTGTACCATATTTGTTTATTTGTTAAATTGTCTTCGAATACCAAAGTCATGGCCCATCCCTTGTGTGGGTCTCATGTATGCATGAACGACAAAGTGTGACAGTGTACCAGGGCTGTAAGCAGGGATTGGGTACGGTGCCTCCAGCAGAAACAGCTACCTCTGATAATGTGCATGAAAAGTCCACACATGTTAGGACCCTGACAGTTCACACGCTGAATCACATTGCTCACAACATATTGATGGGCCGTGCGTGGTGAATAGCTGTGAGAATAATCAGCACAGAGGCTATGATGTTCCCAGATGCAGTGGGAATTTTAGAGGCCAACCTGTGTACAAAAGTTGCAATGACACCTGCCGGAACATGACACCTGAGACATTATCTCACTCAGCACACCAAGGTTGCCCTGTTGACAGTCTCATAACACGTCTTCAGTGACAGGGTGGGAACATCCCCATGTAGGTTCTCATGTCCTCATCGACTTTACTCACATTGATCTCCAAAGGATATTCAGTAGATACAGGAATAGCTGCCACTGACTCATTTTGAGACCTGGGCGTAACTGTGACAACATACATCCCTAAAAATATACAGGATCAGCATTGGACCACCCCCATGAACAAGACACCTCTGTGCAATTGATCACAGGAAAAATGTGGACACGTGCTGCCTCGTCTGCGGTCCACCACTGCCACTGGAGAGTTGTGGCTCCGTCATATGGCCACAACTGTGGCGTCATATTACATTTGTGGTTCACCTTTGGCTGTCTGGGCCAATGACATGGTACCCACTTCATCTATGCATGTGCCTGACTCACTGTGGGTTCACCAACAAGTGCCTATGAAGCAGTTACCAAAAATCTAGGACATGGGATGGGCAACTTGTGGACCATTGACATGAACAAGCGTCTGCCATTTATCTGGTGCATGCTTTGTCATTTGTGGTGTCTACGTTACCCAAAATCTTGGAAGTGCACACAACAGATGTTGCTACATGTATGATTAGCACATGTCCTCTCTCATTTCCACAATTACTTGCATCTAAGGTTTGGACACATTGACTTCACATTCATACAAGCATATTTGCAATAATGCATCTTGTGATGCACACACACTGGGTCGACTAATACATTAGTAGCCAGTGCACACACATTGAGCCATAGGCATTGAGGTATTGTACTCATGTGCGTCACCTTGCTATCCTCTCCTGATGCCAAACATGCCCAAATTGTTCAATACATATATGCAGGCCACACATATGGCCATCTAGTGCGTCAGCCAAGCGTCAAAATCCTGTTAAGGAAGTAACGGGTCATGGTCCGCTGCAGTATGATGTCTCACATGTGAACATACACCATCAGCACCAAAGTGGGTGCAATCAGCATATCTCAGTTGTGTCCCAAATGTAACATTACATTAAAATGGAAAAAATACCCAAAACCAGTTCATGCCCTGAAATGTTGACGTTTTTATCGTTATGCGTCATATTTTTTCACGCATACAGTATGTGTGTCATATTTTTCGACGCACAGGAGTGAAAATTAGGCCGCATCCAAATAATTGTAAAGACTATTTAAATTTTTTGGATGTGGCCTAATTTTCACTCCTGTGCGTTGAAAAATATGACGCACATACTTTATGCGTGAAAAAATATGACGCATAACGATAAAAACGGCGGCCATTTTATCCAGGAAAAGATGTAATAGGATATCCTGTTTACAGATTATGTACAGTGGGTGTACTTTCACTTTCACTTTGCAGTCTGTGATTGTTCTAGACTGTGTGGCTGTGTTCAGAGTGTTGTCCAGTGATTTTGTGCTATTGTGTCCTGTGTGCTACATTAGTTGTTACTTTGTGAAATAAATATTGTTGTTGTATACTGTCTGAGTGTGTTTTGTTTACAATTGTCCGGTATTGTATTGTATTTGTTGTTTGTGGGAGTCTGTTGTGGGTAGTGCTAGTTTGGGGTTGGTTGGGCTCTTTTAGTTGTTAAGTTTACTTATTTTTTGTACTTCTACTTTCCCCCTTTTCTCCTTTCTTCTTCTTTATCCCCTATTCCCCTTTTCGGTGCTGAGATGTTGGGTAGGCCACGTCTTGGCAGGATGGGTGAGGAGGAGCTTGGAGGGTTTACATGGCTGGTGTGCCATTTCCTCCCACTGATGATCGAGGCAGGGTGATACAGGGGTATCACATTGAGGCACGACTAATCCGGTGGGGAAAGGTGCTGCATCACTTGCAGTGCGTGTATGGGAGCCAGAGGAATGACCACCAGCTGAAGCACCACTGGGCTGACCTCATCACCAGGGAGCAAGATCTGCTGGACCACCTGGGAATAGTGATTGGTGGCCCTGTTGGTGAGTACAAATCATGTAAATCTGCACAATTAAAAGCTCTGTAGTGACATCAGATGATTTGTACATTATCTGCTGGCTAAGTTGCTGAATGTGTGGAATGCTGCGGAAACATACAGGGTCATTGATGGACTATGTGAAGTACCACAATTGCTAGCTGTCAGGAAGCACGTGCTCTGCAAACTTACAAAATACTTTTGCTTAATGTAATTTGGTGCCGCCTTTGTGTCAGACAGCAACACAAAATAGGAGCCAATCATGTCTATATAGGTCACATTTGCCAGTGAAGTATAGATTTACTAAAATATTGGCAATCTTTGTTGACGCAATAGCTAGACTGACTTTAGAAACACTACAGGACATATTTATACTTTTTGACGCAAAACTGCGCTAACGCAGTTTTGCGCCAAAAAAATTAGCGCCGGCTAACGCCATTCTGAAGCGCCATGCGGGCGCCGTATTTATTGAATGACGTTAGCCGGCGTTAGCCGACCGGCGCTGCCAGGTGTGCGTGAAAAAAAACGACGTACACCAGGCAGCGCCGGCGTAGGGAAAAATGGCATTTGGGCGTCCCAAAATGGGGCAAGTCAGGCTGAGGCAAAAAAATCGTCTTAACCCGATTTGCGCCATTTTGTTTGGGTGCCCAGACACCATTAACATGACTCCTGTCTTAGTAAAGACAGGAGTCATGCCCCCTTGCCCAATGGCCATGCCCAGGTGACTTATGTCCCCTGGGCATGGTCATTGGGCATAGTGGCATTTAGGGGGGCACAAATCAGGCCCCCCTATGCCACAACATTTTTTTACTAAAATACTTACCACAACTCACCTTTTCTTCCCTGGGATGGGTCCCTCCATCCTTGGGTGTCCTCCTGGGGTGGGCAAGGGTGGCAGGGGGTGTCCCTGGGGGCAGGGGAGGGCACCTCTGGGCTCATTCTGAGCCCACAGGTCCCTTAACGCCTGCCCTCACCCAGGCGTTAAAAAGAGGCGCAAATGCGGGGTTTTTGCCCCGCCCACTCCCGGGCGTCATTTTTGCCCAGGAGTATAAATACCACGCACATGCCTGGGAGTCATTTTTTAAGACGGGAACGCCTACCTTGCATCTCATTAACGCAAGGAAGGTGTTCACACCAAAAAATGACGCTAACTCCATGAACTTTGGCGCTAGACGCGTCTAACACCAAAGTATAAATATGGACTTAGTTTTGCGTCGAATTTGCGTCGAAAAAAACGACGCAAATTCGGCGCAAACGGAGTATAAATATGCCCCTACATGATGCAGAAAATGAGTGCTGGCTTCACATCAATTGATGATAGCAATGTGGCCCAGACATATGTCTCATGTGTGTCTGGTGAGTGTATAAGGAAAGCGTTTTTGGAAGTTCTATGAATGTTAGGGATTATTGTGGTCCTTGATCATTTTGGATACATGTCAGATCTGGATTTGAAAACATCTGGAAAAGGTGTAAGGGGCCCTCAGCTAACATCTTACACTGGTATTTGGAGTTTGTAGTGCCACATTCCAATTAGAGATGGCAGTCCAAAGGTATGCACATGGGTTCATATCTCTATGTTTGGTGCAAATCACCATAGCTGGGCCACATCAAATGAAGAAACTGTAACAACATGAGGGCTTACAAAAGTCCCTGGCCCTCTGTACATTGCACCTATGTGTCATAAATGTGTCATGGCCACATAGGCTGTTTGACTGGTAATGCAGTCCTCAAGTAACCAGGCTTTGGATGTCTCTCTTGGATGCACATGATGAGACGATTACACTCCATTATTATTTCTGCTCAGTCAAGGAGCATGTTTGACACCACATGATAGTTAGGGCCGCTGCATGTATGCAGATATGTGTGTAATTGTCACAGGAGACCCATGCTATGTACATGTTAGCCGTGTTGTATTGGATGCAGTATCATCGTGTCTGAATGGCTTTAATTACGTATGTCATCTTACACATAGTTTTTGTCTTTGGAATTGTTGGTCAGTGCACAGATTTTGAGCACATTTCTTCCTTCCATGCTTTACAGGTGGACCGGCACCCTACACTGTGGGAGGGGTGGCTTCATTTGAGGACCCCGACAACTCCACTAAGTGTTGATATGTCTGTTATGTGTTGTGTTTGCTGGTGATGTGTGATGGACTCCTGTGTGTTGAACACATAGAAAGGTATGAAGCGCAATGAGAACTGGGGTGAGTCATGTGGATAAAACTTGTATCAACAAGAGTCGCACTGGAACTCATCTCAGATTTAGTCTGCCTGTCAGACCCACATTCTCCCAGATTGGGACTGCAAAATGCTTACCCACAGACTTCTGCTTCCCTTTTCACCAAAGTACTTATTAAACTGTAGGTTGAACTTCTTAGCAGCATGTAGCTCCACATGTAGTGCTACAAGTATGTGGCACTTGAGTGCAATGGCCTAGGTGTGCGTGCAAATCATGATCATGGGTGTTCTTGCAATTCTGTGTCTGTTGTAAGTCATGCCTTGCTGGAAGTATATGATGTGGACAAAGGTCTGCATTTCCTGACATGTGTGGGGCTAGGATTGGTCAAGGGTTTGCTGTCTCCTATTTGTTGATAGACCTTACCTGTGGTGTGTGTGTAGAGCCAAACACATGTCCAGCTTTCTATATACTCCTGGGTGTCCATGTGGTTTGGAATTGTTAGTTGTTTCTCCACCCCCCCACCCTTAAACACAGGCCTGGGTTTGTGAATAGTGTACCAAGGACTGATGCTACCAGTATGTTACACAGACATGTAAATCAGTGAATGTTTGGTCGGAACCTAGTATACACACTCAGGTATAGCACATGAGTACTATACTAGCAAGTCCATTTACAACTTGCAGATCATGTGGCTTTAGATTTCCATCCCGTACATTGACATTTGTAGTCCTGGCATTGGCGGAGGATGTGCAGCATGATTGTTAGCTGACAACTGGCAGATCTCTGATGCCAAATTAATGCCAGTTGTTACACATCTTGTAGGGTTTGGATGTGCTATGTGTGATATGACCTTTGTAGGCTGCCCTGCCATGTACTTCCTCAGGGACATTCAATGATCTGTATGATGATATGAGCTGTTACAAGTACAGTCGATATACTGTCTGATTTACTTCTTGTGCCATTTCACACAATGCAGTTCCAAATGTAAATTGTTTGCCTTTGTCTTCACAGCTGCGAACATGACACTCATCCAGGTCTGTGAGTTCCAGAGGCGGGCTATGAGGTACCAGCATATCCTGCTGGTAGAGTCGGGGTTCAGACGGATGGCCCGAAGATACCAGAATGAACGGGCCTCCGGAGCATGGAGGGCTTTCCCACAGGGTGGCCCTACTTTGCCCACCACAGCCACCACCAGCACAACCACCACTTCCAACCAGGTGGCACCACCCACAGCTGGGACTGTTGTCCCAACGTCTGCAGTTGCTCCAGGCCCTAGCAGTGGAACACCTTCAGGACAGCCCACAGGCACAGACTCTACACGCCCACACACATTTTCAGCTGGTACCCAGACTGCCCCAGCTGCTACAGATGACCCGGCAGCTTTTCAGGCAATGGAAAGAAAAATGGACTGTGTCCTACGGAAAATCAGTCACCTGCAGCGGGATGTTCGCCATATGAACAGGCATGTGTAGTCCATAAAGCGGACCCTCCAGAGGGCCAACCTCTAGACTTTTAAAATGGACATGATTCCCTCCCCTCCCTCCTCTTTCCTTGTTCTTATACTCACTGGGCTTAGGGGCTTAGTGTTAGGTTAGTATAGGCTGTTAGTTCAGTTAGTGTTAGTGGGCAGGGGGTGGGGGGTCCTGATTATTTCAATTTTTTCTTTTTGAGTGTGTAGGGCCATGTTGGGGTTTTTGTGTGTTTACAAAAAAATAAATATATCAAAAAATACAAAAAAAAATATATTTGTTTAGTATAGGATAGTATGTGTTTAGGTTAGTATCTGTTGTCCTCCATGTGTCCCGTCTCATAAGGGGGGTGGGTGGTTGATGTTTAGAACATTTTGTTACATGTGATAAGTAAGTTTAGCTTAGGTTAGTTAGGGACAGTTGTGGGTAATGAGTAGTTAGGGTAGATTAGGGCAGGTAAGACTTTTCCCCGAGTTACCTCTTCTGTTATTACCGTTTTATAAATATATAGTGAACCCTTTACAGTATGTGTTAAATGCTTGTTGATCAGGGCCTTGGCAAAAGTGTACATGAATTTTGTTCTATTACATTTGTGTCCTATGCTACGAACAAATCCCAGCTGAGCTGTAAGATTGGCAGCTACCTTGCAAAGATTCCACCATTCATTGCAACCACCAATCACAGTTAATATGGATTCCAACGTGTTTTTGTCAATAAGTATGTTTTCAAAGTCACAAAAAGTGCTTCCAGATTTGGTATTGGGGGAACTGTTTTAGGTCTGAATGCATTGTGATGTTCAAGGACACCGTTATAAGGTGAGTGGTCATAAGCACTCTTGTAGTATCATCTTCATGACTCACAGACATCATTTGTGACACTGTTCAGCATGATAACTTATTTGGATGGAAACTCAGACACCTTCATTCATGCATTTGTTTGCTTAGATTTGTGGGCACTGTTATAGGTGTTAGTGTTGCTTGGTGACAACATTTAGCTGCCACTATTTGATGACTTAGATATCCCTTGAAGAAGCATTATTCTGTCCAACACAGCATGATGGTGTATGTTTTCTCTCTTCATCAGATATTACCCTCAGGAAGGGCAGAGTATGATACAATCCTGGCCACTGTGCAAAGTTATCTGACTACATAATTTCAGGACAGTTGTATTGACAAGCTACGTAATTTGACAGGAGTCACATTTCAGTTATCTACTGCACAGTTGATGTGTCACATTACACAGAGACAAATTTGTTGTGTAAGTGCTATTTATTGAAAAGTGCTGTAGTGCTATATGTACATTGTCCATGATTGTGAGTCCATTATAGTGACATCTTCCATTGTGATCCTACACAAGTGGTAAAGGAAAATGCTTTTGGCATGTTGGGGTGATGTGTCAGACAGTGCAGAGGGCCAGGATTTGCCAATGAGTAAGTGAGAGACAATCACTGGGCAAGATGACAAGATTAACAGTGGTTTGCAGAACAGTCATTGAGTACAGTTGTTGAAAAACTGGCATGTTACAAAGCGCTGGACCTTGGTAATAGTTGGCCATGTGGCAGGGACTAGTGCTTCTGGGTACTTTTCCGTGTGAAGGTGATCTGTTCCATGTCTTCTTCTTCTGATGTGTGTGTTGCCTCCTCTGTTCTGAGTGGTGGTTGTTGTGAAGGGGCAAACACACCTCAGTGTTAGAAGACGTGGAGTCAGACATCCTGGTCGCTGCTAGCTGTGAAGGTTTTAAGGGCAGTACTGTTGCAAGGAGGATCTGCTGATTCTTAAGAATAGCAGTCACATCACGATGGTAGGCAGCCAGGTCGGCCCTAAGGGGTTCAATTTTGCATTTGTGCATGCGCTAACAGGATTGCTGTTGTAGGCGTTGAGTCAACTGTATTACAGCTGTGCTGATTTCCTTCAGCCTTTTTTCTACTTCCTGCAAGATAGTTGTTCGCCCTTGCATTGCTGCTGCCTGTTCTTCAGTAGACATCATGCACAAACGCACCCCCTCTAGGCTGGCTGCCATAGTTTGCATCCCCACCCACACCTCATTGGCCAGCTCCCGCTGTACTCCAACTACAGTTCTCTCAAAGCTGGTGCCTGTGTCATCAGAGTCCTCAGCTGTATTGGAGCTGGCAGGTCTTACAATTGGGGTGGTGGGTGGATCCTCTGCGATGGCTGCTTGTTCTGTGCTCATCCTTGTGACTGAAGGTGGGGTCTGGAGGGTTCCAAGGACATCTTGGATGGTCTTCTGGGGGATGTTTGTCAGCTCGTCATCCATGTCATCAGGGTATTCCTAGACAGGCATATCCGCAGGAGATCCATCATCCTCTGCAATGAAATAGGGTACAATTAGTGTGTCTGTGTTGTGGCATTTGTGATGTGACATGCCTGCCTTGTGATGAATTCACATTGTGATCTTGTTTCCTGTTCATTGCTCCAGTCTTTCAAATGGGCATTCTCCCAGGCCTATGGCCCACCTGCATGTCACATGTATTGTATTAAGTTATTAGACTTGTCTGCATCATCTCCTCTAGTGTTGTTTTAGGCCAAATAATGAATTGCCACCTTCTTGTCCTACTCAAGCCTCCGTCTACATCCATTCTCATGGTGAGACCTTTCACTGGCTGTGGGTGTTCTGATGGCACTAGCAGCACACTTAACAATCTGGACCTGCCCCAGTCTCTGATCTTTCACATCCACTTATATCTAGTTGACATGTAGCGTATCCTATGCATAGCATTGTTATGGCACGATATGGATGTTAGCATTGGTAATGTGTACAGCTAATGTTGGAGAATGTGTGGTATATTGTATTGCCCTGATAGTCGTAGCAGTGTCCTATTTCCTCCTCTGACTGTGCAGGTGTATGTCAGTGACCAGTTACATGTGTCCTCCCCCTCAATGCTGTTGTCTGAGCAGTATGACATTTGGGATGTTGCATTGTGACCCAGGCACAGGATGGACCCTGAAATATGCAGCATGGGTGTGTCCTTAGTGCTGTGTAGCTCCTAATGTTGAAGACATTGGCTGATGTTAGCGGCAACTATGGGCATTCACAATTGACAGGACTGGAACATTTGTCTTGTTTCAGGAGATTGTTGAAGTTGTCATCCTCAAGCCTCTAATTTAGGTGTGTATGATCCATGGGGACGTTACTGCCATTGGCTACTTGAGCTGCACACAGAGCGGAGGTGGTAGTGGCAACTGTTGTCACTGTTACATTCCAGTTGTCGGTATGTCTAGAGGTTGTTAATTGGGCCCTAGTTATTGTAGGTGGTATAGTGGCTGACGTGTGCCAGGATGTCAGTTTGACGTTGTGCCCTTCCCTCCTGGCGTGGCTTTACCTTTGCTCCATCGTTGGCATGGCAGCATGACCCCATGGGACTGTTGTTGGTGTTGTGTAATGGTGTGCCCCAGCTTCTCTCTGTGCAGGCTGGCCCCCATGCCGTACCCCTTTACCCATGCCACTCCATGTATATGATGACTTCCATGCATTTTGTGGTCCGTATCCCCCCCTGCTTACAGTTAACATTTGTGTATTTTAATTCCCCATGTGACTTACCCTGCATGTGCGTTGTTCCCTGGTAGTCTGCGCCGTCCTGTCCTTGAATCCCTGTGACGATCTCCTCAGGGATGACGGCTGCCACCATCTCCTCCATGTGGTCCAGGGCCTCCTGCTGTGCTGGACTCCCACCTCCAGTCTGCAGTGCTGTCTTCCTGTTCATAGACATCTTTTCCTTGGTCCTGCACTTGCAGTCATGCCAGTGTTTCTTGCACTCGATGACTGTTCTCCGTACTTCTGCCACACTGTTGATCTTGTCAACAATTTGTGCCATATTGTCTTTCTCCTACTGATTGGCAACTTTGAGGTGACAAACAGTTGGTGCTGGTGTTCCATCACCTCTTTAGCCAGAAGTTCCTGTTCCTCTGCACTGAAGCGACACTTTCTGCGCCGGCGCAGTTTTGCGTCAAAAAGTATAAATATGGGCCTATGTTTATTATCATTTCATTTGTTAAAGGGGCGGGGCTACAGGGGTGACTAGCAGTGAGAAGAGTGCACTGTGCACTCCCCTCAGTGCGCATATATGTTTGGCCGGCTGTCTCGGGCCTGCAAACACACATGTACAGTGTGCTCTCTCAACATTTTCCAGGCTGAAGAAAACATGCATAGGCTTCCAGTCTGCCTGGGAGAGCCTGGCTGGGTGCTCCCAGCCAATCCTAATACTGCTATGAGCACAGAGATTGTCCACAGGGCAGGCTGGGAGAAAGAGGAGCAGCGTGGCGTGGCAGATCAAGTACATTTTTGTAATTAATTTTTTTAATTACATTTTACCCCCACCACTGCGCGCTGCACACGCCACGCCCGCCTGAACTGAGCCGCTACTGCATAAATCGACGGAGTTTTTTGCTAAGTCTGCAGAGTTCCACTGACTGAAACTCTGCAAGATGAACCCAGGCTTAGTTTCCAGGCAGGAAAGACCACATGAGCTAAATGAGGCACTGGGATAGGTTGGAACATAACTGGTGCACACTGTGAGAAAGTAGCCTCTTTCTAGCATTGGTACCCCCACTTTGTTTGTGAGTGTGTGTCAGTGTGTTTTTACTGTGTCACTGGGATCCTGCTAGCCAGGACCCCAGTGCTCATAGTTAAAACCCTATTTGTCAGTGTGTTTTGCCTGTCTCACTAGGGTCCTGCTAGCCAGGACCCCAGTGCTCATAGTTTGTGGCCTAATGTGTGTGTTGTCAGTAGTGCTGAACTGTGTCACTGAATGTCTGCTAACCAGAACTCCAGTGCTTATGCTCTCTCTGCTTCCAAATTGGTCACTTTAGATTAGTGAATTCATATTCCAATTCCAATTGGCACACAGGACCCCCCTTATAAGTCCCTAGTATCTGGTACCTAGGTACCCAGGGCATTGGGGTTCCAGGAGATCCTTATGGGATGCAGCAATTATTTTGCCACCCATAAGGAGCTCAGACAAACCCTTCTTCAGGACTGCCACTGCAGCCTGCGTGAAATAGTGCACACACTATTTCACAGCCATCTTCACTGCACTTACAAAACTTATAAGTCACCTACATGGCTAACCTTAATTTACTGAACATTATGTGTAAAATTACTAAGTATGAGGGCACTCTTGCACTAGCAAAGGTGCCCTTCATGCTGTCCAAGGCCAATTCCCCAGACTTCGTGAGTGTGGAGATACCATTACACGCGTGCACTACATATAGGTCAATATATATATGTAGCTTCACAATGATAACTCTGAATATGGCCATGTAAGGTGTCCAAGATCATGGAATTGTCCCCCCATTCCAAAACTGGTATTGGGTGGGCCAAACCCATGCATCCCTGGGGCTCCACCATGGAACCCCAGTGCTACCAAACCAGCTCTCTGAGGCTTGCACTGCAGCTACAGCTGCTGCCACCTCACAGACAGGGTTCTGCCCTCCTAGGGTCTGAACAGCTCAATCCCAGGAAGGCATAACAAAGTATTTCCTTTGGGAGGAGGGTGTTTCAGCCTCTCCCATTGTGTTGCAGGCCTGGGATGGGTAGCCTCCCATAGCCTCTGGAAATGCTTTGAAGGGTACAGATGGTGCCCTCCTTGCATAAGCCAGTCTACATCGGTTCAGGGACCCCACTTCCTGCTCTGGCATGAAACTGGACAAAGGAAAGGGGAGTGACCACTCCCCTGTCCATCACCACCCAAGGGGTGGTGCCAAGAGCTTCTCCAGTGTGTCCGTGGCATTAGCCATTTTTATTTCCAAGGTGTGGGGACACTCTGGAGATCTCTGAGTGGCCAGTGCCAGCCTGTGACGTCAGAGACCCCTCCTGACAGGGGCATACCTGGGTAGGTAGCCAATCCCCCTCTCCGGGCTATTTAGGGTCTCTCCTGTGGGTTCCTCTTCAGATTCAGCTTGCAAGTTTCCTCCAGGAATCCTCTGCATCCTCTGCTTCAGCTTCTGACTGTGGGAGCAACTACAGACTGTAGGAAGGTAGCCTCTTTCTATCCTTGTTACCCCCACTTTTGGCCTGTTTGTGAGAGTATGTCAGGGTGTTTTTACTGTCTCACTGGGATCCTGCTAGCCAGGGCCCCAGTGCTCATAGTGGAAACCCTATGTTGTCAGTGTGTTTGATATGTGTCACTGGGATCCTTCTAGCCAGGACCCCAGTGCTCATAGGTTTGTGGCCTATATGTGTTCCCTGTGTGGTGCCTAACTGTATCACTGAGGCTCTGCTAACCAGAACCTCAGTGTTTATGCTCTTTCTGCTTTTAAAATTGTCACTGCAGGCTAGTGACTAATTTTACCAATTCTCATTGGCACACTGGAACACCCTTATAATTCCCTTGTATATGGTACCTAGGTACCCAGGGTATTGGGGTTCCAGGAGATCCCTATGGGCTGCAGCATTTCTTTTGCCACCCATAGGGAGCTCAGAAAATTCTTACACAGGAATGCCACTGCAGCCTGAGTGAAATAATGTCCACGTTATTTCACAGCTATTTTACACTGCACTTAAGTAACTTATAAGTCACCTATATGTCTAACCCTCACTTGGTGAAGGTTAGGTGCAAAATTACTTAGTGTGTGGGCACCCTGGCACTAGCCAAGGTGCCCCCACATTGTTAGGGGCAAATTCCCCGGACTTTGTGAGTGCGGGGACAACATTACACGCGTGCACTACATATAGGTCACTACCTATATGTCGCGTCACAATGGTAACTCCGAACATGGCCATGTAACATGTCTAGGATCATGGAATTGTCACCCCAATACCATTTGGGTATTGGGGTGACAATTCCATGCATCCCCGGGTCTCTAGCACAGAACCCCGTTACTGCCAAACTGCCTTTCCGGGGTCTCCACTGCAGCTGCTGCTGCTGCCAACCCCTCAGACAGGTTTTGCCCCCCTGGGGCCTGGGCAGCCCAGTTCCAGGAAGGCAGAACAAAGGATTTCCTCTGAGAGAGGGTGTTACACCCTCTCCCTTTGGAAATAGCTGTGAAGTGCTGGGGAGGTAGCCTCCCCCAGCCTCTGGAAGTGCTTTGATGGGCACAGATGGTGCCCATCTCTGCATAAGCCAGTCTACACCGGTTCAGGGATCCCCCAGCCCTGCTCTGGCGCAAAACT
Source organism: Pleurodeles waltl (assembly GCF_031143425.1). NCBI lineage: Eukaryota > Metazoa > Chordata > Amphibia > Caudata > Salamandridae > Pleurodeles > Pleurodeles waltl. Next base: position 1,211,182,416 of record NC_090447.1, on the reverse strand, counting down.
GGACAAAGGAAAGGGAAGTGACCACTCCCCTGACCTGCACCTCCCATGGGAGGTGCCCAGAGCTCCTCCAGTGTGTCCCAGACCTCTGCCATCTTGGATTCAGAGGTGTTGGGGCACAATGGACAGCTCTGAGTGGCCAGTGCCAGCAGGTGACGTCAGAGACCCCTCCTGATAGGTGTTTACCTCTTTCAGTAGCCAAGCCTCCTTTCTCAGTAGCCAAACCTCCTTTTCCGGCTATTTAGGGTCTCTCCTCTGGGCTATTACTCAGATAACGAATGCAAGAGCTCACCAGAGTTCCTCTGCACTTCTCTCTTCAACTTCTGCCAAGGATCGACCGCTGACTGCTCCAGGACGCCTGCAAAACCGCAACAAAGTAGCAAGAAGACTACCAGCAACATTGTAGTGCCTCATCCTGCTGGCTTTCTCGACTGTTTCCTGCTGTTGCAGGCTCTGAGGGCTGTCTGCCTTCACCCTGCACTGGAAGCCAAGAAGAAATTTCCCGTGGGTCGACGGAATCTTCCCCCTGCCAACGCAGGCACCAAACGTCTGCATCACCGGTCCACTGGGTCCCCTCTCATCCTGAAGAGCATGGTCCCTGGAACACAGTGTCTCCCACAGTCCAGTGGCCCTTCTGTCCAAATTTGGTGGCAGTAAGTCCTTGCCACCCCACGCCAGACAGCAAACCTGTGTACTTCGTGATTTGCAGCTGCTCCGGCTTCTGTACACTTTTCCAGGACTTCCTTTGTGCACAGCCTAGCCTGGATCACCAGCACTCTGTCCTGCATTGCCCAACTCGCTGAGTTAAAATCAGACGTTGTGGGACCCTCCTTTGTGACTCTGAGTTGACCACTGTCCTCAGATCTTCTAAGTGCCTGTTCCAGTACTTTTGTGGGTGCTGCCTGCTTCTGTTGAGGCTCTCTGAGTTGATGAACACCCCCTCTGTCTCCTCCTCCAAAGGGAAACATCCTGGTCCCTCTTGGTCCCCAGCAGCACCCAAAATCCTCAACTGCAACTCTTGCAGCTAGCAAGGCTTGTTTGCTGTATTTCTGCATGGAAACACATTTGCAACCTTCAGCACGCCGTGGGACATCTTCCATCCAAAGGAGAAGTTCATGGCCCCTTCCGTCGTTGCAGAATCTTTGGCTTCTTCCACCCAGAGGCAGCCCTTTTTCACCTTCATCGGGGTTTAGTGGGCTCCTGCCCCTCCTGGACACTTGCGTGACTCTTGGACTTGGTCCCCTTCCTTTGCAGGTCCTCAGGTCCAGGAATCCATCTTCAGTGTTTTGCTGGTGCTTGTGGTTCTTGCAGAATCCCCTATCATGACTACTCTGTCTTTCTGGGGTAGTAGGGTAACTTTACTCCTACTTTTTAGGGTCTTGGGTGGGGTATTTTGGACACCCTTACTGTTTTCTCACAGTCCCAGCGACCCTCTACAATCTCCCACAGGCCTGGGGTCCATTCGTGATTCGCATTCCACTTTTGGAGTATATGGTTTGTGTTGCCCCCAGGCCCATGTCTACCTATTGCACCCTATTGTGATTTTACATTGTTTGCACTACTTTTCTTACTGTTTCTTATCTGTTTTGGGTTTGTGTACATATAATTTCTGTATATTATCCTCTGAGATACTTTTGGCATATTGTCACTAATATAAAGTACCTTTATTTTCAGTAACTCTGAGTATTTTGTTTTCTTATGATATTGTGCTATATGATATAAGTGGTATAGTAGGAGCTTTGCCTGTCTCCTAGTTCAGCCTAAGCTGCTTTGCCATAGCTACCTCTAACAGCCTAAGCTGCTAGAAACACCTATATTCTACTAATAAGGGATAACTGGACCTGGCACAAGGTGTAAGTACCACAAGGTACCCACTATAAGCCAGGCCAGTCTCCTACACAGACTGCTCCAGGAACTGCTGTAACTGCAACAAAGTATCCTGGATGACTCCTGTGACCTGCAACTTCAGCTCCAGCATGCATTTGCAACAGTTTCCAAGGTGTGCATGCTCTGAGGACTCCTTGTCTTCACCCTGCACTAGAAGAACCGAAGGAATCTCCTGTGGAGCGACGGAGTCCCTTTCCTTCTCCTGCAGGCACCTTCCAAGAAGATAACCGGTTCTCTGGGACTCCTCTCCTGGCGACGAGCATGCTCCCTGGAACACATCGGTGGTGGGCCTCTTTGACCCAGACTGTCCTAAGGTCCAGCTGTCTAATTTTGGTAGAGGTAAGAGTTTGCCTTTCCGGTTTGCGACTGTACCCCTGTGCACTGTGTTATCTCTAGCTCCTGGGGCCTCTGTGCACTTTGTACAGGAATCCTTTGTGCACAGTGTAGCCCAGGTCCCCAGCACTCCATCCTGCAATGCAGAACTCGCTGAATTGTTCTCCGGTGGTGTGGGACGTCTTTTATTGTGCTGCACCAACCACAATTTACACCTTTTTGTCCCTGTGTCCTGGGATTTCGGAGGGTGCTGCTTGGTCATCTGTGGGCTCTCTCCAGTGTTGGGAGCCCCCTCTGCCTCCTCAGTCCGAGTTAAGGCCCCCAGGTCCCTTCTGTGTCCAGGCAGCGCCATTTTGACGCAAAACACAACCTTGCTTGAACAGCCTGCATCAAACATCTCAAAGTGGGACATCTCCTGCACCACGCATGAACCCGCAGACATCATCTTTGGTGCTCTTCTGCAGACTTCTAACCGGAGAATCCTCTTTTGCACCATCTTCTAGGTTGGCAAGGGCTCCTGTCCTTCCTGGAACCTTTTGCGACACCTGAACTTGGTATCCTCTCTTCACAGGTCTTCAGGTCCAGGAAGCCACCATTTTTTCCAAGCAGTTTTGCGCAGTTCTTGCAATAACTCTTATCATGACTTCTAATGTGTCCTGAGGAAACTTGCAGTACTTTACTCCTACTTTCCTGGGCTCTGGGGTGGGGTATTTTACTTATCTTGGGTATTTTCTTACACTCCCAGCGCCCCTCTACACAGTACACTTGCCTAGGGGGGGATTTGTGATTCACATTCCACTTTCTTAGTATATGGCTTGTGTTGCCCCTAGGCCTATTGCATTCTGTTGTATTTTCTACGGTTTGTACTATTCTATGACTTTTTACTTACCTGATTTTCGTCTCTAGTGTATATATTGTGTATAATACTTACCTCTCGAAGGAGTATTGCCTCTAAGATAATTTTTGCCTTGTGTCACTAAAATAAAGTACCTTTATTTTTGGGAACACTGAGTATTGTCTTTTATTGTGTATAAGTACTGTGTAACTATAGTGGTATTGCAGGAGCGTTGCATGTCTCCTAGTTCAGCCTAAGCTGCTCTGCTACAGCTACCTCTAGACAGCCTAAGCTGCTAGAACACTGTCTACATTTCACTAATAAGGGATGACTGGACCTGGTATAATGTGTAAGTACCTAGGGTACCCACTACAAACCAGGCCAGCCTCCTACACACACATACTGGGAAGTACAGCAACAGTAAGTGTGAGGGCTATGTCACAAGACTTGATAATATGTCTACTGCCCAATAGGTTAGGAGGCTATCAATTTGTCTATGAGGTTAGCTTGTACCTGTCAGGTTGCCCTGAGCACTCTAGCATTTCAAGAGAGCAACTACTGATCAACAATTGGCTGCCTTATGGTCTTCTAGAAAGCAGCTGTGGTAACAAACCCTTGGGCTGGGTGGAGGACAAAACTTAGGGACTTAGTGGTGTCTGGGGCAAGTGTTGCCCATAGTCACTGATCTTCCTGGTGGGACACCACTCATGTTACTTCTTCGCCCATCATCCACCTTCTTCTGGCAAGTTGTGATGTCCAGCTGCACTACACTGAGAGCTTTTTCTTGTGCAGATTGAACATTACAGTAGTTAGTTCTTTGAATACTTCTATTACTTTGTAAAATTACATCTTTAGGAACAATCACTGGTTCTCCAGAAACATTTACTTCAGTCTTTTAATACTCAGTGTCATAACTTAGGAAATTAGGTTACTGGTTGAGAGGGGTGAAACCCTACTGAAGCAGCAACCACAATCTTTATCAAGGTGAAACACAAGCAACCCCCAAATTCACCTGTGTTTAACCCTCTGGAAGCTTTACACAAAAGAGTCAGGCTTATCTTAAAAGCAATGTGTAAAGTAATTATGCAGCACTTCAAACAGTAAAAGGGAAAACAAAAACAAAAAAAATCCCATATCAATTTAGAAACATAGAGCAAAATTATATTATTATGAACACATTGAGGCAAAAACAACAACTAGCAGTCAGTAGCACTGGTGATATGCAAATGTTTTAAGTAAAAAATAGTGCCTAGGAGCACAAAGCACCAACTGCGGTTATGTGGTTACCCCAGACCGAGGCAAAATCAAAAGTTCACACTGATCATGACGGAACGCAGGCCGGATACAGGGACCAAGTTCGGTCCGATGAAGAAAGTACCTTAAATCCTGGTGTGGAGCATTGCGAGATCCTGTGTCAAGGATGTATTGCGCAGTAGCGGGGCTGTGATGTAAAGTCCTGCATCATTAGCGAGGATACCATCAAAGAGGGACTTGTGATGTAAAGGCCTGCATCAAGGATGTGTCACACAGTGGCTGTTTTAAGGAGACTGTCGGATGCTATGTGAGATTCGCCATCAGGGAGGCATCACGCTGCAGTGGTTCTGAAGTGGAGCTGTGAGGAGATGCATCAGACTGCATCGGCTCCGAAGTGGAGCTGCAAGGAAATGAGCCACATTGCACTGGTTCTGACCATAGCTGGGCTAAAATAGTACCTTCCAGCCCACTTCCATGCATCCAGGACTGGGGTAGCAATATTTGAGGTGCAAGACTCACATCAGACTTACTCTAGGTGCTGGGTTCAAGGTAGTTGGCCAACAAGCCCTCAAAGTCACTCTGGTGGTCCTGGAATAAAGATGGAGGTCCAGTCCTTTCATCCAGACAGCAGGGCAGCAGAGTATCAGTCCTTCTTGCAGAGCAGCAGTCCTTCTGAGTCTTTCACAGGTCCAGAGATGTGTTGAAGAGTTGGGGGCTGAGGATATATTATTTAAACTGGTGCCCCTGTGAAGTAGGAGAAGGTTGTGGAGGTTTCTACCACCAGGGGTGTTAGAAATTACTTGCCTCCATGCCATGGCTCCAACTTGCTGGTGTCACAATGCTTATTTCCAGTCCAAGGAGGACCTGGTGTAGCAGTTCAGGCTGGACTTTTCCAATGGGGACCAGGGTCAAGACTGATTTGCATATGGTTGGGTCCAATCTGGAGTGGCATTGGTAGCAAAAAATAAAGGATTTAGGCTGAGATCTCTGTAGTGGAGGTGAATGTTTGACATTGTACAGCATTCTATGCATCACTTGTTCTTTTTGCATTTGTCACCCTCTATAGCTTTGACATTGGTTCAGGGAAAATCTTAGTAACCAGGAAAAGAAATGTAAATTTTCCGTTCTTCCTGTCTTATGTTCCACTGAGAATTGAAAAGGGTTGTAAAGTTATGACCCAACAGTGGTCCTAATTATTGGTGTCTTTATAGGTAGCAAACAATACTAAAGGGGCAAGATCAGTTTGGATAGTAATGGGTCATTCTAAGAGATAGTACCTGAGGCAGTCCACTGCCCACTTGATTACCAAACACTTTATTTACAGTGGCATATGGCAACCTGTGTGAAGCAACTTTTGACTAGCAAGTAACATCAAATGTAGGACATCCATCTGGGAAATTGTGTGACAACACACCTCAATACCAACACCAAAGCATCCTGTAAAACAAAGGTTAGTTCAAAAAAGGACACTGCAAAACATGATCAGAAGTAAGGGCTCCCTGAAAAGCTATGTTGTGGAAGACCACAGGGTATTTTATTTGGAATCAACATTTGCAAATGTGCCCTGAAGAGACCTGTTCTGTCAGGAAAACAAATGAATAAACCTCCTATAATACCCTACAAAGCTTCAGAGAGACCTTACCTTTTGTAATATCAGAGAAAAGTTCTGCTGTCTATGTCAACATCTCTCCTTTTGTTCCACATGTGCCATATCCTCTTTCGAAATGCACCAATAATGACTCTGCTTTTGATTGACACTGCATGGCATGTTATGTCCCTGTGTGAGTTATAAAGACTATTTCAGGACTAGACCTTTTACAATACTGATCTTTGATCTAATGTCTCTGCGTGGGCCATAATGTCTCCTTCTGTTCTGTAGAGCAGGCTGATGTAACTTGGGGCTCTTTCCAAACAAATCCTCATAATAAATAAAGAAGTATATTTATAAATATTTCAGGGTTAGTCATGAGTGATGTATTTAAGAAGAGACTGAGTCTGTCACAGTTGGGAGACAAAGATGCGAGTGGGAGAAAGTTGCCTGACTGGTGTGAAAGGAATCAGATATTGCAGATTCTTTGGGGTCAATCTAAGTCCAAAGCAATGTAATTGAGGGTAAAGGAGAATCAAAATAATGTCGATAAAAGAAGCTTTACTGCAGCCTAGCATTCCATAAACAGAGAAGTGCTTGAGTGCTTGTTTCCTCACATTATTATGGTGAACATTGCTTCCAGGCTCTATATAGGAAAAATAAGCAATGATAATCTTACTTCCCTCTACAACGGCCATCCACAGAGACAGAGAAGCAGACAGCACTTATAAGTAACACAGTACCGGCACCTTTTGCAGACTTTTAGCATATTTTCACTAAGAAGGGAGCAGATATTCTACCTCCTCTTCGGGATTGTTTCATTAATCTGATGCCAGTGGAAATCATCCCACATGGGTTAATATACATTTTGAATGTGAAAGAAGATAAGATACATTGCCAATATCTGAAAAAGAGGTTGGAGAAAAATGTAATCAGTCATTCAACCTTGCCAGCTGGAGCTCCAATCCTCTTTGTTTTTAAAGTCAATGGAGAATAGTGACCATGTACTAAAGTTGAAGAGCTGAGTGCCATTACCATCCAAAGCCATTATCATCTCCATCTCATCTCAGTCCTACTTAAACAGGTCAAGCCAATAAGATATTCACTTAGCTTTGCCATATATATGATCTGACCTCTTCAAATATTTAGTAATGTTTTCAGTACTTTTTAATGGCCATGCTCCTTTCCAAAATTTGTTAACATCTTCTGCATTATCCTGGATGCTTACATGGTATCTACTTGGATGACACCTTAATGTATTCTGATGCCCTAGACACCACACTCATGTCCATGAAATCCTAGCCCAACTTAGATAGCACTCCATATACTCTAGTGTAAGGAAATGCCTTTATGAGGTTTCTAGAATCACTTTCTTGGTATTTGGGATTTCTGGGCAAGGAATTAGCAAGGAGATTTCCAAGGTGAAAGCAATTCTGAAAAGGTCAACTCATCTATCAATGAAAGAAGTCCAATGGTTGATCAGGTTTGCTTATTTGTATCAACAATTCATACAAAATGTGACTACCATCACCAAGCACATTGTCCAGTTTACCAAAAAAGGATCTTCCTTTTGTAGTAAAGGTGAATAACGATAACCATTTTAAGACTAATAAAATAATTTAAGGCAGCACCAATAATGAGACACCCTGATTTACTCTTGCCTTTTGTAATAGAAACAGATTCATCTTCATTGCAATTGGAGTAGTGTTATCAGAGCATGATGCTAACACTTAAGCCTTTCATATTGTAGCGTACTACTCTTCACCCTCTTTGAAAGTGAAAGGAATTACTCTTCACAGTATATGTCAGGTAATAGCTAGCAGTCAAGGAGGCATTTCTCTACTGGAAATATAGGCCATCATTATGACCCTGATGGTCTACAGACTGCCAGGTCTGCAGTGGCATTCAGACCAGCGCAATGTGGTGGACCAGCAGCCACATTATGACTGTGGCAGTAGTGCTATGGTCGGACCACCAGCACAACCACTTTTCGCCCGCCCGATGGCCTGGCGATGCTGAAGGTCCCAAATGCGTCAGGGCAGTGCTGCAAGCAGCCCTGCCCTGGGGATTCTGAATCCTCTCTCTACTGACGTTTACATGGCAGTTGCCTTACCATGGAAAGGCTGGTGGAGACGGGTGCAGGGTGCCCCAAGGGGATCCCTGCACTGCCCATGCACTTGGCATGGGCAGTGCAGGTGCCCCCATGGCCAGCCCCGTTGCGCTTCTCTGAAAAGCACAGTGGGTGTTGGTGCATCCGACGCACCACAACATTGCCGCTGGCTCTGTTATGAGCCGGCCTCAATGTTGTGGGCTGTTTCCCGCTGCCCCAGCAGGAAACTCTTAATAGGGCCTGCTGGAAGGAGAACGCATTGGTGGTCTCATGACCGCAGGACTTCTGCAGACATCCTTTTCCATCCACCTAAGAAATAATGGGGGGCACGCTATCATTTACTGTGTGGACTGGCCATAAGAACCTACTGTTTACTTTCTTTGAAAAAGAGTACCAGTGCTCAATATACTTTGTGGTCTCTATTCCATTCACAAATCAACTATGTCATACGCTACAGTCTCGGACAAAAATAAGGCATTCCTGATGTCCTCTAAGAAGAAACTGAAGAAGCTGAAATGCTGTTTTCATGTAGGTTGTTACAGTTGCATCATATGTGGTTTTGATTGTATAAATTAGTGCTTTGGTGCATTCTCTTTTGCCCTTGGTGTGTAAACTGAATCCCTTTCTAGCTAGGTGCACAAAAGGGAACCCCTTTTTTTGGATTTATACTTGACTCTGTCCCTTTTGGTGGTTGATGATGCCTCTCCTGGTTTGTGGACTTCCTGTACAGCTTGTTAGCTGGAGAGTTGACATAACTCTAAGGTATAACATAAACAACGATACATTAAAGACTTTTGGGTTTTCAGAGGATCAATTTAACAAGATTATCAGTGGAAAAATATCAACATGTTAACCATATCCAGTGGTGATAATGAGAAATGAAATACCCTATGGAATCTTAAAAGAAAGTGATCCGTTCAGAATTACACTCTGATTTCTTCATTGAGTATTGTAAAAATGGTATTTTGCCCTAATGGCTCCACGTGAAAAATAAGCAGGGTCTCTTTGTTAAAAAAAGAAAAATCATTAGACATTAATTGGCTGTAGGAAAGTCCTCCTTTTTGCCCTGGTCACCCCACACTTTTTGGACAGGTACTGGTGGTTACTGACTCTTGGCTGTGCCCTGGGTACTGCTTACCAGTCCCAGGGCCAGTGCTCTGTGTAAAGTGGATATGAAAACTAGGCTAATTATAATTGGCTAAGTTAACCTACCTATAAGTCCCTAGTATATGGTAGGGCATGTAGGTTTAGGGACCACATCATAGGTAGTGCACCCATAGGTGCACTGCTGAGGTGCCCAGTGTCATTTTAAAGGCAGGCCTGCCTTGCTGGCTGCTTTTAAACTAAAGTTATATGGAAATTCGACTTTGGAATTAAAAGTAGTTCCAAAGTCTTAAACTATCTTATTTTTACATATAAGTAACCCCTAAGGTGTGCCTTATGTGCTGGGTGCCATGTGACTATAAGCAAGGACCTTATAAAAGTAGTTTTATAAGCCCTGGTGAGGTAAAAACAGCCAAATTTGTTTTTCCCTCATTGTAGTGAATGGCCTTCATAGGCTAGAATGGGGAGACTTTATTTTAATTTTAAAAGTCCCCTTAAATGACAGATACAAAGGGTTTGGTATCAAATTAATTGTTATAATAATAAATCCCACAACTTCGAGTTGTGGGATTTAATATAACTGGTTCAGGTAAAGAGTTTTAAACTTTACCTGAAAAGTTGCCAATTTCAGCCCTGCATTGTTTTTGCTGCTGTGCTCTGATTGGCCAGCATCTGGCAGCCTGGCCAGGCTGCATTGATGAGGTGTGAAGTGGCCTGGCTTCACACAAAGAGATGTGCCTGTGGGAGGGAATCTCCCCTCAGCAGATGGTGAGGCAGGAAGGGGGAGGGCTGCCAAACTAGTCTTCAAAGGCAGAGAAGGACAGTTGGAGCAACCCAGCAACACCCCCACATCCTGCAACCCCAGACAACTAGGTGCCCCTTGATTAGATTAGGAGAGGGCAGGAGAGGGGTGCGTTTATGGTTTTTAGCCACACCAGTGGGTGGGCTCAGCCAGATGTAACCTCCAAAAATAATTTTCAGCCATGATGGATTTTTGGAGAATGTTGCCTCCTGGGATTGATTTTTGCCACACTTCCCAGGAAGTGGTCATCACAGGAGGAAGGACCCTGCACCTGATTGGAGAATCAGGACCCCCCCATGTCTTTCACCCAGGGTCAAGGATAAAACTGGCAGACCTGCACCCACACCTCAGATCCCCATCAGATTCCAACAAGAACCAAAGGAGAAGAAGGACTGCCCTGCTGGACCCCTGGCCTGCACCTGGAACCTGTACTCTGAAGGACTGCACCAGCTGCACACTTGGGCTTCACCACAAGAAGGAGTTTGTCTGGCTTCAACTGGTTCAAGGAGGGACTCCCTGTTTGCTAGAGGTGAAAAATTGCTAACCAGAGTCCCCTGCACCAACTCCTGAAGAAATCAACCAGCTGACCACTGCCCAGTGGCCAAAAAGGAGTTTGTGCCAGGTGCATTCTGGGAGTTGTAGTCCACACCCCCCAGGATCATCTCAGATCTTCTGGACCCTTGGGGTGAGCTGTGGACTCCAACCTTAAAGGAACATCTGGGAGAAGATCCAGAAGTCTGGAGAACTTTTGAAAAAAAGTTCCATAAAGGGACCAACCCGCCGCGGCAACTCTAGCCGGTTTACCTCAACCGCGACTCAGCCTGATTTGCAGGTTCGTCAGGGTGAAGAAAATCTCCAAAAAAGAGATTAAGAGGGTCATTCTGACCCTGGCGGGCGGCCGGAGCCGCCCGCCTGGCGGGAACCGCCAAATGGCCACTCCGCGGTCAGAAGACTGCGGATGCCATTCTGGCTCTCCCGCTGGGCCGGCGGGCGACCGCCAAAAGAGCGTCCGCTGGCCCAGCGGGAAAGGCCCTGCAACAAGGAAGCCGGCTCCGAATGGAGCCGGCGGAGTTGCAGGGGTGCGACGGGTGCAGTTGCACCCGTCGCGATTTTCACTGTCTGCTAAGCAGACAGTGAAAATCTTTATGGGGCCCTGTTAGGGGGCCCCTGCACTGCCCATGCCAGTGGCATGGGCAGTGCAGGGGCCCCCAGGGGCCCCACGACACCCGTTCCCACCATCCTGTTCCTGGCGGTAAAAACCGCCAGAAACAGGATGGCGGGAAGGGGGTCGGAATCTCCATGGCGGCGCTGCTTGCAGCGCCGCCATGGAGATTCAGCCCATGCAGGGGAAATCCGGCGGGAAACCGCCGGATCCCCTTTTCTGACCAGGGCTTTACCGCCGCGGTCAGAATGGGCTGGGAAGCACCGCCAGCCTGTTGGCGTTGCTTCCGTGGTCCCCGGCCCTGGCGGTCCAGAATGACCCCCTAAGTCCGAACGTACAAAGTTGACCGGGACCTCCCAGCCAGCGTATCCGAGGATGTGTCAGAGTCACCAGATCCTCGGGGTCCGTGCACGTTCCCAACACTTCCACCACAAGACAGCTCCAATACTCTGATTAGATTTATCACAGAGTCTAAGAGAGTCCAAGTGGGGAAAAGGGGATTAGGACGGGAACAGCTGGGAAGGAGACCTGTAGGAAGCAAAAGGTTAAAACACAACATCAAAATTACATCTCATGAAATCAGTATCATGCTACAACTCTAAGCTTCGTCTTTTCCGAAAAACATGAACAACCCTAGAATAATCCTAAAACTGACTAGGCTTTAGATGACCGAATACCTGAGGAGGAAACAGGAAAAGTTAAATAGGACTTTCAGATTCAAGTACTTTCTTTAGCATGAGAATCAGGAAACACTCTGAGCAATTTCTAAACAACCATATGAATCTCCTTTTAGGAATACATATCAGGAACACACAGAATTACATCTGGAACTCTGGTATTGTGTCGTGTTCATTTCAGAAAAAACATTGGGAAGTAAATTGCGCACACTGCAGATTTTTATATGAGAATTAAACACCATAAAGGTTTGTGCACCATGAAATCACACAACGTAGATTCAGGGAATAAATCACGCGACGTGTCAACTTGAAATGCTACCAAGAAAATGTCTTAGAATGGTAGCGCACAGTAACTTACATTATTTATACACGAGGAAAGAATTGCGCGTCTTGCCTATTCAAATCCCACCATACAAAAGCCAAGAAATGGTAGCGCACAATGAATAACATGAAAAAACACTCAAGGAAAGAATCGCGCGTGTTGCCGATTCGAATGCCACCATGTAAATGCCAGAAAATGGTAGCGCACAATGAACAGCATGAATTACACACGAGAAGTGAATCGCGCGTTTCACAGATTCGAATGCCACCATGTAAATGTCAAGATAAGGTAGCGCGCAATGAACAACAAAGTTAAATGCTCATGAAACAAGTTGCACGTCTTGCCAACTCGTAAAACATCATGTAAATGTCAAGAAATATCAGTGCGCAATGAACAATAATGTAATAACGAAGTCAAATCTTTATGGAATAAATTGCGCGTCCTCCCTATTTGCAAACCACCATACAAATGTCAAAAAATGGCAGCGCACAAGTAATCTGTTATTCATTTAAGTATTAAAATCAAGAATATGAAGATTCTCAATTACGGTGTTGGGAAATGTCCAAACACCGTCTTACCGCCTGGAAACAATGATCACCAATGAGAGATGAGTGCAGAAGACTGGAAAATCCAAATAGGCCGCCGGGACAGGAGCTCAGGAAGAAGCTGCTGCTCTGCACCGGGACCTCTGAATAGTGAGCACTGGAAGTTGGGCTGACTCTCTTTTATAGAGTCTTGGCCCAGCCTAGAACCACGCCCAGGCATGTTGCAGGGAAAGTCTCCAGAAGGCCCTGGAAAGGGACCACACCCTAACACACTCTGAATGTCTGCAGCAACACATTGTAAATGTACAGTATTTATAAGCACCTTAAAAATGAATCTTTTGGATGGAATTCTGCAATGCAAAAGGTTAAACAATAACATATCATCACAATACATAAATTACTTTATCTTGCGAGTTTTGGGTTTTTGCATTCTAGATGCCCGTAGAGCGCGCACTGTCCTGGTGTTGACAGGAGGGCTCCAAGGACGTCGGATCAAGATCCAGGTTTACCCCGGTCGAAGGATTTTCACCTCAAAAAAACGACTAAGTCCGTAGGTAAAAATCTCCACTGAGGATTCCCGCGATGCGTATCCGGAGAAGAGTTCCAGGAGGTCGGATTGGACTGGCAGGTTCGTCCTGCTGAAGAAAATCTTCAGAAAAACGACTAAGTGCGAAGGTAAACTTTTGACTGAGGCCTCCCGTGGCCTGTAGCCGAGCCGGGCTCCATCGCGGTCAGACTTAAACTTTGACTGAGGTGTAACCTTAGGACCCGATTGGCGCTTTTTGTTTCTAGACGCTAAAAAAACAATAATTCTTTAAAAATTCATATCTCTGGCTCCCCTTATGCGATTGTATTTGTTTTTGTGTCATTTTAAAGATAAAAATATAATGTATTTTTATAAATTGGTTTTGGATGTTTAAACTGTTTCCTGTGTTTTATTTAATTACTGTTTTGTGATATTTGAATGCTTTACACTGTCTCCTAAATTAAGCCTTGTCGCTCGTTGCCAAGCTACCAAGGGTTGAGCTGGGTGTAATTTACTGAGACCTAACTGGACCTAAGTGGAGTTTAGTGGCCTATTGCTAAGTGTAGGTACTTACCTGCCCTTACCAATAACCCATTTCCCAACATTTTTGGTGGCAGCGGTGGGATCCTGTACTTGTGTTCAGTATCACATTACAGTTTAAGTAAAACAAATTAAAAATCCTTTAAATTGTCCTAGTGCAAAAAAAAAATATATATTTTTAATTTGGATTAATTTCAATTGTTGAATTTTTGTCATTTTTCGAAATTCTTGTTTCGAATTTTTGCAAAACGTTTTTGTTATCACAAAACTAGGGAACCATGGAGCTTGATCTGGCTAGCCTACCCACACTGACAGTAGTCCAGCTTGGGGGGCTGTGTACTGAAAGAGGGTTGCCTGCAACCACTGACCTCAGGAAGCATGTCCTGATCAAATCCCTGACAGAATGGGCTGAGGCCCAAGAGGTAGACTCAGAGGAAGCTCCAGAGGAGGGAGAAGCAGGGGAGGATGCTAGCTCCAACTACTCCGGGGAGGGAGGGCATCTGAGCCTAAGTGAGGAGGAGGAAGACAGGTCCTCACTGCACACAGTTACTAGGGTCATACCCAAAGCTAGTTGAGGGAAGGGGGTCCCTTCAGGAGGAGAGAACCTGTCCCTCAGGGAAAGAGAGCTGGAGGCCCAGCTAGCATTTATAGCTTTGGTGGCAGAAAAGCTGGCCCTAGAAAAGAAAAAGTGGGCAAGTGAAGAGAAAAGAGATGGTGGCAGCGACAGAGAAGCTGAGGTGTCCATGGGTGGAGGGTTTTTCCCCAGATTACCCAAGGGGGTGGATCCTGCCTATGTAGAGGGGGATGACATGGACAAGTGGCTGGAGGCCTTTGAGAGGGCCCTCCAGATGAGGAGAGTCAAGCCTCAGTACTGGGGTTCACTTCTTTGGGAGTTGGTCCCCAACTCTGGAAGGGATAGGCTCCTAACCTTGAGGGGGGAGGAGGCAGATTCATACCCCAGTATGAAGAGCTGCTTGACTAAAAAGTTTGGTCTGACCCCAGAGCAGTATAGGCTCAAGTTTAGGGACACCCAAAAGACAAGCACCCAGTCCTGGGTGGACTTTGTGGACATCTCAGTTAAAGCACTAGAGGGCTGGATATAGGGCAACAAGGTAAGTACCTTTGAGGGGCTGTACAATTTGATTATGAGGGAGCACCTTCTAACCAATTGTGTCCAAGAGAAGCTCCGCCAGTATCTAGTTGACTCTAAGTTGACCAACCCCAGAGAGCTGGGGGAGGCAGCAGATGACTGGTTAAGAACTAGGGTTAACCAGAAACCCCCAGGGGGTGATCAGAAAAAGGGTGGACATGGTTCTTCTCAGGGGAAGAACCAAGGGAAAGATGACAAAAAGCCCAAGGGCGGGGGAGCCCCGAGCCATTCCACTTCTAAGGGGAAAGGGTATCAGGGGAAGCATTATGATCCTGTTAAAGCAGGAAAGTTTCAGGAGCTTGCTAACGGTGGCAAGTGTTTTGAGTATTATCAACCTGGACACAAAAGAGGAGATGCTGTCTGCTCCAAGAAGCCCCCCCCGGTGGGCAATCCCAGGGGATTGCTAGTGTAGGGTTGGGGGTGGAAGTTGGCCTAGGGCTGCTATCAGGGTACACAGAGGTCACCTTAGTATCCGTGGGTGGGGTGGCCACCTTACCTCCCAGCATGGAGAGGTATAGGCAGAGGCCTAAAGTCAATGGGACTGAGGTGGAAGCTCTGAGAGATACAGGAGCCAGTGTGACAATCGTCACAGAGAAGCTGGTTTCTCCAGAACAGGTCTTACCTGGTGTCTTCCACCAAGTAACATATGCAGATAGCAGAACCCAACTCCATCCCATGGCCATGGTGAGCCTGGAATGGGGAGGTGTAACTGGCCCTAAGAAGGTAGCTGTAGCTCCGCCCTCCCAGTAGAGTGTCTGCTTGGAAATGATCTTGAAGCATCTGAATGGCCAGAGGTGGAGAGAAGGGTCCATGCACAGATGCTGGACCTCCCTGAATGGGTGTGTGCTGTGACCAGGTCACAGGCAGCACAACAGGGAAGTGCTGGACACTTGGACCCTGGAACAATGGGCCAAGCCTCCAAGAAGAAGAGAAAAGGCACTGGGTCTAGCTTGCCAGCCCCCACAAGTACAGAGGATCAGGAGGAATCCAAACCCGAGGGGGAGGATCTGACCTCTGAGGGAAGGCCACTTCCCCTGCAAGCTCTGCCTGACTTGGCAGAACTGCAAGGGGCAGGTGGGCCCACCAGAGATGAGTTGTGCCAGGGACAAAGAGAGTATCCCACTCTTGAGGGCCTAATGCAGACTGCTGCCAGGCAAGAACAAGGGCATACCAGTGGGACCCACAAGGTTTACTGGGAGGATGGAGTTCTCTACACCAAGGCAAGGGACCCCAAACCAGGGGCAACCAGCACAGTATTGGTCCCCCAGAAGTATAGTGAATTCCTCCTTACTTTAAGCCATGATATTCCCTTAGCTGGACATTTGGGATGGACCTAGACCTGGAACAGGCTGGTCAACCATTTTTATTGGCCCCAAATGTCAGAAAAAGTTAAGGAGTTTTGCAGCTCGTGTGTTACCTGCCAAGCCAGTGGCAAGGCAGGGGGCAAGCCAAAGGCTCCCTTGATATCTCTGCCAGTGGTTGGGACACCCTTTGAGAGGGTAGGGATTGACATTTTTGGTTCCCTAGACCCACCAACTGCCTCAGATAACAGGTACATTTTGGTGGTTGTGGACCATGCCACCAGGTACCCTGAGGCAATACCCCTCCGGACAGTCACTGCTCCACAGTGGCTGGGGCCCTACTTGGTGTGTTCACCAGAGTAGGATTCCTAAAGGAGGTGGTCTCAGATAGGGGAGTGGATAGTTGTTGGATTTAATATAACTGGTTCAGGTAAAGAGTTTTAAACTTTACCTGAAAAGTTACCAATTTCAGCCCTGCATTGTTTTTGCTGCTGTGCTCCGATTGGCCAGCCTCTGGCAGCCTGGCCAGGCTTCTTTGATGAGGTGTAAAGTGGCCTGGCCTCACACAAAGAGATGTGCCTGTGGGAGGGAATCGCCCCTCAGCAGATGGTGAGGCAGGAAGGGGGAGGGCTGCCAAACTGGTCTTCAAAGGCAGAGAAGGACATTTGGAGCAACCCAGCAACACCCCCACATCCTGCAACCCCACACAACTAGGTACCCCCTTGATTATATTAGGAGAGGGCAGGAGAGGGCAGGAGAGGGGTGTGTTTATGATTTTTAGCCACACCAGTGGGTGGTCTCAGCCAGATGTAACCTCCCAAAATAATTTTCAGCCATGATGGATTTTTGGGGAATGTTGCCTCCTGGGATTGATTTTTGCCATACTTCCCAGGAAGTGGTCATCACAGTGGGAAGGACCCTGCACCTGATTGGAGAATCAGGACCCCCCTGATATTTCACCCAGGAGCAAGGATAAAGCTGGCAGACCTGCACCCACACCTCGGATCCCCATCAGATTCCAACAAGGAAGAACCAAAGGAGAAGAAGGACTGCCCTGGTGGACCCCTGGCCTGCACCTGGAACCTGTACTCTGAAAGACTGCACCAGCTGCACACTTGGGCTTTACCACAAGAAGGACTTTGCCTGGCTTCAACTGGTTCAAGGAAGGACTCCCTGTTTGCTACAGGTGAAAAATTGCTAACCAGAGTCCCCTGCACCAACTCCTGAAGAAATCAACCAGCTGACCACTGCCCAGTGGCCAAAAAGGAGTTTGTGCCAGGTGCATTCTGGGAATTGTAGTCCACACCCCCAAGGATCATCTCAGAGCTTCTGGACCCTTGGGGTGAGCTGTGGACCCCAAAAGAACCTTGAAGGAACATCTGGTAGAAGATTCAGAAGTTTGGAGAAGTTTGGAGAACTTTTGAAAAAAAGCTCCATAGAGGGACCGACCCGCCGCGGCAACCCTAGCCGGCTTGCCTCAATCGCGACCCGGCCTGATTTGCAGGTTCGTCCCGGTGAAGAAAATCTCCAAAAAAGAGACTAAGGGCCTGATTACAACTTTGGAGGAGGTGTTAATCCATCCCAAATGTGACAGATATACCACCAGCCATATTACGAGTTCCATAGGATATAATGGACTCGTAATACGGCTGGTGGTATATCCGTCACTTTACCGTCACTTTTGGGACTGATTAACACCTCCTCCAAAGTTGTAATCAGGCCCTAAGTCTGAACGTACAAAGTTGACCGGGACCTCCCAGCCAGCGTATCCGAAAGAGGGCTCCAAGGACGTCTGATCAAGATCCAGGTTTACCCCGGTCGAAGGATTTTCACCTCGAAAAAATGACTAAATCCGAAGGTAGAAATCTCCACCGAGGATTCCCGTGACGCATATCCGGAGAAGAGTTCCAGGAGGTCGGATTGGACTGGCAGGTTCGTCCCGCTGAAGAAAATCTTCAGAAAAACGACTAAGTGCGAAGGTAAACTTTTGACTGAGGCCTCCCACGACATGTAGCTGAGCCGGGCTCCATCGCGGTTGGCCTTAAACTTTGACTTTGCCCCGGTCGAGGTGCAACCAGATGACCCGATTGGCACTGTTTTGTTTCTAGGCTCTAAAAAAACAATAATTCTTTAAAAACTCATATCTCTGGTTCTCCTTATCCGATTTTATTTGTGTTTGTGTCATTTTAAAGATAAAAATATAATCTATTTATATAAATTGGTTTTGGATTTTTAAACTGTTTCCTGTGTTTTATGTAATTACTGTTTTGTGATATTTGAATGCTTTACACTCTGTCTCCTAAGTTAAGCCTTGTCGCTCGTTGCCAAGCTACCAAGGGTTGAGCTGGGTTTAATTTGCTGAGACCTAACTGGACCTAAGTGGAGGTTAGTGGACTATTGCTAAGTGTAGGTACTTACCTGCCCTTACCAATAACCCATTTTCCAACATTGGCAATATGTGTAGTTGCGACTGGATGGTCTTAGTAATCAAAACAGAGCAAGAAATAATATTTGAAAAACGGGAAATAGAAAATTTTGAAACACAAATCAGACAAAATTGATCATAGGTAGAGGGTAAATGCAAGCCTGAGGACATCCAAGATGACCTATTGGTTTATAAAGAATACTTGGTAAATTAAAAAAAAACATTAAATTAAGAAAGGATGTTAGTCAGTAAAATGTATAAACAGTCTACCCATACCTCCAGATGGTTTACAACAATACACATGTGAATGAAGGGGGTAACAACAGAACATGGCCCCAAAACAAAAAGAGATGCCCCAAAAAACATGTCACTTTGTACATGAGTATGAAATCAGAAGAAGAGAATGCCCATGATTATAGACACAACAGGGAATTGTTGGCAGGACCCAGTAGGGAGAATCCCATTTTTTTAGCAGAACAACAGAAAAAATATACCCAGAATCTCTGAAGGAGAGGGTGGAGGAGAGGGGTTTAGGAGAACCAGATCCTGGCCCAAGAATACAATATATGAGAACAAGGAGTCAAAAAAGAATAAAAAAGAATGGAATTAGGAGAGAATAAGGCACCCATAATAAATTTGTCCATGAGAAACTTAATTATAGAACAGAAGGAGGTTCTGGAAAAAGGTTTAGGTTTTGTCCCCCACGGCAGCACCAGCAAATAAATTTGAGATAGAAAAGGATATGATAGCGCACCTGGCCCATAGTAAGTAAACTTACAAGGGGACGCGTATAGGTCGATGAATCTCACATGGAGTATCCTAGTCATGCAGTGACTATTAAATCAATAACTAACATCAATAATCAGGAAAGCACTCTATGAAATCACAACGTTAAACCATACTAATCAAGAATAAACACTACGCAAAAAGGGGTTAACAAGTTTTTTTTCACTATTGCTTACAATTCTAAATCGTCTGTTAGATCAACTTTATTCAAATCAACTCCTTATTTATTCATTAGTTAAAAGACATTAATTCTTAAAGAAAACATATGTGACAATGCAATACCTTAAGCTATGAATACCAGCATTAATAATGTAATTCAGCAATTAAGTTCGTCAGTCATTTGTAACCATCAACGTCACCCCTAACAGCCTACCTAACCAAGATTAGCATTAGCATGGGGGTCTTCATGCGAAAACAATTTAGAGAAAACATTAATTTGGAAAAATCAACCTAAGTGTGAATCTCTATAAACAGCGCAGTTGGTACCTAGAAGAAAAGGCACAAAAATCGTCAGTCACATTTTTATAGCTACCTATCCAGGATGGATCAGCAACAAGTCAGTCTTCGTCTTCAGGTCATCAATTAGTCAGCTACGGATCAGGCTCACAGAGTATGAGCCCAATATCAGCACCTCGGACAGCGTCTCCTGACCTCATCAATTTTCTCCCCGCAATTCTGATTCCTCGCCCCTTGTCATGACTTTTTATTAGGGTCCCCCAGTCCATCCCCCTAATTGCTAATTGGTCAGTCGGTCAGCAGTTTTTGTTTACCAACTCTACTAATTTACACAAAAAGGATTGGTTCTTCTTGCGATGCCCTCATCAACTGGCCTTTCAGGTATTAAAATTGTTGCATATGGCTCTCCAGTTAGTGCATCTATTGTTCGAGTCCTGGGAAAGTACATTTAGCCTGCTCTACACGTAATTGTATCAAATTGTCTTCATCATCATCTGTCCATCGGTACATTGCAGAAAATTCTAGCTAAGTAACTTGAACTTCGAATGGGTCAAGGCTGCAGCCCACAATTTCAAGTCCTTTGCAAGGCATCCGGTTTCTCCATGTTCAGAGTGAGCAAGACCCATTGGATCTAGGCCTTTTAGTTCAGCTAACTTAATAATACAAAACAGAGGTTATGCGTCTCATTATGACGTATTACTACATTTTTCTCATATATTTTCATTATTTTGCACATTTTCAGTTGTTTTAGTACACATGGTGATCATACCCCGAAGGCACATTTTTCAAACATGCACATTATTTTTCTACGATTAATTTCTCTCTGCATTTTCACATTAGTAACAACACATAAATCATTAAAAATTTCTTAATTAGCATATTTGCTTCAACAGTCCCTCCTCTGATGACTTAATATGTCATCACACCTTTCCTCATCATTAAATTTACATTAGTGTTTCTGATGTCTCTTGACTTCTCCTTAAATGTTCTTTATAGATTCTTCTCCTAGGCTGTTCTTCCCTGCTCTGGTCATTTTTGGATTTTCTTAATTTTATCTTTTGCCATAATTTGCATGCAACCCATAATCCCAATATAGAAACAATCACAATTAATATTCCCTGTACAATTTTCCATAATACCCCATTCCAAATTTGCCTAAACCAATTACCCACAGAAGCAAATCTATTTCCCACCTTTTCCCAAACTCCTGGTTCACTCAATTCTTTCAAATCCTTGCTTGAATTAGTTAAGTTAGTAAGTAAGGGCCACATGTAGGTAGCTTGTTGAACGTCGCAAACAGGGAATTTCGCTGTTTGTGACGTGCAAAAAGCACATCGCGATGCACAATCCCAGTTTTGCGATTCGGTAACCTGGTTACCGAATCACAAAACGGATTTTCGACTCGCAATTAGGAAGGGGTGTTTGCGGTCCCATGGGACCCCTTCCCCGTTGTGAATGTCACTGTAAACAATTTTTCAGAGCAGGCAGTGGTCCTATGGACTACTGCCTGCTCTGAAAAAATGAAAAGAAAACATTTCATTTTTTGATTTTGTAATGTATCTCGTTTTCCTTTAAGGAAAACGGGCCGCATTACAAAAAAAAAAAAAAAAAATACTGTTATTGAAAGGCAGTCACAGACATGGTGGTCTGCTGTCCGCAGCAGGCCACCATCCCTATGAGGGCCGCCATTTGCAAGGCGACCCACCTCATGATTATTCATGAGGTGGGCATTTGCGACCCCCCCTTGCAAATCGCACCATCCTACATTCGGATTTGCGACTCGCAAATTGCGAGTCCCTCTGACTCGCAATTTGCGGGTCACAAATCCGAAATTTCGTACATGTGGCCCTAAGTCTCTTATCTCCTTATCATTTTTTAGTATAAACAAACAATGTCTAGCATTAATCGAGTTCACATAGCTTTATTCGGTTACTTTCAACCATAAAAGCAAAAACAACATTCAAATACAAAACATTTTTTGATAAAAGGGAAAAAATAAAATAAAATAACAGATGTTCAGCCTTAAAACACATAAAATTACTTTCCTTCAAAAAGCACTTTACCCCCTAATACCTATCATTCGAATTAGACATGGGGTTTTATTTCAGTCTTAGGTGCATGGTTAAAAATTAACAACTAAAACATTTTAAAAATGTAATCCTCATCATCATTTTTTTCCAGGAGACGGATACGTATATGCCAAGCAGCTGCGATGTACTTGCTAACCGCACAAGATAGGGGGGAGGAAGTATCCCTCATCATGATCCTTAAGGCAGCCATACAATGTCTCATCCCCATATTTCTGCACACGGGTCGTAACCACTTCCGTCGCGCAATCATATATGCGGGGCATATAAACATAAAATGTAAAATAGATTCTGAAGTGTGATTACAACGAGGACAAAGATCAGATCTTGGAGTCAAGCTCCGAGTACTACAGTAAGATTTAAGAGGCAGACAACCATATCTAAACTGAATATACAGACTCTTACTTAGTGGGTGAAGAATTGTATCCATAAATGGTTCAAGATACGGATACCATTTAAAGTCAAGAAATTGTAAAGTCAATCTGCCATGTGTTGAGCACAGCAGATAGTTTTCCCTGACATACGTCCAGTAAACAGTTTTCAAATGGTTCTTCTGATCCTTCCTTATACTGTCAGGATGGCTCCAAAACTCGCCGAGACCCAATCTATGGAACCATTTTGAAATGTGATTAAACCAAGGAATGGTAAGTACATTAGGTCTGTCTAGGATGTCTTGAATAGACTCCTTATATGTGGATAACTCAGGGGTTGTCCATACGCGGACCCAGAAAAGCAATGGCCGTAGGGCAATTACATCTGAGATGCATGAAAGACCAAGGTCCCAGAACATTGGCAGCAGTGGAGTATTACGAGGACAAGCCAAAATTGACCTTACAAAGTTGATTTCCCCCACTGCGAGCTTGCTAGTGTTCGAGGACCCCCAGATTTCTGCCCCATAGACCGCAGCACTCTGTGCCTTTGCTCGATAGATTTTAATGGTTGGAGTAACCACTCTCTCAGAGGTAGACTTGTGGAAACGTAGAATAGCCCTAGATCTATGGGCCAGAAGAGCTAAACTTTTATCGATTTGGGCCCCCAATGCAGATTATTGCTAATTCTCACCCCCAGATAGTCTATGGAGCATACCTTGCCTAGGGGGGTACCATTATAGAAAATGGAATATCTCTTGGTAGCATTAATCATTTTATAGACTCCGTCGTCTTTTGCTAATAATATGTCTAAAGCAAGCCAATTTGAAGCGTCATAGCTCTATCCACAGCCAATTCAGTATCTAACAGGAGTATTGCCCTTGTAAAGTTTGTCACCATGTTATCCACAATAGTAGACAACTTTCGTATCTTAATTGCATTCAAGATAACTCCTACAGAAGGAATTACTGCACCAAAAATATATCCCACAATTGCAAAAGAGGTTTCCCTCCTCTGTCACTCATGATGTAATTCAGTCACTTTCGGAATTTTCTTTAAATCATCTATCTGATAAATTTTAGGGAAAACTATCCCCAAATAGCATGTTCCATACCATCCTCTAGGAAGACGGTAATAAGCATTAAGTCCACAAATATAGTAGATTCCAGGAATCGCAGGGTCCTGACCATTCAGCATAAAAGTCCATTTACTCTGAAACAAAACCACATGCCTACATTCACTTGTTCCCGCAAATAAAGTGTCAGTGTGTGATTTCGGCCTGTATATAAAAAGCTTCCCTACATGTAATACATCCCCTTGGGTTTTGATAGCAGTGTAAGCATAGTCATTCTTGTAAGTCCTTTTCTCCAATCCTTTCTCTGACTTCTCTTTCAATGCCTTCCTTCTATCATCAGTATGCCCTATAAAGCTCTTTTCTAACGGAGTTAGTAAGCAGGTTAGGTTGTTCTTGTGTGCATAAGCAGTTCCAAATGTTAGCGTTGGCTCAAAGAATCCGCTAAATAACACTATATCATGCTCCCTAGCTATTTTACTTAAATATCTAATAATAGGAACAAAGGAAAACACAACATCATGGTTAGAATAAAAATATTGATCATACTCTTGGTTATAGAATCTGGTTAGTAGCAAACTACAAGTTATGCCATAGGTTAATGGCAGACTGTGGTACGTAACCCCTTCTTCCACAGAGGAAGGAATTTGCGTACACATAAGACAATTCCTTGCATCAATTGTTTCAACATACACACTCAACAACCGATAGAACACATTACAAGAAAGCTCTCCTTGTGCATTAGTATAGTCATGCAAGTATTTTACGTCTAACTTAAACCTCTCTAAAGCTGTTAGTGTAGTAGTCTCAGAAACAGAGGTAATAGTAGTTTCTTTCATTTCATGAATGGAAATTCCCACAATCATTATTATGAACATTATTCCACACATAATTGCCACCCCCCACACTCAAATACCTACAATATCTAATAGTTCTAGCACAATTATTTAATTTAGGCATGATCTGTAAAGAATCAGAAAGTAGAAATAACTCTTAAATAAAGTGCAACAAAAAAATCAAAAAACAAAGAAAAATATTTCTTTCTCACAGTTCAGTTTCACACGTAGGAACCCTTTTCTCCTTGTCAAAAATCAGTTAGCAGCTTGTCACATCAAGGTTTTCAAATGTCATATCAGGTTATCATTGTCTTTTCATGTTTATTTCAACAATCTCTTTTCAGATTTCTTCAGATTAGCTCAACAACTCAGTCTATTGATCCCTTTCAAAGTACTGACTCGGAACTTCTCTGTCAAAACAAAAGGACATAAACTCGTTTTGCCACTCACATGTTGCCACATATGCCCATTCAGGACCTGCGTATTTTGAACTTGCTACTCTCTTTCTTTTCAACCTTTGTTCTCCACTAAATTCTCCTTCACTCAGTTCCTCTTTTCTCGTAGTATCCACTTCTTCTTCTATTGGTTCATTTATGACCAATTCTTTCTTCTCCCCAATTCACGACTCAGGCCAATTGTCTCCTTTTCTCGTTCCTTCAGTCAATATTATCCTCAGAATTGGACTCTTCTCTTTTTCTCTTTCTATGGTGTTTTCTCTTGATGGACCGGCAATGGGTTCAGGAGGAGTCGGACAACTTTGACTTTGATCCGTCGCAACTCTTTTACCCTCTTGATCTGGCACTTCCTCTGCTTGCTTTTCAGCACCGTCTGCTTCTGGTAGAACCCCTGCTGTGCTCAGTTATCCTGCTGTATCCATTGAGTTAGAATCTTGCTCACCCTCCTATAATTCTTCACTCTCATCTCTAACAGGGTGATTGATCCATCTTCCACAAGCTCAGGATCAATCTCAGGATCAGCTTGTTCTTGTTCTGACTCATATATAGTCACTTGCTTTGCTGTTGTTGGTGCTCTCAACAACACTTCTTCATGCTCTTGCAAGCTCACCACTCTTTTTGTATGGCTTACATGTATCCAGTTTGGCAATCCTGCACACTTTACAGCTGTCGTAGTTGTTAGCACCACCTGGTATGGGCCTTTCCAAAGCAGCTCTAAACAGGTCTTTCGAACGTGCTTTTTGATGATGACCCAATCTTCAGGTCTCAGATTTCGACCTGGGTCATGGATGGGAGGCAGGGTAACAGCCTCCACCTGCTGAGAGAAAGAGCGAACCACATTAGCCAGACCGTTGCAGTAGTCCAACACCATATCACCTGTAATATTTACAAGTGCATTGGCTGGAATTGCTGGCAATCTCATTGCTTTGCCCATGAGGATCTCATGGGGCAACAGTCCTGTCTTCCTGTCAGGAATATTTCACATCGACATCAATACCAAAGGTAAGGCATATGGCCATTTTAGATTGGTTGCGGCACACATCTTGGCAATTCTTGATTTCAATGTACCATTCATTTGTTCCACTAGTCCTGAAGGTTCTGGGCGATAGCTGCAATGCAACTTCTGCTCAATGCTTAATGCTGCACATAAGAGATTGATCACTTTGTTATTGAAGTGAGTTCCCCTATCTGATTCTAAAGAGTTCGGGAATCCGAACTGTGGCATTAACTCTCTAAGCAACAGCTTTGCTACTGTGAGTCTGTCATTTCTTCGTGTGGGGCATGCTTCAATCCAATGACTAAAGACACACACAATCACCAACACATACTTCAATACATCACATGCAGGCATCTCAATGAAATCCAACTTCATTCTGCTGAATGGTCCTCCTGCTCTTCTAATGTGGCTCAAATTCACCACTGTCCCTTTCCCCACATTTAGTTGCTGACAGATTACACATCGATGACATGCTGCCTTTGCTGCTTGTCTAAATTTTGGATTGAACCAATCAACCATAAACAGTCTAACCATGGCATCTCTTCTAATATGTGCTTGGCCATGGCAGTACCTGGCCATCTGAGTCAACAAACTGTTTGGCGATACCATCTGACCTTCCTCAGAAACGCAAATCTCATCAGGTATTTGAATGCACCTTAATCTGACCCAAGTCATTTCTCTTCCTTGTCTGCATTCTCTTGCAATGTTTTCTATTCCTCCAGTGTATCAATTACTTTTAAAGCAAAACTTGTATAATTATTTTCTTCTTCAGGCATTAGTTCCCACTTGTCTTTAAATGACATACAGTTCAATGCACAAAACCTTGCGACTTGATCTGCATACCCATTTCCCAATGAAATGTAATCCTGTGTCTTTTGATGTGTGCTGCATTTCACCACAGCAATTTCTTCAGGTAACTATATTGTGTACAACAACTTTTTTATTCAGTCGCTATTTCTCACTGGTGTTCCAGTAGAGTTCATAAAACCTTGCTGCGACAACAACTGACCAAAATCATGTACAATTCCAAATCCATATTGACTGTCAGTATAGATTGTGAATCGTAATCTTGTAGAAACATAGCATGAGCTAGTAAGAGCTACTAATTGTCCCATTTGTGCAGAGTATACAACTGGAAGCCACGAAGCTTCTAACGTGCCTGTAATTGTGCACACTGCATATCCTGCTCTCAGTGTGCCTGTTTCATCTCTGAGACACGAACCATCAACAAAGACAATTTGGTCCTTTTCTTCTAAACGTGTGTCTCTAATATCAGGCCTCAGTTTTATACACAGTTCAGTTACCTCAAGACAATCATGCTCAACATCTTCTTCCTTTTCAATTTCAACAATGTCACTTGGAAGCAATGACGCTGGATTTAGCACTGTACATCTCTTTAATGTTGCATTTGGAGCACATAATATGTTTTTTTCATACCTTGTCAGTCTTGCACCTGTCAAGTATTGCGTTTTTGTTCTTGTCAATAAAATCTCAACAGAGTGTGGTACCATTACCGTCAAAGGGTATCCCATGACTACCCCCTTATATTGGGAAAGACTTTGACCAACTGCTGCTACTGTGTGCAGGCAACCTGGTAAAGCTGCTGCGACCGGGTCCAAGGTAGCTGAAAAATAAGCTACTGGGTGATAAGCACCTCCATGGACCTGTGTCAAAACAGACAAAGAACTAGCATCACGTTCATGACAAAACAAAGTGGAAGGCTTTGTGTAATCAGGCATCCCCAACGCTGGAGCTCTGCACAAAGTCTCAATTCAATGAAGGGTTTCATCTGATCTTCATCTAGGGTAATGGGATCTGTAACTTCCTTAAGTGTCAACTGCTGCAAAGGTTTAGCAATCTCAGCAAAATTCGGAATCCACTGTGTGCAGTACCCCACCATTCCCAGGAACATCCTGACATCTCTCTGAGAAGTTGGGGGACCTTTCTGCAGAATCATGGTAATTCTCTCCCTAGAGATTCTCCTTAACCCCTTCTCAATCTGGTGTCCCGGTTATTTTACAGATTTTTGGCAATACTGCAATTTCACAGGTGAAACCTTATGTCCAAATTCCCCCAAATGGTTCATTAGGGCAATTGAATCATGTTTACACTCATCCCTTGTTCTGGATGCAATCAGCAAATCATCAATGTACTGTACTAGAGTCGATTGGTGTTGGAATTCCATTGACTGCAAATTATTTTTCAAGATCTGATTAAATAGAGATAGTGACTCCGTATACCCTTTTGGAAGACAGCACCTGCTGGAGACTCTGTCTAAGAATTTGAAACTAAAAAGAAACTGACTATCCTCATGAAGAGGTACAGAAAAGAAAGCTTGTGACAGATCTACCACTGTGAACCACTCTGCATTGCAAGGAAACTGAAACAGTATCACTGCTGGATTTGGCAATACTGGACAACATTTAACCACCAAGTCATTCACTTTTCGCGAGTCCTGTACTACACGCACTTTGCTGCATGTCTTCTTTAAACCCATTATTGGTGAATTACATGGGCTGCTCAATACTTCTTTCAAAACTCCTTGTTTCAAAAAGTCTCCAATTATTTGTGCCACTTTCATTAGAACATCTTGTGGCATGTTATGCTGTGGAAGCTGAGGAAATACTGCACTGGGCTTCAGAGTGATTTTAATTGGCTCTACTCCCTTGATCAGACCTACTTCTTTCCGTGTCAGGTCCCAGACTTCTTCTTTCACTGTTTCCTGCAAGTCTGCATGCAATTCTTTCACAGTAAACATCAGGAAAACTTCACTCAACGGGTATTCTTCATAGGAATTGTTAACCATAATTTTAGTCACCTGTTCTTCCTCATCATCACTATTTGTCTGGACTTCTATCCCAGTGTCCGAACAATTAATGAAACATCTTGTCTTACACTGTAAATCTCTTCCCAGTAGAGATACGGCACTCGAATCACACACCACAAATCTATGCAGTTCCTGGTAATTTCCAATTTCGACCTTCACTGGTTCTGTGATTGGGTTTGTCAACTGTCTTTTTTCCACTCAAACAGCTTGAACTGTCCTGCCTGAAAGAGGTACATTCAGGACTTCTATACTTCTCACTGTAGAGTGTGTGGCTCCTGTATCCACTAAGAATGAGACCTAGTATCCCATCACTTTTCCCTTAACAAAAGGTCCTCTCTGATCTACTTCTAGGGAAGCTGCAAGCATGCAAGCTCCTTCATCCGAACTATCACTCATTCATTCTTCGTTTATTTCATCCCCACTCTAAAATGGAAATTGGTGCACTGAGTTATTACTACTGTCTTGCCTCTGACCTGTGACCTGCTGAGTAAGCATCACCTGTTGCTGCTTCATTGGGGCTTGAAGTCTCTGCATTTGCTGTCTAGGTACTATGGGGACCTGCTACTGTATTGGTTGTAATTGGGTTAATTGTGCGTGTGACACCTGCATTTGCTGCACCAGTAGGAAATTCTGTCCTCGATTCTGACCGTTAGGAATACATCCTTTCATTCGTGGTACTTTCACAGTTTGAAATGTACTGACATCACCTTGCTGAACGGGACCATCCTGCGCCATCAACGGACACTCCCACTTCCAGTGTCCCACATTTCCACACAAATGACACAGCAACATCTTTTTCATCCCCTGCATGTCATTCTGAACAACTACAGTCCCTAAATCTGGGCTACGCATCATGTCAACTCCACGTCCTCTACTTCTTACTTGAGGCTGAAACATAACAGCTCTCTGCTGCGGAGGCATAGGCCGTACTATAGCTCCCTGCACTCCTGTTTTGAGCTGCCTTTATTTGCATTACCATTGCTTTCTCCTTCAACTTTTTCTGTTTTATTCAATCTCGTCACTACAGTATTTTGCATATTGCAACACCCTCATCAATCGGTTTTGCTGCCAGCAAATCAAATGACTCTTAATCATCTGTCCTACTTCTGGTCTCAACCCTTTGGCAAATCTGAACACAAAATGCAACATGTCTTTCAGCTCGATCGCTTCCTTACCACTGTACTCCTTGAATGCTTTTAACAATCTTTCATAATAAGTATGTATTGACTCTTTAGAGTCTTGTACCATTCTGTCAATCCTTTGCCAATCAATATTTTTGGGAGAAATTCTTGTCTTCAGGAACTCAATCACCTTATAATAATTTTTCATTACCTCAGGTAAAGGTGCACCCGTGACCTTATTCGTTCCTGGTTCACTTGTTGGTCAATCCACTGCTCTCTTACACTCAACCCATAAGTAAGCTGGTACAACTATCTCCAATAGTGTGTTCAAGTATTCCCACAGACATTTAGAAAGTTTCACTAATCTCTCTGTTTGCTGATACCACTCGACCGGCTTCTCTCTCAATTTTTGGTAATCATTTGTAAATGACAATATATCACTCCTGTACCATGGGACATGAACAAACTGCCCTCCTGGAATCTCTCTCATTGGAAGCATTTTTACTGATTCTTTTTCTCTTTGAACTTCCTCAGACCCTTTTTGTGAATCCAGCTTCCACATATCTTTTTTCTTTGTCCATCCACCTTCCCACTTCTCCAATGCTCCACAAATCTGAGCACTCTGCAACAATTCCCTCAAATGTGCATTCATTCCTGCTGATCTCATGTGCTCGAAATCCTTTGCCTCAAAATCTAATCTGTAAATGCGTTTCAAATGCTTCGTTTTCTCAATCTCGATATTATGTTTTTCTGCTAGCTCTGCCAATTTCTGATGTATTTTACTCACTTCCCTTGTAATCTTTGGGCACAAATACCTCAGGTCTTCTTCAGTGTAAGATTCCAGTCTGTTCACACCCATTGTTCCCTCAACTAGTTTGGTTGCTTCTATATTCAACCTCACATGATTTATTTGATCTTCACCCTTGGATGCGTTTTGAGGAGTGTTTAGACTGTCTAACCATTCACTCAACTGCTGAGCTGACAATCCCTGTAATGAAATGCTACTCTCATTGGCACTGGTAACTGTTGCACCACTGTACCTGAAGCTTGCGGTGTCAAAAGTTTCAAACTTTGACTTTCATTCGGGCCGTTCACCGCATCTAGAAGTGCTACAAGGGGACTAAGGGCCAGATGTAGCAAGCATTTGGCATGGTGGAAACTGCGAAAATCGCAGTTTGCGCCTTGCAAAATGCACATCGCGATCCACATTCACAATTTGCGAGTCGGTACCGACTCGCAAATTGTGAATGCGACTCGCAAATAGGAAGGGGTGCCCCCTTCCTATTTGCGACTCGCATCGCAATGCTAAATTGCTTTGTGACCGCAAATGCGGTCGCAAAGCAATTCACAGTTACCACCAGTGTCACACTGGTGGTAACCCATTCGCAAAAGGGAAGGGGTCCCCAGGGGACCCCTTCCCCTTTGTGAATGTTGCCCAAAATATTTTTTCAGAGCAGGCAGTGGTCCAATGGACCACTGCCTACTCGGAAAAAACTAAACCAAATGGTTTCGTTATTTTTTTTATTTTGCAACTCGTTTTCCTTTAAGGAAACGGGCTGCAAAAAAAAAAAAAAATGCTTTCTTTAAAAAGCAGTCACAGACATAGAGGTCTGCTGTCTTCAGCAGGCCACCATCCCTTTGAGTGCAAGGAATATTAATGAGGTGAGTCTTTGTGACCCCATAGCGAATTGCAGAAGGTGTCTGAGACCCCGTTCTGCATCCGAATTTGCAATTCGGAACTTGCTACATGTGGCCCTTAGATCCATTAGAGGTCTAGATCCATTGAAAGTCTGTCCTGCAGATTACATCATCTGCACAGGATCACTTACTCCCCTTCTCACGAGACTCTGTGATATTTCATTTTGCTCTCTTGCGTTTGATTTCTTTTGCACAAATAAGGGTACTGCTGGACCAACAGTAATTGGTAGCGATATTGCATCTGGAGCTGCCCTAACACTTGCACCCTGTGGGAATGTTACCCCCATTGCCTGGTTCACGACTGGTGTAATATCTGACTGTGTTCCTGTCAATGGTGTAAACTTCGGCAAACCCTGTGCCTGTGCTGAAGGCAATAACATTGGTGTTGTTTATGTCTGAACTAGCATTGGCTTTGGAAGCACTTACTCCCTTGGCACCATTATGTTCGAGACTGTCTCAAGAACTGCTACATCTGGATAAATTCTCTGTACTAAAGGTGGATACATCTGTGCTTGAACCACAGTAGTAGTTCCTGCATTAGGTGTACTCTGTACTACCCCTGGTAATTGTCCAGCATCTGCCGGTACTGCTCCCTCTGCTCCCTGTACTTGTGCTGGAGCAGCAGTAGTTGCACTAGTGCCTGGACCGCCTGAATAGGTTGTTAAAGGTGGAGGTTGATCTCTTAACAGCTGTGTAATGAGATCCTCAACATCTGAATCTTCATCATCAACATAAGACTTTCTCTTTTTCTTTTTCCCTGCACTTTCATCCTCTTTAGCGCAATCCTCCTTCTCTGCCTCATCTTCGTCCGTAATGGCAGGAAACAATTTAGCACACTGTAGTGTCTCTGCTCTCCATCTTTTCTGTTCCCAATCCTATCTAGCTTCCGCTAAAGATTTCCTTAAGTGCTTCATTCTCCTTTTAAACTTCATTTCTTGTAGCTGTCTAGCCACCAGTTGCCATTCCGCTAAAGCCTCAAACTGTGCTGGTCTCGGTAACGGTTTCATCTCATATAATGCCATTCGCAACTGGTCCAGAATTTTCAAATTACACGTCCCATGCTGCGGGAATGCTAAGGACCCTCGCTTCTTGGTTAGCTTTCACCACTGCTTCAACCACAAACACAGTGCTACACCTCGCTCCTCCATCACAATGTAAGCCGGAGAATTTTCCGGTGGGGTCGGCTCTCACACTGACGCCTTAATATAAGAATCACCTTTCATCGCTCTTCTGAATGCCTTGAAAAACTTCATTTTATCTGTTCTGTTTACTTCAATTCAATAATGAAATGACTTTTACTCCCAAGATTCCCTTCACCTGCTTACTCAACCAATTGCCTCTTGCGGACAGCTGCCAATCCACTCACTGCTCTTTTCACTAACTGACCTATCCCAGTGCAGAACACTCTGACGTCACATCCACACACAGCGGCTGACAAAGTCATGCGGCTTGTCCTCCTAAACTCAACTCACACAACTAATGCAAATTATTTGAGAGCACTTACCAAAAACCAGTAAGTAAAACAAACCTGCTGGGTTACTACAGGAAAGGACACAATCGCTTCAGAGACCTTACGGATTTTCACTAATGGCTCTTTTTGCTCATGTAGCTATTCCTCTTTCTCTGCCTCCCACATTCGCAAGCAAAATTCGACCCACACATTTTTACTCTCAACTGATCAATGGGTAGGTCCTGGTGCACATAGAACTCGCCAAATCTCAGTCGAAAATGTATTTTACTCATTTATCACACGCACCGACTTGTTGACCACGCCCGATCAACCTACTAACCCAGATAGATTAAAACATATACCCAAGTGTCTCCTACACTTGTCAATATACTCCAGAGTCTTAGACCACGGAGGGTCGGTACATCACCAACAACCACATGGATCATTTTTTTGCACAAAGTGCCACACATGTGAAGTTTGATGACTTCCCTACTCTCATACTACGGAGTATGCATACTACTATACTACTAACCTCAACTGGAGTACGCAGACTCCCTACTTACCTCACACACATCACAATTCACCTGCAGTCTGCTTAAGCTTGTGCAAGCGCAACCTACCAGTTTTCCACTTTCTCAAAACACACCGAGAATACCCAACTCTACTAACAGGATCCAGGACCTGGGAAAGTCATTTCTGGGCTTAAGGGGACATCATCTTTGCTACAGTTGCCATTTCAGAAAAACAAATTCAAACCTCATAAAATTTGAACAACTAATCCTAACTTAAACTACTACCATAACCAATAATCACCCCATAACCAGTTCCCCAAGGAAACTAACCATCAAGCTGCTACCAAAAACTACTAGCGAGCCTGGTCCTTAGTAAGTAAACTTACAAGGGGACGCGTATAGGCCGATGAATCTTTTGAATCGCATGAAGGATCCTGGTCATGCAGTGACTATTAAATCAATAACTAACATCAATAATCAGGAAAACACTATATGAAATCACAACGTTAAACCATACTAATCAAGAATAACCACTACTCAAAAAGGGGTTAACAAGTTTTTATTTCCCTATTGCTTACAATTCTAAATAATCTGTTAGATCAACTTTATTCTAATCAACTCTTTTTTAATTCAATAGTTAAAAGACATTAGTTCTTAAAGAAAACATATGCCACAATGCAATACCATAAGCTATGAATAACAGCATTAATAATGTAATTCAGCAATTTAGTCCGTCAGTCATTTGTCACCGTCAACGTCACCCCTAACAGCCTACCTAACCAAGATTAGCATTACCATGGAGGTCTTCATGCAAAAACAATTTAGAGAAAAAATTAATTTGGAAAAATCAACCTAAGTGTGAATCACTATAAACAGCGCAGTTGGTACCTAGAAAAAAAGGCACAAAAATCGTCAGTCACATTTTCATAGCTACCTATCCAGGATGGATCAGCTACAAGTCAGTCTTCATCTTCAGGTCATCAATTAGTCAGCTACGGATCAGGCTCACAGAGTATGAGCCCAATATCAGCACCTCGGACAGCGTCTCCTGACGTCATCAATTTTCTCTCCGCAATCCTGATTCCTCGCCCCTTGTCATGACTTTTTATTAGGGTCTCCCAGTCCATCCCCCTAATTGCTTATTGTTCAGTTGGTCAGCAGATAAATCTTTAACCTATAATTTTTGTTTACCGAATCTACTAATTTTCACAAACTTCAAGTTACACAAGACAGATTGGTTCTTCTTGCAATGCCCTCATCATCTGGCCCTTCAGGTATCATAATTGTTGCATATGGCTCTCCAGTCAGTGCCTTTATTGTTTGAGTCCTGGGAAAGTACAATTACATTTAATTGTATCAAATTGTATTCATAATCTCCTGTCCGTCTGTACATTGCAGAAAATTCTAGCTAAGTAACTTGAACTTCGAACAGGTCAAGGCTGCAGCCCACGATTTCCAGTCCTTTGAAAGGCATTCGGTTTCTCTATGTTCAGAGTGTGCGAGGCCCAGTGGAACTAGGCCTTTTAATTCAGCTAATTTAATAATACAAAACAGAGGTTATGCGTCTCATTATGACATATTACTACATTTTTCTCATATATTTTCATTATTTTGCACATTTTCAGTCGTTTTAGTACACATGGTGATTATACCCCGAGGGCACATTTTTCAAATATGCACATTATTTTTCTATGATTAATTTCTCTCTGCGTTTTCACATTAGTAACAACATATAAATCATTAATAATTTCTTAATTAGCATTTCTGCTTCAACAGATATGAAGGCCCTCTTTAGGAAAATCAGGTTAAAAGAAATCTTTTCAGGAAAAGACATAGAACTCAAAGAAAATTGGTTAGGGCTAAAACCCCTTTCTGTGTGGACTCCCTCAAGGCAGATGGTAGGGAAGGAAGTAGAAACTTTTGAGAAAGTGGTAGAGAAAGGCGTAGAAGATCTATTCAATGGGAAAATTTAGAGTAATAATAATATATCTAGGAAGCATCAGGAAGCCTTTAAACAGTTAGAAAGCTGTGATAACATAACCATTGCACCTGAAGACAAAGGGGGGCGTGTATTAGTGAGGTATACCAATGACTACAATAGAAGGATGTATGCCCTTTTAAACATTGAGGCTCATCATAGGAAACCCAATAGAGA
This sequence comes from Pleurodeles waltl, assembly GCF_031143425.1. Classification (NCBI taxonomy): domain Eukaryota; kingdom Metazoa; phylum Chordata; class Amphibia; order Caudata; family Salamandridae; genus Pleurodeles; species Pleurodeles waltl. The sequence continues at coordinate 1,211,147,038 of NC_090447.1, read as the reverse complement.
TGAATGGAGAGATTTAGCAGTAAAAGTAGAGAGCATTTTGAGATTGGCAAGAGAATGTCAGGATGAATATGATTTTCTCTATAAAAAAAAATCCAATAATGCCAGAACTATATGGGCTGCTTAAGGTCCGTAATATCCTTCTAAACCTGCCAATGAGACCAATAGTATCTAGTCTGAATTCCCTTACAGAACCTACCAGCAAATACGTGGATTGTTTCCTGAAACCATTGATCTGAAAACAAGCTTTGTGTATTAAATATACAACTGATAAGATAAGGAAGATTGAAGGAATTTGGTTTTATTCGAACAAGGAATGGCTGGTCTCATTAAATATAAAGGCCTTATATGCAAATTTCAAGCAGAATGACACGGTTCAAATGATCAGGGAGAAACTACAGAATGAGGAGGGGGATTTATCACATTACACATATTTGTTTGCAGCGTGTGTAGAAATGATCCTAAGAAATAATATATTTCTATTTAGTGAGGAGTTTTACTGTCAAACCAAAGGGACCAGCATGGGTGCAACTTGTGCCCCAAATCTGTCCTGTTTATATGTGGGATCCTTTTGAGGATAAGTACCTATAGGTTACATTTTGAAAATGTAAAACACTGGTCATCATTCATTGATGTATTCCTTATTTGGCATGGAAGTAAAGAGGATTTGAGCTTTTTCATTGAGTGGTTAAAATACGGGGTTCCCAATTTGAAATTTATCTCAACCATCAGTCAGTTTGAACGTGATTTTGTGGACATAAAAATTAAAGCAGTGGAGGGGAAATTGGAGGTGGAACTGTTGACAGAATCAACACAATGAAATTCCCTACGCCACTACACAAGCGACCATCCATGTTGCCAGAAGAACAATATAACTTTTGATCAATTTCTCCGGCTGTGCCATAACTGCACAGACAGGGCAAATTTTTAGATGCATGCCAAAAAATGACGGGATAAAATACTTGATAGGGTGTTACCCTAAAAGATTATTGAAGAGCCTACAAGATTGCAAAGTACTATAATAGGGATAGTTTATTTGAAAGTACAACAAGAGAACAAGAAAATAAGAGGATTGTGTGTGTCACAAATTTCTCAAATACAAGAAATGAGATTAAATATTTTATTCACAGATATTGGACACTACTCAGGGAAGTGAGCAATGAGACTCTAGAGAAACCACTCTTTGCATACAGAAGTAATAGAACAATGAGGAACGATCTACTACATACATATAGGGAACCCACTAGTAAAAAAGATGGAAAGAAAATCATAGGGAATTTTCCATGTTGAAGATGTGTGAATTGTGAGATGTTTATGAAAGGGCACACTATAGAACTGCATGGAATAAAACATCAAATTAACAGTATTGTGAATTGTAGGGCAAGGAATGTGGTGAATCCAATTATGTGCCAGTGCAAGAAGAGATATGTAGGGGAGACAAGCAGAGAAATGCACCCAAGATGAAATGAGCAGAGGTTAGCTATCACAACTCTCAGAATTATTTTATCCATTTGTAGAAGATTGGATTGAACAGAAACATAAGGTGAATGAGTTTAGATAATATATCCTAGACAGCATCAGGAGTACAGCAAGGGGAGGGATGTAGAAAATAAAAGGAAAAAGAGAGAGCAATGCTATATGTGCAAATTTAGCATGTAGAATTGTGGTCTGAACAGAGAGGAATGGGAGCGCATAGTATGATAGCTTTATGAATTTTGGAATAAAATATATAATAATTTAAAAACATTTATAGGTTTAATTGCCATGCATTCGATCCAACCAGATCCAAATAACCTGGACATACTATGGAGTAATACATGAAAATAGGTCTGCCAGTTTGGAGAAAAAATATGGGGTGTGCAAGAACCGAATGGGTGTTATGAGCGGTTATGGTGGCCCATATATAAGTTACAGAAGGGTAATATCAGTAGGATATTGCCTGAAGACCAGATGGCCACTAAAAGAGACTCATAGGTTAGATACACAGGAGCAATACACCAAAGTAAAAATACCTAGCTGTGTATAGAAACATCCACGTAGGGATTCCTGACTACGCAAATGTGGAGTCATGATAGCCGTGAACGATATGTAGTTTGACCTGAATTCATTGTGATATTGGGTGAATAACAAGGAATGTGGCTCGGGTTTACACTATTGCCTAACATTCAAATAGGTCAGATTTTGCCAGACGATAAAATGGCTGCCAAAATAGACCTGTACATAAGGCGCAGGAGCTGGAAATGATGTACAACTAGAACGTGATACACAATTATGGTGATTACCTTGCTCAGATGGGTCAGACCGAAAGAAAGAAGATGAGGTATGAGGAGTACATTTTCTAGCTTTTGCTTCTAGAATTTGCAATTCAATTAAGGACACAGAGGCGAGGATTATGCTTCTCTTCCTATGCTTTATTTTTACAGCAGCCAATTAGAAAGAACTTTTAAAATACTATATATCCCATCATCCCATGTATATCACGTGACCAACCATAGAGCCAAGCCCTATAAAACCTGAGGATAACAACACACTTCCTCTTTCTTTGCAAACAGACACAGTTATTTCACTGAATAAGTCCAACAAGAAAACAGAACCTCAGAGACCAGCAGAAAACACCTTCTTGAAACCTTGAGACAGGGTCAACCCAATGACGTCTGCCACAACAGGAAAATTCCACAAAGAATATCCCAAGGCACTTGAGGGAAGAAGATCATTTGTCCTCCTGACCTAAGAACAAGCAATACAAAAGGGCATGCCATAAACACTGTCTTCAATAATAAGACAATCATCTTTACAATACGTAAATTCATTATATAGGGGGGAAGAAACAGACAAAATCATAACCATATAAAAATACAATGCACAATTTAATCATTAATATTGATGAATAATGTCCCTGGGTGGGATAATCCTCGCCTCCGTGTCCTTAATATAATTGAAAATACTAGACGCAAAAGCTAGAAAATTTTTCACTCTGTGTCAGGACCGGGGCCTCTGATGAAGCTAGTTTAAGTCGCGTCATAATAATGGAATATATATCTAAAATAGGTTTATAATAAAATCTTTTAAAAGTAGAATCAGAAGACCAATCTGGGGCACCTAGTATATCCTCCAAACAAGAACCTAGGGAAAATGATTTGGACGCTGATCTTGTTGGGTCAGCCCCAATCTTTGACAAATCAATACCCACTTCCGCCAGAAGCCATCGCATTCATCTAGCTAAAGCCGTAGAAGAGACTAGACCAAAAGGTTTCTGGAGGGATATCAAAAGTTGACCCAACATATCCAAACAACATTCGGCTGTACTAACCTAATAATCCTTCAAACATTGTACCACACAAAGTTTAGTGTTATCCGGAAAGGCGGGATAAAATACCAACCTGGTATTACATTCTGTTCTTTGAGAGATAATAAAAGATACTCCTTCTGGGGAAAAACGTTTCCATGCCAAATCCAAGGCTTTGACATCAGATAGTCTTTTACAAGAGATAAAACAGAGTAGCATAGTTAGTTTAGCTGATAGCTGCTTCCTGGACAAATATTTTTTGGAGGGCCAGGACTCTAAAATTCTGAGGACTACATAAACATCCCAAAGTTCTGAATATCTGGGAAATGGAGGATTCAGCATCCTAATACTTTGTACCAACTTGCATATGATGGGCAATCGACCTACAGGTTTCCCCTCTATAAATACATGCCCGGCTGAGATAGTCGACAGGAAATTGTTCATAGAACTATAAGCCATCTCAGACACTGCTAAGGAAGAAAGGAAATTCAATATCATGGTGCAATTAGTGTTAAAGGGATCTGCAACCCGTAAATTGCACCAGCCACACCAGCGTCTCCAAGCAAAGGAATATCGCTTGTGGGTGCTAGGAGCCCATGACTGATTAATGAATTCCTGAGCTTCACTCGAAAGGCCTGGGAGATTCCAATTTTGCCTGAAAGGCGCCAAGCCATTAGAGACTGTTGACTTGTTTGAATCAATGGGTGTGGCAAGCCCGCTGGGTCCAGGAGGAGATTCCTGCACCAGGGCAATAGACTGGGAGGGGCACAAGCTATTTCCAGAATGATCGGAAACCACGGTTGAGCCCTCCAAAATGGAGAGATCAACACCATCTCTGCTTCCTGTCTCCGTAACTGCACTAGAACTCTGGGAATCATCACGAAGGGAGGAAAGGCATAGGAAAGGAAAGGACTCTAATCTTGAAGGAAAGCATCCGTCGCCTTTGCTCCTGGGTCCGGGTGCCAGATGAAATAAGTTGGAAGATGTTTGTTCAACCGGGAAGCGAAAAGGTCGAGTTTGGAGGGACCCCATTTGTGCATGATGGATCTGAAGATCTGAGGGAGGAGTCTCCAATCACTGGCCTCCCTCAAATGGCGAGAAAGCCAATCTGCTACCACATTCCGTTGACCCGGCAGGTATTCCGCTGTTACTGAGATGTGGTTCTGGAGACAAAAATGCCAGAAATCTTTGGCAATTTCTGTCATTAATTTGGATCAACCCTCCCAGCTTGTTTACATAGCGAACCGCTGAAATGTTGTCCATATGGAGAATATGCAGCATCTCGCCGTGCCTGCTGCAAAGCTCTGAATTGCAAAAGAACCCAGCTAAGAGCTCCAGGCAATTCATATGAAGAGATAACTCTTTCTGGGACCAGCGACCCCCTGTGGAAATATGGCCGCAACGGGCACCCCAACCCTTAGGCCCATATTTATACTTTTTTTAGCGCCGCATTTGCGTCATTTTTTTAAGCAAAAAGTGGCGCACACTTGAAAAATACAATTGTATTTCGTACGTTTGCGCAGTTTTAGCAAATGCAGTGCTTAAAAAGTATAAACATGGGCCTTAATTTATGAGGCCCCAACTATTTCTTTCTTTGTTTTAGTGAGTCTTGAACCCACAGTGTACAAGAGTGGCGCTGAATAATACCAACGCCGCAGGAGTCAGAGAGGGGGGAAGGTGAAGGGAAGTTGATTTTATCAAGTGTGTTAACACAATTACTTCTTCCGACAGAATCACTATTGGACGAAGGGGCTGACTGAATGTATAAGCACATCCCTGTAAAGCAGGAGTAAGTTTCATTTTGGGCTTAAGTATATAGAGTAAACAGGGAATGGGTTTAGGATTAATACTGGGCTTAATTTTGGTTACAGAACAGAGGTCCGAAATATGCAGTGGGCCCTGTAGGAAGAAGGTAACTTATACATCCACACTTCAAGCAGTAAGTGAGACTGATTAAAAAAGATTAAAAATAAAAAAATAATGAGAATATTTCCAAGCTCCAGTAATATGCAGATTTTTTATCTCTTAGAAATCTTTGTTACTAGGGGAATGGTATGCACTGAAAAACAACTTTAGCCATACTGCAACTAATGATTTTACGGTGTTGAAGAATAGGAAACTGAATCTATTTTTTTTTAAATGTACGTTTTATAACTTTGTATCCTGAACAAGGTGGGATAAGTTATCGCAAATACCACAGAAACGCGCCTTCAACAGTATTTTATTAAAATTCTATTTCGTTTTCATATTTGTTGTTCCAGACCGTATTTTTTTTAATACTATTTAATTTCTGTTTTCATGAAGGTTGTTACAGTTGTATGATAACATGTTTTAATCCATATTCGGGATATGTGGTTTAATCCCAGGACCAGAAACATGTTTGAATAATTGGATAAATGTGTAAGATGCTTTCCAATATTTGTGGCTGATTTTATGTAAAACACATAAATTGCCAGTTTAAAATAAATGCAGATATTTCTCTACACACAGTGATATAGAGTTTATAATTTTTAATGTGGTTATATATGGCTTTGGTTGTAGTCTTTTTTGTTTTGGTGCATTCTCATTTGCTCTTGGTGTGTAAACTGAATCCCATTCTAGCTAGGTGCACAAAAAGGAATCCATTGTTTTGGATATATATATATTTGACCATGTCCTTTTTGGTGGTTGAGGGTGCCTCTCCGAATTGTGGAGGTCACTACCAAACCCAGGCCTGTCTAAAATCTAGACACCTGGGCCCATATTTATATTTTTTTACTCAAAACTGTGCCGATGCAGTTTTGCGTCAAATATTTTAACGCCGGCTAACGCCATTTCATTGCGCCACCCGGGCATCAAATTTATACTTTGACGCACAGCGGCACAAACCATTGGTGAGTGTAATTTTTTTTTACTCAAACCAATGCGCCATGTTGTAAAGAAAAACAACGTTAACGCTGCGAAAATGACTTTGATCCGGTTTATGATGTCGCAAACCGGATATGCACCATTTTGTTTATGCAATTGCGTCAAAAAGCAGCGCAAACACTGCAAACTGTGTAAAGGAGCCCCAAAATGGATTCCAGAAGCTGTGAGAGACCCCAGGAGGATGACAACCGACCAGGGACCAGCCAGGATGACCCACACAAGACCCAGGAGAGGGAAAACAAGAAAAGTAAGTGTCGGTTCAGTGCAGAGGAGCATGAAATACTGGTGAAAGAGGTGACGGAACACCAGCACCAACTTTTTGTCACCTCTAAATTGCCAATTGGTAGGAGAGAGGCAATTTGGCAAATTGTCGATAAGATCAACATTGTGACAGAAGTACGGAGAACAGTCACAGAGTGCAAGTAACACTGGCATGGCTGCAAGCACAGGACCAAGGAAAAGATGGCAAGGAACAGGAAGGCACTCCTGCAGACTGGTGGTGGGAGTCCAGGAGTCCAGCACCGCAGGAGGCCCTGGACCACATGGAGGAGATGGTGGCAGCCGTCATCCCTGAGGAGATCGTCACAGGGATTCAAGGATAGGACAGTGCAGACTACCAGGAAACAACACAGATGCAGGGAAAGTTGCATGGGGAACTAAAGTGCCTATTTGTAAACTGCAAGCAGGGGAGGGGACATACCTACTAAACAATGCATGTAAGCCATGATAATCAGGTAGTGGAAAGGGCAAAGGGGCATGGCACGGGGGCATGGGCTGTGCTGGGCAAATCTGGGGCACAGCACAACACTACACCAACAACCTATGCGTGGAGGTATGCTGCCATGCCAAGGATGTTGGAAAAGCAAAGCCAGTCCAGGAGGGTAGGGTACAGATGTAAAACTGGCATGCTGTCACACGACAGCTGGTATTCTCGCTACATGAAGTGGGGCTCAATTAACAGTCTCAGGCCATATCCGCAAGTGGAATTTAACATTGACAACAGTTGCCACTACCACGTCTGCTGTGTGTGCAGGTCAAGTAGCTAATGGCAGTTACGTGCCCATGGATCAAACACACCCAAATTAGAGGGTTCAGGATGATGATGTTATCAATCCCCTGTAATCAATAAAAATGTGCTAATCCTGTCAAATGCTCATGCCCATAGTCGCTACAAACATCAGCCATTGTCATAAACATTATGAGGTACACAGAAGTAATGCCATACACATGCTGCACATGTCAGGGTCTCCCTTCTGCCTGGGTCACATTAGCTGCAATGCCACCATGCAACATCCCAACTGTCATAGTGCCAAGACATCAGCTTTGAGGGGGAGGACATATGTTTCCGGCTAGTGAAACACACCTGCACAGTCAGAAGAGGAAATGGAACACTGCTAGGACCATCAGTGCAATCCAATGTAGCACACATTCCCCAACATCAACATTACACACTACCAATGCTGACACCTGTGATGTGCCATGCCAAAGCTATACATAGTATATGCTAGGTCTCAGCAACATATAGCTGGATGTGGAATATCTGAGACTGGGTCAGTTCCAGATTGTTAAGTGTGGTGCAAGTGCCATCAGAACAACCACAGCCAGTGCAAGGCCACAGCATGAGAATGGGAGTAGACGGAGGGTTGAGTTGTACAAGAAGGTGTCAACATACAATTTGGGCAGAGCCTACACCTAGAGGATGTGACGCAGAAAATTCCCCAAACTGCCCACACTACATGTGACATGCAGGTGGGTCATAGGCCTGGGAAAATGCTAATCTTAATGACAGGAATAATGAACAGGAACCAAGATCACAATGTGCAGCTAATAGGAAGCCATGCACGTCGCATTACAAATGCCACAACACAGACACACGAATTGTACAATATCTAATTGCAGAAGACAAAGGCTCTTCTGGGGATATGCCTGTCCCGGGCTTCCCTGATGACATGGATGACGAGCTGACAAACATCAGCCAGCAGACCCTCCAAGATGTCCTTGGAACCCTCCAGACCCCACCTTCAGTCGCAAAGAGGAGCACAGAAGTAGCAGCCATCACAGAGGACATACCCACCACCCCAATTTTACAACCTACCAGCTCCAACCCAGCTGAGGACTCTGACGACACTGGCAGCAGATTTGAGAGGACTATCTTTGGAGTACAGTGAGAGCTGGCCAAGGAGGTGCGGGTGGGGATGCAAAATATGGCAGGCAGCATAGAGGGGGTGCGTTTGTGCATGATGTCATCTACAGAACAGGCAGCAGCCATGGAAGGGCGAACATCTATCTTGCAAGAACTCCAACAAAGTGTGAAGGAAATCAGCACAGCAGTAAGGGAATTGACACAATACCTTGCACACCAAACCTTTCAACGCGTGCACAAATGCAATATTGCCCCCCTCAGGGCTGACCTGGCTGCCTACCACAGTGATGTAGCTGCTATACTTAAGAACCAGCAGCTCCTCCTTGCTTCAGTACTGCCCCTAAGAGCCCCACAGTTGGCAGCTACCAGGATTTCTAACTCCACATCTTCAAACACTGAAGTGTGTGTTGCCCCTTCAAACCCGCCACCACCACGGGCAGAGAAGACAACACATACATCAGAAGATGAAGACGTGGAACAGATCACCTTCACCCGTAAGAGTACCCGGTAGCACTAGTCCATGCCAAATGGGCACTTATAACCAAGGTCCTGTGCTTTGTAACATGCCAGTCTTGCAACAGCTGCTCACAAGCACTGTTCTCCAGCCCACTGTTTACCTTGACACTATGCTCTATGATTGTCTCTCACTACCCCATTGGCAATTCATGTTCCTCTGCACTGCATGACACTTCACCCCAGCATGTCCAATGACATGTCCTTTTGCACTTGTGTAGTATCACAATAGAAGGTGTCACACTAATGGACTCACAATCCTGGACTATGTAAATATTGCACTACAACACTTTAAAATAAATAGCACTTACAAAACCACTTTGTCTCTGTGTAATGTGACACATCAACTGTGAGGGAGATTAGTGATGTTTGCCTCATGTCAATGCCCATAGAATGTCAATACAACTGCCTTGAAAGATTTTGGGCTGATAACTAGGCAATGGGGTCTGGATTGTACCATCATCTGCCCTTCCCCAGGGTTAATTCTGAAGTAAATAGATTTAAATTACAGTATAATGCTGTGTTGGACAGAAAAAGTCTGCTTCAAGGGATGTCTAAGCAGAAAATCAATGTCTTCAAATTTTTCTTCTATACAATCTTTAGGTATGTGACATTTGACTCTAAAATTTCCTCACACACACACCATACAGCAGGAATGGATGTGTACGAGTGTACGGACAAATAAGTAACCTGGCAGTAAAATGTAAGAAATGATAGGTGTGAGTCATGTATACTATACTACATAATATTATCCGATCACTCACCTTATCAGGGTTCACATGAACATCAGGCTGCAGACAGATGTACCACAGTGTCCTCAATACAAAATCTGGTCTCAAAGTATGACAGATTGAAAACATACATCCAAACTTAACAACACATTGGGAACCATAGAAACCTTGAGTGGTGGGTGCAATAGATGGCAGATGCATAGAGAAGTAGCTTTGGTGTAGCTGCCAATGTGACAGCTCAATTGGGATTTGGATGCAGGATGGCATACAAATGCAAATACTAAATTGACACTGTTCACCCATGACAAGGCAATGATCCCCAAGCATATGACACATACTGTAAAGGAGTTCCTAAGTATTTATTTAACACTAGATATTGGATGCTAAAACTATGGGAAACACCTTAACTAACCTAACCTAGCATAACTACACATTACCCACAACTGGCCCTAACTACCCTAAGCTAAACTTACTTATCACATTTAACTAAACACTCTAAACATCAACCCCCTAATCCCCTTATATGACGGGACACATGGAGGACAACATATACTAACCTAAACACATAGGCCCTAATTATAACCCTGGTGGTCGGAGTTAAAGCGGCTGTAATACCGCCAACAGGCCAGCGAAAAAAAAAATGGAATCATGACCATGGCGGAAACCGCCAACATAGACAGCCACTTTAACACTCCGACCGCCACGGAGGTAGAAACAAACACCGCGGCGGTAACCGCCAACAGACAGGCGGAAGACAATGTACCACCCACACTATTATGACACACCAATTCGCCACCTTTTCCGGGGCAGAACCAACGCAATCAAAAGCACGGCGAAAACAGTACACAGAAGGGAAAACACTCACCTCTCCACACCCCACGAGGAACCAGGACGCCATGGAGCCCGAATTGCAGATACTGCAGATACTGCAGATGCTGGTCTTCCTTCTCTTCTATCAGGAGCACCAAAGACAGCAGCAACGACCACGGTGAGTACTGCACCTACAACACAGGGGAGGGAGGAGGGAAAAGAGAGTGACACACACACACACGCAACACCCCCACCCTCACCCACAACACCATACACACAAATACATGCTGCAACATTACTTATACACTCCCCCCACCCCCTGGAAGAACGCAAGGACAAAAGGAAATGATTTGAATGAATGTAATCATGTGAAATCTCATTATCAAAGTTCAAAAGCCAGTAAATACAAATATGTAAACCAACTACACGAGTCCTGATAGTGTACTAATCATTGTCTGTGGACCACTGGGCCCAAAATGCATGTGTGAGGCCCACACATGATACCTGACTGGAAACGGAGAGAACACTGTTGGGGTATCAGATCGAAATGAAACAGGCACCTCAGGGGGAGGGGAAGGGGGGGCACCTCAGCCTAATGAACGCACAACGCCACTGCTGCACAAGGGGGCTCCATGCCCATTGAGGTATCCTGGGGAGTGCAAAGCCACAGTCTCTCAAGTCTCTCCAGTGGGTGGTTTACCCACTGCTTTATCTTGGGGAGTGCAAAGCCACAGTCTCTCAAGTCTCTCCAGTGGGTGGGTTGCCCACTGCTTTATCCTGGGGAGTGCAAAGCCACAGTCTCTCAAGTGGGTGGGTTGCCCACTGCTGCATCCTGGGGAGTGCAAAGCCACAGTCTCTCAAGTGGATAACAGTCTCCACTGGTTCTGGAGGGGACTTGGTGCCCAGAGTGCTTCATCCTGCCAAGGACATAGGTAGTGGATGCTTTTCTCCACTGGTTCTGGAGGGGGCTTTGTGCCCAGAGTGCTTCATCCTGCCAAGGACAGAGGTAGTGGATGCTTTTCTCCACTGGTTCTGGAGTGGGCTTTTTGCCCAGAGTGCTCCACATGCAGTGTGGCCTGTACAATTCACTCACCTGGGTGTGCGTGGCACGACATTGGCGAGGTACAGGTAGCATGATACGCCATGGAGGCAGTGACATACCCCACACTGATGCGGCTTCCCCTTCCACCTGCAGGTGCCAACAGTGATGACAGTAATGCTTCATGGAAGCTGCCCAGGGTCCTGGAACACTCCTCCAGCCTCGGACGACTGACCACTGGGGATGGTAGGCATGTCAGCGGTGGTGCCACTGTCCGAGGACTTCACGGGGCCGCTGGCAGTGCTTGCGGCGGTGTCTGTGGCGGCGGTGCTTGCGGCGGTGCTTGCAGCGGTGTCTGTGGTGGCGGTGCTGGCGGCGGGGTCTGTGGCGGCGGTGCTGGCGGCGGGGTCTGTGGTGGTGGTGCTGGTGGCGGGGTCTGTGTAGTGCACGCAGGTGTGAGTGGAGACGAGAATGGGAGGGAGGAGGAGACGTGGAGGAGGGGGACACAGTTGAGGAAGTGAATGTTGGTATGTCTTCATTTGTATGGTGCTTGTGTGAGTGCCTGTGGGATGTGTGTTGCTTATGTTTGCCTGAACAACTCTTATGTGTTGATGTGTGTGAATGCTGGTCTGATGGTGTGCTTGGGATAGGCTGAGGCACAGGGGATTGGGTCTGGGTGGAGGAGGGGGGAGGGGGGAGGCTGGACACAGGGACAATGGCTGCCATCAGTGCTGATGCCAGAGCCTGAAATGCTCTGTTGGGCTGCCTGGCCAGAATGAATGCCCTCCAGGTATGCATTTGTTTGTTGCAAATGCCTCTCAACTCCCTGGATGGCATTCAGAATGGTAGACTGCCCAACATTGAGGTATCTCATGAGGTCAATAGCCTCCTCACTGAGGGCAGCAGGGCTGACTGGGGCAGGGCCTGAGGTGCATGGGGCGAAGGAGATGCCCACCCTCTTGGGTGAGCGGGCACAGGACACACGCTGAGGGGCTGCTGGGAGGGCGGTGCTGGTAGGGGGGGTGGCGGCTGTACCTGTTGATGCGGTGGGAACAGAGGGGCTCGCCACCACAAGGGAGCTCCCATCAGAGGAGGAGTTGCTGTTGCTGGTCTCTGCTCCTGTCCCCGCCGTGGAGCTCCCCTCGTCCTCCGTCCCACTGGTGGCTTCAGACTCCGTAGCTTCACCCTCCAGGGCGGAGTGGGTTGCAGCTCCCTCCAGCTCCGGTGCCAATGCTCCTCAGCCTGATGATGCTATTGCACACAAGAACAGGAAGACCACAAAAAGGGGGGGGGGGAAGACAAAAGAAATACATGTTCAGTGCATGCAACACCACTACTGTTGGTGGACACAACACACAGGGAGCAGCCCTCTGCACTATGCCATGCACTTATAGTTCCTAGATTTTTCACATGCCCATGGGGTACGAGGCCTAAGACCAATTGCTGTACACCTGGAAGTCACAGGAGCCTGGCTAGGGGTATATGGCTCTTATCACTAGTGGGGTTGGGTTGCCACATAGCCTGCCATACAATGTACCGTGCCTACCAAGATCGCCCTGGCCTAGAGGAACTCACTGCCCACCTCTCCCACCCAGACACCTCCTAATGCGCACAGAGTCAGCTGAATGAGAGTGTACTCACCACTGTGTGGCAGCTGTGATGCCCTCAAGTGCTCATCCAACTCCAGATAGGCCACCGCCAGGATCCGGAACATCAGGGGGGTTATGGTGTGACGGGCACCCCTTCCACGTTGGGAGGCCATCCTCAGCTGGGCCTCCGCCGTCTTCTTGCTCCAGTGGCACAGGTCCTCCCATCTTTTACGGCAGTGGGTGCTCTGTCAGTGCGGGGTCCGGACGTCCTTGGCGATTTCACGCCAAATACCCTTCTTCTGGTGGGCGCTGACCTAGAGAAATGGTACAGGGGTAAAGGACATTACTCACCCGGTTGGACCGTCATACTCATTGCCCACCAGTTCCCACCCATGCCATGACGCACATACACTCACCATCCGCACATGTAGGCCTCAGCCCCCCCCCGTTTCTTCCAGCCACACCACTCAAAGCAGGCATTGCCCATTCAGCATGCACACAGTGTACTGACCTGTTTGTCTGGAGGACCGTAAAGTTGCGTGTACTGGGGGAGGACCCCATCCACTAGTTTCTCGAACTCCTCCGAAGTGAAGGCAGGGGCCCTTTCCCCAGACACTGTAGCCATCATCGCTTCCAGACACAGGTTACAGCAGCACTTGCAGTGTAGGTCCTCTCCTGTTGAAGGTCAAGTATCAAGTGAGGGAACAGACAGAAAATGGCGGTCACATCCATGGCGGTGCGTACCGTCACCGCCGGCGTACATCGTCATTGGCTCCTCGGGCCCAATGTTAACCAATGCAGAATTGCGCCACGGTCTTCGACCGCCCACTGCGACAGTGTACAACACCAGCGCAGTTACCTCATTTCCCCTTGTCCCACCTTATAGGTCAGGCAGCCGCCATTTCAGGGGGCCACATAGCATTAATAATAACTGCGTCACACCTTTCTAGGCCTGGAATATACGCAGTTACAGGCAAATTGCGGATTCACAAATTGACAGCAAATAACATTTTGTGATACCTCAGTGTTGGCTGACTCTCTGCTCGCTGTTCTCCTCCACAGGGCACCTCTACTGGGGCAGGTGATGAAATGGCTGAATCCTCCGGTGTACAGACCCCTGGTGGACCTGTCGACAATGGAAGAGAGACACATCCTGGTCACATACAGACTTGATCGTGCAACAATCCAGGAACTGGGTGCCCAGTTGGAGCCAGACCTGATGTCAGCTATCCGCCTTCCCACAGGGATACCCCCTCTAGTGCAGGTCCTGTGAGTAGTCCATTTCCTGGCAAGAGGTTTCTTTCAAACAACAGTGGCCATTGCATCAGGAATGTCCCAGCCAATGTTCTGTAACGTGTTGTCCAGAGTGTTGTCTGCCCTGTTGAAACACATGCGCAGCTACATCGTGTTCCCTCAGGTGGAGGATTTGCCCACAGTGAAAGGTGACTTCTATGCCCTGGGACATATCCCCAACATCATTGGTGCCATTGATGGGACACATGTGGCATTGGTACCCCCCCCCCACAGGAGTGAACAGGTGTACAGAAACCGGAAGAGCTACCATTCGATGAATGTGCAGATGGTGTGTTTGGCAGACCAGTACATCTCCCATGTGAATACCACGTTTCCTGGCTCAGTGCATGACGCTTACATTTTGAGGAATAGCAGCATGCCTTATGAGATGGGGCAACTCCAGAGCCACAGTGTGCGGATAATAGGTGAGCCCAAGGTCCCAATAGAGTTGACATAGGTGTCTGAGTATGGGGTTGTCCCTAAGGGTTAGTGTGTGTCTAACAGTTGTCCCTCGACGTTTGCAGGTGACTCTGGTTACCCAAACCTGTCATGGCTACTGACCCCAGTGAGGAATTCTAGGACAAGGGCAGAGGAACGCTACAATGAGGCACATGGGCGAACTAGGAGGGTGATCGAATGCACCTTCGGCCTCCTGAAGGCCAGATTCCGGTGCCTCCATATGACAGGTGTGCCAGATCCTCGTGGCCTGCTGTAAGCTGCACAACCTGGCTTTGCGACAGCAGGTGCCTTTTCTGCATGAGGATGGCCCAGCTGATGGTCTTGTGGCAGCTGTGGAGTCTGTGGACAGTGAAGAAGAGGAGGCAGAAGAATAGGATGTTGACAACCGAAACAACATAATCATGCAATACTTCCAGTGAGACACAGGTAAGAAGATGTCACTGCCTCCCACATCTCATACTATTGTTGGAGCTAGCATATGTCTGTCATTTTCACTCAGTGTATGGACCCTGACTTGTCACTTTGCCTTTCCATTTCACAGATGTGGGTCCCACTTTGTGCCCTCTGCTATGTTTCCTCCTGGCCTACAGCTGTGTTACATTGGTATGTGCACAAGTAAATTGACATTGCTATATTCCATGGTTATGGCAATTACACATTTGTGAAAGCACAGACTGACTCCAGGTTGTTTTGTGATTGAAGTGTGTTTATTTCTGTGCAAGTAAGTAAAATGGGCCGGGGGGATGGTGGAGGAATGTCCATGGCAGAGTCCAGTCTATTTGTTTCACAGGTGCATTGTCCAAGGGGGCATAGGAAGGGGAGCAATGGCAGTTTAAGGATGGACAGGGTAACATAGTGGGACAGAAGGGTGACATTCAGGGGGGTCTCATTTCCTGGCGGGGGTCTTGGCAATATTCTCTGTCTTGTTCCTGGATCTCAGGGACCGTTTGCGGGGTGGTTCTCCATCTGCAGGGGGTGTGGTGCTGGTGTCGTGTTCCTGTGGCGGTATCTCCTGCCCACTAGTGCTGGTGGTGGTGGAGGGCTGTTCATCGTCCAGGCTAGTGTCAGGGGCCCCTTTTTGTGCCACTGTGTCCCTCCTGGTGTTGACAAGGTCTTGCAGCACCCCTGCAATGGTGACCAGGGTGTTGTTAATGGACTTCAAGTCCTCCCTGATCCCAAGGTTGTGTTCCTCCTCCAGCACTGGGTCCCCTGATACTTGGCCAGTACAGTTGCCATTGTCTCCTGGGAATGGTGGTAAGCTCCTATGATGTTGGAGAGGGCCTCGTGGAGAGTGGGTTCCCTGGGGCTGTCCTCTCCCTGTCGCACAGCAGTCCTCCCAGCTTCCCTGTTGTCCTGTGCCTCTGTCCCCTGAACCGTGTGCCCACTGCCACTGCCCCCAGGTCCCTGATCGTCCTGTGTTAGTGGGGTTGACTGGGTTCCCTTTAGTGGTGGACACACTGCTGATTGACGTGTCCTGGGGACAGAGGGATGGACCCGCTGGGTGGGTGCTGTGCTGGTGTTTCCTGAGGGGGGTGGCTCTGTGGTGGCTTGTGACACTGTCGGGAGAACCGACTGTCCCGAGGTCCCAGATGGGCCGAGCTGGTCATCTTGATCCAGTTGTGCAGAGCTGCTGTCATCACTGTGGGTCTCTTCTGTGGGAGGACTGGATATGTCTGGCACCTCCTGTCCGGTGACGTTGGGTAGGGGTCCTGTTGGGGTGTAAAGGCATAATTATTGCATCTGTGTGTGCCATCGTGTGCAATGGGTGAGTGGCCCTCTACTCCAGTGCTTGCATTCTTGCCGTGGTCCTTGTGTGATAGTTGGTTTGGTGTCTGTGTGGGTATCTGTAGTGGACATGCTTTGGTGATGGGTGTCCATGCATTGGTGTTACATGCAGGGCTTGTTTTTGGGATGTGTGGGTTGTGTTGGTGGGGTATCTGTGGGTTGTTGGGGTGTTGGGTGTGAGGGTAAGGGTGGGGTATGTGATGGCATGCAGGTAGGGTTGGGGATAAAGTAGTAAAGATTTGCCTTACCAGAGTCCAGTCCTCCTGCTACTCCTGCGAGGCCATCAGGATGCAGTATGCCAAGACTTGCTCCTCCCATGTTGTTAGTTGTGGGGGAGGAGGTGGGGGTCCACCGCCAGTCCTCTGTACAGCGAACTGATGGCTGGAGACCACGGAACGCACCTTCACGCGCAGGTCGTTCCACCTCTTCCTGATGCCATCCATAGTTCTTGGATGCTGTCCCACTGCGTTGACCCTGTCGACAATTCTGCGCCATAGCTCCATCTTCCTTGCAATGGAGGTATGCTGCACCTGTGATCCGAATAGCTGTGGCTCTATCCGGACGATTTCCTCCACCATGACCCTGAGCTCCTCCTCAGAGAACCTGGGGTGTTGTTGAGGTGCCATGATATGGTGGGTGTGATGTGTGAGGTGGTGTGTGTTGTGATGTGTGAGGGGATGTGTTTGTGTGTGTTGTTTGAGGTGCGTGGATGTTGTGTAAGTTGTGGTGTTGTGTGTCTGTGGATGCTGCAGTTGTTTAAGGTAGTGTATCTCTCTGGCCTGCTTTTAATTTATGCAAAGGAAAAAAGCACAACCAGGGCACTCACAAAGTCAATAAAAAGTCCATAGAAGTCCAGTTGTCGGAGAAAATTTATTCTTTTGCAAGCAAGGCCTGATATAAAATCTAGATTGCGTGGTTACCGCAGCGCATGGTAACGCTCGTAATAAGTGCATGACCCCGGGGTAACCACGCAATCTAGGATTTCCTGTTCCTTCATTTAGGACAGACATAAATACAGGGGCAATTGAACCCTCGCCGTTTTTGACGACATACTTTAACCCCCATACGGCAACTTTTCCAACCTGGACATAGGATAACACGTTGTGCTATCCCAACAGGAATAGTTTATATGATCAGCATCTTTCCTCTACCATTATTTCTGAGCCTTGAAAAAGTCCAATAGGACGAAACACGTGTTGGCTGCTTTCTGTTGTTTCTTGTATGGACTTATTTACTTCTTGAACCATTATATCAGGCCTTGCTTGCAAAAGAATACATTTTCTCCGACAACTGGACTTCTATGGACTTTTTATTGACTTTGTGAGTGCCCTGGTTGTGCTTTTTTCCTTTGCATCTTGTATCCACAGCACATACCATAGATGGTTCCATGTTTTGGTCCACCTGAGGTCTTGTGTACCTATAAAACCTGTGGTGGTTGGGTTTTTCAACCAGGATTGCACCATTCGCTACTTGCTTTCTGCTACTATAAGACTGTCAACTGTGTTGTTTCAGATGTGCAACGCTAGCATCAACCACCTTCCTGCTTTTAATTTATGGTAGTAAGGGTTTGTGGGTGATGTGGGTGTCTGCTTTATATTGAATTGGGTGTGTGGGTGTGGTGTGTGTATGTGTATCAGGGGTGTGTATTTCGAATTGTCCAATGTGGTTGTGTTTTGTATATGTGTGTGTTTATTTTGAGCGCGGTGGTGTGTACCGCCAATGGATTACCACTGTTGAAGACCGCTGCGTTGATTCGTGGGTCGTGATAGTGTGGGCGTGTTCTTGTTGGCATGACGGTGTCGGTTTTTTTATCGCCACTTTATCACTGACCTTTGGTGTGGCGGACTTGTGTGGGTGTCTGTATTGTGGCGGATTCCGAGCTGTGGGTTGTAATACCTGTAGTGGAATTCCGCGGGCGCAGCGGTATGTTGGCGGTCTTCTGCACGGCGGTAAGCGGATTACTGCCAGGGTTGTAATGAGGGCCATAGTATCTAATCCTAAACAATTATATATATATATATATATATATATACATATATATATATATATATATATATATATATATATTATTTATCTGTATATATTTTGTTTTGTATTTTTTTAATACACAAAAACCCCAACATCATTCCCCACCCACCCTCAAAAAATACACATGTAAAAATATCATACCCTCCACCCCCCAACCCACTGATACTAACTGAACTAACAGCCTATTCTAACCTAACACTATGCCCCCTAAACCCACTAAATATAAGAACCAGGAAAAAGGAGGGAGGGGAGGGAATCATGGCTGAGGGTCACAATGTTACAAGTTTGCCCTCCGCAGGATCTTCTTTATCCCACGCACTCTCCTGTTGATCTGGGACACCTCCAGCTGCAGCCTGTCCAGTCTGCGCAACATCCGTTGCATGTGACGTTGCATGTTACAAAATTCTACATTGTCAATGACTGCAGCAGGAATGGTCTGTGTGCCAGTTGTGGAGGGTTGTGCAGTTGCCGGTGCCATGCTTGGAGGGGGAGGTTCAGGGGCTGCTGTAAGTGGTCCAGGAGCGGATGATGTTGACGGACCTGCAGTGGTGGCTGTCATCCTTGGTACCACTTGGGTCGGAGTGGTGGTGCTGGTGGTGCTGGTGGTGGAGGCTGTTGTGGACACAGATGGGCCCCCTTGGGCAAATGCCCTCCACACACCTGTGGCTCTCTCGTGGCGATAACGCCGTGCCATGTGGCGGAACCCAGACTCAACATCCAAAATGTGGCGGTAACGCATCACCCTCCTCTGGAACTCACGGATCTGATTGGCATCCAAGTTGGCTGCTGTTAAAAAATAGAAAAACAAACATTAGTTACATCATTGTGTGATACAGCTACTGATGATATTGAAAACATTCATCAAATTTATCTTAAACAGGCCAAATCACAGTACAGATTACAGATTTTCCCTGAAGAAGTACATGCTAACGCATCCTACACATGTCCAATCTAACAGCATAGCAATGCTCACAAAGCTGTGTACCTACTTAAATGATCTAAGCATAATTGTTCTGCCATTAGTCACATAACAAATGCTGCAAGTCCTCCACATGTGACAGGCCAACTAATGACTATCTCCTGGATGACAATCAAGGCCCACAAGATCTGTGATTTGTAAATGGAATTGCCAGGATGGTATGCAGTTGCTAATCATGAGTGGGTATCCTAGGTTGGAACAAATGAATTTCAGAATTACATGTCTGTGTACTACACCTGGATCCTCACACATAGGTACACATATTTTATAACCCTAAGCCTGTGCCTCATGGGGGGATGGACAAGCAACACATACTTTCAAACATGAAGGACAGCCAAGAAGCTTTGGACAGCTATCCATGGGTTTAGTCAGTCCACCACAGGTAAGAAGGGTGTCCAACTAGGATAGACACAAACATTGTACAATCCCATCCACATTTATGTTCCTAATTGCAGACAATTGTCAACATCATTTGATACCACCAATACCTGTCCTACAACAAGCACATAGATGCAAGCACCCATCTGGGCATGAGCTGCATGCACACCTATGACATTGTTCTCAAGTGCCACATAAAAGTAGCTTAACATGTGGAGCTAGATGCTGCTAGGAAGGGAAACATACAGTCTAACATGTTCATTAGTGCACAGGGAGGCTCAAGTATGTGCATAATGCTTTGGCATACCTACTCTGTGTGATTCAGGTTATGACCTGCTGACTAAATCATGAAAATGGCTCTCTCCAAATTTTTCATTCCAAGAAATGTAACAGCAAATGTCACCCTATTCACATGGCCATGCCTACAGGGCTGCACTACAATCCCAAAATATGACTCTACGCCACTGATTGCCCAACTCAAATATGGAAAAACAAGTGAAACTCCAGTCAAGTCACATATCAGATCATGTGCCTGTACAACACTTTGAAGAAAAAATTACTGTGTGTGACATTATATCTGAAAGTCCAGCCCCTCAGGCATGATGACACTCCAACAGACATACCACTGCAAACATGTATAGACCCTGTCACTCCAGTGAGTGATACACACACATATGCACACATGCAGTGGCCCTAACTATCATGTGGTGACAAACATGATTCATCAATTGGTTGCAGATTCATTTATAGAGTGGACTCCATTTCTTCATTTGTTGTTATGAGAGACATGCAAAGCCACATTCCTGATGCACTGCAATACCAGTCACTCAGATATTGTGGCTTGTGCATCAAGGGACAATAGTTACTGTGTGATGCTCATGTGGGTTAAGTTTAGCTCATGAATTTTTGTGCTTTCTATGATCCATTACGTGTGGGCCTGTGTTGTGTGTAGGTTACATATGCTACATTGACAGTGTACCCTGAGCCAGATATGCCCCCTATTACACCATAATGGCAGGGATCCTGTGTGTTATTTGATGACAATCTGACGCTAAACATGGATTGGCCATTTTTCTAAATTAATACAACAAAGAAATATATGCTGACAGTATATAATTTGGTCATCATTGACAGAATGCATGATCCCAGGTGAAGTCATTGCACCTGAAATGTGTCACTCATTGCCCTGTGTACCCATATCGGGTATTTGAATTCACAGTTAGCCACATTCATCATCTTACATTAGCCAAGTTGGGAGATCTGCGGGTATACAGCAAACTAACACTGTCCCAGTATTGAAAAGTGGTTTAGCAAATGTCCTACTGTGGCAATCATGATGATGTAGGTTTCAATATGTATGCACCTTCGGAATGGCAGCAGTTGCAGGAATGCTGTTCTTCTGATCTTAGCATACCCCCATGTCTGTGATAGCCTTCATACTGGGAAGTTAGCTATTGTACATATGCTGCACTAGATCAGCAGGGGTGTACCAGCCGTAAAGTAGCAAAGTATTTGGGGACTTTATATGTATGATGGAATCGGTCAGGGGTCCCTTGCACAACGTCATGCAAGTAATACATTGTGGCCATGTATTCACCAACTTCAGGTATCCCGTGATGACCCAATAACGTATGAGAACTGTATGGCTATAAAGTAACACAGATGGCAAATGCATCAGGTCCGTTCCAGCTATTGTGCCCAAGGCAATTTAAAACACACAGGAACAATGAACAGAGGGCCAGAGAGATTTTTTATTCCTCCGTTTGTAGCATTTGCTTTATGTTTTATGCTACAGCTATGAAAAGTAGCACCAAACATTTAGATATTAACCCGTGTGCATTACTTTGGCATCCATTTCTAATTTAATTGCGGCACAAACCATGTCAAAGTATCAGCCTTTATCAAGATAAAGACAATACCCGAGGTTAGGAAGAACTTTGTACGTATGGCCCAGAATACAGTTCAGACATGTATTCCAAATAATTGGGGACCACATTAATTCCTTGCTTTAGCTTGTGAAATACATCTCTTTCCTGGTACACTCACAGACCATGAATGAAACGTATGTTTGAGACGCATTTCCAACATCTATTGATGTCAAAGCAGCACTAATTTACAAGATCAAGTTATGTTTTGTAAGTTTGTGCAGCTGTTGTGTCAACAAATGACGGTAATGTGTAGCAAATATTGTATAACTTAGGGCCACTGTATGTTTAACTTGAATTCTACATGTCCAAAAACATTGGCTGCAGCATATCAACAAATCTGCTATTGTCACTACAGAGCATTTAAATGTGCACATTACTCTGAATTGTACTTACCAACAGGGCCACCAATCACCACACCCAGGTGGTCCAGCAGGTCTTGCTCTCTGGCAACAAGGTCAGCCCAGCGATGCTTGAGTTGGTGGTCGTTACACGGTGTGTTGAAAATTCTCCTTAGATGGTACAGCACCTTGAACCACCTGAGCCTCCTCGCCTCTGTGTGATACCCCTGTATCACCCTGCCACCAGCCTCAATCATCAGGGGGAGGAAGTGGCACACCAGCCAAATGAATGCTACCAGCTCCTCCTCACCCATTCTCCCCGCACGTGGCCTACCCGACATGACCAAAATAATAGTAACAGGAAAGGGTACAGAGGAAAGTACAGGGAAAGGAGGGAGGAAAATGAAAGTAAAGTAACCCACAAACAGCCCAACTATCCCCAAATTAACAAAACCCACTACACACTCCCAACAGTACAAAGACAAACTTAGACACCAAATATGACCAAAACACACTTACAATGAACAACTGAAACAATTATTAAAAGAACAGATGACAAATAGGATGGCACACAGGAGACAAAAGCACAATTTAGACAGACAAAACTCTCAGCACAGCCACACAGTCTAGAAAAATCACAAACTGCAAAGTGAAAGTACACCCACTGTACCATTTCTGTGAACAGGATATCCTACTACATCACTTCCTGTTTCAAATGCAGTGCGTTTTTATTATGATGCGTCAAACTTTTATGACGCTCACGGGCTGTGCATCCAATTTTTTTGATGCAAATGTTTAAAAATTCCCCCACATACATAGTTCAAAAGATTTTTCATTGGTAACCAATTTCATGGGGTACTTTGTAGGAATTACCGCTCGGGCCCAATGGATGTATAATGGCTGTGGGCATAATTTTTCAACACATATGCGGCAAATTTTTATGCATATGCTTCTTTTTTGGCGCGTTTGCATCAAAATATATGTCTTTTACTGTGCTTGTTTCATTTCTCTCATTTTTAACGTACATGAAAGCTGGAACTGTACAGAGATAGGCTATTTGGACCTGAATTGTGTGTTCCAGTGTTTGGGCACATGTGGCAAACCACACTACTGCGGACCATAATACTCATATTGTTGTACCGGATGAGCACTCTTCACTGACGCAAGAGATACCCAAACTTTTTTAATAAAAATTAGTATTACCCAATTTGAGCAGGTTGTGCGTCAATAGAGGATAGCAAGGCTACGCAACTTAATACATTAACTCATTGCCTGTGTGTTAATGTCTGTGAATTGGCTATTTCAATTGTTGTTGGGCCTCTGTGTGAATGTCACAAGACATGCTTTCATTAATGTGCTTGTATGCATGTGTTGTGAATGTGGATAACCATCAGATTCTATTCAGTGTAGGAATGAGTCAGGATATGTGTTTGTCATACACGTAGCATCTAACGCTGTGTGAACCTCCATGACTTTGGGGACAAAACATCTCCCATTACAAACTATGCACAGGATAGATAGAGGGCGGTTGATAATGGCAATGAGTAAGCCATCACATGTACAGGAATGTTGGATACCACATCCTGGTCACTTGTTTGTATACTACCCATGAGTCAGGCATTTGAAAATGCTACGTAGGTACAGTGTTTGTGACACAGAGTCGCAAAACCATTCCAAAAATGTAATGTCACTTCACAGTTTGAGTCATATATATATATATTTTCAAATATTTGTTTATTAACTTTACGCTGTTATACATATGTAGGTCTATTTGCGGTAACATCTTGCTTTTATTGTGCGTATCAAACCATTTAACCATATTACTATTGCAGTTTACTAATACTCGTTTGTTCAATTCTATAGTTAACTTGGTTACCATTTAGTGTTGGTTAGACAGTATTTCTAGTAAATCTCCATTCCTACTATAGGTGATTATTCATTCTGTGCGTTCTTGCTACCACTTCGAATAATGTGTTCCCATAACAGTCTTAACTCAACTTCAAACTATATATAAACTTACTGGCTTATGTGGGTGGGCCTTCGTGTTCTTGCGTGGGAGGATCAGTCGGGGCACTTCAGTAGTCGGGGATGGGCAGCCATCTGTTCTCCCCCCCCTCCCTTAGGTATGTTGCTATTTGTGATCAATCCATTTCTTCCCCCTTGTCTTTGGGTACAGCCTGTTGGTGTGTCAGTCAATACCCCAGTGCTCATTCCAAGTGACTTCCCCAGGGGCCCAGCCCGAATGGTGTATTGGCCAACTCATCCTACCCCCTCGGGAGTTATCCGCCTCATTATTAGGTCATCCCATCCAATCACTAAGTCTTCCCATTCCGGAGCAATGGGGGTCTGATGAACTCCCCTGGCCTCCCCTGCTTTTAACACCTGCAGTTCAGCCCTGGCCCATCTCGCAACATCTCCTTTCCATTCTGCTAACAATGGATGACTGGAGGCTTTCCATCCCTTCGTGATCAATCTTTTATACAGAGCCACAGCCAGGTCCCTCAGCTTCCCCCACGAGGCACCCACCCTGAGGCCCAGCAAGCACATAGCAGGCGTTGGCTGCAGTTCCGCCTCGAATAGTTCTGACAGGACCGCCATCATTTCACCCCAACCAGACTGGAGCACCGGGCATCCCCACACCATGTGGTCAAAGTCAGCTTCCCCGTCACTACATCTGGGGCATGTCCTGGGGGTCCCCCCATATATGCGGAACAGTCGGTGGGGAGTGAGGTACGACCTATGGAGATAATTGTATTGGATGTATCTTAGTCTCGTGTTGCGTGAGATCGTCCGGGGGCTAGCCAGTGCTTTGGTCCATTCTGCTTCAGACATGTCGCGCCCAAGTGTACTCTGCCACTTCTCTCTTAATGAGCGCAGAGGGTCCAATACAGCCTCAACTTGGGCTCGGTATATTTTAGCCACCAGATGAGGTTCCCCCCCTGAGGTCATCTGCAAATGTAAGACCACGCTGGTAGAGGGTTCCGCGTTAATCGTATCCCAATGGTCTTTCAAGGTGTGCACTAATCTCCTGTGGAGTAAAAACTGTCCCTGGGGCACTCCTGCCGCCGATAGACAAGTGAAGTTTCTCAGCACCCCTTCCTTAAAGAGCTCCCCCACTGTAACTACCCCTGCTCTCATCCACGGTCCCAGCCCCAGGTCCTTCTGTCCTTTCCCTTCCTGGTCCAGTGCAAGGACCGATAGTGGCAGAGCCGGGGAGTATGGAGGGCCCATCCAACCTTTCTCGTGCACTGTTTCCAGCATTTCATTGCAACATTATTAATTATACTGTCCCCTATGGGGGGAATCTTCCTACCTGCAATACTCGCTGCGATCCATGCTATATTAATCTCCCCTTGGGCAGTGCACAAGTCCAGATGCCCCCTGCCCGCCAACCAGCCGGCCACCCATTGCAGTTGAGATGCTAGATAATATGCCTCAAAGTCTGGGGCACCCAGTCCACCCATTCGAGTCGGCCTGCAAGTGGTCTTCAATGCTGTGCGTCTGCGGCCGTCATCCCAAATGAACTCCCTGAGCATGGTGTTCAACTCGCGAAACCACGCCGAGGGGACCGATAGTGGTAAATTAGCGAAGTAGTAGAGGAGGCGAGGAAGCATAATCATTTTAGATAACGCTACTCTGGCCATTATTGTTAATTTCAACGATCGCCAGAACCCAACCGATGACCGCAGGGATTGGAGTGCTCCGCCTAGATTACCGTCCGGAGATCTCTTAATTTGTGTAACATTTGTATGCCCAGATATTTGAAGGTCCGTGGGACCCATCTCAAGTCTGCTGGGCATGCCTCGGGACGTGCTCCTCCTAGCCGCACAGGAACCACAAATGTCTTTCCCCTGTTGAGGCGGAGCCCCGATAACAATCCAAAGCCCTCCAGGAGCTCCAGGACCCATGGGAGTCCACCACACCCGTCTCTCAGGTAGACTAATATATCGTCGGCAAACAAAGAGATAATATGCTCAGCTGGTCCCCATTCTATTCCCCTACCTATACCTTCCCGCCGCAGTCGGGACGCCAGAGGTTCAATTGCCAGGGCAAATAACAACGGGGATAGGGGGCATCCCTGTCTGGTACCGCGGAATACTGGGTACGCAGTAGATATCGTCCTTCCCGTTCTCACTCTTGCTAGTGGGGACGAGTACAATAGGTCCACCCATTTTACCCATCCCTCCCCGAGTCCCATTTTCAGCATCACGGCTCTCAAGAAATCCCACCTGATCGAGTCGAAGGCCTTCTCAAAGTCCACCGCGAGCAAGACCCCCGCTGGTGGTTTCAACTCGTCAGGCATGTGTAGGACAGCAAAGATCCGCCTCAGGCTCAGGGAGGTGTTGCGGCCAGGAACAAAGCTGTTCTGGTCCGCGTGTACAAGTGTGGTCATAAAGGGGAGCAGCTGGCCAGCCATGATCTTACTTAGGATCTTAAAATCGCTATTTAGCATCGATAATGGACGAAAGTCCTTCACCGATGCTTCCTTGGCGTTTGTCTTGGGGAGTGGCACCACCAAGGCCTCACGCAGTGTGCATGGCAACTCCCCGCAGCGTAGTGCCTCCGAGTACATTTCCACGAGTTGGGGTGTCAATAGAGATCTGTATTTTTTGTAAAAGTCCATAGGGAGACCGTCTGTACCAGGGGACTTCCCGGGAGCTAATTGCTCTATGGCCTCGCCTATCTCTTCCACTGTCAGAGGCCCCCCCAGGCTGACCCTCTCTTCTGGGTTCAGTGTTGGCAATGGGATGTGCTGTAGGAAATTATCAAAGGCCTCCGTTCCCAGTTCCCCAGGCCTCCCGTACAGCCGAGTGTAGTATTCTCTAAATGCATCATTTATGGGCCCTGGTCTGAGTCTACGGTGCCCCCCTCATCTATTTCACTCATGATGGGCTCGCTGTGTCTGCTTGGGCGCACCAGCCACGCCAGTAGCCTCCCCGATCTACCCTCCTACGATTGCAGGGAGGCCTGGTACTTTTGTCTGCAATGGCACCGGAGCTGCTCCTCAATCCGGGAAAGCTCTCTGCGGGCCCGGCTATATTCCTCGTTCTCCTGAGCTGTGAGACCTTGTCTCAGCTCCTTCTCGTGCATGTCGTTCTCTAGGGTAACCAATTCTTTTTCGAGTGTGCGTTTCACCCCGACCGATTGCCCCAGGCAGAAGCCCCTCGTCGCTACCTTGAGTGTTTCCCATTCCGTAGCCCTAGATGGAGTGGAGCCCCTGTTTACCTCGATATGTTCCGCCAAGTGGCAACAAAATGTTTCTCTGTATGCCTGATCCTCAAGTGCTGCAGGGTTTAATCTCCATGACGGTATGGGGGGCCTGTCCTCAGATGCTCTCATCGTCAGCAGCAGGGGGTTATGGTCAGATAATGTGCGGGCCAGGTATTCAGAGCGAATCACTTCGGTTGTAAACCCTGCAGTGCATACCACTCTATCAATTCTAGTGTGCACTCGGTGGAGGCCCGAGTAGTACGAGTAGTCTCTAACATTAGGATGTTGCTCTCGCCAGACATCTGTCAGTCCCCAAGTGCTCAACCATTCACCCAGTCTTTTGGCTGTTTTTGTTGCCACTGCCCCTTGCAGTGGCAGGGTTGACCTATCTTCATTTATGTCAAGTACTGCGTTAAAGTCACCCCCAATTAATAATTTGCCAGTGCATTGGCAGGTAAGGTGGCTTGATAAACTTGTCATGAAGGAGATCTGGTTCTGGTTAGGGGCATAGATGCAACTCAGGACTATAGGGGTACCATGTATCCTCCCCTCCAGAATGACAAATCTGCCCTCCCGGTCAATTTTGGAGGCTTCTACTGTCAGCGGGACTCCAACTCTGATCCAGATCAGCACACCCCTTGCGTAAGCTGAATACTCTGTGGCAAACACCTGCCCTCTCCATCTACGCCCCAGTTTTTCTCCCTCCCCTGATGCCAAGTGGGTCTCCTGAAGCATTGCCACCTGAACCCCTCTTCTCTTTAGGTAAGAGAGAATTCTATGCCTCTTAGCCGGCGTGCCCATCCCCCTGACATTCCATGTTAAGAGGTTGTAGTCCACCATCCCTGTATGTCAGTCTGAAAAAAGTGTCCCCGGCTCTCCCAAGACTCAGATTTGCCCCTTCGCTTATTCAGCCTTTTGCTATAGTCGGACTTCGCCACCCCCCCCCACATTGCCATTTCAACTTGGAACTTTGTTCCCAAACTCCAAAACCCCAGGGCGCCTCCCAAACTGTAGGTTGCCCAGAAACCTGTGCAACAGTGCAACATGTTTAAACGTGTGCCAACAGTACTCGCCAGACTGGCTAGGCAGGCGAAGTTCTGATCAGAGGGGCAGCCAGGTCCGGAGGGGCCGCTTTTGTTCTCACGTTGTGCCATATCTCCAGGGCCTCTTACTGCTTTGAGTTAGCCAAGTTTGTCAGCCGTCTGTGGAGTCACCTTTGGGGCACGAGCCGAGCCCTCCATCTCTCCGGCAGAGGACACCAGCGTGTCGTCCGACTCCCCCTCGGAGCCCTCCTGGGGGGATGCCTCACCGCCCTTGCGGGCCGCCGCATCCAGGGCCGATTTCCTGCCCTTTTCTTTCTGTGTTTGCGTTGGCGTTAGCCGTGGGCGATCTCTAGTTCTCCTTCCCTTCAGGGGCCGGCGAGGCCCACCCCCATTCTGGGCCCCTCGCGCTGAGCGCCCCGCTTGGGATCCGTGTGCCTCCAGCCACTCCCATGCCTCCTCCGGGGACTGGAAGAACGTGGACTTCCTGTAGGAGGGCGCCGCAAGAATCTCAATCCTGGCGCTCCTCGAACGCCTCGCCAGATCTACAACCCCGTCGTCATGGAGACGCGTGGGGAAGGAGACGGAAGTCGGCCCCGGAGTTCCGGGTTGCCAACATTGAAGAAGGACGCAGCGGGACGGGACAGCACTCCTCCTCGGGACGCGATACGGAGGCAGAGGGAGAAACCATACGACAGCGCAAGAAGGAGAGAGACGCCGAGCCAGACCACGCAGAAGAAACGGGGAGAAGCGCCAAACCGGACCGAGAAGGAGAGACGGAGAGAAGCGCCAACCCGGGACACCAAGGAAGGGAGAGGGAAGAAAAGACTGAAGAGCCACCCCGAGAGGAGACGGAGGACGCGACAGCCCGCCACGGCCCAGGAGGGTCGTGGCTGGACAAGGTACGTGCTCTAGTAAAGGGCCGCAGCAGAACCCAGGGAAGGGGAAGGGTAGGAAGCGAGGGGAGGATTAGAAAGGGGTGGAAAGGGGAGGAAGGGAGACAGGGTGACTATTTCTAAAAGGGGAGCGTCTGAGGTGGGATAAGTTCCCTGGGCACCATAATAATCAAGTATACTGTGTTGACACTAGGAAAAAGAAACCCACTCACCTCCCCACTAAAAGAATAGAGTAACCCCTCCATCACACCCCCCCTTTCGTATTTCACCTCCTCTCACATACCCCTATATACAGAAACAAACAAGTGCTTACCCTCCCCACTTACCGGCTGCCACCTTGTTTGTGTTCTTCCGAGGAAACCTGCCGCCAGGATACCGGAACACGCCATCTGGAAAGGAAAAGAAAGGGAAGAAATAAACAACCCCATCTGAGACGGATAGAGACCAGAGCGGGAAGAGAAGAAAAGGAAAAGGAAACTCAGAACCATGAGTTACTAACAGACTATTCTAGGTTATTTTCCCTTTACGGCCGCCAAGAACAATAAAAAGCACGTAAACCCCTGAAAAGGGTAGTTAACCTCAGTGTTTGTGTCCTCTATCACCCCTACACCACACCCATCGCCTACAGTGGTGTCAGAAGTGGGATTTGACGGGTACGGGATAATGGAGGACAAGTCCAGTCTTGAAGAAATGATTAAACAGTTGGCCGAAGGACAGCACCATCTACAGCTAGTCTGGGAAGCCCAGCAACGAGAGGCCAAGGAGGATAGGGAGGCCTTACAGTCGGCATTGAAAAGCCAAGCCACCATTATGGCCAGTAATCAATTAGTCCATGAGACTGCCATACAAAAGCTGACCGACACTATAGCTGCAAGTAAGGTACATCCCAATGTGCCAAGTTCCGTCCTACAAAAATACCAGGAAGGAGAAGACCCGACTCGTTTTTTACGAACTTTGAGAGAGTCGCTTCAAGTGCTCAATGGCCGGAAGAGAGGTGGGGTCAGTATATAGCTCCCCTCCTGACAGGAACCCTCCAATCCGCTTATCAGGCCGCAAATCCAGGAGGTGTCACCCCGTATGCCGAGATAAAGAAGAGTATTTTGGAACGAGTCGCACATGACGTCGAATATTATAGAACTAGATTCCGGAAAGTAAAGTGGGGACCCCATGAAGACCCTCGGACATACTATTACAGGGTGAAGGATCTGGGGTTGAAGTGGCTGGGGCCACTATGAACGGAACGTGAGGACATAATTAAGGCTATTATTCTGGAGCAATATCTAGATTCCCTACCGCCCCATACCCGACACTGGATCCGACAACACCCCAATATAGATACTGAGACAGCGGTTGATCTAGCTTGTGCCTATCACAGATCAGGAGAGGGTAAACCACAACCCGTCCGCCCCATGGGGAAACCACCAATACCTCCTACTCAATTCCACACGTGACGAACAACAGAAGAGACCGGCCTATCTCGGAACCCGGAGAGAGGCCCAATGCAGCAACCCCAATGTTTCAACTGTGGGGAGTGGGGCCATATTGCCCGTGGATGTCCCAGAAAGCAGGAGGGTATAGAACCAATGGAGATAGGCGTAACTAGAGGCAGAGTCTTATGCCTAGGAAAGAGTGACGTGTCCTTTAAATACCCCCTGATGATCAATGGAAAACCTGTTATGGCCTTAATTGACTCCGGGTGTAGTCAGTCAGTAGTCCGACGTAGTCTGATTCACCATATACCACCTTCTGAGGACCAATGGGTTACGATATGCTGTGTCCATGGAGATCGAGCCCAGTATCCGCTTCTCAACATAGACATAGGCTGGGACGGACATATAGACAGTCTGCCTGTGGGGCTCATGGACAACCTAATAGAGGAATGTGTAATAGGAACGGACTATCAAAGATTCGACGACCTTTTAGACAGGACCAGACAGAAAAACCCAGTGGACAACTGGTGGGGTGATGCGCCATTCCGAGATGATGCTATACCTAGTCATCCCACCAGACGGAAGTTAACACGAAAAGAGAGGAGAACGGAGAAACAGAAGTACGCCTGGCAACAGGACCAACAAAACAAAGGAGGAGTCGTGGCCCTCCTAGACGCAGCCCCCATATCGTTTAGGATGAGTCAGCACGAGGATCCCACCTTAGAACATGCTTGGAAGAATGCTAAAACCGCCTCAACTGGAGAGGTAGGTCCTTACTTCTTGACCTCAAAAGACCTGTTATATAGGGTCACCACCAAAACAAATGGGGAGAAAAGACAGCTTGTCGTTCCCGAACCTTACCGAACCCAGGTACTCTTCCTAGCCCATAACCAACCGGGGGGAGGACATTGTGGTAGGGAGAAAACGGAAGAATACTTACTCAGGCGGTTTTACTGGCCGGGAGTATATGCCCATATCAGAAGGTACTGTGCTCAATGTCCTAAGTGCCAACTTGTGGAGCCAGGAACCCTCCGTAAAGCACCATTACGACCCCTACCTCTGATTGATATACCATTCAAACGGGTCGGTATGGACATAGTTGGACCTCTTTTACCGTCTAGTAAAGGGCATACCCACATTCTCGTGCTCGTAGACTACGCAAGTAGGTACCCCGAGGCCATTCCCCTTTCCAGCACCACTACGAAAAACGTAGCACAAGCTATGATATCCTTTTTTTCCCGGGTGGGATTCCCAGAAGAACTCCTTACGGACCAGGGAACTCCATTCATCTCAGGGCTAATGAAACAAATCTGTACATCCCTAGGGGTTCAACAGATAAAAACATCTGTCTACCATCCACAAACGGATGGATTGGTGGAACGGTATAATCGCACCATAAAAACCCTTTTAATGAAAGTGGTGAATGAGACAGGTAAGGACTGGGATCAGAAGCTTCCCTTAGTATTGTACGCGATAAGGACACACGAACAATCCTCTACTGGGCATAGCCCGTTTGAACTTGTATTTGGGAGACAACCAAGAAACCTTCTAGATATGGCAGTGGAACTCTGGGAGGAGGAGGATAACGAAAAACGTCCTATCCTAGACTATGTCCATAAGTTAAAAACCCAACTCCAATCAGTATGGGAGGACGTAAGGCAGCATCTAACAGAAGCCCAAAATAACCAAAAAACTTACTATGACCAGGGTACCAAACTCAGGACCTTACAACCCAATGACAAGGTGTTAATCCTCAGGCCCACCTCAGAGCACAAATTAATAGCCAAATGGCAGGGACCATACAAAATCTTAAAAAGAGTTACCCCCGTTACCTATTTATTAGAATTAAGTAATAATCCGAGACGAACCCAGATTTACCACATTAACCTATTAAAGAAATGGGAAGAACCCGCAGGCGATAACTTAGCATTAGCGAGGGGATGTCTGATCACGCCGACTCAACCTTTAGGGTTGGAATTGTGCCCCACCTCACTGTATGACCCTCAACAGCTCCCCAAAATCAATGAGTCCCTTTCCGAGATAGAGACCCGGCAAATGACGGAGTTAGTCCACCATCATGCCTACTTCTTTTCTGAACTACCGGGGAAAACAGCACTGGTCCAACATCACATTAGAACCCCGGAAGGAAAAGTAGTACGCCAACGACCTTATCGAATTCCCGAGGCAAGGAAAACCCTCATAGAAGAGGAAATAGATAAAATGTTGCGTTTAGGAGTCATTGAAACATCTACCAGCCCGTGGTGTTCTCCGATTGTCATAGTGCCGAAGCCGGATGTCTCTATCCGCTTCTGCATTGACTTCCGGAAGCTCAATGAGATATCCCTTTTTGATACATACCCCATTCCTCGGGTAGATGAAGTCTTGGAGAAGATTGGGCGGGCCCGATATATGACTACTATTGATCTGACAAAGGGGTATTGGCAGAACCCCTTAGCACCCACTGACAAAGAAAAAACGGCGTTCGTATCCCCTTCAGGTCTGTATCAATTCACGGTGCTCCCTTTTTGGGCTTCATGGTGCCCCAGCAACGTTCCAACGACTAATGGATCAACTACTAAGACCCTACCATGATTTTACAGCCGCATATCTTGATGACATTGTTATTTTTAGTTCTACCTGGTCTACCCACCTCCTTCACCTGGAAAAGGTGTTCTCCGCACTATCCGCAGCAGGGCTTACCGCCAACCCAAAAAAATGTGTACTAGGTCAGACCCAGATAGCCTACCTAGGTTACGTCATTGGGAATGGGCTGTTGAGTCCCCAAAAGGATAAAGTAGCCACCATTCGACAGATTCCCCTTCCTACCACAAAGAAGGAACTTCGCTCTTTTCTGGGGCTAGTTGGATATTACCGAAGGTTCATCCCTCAATACTCTACTATAACAGCCCCCCTTACGGACCTCTTAAAAAAACAATACCCGACTGTCCTACCTCCTTTTTCCCCCTCCCAACTTCAGGGATTCCAGTGGCTCAAGGAAGCCCTTACAACTGAACCAGTGTTACATTGTCCTGATTTTACCAGGCCTTTCCATCTCTTTACGGACGCATCCAATGTCGGGTTAGGGGCCGTGTTGGCACAACCTGACCGCCAGGGACATGAACATCCGATAGTCTACATCAGTAGGAAGCTATTGCCTAGGGAAACTAACTACCCCACTATAGAGAAGGAATGTCTAGCCATTAAATGGGCAATCGAATGTTTGCAGTATTATCTCCTGGGACGCCCGTTCATCCTCTACACCGATCATGCGCCTTTAACGTGGTTGGCTTCCCATAAGGACACCAATTCCAGAGTACTCCGCTGGTTCCTTGAACTGCAACCCTTTACTTTTCAGATCCGCCATATCCCTGGGGCTCGCCAATGTCCCGCAGACTTCCTCTCCCGCTGCCCGGACTCCTCAGGCCTATACCAGTCCCGTTCATGGGAAGGGGTGTGTAGGAGGGCG
Organism: Pleurodeles waltl; assembly: GCF_031143425.1. NCBI lineage: Eukaryota > Metazoa > Chordata > Amphibia > Caudata > Salamandridae > Pleurodeles > Pleurodeles waltl. Next base: position 1,211,112,792 of record NC_090447.1, on the reverse strand, counting down.
CCGCAAGAATCTCAATCCTGGCGCTCCTCGAACGCCTCACCAGATCTACAACCCCGTCGTCATGGAGACGCGTGGGGGAGGAGACGGAAGTCGGCCCCGGAGTTCCGGGTTGCCGACATTGAAGAAGGACGCAGCGGGACGGGACAGCACTCCTCCTCGGGACGTGATACGGAGGCAGAGGGAGAGACCATACGACAGCGCGAGAAGGAGAGAGACGCCGAGCCAGACCACGCAGAAGAAACGGGGAGAAGCGCCAAACCGGACCGAGAAGGAGAGACGGAGAGAAGCGCCAACCTGGGACACCAAGGAAGGGAGAGGGAAGAAAAGACTGAAGAGCCACCCCGAGAGGAGACGGAGGACGCGACAGCCCGCCACGGCCCAGGAGGGTCGTGGCTGGACAAGGTACGTGCTCTAGTAAAGGGCCGCAGCAGAACCCAGGGAAGGGGAAGGGTAGGAAGCGAGGGGAGGATTAGAAAGGGGTGGAAAGGGGAGGAAGGGAGACAGGGTGACTATTTCTAAAAGGGGAGCGTCTGAGGTGGGATAAATTCCCTGGGCACCATAATAATCACGTATACTGTGTTGACACTAGGAAAAAGAAACCCACTCACCTCCCCACTAAAAGAATAGAGTAACCCCTCCATCACACCCCCCCCTTTCGTATTTCACCTCCTCTCACATACCCCTATATACAGAAACAAACAAGTGCTTACGCTCCCCACTTACCGGCTGCCACCTTGTTTGTGTTCTTCCGAGGAAACCTGCCGCCAGGATACCGGAACACGCCATCTGGAAAGGAAAAGAAAGGGAAGAAATAAACAACCCCATCTGAGACGGATAGAGACCAGAGCGGGAAGAGAAGAAAAGGAAAAGGAAACTCAGAACCATGAGTTACTAACAGACTATTCTAGGTTATTTTCCCTTTACGGCCGCCAAGAACAATAAAAAGCATGCAAACCCCTGAAAAGGGTAGTTAACCTCAGTGTTTGTGTCCTCTATCACCCCTACACCACACCCATCGCCTACACTTCCCTTCCAACATCACTCTTAATCTGGCCGGATAGAGGAGCGAGTATTGGATTCCCTCCTCTCTCAGGGCCCTCTTGACTGTCAGGAATAATGCGCATTTGTGTTGAACTTCCATTGTAAAGTCCGGAAATAGTGTCACCTCCCCGTTCGCTACTTTAAACGGGCCCAACTCTCTGGCCTTCTGCAAGAGAGTGTCTCTGTCTTTATAGTGTGATAGTTTGGCGATCACAGCTCGGGGAGGCCTACGAGGGGCAAGAGGCCTCGACGGAACTCGGTGTGCCCGCTCAAGCGTGTAAAAAGGAGTTAGGCTCCCTGGTGCAACTGTTGTGCTGAACCACTTCTCCAGGAATTCCATCATGTTCGTCCCCTCAGCCCCCTCCGGGAGGCCCACCACGCGTACGTTGTTCCTCCTGTTCCGGCCTTCAGCATCTTCAGCTCTCTTTTCAAGTCGTGATACTCTGTCAGCAAGGGAAGTCACTTCAGCCTCCAAATTTCTTTGCTTCGGTTCAACGTCTGCCAACGTGGTTTCCGTTTCTTTGACTCTATCCGCCAGTTTATGGTGATCCGCTCTCAGTAGACCCACCTCAACTGCGACTTGGTTAATGTCCTGTTGTAATTTTGCCTTTGTGTCCTCTATCGCCCCTAGTATTTTATCTAAGGTGTCCTGTACTTTAATTTGCGCATGGCCCTGTGCGTCTGCTTCCTTGTGCCCCGGTGGCATCGCGGGGTCCATGGTTTTATTCTTGTGGCGGCTCTTGGGTGACATCAGGTGAGTCAGGGGTTACACCCCGGGGGCCCCGGCAACAATTCAGACGTTATCTTATGCGCCACTCCATCCCTGCCGCCCCTCCTCGAGCCCAGCGGGGCGCTCCGCGGCCCCCAGGTGGACCGAGGTAAGTTCCAGCCACCCAGCCGGTCACCACCGAGCTCCAGTCACACAGCCGGGGACCACCGGTTGTCAGTTCGAGGCCAACTGTCGCTCTTTTCAGCTCCGATGGACTTGCTCGCTCTGCCGCGCACTGTGTGATTAGTGTTCCGCCCCTCTACTCGGGCCCTTCAGTGCGATGTGGGGTCGGTTCGGTTGCCCTTCCCCGTGGTATCTCAGTCTCTTCGCTGTTCCCCCTGTGTCGCAAGCGTTCCAATTATACTTGCGCACTCACCCCTAGGGTTCCAGCAGTGGTGCTATCTGCAAAGTGGGGCACTGGCACCCCGGGGCGTCCGAGGCGGTCCGCAGGCTCCACCAGTCAGGACATTCCGCCCTCTTCTTTCTTCGTGGGGTTCACCTACTCCCTCAGTGCCTTCTCGGAGCTTTCACTGTCCCTGGCCAGCGGATTCCAATCCGGGGGGTCGGCCTCCCCCATTCCCAGTCAAGCCCCGGGGGGCCACGGCTCGATCCGCTTATGGATTATTTTCAGCCCCAAGCCGGACCCACTCCTCCACGTGTCCTCGGCCTCCAGTGGCCTCACAACTGCCCCCAGGGGGCCCACCGGGGTCTCCCGGTCGCCGAGCCCTTCGCCGCTCACTGCACTTGCTGGGTGCTTGCCCTTACTTGTTAAATTGGTCGCCGGTCCCGGCCCGGGTCAGTCTCGGGCCGTGCCGCCTGCCGGCGTCTTCACTGGTCGGGCCCAGTGTTCACAAGGAGCTGCGCTCGCATCCCACTTCAGCGCTGCCCCTCTGCTTACAGGGGCGGGTCCCACGGCCCCCCACCGGCCGCCCCAGCGCCTCCGGGACAGCAGGGAGACCCGGCCGGGGTCCAAGCTGCCTCCGGGCCGTCCGCCCCTGCTCTGCGGCTGCACGCCCCGCGAATCGAGGCTGCGGCTCCGATCACGGAGCTAGGCCGCCGGCCCCTCTCCGTCCGGTCGGCCCAGTCCCGGTCAAGAACTCCTCCCGGAGTCGCTGCAAGGACACAGCCGCTCCTGGACCGGTCCCCAGCTCGGCGCTCTCGATTGAGCCCGAATCGGCCCGGAGATGGCACACTTCTAGTCGACTTTCAAGTCGGCACCTCCGGAGCGAGGGATTTAGGCGTGCACCATCTCCAGACCCTTGGCCACGCCCCCCTTTGAGTCATATATATGACCTATGTTTCTCGTGTGGCAGTGGAGGACCAGCAGACCAAGCTGCATGTGTTCACATATTTTCAGTGGTTAATTTCACAAAGGTATCCAGTTCAAGTGTGTGGCCATGTGTACTCTGTGTCATTATTGTCCTCCATGTTGTCACTGTTACGTGCAGGTCTAGTCATGAGTCTGTGGAGCCATTCCCTGCATTAACAGAGTATCATTGAAAGCAGAATTGACCGAAAGCCAAAGAGGAATCGACAACACACATAGGGATAGTCCAGCTATGGCACTGCAGAAGTTTTAAGAGGCTGACAACAGGGCAACCTTGGCGTGCTCACAAACGTAATGGATCAGTAAATAGAACCCAGCAGCTTTCATCACAACATTTGTATACAGGGTGGGCTCTAAGATTCCCACTGCAACAGGGAACATCAGTGCCTCTGCGCTGATTAATCTCACAGCTAGTCACCACGCAAGCACCATCATTGGGTTGCAGCCAATGTGAATCTGTGTGTGGACCTTCAGGGCACAAATATGTTTTGTCCTTTCATGCACATTAGCAAACGTTGTTTGTTGTGCTGGAGGCACCATACCCAATCCATGCATACAGCCATAGTACACTGTCACTGTTTGTCACTCAAGCATACATGAAACCCAGGCAAGGGATAGGGCTGGGATTAGGCTATATGAATACATGTCCCAGACCATGATACCATAAGTAAACTGATTACACTATACAATATGTTTGTGGATTCATCGTAGACCTACCAGACACAATACCCCAGGAGGAAAGTGAGGGCATGGAAAGCAACTATGAGAGAAATGTAGCCACAGGGAACCTCTATGGTAACACAAAGACAGGAACCAATCAGGCTAACAGGATGCACGCTCTGTCAGGAACTAACATGAACAAGGCAAATGCACAGTGAGCAGACTCAGACTGGGAAAAGCTAGAACACTGTGGAAGATAAAAACTGAATTTGTGCTTGGGCTGCAACGTTACACAATAACCCAAGGGCTGTGTTACACAAGTGGTTTATACGGCAATGCACAACAAGGAGATACATAAAATGGCAGATTCTAAGCAGTTCCAGGCAGCAGCAATGGCAGTGCAGGTTCAAATGGCTGGTCTGCATGGAAGTGCTCACAGGTGTGTGCAGCTTCAGTCTCTTACAAGTCCTGTAGGTGTGAATCAAGTTCAAAGGGCCCACAGTACCTTTCACATGGGAAGCAATGGACAGGTGATTACAGGTCCTACAGACTACCAGGCAGTGCATTTTCAGAACTGAAGTCCATGCAGACAGAGGAACTAGGACAATGGCATGCCATACTAAAGAGGGAAGCACACTGGAGCCAGAATGGGAGTCTGGGTGTGTGTAGATGAAGGATTATCAAGGTACAAATAATCCAATTACAGGGCCACCTAGGGAAGGGTGGGGAGAGACTGAATACATGCCTGTGGCAGAATTTGTAACCTGGGATGGCATGCACAGGGCATGTCTTGTGAGCAATGCTTTTCATACCTGTAGCACTTGTGATATCCAGTTGCAACTTACACGGACTTCTTGTCTCACATGCTCCTTGCAGAGATAGCTGATGTCACACTTACTGCTGTTAAGGGTCTGGTCATACATTCCTGTTACCAATGCAATAGCACATCCACTGCCTCATGTATGAAGCAGTTTTTTAACTTATGATTGATGGTGTCTTAGTTGTGTGCCATATGTTGCGATGAATCATGTTGCCAACATAAATGTTTGCCATAGCTGTGATACTCTAACATTGCTCTTCAAATGTGAAATTAACACGATATATGTCATTTACACTGTGTGTGAAGTTGGGTGTACATTCATACCCATCAAATGTGATGTGGCTTTTTCAGTATCCTAATCTGTATTACTATACTGCTCCATGAGGCTAAACTCTGATTGTGATTCCTAGGGATCATGCAATGCATAAATAATTACCCAGACCATGATTTAGTGATTAAGGGCCAGATGTAGCAAAGGGTTTTTCCCATTCTGTGTCAATGGGAAAATGTGTTCGTACATAAGGCCCTAAATGAGGTGTTTAATGACATATGGTAAGACAGTGTTGATGGTGACTATAGTTAATAAAAGTTCTGTACAATTTGTTGTCTCCTACGCAATCCTGCTGCAGTGTTTGGATGGTCCCCCTCAGCATCCTCCTCTTCCTCCTCTTCAGGCATTTGTGGGTCTGGTTCATAGAGAGGAATGTTCCTCCTTACACATATGTTGTGCAGGATGGCACAGGTCAAAATTATCTTGTAGACCATTTCTGGTGAATATAAGAGGCTGACTCCTGTGATGTTGAGGCACCTGAATCTTGACTTCAGGATGCCAAAAGTCCTCTCTACTATGGTGCGTGTCCTCCGATGTGCCTCATTGTAGGCACGCTCTGACGCAGTGCTTGGGTTTGCAAATGAGGTTATGATCCATGGCTGGATCCCATATCCCTGATCAGCTGAAGGAGAAAATGAGTGAACATTTTTTGATGGAGCTTACACCATGATTATCACTTTGCATGGCAGTTGTTATCTTGTGTTGTCTGTGACTCATCTGTGTTTGTGTTATTGTGTGGAATCCTAGGCTTCTAGGATGTACCATCAGCATTGGGTTGTTTCATTATCTAAACTGGTGTTTGGCTGATTGACCGGATATCAGCGGTATTTTTGAACACTTGCAGTACATTGTGTACTCCCATGCTTTATGTCATGTGAAAGAGGTGTCCATGTGTCTTCACTGGGGGTGACATGATACTTCCACACACAGAATCAACTCCACAGTGGGGGTAACATGGTTGCACTATATGGACTGAACATCTAATCCAATTCAACATATGCAATAGCATGTGTTAAACAACAGTGAGGGCCTTTGATTTGGCTAGGTGACAATGTACAACACATCTCCATAAGTTGGCAGCACGGAAGTGTTGACAATTGACAATGCACAAATATACCATGTGTGACAAGTTCTATGCAAACCTATTTTTGTGCCCTCACCAAGTTGGCTCATGTTCAAATGTGTACCTACACTACTGAACCTGGTCCAGGTAAGGTGGCTAACTTGGTTGTGGGGGTGAAGGTTTAATTGTCAGAAGGTCCATATGCCTGAATATCTGTTGCGTATATGTGTAATTGTCTCAATCTGTATGTGTAGCAATGTGCACTTTGCAATATTGTCACATCAATATGTGTTCTTAGCAAAGTCCACTTGCTTATTGGTAGTGGGCAGTGTCACCCCAGGAGTGATGTGAGATATTGGTACAGCCTCAATGATTCCATGTCCCATTCATTAGAGTCATCATCATCATGCGATGAGTCTCATGGTGTTTGACCTGCAGCAAGACACATTACACACCACTTACACAGTACGTATTGCTTGGAAGGGTGTGTGATTGAGTGTTATTGATGTGATGTTGGAAGGTTCATCTTCCAAGTTGTACTGCCAGTTAAGGCCATGTCATTGTCACTGTGTGGTTTTAAATTGGTCCCTTGTGTCTCTGGAGTGGCATCTGTTGTTATTTGCATCTGTCATTTGTCCATAGGTGTGTCTCCCATTGGGTCAGGGTACCAAACATGACTAGCAGTGTCACAACCTCAGTGTCTTCCTGGCCACGTGTCAATGTAGTGGTGTATGTGTTGTGTGTCCTACAGGGTTACTGTGCTGTGTGTATATAAGTAGGTTTCGGAACTTACCAACAAGTAGGCCATTTCCATATCATCTATCCTGGAAGTGTTGATTGATGGTGCAGTGGCGGAAGATGAATGACTAATGTACACTCCCAGGATACTTTGCCATGATGTTGGTGATCAATCCCTGTTGATCCACAACGGCCTGCACATTGATGGAGTGTGTGTGCTTCCTGTTGCGGTATAGATGCTTGGTTGCAGCAGGTGGCACAACCCCTACATGTGTGCTGTCAATGGCACCAAGCACATGTGGGAAGCCGTTGATTTGGTAGAAGCCCTGTTTGTTGTCCTGCTGCTTCAGCTCTGTGTTGGGGAAGCTGATGTAGCGGGGTGTGAGGGAGATGATGGCATCCAGTACCTTGGGTAGGAAGGTAGAGAATGAGGGCTGTGAGATCCCAGAAACCAGGGCCCCAGTGATTTGAAAAGAGCCACTTGCCAAAATGTAGAGGACAGCTAGCAGCTAGGTCTCTGGTGGAAAGGTGTGGGGTGTCTACAAGCTGGGTACCAACTGTGGCTCAATATTGCGCAGCAGCTGCTGTATGGCTTGCCAGTTTAGTCTGTACCTCTGGATGATGTCATGTTCCCTGAGGCCCAGAAGGGTTGTCCTGGTCGGAATATACTCTCCTGCCTTCTATGGTCCCTGCTGGTGTGGTAGAAGCTGCTGCTGTTGGTCCTGTGCTCTGCGTCTTCATGCATGCTGGATGAATAGCATCTCCATGTCTTCCTTTTTGAGCTCTGATGTTGCTTCTGTGTGCTTTCCTTAAGTACTGATGTGTTTGCCCCATTTTAACGCCTGCCCTGATCCAGGCGTTATTTTTTTACGCAAACCGGGCTGTGTGCCTTTGTCTGCCTCTGCCTCCCAGCCGTGCGGGATTGTTGTGCAGTTGGACAAATATGCCGCACAGGTGTTTAAGTCATTTTTTGGATGGGAACGCCTACCTTGCATGTCATTAACGCAAGGCGGTTTTACGCATCTACAAAATGACGCACATGGCGGAATTTTGGCGTTCACGGGGTCGGGCGTCAAAGTATATGTTGGAAGATGGGTTATTAGTAAGTACCTACACTTAGCAATAGGCCACTAAACTCCACTTAGGTCCACTCAGGTCTCAGTAAATTAAACCCAGCTCAACCCTTGGTAGCTTCGCAACGAGTGACAAGGCTTAACTTAGGAGACTGAGTGTAAAGCATTCAAATATCGCAAAAAATTAATTAAATAAAACACAGGAAACAGTTTAAAAATCCAAAATCAATTTATGAAAATAGGAAATATTTTTAGCTTTAAAATGACACCAGAATGAATACAATCGGATAAGAGGAACCAGAGATATGAATTTTTAAAAATTATTGCTTTCTAGCGCATAGAAAGAAAAAGCGCCAATCTGGTCATCTGGTCGCACCTTGACCGGGGCAAAGTCTAAGTTTAAGGCCAACCGTGATGGAGCCCGGCTCGGCTACAGGCCACAGGAGGCCTCGGTCAAAAGTTTACCTTAGGACTTAGTCGTTTTTCTGAGGATTTTCTTCAGCGGGACGAACCTGCCAGTCCAATCCGACCTCCTGGAACTCTTCTTCGGATACGCGTCGCGGGAGCCCTCGGTGGAGATGTTTACCTTTGGACTTAGTCATTTTTTTCGAGGTGAAAACCTTTGGACCGGGACAAACCTGGATTTTGATCCGACGTCCTTGGAGCCATCCTCGGATACGCTGGCTGGGAGGTCCCGGTCAACTTCCTACGTTCTGACTTAGGCCCTCATTCTGACCTTGGCGGGCGGCGGAGGCCGCCCGCCAAAGTCCCGCCGTCAGGTTACCGTTCCGCGGTCGAAAGACCGCAGCGGTAATTCTGACATTCCCGCTGGGCTGGCGGGCGGCCGCCTTCAGGCCGCCCGCCAGCCCAGCGGGAAAGAGGCTTCCACGATGAAGCCGGCTCGGAATCGAGCCGGCGGAGTGAAAGCTGTGCGACGGGTGCAGTTGCACCCGTCGCGTATTTCACTGTCTGCGCAGCAGACAGTGAAATACATTTAGGGGCCCTCTTACGGGGGCCCCTGCAGTGCCCATGCCAGTGGCATGGGCACTGCAGGGGCCCCCAGGGGCCCCGCAACCCCCCCTACCGCCATCCGGTTCCCGGCGGGCGGACCGCCGGGAACTGGATGGCGGTAGGGGGGGTCGGAATCCCCTCGGCGGCGCAGCTAGCTGCGCCGCCTTGGAGGATTCCAATGGGCGGCGGTACACTGGCGGGTGACCGCCAGTGTTGCCGGTCCGACCGCGGCTTTACCGCCGCGGTCGGAATGCCCATTGGAGCACCGCCGGCCTGTCGGCGGTGCTCCCGCGGTCCTCCAACCCGGCGGTCATGGACCGCCAGGGTTGGAATGACCACCTTAGTCTCTTTTTTGGAGATTTTCTTCACCGGGACGAACCTGCAAGTCAGGCCCGGTCGTGGTTGAGGCAAGATGGCTAGAGTTGCCGCGGCGGGTCGGTCCCTCTATGGAGCTTTTTTCCAAAAGTTCTCCAAACTTCTGGATCTTCTTCTAGCTGTTCCTTTAAGGTTCTTTTGGGGTCCATAGCTCACCCCAAGGTTCCAAAAGCTCTGAGATTCTCCTTGGGGGTGTGGACCACAACTCCCAGAATGCACCTGGCGCAAACTCCTTTTTGGCCACTGAACAGTGGTCAGCTGGTTGGTTTCTTCAGGAGTTGGTGCAGGGGACTCTGGACAGCAATTGTTCACCTATAGGAAACAGGGAGTCCCTCCTTGAACCAGTTAAAGCCAGGCAAAGTCCTTCTTGTGGTGAAGCCCAAGTGTGCAGCTGGTGCAGTCCTTCAGAGTGCAGGGTCCAGGTGCAGGCCAGGGGTCCAGCAGGGCAGTCCTTCTTCTCCTGTAGTTCTTCCTTGTTGGAATCTGATGGGGATCTGGTGGGGAACTGAGGTGTGGGTTCAGGTCTGCCAGTCTTATCCTTGCTCCTGGGTGAAAAACAGGGGGCTCCTGGTTCTCCAATCAGGGGCAGGGTCCTTCCCCCTGTGATGACCACTTCCTGGGAAGTGTGGCAAAAATCAATCCCAGGGAGCAACATTCCTCAAAAATCCATCATGGCTGAAAGTGATTTTTGGAGGTTACATCTGGCTGAGCCCACCCACTACTGTGGCTAAAAATCTAAACACACCCCTCTCCTGCCCTCTCCTAATCTAATCAAGGCGGCACCTAATTGTCTGGGTTTGCAGGATGTGAGGGTGTTGATGGGTTGCTCCAAATGTCCTTCTCTGCCTTTGAAGACCAGTTGGGCAGCCCTTCCCCTTCCTGCTTCAACATCTGCTGAGGGGAGATCTCTTCCCACAGGCACATCTCTTTGTGTGGAGCCAGGCCACTTCACACCTCATCAAGGCAGCCTGGCAACTTTTCAGGTAAAGTTTAAAACTCTTTACCTGAACAAGTTATATTAAATCCCACAACTGGAAGTTGTGGGATTTATTATAACTATTTGTTTTTCACCTATAATATATGTTTATTAACATTTTGCTGTCATACATGTGCAATTCAAGTTAGCGGCACTGGCCACCGCCCGGCTCATCATCATCCGTGTTCACAGCACACCGCATTTTTATATGTATTATTAATTACTTCATATCACATCTCCTGTCTGTACTTCGAGTTTGTAACTTCTATGTGTTCGGCTGGTTGGAGCCTCATGCATATACATTCATTCCATGTGTGCGCCATATTGTCATTTTTACTTTCATGTCCACATAACAGTCTTTAACTAACAATAAACAACAACTTTACTTGATGGTGCCATTGTGAGCAGATGAGTTCAGTTACTGGGATAAACCGTTTTACTACTCCACCGGGTCATGGTCTGGGCCTCTTATACAATCCCAGCTGGCTTGTTGGTGGGTGAGCGGTCATCTGAGTCAATGCCTGCCTATCCCCACCTATCTCAGTTCTTCCTTTTTAATGATCTCAGCCTAGGTTTATGGCTGCCTCCATTTTCTTCCTCGGGCATGGCCTCAGGCCTTTTTTGTGTGTTATACCACATCTGACATACAGTCGTCCCTTTCCCTCTCATCCCATTCCCGGGCCTGCCATTCCTACCTTCTCCTCTGCAGATGGTTCCTCTCCCCTTACCATCCGGTCCCATTTAATCAGTACTTCCCAAGCTGGTGCGATAGGGGTCTGACGGAGGCCTCGCGCCTCCTCGCTCATCAGGACCTGTAGCTCTGCCCTCACCCATTTGGTCACGTCCTGTCTCCATACATTCAATGTGGGGCTCTTGGGCGACTTCCAACCCAAAGTGATCAACCTCCTATAAAGTACCAGGGCTAGATCCAGAAAGCGACCCTTCACCTTCCCGCATGAGAATCCCGTTCCAAGACCCAGCAAGCACACAGATGGGGCCAAAGTCAGTTCCACTTCGAATAGTCTATTCAGGTCTGTCAATACCGCACCCCAACCCTGCTGGAGTTCTGGGCAACTCCACACCATCTGATCGAAGTCTCCATCTGTGTCATCGCATCTGGGGCATGTCTTTGGGGCGCCGCCATATATTAAAGATAAGCGATGTGGGGTAAGGTACGTCCTGTGAATGTAATTGTACTGGATGTATCTTAGTCGTGTGTTTCGAGAGACCACCCACGGGAATGCCAGCACCCTATTCCATTCCGTGTCAGTTAAGTCCCTGCTCACTGCCCTTTCCCATTTCTCTCTCTAGCATTGGAGTGGGTCTAAAGCGTCCTCATTTTGGGCCCGGTACAGTTTAGTGATTAGGTGGGCCTCGTCCCCCAATATTAATAGGAGGTGTAGTACCCGGTGGGTGGCTGGCTCCGCGTTAACGGTCTCCCAATGTTCCCTCAAAGTATGTATCAACTTCTGGTATAGAAGGAACTGCCCTTGTGGTACTCCACTACCCTCCACTAGGTCAGAAAAGGATCTCAGCACCCCATCCCGGAATAGGTCCCCCACTGTCTCCACTCCTGCTTTTTTCCAAGCTCCTAATCCAGTGCCCACCAGGTTTCTCTCCTCCTCCTCCAACATCAGTGCCGACAGTGTCAGAGCAGGGGAATAGGGTGGTCCCACTCCCACCTGTCTCATGCATCTCTTCCAGCACGATGAGACGACCCTCGTCATGAGGCTGTCTGCTTGGTGAGCCACCCGCGGATTTATCATGCGTGCAATAATCCGATCCATGCCCTTCTCGCCATTGGCAATACATCTGTCCAGTTGACCCTTTCCGGCAAACCACTTGGAAACCCACTGCAGTTGGGACGCCAGAAAATAGGATTCAAAATATGGAGCTCAGAGGCCCCCTGAGTGAGCAGGCCTACAAAGGATGGAGAGCGATGTGCGTCTGCGGCCTTCATCCCATATGAGCTCCCTAAGCAGGGTATTCAACTCGTGGAACCACGCCGATGGGATCAACAGCGGTAAATTAGCAAAATAATAGAGGAGGCGGGGTAACATGATTATTTTGGCTAATGATATTCTGGCCATTATAGACAACTTCAAGGAACGCCAGAACCCAACAGATGCCCTCAAGGAGCGAAGTGCCCTGCCGATGTTACCGTCCCGAAGGTCCCCCACTTCGTGGAACACCTGTATACCCAGGTACTTAAAGGTGCGTGATGCCCAAACCATGTCCTCCGGGCACAAGGAGGGGCGTTCGCCACTCGGCAGCACAGGGAAGACGAATGTTTTGCCTCTATTGAGGTGTAGGCCCGACAGGGTTCCAAAATGTTCTAAGTTCCGCAGGGCCCAGGGGAGTCCGGACTCTCCGTCCCTGAGATAAATGAGAATATCGTCAGCGTATAACGAGATAACATGATCTGATTTTCCCCATTCCACTCCTCTGTCAACTCCGTCTTTCCCCATCTTGGCAGCTAACGGTTCGATGGCCAGGGCGAATAATAGTGGAGACAAAGGGCAACCTTGCCTTGTTCCCCTATGTATAGGGTAAGTCTCAGATACCATCCTACCCATCCTGACCCTTGCCTGCGGGGTCGCATACAATAGGTCCACCCATTTTACCCATCCCTCCCCTAGGCCCATCCGTAGCATCACCGCCCTCAGGTAGTCCCACCTAACTGAGTCGAAGGCTTTCTCAAAGTCCACTGCAAGTAACACTCCCGATGGGGGTCTCTTTTCTATGGGCATATGTAAGACTGAAAATAGGCGCCTGAGATTCAGGGAAGTACTGCGGTTCGGGACAAATCCGTTCTGGTCTGTGTGCAGTAAAGTGGGTATGCAGTGGAGCAAGCGGTTGGCCAGAATCTTACTAAGGATTTTAAAGTCGCTGTTCATCATTGATAAGGGGCGGAAATCAGTCACTGAGGCTTCCCTTGATTTAAGTTTGGGTAGAGGGACCACCAGCGCCTCCCTAAGCGAGTCTGGTAACATGCCGTAGTGCAATGCCTCCAGGTACATCTCCACCAACTGGGGAGTCAACAGCATCTCATACTTTTTGTAAAAGTCCATTGGGAGGCCGTCTGTCCCCGGCGTCTTCCCCGGGGCCAGCTGTGAGATGGCCTCCTGCACTTCCTCCACTGTCATCGGCCCTCCCAGTCTGTCACACTCCTCGTGTGTCAGGGTAGCCAGAGGGAGCCGATGTAAGAAGCCATCAAGTTCCTCTGTCCTGAGCTCGCCTTGGCTCCTATACAGGTAAGTGTAATATTCTCTAAAAGCGGCATTTATAGGGCCCGGCCTACATCTTCGTTCCCCCTCCCTGTCTCGCACACTCGTGATGGGTTCACTATCCCCTCCTGGCCGCACCAACCACGCCAGCATCCTGCCTGATCTTCCCTTCTCAGATTGCAATGAAGCTAAGTATTTTTGTATGTTGTGGCAGCGAAGTTGTTCTTCAAACTGAGAGTGGGATCTCCTTGCTTGGTCATACTCCTCTAGCTCTGGCGCCTCCCCTCCCCTTCTTTGTTCCCCCTCGTGTATTAACTTCTTGAGACTGATCAGCTCCTACTCCAATGTATGTCTCACCCCTGCTGTTTGTCCTAGACAATAACCCCTCATTACTACTTTAAGCGTTTCCCACTCCGTGGACCTAGAGGAGGTAGATCCCTTATTAATTTTAATATGATCGGCCAGATATAAATGGAGGGCATCCCTGTATGCCTGATCTTCTAGCGAAGCCGGGGTCAGTCTCCACGTCGAGATGGGGGGCCTGTCTTCGGTCACCCTCCATGTCAGCAGTAAAGGATTATGATCAGATAAGGTATGTCCCAGATATTCAGAGTGGATCATTCCCTGCACCAGGTTTGCTGTGCACACCACTCTGTATATCCTGGTGTGCACTCGATGGAGACTTGAGTAATATGAGTAGTCTTTATCAGAGGGGTGCTGCTCTCACCACTCGTCCACCAGGCCCCAGGAACCCAACCACTCTCTCAATTTCTTAGATACCTTATGTGTTACTGCCCCTGATAACAGTGGGGAGGAGCGGTCCATGTCCACGTCTAGTATGCTGTTAAAGTCTCCACCAATTAACAATTCTCCCGTCTGCTGTCGGGTGAGGTGACTCGATAGAAGCATCATGAAGGGGACCTGATCCTGATTTGGAGCGTAAATATTACCCAGGACAATCGGGGTGCCGTGAAGCTTCCCGTCCACTATCACAAATCTGCCCTTGCGATCTATGTCGGTTGACACTACTTCAAGGGGGCCCCCGCACGGACCGAAATCAGCACACCCCTTGCATACGCGGAGTATTCCGTGGCAAACACCTGCCCTCTCTACCTGCGTCTCAGCTTTTCTGCTTCTCCTGTTGCTAAGTGGGTCTCTTGTAGCATCGCCACCTGAATACCCCTTCGCTTTAGATGGGACAATATTCTATGCCTTTTGACTGGTGACCCCATCCCCTGTATGTTCCACGTTAGGAGGTTATACTCTGTGCCACGCCCGCAGCGACCACACGGGCAGCCCCGAGGTCGGGCTTATATTTCCGGATAATTCGTGGGCCCCTCCGGAGCTAGGGATTTATGCGGCTGCCATCTTCGGCTGCTCGGCCACGCCCCCTCTTATAACAATTAATTTGATGCCAAACTTCTGGTATCTGTTAAAATTAAAATAAAGTATCCCCATTCTAGCCTACGGGGGCCATTCACTACAATGAGGGAAAAACAAATTTGCCTGTTTTACCTCACCAGGGCTAATAAAACTATTTTCATAAGGTCCCTGCTTATAGTTACATGGCACCCAGCCCTAGGGGCACATAGGGCACAGCTGAGGGGTGACTTATATGTAAAAATAAGGTATTTTAAGACTTTGGAACTATTTTTATTTCCAAAGTCGAATTTGCATGTAACTTTAATTTAAAAACAGCCAGCAAGGCAGGCCTGCCTTTAAAATGACACTGGGCACCTCAGCAGTGCACCTATGGGGGCACTACCTATGCTGGGATCCCTAAACCTCCATGCCCTACCATATATTAGGGACTTATAGGTAGGTTGACTTAGCCAATTATAATTAGCTTAATTTGCATATTGATTTTACATAGAGCATGGGCCCTGGGACTGGTTAGCAGTACCCAGGGTACCATCAGAGTCAGGAAAACATAAGCAAAAAGTGGAAAATGGGGGCAAAAAGTTAAGTGGGCCTCTGCAATCAGCCGTGTTCTCTCACAGTATAAATATGGTGTTAGGTTTGCGCTGAATTTGCGTCAAAAAGTTTGATGCAAATTCGGCGCAAACAGAGTATATATATGCCTCCAAGTGGAGTCCAGCATAGTGTGCCTTTTCTGGATCCCATGATGTTTTTGTAACCACAATGCCCTACAACATTCATATTTTGCCTGAACTCTCCTGCAATTTCTGTGAATTAAACTTTTGGAAACCACATAGATCCTTAAAATGTTTACCACCCAGCCTTCCCCCACTTGTCCCATTAGAAATCCTACCCATCTTGTGTGGCTGGGCTTAGTGCCTACAACAGGATCTTCTCAAACCAGGGTCAAACCAGCACAACGGGAGCCATGGGGGGAAACTCATTGACTCTAATTTGATTTATATCTAACCTGTGTCTAGTGGGCTTACTGGCCCCTGAGGAGGGAGATTGGAGGTAAAGTTTTCCTCTTTGTTCCTTTGTGGAGTGCAGAAAGACTGCTGGGGTGATTTGAGGATTTGAGCTTACCCCGATGTCTAGGCAAGCCACCCTAACCCGTTTACTTATAAAACAACATTTTAAAAATACTCTCTGGAGATCTAGTGGGCTTTCTGTCCCCTCCAGGTGGGGTGAATTGGAGGTAACACCCTCCTGTCTGCCCCTTGGAGGGGGCAAAATTACTCTTGGCGTGATTTGAGGGTTGGGGCTTGGCTCAATGTCTGAGCAGGCCACTCCCACACCTTTTAATTATACAATGGTAGGTCTCTTGTGTCTAGTGGGCTTTCTTCCTCCCAGGGGACGGATTGGTTTTAAAGTCCTCCTATCTACCCTCAGTGGGGGCAGAAGGACTATTGGGATGATTTTGGGGGTGGGTTTTGGGCCAATGTCTAGGAGACTGCTCCACCCCTTTTAATTATAAAAACACACCTACCTGGTGTCTCGTTGGCTCTCTGCTCCTGGTTGGGGCAGAATGGAGGTATTGCCCTCCTATCTGCCCTGTTAAGGGGGCAGAAAGACTGTTGGGGTGATTTGGGTGTGAGAATGGGGCCCATGTCAGGGCAGGTTGACCCAATCCCTAAATATAAAGACATACCTCCCTGAGTATACTGGGCTTTCAGACCCTCCTATCTGCCCCTTGGGAAGGCAATGAGACTATTGGGTCATTTGGGGGTGGAGACTTGACCCAGTGTCTAGCCAGGCTGCCACCACCTCTTTTAATTATAAACAATTTTCGCTGATGTTTAGTGGGCTTTATTTCCCACTGATGGTGGGGGGGGCAGATTGTAGGTACAGTACTCCTCTCTGTTGAGGGGATGATACACCCTCACAAATAGTCCTTTTTTTAAGTGGGTGACTCCCTGCTTGGGAATCAACCTCCTGGGACTATCCCACGCAAGGATCCACTAGGGAAAGAAACCATTGGAAAAGGGAGATTTTGCCCTTTTTTAATGATAACTGTCCCAACTAAATCAGTGCTCAGGGGAGAGCTATGCCCCTGAGCACTGATGTAAGTGAAAGTAAATGAGCTGATCAACTCAATTTACTTTCACTTTCTCTGTAATGATGTCAGTAGGCAGACATAGAAAAAGAACAGCCTCATACTGCTGGGGAAGCTGTTCTGTAGCAACCTAAGCTGCAAATAGTAAGTACCAGAGGGATTTTCTGCCTCCGGTGCCAGGGTGTGCTGGTTATGTCCTTGTCACCTGAGAGAGAGTGCGGAGGATATGTGCAGCAGATCCTTATCACATTGGGGTGGGCCAAACACACTGAGTTTCACTCCACGGAATTCCTCGAAGTTACATAAAAACTGTCAGATTCTGTGGTGTTGCACTAGCGGGCGGAATTCGGACAGGTTGTGGTGCTTGTGCCAAATTTTAGTGCCAGAAGCTTCTTTCATGCTGTAAAATCAGCACAAATGGCATTAGCCTGTGTACCAGGGTGAGCTGGTTCTTTCTTCCGCTTCAGTAGATTTTCTACTGGAGCAGCAGCTTTCTCAGCGTGAACTGTTGCAGCCTGCAGTGACCGCCCACATTGAGAAATCTCCCAGAGAGACGTTCTAGTGCCAGACAATTACATTAGGGGATGCTAATTCTTTCTCACAATTGCCAATTTAATGTAGAGCCACTTGTGAGAAAAAACTACACCCAAACTCCGTGCTCCAAGAGAACAGCAGAATGGGCAAAACTCTGCGAATTCTGACTGCGAAGCAGTTGTAAATTATTCAAGCTTGAACCTGAAGTAAGTGGAGTGCTGCACATAATGAACCACTGATACTGTAACATCATCCCATAGAAAATAATGGAGGTAGGTACTTAAAATAAAACTCCATAGAAAATAATGTTAAATTAAATTATCTTATTTAAATAGTTGAAAATATAAATACATATAAATTCATGTTAAGAAAAAATATATAAAATAGAGGACATTATTTTATTAAATATTTGAGCAATCCTTTTAATGTAAAAATTAAGGTAAGATGACATTTTCATAAATTAAAATTACATTTCTTTTAATTAATTGTGTCTATCATTTTTAATGCACTTTTTAAAGCATAATTGAAACTTTGTTTCTTTAATTTAAGTGGTCATTTTTTCAATGTAATCTTTAAACAGAAAAATGTATTTACATTTATTAAAGATGTTATTCGAAATTAAGGTAATTGTAAGGTAGCTTTTTGTACTTCGAACCTACGTTTAGAAAAAAAATGAATTTACAATAATATATTTAACATAAAAACATGTACTAAGTTTTTTCAGTTGAATACATTTTACTTTTCCTTATATCTTACAATAGAGATTCTCCAAAACAAAAACGGTGTTTAAAAATTTAATCTAGGGAATATTGGTACATTTTTTAAAATTTACACAACAAGGATTACAACACTTGCACTACATCTGCTAATGAAATGAGTGATTGTTGTCAACTCCACCTTCTATCTTCAGCTGAAACTCATGTCAACACCAACCAATCACAGACAGGTTGAGCACATAAGAAATTAGCTCACAAAACAAATAACTTTTGCTACATTCTTAATGTTGATGACCGTCTTAGTAGATATGCTCTTTGTTTTGAGGGGGAATAATTTGAAGAGGAAAAGAGAGAGAGTTTACAGGCAAAGGATCGACCACCTCTGGATATCAAGTTAAGCTGCCATTACCTGATACTGACTCTCACCTAATGTAAACTTTGGCATGGTTGCAGATTTGCAGCAGGAGCTGGAGTCACAGCCCATTCCCAGGTTTTCCAGTCTATGTCAAAATCCTGGCTACACTCCATTTCATGGTTCTAGATCTTCCCAGATGGTTTCCTCTGGAATGCTGTCTTTTCACAAGCAAGCCAGTCTTGATGCTTGCATAAGGCACTGAGAAGCATCAATAGAAAACTGCAGCTGTTTATTGCCATGCAATAGACATTAGTGGATAGGAAAATGTGAATAGGCAGTCAATGGTGTATGGGCTAAAAGTGGCAAAGGACATTTATATGCTGCTCTCTTCCCTCATGTGCTAGGTGTCATTGACCACACCAACATTGCACTTCAAAAGTCTCACCGCACAGCTGTAACAAACACCACTGGAACAACATCAACATGCAGGCTGTCTGCAATGCCGGGAGCTGCATGTCTTAAATCAGCACTGCCCTTCCTGAAAGTATCGATGACAGCTACATTTTTTGACAGTCATCGCTTGCACTTTGCTTGGTTGCAGGAAACATGTGGCTTATTGGTAAGTAGCAACACCTCTCACTGGGCCTGCATTTGCATCTTGAGGTGGCATCTCAAACATAATCAATAATAACTAAAACACAATATACACAACATTACCTTAGAACACACTGTGTGTTTTTAGCCATAATGTATTACAATTAGAATGGGGGCCCCTGTGTTAAAAATGTACATTTCTTTTTTACAGGTAATGCCGGTAACGTTTGCTCTCCTCATCCTCTCATGATATACAGATGTCTAACCACAGTATCTTAGCAGAGGTACAATAGGGTACAAATATGTGCACAACCCATTACTAAATGCACTTTTGAGTTGTCAAGTCATGATTCAGACAGTGGCGGACGCCACCAATCATAAGTGGTGGGGGGTATCATGGGGAAGACATCGGGGGTAAACATAATTTTAAAAAACATACCTGCTGCTCCAGTCCCAATGCCAGCCGCTTCGGTGCTCCTCGTCCTTCAACAGTCACTGGGGCACAAAGCACAGGCTCCCAATCCAGATGCTTCTCTCATGCTATACAAGGCATGAGAGTAGCACTGGGATTGGCCCAAGTGGTCTGGTCTGACATTCGATCAGGCACAGTGAACCTGTGCCATTTGTCCACCCGGCTTTGCAATACAGCGGGTTAGAGAAATGTAAGAGCACATGCCTTTACAGTGCCCACCACTCCTTCTTCCTGCCATGGCCAGGCCCCCCCCCCCACCATAGATTCCTTGGCTCTAGGAGAGGCAGTGATAAATAAAATGATAATAAAATTGTTTTATTATCATTTTATTTTTCACTGGCTGACTCTGAGCAGGGGGTGATGCTCCTCTGCTATTATGGAGGAGCCGCCCCAGGATTTAGATGCCTTCACCATACAGGGGGGTGTACTTCAAAGAAGTGTTGCTTTAGTTTGTTATGTGTTTCACAACATAGCCATATGACAGGGCTTACATATCAACCTAATCCTGATCTATACCCAAAGCCATATACCTGGAGTGGTAAAAAAGTAGAGGTCATGCAGGATCAGCTGGTCAACTAATTTTTCTCTTGAGCTTTTAGTTTAGTTGCTTCATTTATGTGGTTGAACAGTCTCTTCTCAATGATGAATGGTGGATGACTAATACAGTGTCCATAGATACCATCTTGAGCTGTTTACTTTGCTCAAATTTGCTAACAAACATGCTATGTTTAAGATTAAAAATAGTTGACTGTTAATTTTTTCAACCATTGTTACACTCATCACTATTTACATGCAACCCTCAAATCTCAAATAGCTATATTCATTTTTTTACGTAAACCTACTACAATCCTAACTTAACAAACATATTAGGTACACAAACTAATCACGCTTTGATTTCAATACTGTACACATTTGGATGCAGGGAAAAGGCTCTGCAAATCGGCAGAAATCAGTGCCTACTACAATTTCAGGAGAGGACAATCAGAAAGTGGACGTCATTAATTTCGTAGTCATTCAGAGCCATCCTCGCTTCCAAGCACCATTGTCCTCCAACCGTGTGCTCCTTAGTCATTCCTTCCCTCAAAATGACTGATAGACTTGACAAGAAGGCTACCAATTCTCTGAGAATGAATTAAACATCTGCATACAGATGGTCATCAACAAGTACCTTTAGCTTTATGGGGGTCCAGATACCCAGTGAAGCATTGTAGGACAGGCCTAAATGTGGCAAGACATTGGAATGCGCTGCAGTGTAATGAGTGTCCATACCTGGTGGGGGAAGATGTGTCATAAGTGCTGGTTATTTGTTCCTGGCTATGATTAAGGCTCAGCACGTTATGTGCTTGCCTTTCCATCCACATACCAAGCACCCCCATGTGACACCACTGTTCCCGACGGTCCTGAAAGCTACCTGACTAATCCTAGATTCGCAGCTAGAAATATATGAGCAGCATAGAGATGGTATGAGAGTGTATACTAGTATTTGACACTTAGGTGGACTGTGTTTTGAGGGTGCTGCCCTTACATAAATACACATTGACTTTTGTCATAACCTTACATGCTCTACAGGTTTGTATTTTGGGATAATAAAGTTTTGAAAGGTAAACTTTACTCACATGAATGTTTATTGTTTGTTTTCTTGCCACTTTGGAAATGATTTTAAAGTACTCAGAATTTCTTACAAAACAAATTATACGTTAGAAATGTGCTGTTTCCATTTTGACAATTTAACTTTATGAGATGCTGACATTGTGTGCCCTTTACCCTACTTCCTAACCACCACAATTGTATTACTTTTTACCTTCAAAGATTCCACAGTTATTGATTAGGAACTTTTGATTTTCAAAAATACAGATTGGTTCTTCATCCTTTCTACCTTTCCAATAGGTTAAGCTTGATGTTCCACATGTTTAAATGTTACCAACACATTTGCTTCCTTTGAATGGTTGGTCCTACTGCAATATTGTGATTTTTCAATTTTAAGGATATATTATTACCAAGATTTGAGAATTACAGCACAGAATATTGACCAGCTTCTTAAAGTTTCCACAATATCAGCATTTATACAACTTTACAAAAATACTCGTTTTTAACTAAAGTTATATAAATATTAATCATTGACCCAATGATTTTTTTAAAGCCTCCCTTTTTTGCATTCTTTTTAAGCGGACCAGGCTGGCCAATGCCCATTGCAGTAAGACCAGGTTCAAGAAGACAGATTCTCAGATGTGGGCATAAAGACTAAACACCACTAGTGAGGAGGAGTAAGCAATGACCATCAGGGGTAGTGGCCCTTCCCAGAGACGAACAGGCTCATTCTCCAAGATAGAGAGGGACTGAACAATCAACTATGGGGGGTAGTGGGTGCGGACACCACCAGCCAAAAGCGGGATGTTTGTTAGTCTTCTCCTGGCCTTGTGGAGCAACAACCTCTGGTTTCCAAAGAACAGGTCTCTACACTATCTGGGCATGCACCCAGCCCCTTCTTATCTACTGAGGCTCCCATTCAATGGGACCTCCAGCTGCATCCTCTGCCCATGCATCAATTTCTGTTCCCAGGGCCTTTACAGAAGAATGTGAGTCCAAGGACAATTCTGCCTTGCCACCCAATACTCCATTTGTGCTGGTCATTCTCTCTCACCACCCCCGGAAAATATGTCATTGAATGCTCTCAAGGAGATCTCTAAAGCAATATTTTAGAATATCTGGGACTTAGTTGAGGGAGGCCAGATACTCTGAGAGACGGTTAATGAGCAGCTACAAACTTTATATGGTCTGTTGACCTCATGGACAGCAGCTCTTAAGTTTTGTCTGACTCCTCAACCTGTCCCACTTCCTGTAGTTACGTCTCCCAGTTCATCTGTGGTTCCTGTTTTCCTTGTTACCCCTCTATTTCATTCTTCCCTTGTGGGTTATGGCCCTGCCACAGCCAGCCATTTGACATCTGCATCAAGAGAGGATTTTCACATTGTGGTCAAAACAGAGAGTGAGGATGACCAGTAACTTTTGTCCCCAAGCCAAGATCCTGATTCAGACAAACTCTTTGGGTTGGCCTTCAGAACTTATTATAGTTTGCCATCAGCTGTAGCTTTGTTTAGTCATGCACACATCCCTACACATCTACTGTTAGTGGTAAAACTAGGTTCTGTATAGTGGAGAACAAGGTAATGCAGAGGGTTGCCTAGGCCACTTATTGTCTGAGTAGGTACCACACCCAGACCATGCAGTTAACAGTGTCCACCTCTACTCTGGGCCAATTCATATGAGGTATATTGCAGTAAGCAGTGGGCGGGCCAATATATTATCCAACTCAACAGCCACATGTGGCTGGAACAGAGATGTCAATAGTATGCAAACTGGGCCCGACCACAGTAGTAATACAGCTCCATGTCAGGTGCACAGTCCCTCCCTGCTCAAACAAAAGTATAAGCAGCTCCTAAGTAACACTGGGTTGTTGGCATTCCCACGCCAGGTCAGTGAGAGCTGCCCTGAGGTGTGTAAAGAATCATTTGGTGAGCAGAATGGGTATGTTTATGAAGAGGTACACATATTTTGGCAGAGCTTTGGCAATCTCAATCCTGCTCACCGTAAACAGTGCCAGTTTATTAAAAAATGGTACTCTATCCTCCAGCCATGTCAGCATTTTCTCATAATTTTCATGCCACACCTATCCAGGCTTCCACTGATCCATATGCCCAGATATTTAATGTTTGTTTCAGTTCAGCACAGTGAGTACGCAGTGAGACCTCAGTGCTGACCCTGCCCATGTTCTGCGCAGGTGGGAATATAACAGACTTGAACCAGTTGACCGTTATTCCAAATAAACCTCCATAGTGTACGTATTATCTTGCCATGTAAAGAACAAAGTCTGAAATTCTGAGTAGAACACCTACTTCCAACAGTAGCAGCTTGTCAGTTGACCCCCCAAATGTTCTACTTCAGCTTATCACATTGTTCTAATGATCAACTACAGCACTACCATTCTCTATTAATGATAACTGTGGTGCAGTTGAAGTCATCTTGGGAGAATCAAAGCTGGAAAATTTGAAGCATTTCCCTTACAAATTAACACAATGAGGGGGTTTCTTTTGTAATAGAAATTATATTTAATGCTCTATAAAACTAAATTAAGGACACATTTTCCATCAGCATTCAAATATCTTCCTGTGTATTTGAGTAAAACATTGTGATGTGAAGACTCATACATATTTGGGAATATAACAGACTTGAACCAGTTGACCGTTATTCCAAATAAACCTCCATAGTGTACGTATTCCTGAACGACAGGTGATAGGTTGATGACTGGGTCTCGTATATAGAGCAATATATCATCAGCTAAACATTGTGATGTGAAGACTCATACATATTTGTGAAATATGACCATAATGGAAGAATCACCATGATTGTATTCCTGCTTTTCTGAAGTTTTTCAGTACATTGACACAATATTTTATGAACCCTTGTTTGTCTTTCTATGTCTCCCATACATTGTGGTTAATGTTTAGATTTGATGTTAGTAAACATTAACCCTTTTGAGGCAATGGGGATTATTCTCAAAGGCATGAAATAGTATGTAAAAGAATACTACATGATGATTCTATTATGCACTCTTGCATGCCTTTGTGAATTGGCCCTAAAGCATCTAAAATGGCAATAAAGAGGTAATACTCAGGGAACATTCAAATACAATTAATAAAACTAGAATGGACTGTGCCCTCTTCACACTTTTACTTTGCTAATATGATCTAAGCATATGTTACAAAAAAAGCTAGAATTTAACAGAAAGAAAACATACTTTATTGTGATGTTATAGATAGGTGTTGTTATAAGGTAAATCTAATATTTAGAAACAAAACAACTGTGAAGTTCACCAGGTATATTTTATTGAACTGTTACTTGCGTCCCACCGTACACTTCTTATCTTCACATGTAAAATAATATTCTATTCAAACAGACAATATATTTAAAACTTTCTAGTTTTTTGTATTGAAATGCATTTGAAATACACATTTCTGATCAACACCTTGACACTTCTCTTTCAACATTTGAAAAGGATCACTTCAATAATACCCAATTTCATTTTCATCACAAAAAACTCACAAAGCAATTGAGGATTTCCTACAAACTCTCACACAGAGAAGCTTCAGTCATTTTAGAATCTGCCCTTTATTTTAATTCATATAGACAATAACTCCAAGATTGTAAAGGAATGACGAACTTATTCAACATCACATTCAGCCAGAAATAAGTGCATGCAAGTATTTTAAACCAAATATCAAACTAAAGCTACAGAGCAAGTGGGTGTTGTTTTAGCATTCCAGATCCTTGCAGGGGGTTCTCTCACCTGAATCCCTCAGGCATTTCTTACTGTGGTTCTGAGAAAATAGAAAATATAGTAGCCCTTAGTATGCATGTTACATGTATTCTAATGATACTTACAGCAACCAAACTCCAAGTATCATAATAAAAAATTAATTTGTGGTGTACTTGTGCTACTTTCAAATTTGTGCATAATTGGTGATGGAAATGTGCAAAGGTTTAACTTTGAAAGCACATTTTTTGTGTAAATTTATTTTACAAGTCACTCTTGCGGTGTTTAGTTTGATTTCCAAAACAAGCATTAGCAAACCCAATAGGTCTGGTGTTGTCCACTAGCCTCTTGGCAGTTCTTGTTTTGCTTCGTCATGGATTTTGCAAAACGTTATTGTTTGGAAAGTTTGGCACTCTAAAACAAAACATTGCCTTAAGGCAAAAAGGGCAAACGTGTTTTTTGGTCTAACAAAAAGCACGCAATACTATAATACTCCCTGGCACTAAAAAGAACTACTTTGTGCATGGGTGTGCTCTTTGGGAAAGGTCAGCATGCCGTTCCCCTAGTGAAATTAGCCCCTTGATGCATGCTTGAATGGGTTGGAGAAAAATATGAATGACACAACCACAGACAAATGGATGAAGTGTGGCAGAAAACCCCTATAAGCAACTATGTCCTACAGATAATTTTAGTAAAATCAAAATGTCTTGGCTAACACAGACCTCTTGCCTGTAAAAAAGAAAGAAAGAAAGAAGAAACAAAAAAAGACAATGGCAAGAAAGAAAGAAAAATGAAGGAAAGAGGGCAAGAAAGAAGGCACAAAAAAGGAAACAGGATAGAAAGGCGTAATAAAAAAAAAATGCAAAGAAAAGAAAGAAACAGTGATAGAAAGATGGAGAAAATAATTGAAGAAAAAATAGAAAGAAAAATAATAAAGAAATAAAGAGGTGAAAAAAGAAAGAAGGAACAAAGACAGAAGAATGGGAATGTTAGACTTTTCATCCTTGGCGTGGTCTCCCTTAACTTTTTGCCTCTGTTCCCCAGGTTGTTGATGTGTGCTGGACTCTGATTTTACTGTCTTTGTTACTCTGGGCACTTTACCACTGCTAACCAGCACTAAAGTGCAAGTGCTCCTTTACAAAATGTGTATGTGATTCTTTTATCCATGATTGGCA
Organism: Pleurodeles waltl; assembly: GCF_031143425.1. Lineage (NCBI taxonomy): Eukaryota > Metazoa > Chordata > Amphibia > Caudata > Salamandridae > Pleurodeles > Pleurodeles waltl. The sequence continues at coordinate 1,211,086,749 of NC_090447.1, read as the reverse complement.
TATTTGTTTTACTAGTAAATCCCTAGTAAAGTGCAGTGGAGGTGCCAGGGCCTGTAAATCAAATGCTACGAGTGGGCCTGCAGCACTGGTTGTGCCACCCACATAAGTAGCTCTGTAATTATGTCTCAGACCTGCCACTGCAGTGTCTGTGTGTGCAGTTGTAACTGTAAATTCGACTTGGCAAGTGTTCCCACTTGCCAGCCCTAAACCTTACCTTTTCCCACATGTCAGACAGGTAGGCCCTAGATAGCCCCAAGGGCAGGGTGCAGTGTATGGTTAAGGTAGGACATATAGTAATGTGTTTTATATGTCCTGACAGTGAAATATTGCTAAATTCGCAAGGCCTGTCCCTCTCATAGGTTAACATGGCGGCTACCTTTAAATCTGATTAAAGTGTAGATTCCCTTTCGGAGCGGATAGACATGTGGAGTTTGGGGTCTCTGAGCTCACAATTTAAACATCTTTTAGTAAAGTTGATTTTAAGATTGTGTGTTTGAAAATGCCACTTTTAGAAAGTGAGCATTTGCTTGCTTATATCATTTCTGTGACTCTGCCTGTTTGTGGATGCCCTGTCTGGGTCAGTTTGACAGTTGAGCTGGTTGCACCTCACATTAGACATTGACACAAAGGGAGCTTGGGTGTAGCCTGCATATCCTGATGAGCCATCTGTGCTAGGAGGGAGGGTAGGAGTGGTCACTCACACCCGAAAGGGCTGTGCCTGCCCTCACATAATGCAGTCTCCAAACTCCTGGTGTGTGTCTGGGTCCTGGCCTGAGCAAGGCATGTTTTCACAATCAAGAGAGACTTTGCCTTGAAGTAGGCCTACTTCAAAGGAGAAAATGGGTATAAGAAGGGCACTCAAAACCACAGACTTGAGAACACTTCTGGAAAACAAGAGGAACCTCTGTCTGGAGAAGAGCTGAGGAAGAAGAGCTGCCCTTCCTGTGACTGTGCTTCATGGAGCTATCCTACAGTTGCTGCTTCTGCCAGAGTAAGAGGGCAAAGTCTGCACTTTGTGTGCCTCCCATCTTGAGAGGAAATCTCCAAGGGCTTGATTTAGAGCTTGCCTCCTGTTGGTTGAAGTCTCAGGGACAGCAAAGACTTCTCTCTGCCAGCACCTCGATCTCTGGAGAGACTTTTACTCTGCCCTGTGGTGCCCTGAAAGAAGAAGCTGGCAGCCTAAAGGAAAGGAAATCCACGCACAAAGCGCCGTGCGGGGAAAAGATAAACGCAACTCAGATCGGTGGCTGAAGAAATGATGCGCCGCCGGCTCCGCAGTTGAAAATCGACGTTTGACGGAGGATGGGAGATCACAACCCATGCCACGTGGTTTTCTGATCATCGTGCGGCTGGATTTCCGACGCAAGTACTACTGGGCGTGTAAAAACAACGCAAGGCCTATCCGGACCCGAGAGTGCTAACCGGATCGACGCATCATTCTCCTGCGGAGAGAAGAAACGACACGCCCGACCCGGCCAGTCGCAAGCCCTCTTTGACACACACTCGCCCGTGTGGGGTTATTTTTGACGCACCCAAGGTACATTTTCATGCTAACAATGTTAGTGTGTGTTTGAAACTACTTAATGACTTTTTGATTTCTAATTGATAACTTGACTTGTGTTTGTGGATTTTTGTCGTTTTGGTCGTGTTTTGTTTAGATAAATATTTCCTATTTTTCTAAACCTGTGTTGTGGCATTTTGTAGTGTTTTCATTAAGGTGCTGTGTGTGTGGTACAACCACTTAACACCGAGCACTCTGAAGTTAAACCTACTGCTCTGCCAAGCTACCAAGGGGGTAAGCAGGGGTTAGCTGAGGGTGATTCTCTTTTACCCTGACTAGAGTGAGGGTCCTTGCTTGAACAGGGGGTAACCTAACTGTCAACCAAAGACCCCATTTCTAACAGGGAAGAAAGGAGGATAGACAGAAAGAAAGAAGGAAGCAAAAGGTGAAGAATGACGTAAAGAAGGAAAGAAAGCAAATAAGAAGGAAAGAAATAAGGAAATCAAGAAAGAAGGAAAGAATGAAGAAAAAGGCAAATGAAAGAAAGAAAACAATGAAGAGTGGGGAAAACAAAGGAAGAAGGAATGGAAGAAGAAAAGAAGGAAACACATTTTTTAAAATAGTAGTGCAAGTGTTGCAAATTAAACCCAAAAAAGGCTGATTTTCTTCCATGACAAAGTATAAATTGACTTGTATAATATTAAAGGTTTCTGCTTGTGTACAGATTTAAAAGAGGACAACTTAATACAGAACAGTTTTAAACGGATGCAAATGTGCACGTTCTATTATGCTGTGAAATGCCAGTGGTCAGACACTCCAAAAGGAATTTACAAAGCCATTGTAAGTAAACAGCAACTGATAAAGAGTGGAATATGGCATGTGTTCACATCTGCTACAAAGCATCCTACTTTCACCTCAGACTCTAATGTAATTATAAATTAAAAACAAAAACACTGGCACTGACAAAAACTGTCTTGTGTGCAGATGTGGTCATTGTGAGAGAGCACATGCAATCACTCAAAGTAAACGTAACCAGTGACTGAAGTAGGCAGGCCCACTGCCCCATGCTGCAGTGAGTGGAAGTAAAATGTGAGTGACACAACAACAAATCAGTGGATGGAGAGAAGTGGCTGAAAACCCTTTTAAGTAAGTATATTAAACATATAAATTCAGTAAGATCAAAAGGTCTTAGCCAACGCCACACCTATAAAGGGTGAGTACAGTGATTACTACTATCAATCAATTAATCAAAGGAACTTGTTAAGCACAAGCTTTTCATCCTGAGGAGTCTCCAGACACTGAGGGTGAGGTGCTGCTGGCCTCGTCATGCTGCTGGTGGTGGTCGAAGAGCCAACTTTTGAGCTGCTTTCTGAAGTCCTTCAGGGAGGAGGAGGTGCCCCGGTGGAGGGAGGTCGTTCCAGGATCTGGCAGCGAGGTGGGAGAAGGAGCGCCCTCTGTACCATTCGTGGCAGATGTGGGGTTGTGGGCTTGAGCGAGGGAGGCTGATCAGAGGTCCCTAGTTGATAGGTGAAAAGAGAGGCCGTTGTTGATGTAGGCAGGTCCGGCATTGTGGAGGGCTTTTTATGCATACGTTGGTTCTTCTGGGGTGGTTGAGGACAAGTCTTGCTACTACATTTTGGATAGTCTGGGGACAGCTCATTATCTGTTTAGTTATTCCAGCGGATATCACATGTCTGTAGTTGAGTCAGCTTAAGACAAATACCTGGGTGACCATCTTCCTAGTGGAGATGGGAATCCACTTGAAAATCCTGTGGAGTATGAGAAGGGTGTAGAAGCAGGCAAAGGAGACAGCGTTGATCTGTTGCTTCATGGTCAATTGGGTGTCCAGGATAATCCTGAGGTTGCATGCGTGGTTGGTGGGTGTGGGAGGGGGAAAGAGGGTGGCGGGCCATCACCTGTTGTTCCAGGAGGAGGGCTTGTTCGAAGATGGGGATCTCTGTTTTTTCAGAGTTTATATTTAGGTAGTTGGTTCTCATCCAAGAGGCAATGTTGGTCATAGTGTTCTGGAAGTTGGATCTTGCAGTGCTGCTTGAGAGGAAGAATACAAGCTGAGTGTCATCGGCATAGGAGATGATGCTGAGTCTGTGGATGTGTGAGATGTCTGCCAGTGGAGTCATTTAGATATTGAAGCGGGTGGGGCTGAAGGAGGAGCCCTGGGGGACTCCACAGCTGACCTCTTTGGGTAAAAAGATGTAGGGAGGAAGGAGGATCCTCTGGGTTTGGCTAGAGAGAAAGGAGGCAATTCAGCTGAGTGAGTTGTTTTGGATGCCAATGATGTGGAGTCTGGAGATGAGTATGTGGTGTAAAATGGTGTCAAGGGCTGCAGATAAGTCGAGAAGGATGAGGGCTGCTGTGGCTCCTTGGTCAAGGAGTTGCTAGATGTTGTCTGTAGCTGAAATCAGCACAGTGTTAGTGCTGTGATTGGGTCAGAAACTGGATTGGGATGGATCAAGCAGGTTGTTTTGTTCGAGGTAGTCTGTGAGCTGGTGGTTGATGGCATTTTCCAGGACCTTGGCGGGAATGGGAGGAGCAAGATGGGGCAGTAGTTCTTAAGCTCTCTGGGGTTGGCTGAGGGTTTCTTCAGGAGGGACTTGACCTTGGCATGCTTCCAGGAGCTGGGGACAATGGCTGTGGAGATGGAGGTGTTGAGGAGTTCAGTGAGTGTGGCTCTGATGGCTTTCTCTTTTAGGTTGTAGATACAGTGCGGGCAGGGGTCTGCAGAGGATCCGGAGTGAATGTAGGTCATGATGGCGAGGGTGTCCTCTGTGGAAAGTTGTTTTTATTTGGTGATTGTGTGAGGGAGGAGTGGTGGGATAGGGTGTGGGGGTGATTGAGGTCAGTAATTTGGGGGTTGAAGTTGCTGTAGACATTGGTGATTTTGTGATGAAAGTAGTCTGATACCATGTCGCAGAGGGCTTATGAGGGGTGTATTGTGTTCTATGTTGTGGCAGGGCAGGATAATTCTCTGACGAGGTTGAAGAGTTCTCTGGGGTGGTTGGTGCTTGCCTCAAGGTGGGTGGTGAATGCGTCTTTCTTTGTCTCTCTGAGTTAGTGGTGATATACTCTGAGGGTGGTCTTGAAGGGGCCAAAGTTGGTGGTGGTCTTGTCGGATCACAGTGTGTCTCTAGTCTTCTACAGTGTTGAGGGTCTGAAGTTCTGATGTGAACCATTTAGTGTGCTTGATGGGCTTGCTCCAGGTGGTTCTCTTTAGTGCAGAAATGGTGTAGGCAGCTGAGGAGATCCAGTTAGATAGGTTTTCCATGTGGCATTCGAGGGTGTCCATAGGGATGGGTCTGCTTTCTTTGAGGGCGGCGATATAGGGAGTTTCTGCGAAGTCGCCCCAGTTGTGGCAGGGGAGGGTGGGGGGTTTCATCGGGCTTCGAATAGTCCCTCACTGGTGAAGTGGACGATGTTGTGGTTGGTCCATTTTACTTCTGAGTTGTGGGAGAATTTAGCTATGTTGCTGGAGGAGAAGATGGGGTCTAATGTGTGTCCTGTGTTGTGCATGGGACCGGTGACCAGCTGTGATAGGCCGATGATGCTCATGTTGTAGAGGAGTGAGGTAAAGCTGGCATTGTTTGGGTCTTCTAGGTGGAAGATCAGGTCCCGCAGGAAGAAACAGATTATGGGGGTCATTCCGACCCTGGTGGTAAAATCCGCCAGGGCCGGGGACCGCGGATGCACCGCCAACAGGCTGGCGGTGCATCCCTGGGCATTCTGACCGCGGCGGTACAGCCGCGGTCAGAAACGACCGCCGGTTCCCCGCCGGTTCCCCGCTGCCCTGGGGAATCCTCCACGGCGGCGCAGCTTGCTGCGCCGCCATGGGGATTCCGACCCCCTTACCGCCATCCTGTTCCTGGCGGTTTTGGCCGCCAGGAACAGGATGGCGGTAAGGGGTGTCGTGGGGCCCCCGTAACAGGGCCCCACCAAGATTTTCAGTGTCTGCCATGCAGACACTGAAAATCGCGACGGGTGCAACTGCACCCGTCGCACCCTTTCCACTCCGCCGGCTCCATTCGGAGCCGGCATCCTCGTGGAAGGGGGTTTCCTGCTGGGCTGGCGGGCGGCCTTCTGGCGGTCGCCCGCCAGCCCAGCGGGAAAATCTGAATTACCGCGGCGGTCTTTTGACCGCGCAGCGGTATTCTGACGGCAGTACTTTGGCGGGCGGCCTCCGCCGCCCGCCAAAGTCAGAATGACCCCCTATATTTTTATGAAGGAGAGTCCAGGATGAGCAAAGTCCACCAGAGGATTCCAGAGATATTATTTTTTAAATGTTTTATCATTTCATCACTTTTTAATTCAACTGCAAACAAGGATTGGTTAATCAAAAGTTTGGAAACTTTCCAAAAGTTAGTTTAGCTACTCTGGCCTAGCTTGGCTGACTAAACACAACAGGATAGTAATCTTGGTGGATGATGGGGTAGACTTGAAAAGTTACCTAGTCACCAGAGCTTTTTTCAGCCCAGTTCCAAACTTTACAGCATGACTGCCTTAGACTTTAATGGAGTGGTCCAAATGCTTGGGTAACAGGATGAAAAGATGCACAAAGATGTTCCAATTGTTGTGTGGTTGACATGGGTGCATGTTTGTGATTCTCTGATCCTCGGGTGATGTGGGTTGATTTTAGTCACAGAGGTCAGGGTCCCACCACGTCCTTGTTGTGACAGTAGCAGGGCAGTCGATGCTGGGCTACCGGTCTCTGAACACAGTGGTCAGAGCAAACTCATTTAGTAGAGGCTTATTCCCCTCTTAAGTGACCAATCTGGACTCTGATGACTCTCCCAGGTCAGGTTGACAGGGAGGCAGGGTTTAGCCATTGAGGATTAGTTTCTTGGGGCACCCAGTGACTGTCAGCAGCAAGTTCCTTGAAGTGGCTACAAACTTTCTGGTTTGGGCTTCTTCAGCTCTTCTGTCCCTAGAGCTGGCTTGAGTAGATCAGCCAACTGATCCTTTGAGTCAGTGCTTTGGTCTGGGGATGGGGTGTGACTTCTCCCCTAGCCAGGAGCTACAGTCTCAGGCCCAACTTTCAAGCCCAATGAGCAGCAGGTGCAGTCTACCAGACAGTGCAGCCTTTCTCTATGCAATCCAGGGGTCATCATGGCTGTCCTTCGTAGGTCATCTATTTCAGATTCAGGGTGCCAAGGGTGCCATATTTGTCCCAGGAAGGTGCCCTGAGAGGACCACATGATCACTAGCAAATAGCTAACAGGTTCTCTCCTTCCTGGTGACAAATTTCCAGAAATGTGTAGCACCTAACAATCCCAGAGTGCACTATTCTGCCCACTCTCAAGATGTCAGTATCCTTCCTCTGCTGTTAGGCTCTTCGTAGCCTACTCTGGATGTGTGGCTACCTGGGAGCTACACGCCCACAAAACATGAATTGACTCCTGTCTTCCCTCTTTGGCTCTGTTTCCAGCTTGTCTATCAGAACAAAGGTCACCCCCTCAGGAGTGTTATCGCCATTTGTCCGCCAAAGGTAGCTTCCCCTTGAATCACACCTTTTGGGCTAACACCCTAAGTGGCTTCCTGCAAGGAGGAGGTAACGCCTCACCCTGCAGCAGGCTTCTATTGTTTCTAAGCCTGAAAGTGATTCACACTACCAGAGTGCATGTAGGGCTACTGGACCAGATGGGTAACAAACTGGCAGCTTTCTAAACATTGCATTACCTTACATTTTACATTAAAGTTGACCTGAGCATCAGGGAGGGTTTACTACCATGATTAATTTGATACCATACAGTACCTGGTTGAATTGTCCCATTCAAGCCAGTCTGGGATGCCTGCAGGTGGCCTTGTTTTAGCCATTGGGGCTACTAACGTTTCCACAGCAAAACAACAATTTCAATGTGTTGCAACTAGGAAATATATTTAAAAAATATCCTACCTAGTAATTTATACCTCCATGCCTTAGTACTCTATAGGCCTCCCTTAGGGGAGACTTACATGTATGATTAAGGGAAGTGGTGGCTTTGGCATTAGTTTAAATGACAAAGTTGAATTAGCAGTGTGACCACTGATCTTCCAGTCTGCAGCAGCAGGTTGAGAGATATTTTGTACTTCATCATACACAGGGAATCAGTGCTGCAGGCCTGGGTGGACACTCTGCCCGACATGCCCTTTGTACTTTGGGTACCATATACTAAGGACTTATAAGTAAGTCAGTACTTGCCAATTGGGCAGAGTTACTTCGACACACACTTAGTAAGGGGTTAGAACTCTGGCACTGAGGTCTAGTTAGCAGGGCTCAGTGCACGTCAGAGTCAAACAAACAGTATAATCAGTCCAAAAATGTGGGGGGTAAACATGGAAAAGAGGCATTTTTTTGCAACCACCAATAAAGATTTCCTGTAATATATTTGCGTGTTAGCACTGTCATTGTTTATGCTGATACACTTAACGCAGTGACTCCCATACTGGGTCAGATGAGAGCTGATGTTTGGGGGGTTGTGACAGTCCAATCAATAAATGAAGATGCCTTAACATTCTGTATTTATCATTACACATTTGCTGCGCTTCAAAGACTGAGGTCAAATGTCAGGGTGTGTCTTCCGACAAATTGCAGATTTTTTCTTTAAGATTGTGATTGGGGTTTATTAACTCCTCTCACTCTGCAGTGAAAGAAAGGTAAAGTGAATTATGTGGCAATCTTGCAGGGGTGCAGGTGTGTGAAAGGAAAGGCAGAAGAATTACATTTTTTGCAACACACAACACCTTTTAAATCCCTGTAAGTGAACTTTAAATATTCAGAAGTTTGGAAAACAAAATGAAGCACATCTTGTGTAATTCTGAAGTGTGATGAAAATAAGGACTTTAATAGGATCAAAAGAAATTAGGACACTTTACATGGTGGTGCACAAATAATATGAACTGAAACCTTATTTGTATACATTATCATTTGTTTGAAATATAGTTTTATCAGTAAAAATGTATGTGTGTGCAAATTTAGTGCCCATTTCAATGGAAAATGTGCTGTCTTTGAATGACAGTGCACTACAATCCTTCAGTTACATTAAAACTTGCCTACCTTATGTCCATCAAAGCTAGGTATGTCGCAAACGTTTTTCATGCTAAAAATCAGTCCTTAAGAGTTTGAGAACCATTAGATTAAAGCAATCTTAGAGGGCTGTCACCAGCCAGCAGGCTCACAGAAATAAAACCTGTGTGTCAGCAGCCAGTTCATTATCAAACACATCATTTTGACATTTAGGCATTAAGGAGAGATAGATGTGATCAAGATAGCCAAGTTATTTTGGCATGAGGGTAATGGTAGGATGAAAGGGAGCACTCTCTTTTGAGAACCAACAGGTGAAAGAGATACAAAGAATTTCCATTCAACTCAAGGGATGATTGCATATGAACAGCTGGGCTTTGATTTTTCTTTGTAGAGAAAGAGGGTCACGCATCTTCGGTAATGCAAATATTAGTAAGCCATCACACTGTCTTTGTTTCTCTGTGTCTATGTGCGTGGGGTGAGAGAAGTTTGCAAAAGTTAGTGGGGTTCATTTAATTGCATACTGTGGCAGTGTATATGTGTTGTGGTGTCTATGCGCTGGACTCACCTATCTATGGGAGGTATGTTTGTGAGTGGTTATTCTAGGTGGTGGGACATTTGTGTGAGACCAAGGGTAAATATGTAGAATGGCTGCTCCTGTTTGTAGAGTACTTTGTTAAGTGATCCCCAAGCTTAGAGATGCATTGTTACTGGCATTTTGAATGGGACATTATGTTATGTGGATCAAATATTGTTTTGTGCCTACAAGGGCTCTGGGTGTCTTCCCTGTGGAAAGTTTGTGTATGCTTACGTGGGTTTGTCTTTTAGTTTTAAGTGATACTTCTGAGTATTTTGGGTTGCTGTACCAAAATCACCTTTTCTTTTATAAGGAGTCAATGGGAATGTTGGTTGCAGCATAAGCTAATTGTGAGCAAGTGCATCTTTTGTGTGGTCACCCCATTTTTTGACCTCATGATGCTGTTTTTGTAACTCTTCACACTGGGGCACTGCTGTCCAGTACCCAGTATATGTGCTCTGACTCCTGAAAACATTGTAAAATTGGCTAATTCCTAATAGGCATATTTAACTCCCCAGTAAGGCCATGAGTACACATGCAAGTAATACTCCAATGTTAAGGAATTAAGGAAAGGTTAACATTCATCTATGGGCTGCACCATATGTTGTGCCATCTAGTAGGCTAACAAAATGCTTACTGTCTATCCTGACTCTAGTAGGTTTTAAAACTGCAGGCAATGTGATCACAATAACCCTTGTTGACAGGAAACCCCAAAGTAAGCCTTGTAGCCCACAAGGTAGGATTTCTAGTATTTAAAATTGGTACATGCAAGAATTTAATGTTGGCATATAGCTACACTGACTTGCCCCCAAAAGCTATTTCACAAAACAAAGCTGGAGCTGTCCCTGGACAAAAAATACTGCACAGAATAAAATCATAACCTGCTGTCTCCAGTTTTGGGCAGGCTACAGGAATAATTCAATACTGTATTTATTGTTTAGAAAATTAAATGTTGAAGTCGGATTTTCATGAATATTTAGGAAAATGTACTTTTAAAAATGAACACTTTATCCGCCTGAGCCTCAAGTAGGCTTAATAGCATTAGTTTGCTGGAAGATGGCCCTGCCAGTGCTTCAGCTTAATGAGCTGTGAACACTGCTCCCAAGAAACGGACAATGGCTTAGGCCTCTCCAGAGGAAGGCATGGGTGTGAGCTATGTGATTAATTCAGCTCAGGAAAAACAGGAAGAACTTCATTAATTTGAAAAGGACCACAGTGAAACCTGCCCACTCAAAGGTTTATACAAGAATATATGGGGAAAATAATATTTTCTTACACAGGTCCTCGTTAGTCAGCTTGGAACAGTCCAATGCGAGGGTGTGCTAACCCCAAAATCATTTTCGGCTGCCTGAAGAAGAATGTTAGAAACAAGGGGTAACCCCGTAACCTGGGCAAGACAGTAATAGAGTAGGACAATGGTTCCTACCGGTAAAGTAGAGACCTCAACTTCCTTGTCAAATGTACAAAACCTAGTGTGAGAAATACTTTAGTATTAGTTAGGAATTCCAGATTAAAGTGCATAGTTGGGTGGAATTTTTCATAACTGGAAAAAATTCTCAGTGTTCAAGAAAGAGGAAGGAAAATGAATAACCATCTCGTATAACTTGTGGAGGAAACGCTTGGGGAGTTGTCCACACATTGAACTTGAATTCTCTTTCTTGAAGGGACTTAGAAAGAGGCTGGAATTGATCAGCCCCTCTCAACCTGGCTTAAGAAAAAATCTTGTCATTTTGTAAAGTATTGTGCCTGCTGGAACGTTTTTCCCCTGGAAGACATTCCGAAGACGTATAAGACCCCCAGGCCAACAACATCAGATTGTACAAACTCAAAATCATCTTCTATGCCGATGACACCCAGCTCATCCTCTCGCTGGCGGAAGACCTCTCTACCACCAGAACCAACTTCCACAAATGTAAATGAATTTCACCAACTGCATGAAGGATAAATTTCTCAAGCTCAACACGGAATTTGGAATTGGCCGTTTCTGCAGGGTTATCCCCAAACCTTTTGCCCTTCTCCTCTTATTTTTCTGACCCTCTTTTTGTTGGCTTTTCGTTGCCTCTAGGACTCTGGGCACTTTACCACTATTAATCAGTGCTAAGTGCTCTCTCCCCTAAAACTTTATTTAATTGGTTTACACCTGTTTGGCTTATTTCATTTACCCATAAGTCCCTTGTAAAGTGGTATACCATATGCCAGGATGTCTGAATTAAATGTTACTAATGGGCCAGCAGCACTAATCGTGCAATCCACAGAAGTAGCCTTTCAAACTTGTCTCAGGCCTGCCACTGCAGCACCTGCATACACAGTTTAATGCTACATTGATATGGCAAGTCAAACTACTTGCCAGGCCTGAACTCCCTTTTTGCTACACCTACATCACCCCAAAGGTAGGCCCTATATTACCCTATGGGTAATATGCTGTGTATGTAAAAGTCAGGACATATATTTTTATGTGTTACATGTCCTAATAGTGACAAACAGTCTATTTTGTTTTCCACTGTTGTGAGTGCTGCTCTTCTCATAGGTTTGCATTGAGAATTCCCTTACATATGTCCAATTGGCAATTTCTGATCTGTAAAGAGTAGCGAGGTCATGTTTGGAATGGCAGTCAGAAATCCTGCTTACTGGTGTAGGTGGATTTTACTTTACTATTTTGGAAAAGCCACTTTTAGAATGTGGGCATTCCTCTGTGCTTATAACTGGTGCTTTGCAGCCTGACTCCAATTCACATTTGAGGTAGATTGACAACTCCACTTTTTGCATACTCTGCAGACAGCCATCCATCAGGGAGGGTTAGGTGTGAAATGGTTACATCTACATTCATCTGCATATTGATCACCTTCCTGGGCTGGGAGAGGCTGGAGGCGTTTACATTTTACACTTGAATAGGTGGTGTCCCACCCTCACACAAAGGGCTTGCTTATCCCCTACTGATGTTTGAAGCCAGAGTAGGGAAGAAGGGACATTCTTGGAACTTGTCAAATCTGGCTGGAACCTTCTCCCAACTGCTAGAAGCTGGGCACCTAGAGCATAAGTATAGGGGCTCTCCGCCCTTGATTTTTAGAGCATTTTTGGAACTGGGACTGACCGCTGTCAGAAGGACTGCTGGACTGCACCAAGGGCTCATCTGGACTGCTTTTCTGTGGTTGCCCTGCTTCCTGCTGCTGCTGGGTGGCATAAAGACCTCCCTGGATTTATTTTCTGCTTGCTGCACTGCTGCCAGCTGCTACCTGACTTTGTTCTGCAAGGTTCTGTTGGGGTGCCAGGAGGAACCACCATTTTTGGAGAACTTGCCCTGATGTGCTGGTCTGTCTGCTTGGTCCCCAACTGCAAGTGTTCTCCCAAGGGCCTAGAGCATGGTGGATGTTAGCTGTTGCCCCTGACCTCTGCAATCAGTAGTGCATACTGAGCGCTGTTGCCCCTGACCTCTGTAATCAGTAGTGTATAGTGAGCGATGTCTCTTCCTATTCTTTTTTTTTACTCAGCGCATGAAGAGCAACTTAATTATCCACTTCAGAGCCTACAGCACCTTGACACCCTCTGGAAGATAAGCTGCACTCCACAAGTATTGATTGATTGATTGACTGATTTACTTTATTCGAGGCTGTGGAGTGCAGTCTGTAAGTGGTAGAGCCACCACAGCATCTTTCAGTGTGGCCCTGGGATGAAGGATTACATCTGGAGTGCCTGTGACAACATTGCCCCAAGGAGTCTACCCATGCCTTGGCCCGCAAAGGTCAGGAGTGCAGAAAGGCCAGCAGTTGGAACACCCCTTATCCAGGCCTCACTACTGCCAGGAACACAGAGAACAGTAGGCTAAAGCTGATCATCGTTGCCAGCTCGGAAGGACAGAGTGTGGCGCTTTGTGTGGCTCCAGACACTCTGGATGTGCTGAGAATCCCCAAAGGCCAGGCTGTACTCAGCAAAGCACTGTGGTCAGTGGGGCCCCAGGTGAGTGTACAGGCATCCCATGCTGCTTTAGTGGGCTTCTCTGTGCTTGAAGAGGAATCACGCCACCTGAGTGGGTGGCTGAAGTTTGCCCCGCACAGGTTGCCAAGAGCCAGCGGGACATCTTTATTTCTAAATGGTGCTGGGATCTGCATGGCCAGATGTCCCCTCCCTATAGAGTGGATCAGGAGGATGATCATAGTGCAGAGATCGCACTGAGTGGACACATTCTCCTCTCTCCTGATGCTCAAAGAGGGCTTGTCAGGAAGCAGAGCACCATATCTCCCCTGGTAGAGGAAGGGGTGCCCCCACGCCTAATGATTATATGGTTATCTCTATAGGTTCTACCATGTGGCACTGGTTGGCACTAGTTTGGCGATCCATGCCCCTGAGCCTTGAACCGGATAACTATCTTGTTACTTCACATGAGTAGTGTATGGAGACCAATAGCACTGATTACCTGCCAGGCCTGGTATCCACACCTTGTGCACACTGTGTAAATATGTATGTAACGCCTCATTGATGATCGGATACAACTCATGGCTAACATATTTCCTGACCTTATAAGACCAGTCATGTTGATACCCTGAGTTAACAGGATACTGAGTCTTAGCATCGTGAATGCATATTAGGCACAGTCTTTTATGTACGGTGGTCCTCCTTATCCAGGTGGCATTACTGACCCTCAAGCAATAGTTTCTCAAGCCCCAAGGATTCACTGGTATGATATATGTTTTCTCATTCATTGTGCACTGCATTTGGTGCCCTCAGTGCTCACTGTAGTATGCCATTTTTTGCATTCCATTGTCAGGATAACAAGAGATATATAGTGTGACTACATAATAGGCACAGGAAAGGTGTTTTTATGTGCACCATGTAAGTCTTTCTCCGACACCACTTATGGAGATGTTTGACTATGGCCAGTTAGCAAAGTAATCATTCATTTATGTTGCATTAGTCTATCATTTGTGCACAATATAGTTTATATTTTTATATGATATTTTGTGAAGTCTCTTTTGTGGTGTATTTACTGTCATTGGTATGAGTGTGTTGCACAAATGATTTACACATGATCTCTGGGGACAACTGACTGCTCTGCACCTAACTACCAAGGGGTAAGCAGAGGTTATCTTTGGTGTGTAATTTACGTTCCCTGACTGGTGGGTTCTGCCTGGCTGAGGTGCATACCCTAGCCAACCAGAAACCCAATTTCTAACAATGGACAAGATAGAAGTTCTTATCTTTGGGAACAACACCTCACCATGGAACAAAACTTGGTGGCCTGATGAACTCAGCCCTTCCCCTGCCCAGACAGAACACGCCCACAACCTCTGCTTCATCTTGGACAGCAAGTTACCTATGCATAAACAAGTAAATGTGTCCACCTGCTTCCACACCGTACGCATGCTCTGTAAGATCTTCAGGTGGGTCTCAATCAACAAACACAGAAAACCCCTTTAATCTTGCTGGGCTGAGGCATATACAGCAACAGTTTGTATTCTCCCACATTAAAACTAACATGCAAAGAAATAAAAGTGCCCTTACAAGCCAGAAGTTATCTTATTTTGCAGCTCCGCCTCCCTTACTAATAAAGAACCTCATCTATTATGGGGGGATTTCAAATTCCTGGTCACCCACCATTAAAGGACACAGGGCATTTGCCACAAATGTTTGGGATGGCCTCACACACCACCTGTTGTTATGTTTCATCATCAGCCATCCCATGCTCACCAAAGCATACTCTTAATCTTAAGGCGGCCGGGCGGGCCCTCATCGTCCAACTGAGGGGAACTAACTATGGAAAAGCAGGGAAAAATGGACTATCCAAATAAAAATCCCCATCATCTACCAGAAGTGCTCTCTAAACGTTATTCAGGGGCAGAGGTGGGATGATTAAAACAAACAGCGGGGTAAAGGAGATACAATTATGATGTTCTGGTCCCCCTTAGGTTGACATGTTTCAGTCCTTAAGTGGCCCCCCGAGGGTTCCAGGGCTTTCATCAGGACAAAACAGACCTTATGTGACCCTATTTTTTTTCCCTATTCGGTCCTCAAACAACATTCCAATTCCAATACCAAGAATGTGGTTTATGTGGTTGTTTGCCCCTGTAACAAGAGGTATATAGGATTTACAACTGAGAATAACCAACTGAAGATCAGTGAACATCGCTGCATGATTTGGTGCAAAAAAAGTGCAACCTGCATGACTAAGCACTATCTGGAGAAGCCGCATTCAGATAGGGTTCTCCCATGGGTCATCTTGAAGGTCAGCACACTCTCCTTGGAGCTCATACAAGCCAGATACTTCTAGAAAGAGAACAGCGGTGGGTTTACCGCTTGAAGACCCATATATCTGGCCTGAACTATGACATTCCCTGGTTACAAATGCAGCCTTAACCTTAAGTTATCTAGGTACTCGATAGCTGTGTAGCCTATTGCTCTCATAGAGCCACATCAGACTAGGGCGCTCAAGTAACAGGCAGAGGAACATATTTCTGGTGCTTAGGCTTAAACATCTATGCAGTTCATTATGATTAAATTATGTTTCTGCAGATGATCACACTTAGCGTACTAAGATATGTGGTTTCATGGGTAATAATATATGTAGCCCCCAAGGCTATTACAGTCCATGAATATTTGCCATAAGGAGCAATTTGATGACGTGTGTGCATGTCTAGTTCATAACACACTAGCAGTGGGTATTTGTTTGTCTCTGTTTGATAGTACCAATCTATCATCAAATAAATTGACCCTGACCCTATTTGGTTTTATTGTTGTGAACAAACGGCATTGAGATTTCGCCTCATAACCATTGGGCAGTCCACATAACACACTGTCACAACTGCGCATTACATTAACAATGTGACACATGGCGGCGCATAATGCCATGGCTCCAGTATGGTGGGGTCTTTTGATTGCGTACAGTTGTGCGCACACTAGGCCACTTTCATGCAAATATAATAATTGAGTGAGCCGTAATAAGTGATTGTGAGTTGAAATGGGAACATGACAAAGACCTAACCACATTTCCTAGATGGCCGCCTAACAACAGGCGCTGCACCACCTGCTATGTCACATTTTGTGACCTCAATCTGCGTTTTTGTGGGCCGCTTCCATTCCTTGTTGCTTGCTTGCCCCAGGTGCAGGTACTTAGCATACTGGGCCGTTTTTAAGCAGACAGAAGAAAATTTGAAAGCAAAATCCACAAATGATTACCATTTTCAATAGGAACGTGATAATGTTATGACTAAGTTTCCAATGTGCCGGAACTTGTCGCACCAGTTCTGACATCACATGCCTAGCCAGTGCTTCATTCATAAACTCTAGCTACCGCCAGACCCAGTAGCGTCGGGAGGAAAAGAAATAATGAATAGGTGTTCCGGCTGGGGGTGACCGTTGTTGAAATAAGTGGTTTCTTTTGCCAGTTGGTGGAGACAGCCAGGAGGTTTTCTGACTGATGCATTAACCTCCTTGATTTTTCTCCCATCTTCCCCACAGTGGGTGACTACAAGAATCCCCTGCCCTATTCCTCCATGATGCACGGATATCCCTATGTTAGGGTGAAAAATAGCACTATATTTATGATGGGGGCATTACTGCTTTACAGTTCACAATTTTTGGTGTGTTACAGGTGAATGGGGTTCACACAAGCATGAGTAGTTTTTCTTGTGTAGTGTATGCACTAAAGAGATATGTTTTTTACAGGGACATGTTAGGATTTTGGTTGCATTGGCTTGGTATTGGAGTTGGAAAGTGGAGTATTTAGCAGTGAGGTTGGTTAGGATTCACTATAAAATACTCTCAACATACCCCAAACTGGGTGAATTGGCATTGAATTGGCAGGCTACTATTACATGTAAAGCTGCAAGCCCACATCTCCCCTGCCTTGAGAGCACTACACTGGTTACCCGTTGCCAGAAGATGCACTTTCAAGCTGCTTTGTATCACCCACAAAGCTATACATGGAACAGGACCGTTTTTTATCAGAAACAAAATAACCAAATGCATCCAACAAAGAAACCTCCGCTCAAGATTGGCACCCCGCCTTAGAACACTACCAAACAAGAAAAAGACTACAGGTGGTACATCCTTCTCCGTTCAAGTAGCCAAACTATGGAATTCATTGCCCCCAACTATAAGAGCCACAGATAACTTTCTTGACTTCAGAAAACTACTCAAGAGTTGGTTCTTTCCTTCATAACCACCATATTCAAACAACTATGGACTGCATATGCCTATGTCGATAAATATTTTTTCTGATTGTGTGTCTATTTCTAGTTACGTATAGTTCTTTAGAAAATATGTATCACTACTATGTCATAACAATAAAATACACACACACTCTTTAAACCTGTTTGACTAAGTATATTTACCCATGGTTCTAATTATGTACTGTATGTACATATAGGTGCTCATATGTGTGTGTATTCATGTGTGTTTGTATGTGTGTGTGTATGTGTGTATGTATATATATATACAGATATATATATGTATGTATGTGTGTTTGTTGTTCTGTGCTTGGCATGTTCGTGGGTCATTGCATGGCTCCTGGGTGGGTTGTTATTCTAGATATCTGTGAATCCCTGCTCTCATCTTATCACACTTATCTACCCATCATCATATGTCATGTCTCTATCAATCTATCCTCCATTCCCACTCTGACTCATCCCAAATCCATTCTACTACTTTTATCTCCTAAATAACTCTTCCTAAGCTTTGCCCTCCGCTTCCACATCTAACTCACCAAACCTCACTCTACTACTATGACCTCCCAAACAACCCTACTAAATTCTCTCTCATTTATCTCATCCTGCTACCATGATCTCCCTAACCCTTCCACAAACTCTTCCCTCCTCCATCCCCCTTTACTCATCCCAAGCCTTTGGGATGAGTAAATGAGGGATATACTCCCAATGAACACTTCTAGATTTCTTTCCTCCTCCACCCCTCCATTACTCAAGTCAATCTAACTAACAAACTCTCATATCCACGGCTCAAATTAACTCATAATAATACTAAAACTGTACTCATATTTCCCGATACTAATCCATCACTAATTCTTGTTGGGTTCTGGAGTAGCGTGCTACTCACCGAAAAGCGCTTCAACGCCTCGTCAGGGGTAGTAAGCGCAATATAAATACTATTACAATTACAATTTCAATTATTGTATTATATTGTATTGTATTGTATTGTATTGTAATAGTATTTACACTATTAGACTAGTCAGTCCTGGCACAGAGCAGTCAGGCTTTACTTGAGGAATATGTGTTAAGCATTTCAGAGTACTAACATGAACGATAAGTAAAAGATATGACTTGAAAGAAATTAAACCCCAATTTATAAGAGTAGAGCAGATTTTTATATAAATTTAGAAACCAAAATGAACACATTCTGATCAGTATAACCAGAGTTATGGATTGTAGAAGGAAAAATCAATCAGTGCATTTCACTAATGTCAAACATTAACATTGCAGTCAATGGAGAAAACAGTTATTGACAATTGGTTACTAGCAGGTTGAGTTCAGTGGAAACCACCAGAGGCTAAGGTGATGCGGGTCCCAGGGTTCAGCAGTTAGTTCAGTTTTACCTGGCTTATAGTGCCTAGGTGCATAGTTGACCTGCTTGCCCTTGGTGCTGAAAGCAGGACCCACGAGTGCTGTAATAACACTTTAGTGACACTCAGTCACTTTCAGGTTGAGTTCAGTGGAATCCACTTGGGATAAAGATGGTGTGGGTCACTGGAAGAAGGTTCACCAGGTAGTACAACTTTACTGGGCTCGCATTGGCTCGGGTGACGAGTGGTCCTGTCTGTCCTTGGTGTTGAACATAGGAGCTGCAGGTGCTGGTTTTACCACTTAGCTAGTGCTTATGTGGTAACAGATGCAAAAGCTCAACAATGGAGCCACTGAGGTGGATGGCTGAAGGTGCTGCAGAGTTCCCTCAAACTGCGGTCTCGAACTAAGGTAGTGATAGGCTGAATGGGCACCAGCAAGGCTTGGCAGCGGCAGACACAGTATATGGATACTTCAATGTCCTTGAGTCCGGAGGAAAGCAGTAACAACCTGAAACTTGCTAGAGGTCAGGACTACGTTTCCCACAATGCAATAAACCTTTTACTTTTGAGAGATTCCTCAGTGGGCTCAATAGTCAGTGATTCTTTGGTTCCGGGAGCATGCTTCTACCTGCGAGCTGCAGGGGACTAGTACCTCTAGTCCAAGGGAGTTCTGGAGTTGCTTTTGGTGCTGTGAGAAGTTCCTCTTGCCTTTGGAACAGGTCTCTGCTCCGGGACAAGCCACAGTTGTGGAGTTGTAGGGTTCATGCCACAGGTCGGAGTATCACACCTTTGTTTTGTGCAGGTCCTAAAGTCACAGACTTGGGTTTCTTCTTTGTCTTTCTTTGAAAGTGAAATAAGATATAAGGTTCTGGTGCTATGGGTGCTTTTTGAATTCTACATTTTTGGGGCATTAGGGGTGTGGGTGCAAGTAGCCACTGGGCTATGAGAAGAAGAAGAAGAAGACTTTATTCGGTATGAAAAAAAAATTAATCCATTAAAACAAATAATCAACAATACATTTGTTAATATAACATTAAAACCATATACAATAAAAACACCCATCAAGAATATAAACATATAAAACCTCATTCATAAAAAAAAATAAACTAAAAGAATCCATTCTAAAAACTCTACATTATTACGCCAAGTAATAGCTCCCTTCAGGAATGATCCCAGGCCCTTCCACACCAATACATCTGAGGCCATTTGCAACCACATAAAAGCAGGACGATATTGCACGAAACCCTTAGGCCTTAGGAGAGGTAATAAAAATCAAGTTCTAAACGGTGCATAAAAAACACAGAACAATGTAAAATGGGACAAGGTCTGTCGGGACACCCCATCACAGGGGCAAGGTCTAATAGATTTTTCCCCAAACTGAACTAACGGGAAACACAGATTACTTCTAATGATCCCCAAACGGAATCGAGTTATAAGAGACCTTTCCCTCACATCCTTTATCTCTAAGAGATAGCGCTCAGGACCCACCCACATCTTTAGCATGATAAAATCCCTAATCGATTTTTTCCCTAAAGCCTCCCCCTCTCTCTTGGTCTCAAGGATTCTCAGAAAATTATCCTTAACCCATTTCTTATCACGACTAGTCAGTCCCTCAGGATAGTCAAACAAATCCGGCCGCCCCAGATCATGGGCCATATTCCTTATGTGCGTCAGCCAGGGAATATTCTTTGCATTGTCACAAGCCAAACAATCCCTTAAAATATCCCTATTAAGAGTGGCATGTTTGTTACTCCAGATTGAGATCCATAACAGAAGGGGAGCCAACTGGATAGTGTCCTGCACAAACTCAAGCTCCAGTTCCAAATGAAGGCAAAAGCCAGGGATATTTTGTCCAACTCCCAATAGCCTTCTACAGAACCGATTTTCTTCTACCGTAAGGGCTCGGGTATCCCTATACCCCCAAAGTGCCGCACCATACAGCAGGACAGGGAGGCATTTCCGCCTATAGATTTCAAGCAAAGGCTTGATAGGTTTACTACCTACCCTTACAGCAAAGTCAAAAGTCGCACCAACTGTTGCATGAAAAAGCACACCCCTTCTGGCAATACAGGGTTTCCAAGATCCTTTCTCATCAAAAATAACCCATAAATATGGGAACTCATGGACCCTGCTAATAATTTGATCCTCCATCCTTAGCTCCCCCACCCTACTCAAGGGTCTTCCACAAACCATAAAATGTGATTTCTTAAAATTGATCTCTAAACCCAAAGCTGATATAAAGGAGACATAAGCTCTAACTATTTCCCGGAGACCATTCATGGTGCGGGCCATGAGGACCGCGTCATCCGCGTACGTCAGCACAGGGATGTCAATACCATTCACCTTTGGGACATCCCTACAATGTTCCTTCAAGAAATCAGACAATCCATTTGTATATAGAAGGAACAAAGTAGGAACCAGAATACACCCCTGGCGCACACCCCTTGAGAGCTTAAAGGCCTCTGAGCATTCCCCATTTGGCCCCACCCTCACATTTGCAACCGTTCCAGAATGGAGATACCGGAGCAGCTCTGCAATATTAGGATCCAACCCTAGCTGATTTAACCTCTCCACAATATAGACCGGTTCACCTTATCAAAGGCACAGCTAAGGTCCATAAAAGCAAGATAGAGGGTACCTTTCCTGGCCTGCGTGTATTTACCGATCATCATCAATAGGTTAAGACATTGTTCTCGCGTACCGAGGCCTTCCCTAAAGCCATACTGGTCCCGGCTTAAAATATCATTTCCTATCATCCAGGCCTCCAGACGCCTTAAAATAATCCGTCCCAGAATCTTCGCAGAAGAGTCCAGGAGAGAAATAGGGCGATAAGACTTAGGGTCATTTCGATCGCCCTTTTTAAACACTGGGACAATACAGGCCAATCTCCAAGAGGCAGGAATGCCCACCGTAACTGCCGCATTGAGAACATTTAAAAGAAAAGGTGCCCATAACTGGGGGTTGGATTTATACAAATCCATAGGGATCGAATCCGGGCCCGGAGCTTTATTACTAGCGCTACTCTGTATCGCATCAATAACCTCCTGGAGCAAAAACCTAATTGCTAGGTTAGGGGCCATATCATACTCGTTATCCCGATTATTTCTTAGGGGAGTACCCTCAAAAATTCTTCAAAAGTGAATTACCCAGGCCTCCGGGATGATATTACAGCCAAGCCCCTCAGATGTTTCTGTTCCAAAGGAACCTCTATTAACCACCTTCCAAAACAAGCCAGGATCCTTCAGAGCTATGGCACACTCTAACTCTTCCCAGGCTTTATCTTTATGTTTTAGCTTGCTATCCCTCAGGGCCCTTTTATACTTAATTCTGGCTTCTTTTACGAGGACCCAATCTCTAGGATGTTTCTTAATGGCCATCTTCAGGTTTGCCCTTGCGTCATAGCAGGCCTTATCGAACCAGCCACATTTGTGTTTTCTGGGGTTGCTGCCTACTGGGAATAGACAGTCTCTCACTGCTGCATTTACTACTGTTATTGCATCCATAACAGTTTTAGGATTGGGAGCCTCTGTCAAGAGTGTTTCCATAAATAGATGTAATTTTTTCCCCACCACCCTTCCTACAACTTTTTGGGAATCTACTTGTTTCCACCCAAGCCGCCTACCCTGGTCCCTTATCTTCACTGCTACAGGCCCACCTCATCCTAATTTACGTAGGGCCCCAGGGAGTTTAAAGGACACTATAAGGGGATTATGATCACTGAAACACTCCCCTAGCACCTCACCCCCGATCACCAGATCTTTCATAGGTGGAGACACAAAAAAATAATCAATAGTGGTTCCAGACCCTCTTCCCACATAGGTTGGGAGTTGGTGAGTGCCTACTGCTTCTATATCACAAAAATTCAGAAGGCCCATCTTCCTAAGTTCCTTGATAAGAACCCTGCCTCTGGAGTCCTGCAGACCATCCACTAAATAATCCTCGCGGTCACACATAAAGGGATTAACCACAGTGCTGAGCCTTCCCAACTTAGCATTAAAATCTCCAGAGACAATAGCACAGAATTCCAGCCCCACCTCCTCCATTCTATATTTCAGAACCTGAAGAACGGAGAACAGGGCCCCAATTTGGCACCCCACATCCCACACAGCATTATAAAAGTTTACCAGCAAAATATTAAAATTATTGGAAAAAAATTACCCATACCAGCAATATACCCTGGTGGTTGCAGTTAATTTGAAAAGCACCCACTATCTTAGAGAGACGTATTAGGGTAACCAGGTCACCTTTCGAGCGGCCATCAGTAGACTGCACAGCTGGAATTGCAAATCTGTCATACCCATCCCACACAGACATCCCCTCCGACCAGGTTTCCTGAAGCATGATAACATCATAGTTAACCACACACCTAACCCACGCCTGATCAGATAACTTGGCATCATACCCCGCAATATTCCATAAAATAAGATTGCACTGTGGAGGCACCTCTTCCCGCGTAGTCAGGGTCTCGGCGCATTGTCAATCCACCCCTTCCAAACATAAGTTACTGTTGGTGACAGTTCTTCTGCTAGTTGCCTGCAAGCTATTCTGACCTAGGGGGGGATTCCTACCAATGCCAAGAGAAACCCCAACACTCAATCGCATGTGGTCATAAAACTAGCCCAGAGGGACCATACCTATTGTACCTGCTCTTAGAACAGCAGGACGGTAAGTAGAGAGGAGCCTTTGAGTCAGGGCAGGGTATCTAACATTTATAATAACACAATCTTCATTCCCCACCTTATTTTTGGGCCCGACCCAACCAATTCTTCTGGCAAACAGAATATCCTTAAAATCCTTACATGAAAAATCACAGTTCTTACTCAACCAATATCCAGCCTTATTTGTGAGTTGGGCCGTAGACTCAGTTACCCCAGGAGCAAGAGCAGGTACATTCGTCAACACCACCACGTAGGGGGCACAAGCTGGGGGGAGATCCAAACAAGCCAATGAAGGCCTGACCGTCAGCGGATTCAGATTATCGCTCCCAATCAGCTGTTGGCCGACCCCCCCAACTACCACAGATTCAGGATCAGGCTGCCTACTACAACTAAGCCTATTGACAGTCCTATCAGCCCTTAATAGAGAAGTCAGTGCAGCCGGGGCAATCTCAACGCGAGCACCCTGACCCCCAGAATTTACAGGATTAACCAATAGCTGAGATGTTTTTCCCAGAGGCCCCAAGTACCCCGCAGCTTCCTCCGGCAGGAACAGCTCCTCACTAGAATGAGATCGCCTGATCGGGGCCACACATCCACCTGCACAGTGCCTCCCTTGGCTTCCTTGCACACATATCAGAGAAACTGCTTTTTCTATGGCCGATAATTTCGCCACAACAGGGGACAAAATCTCCTGGATCATTTCCTGAAATTTTGACAATAAAATAGTTACATCACAACCCAGATGCTGGGAAGGTGCATGGTCACTGCTCGTACCCTTAGGGAGCTCCAAGAGAGCTGTTTTCGACTTGGGCATAATTTTCTTAAAGAAATTTTTTTCCTCGGGGGAGGGCTACATTTGTCCACGGGGCAGGCCGGGGGAGAAGATAATAAAAGTCTTTTGCTTCTTCTGGAGGGGCCTTGGCCACCAGAACCCTCTATTATCTCTATTGTCTCTGTTAGCTCAGCCTGAACAGGCTCAGCCGCCATAACAGCACCTTGGTCCCCCCCCCGGATAAGCCACCTCCACATCCACGCCCTCCCGAGGACCACTATCAATTGTAGCCTGACGCCAGTCCTCCAATTCCATGGATAACCTCCTCTCTGCCAAATCGATTTCCTTTGTTACAACCCCGACAGCTCTTGCGAGGAAGGAATCCAATGTGGTGGTACCATTTCCCTGTCTACCACCGCCACCACCACCCCCCAATGTGCCAGTTAATGGACCTCTTTTCTATCCATTTTTCAGTAAAAAAGTTTCATACAGCAAAACAACAAGCAAAGCTATCTAATAAATACAAATTAAAAACTATTGAAAACCCACTTTAAAACTCCAAATATACTCCAAGTATTAGCAGATATATATAGTCACCCTCCACAGGAAGCGAAAGAGGGGTGGCCCAGCCCAGCCTCTAACGGGCGAGGACGGGCGCAAGACGGGCGCACGTCCTGCGGTAGCGGGAGAGCGAAGTCAAATTTAAAGGGCTCCTGCCCTTGGCTACAGACGCCATCTCCTCCTGCTGGAACAGCGCGCTTCCCACGGTAGTGGGAGCGCGAAGTCAAATTTAAAGGGCTCCTGCCCTTGGCTACAGACGCCGCCTCCTCCTGCTGGAACAGCGCGCTTCCCCTATGAGCCAAAGCGGCTAATCCACCCTTCTACCTAATACCTAATACCACATCTGGGGTTGTGTGTCACCTTTTCTAACCAGAACCCTCTATTTTGACACTTTTCAAAATGGCAGAACCCATCCTCGGCTGTAAACACTAGGTAGCCCAACCTAAGAGTGTGGCTAGCCTTCTACGTGTACGTCTCCTGAATATCCCATCTGCCTGGGTGCAAATGTGCCTGGGGGAAGGGGGAAGGGGGAGAACTTTGCCCTCCTTTTGGAGTCACTATGATTCCATATGATAGGCAGTGTGGACTTTAAAGCTCACCGCCTTGATGTCCTACTTCACTAACCATCCTGTCAGGGAGCGGGTGACACCTCTTACTCAGGCAGGCATTTGTTTCTGACTCCTGAGAGTGTTCACACCTCCTGGCGGGAGATCAAATTCCTGTTTGTGGACAAACTTCAAGTTAGCCACCTAAGTTAATGTAACACTACATCTGACTTTGGAATAACAAAACTAACAAAAAGTTTAACATGGCAAGTAGTTTGATACCAAACGTGACATTTCAGCAGGCCATAATGGAGTTAGTGACCTTGGGGTGGCCAGGTACCAGTCAACGTTACCCTATGGCACCCTGACCACTTAAAGTAGCCATTAATTGAAGGATACTGGAATGGACATGTAACTTGGACTTATATGTCCATACCATTAATAAAATGCATCCTGCGTCCTGGGCTGAGGAGACCTAACTTTGGAGTGACTCATATATTAAAAGTAGTGCTTTGACCATGCCAAACATTGTGAGGTAAAAGTTGGTTTGAAGCAGTTTGCACTGTTTCTGCAATGGCAGGCCTGCTGGCATCTGTTTACTTGGGTTACTCAATGTGGCACAAATTCAGGCCCTGGCAACCCCTTTAACTCCCATGCCCTAGATACCACTGCTATCACCTACCAGGGATTTAAAAGGGGGTTTAAATCCTTGCCAATTAGGGATACCAATTCACATACATCATTTTCAGGGAGAGAGCACTGGCACTGTGGCCAAGTTAGCAGGCTCCAGTGCATGTTCGCAGTCATAACCATCAGCATTGGGGCAAAACGTGCGGGTGACCATACAAAAAAGGCACTTTCTTACAGTTTCATAACACCAGGGAGAAAATGTGGTTTATAAACAATAGCTAGTTGATATAAGCAGTTGAGACATATGATTACCAGTCATAGTGATGATAGCATTTTCTAACACTCACGTATTTAATTTTTTATACCTCCAAGTATGTATGAATGCCGTGGCATGTGCGTAACTTCTTTAACAATCTTTGTGATGATCAACAGAACACAAAAAAGCATAGAAATTATTCTTAGAAGAGTATTCTGCTACTGCATGTAGTGTGGATCAGTTGCCTTTGTGTGCTCTAGGTCAATGGTGCATGTAAGCGGGCCTTGTAATTCAATTATAACCTGGGTATAAATCAAGTGTAATATAACAACAAATTAATTGCATTATCTAATGGACTTGTATTGGTGTGCTGTTTTCATCACATTTTTACATTGCTATTGGCGTGGCGGTAGGCTACAAAGTAGTATGTTGAGATGCCTTGTAGCATGGTTACATTGCTGCTATTTTCTCAGTGATGTCTGCTAGGTGACATAATTCTTTAATGGAAATTCTCCCCTCAGTAACACAGATACAGTTTTTTCTGTCGTGGAGCACACATTTAACCTTTCATTTGTCATACTTCTGGAGGAAAAGCTGTTGAGCTAATAATGGCATAAAAGCAATCTATTATACCGGAGGGAGGGTCAATGGGCTCTCCTCGTGGCCCAAATTAATCTCCAGTGGGGCGCAATCCTGTGACAACTTGGAGAACTGTAGTTTCCTTAAATAATTTTGTAACTCAATATTATCTGTCTCGGACACTAGTCAAAGCGTGCTTTGAAATGGAAAAAATCAATGCTATATTTGAAATGGTAAATAGATGAATGTACTCCAAGTCTTAGTTTCCTCATTCACTATATATTTTCAAATTTATACAATGGAGTTATTGTGAGAAACAGGTCTACAGCTCATAGCTAGTGAGGTCATAGTAAGAGGTAACAGTTTTACTAACTTTACTCTGATAGTGCCACTGGGCTATTTCGTTTATGAATACTGGAGTCACTTCAGGCAAATATACAATCAATCAAATGATAATGTCTCATAACTATTTGAAATTTTTTGAACATTATGCTGTAGGCACCATTAAGACAGTTAGAGGCTGATCTGCCAAGCTTTGTTTTATTAATGCTTGTTTTTTAAGCATATAGGCTAACATGCACTAAATCAATGAACTAAAGTAACAAGGTTGTCAAATAAGTCGATGACTATTTAACCAGGGATACACTCAGAAATGTTCTAGTTTCCACCTTCCTTCACGTAGGCCTGATCTGAACAGATGCTGTCAGAATGTACAGGAACACACAATACCCAGCGATGCAGGCAGGAGTCATGTATGACCCTTGTCTGCTTTGACAAGTACAGTATGCTACACTCATGCACTCCATGCACTTTAACATATATTTTGGGGTCTCAGTCCATACTTATCAGGAGTAAAAGAAGAGCACATTTCAGAAGATGGCTCCTTTCCCGATCCTTCCTCAAATGGCTAGAGTGCAAGGGCTAGGCTGACGTCAGAAGGCGCTTTTTTCTCCTAGAAAGAAACAATGCATGACTAAGTGATTGCTGCATCTCAGAAAATTAGGAAAAGAGGGTGAACATGTTCTGCTCCTGCCCACAATTCTCCATTACACAGCTATGACATACCTCTATGAACAAAGGTATCTGCATGCAGCGGTGTACTGTCACTCACTTCAATATGAAAAATGCTTCTTTGTGAGTAACCCCCCATTAGATTTCAAAATATATAAAAAATCAAGTGGGTTATTATATACATAACTCACATGAAATATCAGAAGTATAAAGAGAACGTTTGATTGGTTCTAATATTCATTAGTGCAAGTTAAAGTTTTTGGAACTTAGTAGTGAAAAACAATTATTTTAAGCTTTAGAGTTCTTATTTCAAAATTATTTACCAGGGGGCTATCGCATGTTTGCAGACTAAAGATTCTGATGATATCTACAAAAATCCCAAGACAACTCCCACCCATCAACAACCTGAGAGCCTTCCTTTTGAAGTCTTGTTCTCCAGTGATAAGATTTATTTTTACGATAATATTCAGCTTTTAAATGTTGTGAAATGAGAAGTTCCAAAATTAAGCTACATGATGTGAAGCAATGTACATTTACGGAAATTTCAACTGCAAATATGGAAGGTAATCTGCTTTCTCAATGTAATTAATATAGTTTCTGAATGTCTGTACCTAGCTTAAGGACAAGGTTGCAAAGTTTACCAAGCGCATGCAGGAAATGCAGGTAATTATTTGTTGTTATTACTTGGGGTTTATGACAAGATGTTCCAGCGGTTTTAGCGTTCACGAACCCTAAAAATCCATAAATTAGAGATTGTGAATGGCAAAACCCTTTTCATTGTGTATTTATCACATATGTCGATTTAGACGTGTATCTGAATCTGTTTAGAAAAGTGTTTCGAACCGGTATTTGGAAGGGAAGTGATTCAGGAGTCCCTACCAAATGCTGATTCGGTAGCTCATGTATGAATGTTTGAAACCCTAACCTGGTCACAAAACATTGAAAAGTTACAGACTCCCAAGAAGAGGTGGCAATACTTTCACTAATGTGTACTTTCTCCTTTGTGTATGTAACAAAAAAAGTTTGCTTTGTTTAGCAGTAGGCAATGGTTTGGGAGATTACTGCCAACTTTCAAACTAACATTTCAAAAAAAGAAAAAACATTTTTTAATGCAGCCCCACTTCCTTACAGGAAATGGAACTACACTTATAAAAAAGCTGTTTACTTTATTTAAAGGTGATCACAGACATTGGGGTTCTGCTGACTCCAAAAGACCACTATCCCTGTGATGGCAATCAATTTGAATGAGTCATGATTTGCAACCTACGCAATGTACTCCATGCATAATAAAGAGTTCCGTTTGTTTGCGACTTACTCTAATTCCATATTATATGAACCAACCTATTGGCGTATAGGTCCATTTGCTAAATAATTTAGTGGTCACAAAATGCCCATACATAAATTGCAACTGCTTTTTGCGACTGCATTTTTACTATATTTGCCCCATGATACTGGATAATGAAAGAGTAAATACTCATTTGCTAAATTGGCATTTACGTTTTTTGCATAGTAATTTCACTTTTAATCTATGAAAATAAGAGAACACAATATTGCACTTATTTTAATATTAAAAAAGTCAACATTATTTTGTGGATTATATCAACAGTACAAGAATACAAGATGCTTCTGTTTATTAAAAAATGTGAGAACTAATGCAGGCTACAAAACAGAACTTTCTTATACGGCCTGTCACTCGTCTACATATATTACATCGGGGGTTATGTGACTCTGTTGTTAAATAATATAAAGTGTCAATTGGCATCTGCTAATATAATTTCAAAACATTCCCAAAAATGCACTATGCAAAATATATATTTTATATCGTGACTCTGAGCTGTCTTCTCTTATGGATCACAATCTGGTCGTCACGCAGTCTTCTTGGACATTTGTCTCCGTTATTGCTTCCTGCTCAGAGTTCATCTTCAATCGCTCCTCTGGAATATCATTTACCATATCTTCATCTGGCGACCCGACCCCTTTTTCAAATTCCTGAGGGTGCCCATTGTCACTTGACCTTAATTCTAGCATCTCTGTGGCACTTTCACTCGTGCCCTCTGACTCGTAGGGTTCATGTAGAAACTGTCTGTTCTGTTGGGAGTTCAGTGCATACGTTTCCACCCCAGGACTTTCATCAGATGGACTAGTTTCCACCTCTTGGCAAGCCACTTCCTCTGAAACAGAATATATCTTATTAGAGCTCTGGTCTGTATAGTTTGATCTTGACCGTCTGTGAAACAGACCAAAGTTCTTGATTTCTTTCACAAAGTTAGTTTTCTTTTTCTCTTTGGCGGGCTCGGTAACTGCCAATGCGGAACCATTGCTCACACTGTTAAATCTGTCTGCGGCTACTGCGGCGGAGCGGGGGTGAATCAAAGTGGTTATGTCAAAGAGGCTGAGGTTGTTTTTAAGGCCTTTTCCTTTCCCTCTCCTTTCAGGTTTCTCGTCCTCATCAGGGAGTGATGACGAACCTTTAATTTTTGGCTGTATACTTAGCTTGTTTCCCTTTAGCAGGCCCAAAACCTCAAACCGGAAACTGGAAATGTCTTGTTTTAGCTCCTGTGATTCAAAGTAGAAGAAAAAAGACATCATTAATTTTGAGGTCATTTGTTTGTATTCAAGTCAAACTAACACTCAGTTTAGCTTTTGTACTGCGATTTATACAATTCAAAATAAATATGTAATTTTTGTAAAAAATAATTCTATATTACATAACACTCAAATGCAGCCAATTTGTAAATATAGATTTTATGTATGAATTAGGAAAATAGTTATTTCTTTTGAAAAAGCTCCCATTCCATGGTAAAAATCTTGGGGTGTATTCACAAAGATATTTGCGTATTTCTCCCCTAGCAGTGCCAAGAAACCTGCAGTTGTAAATCCCATTCAAAGGGTGGGAAGTGAGTTTGACGAGCTTTGGTTTGCCTTGTAAGTTTTGGAAAACTTGCAAACATATATGTTTTTGAGCATTCTTTAAACTTCCATCCAACCCCTTTTCCAACTTGGAAAGGGTCTATGATTTATTCCAGCCAAATGCTAGAGTAACTTTCCTTGCAATGTGAGAAGGGAAATGAATCATCCTTAGAATTTTTTAGGAGTGAGGAAAGGCCTTTCTCCATAGAAACACATGTTTTTTTCTATGGAGAACAATGTGCATTTGCACTGAGAGTTTCTGTTCTCCTGTACACAAAAATCTACGCAGTGGGAATAGGTGCCAATTGATATTTTTAGCTGAGAATACCCGTGGTACATCTGTTAACCTGAGCCTGGCACATCATTCCAAGCATATGAATGTATTGCAATTAAAAATATATAAAAGTAAGTTTAGGTGGAGATTTAAATGTTTATGTTTTTTATTTGTGAATTGGGTCAAAATGTAATGAGCTATGAAAGTATTTGCAAAAAAAGATATTGCATATGCACCTATATACCTTCATGTAAAAGTGCAAGTCATCTTTATTGATTCATAAAATGTGAATTTGCACTCATAAATGGATTTCTTTTCACTTAGAAAAGTCTGTGAGTGTAATGGATCATAAAGATACATTTTCTGGCATTCCAGAGTGGGTACAACACTCACAAATTCTCGGGATTTGGGTGTTCAAATACCTCTTTTAGGTTATAATCTGTAAATGGTCAGAGATTTTCTCTTTGCAAGGCAAGATCAAGGTACTTTCAAAACCCTACCCCATTGCATCACAATGAAAATCTCAAATGATACAGTGCACTGTAGTACTCAATGAAGGTTCAAGTAGCTAAAAAGAAAAAGTATATTTCTATAGCACAAAAATGCCCTGAACTAGACATTGAGGCCCATATTTATAGTTTTTTAGCGCCTCCTTTGCAGCGCTTTTTGACGCAAAAATGGCACAAATGTACAAAATACAATTGTATTTTGCAAGTTTGCGCCGTTTTTGCATCAAAAAATGACGCAAAGGCGGCGCTAGAAAAGTATAAATATGGGTCTGAGAGTAGAACTCAACTACCAGTGCGTCCGGAACCTCTTATAAACTCAGATATTCAGATTGTACTTTAATCATGTTAAAGCATTTGCAGTAGTGATGAAGAATAATGGAAAAGTAGCATGGAATGCTTTAGTCTGGATTTCCCCTGCCATTGAGTCGTTGACAAGTATAGCATGCTGAAGAAGCCAAGTGGTGGCTTGCAGCACTATAATATACTTCTAAATAAATAAATGAAAATATTAAAGCCAAACAACTAAATGACATGATTGAACACCAAACTTTACAGGAATCAAGGTGATCAACTCAATGTATATATATCAAACTCCAATGTTTCTGAAGGAACTGCCAAGCACTCACGGGATTTCCAATTTTCAATTTATTCAAGCTTAGGCAGATGCGTTTCAGCAGAAATTGCCTTTCTCAATGAGAGTTTGTAAATCAATAGGTCTGTCATTTGATTTCCTTTTTTTAAATGTTTTTCCCTATTCTCATTGGTGCACACATCATTGTAAGTAAAAATCAGTCTGTTTGCGTCTGCCTAAGCTTGAATAAATTGAAAATTGGAAATCCTGTGAGTGCTTGGAAGTTCCTTCAGGAGCATTGGAGTGTGATTTAAAACATGAATGCCACCTTTCACGAAAAGCACCCATTCAGTACAACAGTTCGGCAGCCTCAGGTGGTAGGCAACCACCAGTAGGATATGGATGTATATATGTATGAAATCAAAAGTTATGGGAATGTTATAGTTAGGCTCTGAATTTACTCACAGAAACCATAGAAATTCAGCAAAGTTAGAGTTACTTCAAGTAACTATAACCCGGGGCCTAAGTTAACTATAACTCACACCCCTGCCATGTACAATATTTTCTTCAATAATTGAACTTCTAATGTTTCATTCATATTTTTATTTCTGTTTCTATGGTTTTGTGTGAGTAAATTCAGAACCTAACTATAAATTCCCTGTAACCTTTGTTTTTTTTAAGTGAATTTCTAACATCTTTTAATTTATTTCCTAACTATAACGTCCCTGTAACCTTTGTTTTTTCAGTGAATTTCTATGATTTTTTTAACATAAAGTAATTTTAATTACTATACATTAAGTCAACCAATGCCAACCCCCAGTAACCACCTAAACCCATATCACGCACAGCCTTCGGCTGTGGGTGATAAGTGTTGGTCCCAAGACTTGGCCTTGTGGACAACACCCATTAACCACCCAGAGAGTTTTTCTAGGCTTTGAAGAATAATATGCATAGAACGATATATTTTAGGACAAATTAAAAAAATATATTTGTCAAGTAAAAAGTGTGTTGTTACATTTCAGTATACATCTTAAATATTTGCATTTGAAAAGTAATTAAAACAGGAATGTTACTCCAACCCTCAACCTTCAGGGTGAGAGCCTCAGACTCTAACCTCTAGACAACAGGTAAGGCATTTCTATTTGGATGGCAAAAAGACATAAATGTTACATCACTTGGAATGTCTAACAGTCAAAACATTAGTAAATAAACAGACACACTGCATGAGATACCAGGATATGAACCCTCAACCTAATAAGTAATAGTTCAAGAGAATTACCAGTTGGCTACAACAGACTCTCTTCTGCTGTGCCTCAAAACATAACTAAAACATTTGCAACTTAACATCTTGCTTGTCTGCCACTTTGAAGTCATTCTATGGAGAGACAATTGTTATTGTAATGGCTTCTTCATGGAATAACTTCAAAGTGGTAGACAAGCATGATGCTTGCTGCCGAATTAGGACTGCGGGAGAGCCTGAAGGCCCCCACAGTCCTAGCCAGCTCACTGTGTCCTTCCGGAGCCGGAATTGCTCCCGCGAGCAGGGAGCTGCTTTAAATAGCTGCTCCCTGCTTGCTGGAGCATTGTTTTCATCTGTTTCCCTACACGCATATTTGTGTGCAGGGAACCAAATGAAAAATCTGCTTTATGCAAGCAGGAGCTGTTTGACAACTCCTGCTTGCAGAAAGTGGAGTTATGTTTACTTTTGCTTGGTGGGAGCTTTCAGCTCCCACCAAGCAAAAGCACACAGCTGTGTCCCAGGACAGGCACCCCGGGACATAGAGGGGCTGGCCTTGTGGGGTGGTTGTCCCTTGGGACATTATCGGCTCCACGATGGGGGCCTCGCAGCCCCCTCTCAAATGTTAAAGTTAGCCCTGGGGAGGTGGTGGTCCTCGGGGGCCCGCAAAGGACCCCCTTCATCATGTTTTCTTATTAGCCCTGGTGAGGTGGTGAACTCCGGGCTGGCGGACAGGGTGTGGCCCTCCTGCATAGAACTTACTGTTAGCCCTGGGAAGGTGGCAGTCCCCAGGGCTCAGGGTTTGGGGTCCTGTTGACCCTCCCAGGTATAATTAATACATTTTGGCCCAGGGAGGTGGTGCTCACATAGCCAACGCATACCATTCATTGAAGCCCCTGGGAGGTAGCAGTTCCTGGGATTTGGTAGGTGTCATGCAGACCCTCCCAGTATAATGCACTAATTTTGCCCAGGGGCGATGGTGGTCCCTGGGGCAAAGATAAGCCCTAGGAGAGGGACCCGTGTGGCCCCTCCTTTTTTTTTACATGCCCTCTGGACGTGCCCACCTGGGGGCCTTATTAAACTTCCCACACTTGTTTTTTTGTTTTTGAATTTTCACCAGATCCACAGATCCGCCGTGACTCTTGGTGTTTTTTTTTTTTTTTTTAAAACAAGCATTTTTTTTGCCCTTGGGGATTCCTCTGGAACCCCAGCTCCAGAGCTAAATGATCAGGGTGTCCGTACACTGGCCCCTTTTCTCTTTTTGTTTTTTTCAGGGCCGGGCTTGTAATATCATGAAGTGATAAAAGCCATAGCATTTGTCTGCATATCTTGGAGCACTAGGTGAAAAACATAATACCATATTCTTCAGAAGCAGATTATTTATTTTGCCAGGCTTTTAAACTAGTTTAATATATAATCTCCATATGTTTTAAGAGTTTGGGGTTTTACGAAAATGAAATGACTTTAACATGTATATCTTTCATCTTATTATCTCAAAGTAAAACACAAGGCATAAATGGTTATATAATGCCTTAAGATTATGCATTTGGATTTGATTGTGTATGTGTATTTGCCTGTAATCAGCACATATAAAATTGTTTTTACATTTATTTGATTTATGCTATATGCACTAAATCTAAGGTACTAAAAATTCATCAAGGGTCATGTTTAGTTTGGAAAACAAGCTACCAGAGACCAAGGCATGATATCAAGCTGCTTCATAAACGTGATGGTAGTTCATTGACTGTTTTTGTTTCACAAGACTCATTTCTAGAACAAGATGCATTCAATCAGTGTCTGACTAGGAGCTTCAAAGGCCTTGGACCAGCCAGAAAGTCATCCATTCAGGCGAATAATTTGAGTAAACACGGGTGATGACCAAAGCAGATGGCAAGATCTTAAGTTCAGTATGATGGTTACTCTCTTTGTTCTTTCATGGGGGTTAGCCATGGGGACGTTGTAAGAATTTGATTATTAATTGTTTCCAGAATGCATTTTTGCTAGTATTTTTCAGTCTACAATACTGCTATTCATTGACACAATGTGTGTAGATTTTCACCTAAAATGGTATTCCTGAGGTTGCTTTCACCTAACTTGTGTTGAATATAAATATTATATGTCAGCTACAGAATGTATTTATACCACTCATAAGAATGACAAAAACATAGGGCGACGAGGAACACCACTGTGTTCTGGCTGAGTTGCAGGTTAAAGGCACGGCAGCAGCACATGGCAAATAAAGTGCCTTGACCATGTAAGAAAACCTATTTCTATATATCAGTGTCCGGGATATGTAATAAAATCTACATGTATATATTAGTAAGCCACCCCTAAATTGAAGCTTACTAATATATATATATATATATATATATGTAGATTTACATTTGGGCCCCCCAAAATATAAAAAAAAGTTTGTTACATATTTGAGATAGGTGCCCTCGGAGAGATATGGGAACTAAACAGTGTTTTTACTTTAGATTAGTGTAGAGTAGAGTAGAGTTTCAGGAGACAGGCCTAGGTGTGACTTAAATATCTATTTCAAATCTCCTTGGAAAATGCTAGAAAAACTAATTGACATTTCTTCAAATTTATTTTCTACTTGATTTTTTAAATTTCATTTAATGGTGAAATCAGAAATGTTATAACTTTAGTGAGAAAGTAACTTTATAAAAATGTACTTTGAGTTGCCTGAGCAGAACTAGCTTAAAATCAATCCTGCCACTCATTAAACTTCCAGAGGCCAACATACATTTCTGGCTGGAGTTAACAACTCAGAACAATGGACTGAACTCTGGACCCAGGAAGGAAATTGTGCTGTCAGCAATTGGCCACTTAACAGAGATTAGAAATCTGAGAGAGGTACAAGGGTACAGGAAAGTTGGCAGAACAAAGAA
Organism: Pleurodeles waltl; assembly: GCF_031143425.1. Taxonomy (NCBI): domain Eukaryota; kingdom Metazoa; phylum Chordata; class Amphibia; order Caudata; family Salamandridae; genus Pleurodeles; species Pleurodeles waltl. Next base: position 1,211,050,747 of record NC_090447.1, on the reverse strand, counting down.
TAGCCTTAACACATCTTTGTTTTATTTATTGATCCCAATTGGGGCTGATAGGATCTGCTCCCATTTATTCTTGGACCCCACCTAGATACTTTGGCTCTTATCCCAGTAAAAGGGAGAAACAATTAGGATCCCAGCAAAGAAGGGGTGATTACCATCTAAATAGGAGACTATTTAGGGGCCCTACCTCAAGTTCATCTAGATGAAATAAGAGTTCAGTTTTGTCCCATTCTGAGCTTTTGGCACAACAAAACTGATTTCAGTGGGTGTTTGAGATGACATACATGACTTTCAAAGACCCCTGCCAGCATGCTCCGTGGAACTTGCCCAATCGTAAGGTTCTTTCATTTCAAGTCCTAAGGTAAAACTTTGACTTGGACTACTCGCTTAGTGTATCCGATGTCCATTCCATTGTGGTCAGTATAAAATCATGCCTAAGTTCCTGTTAACCACTTTAGTTTTTCAAGATTTTTTTTAAAAACAACTTTAGATATTTATAGCTATAGTTCCTAAATCCAAATTACTTTCTTCAATTTCTTGATGTATTATTATTATTATGTTTTTTCAAATTGGTTTGAGAATTTTACTTTGTTTTTTTCCTGACTTTAAAATTGTTAGTATTGAATAAAACTAAGAAATGCCTCTCTGGGGGGTTACCTGCTGCCTGCATAATTGCTACCAGGGTTCAGCAGAGATTCTCTAAGAATTGTATTTTGCCCACACCAGATTGTGTTTATTAAGTTGGTAGGGGTCACCCCTCCAAAATTAATAACCCAATTTCACAAAGGCATCAATTAGGGCTAGCCAGTCGAAGCGGGTGCAACCTTGACACAGCCATTGATTTCAATGGTATCAAGTGTCCTGAAGTACAATTACAAGAACAAAAATTTCACAGGTCTCAGGGACTCATTTGTCTTTTCTGTATTTTCAACTGTGCCCCCTCCCCTTCACTGCTCCTCAGATATATATGGGTGGTGTTGCAAGGAAACATGTAGGGCGTCATCAGTGGTCAAAGGTTGTGTGGTGTCACTACCACTATCCTTTGCTTTTTGGTAAGTCAATATCCATGGTTGAAAGTCTCCTAGTCTGTCACATGTCAGAATGTATCTGATAAAACCTAGATGCCCTTGGATAGGCCAAACAATGTGCTGTCATTTCCACTTTCAAACAGAGAAACTTAGAGGCAGATTTAAGACAAGTGGTGCTGCACCTAGTGCAGTGCCACTTTCCTTGCTCCCCTTAATGGCCCCTATGGCCACCATATGTGTGCCATTTTTAAAATACGGTGCAGGATAGGGGGCAATAGCGTCACAATTCCAGACACCATTAATGCACTCTGCAGGAGTAGCACTACAATTTTGGCACTATTCCTGCAGAGTACATATGGACCCATTATAAATAATGGTATGCCCCTTTTAATGCCTGCTCTGAGCAGGCGTTAAAAGTGGAAAAAATTGTGCAAGGAAATCTTAGATTTTCTAAGAGATTTCCTTGTGCCATATTTTCAGCCCCCTTAATGGGGGAACACCCCCTTGCATACATTATGCCTGACGAAGGCATAACATGTTGCAAGGGTATACGAAGTGGCGCAATGCATGCATTGCGCCACTCTGTAAATATGGCATGGGGAAAATGCCACTTTAGTGCTGTGTTAGCTTCCAAAAAAGGATGCTTTGACAGTTCTAAGGTGGTGCTAGGGGCTCTTAAATCTGCCCCTTAGTTTTTGGAGTACAATGATGCTTAATGATGAAGTTATATATTATCTGTTTATTATTTCAACAGATTTAGAGCCAACTTTCAGATATAGCTATGGTTCTAGCTGCGTTTCTAGCAGGTCATCTAGAGAAAACAACTTGTGGATCCGTGGAAGAATTTTGCTGGTCTCTTAAATACTTCACAAGTCAAGGTATAAAATCCTTCTATAGTCAGAAATCAGACAATGGTGCAACATAGTTAGTAAACCATGCACTTTAACAAAGTTGACTTCAGTTAGGCAAGTTAGTCTAAGTGCCAGGCAGATGTATGCTAACAGTCTTTAGATAGGCCAGGGAAAACATCATCTTGTTGTGCATACAGTCACATGTTCTGGGCATGCTAGGATAAATATGTAGCCTCATAAGCTGTTGTGGTTGCTGATCACTAACAAGTCTTTAATGAAGTTCTTCAAGTTTAATATTAAAAATGCTAATACTATCCCTGACTGGAATTTGCAATGGGAAAGCAGCTCTTTTCCTTCACCTATGTACATTTTCAATAATTTGTGCAACTCATTATAGGATTAAACGTACTTACAAGTAAATGCTTTCTTGGAGAATCCATATAGAATCATCAAAAACAAGGGAGTAAAACTGCTCAATTACTGGTAAAATAAGTAGAATAAGATCTAAAAGAAGCTATTTTCCTGGACTCTGGAGTATTATTTTTACCCTATAAAACACTTGCCAGCCATATTCCCAGATTAGTTAATTTGTCGATTTTGTGGCAGTGACTATTTGTTATTTGTTTCACAGTTATGTGGCTAATTGTAGTCTGCCATATTAGTTCCTGAAAATGGTCTTCATCCTCTACTCAGACTTAGCCAATTCAGGTACTATACTGTACTTATCCCTACTGTATGGCTCAATTAATTTAGCTTTTAACACTCACTTCACTTATATTTGGTGGACAGGTGTGCTCTCTCCACCATTAAGCTGATGCACACATGGAGGCAAAGTATAATTCATAACTTAAGTCAAGTAAAGTTTGCTGCAGCATAATACATGGAGAAGATCATGATGGTGATTCTTACAGATAACTTAAACAAGAAACCTCTATAAGCACCACAAACATATACCTGAGTGGATAACCACACTAAAAAACATACATGAATAGTCCTTGGTTGCACTCCTTTGTTTTCTCTGTTTTCATGTATCCTTTAATGATGCAATACTATATAGAACTTATCTAATTTCCTGATACTGTCTCTGCAGCCACATCAATGTTTATTTGCCACTTTTGCTTAATAAAGTTTCGAATAGATTGTACAATGGTGAGGATGTAAGCCATGTGTGTAGAAAGCATCATATTAGACTCAATTTAATCAGTATACATGTATGGTTGTGAGCAGAAATAATGTACCTTATACTTAACCTCTTTTTGACCCATATGTTTACTCTAAATGTGAAGAAGTAAAGGAACACTGGCGGGCAGTGGGTAACATAGTTTACTAACGCACAATGAATCAAAACTGCAAAATACTTTAAGTCTGATTCACAGAGATAATGTTGTGACTTATTTTGGAAGTACTCCTAGATTCCAGAAGTAGCTCAAGAATAATCCAAGAGTACCTTTGGCATACTTCTGAAATTCATAAGTAAGTCCTGAGTACTACAAGGGCAAATTATACCTACCTGTACTCCAGTCTTTGTAAATTTGGGATCGTTGATGGGTGTGTTTTTGATGTACATTAACTAAACTTCTTTAACCTGACCTCTTATTGTGAAGTTAACTCTGATCTTATCTGTTTGGAGTTATATTTGTAAACTAACATTTTAAAAGTCATTTGAAACCATAAACAGAAAAACAATAAATCATGCCATGAAACACTGCAACAAAAAAGCTTTTGTTTGTAAAGTAAAACATCCAGTAATTGTCATTGGGGCTAATAACTTCAGCACAATTCACAAACAAAGGCTTCACTTACACCCATAAATATAAAACTAAGCACAAGTTTGAAACTACAACTATGGTAATTCACAAATATTCCCTGTAGTACAAGGAAAGCTGAGCCAATGCAGAGATTTACACAGAGTGCAACTGCACAGTGGGGAAAGGGATCCTCTGTTCAATGCACATTTGTTTTCCTTCTTCTCTGTGGAGCAACACTTTTTCTGACATGCCTTAAAGATAAGGGGTGTTCTGCGTAACTTATCACCCTTGGAATTCCTCAAGGCTTCTATGGAACAAATAGCTTTCTGGGTGGAAATGGGTTGGAGAGGAGTTTGTGAATGCCAACAAACCCATAGGTTTGTGGCTGTTCAGGAACTCACAAGACAAACTGCTCACTTACTTTTCTTGGAATTTACTTCAGTGTAATTGCATGCACACATGGCATACAATTATTTATTTTTCATTGCGTTTACACCTGCTATGAATCATTTTGTTGCTAAATAACAATCATAAATAAGGATTGTAACTGCTCTTTAGATAACCCGGAGTAGCACTACAGAAAGTACCACAAGAGCAGCCACGTGTGCCTACTTTGTGCACCCCACAGCACATTGGTATTACAGAAAGGACCACAGTTGCTTGTGCTGCCCGTTTTGCTATACAGATAGTACTGGTGATTATGTAGTGCCAGCACTATCTCATGAGGGCATTTGCTCATTTGCATGGGGTGTGGCCCCATTCAAATGATAGAATCTCCTTGCCTCTGTACCCATGCCATATTATGGGCGCTGTTGCAAAGGGAAAGAAGCAGTCATGTGGTGCACTGAAAGTGTGCCACAACCCACCTGCAAAGGGATCTCTAATCCCTCCTTAAAGTGCAAGCAGGTTGCTGTTTGAACAGTGAAACATGGAGTGGCTTTGAAGTAGCCACTCCGTATTTCACTTGAATGAGCTGCCTCCAGGGTAGCATGACTTCACAGCTGCCTGGTACAGCACATTCAGTCTAATAGGGCACAATTTCCCTGATGGTACACAGTACACTTATTTAAAGGTATACAGTGGGCAAACAGGTAAAGTGCACCATATATGTAAAACAGCACCAGGTGTGAGGCCACTCATATTTTGAACTTGCTTGATTGAGACACAGGGCCAACTCCAATGACAAGCAAAGCCAGGGTTCTTGCAAAGCAAAAACTAAGCAAATATATTATGTTAACTAATATAATCTGATCTGTTCCCAAAGAACAGATTCTGCATAAATTGCTTACGACTCCTATAATGGATTGCAATTTATACAGCTAACTTTAGCAAAGTAGCCATTTTGTGGTTGCACAGACACACACAAACTTATAAAGACACACTGAAACATATGTGCTCTCTCTCTTCTATTTAGATGTTGTAGGATACCAACAGTTGAAACATGTGATCAGTGGACACTGGCACTACTTTCTTTCCCTGAAATTACTATTACTGAGGCCTCTGTGATTTTGGGATGTGGAAATAATATAGATTATAATTTTTTTTAGCAATAAATGGAAATTTTACATACCATGCTGATCTCCCCGTTTTCTCCTGTATTTCACTCAAGTACTACATTTACAGGAAGCTAATGAAATACCATCCAGTTGCGATATTCATGCAAAACATATAATTTCTAATCCCCCTGACTCTCGTTACCAACCAATCAGGACTATTGGCCACTTGTAATTTGGGTTAAAATTATTTACATTGGAACTTTAGTTATCATCGTCTCAGGGACACGTCTTCTGTAACATCACTTTAACTGTTGGCAAAACAATAATCCAACAGTCATATCCAGAAGCAGTTTTCACGTTATCACCTACTTTTGAAAACTTGCACCATCACCGCTTGCATATGGCTGACGTTTGCATATGGCTGACACTACAGGTAATGTACCATTCTATAGGCACTCCATTGGGAATATGGAATGTGTAGTGCATTTCTCAATTAGTTGCTGCCTGTTCATCGCTAATACACTGCAAGCACGGCAACCTTGTATCAAATGAAATATTTCCTCTTCCTGTATGCGAATACAAATAATATAAAATAATGCAGACATTGATGTGAATGTGCTGCTATTAAAAACACCTCTGGAATGGGGCACTGACAGAACCAACCTGCGGAATAGTATCAAGAAGTATTAATCCCTTTCCATGTCCTTTGCACATATTGATTTTGACACAAGGTATGATATCTCTCAATCAGAGTTGCTGGTTGGTGATGGGAGTTTTGAGCTGATGATGCTAACAAGTATTCGAATGGTGATATTTGGACATCTGATAAAAATTTAGATCATCATAAGCATTCTATTAGGAAAGTGAAACGTATGTTTGTTCAAGTCACAGTGGGCAATTATGAAACCACGGGTGGGAGGTTTCCTGCTTGACGCAGAACAAAGAAAGGGCATTGATCTAAAGCTGGAGTTTTTTGGTAAAGGTGTACGGGAATGTATTCAAAGATAAATTCCTGGATTACAAATTAGGGTTTGCAAAGATAAAACGTGCTGTGGGGCCAAGGCATCGTGGACCTGAACAAGGTTAGAAAACAGTGACCTCAATTCACAAAACGTCTAGGGCGTCAGGGTCATTGCTTTTGCACACAATCTCTAAATTTCAAGGAAATCTTCCATCAGGAGGAGCAGGTCCAATGCCAAGGCTTTTAAAGACTATTAAGGAACTCATACAACCGAGCTCCAATGAAATCAAGATTTATTAAGATTTTTCTGGAAACATCTGCTGTTATACAGAACATTTGCTTTAATTAAACACTGTGAGAAAAACTGTGCTATGAAATAGTGAGGCAGCAGTGACTTAGAGAGGAAGTGGTGAGAGATCCGGAAAAATATGTTATTCATTACTCAGCAAATGTGTTTCTCATGTAATACATATGTAATAAACCCAGTATACTGGAATGTAATGAACACGGTTTTGTGGCATTTTAACTCACACCTTAAAGTTCACAGAGAAATCCTATGTGATTAACCCACAGCAAAGTGCCACAACAAAGCACATGGTCCAGCACAAATGATAATGTATCATCTGCTAGTGCTGGACGCTAAGGATGCATCTATACATGGAAAGAATAATGAAAGCTTTCAGTAAATGAAAAGTATGAGATTTACCTATGGTCTAAAATTCCCTCTCCAACATCGAAATTTAAAAATGATGCCTTTGAGATCAATGTTCCCTCGTATGAAAACCGTTCAGAGTAACTCTATTGTTGGAATTTATTTTAATATATTTTAATAAATTATTTGCATTGTATTAAGAATTGAATACCACCTTGATTCTATTATATTTTCAGAATTCGAACTCGAAATGGCATGGGTGGAACATTAGGTGCATTCCAAAATAAAAAGAGGGCATACCACGATAAAGGGGTGGTTAGTGTATTTTTTGGGGTGGAAGGTTTGTTTTCCTTCTTTCATTAATTAGTGCCTAAAAGCTTCAAAAACAACTTTAACTGCTGCAATCAAATATCAAAATACGAAACAATGGAAGCATACACAGACAAAAGTGGAACTATTGACAAATGCATCAAGGCAAGTATTGAACCCTGGGATAACAGTCTCATATAACATCTCTAATATGTAGTCAGAAAAAAGGCATCATGTCATTTGATCATACAAACTGCATTTTGCTCAACGCTATTTACCTAGACAAGCCTTACTGTGTTTTTTCTTAAATCGGCAGTTCCTAATTAAAATAACTAGACTACTAGGCTAAAATGGAGGGCAGTGCATTTTTCGGGTGGTGGGTTTACTTTCCTTCTTTTATTAATAAGTGTCAAAAAAGCTTCAAAAAACAACAATAGATGCTGCAATCAAATGTCAAAATACGAAATATTGGAAGCATACACAGACCCAAGTGGAAATATTGACATATTTATCGAGGCAAATATTGAACCTGGGATAACAGTCTCATATAACAAATCTGATATGTAGTATATCATTAGTCAGAAAAAGACTTCATGTCATTGAATATTACAAACTGCATTTTGCTTAACACTATTTACATAGATAGGCCTGTCTTATTGTGTGTTTCTTAAATCTGCTGTGCCTATTTAAAAAAAAACAAAAAAACAGACTACTAGGCTAAAAATAACTACAAATTCTTACACTTTTCAAATTTCTATATCATTTTTTACATGCTGTGGAAATACAATATCCTGAGTAGTCTTTCAGCACATTCACATTCACAATGATTGTTTCATTTTAACATTTAAAATATCTTTCAACAGATTTGCCATTTCAAAGCATTTCACATGATTAAAAATAAACTATATATATGCATATATACATATATGCATATATACGTGTGTATATATATATATATATATGTATATATATATACATATATATATATATACACATTAGAATACAATTTATGGGTATGTATATTGCACTTCATATGTTTGCATACAATTAGTGGCAAGTGTGAATGATAGCAGAGATTCAGCGTTGGGGCTAGTACGATATCATGTACCCACTACTGTAGTTACTGGTGATAGTGGCTAAGACCCACTGTACAATTTCAACAATTAGATACTACAGCACACAAAGTAGAAGTCCTAAAATAAAACATGGCAGTCCGTCACAAAGTTCCTCAGACCGTAGTCCCAAAACAAAAGGTTTTTTGAATCTTAGAAATCTCTGTACATTCTAGTACACGTCACATCAGTGTAATAACCAGCCAAAATGTGTTTAGTCATGGAAAGTGACTTTTTCAAAGCTGTAAGTACATAGACCAAACACAGATACAAAATAAGGAATATTAGTTACAAAGTTTTAAATGAAGTCAATAGACTAGTGTAATACCCATGTTTTGGGAAATAATATACACAGGAATAAGCAGGAGTTCCACTAGTACAAAGACTGATGTCAGAAGAGATGGGATGTCCCAGCCCCAATACAGGTGGGAATTTACTGGGTCCTCTAAATTAGAGCTTTATACTATGTACCCCTTCTTGGACTGATTTTATTTTGATTCTGATTTTATTTACCTTGTATTTTATTTGATTATAGTTCATACTGTACTTACCAAGACCATAAATATTACATCACATTGAAAACACATGCCATGCCTCACTTCTGATGCTATATGTTTTTTTTACCAAAATACAAGTATGTATGTCAGCTTACAAATATTCTTTCATGCTCTAATTATCACTTCCAGGTGATCTCCTAGGTTGTGTAAACGACCCACTGGCTATAGTAGTCACTAAGTATTAGTCTTTAAGTCTTCTGGTACCATAGTTTACTTACAGCTTGGGAATGTAATATGTTGCACTATGTTAGTCATACACTTAAACATATCTTTCACCTTTTACTTATCAAATTTGCATTTTCTAAGGACTGCGCAACCTCCTAATCCCCACTGTAGGATCCACCATTTGTTACAATCATACTAAGGTGCTCATTACGAGTTCGGTGGACGATTTACATCAGCCGCCGAACTTTCCGACGGGGAAGTTGCTGCCATACAGGCTACCTCCTCGCTGGCCCCATTTCCTGCTAGGTCAGCGTGGGGAAACCTGACTTACCGCCCGCTAGTCTAGCGGGAACCAGCCTACAGCATTGTCTCTGGCTCGTAATCAAGTGCACAGTGCACTAGCACCCTCAAAATGTTCACTTCCTGCAAAGCAGGCAGTGTACATTGCAATGGTGCTGGCTAGGGGGGCACCTGCACTGCCCATACCACCATGAACCCGCTGGCGGAGAAGGGGGTCATAATCCCAGGGCAGCGCTACTTGCAGCGCTGCCCTGGCAGATTAGGACCGCCGCCACCTCCAGACCGCCGGGATCTCCGATCCTGGTGGCGTTGGTGCTTCCCTAGCGGCCCAACTGCCAGGGTTGGTCCGACCACCATCTACAAGTCTGGCGGTCTAGTAGCCACCAGACTCGTAATGAGGCCCTATGCCTTTACCATGTCAAGATTAATTTAGGCTGTTCCCTTCTAAGATCTTTTTACGACTATGCCTTCTTTCTTTTTACCTTATTTTTTCATTGGATTATATTTATCTTGTGGACTTGAACTCCTAAACACAGATCAGACACACAATGCGTATACATTAGACAGTCTAGTCACTTATTTTCTGCACGTATGGTTCCATCTTGGGTTCTCACAATTTTGGACCTTCTGGTACGCAGAAGCAACTATCTGGTCACGTGCTATTGTGTTACTTGGTTTGTATAGAGTACTCACTGATGGTATTTTTTCTGCCTCTCACAAACAGTTCTTCGTTCCTCCCCCCTCCTTCCTACTATGGGACTCTTTGGACTAGTGGGACTCACGCTTATTCCTGTGTATATTATTTCCCTAAAATATGGGTATGACACTAGTCCATTTACTATATTTGAAACTTTCTAAATATTAGAATAAGTATTATCCCTATCCTTATTTTGTATCTGTATTTGGTCTATGTACTTAAGGCCTTGAAAAAGTATCTTTCAGTGGTGAAACACATGTAGGCTGCCTGTTACAGTGACGTGACCTGGAATGTACAAAGTTTTCTAGGATTCAATAAAAACTGTTGATTTGGAACTATGGTCCGAAGAACTTTATGTGATGGACAGTCATGTTTTATTTTAGCACTTTTACATTTGTGGTGCTGTGGTATCTAATTGTTGAATATATATAAATATATATATATATATATATATATGCATATATAAATATAAGAATGAAAAAACAGTGTTTTTAGATCCAATTTCAAAAGCAATGTCTTAAAAACATTAACTGCAATTGACCATGGAAATGGAAGCGCATAAATGGTTTACCATTTTTCTGTACAAATAATTATGGTAAGAGAATTGTACACCAAAGAGTACTTAACTCGCAATTGGTGTAATAAATGGTGGTCTTAAAAAAAAGTGCCACTGATATTGTAAAATGTACACAATAAAAAAGTCATAAAGCACTTAAACTGAAAGAAATGTGGGTCTGTTTCCCATCTGCTGTCACTGTGCAATCACATCTGAGCAAATGGGATATTTTGAAAAAGACTTTGCAATAGGGTTGAGAACACTGTTGGACGCTGCATTCAAAGTTTTCAGAACTATGCTTAAAACCAGTGTTTTTCTTGATACTTTCAAGGGGTAATTCCTTTACATGCTTCAATTAATGGCTGAGCTAGAAGGTTATTATTTGGACAAAGGTATTTTCCTGTTTTCTGATTACTGACAGGACAGATCCTGTGAGTCCTGTAGTTGTAAACAAGGTGGAACTTTCTACTTCTTTATTTGTTTTCTTTTAAAATTGAAGCCAACGCATGTGTTGGGTTAGGTGGGGGAAGTTATACTTGTGTCTATGTCCATCAATCCTTCTCCATATAAAACGTCTCCATCAACGTCTGGATCTACCACTTCAGCTCCTAGATTTGTGGGAGCTTCTAGGTATTCAGTTGAATGCTGGTTCTGAATAGCTATCCTCAGTGAAAGAAGCACCTTCTTTAGGTATATGGAAAGTCTTTTCAACATCATTCCTGGGCAATGTTCCATCTTCTGCAAAGAAGAAACATAGGTTCACTGGGGAGTTCAGCTTCTTCTGGACAGGTTAGGTTTGTGTTCACATTTCAGTTGACAGCGGGGTGCAGGGCAGGACTTTCCACATGATTTATTAAAGGACACAGTTTGTTATGGTTTCCATATGTTGCCACAATAACAGTTGTGGTGTGTCATATTCCACCATTTGAGGACATCTAGATTATTTTCAAGATGAATAGCATGTTACATGTATCAATGTGCACACATGTTTCCAAATTAAGGAAAAACCTTTGACCATGTGCATGTCTAGTACAGTCATAAGACCCAACTTGATATAAAGTATCTGAATCATTACTGACTGGCACACTACAATTCAGACATTTTACAGAACACATACCACTATTTAAGAAAGCATTTAACATTAGAAGCTGGACACTGTGAACCTATAAATACCCATCCACTCTGAATTATAGAACATTTTGTTTTCATGGTGAATAATCAATGTTTATAATCACTTTCAAACAATACTGTTCATCTCCAGAGATGTGTGTCAACTATTGGTATTTCAGGCATGTTATGTTGCACTGCTGATAAATACAGAGAATTATGCAACATCTTTGACAGCAGGAACACTGTGAAGCAATATGTTTCAAAGAAAGGTTTAAATGACCAAAATTGTAACCTAAGATCAATGTGAGGGGGCGATTTACGTGAACAGTGTGCCACTGATTTTAATTTTACTATTAATTTCACTCCTTTTTACAACCATTCTACTTTGACCCTCTCCACCCTCTAGTAATGGTTCTAAGTATTTGTTTGCTTCAGTTTGGCTGCTGGTGGGAAAGATCACAAAGGCTTTTTGTCTTTGTAGGTAAGCTTGCATTCACTTGCTGCTAATATTCTACAACCAGTAGAAACAGACATGCCTGATGTGTCCTTTGTGGTAAACTATGCAGTAACACATAGGTGCCTAGAAAATGCCTAATAGAATAGATGAGCACAATCAAACGGTAGCTGCAAAATAAATAGTAGTAAACTCACTTTGATCACAGTTTTAGGAACTAGCACTCACTGCTTAGCTAAAAGACTTGGACTTCATATTCTTACATATTTCACTGGGACATGGCTAACGTGATAATGAATTGAAACAGGTACCTATGTAGTGCAGTGGTGTCCTCTCCCTTTTGCTACCATCATTTGCTGAGGGCCAGAGGCAGAGAAAAATGTCAGAAATTTCAAGGCAACCTCTAATCTGGGCCCGCATGCACAAGGCAATGAGGAGCATATTTGCATCATGACTCCTAACACTTTAGGGGACTAGAGTCACAATACCTTATATAATTAAGTCACGTGACCGTAAATGGCTCTGTTGTGGGACTTTGTGTATTACTCCTCAGACAGTAAAACAAAAGAGGACTAGATGTTGGCAAGATGGGCCATCCTGCCAGGATGGCGGGGGCAGATCTATTCCCTGTCCCAGTTTCACTACAAAGGGCTTGCCTCCAGCACACACAATGGAAGAACTTTCCAGAACCAGATGTTGGGGTAGCATAGAGAATCACCCCACTTCAAAGTCTGCCACAAAGTGTACATGCTGAATCCTCAGAACATCACTTTAGTACATTTCCACACCTGTGGAAGACTTCAGAAGGACTGCCTGGACACCCGGAGTTCTGCCCTGCTGCTACTAGAGGACTGCCCTGCTCCTTGAAGGCCTACCTCACTGCTAGAAGAAGAACTGGACCATCTCCTTGAACCCAGGACCACCAGAAGTGACTCTAAGGGCTAATTGGCTGGTCTCCTGTGTGAGCTACAGTGACATATAAAGCTACTTGAACCCAGCATTGAACCCTGTACTTGGCCTCTGCTAAAGTGGAAGGGGTGTTAGAGGTGCTGCTCCAGGCTAACCCTAAAACTTGGGACTCAGAATATTTTTCTCTAAAAAGTGCATTGAGAACAGACAGTAGGCCATGGCCTACCTGCCAGCTGATCCACCCAAGGTGCATCACTGGTTGGCCTGAGTTTGAGGTAGCTCCTGCTACATTAATGTCTGCAGCAGCAACTCCTGTTCAGCTGAATCTCTCAGGAGAAAGTATGTGGCTCTGTGGAGCCCTTATTGGCTACAGCCTACAGCTTCATCCTGCTGTTGATTTTCAGCTTCCAAAGTCCAAAGGTAAAAATCTTCAATGCGACCTCATCCAACAGTTCCTCGATGATGACATCTTCTCCTCAGACACCGCCTGCTTCCTTGTACCTCTGAAATCCTAATTCTCTGGAACTTTTTCCTAAAAAGTTTCCCTAAGTCCAAAGATAATTGGAGACCAGGCCCAATCCATCATGTGTATCTGACCTGTGCTCCATCGCAGTCTGCCTTAGCCTTTGACTTTGCCCCAGTCTCACAAGATCAGATATTTGCAGTTGGCATTAGGCATTTGTGTGATGCAAATATAATTTACACATTGCTTCTAAGGTAAGGCTGGCTGCTTTGTGCCAAGCTACCAGAGGGTTAGCCACAGGTTAATTTGGTTACTTTTGTGGTTCACCCTGACAAGGACTGTTGCTGTTGACAGAATGGGTTGCCACTTCCCTCAACCAGTAACCCAATTTCCTAAACCAACTGTGGAGTAAGTAGCAGAGAAGATGAGGTGTATAATGTGTGAATTCACACATTTTCCCACTTGGAGTGTAGCAGGTACCTAGAGGAAAGGCAGGCAAGCTATCCCAGATACATTAGTATCACACCAACTGCAATCAAGGTGATGACAATTAGGTCAAATCACCTGACTGAGCATTTATTAACTATAGCCTTGGTTATAGAAACATTGTGATAGGACATTTGAGTAACAAGCAACTCTCATAATCAAGTGTATATGATAAGAACATGGAATGTCCTCACTAGATTAACGTAAATCTTAAAGGGGTTCCTGATACTGAAATGTTGTTGTAGTGCAATGGAGCCCCGTTTGCCTATTTTGCTTGGAATTGATTCGTTAAGTGCATTGTAAGATACAAAGGCTGTGACCTGAATTGAGGTTGCTATAGCAACAATTATGGACTACTAGGATGCCCTGCAGAGTGTATTCAACTCAAAAGTAAGAGCTTTTAACCAAGAGTTATATGTGCAAGTAATTATTAATTAGTTTTGAATATTACTCAATCTAATGTAAGTCTGAATATTATTAACAAATAAGAAAGAAACTACTGTAAGAATGAGTGCAGATAAGAACTATAGTATTTCTATACAAAAATAATAATAAATATAATATATAATCAAAATGAGAGAGAGTAGATCAGCTGGAATCCCCCAGCCTCCCTGAAATAACCATATACAAATCAAAACAAGGCATAACCTGTGAGTCTAGTCCATCTGGGCGGTACCAGCATGAGTGATTTTCCTATAAAGCTTTCACCCTTTCAGGAAATCTTAAAAGCATGCTTTAAAGAATGGACACACATGAAATCTAGTTTTCAGCGCACACAGATTTTTACCTTTGCTGCATTGCGTATTAGATCTGGTAAACACCACTGGACCTAAGTAACAAACTATTCATCCATGCCGATAACTAGCACTCTGGAACACATCATATTAATTTGAGTAAAACAGTAACAAAGTTCTTTAGTTTTCAAAATATCTTGTTTGGCAGTATACAAAGTATTAAAGCAATTGAACAGGAAAGCATGTTAAAGTCTGCACACTCCTGGTATTGTCATAATGTGAACATCACATGACTCAATTCAATTTATTAATGGTTGAGCTGAAAGCAAATTCATTCTTGCAAACAAATGATTGTTAATTGTGATTGCTGACAACTTTTCAAGGGCAGCAACATCAATTTAAAATTACATTAATATTTATGCAATTAACTTTATACTTTCAATCAGCTTTATTGTGCTGTAGTTATAAAGAGCTACCAATGGAAAACATCACAAACACATGGCGATAGTAAGCAAACATCAACACCACATGCACTTCATTGAACAGCAAGCAATTTCAAGAGGAAATAAGTGAAAGATGCAATTACCTTGCAGATGCTACTATCAACATCAAAGTAAAAAAAGCACTGAACAATTTCTCTTTTCTGTCCACGTACACACAGACACTTCATTAATTAGACAAACTCTATCTATCTATCTATCTATCTATCTATCTATCTATCTATCTATCTATCTATCTATCTATCTATCTATATGTTAGACCGCTCAGCCTTAGGATGCCTTCCTTCTTCACTTTTTTTTACCTTGTTTTTTGCTCGTATTAGGATTCTGCACACTTTACCGTTGCTAACCATTACTATAGTGCTTGTGCTCGCTATTATAAACATAGTAATATTGGCTTATTCCCAATTGGCTTATTTAATGTACTTATAAGCCCCTGGTAAAGTGGACCTCCATGTGTCCAGGACCTGTAAACTTAATGCTATTAGTGGGCCTGCAGCACTGGTTATGCCACAACGTAAGAAGTCCTTTAAACATGTCTCAGGACTGCCACTGCAGTGTGTGTGAAGCTTAAACTGACATTTCAACTTTGCAAAGTAAGCCTTTTGTCAGGCCCAAGCCTTCCTTTTAATACATATAAGTCACCCATAGGGTAGGCCCTGGACAGCCCAGAGGGCATGATGCAATATATTTGAAATTTTAGACATGTACTTTTAAGTTGTATATGTCCTGGTCACAAAAAACTCTTACATTCATTTTTCACTACAGCAAGGCCTATCTCTCCCATAGATTAACATTGGAGTTGCCTTATTACATTTTATAAGTGTAATTTCAAAATGGGAAGTGAATGCTGGTTCATGTTTGTTGTCTCTGGAATCACAGTTCAAAAATACTAACTTATTGTGAAGTCGGACTTTAAATGGCATTTCTGAAAATTCCTTTTTTAGAAAGTTGGTGTTTTCTTCCCTTAGCCACGTAGTCTCTGTATCCTGTCTCTGATGACATGAGTGGGTGCAATTGGCAGTTGGGCTTTGTGTATTCCTCCTAGGCAGCCAAGCACAATGGGAGCTTAGGTGTGACTTGATGGGTCATCACTGGCATGTTGAGAAGGAGGGCTCGGACACAGCCTCACTTACATCTGAATAGGCTGTGTTCTGTCCACATATAAAGGGCCTAATGATGCTGCATTGACACTCAAGCCAGCTTGGAGGCAGGGAATTATTTGCTCTTCAAAGACACTGTATAGAAGTTTTGCCCCCTTCCACAGCCAGGGCACTATGGTATAAAAGATGCACCTCAGACGCCACCACTTCAGTGCACTTCAGGACCTGCAGATACTCTGCCTGGAAGAGGGACAGCTGTGCTGCTGAAGGACTGTCACTCTGCTGGACTGTGCTCTGCTGAACTCCTGTTTTACTGTGCTGACCTGCTGTCTTTTGCCCAATTATCCCAGTAAGGAGGACTGGACATGGATCTCTTCACTCCGCTGGTGGAGTTCATGGAGGTTTGCCCACTGCATGCTCCCTACAGAGTGCAGAGTTCCAAAAAACTCAGCAGAGCAGAGTTTTTCCTCCCCCACGGCTCACCAATGATAGGTTGGCCAACATGAGAAAATCATACGCAAGACTACTTCCTGGTGAGAAAGTCAGCGATCGTAGTAGGTCGCTAACACTTGCGGTGTGGAACCTGCTGCTCGCATTGAAGAAGCTGCTGCTCCAGTAGAAAATCTACTTGGGCAGCAGAAAGAAGCAGGGCTTTCTTGTGCTGCGCGCTGTGCCATTTGTGCTCATTTTACAGGCACAGACCAAAGTTCCACCACCAAAAATCAGAGCGACTTACCGCACTTCGCTGCTCACGGAACTGTGTGGAGCGGGTCAGAGGTTTTTTGCCACTTTGCAGAGTTCCCCGTAACAAACTCCACAAACTCCACCAACACCACAAGATAAAAAAGTGAGATTATTGCCATAATAACGTATATGACAATTACAAATACTGATATAAGAAGCAAAACAATTGTAAAGAAAGAAAGACAATAGCTAGAAAAGTAATTGCAGTAGCCAAATAAATTTGTTTAAATAAATATAATTAGATACCAAAAGCCACAGTTTTATATATATATATATATATATATATATATATATATGTATATATCTAGGTAGTTATAGTTAGGAGTATGTTTGTTACTGTTTGACGAATCTTCCAGAAATTTTCCCAAAACAAGTGTTGCAGTGATTCTTGTTGTGCACGGAAGGTTTCGGGGTGACCCATCAAGCGGGGACAGAGAAAAAGGAGTAGGTGAAAAAAGGTGCGTTTCCCATGTTAATTCCCATGGGACCTTTAGACACGTCTACAGCTCGAAACACTGGACAGAATTACACCAAATTTGGCAGAAAGCTAGCTTTTGGTAGGCAAATTATGCTTTTGCTTATTTGGTGTAAATCCATTCAGTAGTTTTTGAGGTTTTAAAGGGAAAATAAATGTATCTCTAGCCGTAATGATTGTGATTATTTTGTGAATAATTAATAAAAATTGCGAAGTTTTCACGAATATGCATGTGAAAAGGAGCATTGCAATTCGCTGACCACAGCCTGACTAGAAAGTTGCAGCCGACATTTTATTTCACTGGACACAATCCTCAGGAGTGAAACTCCAAATTGAAAGTGGCATCAGAGGTCAGGGTGAAGGTACCCTTACCCCAGGTGTAGTTGTGTTTTCGGGGCAAATTATGAGTTTAAAATAATTGTGTGCCACCATGTGCGATATTCACAAAAATTTGCAAATGTTCCTGAATTATTCACAAATATGGAAAAATGTGAAACAAAACCCACAGACTTAGTCATACACTAATTCCTTCACTCATACATGCACTAAGAGACTCATGCGCCCACTCACACACCCACTCAGACACTCATGCACCCAATCAGATGCACTCAAACGCACATATCCACTTTCAGACCCACTAAAACACTCATGCACCCACTCACAGATCCACTGACAGATACATGCCCTGTGACCAACCTGCATGGCCCAATGGCAAAGAATGTGCGTGGCAGGGGTTGGGTGGTTATAAGTTTATAAGGGGTTGGGTAGTTATGAGTTTATAAGGGCTTGGCTGCAAGGCTTTGTGATGGCCATGAGCAGCAGGGGTTGGAGTAACATATAGTAATTTAAATTGCTTTACGTTAAAAACCATAGAAATTCACTGCAAAAAAACAAAGGGTACAGGGACGTTATAGTTAGGCTCTGAATTTGCTCATACAAAACCATGGAAATTCAGCAGCTATAGTTAGAGTTCTTTTAAGTAACTAAAACTCATGCCCAAAGGTAACTATAACTTGCGACTTTGCTATGCACAGCTAATTACGCCACATATCATTGATGAGATCTTGTATTGCATCTTTGATATTATCACTGCAACATTCACAATAAAATTATTGATAAGAAAACTGTGCATTGCAAGGGTGCGAGTTACAGCTACCTTAGGGCACAACTTATAGTTAATTAAAGGAACTCAGCTCCTCATGCCCCTCACAGATGATGTCTTTGCCACAAAGGCCAACTTTCAAAACACAATGACCGACATTGCCAACTGGATGAGGACCAACTACCTCAAACTCACTCGGACAAAACAGGGGTCCTCATATTCGGGGATAGGCACTTCCACAGTAACGTCACCTGGTGGCTTTCAGCACTCGCCCCTCAGCCACTCCGACCAGCCGCACACACAACTTCAGTACCATCCTGGGCACCTAACTTACCATGAAGTAACAGATTAACAATGTCTCCTCTGCCTGTTTCCACACTTTCTGTATGCTCCTCAAGATCTTCTGATGGCTAGCCATCTCAACCAGGAAGACAGTCACTCAGGCCCTCATTTCCAATGGTCTCGACTATGGTAACGCACTCAACACCGGAACCACCAAACAGCTCCTGAGCTGACACCAGACCATCCAGAATTCTGCAGCAAGACTCATCCTTAACCTCCCCAGAAGAACCAGCATTGTCCCTAACCTCAGGGACCTCCACTGGCTCCCATTCCAGGAAAGCTTCTCACGCACACCTACAAAGCCCTCCACAAAGCTGGACCTGCCTACATAAACAACCACCTGGCATTCCACCAACCAACCAGAGAGCTCTGCTCCTCCACCCTCACCCTGACCCATGTCCCCCGCAGCGAATGCTATGGAGGGCACGCCTTCCCCTACCTCAGCACAAGTTCCTGGAATGACCTATCCCTCCACCTGTGCACCTCCCCCTCCCTGAAGGACTTCAGAAAGCAGCTCAAGACCTGGGTCTTCGGCCATCATCACCTGCCAACCAAAGCTCACAGACGCCACCAGTGCCTGGAGACCTTCCGGGGTGATAACCCATGCTTTACAAGACCTACTGATTGATTGATTGATTGATTGAATAGACAAACATTAATTTTGCATTGCCACTACTCACAGGATCTGTAATGTGAATGTGCAACTACCGTAACCAAAAAAGGTGCATAGTATGAAAAAATGGGAGGTCCCTCGCCTTGATGTATAGTAAATGTGAACATGTTTCTTATGGTTCTACTGTGCAAAACACATATTGCTTAGAGTCCTTATGATTAAACAGTACATATTATTAGGAAGAAGGTGTGTGAGGGCAACCGGGCAGTGCAACAGTATCTATCATATGTCATTCATAAATTTATAAACCCTTAGGCTACACTGCCCAACCGGAGATTCTATTTACACTGGATGTGTGGGTTACAAATTACCTATGGTAGCATTCTGCTTCTACTTACCAGAAATCTGACTTGAAATGACAAGTCACTGGAAATGGAAAAATACAGCACACCCCTATATGAATACATGATTTGCTGCTACTATCAGGAGTTTTCTTGATCGCTCAATTAGAACTTAGATTAAGGAGAACAACCATGTCACCAGACCAGTATAGTTTTAAAAATGTTTATAATCATATGAGCAGATCTGTTATGGAGAAGGCCTCTAAAGTATATCACTGGGAGATCAGGTACATTTCTAAATATGTGGTATTCAACAGAACTGAAAATGTTTAAGGATTCATAAAGAAATACAACCTTTTTGAAAAAAAGAAAATCCACCAAGAGACATGCAAAATTAGAAGGAAAATCATTTCAGACTTGTATGTGAAAGCAAAGAAGGTTTGGTACTCACTAAAATGATCTAGGATTAAAAATTCCACGAAAATATTGTTTCAAATAATGAATACCCTGGACCATCCCATTGACCACTTTGTAAAATGTAATCATTCTGTTGCCTGGGAGATGCCCTACAGAGAATCACTGATACATTTAGAGGCATCAAGGAGAAGCTCAAATGATGGGAAGAAACTAATTTGCACTAAACTTTCTTTACCAATAAGGGATTTGTTTCTTGGTAGCTCCTGCACTCCCTTTCAATATTAAAAGCTACAACATATCACAATGAGATAATATCTGTCCCAGTCAAAATTGACAGAATGTTGAAATAATGAACTTCTATTAGAGATCACAGATTTTGTTAAAATCTTTTTATAGATGTTTTCTTGCAGACTTACTAAATTTGGTTTGCGTAACTCCTTTAATGAAAAAAGAGTATTAGACCCTACTGAGCACAGTCTGGTGTCTGTCCCAATAGAGGTACAGGGACACATTTTAATTTTCAATCATCTATTCCAAAAGTTATGAATATTTGTGCTACAGCTTGCCTTGTCAGCTACATTTAAGTATCTTGATTACTCTCCTATGTTGACCAAGATTTATAATGTCATTGTGGATGTGGGCTTAAACATTGTTTGCCAATGCAAAACCTTGATTCCATCTGTGCAATGCCTACTTTAATATTTTGCCTGTAAATTGTGATGCCCCCTCCAGTGGCTCAGGCCTATACCTCTGTTAATTAACATGAATATACATTCCTGATATCAAACAGCAATTATCCTGATGGTGTGTTGCTGCCACTTTGCAAAAGTATTCACCATTATTTCTTTGTATATTGTCCAGAACTCCTTTGGTCTCAGTGATTTGAAGACAGACCTCCAACTGCTTTGGATAGCACACTAAAATAGATCAAACCGTGTTATTCAATTATACTCACAGAAGACTCTAAAATCTCTCTCTCTGGTGTGCCCAAGAGGACTCCAGTGGTGATATCTCAGTGCAGCAAGAAGGCTGGATTATGTAAATGCAGTCTTCTCAGGCTTCATTAAATTCAGAGTCAGATTCCTACAGATTGCGGCAGCCAAGTTGCTTGTATGTGTGAAGAATACCTCCTCTGGTCTTACATGGATGATTGCCAAGAATGGGTCTAAATTACAATAGCATCAAGACATCACAAGATCTTTCAAAGATGGTTGCCCACAACTGGCATACTCATATTAAAACCTGTAATTTCTGATTGTTGCTGGCTTATAGCTCCAAAGATCATGATGTGATAACTACTAGTAATGAATCTGCCACACTAGGAATCGATGGTTGTATTTGTGTATGTTACCGGGGAAATGTTTATACAATGAGCCTATTTGCAGGAAACAGTAGAGTGGTTTCTATGGACATGGAAGCATGGACAATCATTTACATAAGCTCAGAAGGTGGGGTAAAGATATACATGCGTGCATTTTTAACAGTGAGCAGGCCATCTTTCTAGTTGTTGAGAGCATATGAGGAGAATGCTTGTTCAATTTAACTTAATATTCTTAGCCTTGTAGATGATGCATAAACAGCTGAACATGAGGCATGAAGAAAGGGGTTGCCAGAGAAGGTGACAGTAAGTTGGGGTGATATGGTTAAACATGCACTGACCACATATTAGATATGTGGTTGCATGCTCAATTAATACTGGTTGTTTCAACTTTCTGCCATCACAGTCAGAGTTTTGGAGTTTTCCAAGTCACCTTACTTTTCCTCAGTAAAGACAAAAGAGATTTTACCTGCTGACAGGCTAATTACTCTCTATTGAAGATGAGGAGCTTAGCTGTGGGACCCACATGGAAAATTTGGGCCCCAGAATTTTGAATGGTGTTGTGGTCAGCAACATCTACGAGAACTGATGCATCACCTCCAGATTACTGTCAAAATATGGTGATGTGTATTTATTTATAACATATTAAATCATGAGCAGAAATGTAATCACCTTTCCTACCTGAGTGAAGACCATTTCTCATTGAGGTTTGAGTACTTTGTATTTATGGTAGTTTGCCCAACTTGTATTACTCAGGCATTTTCCTCACTGCACAAATACTTTCAGGTAAAGGCCTTTCATGGTTTTACCAGTTTTGTCACTCAACAGGCATTTGGCAAAGCCAATAATACATCGAACAAATGTTGTACTTGTTGCCTTTAACAGTGCTTGTTTCCTCAGAGCCTTATAGAGTGAAACACTACTTTGATAGAATAGAACATTACAAACATTAGTATAGTACCATTCACATTTCCGTCTGAATGTTAGTAAGTCATAAAACTATTCTACCACATACTGAGGTTGATACAAATGTAGTTCTCCTTACCCCTAATCTGTAAACCATGTCTTATCATCATACTACTTTCATCTCTGTCAAAGTAATGTTTGTTGTTGCTCATGAATTCCGAAAGCATACTCAAGATAATGTAACTAAATACTATACCTTGAAATTCTCTTCTGTGAGTCCCTCTTCAGTCTTGGCGTCTCTGATCATGGCTGCAACATATCTCTTCACCAGGTTTCTCATTACCTCCTGCTCATAACACACGTAAACATATGCAGTCAAAAATTAAGTATTATGTCTATCAAGATAAATGTCCCTACTCTGGCATTTATGTTCATAAAAATCTATGGCTCAGATTCCCAGAAGTTTACAACAAAAGCAAATATTTCACATTGTCTGCCAACATGCTCATTGCCCTGCCCTGCAAAGGGGGCCTTGAGTTAGAAACAGTGACCATTGTGGTGCAGGTAGACCCCTCATGAACACAGATGAAGTAACAAGCCTTTTTCATGCATATAAAAATTGGTGAATCCAGGTTTCAAAGGAAAATATCTTTTTTTGTCTGGCTCTGTGTGTGATGTTGCTGAATACACATTGTTCAGACACTTTTGCTTATCGTATTACATTTGCATTCGATTCTAGAAGTCTGTAAAAGGGGTTATTAGTGATGTGCAACAGAGGGTTATCAATGAAGAGCAAGAAATGTTTGCTTTTGAGAATATATGTACCTTTCTGTAGGCCATTTCAGCATTTCTAAGAGGGACTCCCTGTTGTCTATTAGTACTTAAAGCAGGCATAATGTAAATAAGTGTGGTCTAGAGCTAAATATGATGATGCCTTCCTAAGGTTCTTGCTATGATTGGTGTAATTGCCAAACCACACATGTATCTTAACATCTCCACAAAACATAAGTGAGCCTGCTGAGCTGGCCCCCTCTTCCGCAGGACCATCGCAGGCATTTAACTTGTCCTGAATCATTACTGTTCCAGGACAGTGCTTTCCCAATTGTCCCCTTGGTTTAATTTCCCTGTCATTTAAACAGAAGGGTAGCTACTAGAGTTTGGCCAGAGTGGGTGTGGCCTATGCAGCCAAAATGGTGATCGTGGGATAAAGGAACTCCTCATCAATCCCCATTATCCATTAAATTTCCCTGGCCTTGACCACCATCGTCCCCTTAGGCCCAAGCACCACATCACTCTGGGTGATGGAGGTTCTGGGGCACCGTTGCTGATGCTGTGTGACTGTGGGAGTGCCTGTTGTGACTGGCGGCCTAGGCAGCCTTGCGTTGGACAGCATTGCAGCCTGGGGCTGGGCCTAGTGATGGTGTGACTCTAGCTGTTTATCTCTCAAAGTGAACACTGGCCTTTCCCCTGCTTCCCTGCCCGCAGCTGTGCGAGGTGCCTACCATCTCCCCCGTCATTGGGGGCCTGAAAAAGGGATTGACTCACTGGTACGTCATCCAAGTGGACTCTGGGGAGCACTTCAGCCTACAGAGGCTCCGTCCGAGTGGGGCAGCAGCGGGTGCATGTAGTGAAACTGCAGAGGCCTTTTGGGCCCCCAAACTGGGCTCCTGATCATCTGGGCCCTGCCCCCTAGTGTGACCCTCGAGAGCCAAAGGAGACCTCCAGAACGCATGGGTGGCTGCACGCCTGTTTGAGAAGGGCATTGGAAGACTGATTAACCTCTGCTTCGTCCCTGTGGACTCTGGGGAGTCCTGTGGCGATAGGGGTTCTGCCCCTTGTGGAACAGTGGCAGGCAAGTAGAGTGATGCTACAGGGGCTTTCTGAGCCATCCTGGACTGTGTGTCCAACTCCTGGGGTTGCACCCCCTGGCTTGGTCTCATGGGGTGACGGAGTACTGATGGGCGGAGATGTGACTGAAGCACCCAACTGTGAGGGGCCCTGTGGGCTGCAGAGTGATGTTGAGGCCACACTGTTCACAATCTGATGCAAGCAGAGGCCTACAGTTGGAAAGTGCAGACCTGAGGACGCATAATGTGGAGGAGGTAAGCAAGAGCCCACTTACCCCAAGTATTTTGCTGTGGGTGAAAGACATGCTTTGGGGAGGCACTAAAGAACATCTGCACTTTTGCATGCCTGAGACTAGACAATCCTACTTGGTCTGGGGCATGGCATGTCCACTCCCCCGTGCCAGTATAGAGCCTGGATACATTCATGAGGAAGCCTGGAGGAGGGTGGACTGATGTGTTGAAGCCCAAATGCACTCTGATCGGGGCACACAACTGATGATCACTTGGAATCCAGTGGTGCAACAGGGGCCTGGGCATAGCATGCTGTGACTGACCTGCAAATGTCCCTTCAGTGGTTGGCCTTGCGGTGCGTCAATAGCCACACCCCGTATCTCTACTGGCTGGATTACCTACATTGGGGGCACATCTGTGGGGGAACCCAGACCGTGCCCTACCAATCGTTCCTAACACTGTTCTTCACGATGTCCACGATGTCAGCTGGAGGCCAGGCGCCCTGGTGGCATTCAAGCAGCTGCTTCTCTCATCCACTGTGACAAGGAATCTACTGGCGCCCAATAGCCATCGAAAATGCACTAGTGGTGGTCAATAACTCATCCCCTCAGTGAGGCTGCGGATGCTGCACAACGCTCCACTGACTTGAAGAATGTGCATGCGGGCCCTGTGCCACTGCTGGTTCCACTCTTGACTTGCGATCATCCAGCACTCTGATTGATGCCCTTGCACTCACTTAATCTGCATCCTGCTTCTTAGACTTCCCTGGCCAGCTTTATTCTACTGCCCTTGACACTAATGTATTTTCTGAACTGCTCCACCAGCTGAACTGCAGTACACTGATCGAACTCTCTGCACTTGCAAGTGGGTCCTTTCAAACCAGTGAGCTCTGTCCTACCCCTGACGATATCTGTATTCCCCAGCAAACATGGAACACCTGTGTTCTGTGACTCAGCCTGTGACCCCACACCCACTGTCCTCACCCACAATGACCTCATGGGTAGCTGGTTCCCCCAGGCCAGCCTGAGGGGTCCCCCCTGGTTGGGGACAAACTGGACATTGTCTAGGCAGCAACAGAGAAATCTCATGTCTCACTAGAAAATAAGATTGATGCTGAGACAGCAGACCTCACCTTACTACACGATGACCACCTCAAGATGCTGACTGCCCTCCAGCCACACACTCTGAAGACAAAAGGAATGATTTAGATATTGGTGGATGAATTACTGCAACATAATAGTGATGTATATCCCGTCCACCAAAATCCAAATCCCATAGGATACAATTATATTTAGATTTTGGCGGATGGAATATCCGCCACTCTTGTGACGGTGTAACTCATCCATCAATATCTAAATTAGGCCCAGAGACACAGATCCGCACAGTGCAAGACCAAGTTCATGCACTGGAAGGTAGAGGGGAGGCTGCTGAAGTCCGCTCTCACAGAAATAATGTATGTATGGTGGTCACCCAGAAAATGCTGAGGGTCAGGACACAGTACCCTACCTTGAAAAATGTTTCTGAAGTATTGTTCCTTCACCGACCTCTCACCTTTCAACTCTATTGGGTGGGCGCACTGGGTCCCTACAAGGAGACCTCCACTTGGTGCTGCTCCCATTCCACACTACAGGGACTGTGACCTCATCCTGAGGGATTCCCGCAAACTCAATGACCTGGTGGTTGACAACGCACAAGTGATGATCTTTCAGGACTATACATTGGAAGTGCAAAGTCAAAGGCATTGCTAGATGTTAAGCTCAGGCTTGGGATGCCAGTGTGAACTATTCCCTACTGTTTCCCACACGGATCAAATTATTGTGGAGTGTACATTTTTTGTGGATCCTAAAGAGGCCTAGGACTAAGCTGAACATTGTGGGATTGCAGCCATACAGCAATGGGCAACAGAGTCAAAGACTGTAGGGAAAGGGCAATGATGTCAGGGGATGCCAAACAGTATGTCTCTCGACGGGACGAGCTTGCCTGACCTGGAACAGGTGATTTAGAAGCAAAGGCCTGTGCTGCAGATGGTGGTGACATTTCAGGATGCCACTCAACCCTCGGACAAAAAAGGCAATGACTCCAAGTTCTGCAGCCATGATGGCCCCTCGACAATCTGCCCATCTAAGCTGGGACTCTGCATACTAGTTATATTGTTATATCTGCAATATCTTTAATACTCACCAGGGGCACCTTTGCACTTCTGTGCATTCTCCTTTTACTGCCCTGCTACTGTAATTGTGTATGCTCATCCCTTTTCAGAAAATCCCATACTCTTACTGCTTTGCAACAAAAATGTTTGATTGAGATCCCTGCACTGTTGGCAACCTGTGCACCCATTATGCATACTAAATGTGACAGCGCTGCACCTAGTAGCAGCCACACATGTTAAGTCACACTGGGGGTTCACCACGGATGCACGGACCCCTAGTGATATATACCCCCAGGATGATTTGCCTTCTCTGGCACATGACGTAGGAATATTTGGGCAGACACACATTGTACCTCAGTTCCCTATGGTATTCAAAGTTCACTTGTGTTAATATTGAATGGTTCATTGTTACTGCTCGCATTTGCCTTATTCACAAACTGCTGGAGGGTCATTGTGTGACCCTGCTGGCTGGAGTTCAATACCATTACTCCGTCAGCTGTTGCAATGGCTAACACTGTGGTACGCACCTGGAATGTACAGGGCATGCATACTCCTTGCCACAGATACACAGCATACTCATATTTTCATAGCCATTCAATGCATATAGCGTTTCTACAGTAGCCTCACCTCACCCGAACGGAGGCTGCAAAGCTGCAGTGGTGCTGGCAATGGCAAGTATACTCCACGAACTACTCCACTTAAGTGGACAGTGTCGGGGTTTGTATTAAAGCTGGGGTCCTCCCTTGTGCAGACACCGCTGTTGCTGATCTGGAGGGTCAATATGCATTTGTGGAGGGCCATAGACTACAAAGAGCCATATATGCCGCTAAGTCTGACCAGGTGGGATGTCTGAACACTCTCCAGTGTGCTGTCACATTGGAATGAGATCACCTGTTTGCTGGGTGGGGACTTCAACAGCATTCTGAGGGTTTATCTTGACAATTCCTTCCCTCCCTCTTCCCTGAATGGTTGCTATCTCAAATGCATTGGCCAATAGGCTGAGTCACTAGCATTTGTCAGAAATATGACAAACGTGCAAGGCCCTTACAAGAGTGTACTCATTTTATTCCCATGCACATAACCCATAACTTTCACGTTCACATAGATTGCCTGGTGGGTACCAGTGACATAGTACTCTACATCACCCACATTCATTATCATGGTAGAACCCAGTTGGAACACAATCCCCAATACCTGCAGCTGAGCTGGGATCATAGACCCCACGCCATCCCTACCTGGCAGTTACATCCAATTGCACTTGATGGACCCCCATTTTGTACCACCCTTGGCAAAATCATAACAGAATACTTCAATGTAAATGCTAACACAACTGAGTCCTGTTGATTGCCTGGAAGGCAATCGAAGTGGCAACCAGGGCCATTGCCAGGGCAGCACTTGGAAAATACGCTGCCAGCTCTATCATGGCATGAGCAGGCATTGCTGGGTTATGAGTTCCAGGTGCCGTCAACTACAGAGGGCAGGAGATGCCTCCTACGGGCATACCAAGAATGTACTGCGCTGCTGGAAAGGCTGTGCTGCCTTAACTATGTGGCTCACTTTTCCAAAACACATATTAAGGCAGACAAAACAGAGTACCTCCTTGTCTGGCTCATCTGCCAGGGGCAGCCACAACATCCTACACTGGTACTTTGTGCCACATCCAGAATCCTTCTCAGCATGAAGAAGGACATACATGTCGAGCTCATGCACCATTACACTTCCATATACACATTAGTGGCAGCGTCCTCCATGGAGCAGATTGACTCCTTCCTGGCTAACGTGATTATTACTCGTGTATCACCAGAGCAAAGAGCAGAACGTGATATCATGCCCTTTGGCATTCAGGAGGCTATTTGTGCCCTTGCTACTGGCAAGACTCTGGGCCCAGACAGACTTACTTCAGAGTTCAATAAAGCCTGCACTCCACTCCTAGCTCCTCGTCTACAGACACTATATGACGAGGTCCTGCCAGCTGCTTGCCAACTGGTCCTGCTCCAGGAAGCATTACTTACTGACAAAACATGATAGGGACCCCACAGCACTAGGGTCCTACCTACCACTGGCACTCCTTAGCATGGACTATAAAATACTTGCCAATATCCTAGTGGATTATATAACTCATTTGCCTCCAACCCTGGTGTATCGAGATAAAAATGGATTTGTTCTGGCCCGCAACACATCCCTCAATCTGCACAGAATTTTCCTGGTCCTGAAGTGTGCTCCTGCTTTCTGGCACGAAGCAGGCTACCTGGTATTGGATCTGGAGTATAGCCTTTGATTCACTGGAGTTGGCCTTTCTGTTTGGAGTACTGCTGTGACCCGGGGGTCCGTTTCATTCAGCTGGTCAAACTTCTTTATACTCAACCTGTGTCCAGGGTAAAAATGAATTGTCTATTATCTGACCCCATTCTGAGTCACAGAGGCACCGCTAGTGATGTCTTCTATGCCCACCACTCTTCTTTCTAGCCATGGAGCCGCTAACGCACATCCTTTGTGTGCAGGGACAAGACTGGGGAGTTCTACTAGGTGACAGTCTACATGCTGTTTCTCATTATGGAGATGATCTACTCCTTTATCTGAGGGATATCCATGACATCCCAGCTAACAAAGCACTGACAGTCAAATTTGCAGATCTCTCTGGCTTAAAGGTTAACTGGGCCAACTCCTGCCTCTTTTTACTTGCTGTCACAATGCCAGATCTTGCACTTTGAATCAAGAGGACCCTGCTGATGTGGCAGCCCAACATGTTTTGTTATGCATTTGTATCTATCATAGACTTGCCAACCTTCTAGAAGGTAGCCTTATAAGGGCGGTGACCTCACTGTAGATGCAGATGGTATTCAGAAGGTCTCCGCTGCTCTCATTGGCATGATGGAGAGCTCTCACAGAAATGGAGAAGCTGTCCAGCTTATTATACTTTTTCGAGAACCTTCCCCTTTATATCACTAAGTCTTTCTTCTGTTTGCTTGAATGAATGATGGATGAATTCATTTGGCATGGGACACACCAGAGAGAAGCTTTTAATAAACTTTACTTACCTACGGATCGGAGAGGACTTGGAGTGCTAACTATTGAGCAATATTACTTGGCCTCTGAGCTGCAGTGGGCATCTAAATGGTTGTCAGGCTTCCAGCTGACAGACAATGCAATTGCCTACCCTCAGTGGTATTTGCCATGACTACTGCACTTATTCCATCCTTGCTCCAGGTCGCATTGGCCAGTACCACCCTCCTGCGAGTGGCATACTGCTGTTACCAGCAATGCCTTTTCCTTACTAGGGCATTACTGCCATATGCTCTGGTCCTACCTCTGATAGGTACACCTCGAGGAGGGCTGGTCATTTACTTGGTGGAGATGTTCCCCTGCCATGAGGTGGGCCTTTTTGCTTTGGGAGACTTATATCGTGACGGAGCTCTCCTCCGCCTGGATGGCCTAATTGTAGATAACGGGCTTCCTCCTGGCAAATTTCTACTCTATAATTCCCTCATCAGGGCACTGGGAACACACGCAACAAGAGCATAAAATGCACCTCACATTTCAAAGGTTGCACATCTTGAGAGCATTAACATGCTGGCTTGCCATCTCCCTACTCATACACGCAGTGGCGTCACTAGAGGCCTTGGATCACCCTCGGATGCCAAGCTGAGCCACCCCTGTACAGACAGTAAATGGCTGTCCATATTAACATACCCCTCCGTGGAGTCCCACAATACTTGTTTTAGGCTCATACAATACTATATACCACATAGGGCTTACTTCGATCCCAACAAGATAAACCACAGTTTCACCGAACAGACATGACTTGTCCTCACTGCCACTTGTCTGAGGACGATTTCCTGCATATGCTTTGGACATGCCCATTGCTTAACCAGTATTGGTAGAGCATCACCACTCACTTAACGAACTGCACAGGGCGTGCCTCAGTGCACGCATGGGAGGTGTGTTTATTGGGTATGCTACACTGGACCAAGAAAAAGAGGGTCTCTACTCACTTTATTGATGTAAGTCTTATACTTACCAAGCACCTGATCACTGCTAGATGGAAAACATTGGCTCTCCCTGTGATCTCTGCCTGGGAGCACTCTATAAAAAGCTGGGCTCGGTGAGAGTGTGGCCTTGTACAGAGAAGATATCAGGGGCAAACTTAAATACCCCATCTCAGCCAGCTGGGGTAATCTGCTGATTGAGTTCCAATCTGCCCTACCAAGTGGGGAAGACTCTATGAGGAATCCCTGATCCCCAACCTCAGTGCCGCCTATCTGGCTGCCCATGCAGAGCAATGCCTTTTGAGTGCACATGTCCCCCACCCAGCAGACACAGATTGCTATTTCAGTGTCAAATTGCAGACAGACACTTCCTTGCATACTGTGCAGGTGGGAGTTTGTTTAGTCATCTAATGATTTCATTGTTTCCCCCTTCGTTGTCGGACTGAAATGTCTTTTTGTTCCTCATGCAATGCCACATTGTTATAAGCTTTGCAGCAATTGCTTTCAGACGATTGCCTTTGCGGACGCAGCAGGTCTCTGTCCTTGTTAATATTAGTGGTAGCTGGTTCGTATTTACAATGGAGAAGGTGGGGGGATACAATAGGAATAAAAAGGCACTCTCCTGACAACTACCTTCTCTCCTCTTGCCTTCTCTCCCAGCCCTGACACACAATGGTCACAGGACCCAGGAAACTGCATAAGCCAATCCTGATGCTGGTTTCATGCTGGTAAGCAGCATGAAACCAGCGTCAGGATTGCTGGGAGCGGCCTCTCTAAGCCGCACAGAGCACTGGAGGCCTGTGCTTTCTCTAACTCAGCTGTCTTAAGACAGATTGGTTAGAGAAGTTTAAAGTGCACATGTCAGGCTGGCTGTTGCAAGACGGCCGACTAAAGGGACATGTGCACTTTAAACAAGTGCACAGCTCCCTGCTGCCACTCGGGAGCAATTGCCCACCCGTCCTGACACTTTGTTCAGGGCGGGGTGCTGAAAAATAAAATGGTAATAAACAAAGTTTATTACCATTTCATTTTTCCATTCTTAGGGCATTCTTTTGGTGGGGCGACGCTCCTTCGCTCACGTGGAGGGGCCGCCCCTGGTTAATATGTTATTTCACTATGGTATGTACGTAATGCTATTGCTACCATACTGCTGTTTGTCTTACATGCATTTCACTCTGTATGTGTCTTAGACAAAATATATAAGGTTAAAATATACAATAACAAGATTTTAAAAAATCAGAGTGCGGCCAGTGCAGGGGCACTCGGGCCCGGAGGGAAGGGGGACACCCAGTGCTTAATTTGTAAATTAAGAGGTGCCGGTGCTCAAAGCTCTTCTCTTAAACAGGAGGCTGCTGTAATTAAATCTGCTAGCACTGAATACTGAGGCAGCGTAATCCTGAAGCCATCTCGGGCCTCTTCAATCCATTTACAGCCACCCCTGCCCCTTCAGCTCATCCTGCAACTTTCTACTTTCTCCCTTTATGACCCTTTTTAGTTTTTCCTTCTTCCGTCTTTCACATATGTGTCTTTTGCTCGCAGCAAATGCTTGAGGCATAACAATAAGCCCAAAGCACAAATTAAGCACTGGGGACACCCCTCCCTGCACAGCTGCTGTTTACTTAAAAGACCTGTTGCACAGATTATTTTCCCTTCCCTTGCCCGAGGCCTGACTGTGCTTACTCAATGACGTGTGAGGGGTCTGGGGAAGAGGATCTGTGCACCATCACATGCAAAGAAAGGGAATGTAGAGATACAGTGTTGAAAGTAAAGACGTGCAAAAATAAGTACATTTTTAGGAACATTGATAGATACATGGGGAGGACAGGTAACGAAGGGGTAGTGATGCAGGTTGTAAGGGAAGGAGGAGGTAAAGGATCGATGTATGTGTGAATTGAGAGCTACTAGACAGAACAGAGAGATATAGTAGAAAACGGAGAAGTGCAAAAGGAAAGACGTGAGTAAATCAAGGCAGTGGACTGATACAATTAAGAATGAAAACTTACAAGGGAGAAGAGAGAAGAGGGCGTAGAAAATGCAAGGGAGAATAGAGAGATGAAGGTGAGAACAAATGAAAGGGCTGAAGGATGCAGGTAGTAAGGTAAAGAAAAGGGAGGGTTGAACACAACGGTACATGGAAAAGTACAAAGGAGGGAGACACTGAAAGTGCAGTATTATAAGGGAAAATGGACTAGGTGAGAAAAGAGAGAAATGCCAGAATAGAAAAATAAATGCAAAAATGGTAAGAGGGGAAGAAGGGCATATGGAGATGCAGAAGACAGTGGAAGGTGAGTGAAACGAACAAAGTAGTACGATAAGGATGAGAAGAAAGTGAAGAAAATACAAGAAATTGTGTAACTTATGTGTAGAATGGCACTAGAGCCTAGAGATGCAGGAGTGAGGAGTATGGGAGAGCGAAAGGTGTACTTCAAGGTGCAGATTGATAGCAAAATATAGGAGTGAGCGGAGGAGAATACAAGGTGGCAAGAAGCTGGATTGAAATGTATAGCAAAATATAGGGGTGAGTGGGGAAGTGAAAACTGTAAAGTAGCTAGGTACAGATGGAGGGCAGGATTCGGGGTGAGTGGTGAGATACAGATGGATACAGAGATACGGGGGAAGTGAAAGGTGTAAAGCAGCGATATATAGATCGATAGTGTAATACGCAAGAGAGTAGGGGAGAGTGAAAGGGTAAAGCAGCAAGATAGAGATAGCTAGTGAGATATAGAAGCTAGAAATAGATGGGTAGCAATGGCCCAGTGTGGAAGGGAAAAGCGGAAGGTGTAAAGTAGCTAAATAGACAATGATGCCGATATAGAGGTTCGTTCGGGGAGAGCAAACGCTATACATCAGCTAGATCGAGATAGATAATGAGCTACAATGGAGATTGGGGGAGAGCCAAAGCTGTAAAGCAGCTAGATACAGATGAACAGCAGGATGCAGGGGTGAGTGAAAGATGTAAAGCAGATACACACGTATGAATAATGAGATACAGGGGGGAATGGGAGAAGGTTAGAAAATGGGGAAAGTGAAGATATGCAAGGGGGGAGAAAGGAACACCAGTGATGCAGTATAAAAGCAAGAAAGGCGATTAAATTGAATTACATCCATCTAATGACAGATATAACGGGGAGGGAAAGTGGAGAGATGCAAAGGAAGTGGGCGATAGTGGAAGCAGAGAGGGAGCGTGGTAAGAGGATAAGGAGGAGAAGAAGTGGGAGGAGATATTCGGGGGTTGATGCAGTGATGAAGAGATTGGAACAAGAGCATCCTCATCATTAGTGAACAGGTGCAGGTCCCATACCATCTTAATTACTGCAGTTTGTTTTCGCTAACTGTTGTTATGGGGGAGGGGGCAATTGTTTTTGCACGGAAAACCAGACTTGCTATGCCACTGCGTATAACTGAAGAACAGATTGCATTTTAAAGAACAAGTCCAACATGAATTAAGTGGCGGGAACTCAGGATTGCTTCACCCAGTCAAAGACATCTAAACAATGTGCCCACCTGATACTGATGATTTCTTCTTAGATTATCAGCTGCACGTCTCTGAAATGAGAAAACATACCCCATGACACAAATGCAAATCAATTTCAATTGTTTTCAAATGAAATACTCATATCCTCTGCCTTTTAATATGACAGTGCTACAGATTTCCTTTTATGTTGGATCTTGCTCCAGGATTTAGTTCATTTTTGAAAAACTCCTACATGTTAAGCTACTTACGAAACCACCAATGGCACCTTTATTGAGTCATCTGCCATGCTAAACTTCATGTTCCAGAATGGCCTGATTAATACATCATTAGCTCTCAAATACCAGCAAAATGCACAATCTGGGCCTGATTCACAAATAAAAACGTATACAGCCTATTTCCATGAAACCATTTCAGTTATCAGTTTAACTTTCGGTTGTACAGAAAAATATTAGTGATGTTGATCTAATAGAGGCTTTCTGGTAATGTATGGTCACGATGGCAGCCGAGTGGGTGCACCTTATTCTCCTCTAACTGCCGTGGTGCAAGCAGCGGGGCCTTCAAGAGTGCGTGT
The DNA here is from genome assembly GCF_031143425.1 of Pleurodeles waltl. Taxonomy (NCBI): domain Eukaryota; kingdom Metazoa; phylum Chordata; class Amphibia; order Caudata; family Salamandridae; genus Pleurodeles; species Pleurodeles waltl. The sequence goes on along the minus strand of NC_090447.1, from coordinate 1,211,016,042 downwards.
AGAGCCTCTAAAACTGGCAGAACCCTCCACTGGCACAATTCATAACCTGTGTAGTGGAAGGATCCTGATATGGAGATGAGTGTGGACAGGACCAACATGGCCGCCGTAGCCTAGCAAGGAGGAGCTGTTGTCTGTCTGGGGATTAGGAGGGGCAGAGTACAGTACACGGTACAGCGTTCTGTGCGGAAAACTTGATCTGTTTATTCTGCCCCGAGTGATGCAGTATGGCGCCTGGCTTGTCTTGCTCATTGTGGCTTAGAGATTCTGTGCCTGCCCGGCCCAAGTGCAGCACAGGACATTTGGCCAGGGAGTGGACACCCTGGCTGCGGCAAGACTGGAGTTTGGTGGCATTCGAGGCAAAGACATCCCTGCAGTGTGAGGAATGTCACAACAACAATAACCTCACCCAAAGGTGATGCCAGCACTTCTGAAGGCCGGTGGCAGTGGCCCACCTCCAGGCACACAGCACAATTGCTCGCTGTGTGGGGTCCCATTACAGCCTCCTGGTGGATATGACATGTAGAATGAGACATGCCTAATAAGCCGGGGAGCATGAGATTGGTGCTGTGGCTTGCCAGAAAACTCAAGGGCACTCATGATGGAGTGTGGTTTTTGGGTGAGATGTACCTCTTTGTGGCCTGTCTAACAATGTAACAGAGAGGGGCAAGGACTGGGAGGCTGCAATGAGGACCTGTGGGCCCCCCTCTGGAGACTGCACAGAGCACAACACAGTCACCGGTCCTAATGACCTAGGTGTAGCAGGTCCATGCCGTGTGCTGCTTAAACTATAAGTGGGAAGGACAGGGTCCCTCATCAGGTAAGTTTGGTGTAAGTTACCTCAAACGTGGCAATGTCCAAAGACAAGGAGGCCCTAATTTGAGGGATATGCTAACGTGGTCTGCCAACTCCTTGATCAAAGAGGGTCCAACATCACAGCAGGCCCAGACAACAGAGGACTCTATAGGTGACCCTGCACCACTCACAAGGGCATTTATGGAATTTCTCTTTGACTCCCCAAGCAGTAAAGTGAAACCTTTCCCAGTAACTAAAGGAGGTGAAGAATGACTTTGGGGCCCTCAGAGATAGGGTGTCTCCCCTGCAGAATGGGGAGACAGCCTGAAGTGAGGACCTCGAGCATCTGCAACAAGAATTACTATGACTGCAGGAGTCACAAGCTGACCTACAGGCTCATGCGGAGGATCTAGAGAATCGCTGTGGAGAAACAACATCAGAATAAGAGCAATCTGGACAAGTAATAAGGGGGCAGAAATGGGAGGGTAAGTGAAAGCTCTGTTTCAGAAGATTCTGACCCGAGAATGTGAGGTGAATATGCAGCTGGACAGAGTCCACAGAGTGGGCTGCCCCAGAGAAAACAATGGGCGACCTACGGACATCTTGGATTGTGTACATAATTTATAGCTGAAAGAGGAGATCCTCAGAAGAGACATGGAAGCACACTCACTCATTTTTCGAGGCCATAAGTTGGTGCTATTTCAGGACCTGTCCACAGTTACTCTGCTGTGATACAAAGGCTTTAATCGGATTATCAATTACCTGAGGAGCAAGGAGGTCACCTACAGCTGAGGTCACCATTCTGAATCATCTTCCGCTGGGATGGCCAGCTTCATCAAATCAGAACACTATCTGATGTCTGCTGAGTGCTGGGTCTCCCTCAGTGCCACTCTCGAGGCATACTCCAGAGTTCTGATCTGAAAATGGCTGGCCGCACCTACCATTGGCAGTGGGTGTCGAGAGCAAAAAAGGGATGGTGACCAGATGCCAGTACAATCGTGTTGGACTAGCAGGAGACCTGGGCAAGCTGTCAGAAAAAATGGGCCAGCAAGAAGCTGGTCTAAGTGAGTGATTATCAGTGAGATGCATGACAGATTATCAGTTGCTTACAAGACTTCGGACCCCAGTAAGAATGTGTTGGGGTGGGGGAGTGAATAAAGAAGTACTTATGTTTCCTCAATGGGTAATTGCAATGTTCCAGTTCAGGCACTGCTCACTACACACAAACTATTGTTATCCATTACAGATGAACTTGTTGAGGATTCTTCAGTCAATGTATTAGTTTTGCTGATGTTCAGGGATATATACTCACAAAATTGTGCCCACTCTCGCCACTCAATCCACCATGTTGACTCTCCATGAGCCAGCAAAACCCCATCACATATGTCACACACGCTCATCACTGCTGCACACATTGGAACTCTGGGGCTGACATGATGCTATCTCATCCAGTATCATGAATATCAAATTAATGTGCTTCGATGTTTGAAGCTTAAATCACCCGAATAAAAGGGCTGTGATACTGACCTTCTTCGAGCAGGGAAGGGAGATATTTTCTTACATCAAGAAGCACACATATTACTGAGGAATTAGCACAGATTAAAATCACATGGTTTCCCCAGCAACACTTGTCATCTGTGTCTGAAAAGAGGAAATGAGTAGCTATATTACTGTCCCAGAACTTTTGAGACAGAAAGTGATAGGTGAGGTGGTTGACATTACGGAGAGACTTTAGGGTTACCGCATCAATCTGGGTGATCAATACCTCTTGACAGCAACTGGGTATACTCCCAATGAGCACCTCGAATGCTTTCTAACTAGAGCAATTTCTGAGTTCTTACCGGCTCCAGACCCAGCAGCACTGGTGGGAGCTGACCTAAATCTGGTAATGAACAATGACCTCAACAACTCTGGCCAACGCTTTGGCCAAACAGGGGCCTTCTCCCCCAGAGGCCTGTTCTGGTTGCAGGAGACCCACCTGAAGAATTTATGGCAATGTAAGCACTCCATCCACAGGGACTACACCTTCTTTTCTGCTGCCCAGAAAACGTAGGTGTGTATAGACCATTTTCTGGGCACATTAGCATTGTGGGTATTGGTCCAGAAAGTACACATAAATTCCATATCATTGTCAAACCATGCCCAAACGTCTGTTTTCTTAAGGTGCAGGGAGAGTAAAGAGCACCTGGAGTATGGAGATTGAGGGATAGTATCAATTAACACATGGACAACATTAAAGCAGTCAATGCAGCTCTCTCTTACTATTTGTAGGACAACGATATGAGAGGCAAGAGCAGTAAACACACTCTTGGCAGCACTAAAAACAGTGATTAGGAGAGAGCTACTAGCTATGTCGGCTAAACACAATTGGTCAGGGGGAACGAAGGGAGTGGGAGAGGGAGGTGGGGGATTGTAGGCCATATACTAAGGCACTGGAGCCCCAAGAGCGTGGCATAAATTGGACATCCCTCAAGCACACCTTAAAAGATTAGATTTCAACAAGGTAAAATGCTACTACATCTCAAGCACACATCTTACATGGTGGGCAATACATATTTCAAAATGCTAGCACATAGTTTGTGCTCTAAAATAAAGAATAATTTAAGACAAGGGTGGGATAGAGGTCAGTGTTGGCACACCGATTACGTCAGCATTGCAGGATTTTTACCGAACACCCAACTTATTTCAGGACCTAAGCAGTGGCACCACCTGGACATACTTAGAGGGGGCAGGGGTGACTAGACTCAACCTGCACCAAGCTGAAACTGATGCTCATTGGGCAAATTAGTGAGCAGGTAGGTCCATATCACCTCTTGGTTTTCAGACCACTTTTTTACACATTTGGATATTGACTAGTTGGGTACCTTTATATCCAGTTCCAAGGGTCCAGGACTTGGAGAGTTACAACTCACTTCAAGCAGGTTAAAGTTGCACTTTAAATGGTGTTTCAGCTTTTAGCGTCCCTGTAGCTTTGAACAGGAGACCAGAAAATGAGTCATTTGAGTCACTATGGTGGTCCGGGGCCCAAGCAGTCTTCTGGGGATGGCAGGCCTCAGGCAGTAGAACAGTCCTATTGGAGCAGCAGGGCAGTCCTCTAAAGTACACAACAGGTGTAAGGCAGCAGGGCAGTCCATACAGTCCTCTTCAGGTCAAGGAGTGAAATAAAGTGTGGGTTTGAGGGTTCTATTTTTATACTTGATACCAGATTTGAAGTGGAAGAAACTTCTAAAGGGTTCCCCCACACAAATGGTCCTGGAATTTCCTGCATCCCTGCCCAGGCTCCCTTGGGTCTGGTGTCACAAAAGGCTAGTGTAAAGTTCTTTGTGTGTGTGCTGAGGCAGCACCTGTGAGATGTATGTGGGGCTCAGTAGAGGATGTGCACAGTTGGCCCATCCTGTCAACATCTAGTTCCTGTTTGTGTTACTTCCTGGAACAATACAGAAAAGCCAACTGCCAAGTAACCTAATCATGTGCCGGAGAAAACAGGCCAGTCTGCAGACACCAAAAAGTTAGGACAAGAAAATACCAACTTTCTAATAGTGTAATTTGAATTTTAAGAATTGTTAACTAAAATCCAACTTTATTGTTGAAAAGGGGTTTAAATGACAATTCTTTAGACAACTGTGACATTGCTTCCTGTTTTCAAACAAATGTTATCACTAATTAAATCTAATAAGGTATAGAAATGTTATCCTTTTGAAGAGGTAGGCCTCACAATAGTGAAAAACAAATTTGTGAGTTTTCACTACCAGGAGATGTAATTCTTAAAAGTACATGCCCCACTTTAAAAAAAAATACAATGCACCCTGCTCTATGAGCTGTTTAGGGCCTACCCTATGGGCCATTTATATGTATTACAAAGGGAGTTTTAGGATTGGCGGAATGTGTATTTTGCCAAGTCAATTTGGCAGTTTAAAACTGCCCATAGGCTGCAATGTGGGGCCTGAGACAGGCACAATAAGTGCTGCAGGCCCACTAGTAGCATTTAATTTATCATCCCTGGGTATATAGTATACCACTTTTGTAGGGTCTTAAAGTAAATTAAATATGCCAATCAAGTGTAAGTAAATTTTACCGTGTTCTAGGGAGAGAGCACACGCACTTTACCACTGCGTAGTAGTGGTAAAGTACACAGAATCCTAGGCTCAACAATACTAAATTAATTATCATAGGAGGGATTAAGGCAAAAGGTTTGGAGGTTCTAGTTCTAAGTGTACCTCAGACACACAAATCATACCTAAGTGTTCAATATTCTGTTGCATGGGAGGAGACATCCATCATGTATGTAAGTGTCCAGCTAACTCCCACAGCTTTGAACATGGCTGAAATCAACTACCGGTAGTAGTAGTTCTTTTATTAATTGCATAGTTAATTAAAACCTTTGCAATAAAACAACAGCATAAAAACATGACATACAAATTACAAATTCCATTAAGGGTCTGAGTAGCAGCCACAGAGTGAATAAACTAATTAGAACCCCATACATACATAAACGGACAAGCCCCCATAGTTATTGTTGTTAGACTGAAAAACCCATGCCTACATACATACCCCAATATTAGTTAAAAGGAATAACACAAGTTAAAATATTGAATAAAATCTGCTGCACATTTGTACATAGCCTCAACTAGCAGAAAAGAGTCTCTTCCACATGGTTGCTTCATGCTTAAAATTGAATGGACTGTGTGAGACAGCACCTTCTTGAGAGGGCTCATCTAAGTATTGAAAGGGCAGGGGATCAGCCTTGCCCTTGTAATAAAGTTCAGAGGGCAGAAATCACAAAATTGCCCAGGGACCACCAGAAAATGGTGGGGGGGGGGCCTGAAGTGATCACCCTCCCACAGTGACGAGGCACTCACCCGCACAAAGTAGCAGCAGATGTGGATGCATGATGGGCCGGTCTCCTTCCATGGTGGCCAATGCCAGGTGACCCCCCCCCCCCAGGTGACCACGAGACTGAACATGACATAGATGTGATCACCCTCCCACAGAGACAAGCCACGTGGCTCCCCCTTTACAGTGACAGAGGGGCTACATGATAGATTTCCCCTGTCTTCGGCAAAGCTATGCCCTCTAGGAATTATCAGTCCCTTCTGTACCAGTTCAAGCCCAAAAATTAAGAGGTGGGCAGTATAGGATAGGTTTTTTTGCACCTTCAGCATAAGTTTGGCTAGTCCACAATGCAGCTAGGGGTCAGTCTCCTCATTCATCACCCATGTCTAGTGCCTGTGTGGTAGGGCAAATCACTGTGTGGTAAGACAGTTTTTTGCTCACCTTCAACAGGAATTTACAGAAGTGACAATTGAGCTGGGAGTCCCCTGGGTCGAAGCAAGCCAATACCGTCTGCCTCAGTGTGTAAATGCCCCTTTGGTTGAATGGGGCTTTTAACAACAGTCTCCTTTTTTCCCTCAGTGCATCACAGGAGCAGACCAGATGAAGCAATTCACCTTCCACCGATGGCACAGTCAACACTTGTTTGGTAAACACTCCAGTAACCATGGAGGAAGGTGTGGTTTTATGGGAGCAATCCCAACTGGTACCATAGGAATTGCTCCTTAACGGAAACTGAATACCTGATGCTGAAATATTTCAAAGGCACAAGAGCCTTGTAGTTATTTAGCATTATCCAACCATGGGCTCTGCGCACCAGTTGAGACTTGCCATCCGAGAGTGAGGAGACCAACTACCAGGTTCTCCTTTGTCAAGTGAAATCAAATCTATCCACCTGGCAGCAATACCGGGTTTCTTAGCTGGGAGGAATTGCAACCATTATGATGACAATTCTACCTAAGGTGCTGTTTGTGTTCCAATCGCTCCCTCTGTCTCCCCCCGCACAATGCTATATGGACATTGCAAATAGAAATCAGGTTTGTGTGGGATGGAAGGAGGCCCTGCATGCACTGACACCTGATTTACAGACCTACTAGTGAGGGTGGACTGGGGATGGCCAATATCACACAATATTATCAAGCTGCACAACTGAGGTTCATGGTGGAGAGGGACTGAGTTGCATTCAATTTACATTGGTGCTTCATGGACCTGGTGTTAGCAGGTAATCATATTTGGAAGATCCCTGACTACCCCGGAGTCACAGGGCATGGGATTTATACTCCTCCCCTATAATAAGGATCAGTATGGTAGTCTGGGACAATGAGGCAGAGGGAAGGAGACTCACAACATTCTCATCCCCGATAACCTCTTTCTTCGTCAATCCAGATTTTACCACAGGGCTGAATGCTTTCTATGGCGGCTGTTAGTGGGCTGAAAAAGAATTGGCTGCATATTTGATACAGAAGGAATTATCCCCTTTGACATACTACAAAGTGAGCATGAGCTACCTGATTCAGATTCTATACAATACCTACAGACCATGCAATGGGTGATGCATCCATCTGTTCAATCAAATGTACACAAACCATTAACACCATTTGTAAAAATAATTCTTCCATGATGGACAAATATAGTTGCTTGATAACAGAGGTATACACTCAGTGCTTAATTTGAGCCAGTGGTTGCCAGCGCAGGACACCAGAACTTATTTTTGATAACCAGCACTTATTTTTGATAATTGGCACTTATTTTTCTGCATCAGGCAATTACTTTGAGCAAAAGACCCATATGGGAAAGAAGTAGAAAAGAAAGACTGAAAAGCATCACAAAGGGAGGAAGCAGAAAGCTACAAGAGTGAGGTGAAGGGGCAGGGAGTGGCTGTACATGGATTAAAGAGGCCCGAGGTGGGTTTAGGATTACGCTGCCTTAGTTGTCTGCGCTCAAACATTTAAATGAAGTAGCCGCCGGTTTCAGAGGAGAGTTTTGGGCACCAGCATGTTTTATTTACAAACTAGCCAGTGTATACACTCTTTTAGCACAACCACCCCTCAAGAAATACTAGCAGGAAAGAACCAGCTGGAAAAAGGACATGAGCAGGAGCTTACACAAAAGGAATGGGAAGACATTTTCTATTGATAAAGGCATGCCACACTCAAGGCATCCAACATGGAGACCGCTAATAAGATTGTAACAGTGTGGTACTGGATTCCCGCCAGGGTACAGATATGACATCCAAATCTAAACAAGGAATGCTGGAGGGGCAGCGTGGACACGGGATCTCTGATTCAGCTGCTCTGGAACTGCCCAAAACTGGCCCCATACTGGGAGAGAGTCCTCAGGAGCATAGCTTGGTTAGTAAGATTGAGAAGAGTGTGACAGTCAGATTTTCCGACAATCAGGCTAGCATAGAATGGTAAAATACTTTAAAAGACAAGCAGAGTGCGTGAGAGGAGTCTAAGGGGCCGTGGAAAGAGAGACGAATGCAGACTGGTCAGAGTACTAAGAGAGAAACACAATATTTTGCACTTTAACCAACATTTCGTTAGGACTTTCAAAACAGAGCGGGAGTGTGTGTGTGTGCATTTTTCCCAGTGTGTATGTAAACATTTCTGGTGAAATTCGACAGACATTACACCATTTCCAACTGAAAGGACCTGTACCCAACTATACGTAAAAAATATATTTATTAGAGGGGTATAATGCCCCAGACACCCCCTGGAGCTGCCCCCTGTGAGTCTTAGACCACTTTTTGATACACTGATCCCCGATTCCCAGTGTATATATTGTTTAGGCTTACCTAACCAATTAAAATAACCATTGAAGTCCTTAAAAGGCCGGGAAATGGCTTTAGCTCTAGGGCTGGCACAGCAGGCAATCCTCTCACTCTGGGGCTTGGACAGAGTCCAAAATTATACTCTATGTCACCATAATAAATAGCATTTACTGAGCATGGTTAAACTAACGCACTCCACAATGCATAAAATAGCAACTTATCAGCAGATTTAGGCCCCCTCTATTAATCTGCTGTCATCTGAATTCAATGAGCTGACCTCTGCCCCGAATATATTCAACAGTTACATTTAACTTCAACTCCACAGGACATCACAAATGAAGCTACCTGGTTGGAGGATGGCCTGACGTGTGGGGGTCTCCACTTACAGGGCCTCACATGGGAGAATCAAGGAGATGCTGTAAACTATTTCCTTAAATGAGTTTATGGGGAAGTGTTTGGGTGGGAATGGAAAGGGCTGTGTTTTAAGTAGGTGTTTTAACTGATACATGAATGCTATGGGCCACCGGATAGGAGGTGACAGAACTGTATATTTCACGTTTTTATTTGGATCGCTTTACCAAATTAATAAAACTGAATTAATCCATAGGAGAGAATTTTTTCTGTTTCAATAAGCATTAATCATGCCACAGGGCTTTCCCATAGTTATGACTTTTATTAGTCATAGTTACATGTTTGAAATGGATAAATGTTATATCTATGTTTACATGACGAGTTGAAACTTGGCATTGCTGATCGCTTCAAAGCAGTAGAAGGCAACGCCTTTGGTCATTCAACCTTCTGATAATTTAATCTTCTGACACTAAAAGTTGTAAAAAAAAGAAGGGAAGTGTTGAGGTCAAATGGTATATTTTTTGTCATTGTGTGTGTTATTAAATAATAAATAGTTTTGTAAAGCACTCCATCCAGAACGATTACCTCAATTCCAACACTGTATATTGGCAAGACTTTGTAAATGTGAACAACCCCTTCTGCATGGAGTTCAGTTTTAAGCATGTTTGAGCACTTCATTTCTTCATTTAGTCCACGTAGTTTGTGACTACCTATAGATTCATTCTAGAATGTTCAGAATCGGGTGCCCTGGACGTCCATTCCCCCTGCATGTTTCAGGCTTGTAGTGTGAACAGGTAAGCGTGAACAGTCACGAAGTACAGGTTCCTTTTATGTGCATGCTGGAGTGCCAGGCCCTTTGCATGCCCTTTGGAATGTTTCCAGGAATACACCACTGACATGGTTTGGAAGGCATAAACTAGGACACATTTGTAAATCTTAAAAAAATATGGAAATACTGGACCAAAAAACCAAGACTTCGATTTTTTGGTGGATTGGACCCTAGTGGTTAGTCCCGATAAGAGTAAGTTTTGTGTAGGGTTTTGAGAGAGCAAAACCTGGCTGTGCTATTATGTCTCAAAATGTGAAATAAAGTAGTGATTATTTTCCTATATAAGCACGTGTAGGTGACCTTTCATATAAGGTGGTGCACTGAAACTCTTAAAAGTAAGGGTAAGTATGAATATATAATTTTATATAAACCACTCTCATTTGTTATTTTTGCAAATATGTTAGGTTGCAGTATTTTAGAAATTGTTATTTCCATAATGATCTTATATTCATCTTGAGAAATGTGTGGAAAACTATTTAAACTAAAGTGTATTCATGTTTATTTTCAAATGACCAGAGTGAAGGCCCAAATTATTTTTTCATTTTTAACCTTCAACATGAAAGCTTGTGTTATTGCATATATTTCTAAGCTGCAGGTGTGATAGTATGAGTCTTCAGCTAGTAAGGATGCTGTTTTACATAGAAAATAAAAGATCCTGAGGAGACCTGTTGCCAAAGCAGAAGGAGTATCCTGAATTGGCTGCTGTAACTCTCCTCTGAAATTCCTAAGTGCGAGGGTGCACCAAAGTTGGATGGAAGAGATTTGAAAGGAAAACACCAATTACAATGTGTGATTTGTAATGTTGTTTTTCAGTGGAAAGTTCTGGTTCGGATGTCAGCTTCTGGAAGAATTAAGACTAGGTTGGTTTACCAAGTTGTAGATTCAGATTCCCCTTGCCCCTTGATCAGAGTGGACCTCTCTGAGGTACAGACCTACCATGTTTCCTAATTGGCTTCATGCCACTCACATCTCTCTGAACAGAAACTTCTACAGAGTTCTGCTGTGCTGACCTTTTTCTCTGATTTTCATAGATATTAGAACAGCTAGACATCTAGAATTAATAGCCAGGTGGAAAACCTTGAATTTGGATTTATTGCATCAGCCGCTTTTTCTAATTTTCTGCATTATCAATATTGAAATATTCGTTCTGCACATGTTGATTAAATTCCATGTTGTGCAATGTTTTAATTATCCTTCGGTGATTTTATATGTCTATTCTATGGTGTTGAGATTAATTTATGTAAGCCTGACTTTGAGTATAAAATAAAGCCCTTGGAATTGTATTCGGTCTCTGAGATTCAATGTGTAGCCAGTAGGTTACACTGTAGTTTGTATTGGGTGTCTCCTCACCTCTCTGAACTTGAAAAAAGATTAATCGGACCACATCTCTAGAAATAGTGCCTAGCGCCAGATCAGTTTCTTATCGCCAATGAGAGAGACCTAGCTGTATGTTTGTAGCCGCTGTAGTCACAGTTTTTTCTTATTGTATTGTGATTGGTCTGGGGCAAAATGGTTCTTAGTAGAAAGCACAATACTAAAACTGGCAGCAAGAAGCTGGAGGGTAAAAGTAAGAGTATGTGTGAAGTAAAAGTTTAATGAAAGATGCTATGACCTTAAAATAATGTAGGAAGCAGTAAAACTCTTAGGTCTTTCACCTTCGGACTGTAAGGCTGCGAAAGTCGCTGACAGTCATCTACCACCGACCCCTCAGTCAGACCAGAGAAAGATTCATGGCTCCCTCAAAGGCACCCGAGGAAGCAGCAAACGAAATGGGGCAGAGGAGATTCTGGTGCTCCTACTTAAATTGTGACTGAACTCTGCTTCTTGTTTGTCTTGATAATATACTTTACAATACTTGGCCGCATGGGCCACTGTTTCCACAAACTGACCAAGAGGGTCCCCTTGGGCTCAGCTGCCTCTATTATATGCTTAAAATGCAGGGTACCATTGTCTATTACAATATAAGGCTCTGTCTAAGCATAGTTTGATGTCAAGGTGCTGTAAGAATGTATCGATTATATCTGCTTCAGCTGCAAATTCTTCAGTGAGAAATTACCTAAACGCCCGCAATGTTATGATGGGGAACCCGAGAGAGGAGTTGTAGGGTCGAGGTCTGATGACTCTAGTGGGGTGATGTCCTTAACATCCCCAGCAACGTTGCTTGTAACTTTGCAACTGGAACTGGCTTGGTTTGAGGGGGTGGCAGGATACCATGTCAATCTTTTCAAATCATACCTTCTTAATTTAACCGTCCCGTCTGCTGAGATTGCGGCTCTGGCCCTTACAACTATATTCCACTGGGTTAAGAAAGATCTTATGTACCTGGGTATTAAAATCACCCATAAAATTTCTGACTTATACAAAGCCAACTACCTCCCATTGCTCCAGCAACTTAGGCCAGATCTTAAGTGGTGGGCTTCCCTATAGCTGTCATGGCTTGGGCGTATTCATGCCGTTAAGATGACGGTACTACCTCCGTTCTTATATTTATTTCAAGGTCTCCCTACCCGATTAGCGAGAGACTTTTTCTTAAAACTGCGCACTCTCTTGATTAAATTAATATGGCAAGATCGTAGAGCCAGTCTCCCATATAGTGCACTCAGGCTGCCTAAGGACCCAGGAGGACTTTCTGTACTGGACTTCCCCTCTTATTATCAGCAGCATAATTCAGAGTGATCATGGAGTGGTCCTACCTGAGTCCGATAAACATTGGCTCCATAAGGAACGCATAGTTGTTGAATGCTACATTTGGGATCTATTATGGAAGCCCAAAACGATTTAACCTAGCAATGCATATTTAAGCACACCTACAAAAACGACTCTAGATACCTGGGATGGCATGACCCTTTGATCATTGGAGGGAAGGTTCTTGCCTTATGATATCTGATTTATTTCACAGGTGGAATATTCGCACCTTTGTCAATTGTCAGCTGAATTTTGGATTAGCTGCATCAGAGAGATAAAATTATGCACAATTCAGACTTTGGGTGCATGAACCTGAGGTGAGGGAAGCGGCCATGAGGGTCTTTTCCCCATAGAAAAGTTTGTTAAACACTCAAGGGGAATGAAATAATTTATCTCATTTTTATATGCACTTTTAATGGACACTTCTCCTAACGTTCAACCCCGAATTCACTCAATTGGGGGAGGGAATTTCTGATGATCAATGGTGATGGCTATGGCATGATATCCAAAGGTTTATTCAATCCATGGGGATGAGAGAGGCTCACTACAAAGTTTTATATGATTGGTATAGCTATGTCACAAAACTCAATAGAATCTTCCCCAATATATATGGTGTATGTTGGAGGGAGTGTGGGCTGCTGGGAGATTTCCACCATATGTGTTGGGATTGCCCCATGATTTGTCCATATTGGCCTGAAGTTTTGGTGCAAATTAAATACATTTTGTGATACCCAGAGCCAGAAGCACCGGGATATATTTTCCTAAGATTAAGAGACAAGTCTCTCAGACGCCAAACCTCAAGCCATCTCCATTCCTTTGTTTATGCCTGGGAGACGGTAAAATGGCACTAGCAGCCGTATAGAAAAGCCCCGCTGCTTCACCAATTACTCAATGGCATGCCAGACTCTGGCAGGCACTTACTATGGAACGCCTGGAAGAAGTATTTCGGGACAATTAAAACAATTGTGAATATACTTGAGGCCCTCTGGTATCTTTCCTGTCCGCTGTCCTCCCTCTTACTGCCTGCCCCACACGCAGGGAGCACTCCAACTCTTTCAAATATAACTACACTCTGAGGCTGGAGTTTGGCCTGCAATGGTCCACAGTTGGGGGGAGGCGAGAGCGTCTGCTAGGATTACCCTCACACTCCACATAATATTTAACCATATATTAATAACTCATGGTTCTTTTTCATTCTGTAAACCTTGCTTATTTCGTTTTTTTGCGCGGTTAAGGCGGTGATGTAGGTGTCAGAATCACATATTGTGATGTTGTTGCTCTGATTAAGTTGTTTACTTGATAGATAGAGCGTCATGCTGAAACTGTGTGATTTACTAGCACGCTAAGCATAATTCTGATGCCTATTTGTGAAGATTGATAACAATGCCACTGTTATAACTTTAAAACTCTATAAAGAAAGTTTGACTAAAAACAGTGCAGTAGGCGTGTATAAGCACATAAATACACGGGGAACTATTAAAAGTCACAGATGTTGAGTGGCTGCACCCAGACAGACATATATAACATATCAAAAAATATCTAAGACATTCAGAGATAGTGATATATAAAAACAAAAGGGCATTTAATACAAAATATGGATTCCTGGATTGTCATCGGGTTGTATTTTATAAGCTATGTTTCAACCATTAGTTCGTTCCAATGCCAGTGGTTTGGATACTCAGATGATAAGTCATTCAGTCAGTACATTCTTGTACTCCTTCATCAAACCTCTGTAAACATGAGCTTGCTTGAGCGCGGGTATTTTGCTGATTTTTCTTCGTGGCTGCCCTGTGTGAAATATATTGCTTAGTTAATTAAAACGCGTGTAATATTATATGATGAGGAAAGCCAATTCAAATCAACATCAAGAGAAAAGAGTAATTTATGGAGCTCGATCTCACGCAAACACGCTCCTCGTTGTGTTCATGGTTCTGCAGAACCAAATAAAACCGCTAGATGTCAGGAGCAATTCGTAAAATAATAATTTTAGTTAAGCAGCAAAAAATTGCATATTCTACAAATCGCGTTCCAATGTCAGAGATTATTGGATATAACAAACAGAAAGAAATTCAGTCGCCAGTAAAACAGCCCGATCTGTATGTCAATATTTTCCACCTCAAATGCCCTTTTCCACCTGTTCGTTAAATATATTTAGTTCAAACAAAAACCTATGAAAGAGAAAGCCTCCACCGCGGACTCTTCTCACAGCAATACCCTCGCCTGTATTTTGGCGAACTCAGTAAGATTACCCTATTTTGGTTGCATCTGTGTGTTCTTTGTTGTAATGGCGTACATAGAGGTGTTTGTGTATAGCTATGGTGGGGGTTGTGTGAGGCAGCGGTGCTCCGTGTGTGTATGCGAAAAAGGCAAAGGTCGCGTGGGAATCTTTTACTAAGGAAACCGTGTCCGTAAGTCGATTGGTAACCAAGGTAAATTAAACAACTTAAAACTGAATTCATGAAAACTCATTATTAGTCTCAATTTTATGCTGTTGCTCATGTATTCATTGTGTTTAAATAGGTGAAAGAACAAATGTGACAACTGAGCAGACGATACCATGTGTTGTGAAGGCAAATTATGTATAAAGTTTACAATACTGTACAATGGTCCTGGGTTTCTAACACGGATATTCAAGTAGACTCTGTAAATTCATTTCACATATAATATTTTTGTGGAACAGTCGCAAGAAACCAGCATGTTTTCGATCCAATATCAAGTCCATGGTCTAATCGGGGCCAGCCATCAAGACAATCATGGCGACTCGGGAGAGAGGGCAGTCCATGCGTCTGCGTTTTAAGCAACTTAGTGACGAGTTTGTGATGCTGCACGAAGAGCTGTATGTTTTACAGGCCCCAATCCTTCACTGATTGACTCTAAGGAGGGCATTCCTCTGTCGCACTAACTGGGACTAATGGATACGGTTTCCTTAGTAAGGGCCTTTGTCTTTTCCTGGTGACCATATGGGGTAGGGCCTCCTTCAAATGCACGTGTGTGCGATGCAGCGGTGGTGTGAAGAGAACACCGATATTCAGAGGCAAGACTTGAGTGAGTGGGAAGAAAGACCAACGAAACAGACGTTTGCAATTGATATGCATTAGGTTTTGGGAAGAGCGACCCGATGTACTTACACATCCAGTGCTCTGACTAGTAGTGCATGGACTAGACAGTGAGCACTAGGAGACAGCTAGTGACAGGGAAAACAGGCCTAGGCAGCAAGTGACAGCCGTAGTGAAGTGGGAAATAGACAGAGGCAGCCAGGGGAGTACTGGCAGTGACTTCTAGTGGTGGGAAGTTTGAAGGCAGACAGGCACTGACATGTATTAGCAGTGGGAGGGCAGGCAGTAACCACTAGTGACAGGGGCTGGTGAACAGATGGCCAGACGGACACAGAGAGCCAGTGGGTTAGGAGGGAGAAAGGGACCTGCATGAGACAGCTACGTTACCTGTATTAATAGATGATGGCGATATCAGAGACATCAGGAGCAAACAGTGGCAATCACAGAAGGATCACAATTAAATAGAACACCACTCACAGCCAGTGCCAGATGCTGATGGAGTAGGAGCGAGAGACACCAAGAAATAGCACTGAGAGCGCTGAAGGTGAAGGACAAGAAGAGGCAGCCACTGGTCAGACCTGAGACAGCCGGCTGAGCTCACCGAGGAAGCAGGATGAGTATTCCGAGAGAATAAGTGGTGGACAGAAGAGGAAAAGCTTGTAATCCTGCCCCAGAGGAGACGGGGGGAGATTATCAGTGGCAGAGGCCGAAGGGGTGATGTTGGCTGAAGAAAGGGCAGAGAACGTAGCCTTAAGAGAAAGAGGGATAGTCACTGTTTGTGGAGGTTGTGCTGCGATGCACAAACTCTGTTGGAAGATAGGTACTGAAAGACAAGCGGGAGCTACCCCGCCTGTCCCAGCATGGAACTGGAATCACAGGGGCTAGCTGAGCCACTGGACAGAGAGTGGGAGGCATGGGCGATTTAAACGGGAGCTTCAACAGCAGGAGCTGGGCATGTCATGACCAGATAGTTGCACCACACCTTACAACCTGACTTGTGTGGCCATAACTATGACTAGGGCGTTGAGAATGCAGGGATGGTGCCATTTTTGCACATCATGATTCAGCTGAAGTCTGAATGCCTGTTCTCATACAGCTGCTGATCCTGCAGCACAACAGCCAATAGTTCTGCACAGAAATTATTTTCTTATTCTCTTTGTTGAAGAGTGTCTTCTCATGGGATCAGGAATACATCTGCTAGCACCAATGGAAGCTGTAATGTTATCCCTATGAAGAAGAAGGTTGATTCCACCACAGTGACTGTCTGGGGCTGACGCCTAAGGGATGAATACTGCTGTGTAGCCTCACTGTATTGTGTAGAACTTGGAATGCTTAGAAAGCCTTTAGCATGAAGAACCGGATCCGAATCTAGTTCTTCAATCGAGTGACATGCCACCACTGTTGTGACATCATCTGGGGAAGCCCTCGCTTCCCCTTCATTCTGGAACCTCACCTCAGTTCCCCAAGACCTAAGTGCAGCTTTAGAAAGCCATTTGCTGCTCTAACTCACCTTTTCCCACCTCGCCTGGGTCTCCACATAACTAAGGGAAAAGGGAGAATACAGGTAGTGCTAAGCATACTCCAACTGCCTTCTCCACTGCCAGCGTGGCTCTCGGCAGACCCGCACTGAGAGCAGGTATGCAGCCACACTGACCAGCAGTTGTCTATGAGCCATTGGTCAATGCAGTGCTGGTGCTCCACTTTCAATGGATTTTGGCTGGGGCGGGGCAGGAATGCACGTAGGGTAGAGAGGGTGATTGGCAGGAGATCAGATATGTCTTTCAGTATGCATGGGGGGAGGGTTGTGGAGTTGGGTGGCAAAACCCCAGGTACTGATTTTTTAATTGAAGGAGGGTAGTGTATCCCGGTTAGGAGTTGGGTCAAGGAGTAGGACAGTGGCCGTAGGCCAGGCTTACTTTTTACCTTTTTCATTATGCATGTTGAATGTGGCGTCCCTTTAATCCTCTGCATGTATGTTAGAAATAGGGGCACATGATCTGGGAGAAGGGGGGCATATACAACCTAAACGTACCGATGGGTAAAACACGAATAACTGGAATATCATTCAACTTATTCTTTTGAGTTACATCATAGACACCTCATGCTTTGCTCTCTTTGCCTACTCTATGTGACTCACAGCCCCTCGAGGAGTAACATCCCCATTGTTCACATTTAACCATATAGAAATCTACATATAAGCCAGAGAGCCCCAGGACATGTGTTTGCAGTCACAGTCAGGGACACAGATGTACAATCACTGACCCATACGTACCCACAAATCAAGAAAGACAAATGGTCGCACTGTTCACCACTCACACAGACCCTTGTTCTCTGTCTCATACTCACTTGAGATAGTCATGCTTAAATCTGATAAATATTCCAGTTCATATATTGTTTTAAATGAGTTACTTCTTTGAGATTACCTTGAAATAGATCTCCGGGTCAGTTCATAGCAAATAATTTACATTTGTTGAGTGCAATGAAGTGTGGTTTCTGATACTCCAAATATATATCCATCCAGACACTGTGATAAGAACGTATTGAAGACGGGTGGGAGAAATCAAACATCGTGCCTTATTTCACTGGTTTGCCAGAAAAGATTTTTAATGAAGCCCAAATACATTCCTAGACCCACTGTGAGCCAGACCCAGGATACATGCTTGTGGAAGCACTTCAATGCCCCAGGAAAGTTTGTCAGCTGTGGAAAACGACTGGGAGAGAACTAAAAAAAAAACTCCACTGTTTTAAGGGAATGGAACACTCATTTTGAAAACAAACTCTGGGTGACTTATTCACTTTTTGTCTGGCATGTGGCGCACACTCAAAAGATTGGTAGGTCAGAAGAAGCACTATGTACACACATAGGTTTGAGTTTCTGGCATGTAGGGGTCCTGAGAATAAGAGAGGGGCAGGGGAGACTACCAAGGTGGAAATGAGAAGCACGACCACTATTATCATGTATGCCCTTGTCACTGCACTAAAGGGCTGTGTTTTAGTTACTTTGGTCAGAGAACCAGAGTAAACAACGTAGTAGGTATGTCCTGACAGTGACTGTGACTACTAAAGGACTGTAGCTTTCACGATATAGGGGTCCCTTGTTCATGTTGAATGCTCCAGACCTTTGTAGGCTACAAATATGGCAGAAACATATAGATAGATATTTGACCAAGTATGGACATGAATATATTCTTAAGGTCCACCACTTGTTGTTAACCTTATGCTAGGATGATAATGCAAAAATAAATAATTATTACTTTAGCTCCTTTTATACAAATGTAAACAATATTGACCCCTAATAACGTAGCAAATAACTACACCACATTCAACTACCTAAATATGCTATCGAAGCTTGTCTGGGAGCGAAATAAACACTGCTTCACCACTATAGGATTCTAAAAATCATAAGTGAATAAAAAATCAGTTCATCTACTTGGCATCAAAAACAATAAAAAGTGTATCAAAATCGATTTATGTATGTACACCTAAATGCACTTACAGTAGATTAATACTTTATTGCATAATTAATAAAAACCATTGCCATCAGCAACGAGCATAAAAGCATTATTATCTAAGAACACCAAAAACTTTTACTGGAATTTATAATTCTCATAGATTTAAAAGCACTAACACCATGATAGATTATGGGTCCCCCATTTGAAATTATGTTGTGTTTATCATCACGAGGGCAATAACAGAAACTGTTCTCTCCAACTCCATGCTGTCTTTAAAATTCTGCATCTAGCTGATCTTGTAAACAGAGCTGACAATATTAATTAGTGATAAATTAATAGCTCAATCAACTTTCACGGTTGTTTGGCACATGCTTTATAAGGTGTTTCACTTTTCAAATTAATTTTGCCACACATGCCATGTATTGAGGTGTCAACACTTTGAGACAAAATAGGATAGCTTGTCGGCATGAGCTGATGCCATTGGAGTTGAAAATGTTTTTGAGGTACAGTTTCCTCCAGGGTAACAGTGCAGGGCATTTGCATAGAAAGTGTAAGAAGTCTCCCTTTATGTATACACATAGCCTGCATCTCCGGTTGTTTGAGGATTTGAGCCATTCTGGAACTGCATCCGATGTGGAAAGTAGACCAAATCTGGCGTCCAGCATCTTTGTTTTTAGAGACGTTTTAAATATTTCTGCCAGGTATGGCTGTGCTGTCGGAGCTTTGTATGTTTTCATAGTCATCCATGAATGGGACTGTAGTTTGAACTTGTCTTTATCCTTGCTCCACAATAGACACTTGATTTGTTTATTTAATAGTTGCTTGAATAGTTCATGCAGTAAGGTTTTTTGCCACAGCTCTTCTACCTGTAGATGCTTAATTGCCAAGACAATGTTATCCAACCATTAATTTGAGACCTCTGTCAAGTTCAGGCCTGTTTCCTCCGAGATCAGTGCTTTTAGTGTGTTCATCGTGCCTGGCTTAGTAGAGAGGCATATTTGAGGAGAGCCCCGACCTGTACCATGGCTTGGTCTTGTAGCCTGAATTCCAATCTGATTTGTGACGGTGAAGAACTGTATGGCAGACGGAAAAGAAAACAAAAAACTTTACTCTGGGCAATGTTCATGAAATCGGTAAACTTGCCACAATAAGTTTCCAGACCATATGCCAGGGAGGGCAAAAACTTTGTCTTAATCACCAGGAGGAGCTGGCTCCAGGTTGGGCTTAGCACATTCGGCGACAGGTTTAGAGTGATATTTGTTGTCTTTGCCCCAGCTCTGTAGGACTGTTGAGAACATTGTCACTTTTCCTAAAGCTGTCTAGTCTACATGTTGACACTTTAATATGACAACATCTCTGTGACATTAAGGTGTTTGAGTTGGATCTTTCGCAAGCCCCAAGTAGTTATAGAACTACTTGGAACAGGACAGAGGGGCTGGGTAAGCATGGAAACCTTCTGCAGTGGGAGAGGGAAGGGCCACTTGGAAAGATACAAGGGTGGAGGTTTTTTAGGGGAAATGGCACTCACAAATACCCAATCCTCTAAGCCTCTCTTGATCCTAATCTCCAAAAGGCGGTGTACTTAGAGGGGGGGGGGGAACAAACCTGCAACCCCCAAATTTTAACAATCAAAGACTGTCATAAACAAGAAATCTACATTTAAGGCACACACTTATAAGCAATTCCAAGACATTATTCACTTATATTGGGGATAGTCCATAAATAAAGTAATGTTCATTCATCAGATGGCACTCAAGCTTCAAATCTAGACTCCAATTGCTTTGATTCGATTTGGACTGTCACAAATTGAAACTCCAGTCCTGCAGTGCAGTTCAGCCAGTTTTAATCGGTTTCAAATCAGCCTCAGATCAGCTGTGTTTCGTCCTGGGAAATACTCCACCGACTACGTCAGGGCTGAAATCATCATTAGTTTAAGTTTAGTTTAATTAATTTTTAGAGCGCATGGCTACCCCAAGGCTTCCCAGCGCTAACAATAGATCGCCAAACTCAGGGATGCCTATGCTGTGAATAGAAATGTCTTCAGTTTCTTCTGAAAAGAAGATTCCAGCTGCTCTTGTCGGAGTTCCAAAGGGAGTGAATTCCAAAGGTATGCAGCTTTGAGAGAAAAAGAACTACCTCCCCATAATGCTTTCCTGAACCGGGGAGTGTTGATCAACGAGGGCGGTGGAAGATCTAAGTGCCCTCTGAGGGGTATAAGGAGTTATACATTGCCTGAGAAACAGCGGACCCTTATTATGGAGGGCTTTATATGTCATGCAAATAGCCTTAAAATGTATCCGTTGTTCTAAGGTAAGCCAGTGAAGTGAGGCCAGTGCTGGTTTGGCAGAGAGGTGTCTGGGCGTGTTCATAGGCAAACGTGCGGTGGCATTTTGCACGACCTGCAATCTATTTTTTACATAGCTAGGAGAGCCAAGGAAAAGGAGTTGCCATAGTCTAAACGAGATAATATAAGGGCCTGAATGATGAGTCTTCCTCCCGAGAAAGGTAGAACTTTGAAAAAATTTCTGATTTTCTTAGTAAGCCGAAACAAGTTGCAGCCAACTTTTCAGATAAGGCAGTCCATCGTTAGATGGGAGTCTAGCCAGAAGACAAAACTTTTTATGTTTTCTGTAAGCAGAGAAGGTCTTTAAGCTCTTCCAATGCTAAGGCAGGAGACTTAATGAGAGAATGGTTCCCTACTATCAATACTTCTGATTTATCATCATTCAGTTTTAGTTTGGAATTAGCCCCCCTATCTAGCTACATCTGTGAGACAGGAGGATAGATTGGTTTGTACAGCATTACTAGTTCTGGATAGAGAAACTACTAACTGAGTATCGTCGGCATATGATACCAGGGAGAGACCGTAAGGTTCAGCAATTTTAGCTAAGGGGGACATATAGATATTAAAAAGAGTGGGGCTCAGCAAGGAGCCTTGAGGGACCCCGCAAGTGAGAGGAAATGTGTTGAAGAAGAAGGAACGATCAAGTACTTGGAAAGTTCTATCGCTAAGAAAGGAGGAAAACCTCTTAAATGTGGTGCCTTCAATTACTATTGATAAAAGTCTTTGAATTAGTATACTGTGGTCTACAGTGTCAAATGCGTCACTGAGGTCCAATAGAATAATGCCTGCATATCCACCTAAATCCAGTCGTTTGCGAGTTTCTTCCATAACGGCTAACAGGGCCGATTCTGTGCTATGTTTTAGTCTGAAACCTATTTGTGAAAGTTGGAGGAGTTTATGACATTCAAGAAAGCACGTTAGTTAATTGTTAACATGTTTTTCAAATACCTTTAATGCAATGGGAAGGAGAGCAATAGGTCTGTAGTTACTAAAAAGGGTTGCATCAAGTTTAGTTTTTTTTTAACAGAGGCTTAACAACTGCAAATTTCCAGTGCTAGGATACAAGGCCAGATGTTAAGGAATGGTTCAATATATCTGTTAATATGGGTGAGATTATGTTTGAGCCCAAATCTAAAACATGAGGGGGGGGCGGAATCAAAAGGGGATCCAGATCTTATTGTATGCATGTATTTATGCATTGTAATTATGCATTATTAAAAGAACCTCCTCGTGAATATGATCAAACTAATTTATCACCCCGTCACCTATCATCAAGAGCGTGAAAACCAAACACACTTCAGTTCTCCAAAAGTTTTATTATCTAAAACATGTAAATGCATGCATCCATGTGCACCATTTTAATCTGGAATCAATTAATACATATAAAAACTCATTGTGACCACCATCGTGACTAGTGAGTAACATTGTGCGCTATCACATAATACCAACTGATAAAAGACTGGGATACAATATCAGACAAATCCTGTTAACTGATCCAAGTTTACCTAGAGATATCGTGCACACTCATGCAAAATGTATGGAGCTCATAAGCCACACTAAGGGCAATAAGTATAGGCTTCAATTTAAGACAAATGTCCCCACCAAACCAATGGGCAATACCTGGTAATCAATGAAAACCCAATAGAGTATATGTATCCAATCTCTTCAAATTCTAGGTTCTTCAACTCTTCAAAAGTCTAAAGTCACTATTACAAAAGAAAAAGAAAAAAAGAAAAAAGAAAAAAGAAAAAAGAAAAAAAGTACACCCTTACTCCTTCATGCACAAAATGGAACTGGGACCCCAATACAATCTACAACACATTAGCCCTGAATATTTGGTATCAAGCAGGTAGACCATCACAAGATAACATGCCTACCTCAGTATTGACAGTCCCCAAGGGAAGTAAATCTCCATGTGCTGCGAGTACGCTGCCATACTATCTCTTCAAAGGATAGTCCCTCTTCCACTACTTCCTTGAATACTTGAAATAAACACAAATAACAGACTAGTGCCCCATTTCCTACTACATTATAGACACAAACAAAGGACTTCCCTAACCCCTGATCACTGGATTAGGGCAGGCTCCATCTTTGTGCAGCAATACTTCACCTGTTACCCAGTGTTGTTATCACACTGATAGCTCATATATCACACAAAGAACATAACTCATACGTCCAGAAATCCCCCAGGTAACCATCCCTTTCCTGTGGAATGATTGCTGTTCCAAAAAACATAATGATAAACATACTAAAGTGCTGCCATCAAACTATTGTATAAACAACCCCCTGGTAAACATAAACAAAGAACTCACCATTGAAGTTATAATTGTAAGCTCCATAGTTATTTCAGCCTTGTGTGTGTACCTCTAATCATGAATTACATTCATGAACATAGTTCCAGAACACATTTGTTACTAATATATACATCCAAACTATCTACTTACATTGATCTGGTAATCAATGATTCTAACTTCCCTCAAAATCGTTCCAATTTGGAATCCAAATTCCATCCATTCCCACCCATTGTGAAATATTGTTAATTGCCCAAAAAGTACTCCAATTCTTGATCTGTATTTAACCCATCCTCAACTGCTCTCAGACGCATGATCACAATGACTCCCTCCTCCTCAAATTCAGTTCCCTGTTCCCACGCCGGGGGTCTATTGGTACATGCTCAGTTCCCAAAAATCGGAAGACCTTACTTCCACCTTTTTCCTCACATATTCTCATATGCTGTACCATTGGGTACCTTTCATCGTCATGCTTACATGCTTTCAGATGTTCACAAATCCTGACACTCAGAGGGAAAATCATACTACCAACATATATATAGTCACATTTGCATAGTAAAGAATAAACTACAAAGGTTGTATTACAATTGATGTTGGATAAAATTTTGCATACACCACCAGCATTCCAAAACTCTTTCTTGCCATGGCATGCCCCCTGCAAACTCCGCATTGACCACACTGAAAAAAACCCTCTCTTATGTTCGGACAACCAATCATCCAATGATAAATTGGGTTGCTGGGGCTAAGAAGGCTCCTTAGGGATCTACCCTTCTGATACGTAGATAATGCAGAGGTGATTCCCCACAAAAATTTAATCAACTCATAAGTACATTACTTCAAAAAATTGTTTAATTGTGAAGGAGAGTTCCAGAAATATTTAGTCCATTTGAGGTAAAGATGAACTTGAAGTTGAGGTAATTTTCATTGATCAACAAGTTGGATGCAAAATCAGATAGGAGTGTACGTTGATGCAACAGCCAACACTTGTTTCGCCCCTTTGGCGCGTAAGCGGGGGCTTTCTCAAGGCTGTAGAGAATATATATAGGCGATGTAAGTCATAAGTCAGAAATATGGTGTCAGGTGTGAAGGCATGCTGCTGATGCAGATTGTGCGTTACATTATGTGCTTCTTCTAAACAAACCAGTGAACTAAAACAAACCCATACCACTTTCCCAAGTGTGGGACAAAGGTTTAAAACTGATAAGAACAAGTACTTATAGTGTTGTAAAGAAAACAAAGTTATAATACTTGTGCTAAGTTAATTGATAAGCGGAGCAGAAGAAAAAACCAAGAAGAAAGTGTACTGGCACTCACATGCTATTAATGGTGATTGAGAAAAAACATGCATTAGAAAAATTATATGGGACATTGTATAGTATATATTACTAAGGGAAGTTTTTGGTAAGGAAGAAAAAACATACCTAATTCAGAGCATATTACAAAAACTTCAGACATTGAATTGTCACAGTTGTAGATAGAACCCTAGACATAAAATTATATACAATATGTTTTTGTTGTTTGAAAACAACCAAAGAAAAGAAAAAATGTATATCAGATAATACAGATAAAAGCAACCAGTGAGCCAAAGAATCAAGTTTGCCACCTTTAACAATATGACTAGGCTGTAGAACAACAATATAGATGAACATCAAGCGAAGTTGAAAGATATTGTGGTGTATCTAAGAAAGAATTTTTACACAGAATAGCAAGTGCATAATGAGCTCCAAACTATCTCAAAAACTTAAACGGTGCTCATTATCTAGCCAACGTACTGAAACATACTAAATCAGATGCTGAGAACTTGTCTCCCCGAAAGGGGAAAACAGAAGCTACAAACGAGCAAAAATGATTTTTACCTTATTCGGTGTTAAGGAAAAGAGAAAAATGCCGGTAACTCGCCGGCGCGTCCCGCGGTAAATCGCTGCATCTCCATCAAGCGGCAGCGTGTTTTAAACGTTACACGTTCCTTCTCTGCCTCGCGTTCAACGAAACAGAGGAGGGACACTCCATATTTTGGGAAACCGAAATGTGGCGGCCATCTTAAAACGGATAAACAAAGTCTAGTAATGATGATTCAACTCAACAGAAACGAGCAAACTACAAGCCAAAACAGGTCAATGATATCCAAGTACCACACAAGTACAGTAAGAAAGAAAGAATATTAGAAAAAGATATTAATACACATAAGAAGATTGAGGAGGTGATAATAACCTGAGAAAAAATATTAATAAATAAAATAAAGTTAGATATAAATCAGAGAAAGACCAAAAGGATATTCTCCACAAGGAAAGAAAAAGGCATTATTTGAAAAAGATCTATGATGACAGCAACCAGTACAAGGCTCAGTGTAGGGACAAAGTTAGAAATGGTTATTAGTCTATTAAAGTAGAAATGGAGAACACATAATAAGTAGATAAAACAATAAAGATATAATTGTCCTATAAGTTTAAACTAAAGTCGTATAAAATAGAGCATAGAGTAATGTGTTAGGAAGGAAAGTAGTGAAGAGAGTAAGTATGTAACAGAGAGTAGGAAAGAAAAAGGGCATGTTGAAAAAATATAGTGTGGACCAAAGGTTTAAAAAAGGAGAGAAGACAAAAACTGTAGTGGCTTGAATAGAATTAGAGCTGTTATACATCAAAGAAACGGCTTTAGTCAAGCAGCATTTATAGTAACCAGTAGTGCCATTCATGGTCCTGATTCAGACCATTATTCACCGTATCATACTGGATAATCATCTTGCTTTCTTGTTGACGTAGGCGTAGATGTAGATTACCACCTCGTGGAGACGGGGAGATGCGGTGTATTCCGATGAATTTAAAGGAACGTGCATTAAGGTGAAAAGTTTTGTAGTGCTCTACGAGAGGTGCTTTAGTCTCAAGTTTCAAGATATTTCGAAAATGTTCTTGGATTCGTTGTTTTAAGGGACGAATCGTACTACCAATATAAGCTTTTTGGCATGGGCAGAGTATCAAATACACCACGTTCCTGCTTTCACAGTTGATGAAGTCCTGAATTGTGTGTTCTTGGTCATTGATGTGCAGAGTAGAAGTTCGGTTGAGACCCAATTTGCATATTGAACATTTAGTGCAGATGAAAAATCCTTTAGGTTTGGGAAAGTAAGGTTCAGGGACTGGTTGTTGAAAAAACGAAGGACAAAGTTTATCACGGAGGTTAGGGGCCCGTCGGAACCCTATTTGTGGGTACTGAAAAATAAATGGTTGGATAGATGGATTGTTGCTAAAGAGGTGCCAATGTTTACGAAGTTGTTTCCGTATATGGTAGTGACCATTATGAAATTGGGTTATAAATCGAATAGAAGAGTCTATTTTGCAGCGCTGTGGTGAATTGATCATCTTATGTCGATCCATTTTGCTCAAATTGTTATGCGAAGAGGTTAGCAAGCGTTGTTTATAGCCCCTGACCAAAAGTCTCTGAGTAATTTGAGAAGAAAAAAAGTCATAATCTCTAGATTTTGAGCAGTTAACTTTGGCTCTTCTATATTCACCTTGTGGAATGTTTTTGATTATGCTTGGGGGGTGACAACTAGAGGCGTGTAAGATAGAATTGGCCGCTGTAGATTTTCGATAGAATTTCGTCTGTAATTTGTTGTTATCCACATAGATTAGTAAGTCAAGATATTCAACTTGTGTATCCGAAATATTGTAAGTGATGTCAATGTCCCATTTGTTTGGTACTAGGGACTGGAGAAATTGAGTTAAAAGTGTATTATTTCCTTGCCAGATCAACAAAATATCATCAATATAGCGACCCCAGAAGATGATATTATGAGAAAAATCTTCATTATGATTGTTCCACAACCATTCCCGTTCCACTGCCCCCATTAGGATGCAGGCGTAGGGAGGCGCGAATTTGGCCCCCATCGCCGTACCTTGGAGCTGTAAGTAGAACTGTCCATCAAAGAGAAAGTAGTTGTTCTCCAGACAAAATTGAAGCATGTTCAATATCATACTGTTATGGGTAGAAAAAGACACAGGTTTTGTCGAAAGTGCTATTCTGACTGCCTCTAGACCGTCCTGGTGTTTAATTGAGGTATAAAGGCTAACTATATCGATGGTCACTAAGAGGTAGTCAGGTTGCCAATCAATTTCTTGAAGTTTACATATGATGTCTTTTGTATCCCTCACAAATGAAGGTAAATTAATCATGAATGGTTGGAATACTTGATCAATTAAAGTCCCTAATTTAGAACAGATAGAATTGATGCCCGATATTATAGGCCTACCTTTAGGAGGAAAATCTTTTTTGTGTATTTTGGGTAGTAGATACATTGTTGGCACTGTTGGGTGAGAAAGAAATAGGGCAGATCTTTCTTGATGTGAGATAACTTGCCGTGAAAGCCAATGGTCAAGTAGTTCTGAGAGTTGCTGTTGAATATGAGCCGTAGGATTTGAGTCTAGACGTTTATAACACTTGGGGTTGTGTAGTTGGCGGTAAGCCTCCTGAAGGTAATCCGAGGTATTTAGAATGACGATATTACCTCCCTTATCTGCCTCCTTTATAATGATATTGGGATTCATTCTTAAATTGGACAGAGCTGTTCTTTGTTGATGAGTGATATTTGAGGGGAAAAATTTGCGCTTGTCGCAGTAGCGTTTATATTCTTTATCAAGGTCTTTTAGAACTGCATGTGCAAAGTAATCAATGGAATTCCCTGCTGGAAGGGTAGGAGTGAAAGTGGATTTTGGTCTCATACCCGAGGGATGATATTGGTTAATGTTTAGCTCTAATTGTTCAGCTAATGTACTGAGAGGGAGATCTGGTTCAGTAAAATTGGCTAAATTACAAAGAAGACCAATATCTTCAAGGTCCCGAACAGTAGTATCATGAGAGGGAGGTGAGGGCAGTGGCTGGGAGGGAGAGGAAGTAAAAGTGGAGAAAAATGACTTTAATTTGAGTTGACGTATGAATTTAAAAAAGTCAATTTTGGTGTGAGTTAGATTCCAAGTATTTGTGGGGCAGTAGGAAAGACCTTTATTAAGAATGTAGAGTTCGGATGAGGAAAGGGAATAATCTGAAAGATTAACTACTAGTTGGTCGTTGTGTTGAGGGGCCGAAGGTTCTTGCTGCGGGCCCGTGTTTGTATACCTGAGGTGCCCGGAGTGGCCGCTGAGATATCTGGTAATTTTGTCCGAGTTTCTTGCAGAGACCCTAGGCGAAATCGTCTTGCCTCCTCTAAAAAATTTACCCCAGGTCTAATAGAGGATTCCCTATCTGAGTCCTCAGATGTTTCAACTTCAGAGGAAGGGATAGTATCTGGGCAGCTTAGTGTGTCCATAGGGGGATTAGGGTCCTGAACGTTATCATACTTCTTACTAAAAGTATATACTCTCCCCTGTTGATAATCACGTAGGTCTCGTCTAAATTTACGGTTTTTCCTCTGAATAATGTCAGCCTCATAATTATCAATGATGTTATTGAGGATTGCATAGTTTTTAGTTGAGATGTCACCCCAATTAGCCTCCTCTATTCGTTGAGTGAGCTGGTCTACTTCTTGTTTGTGGTGTTCATATTGTTCCTGAGAGATGTCAATAAGTTGGTGAATCATATTCATTGAAGCTATTTTTAAATTTGCTTCCCATTTTTGAAGACTCTCCTGGGAGGTGGTATCTGTAGGTGGAAAAATCAGAATACGTAACCCTCGAGGGATACGGTCGTGTTCCAAATATTTTTTAAGAGAAGCCACCTCCCACCATTTGGCTGTTTCTTTTTTAAGTGACTTTTCCAAAGCTAAGAAAGTGCTTCTTGCAGATGTCAAGTTGGTGTTACCCAAGTTGGGAGTGCCAGTATCCGATGTATTGAAGACTTGATCCAATTTGGCATTTCGTTGTTCCCTTCTGTTAAGAGTAGAGGACATATTGATACAGGGCTTAAGCAGGAAGTCTATATGTATGCAACTAGTTGCTACAGTAAAAAAGAGGGGAGTCCAGCCAATCGACTTCCTTAGAATGCCTATTCGTAGGTTAAGCAAGGTGTGGGAGAATCAAACGGGGGGCCTGGACCCTAAGCCTCCCAATATTAATAGTCAAGATAATGCAGAGGTGATTCCCCACAAAAATGTAATCAACTCATAAGTACATTACTTCAAAAAATTGTTTAATTGTGAAGGAGAGTTCCAGAAATATTTAGTCCATTTGAGGTAAAGATGAACTTGAAGTTGAGGTAATTTTCATTGATCAACAAGTTGGATGCAAAATCAGATAGGAGTGTACGTTGATGCAACAGCCAACACGTGTTTCACCCCTTTGGCGCGTAAGCGGGGGCTTTCTCAAGGCTGTAGAGAATATATATAGGCGATGTAAGTCATAAGTCAGAAATATGGTGTCAGGTGTGAAGGCATGCTGCTGATGCAGATTGTGCGTTACATTATGTGCTTCTTCTAAAGAAACCAGTGAACTAAAACAAACCCATACCACTTTCCCAAGTGTGGGACAAAGGTTTAAAACTGATAAGAACAAGTACTTATAGTGTTGTAAAGAAAACAAAGTTATAATACTTGTGCTAAGTTAATTGATAAGCGGAGCAGAAGAAAAAACCAAGAAGAAAGTGTACTGGCACTCACATGCTATTAATGGTGATTGAGAAAAAACATGCATTAGAAAAATTATATGGGACATTGTATAGTATATATTAGTAAGGGAAGTTTTTGGTAAGGAAGAAAAAACATACCTAATTCAGAGCATATTACAAAAACTTCAGACATTGAATTGTCACAGTTGTAGATAGAAACCCTAGACATAAAATTGTATACAATATGTTTTTGTTGTTTGAAAACAACCAAAGAAAAGAAAAAATGTATATCAGATAATACAGATAAAAGCAACCAGTGAGCCAAAGAATCAAGTTTGCCACCTTTAACAATATGACTAGGCTGTATACCAACACCAACAGGCTGGGACTTTAATTGATCAAGTACTACAACCATTCATAATTAATTTACCTTCATTTGTGAGGGATACAAAAGACATCATATGTAAACTTCAAGAAATTGATTGGCAACCTGACTACCTCTTAGTGACCATCGATATAGTTAGCCTTTATACCTCAATTAAACACCAGGACGGTCTAGAGGCAGTCAGAATAGCACTTTCGACAAAACCTGTGTTTTTTTCTACCCATAACAGTATGATATTGAACATGCTTCAATTTTGTCTGGAGAACAACTACTTTCTCTTTGATGGACAGTTCTACTTACAGCTCCAAGGTACGGCGATGGCGGCCAAATTCGCGCCTCCCTACGCCTGCATCCTAATGGGGGCAGTGGAACAGGAATGGTTGTGGAACAATCATAATGAAGATTTTTCTCATAATATCATCTTCTGGGGTCGCTATATTGATGATATTTTGTTGATCTGGCAAGGAAATAATACACTTTTAACTCAATTTCTCCAGTCCCTAGTACCAAACAAATGGGACATTGACATCACTTACAATATTTCGGATACACAAGTTGAATATCTTGACTTACTAATCTATGTGGATAACAACAAATTACAGACGAAATTCTATCGAAAATCTACAGCGGACAATTCTATCTTACACGCCTCTAGTTGTCACCCCCCAAGCATAATCAAAAACATTCCACAAGGTGAATATAGAAGAGCCAAAGTTAACTGCTCAAAATCTAGCGATTATGACTTTTTTTCTTCTCAAATTACTCAGAGACTTTTGGTCAGGGGCTATAAACAACGCTTGCTAACCTCTTCGCATAACAATTTGAGCAAAATGGATCGACATAAGATGATCAATTCACCACAGCGCTGCAAAATAGACTCTTCTATTCGATTTATAACCCAATTTCATAATGGTCACTACCATATACGGAAACAACTTCGTAAACATTGGCACCTCATTAGCAACAATCCATCTATCCAACCATTTATTTTTCAGTACCCACAAATAGGGTTCCGACGGGCCCCTAACCTCCGTGATAAACTTTGTCCTTCGTTTTTTCAACAACCAGTCCCTGAACCTTACTTTCCCAAACCTAAAGGATTTTTCATCTGCACTAAATGTTCAATATGCAAATTGGGTCTCAACCGAACTTCTACTCTGCACATCAATGACCAAGAACACACATTTCAGGACTTCATCAACTGTGAAAGCAGGAACGTGGTGTATTTGATACTCTGCCCATGCCAAAAAGCTTATATTGGTAGTACGATTCGTCCCTTAAAACAACGAATCCAAGAACATTTTCGAAATATCTTGAAACTTGAGACTAAAGCACCTCTCGTAGAGCACTACAAAACTTTTCACCTTAATGCACGTTCCTTTAAATTCATCGGAATACACCGCATCTCCCCGTCTCCATGAGGTGGTAATCTACATCTACGCCTACGTCAACAAGAAAGCAAGATGATTATCCAGTATGATACGGTGAATAATGGTCTGAATCAGGACCATGAATGGCACTACTGGTTACTATAAATGCTGCTTGACTAAAGCCGTTTCTTTGATGTATAACAGCTCTAATTCTATTCAAGCCACTACAGTTTTTGTCTTCTCTCCTTTTTTAAACCTTTGGTCCACACTATATTTTTTCAACATGCCCTTTTTCTTTCCTACTCTCTGTTACATACTTACTCTCTTCACTACTTTCCTTCCTAACACATTACTCTATGCTCTATTTTATATGACTTTAGTTTAAACTTATAGGACAATTATATCTTTATTGTTTTATCTACTTATTATGTGTTCTCCATTTCTACTTTAATAGACTAATAACCATTTCTAACTTTGTCCCTACACTGAGCCTTGTACTGGTTGCTGTCATCATAGATCTTTTTCAAATAATGCCTTTTTCTTTCCTTGTGGAGAATATCCTTTTGGTCTTTCTCTGATTTATATCTAACTTTATTTTATTTATTAATATTTTTTCTCAGGTTATTATCACCTCCTCATCTTCTTATGTGTATTAATATCTTTTTCTAATATTCTTTCTTTCTTACTGTACTTGTGTGGTACTTGGATATCATTGACCTGTTTTGGCTTGTAGTTTGCTCGTTTCTGTTGAGTTGAATCATCATTACTAGACTTTGTTTATCCGTTTTAAGATGGCCGCCACATTTCGGTTTCCCAAAATATGGAGTGTCCCTCCTCTGTTTCCTTGAACGCGAGGCAGAGAAGGAACGTGTAACGTTTAAAACACGCTGCCGCTTGATGGAGATGCAGCGATTTACCGCGGGACGCGCCGGCGAGTTACCGGCATTTTTCTCTTTTCCTTAACACCGAATAAGGTAAAAATCATTTTTGCTCGTTTGTAGCTTCTGTTTTCTCCTTTCGGGGAGACAAGTTCTCAGCATCTGATTTAGTAAGTTTCAGTACGTTGGCTAGATAATGAGCACCGTTTAAGTTTTTGAGATAGTTTGGAGCTCATTATGCACTTGCTATTCTGTGTAAAAATTATTTCTTAGATACACCACGATATCTTTCAACTTCGCTTGATGTTCATCTATATTGTTGGTCTACAGCCTAGTCATATTGTTAAAGGTGGCAAACTTGATTCTTTGGCTCACTGGTTGCTTTTATCTGTATTATCTGATATACATTTTTTCTTTTCTTTGGTTGTTTTCAAACAACAAAAACATATTGTATATAATTTTATGTCTAGGGTTCTATCTACAACTGTGACAATTCAATGTCTGAAGTTTTTGTAATATGCTCTGAATTAGGTATGTTTTTTCTTCCTTACCAAAAACTTCCCTTACTAATATATACTATACAATGTCTCATATAATTTTTCTAATGCATGTTTTTTCTCAATCACCATTAATAGCATGTGAGTGCCAGTACACTTTCTTCTTGGTTTTTTCTTCTGCTCCGCTTATCAATTAACTTAGCACAAGTATTATAACTTTGTTTTCTTTACAACACTATAAGTACTTGTTCTTATCAGTTTTAAACCTTTGTCCCACACTTGGGAAAGTGGTATGGGTTTGTTTTAGTTCACTGGTTTCTTTAGAAGAAGCACATAATGTAACGCACAATCTGCATCAGCAGCATGCCTTCACACCTGACACCATATTTCTGACTTATGACTTACATCGCCTATATATATTCTCTACAGCCTTGAGAAAGCCCCCGCTTACGCGCCAAAGGGGCGAAACACGTGTTGGCTGTTTCATCAACGTACACTCCTATCTGATTTTGCATCCAACTTGTTGATCAATGAAAATTACCTCAACTTCAAGTTCATCTTTACCTCAAATGGACTAAATATTTCTGGAACTCTCCTTCACAATTAAACAATTTTTTGAAGTAATGTACTTATGAGTTGATTAAATTTTTGTGGGGAATCACCTCTGCATTATCTTGACTATTAATATTGGGAGGCTTAGGGTCCAGGCCCCCCGGTTTGATTCTCCCACACCTTGCTTAACCTACGAATAGGCATTCTAAGGAAGTCGATTGGCTGGACTCCCCTCTTTTTTACCTTCTGATACGTAGTTTTAGGTCTATTTGAAATGAACCCTTTAAGGGTTACATCCGGAGACAAGATTCTCCAGTGACTACTCATCACCCTCCTCAGAGTAGCAGAGGCCCCTATATAATCAGTCACCATCCTCACTTTATTTTTCTTGTCATTAGTCATCTTAGTGGGAAGGGGCTTCAATGTGTCTTGTATAGACATCTTAGTTGCTCTCCATTGTGCTTTTCCAATATCCTAAGCTTGATACCCTCTTAATTTGAAACGCTGACCCATGTTCCCAATACATTGTTTGAATTCATGTTCTTTATCGCAATTTCTTCTGGCCCTAACCATTTCCCCAAATGGTATAACCCGAATCTGATGTTTAGGATTTGCACTTGAAGCATGTCAAATAGAATTAGATGAGGTTGGTTTACGTAAAAATCTACTCTGTATCTTGTCATCCTCAATGTACAGCTCAACATCCAGAAACTCAATCTTCTTCTGACTGCTTTGATAGGTGAATCTAACATTTGCATCATTCAAATTCAAATATTTACAAAAACATCCTAACTGTTGCATGTTACCAGTCCAAATCATCAGAAAGTCATCAGTATAACAACCCCAGTACAGACCATATGTTTGCCAATGTATAGATCTTGGTCCCCAGATCCACTTCTCTTCTAACCAAACCATAAAGAGGTTAGCATAGGAAGGAGAAAGCCCATCGCCACTCCTTGTCTCTGTCTGAACTAGTCCTTATTAAACAGAAAAAAAATATTATCCAAAATGAAATTTGTAATTTCCAGCAACTTTCCAGTATGTTCCCAAAGACTTGCAGATCTCCTGTTCAAGATATGACATAGTGCTTGTAATCTCACCTCATGGCCAATACTAGTGTATAGTGAAACTACACCAAGTGTCACCAACAGCATACACTCCTCCCAGTGGACATCACCAAGCAAACCCAATATGTGCCTTGTGTCTTTGATAAAAGAAAGAAGATAACTAACCAAAGGCTGTAAAAACACATCCACATATTTGGATAGCCTTTCCGTCAGTCCTGAATTGCCACTTGCTTTCATGCATTTAGGGTAGCACAGAACAGAGAAGTTTATTTTAAACTTTCATTGAAGATGTTTCTGCCGGGCCCATGAAGCAATCTCATGCAGGCAGGATCAGTCTCAGACATCTTCCCCAAGATATCAATAGACATAATTTGGCACAAACCCTTACATTCACGCAAACACTGTGACATGAAGGGCTTGTGAAAGTTTGTCAAGGATGCCTGAGTCCTTCAGAGTCCAGCACGTAATGTTAAAGTTCAGCTCTCGGTAACTGCAGATCTGCTCCAAGAAATTTCATGCAGCCTCTTCTGTGGCAAAGGTTGTGGGAGAAAAGTATTTGTCAAACAGGATCTTTGATGAATCCCTTCCTTGAGCTCTTATGATTGATACAGTCATAGAGGTCGAGCCAGGATGGGTCTCAGGATTCTAGTGAACTTTAAAGCTCCGAATGCTGCAAAGGGTGCTACCATCACCATCTGTGCACAGGTGTTGTCTTTATCTCACACTCGCTGACAATCGATCTCACTCAGTACCTGTCCCTGACACTCTCTCACTCTCTCTCTCTACCTCTCTTCCACACACACAAAAATAGACCCACATGGTCACACATACATATGCTCTTTGTCACAAGAACACACACATTTAATGGTATTTCATTTTACATACCTCACTCGCCAGTGAAGGTCCCGTTCCTACTCCCGGTGCTCTATTTTTAATTACTCTAATAGTAAATAACAGATTAATCACTATTAATGTACATAAAACAATGAGCAGGAAAAAGGAGGGAAGAGCCTGTCATCTGTAAGGATCAGCCTTCTATTCTTGATGCTGCCACTGCCACCTATGAGTCCAGGAGTTGCAAGAGACAAACCAGGGTGTCCAGGGGTGACCTCTAAATAACTTTCATGATCTCTGGTCCGACGACTCACGGTGCCCCTTTTATTCCTGCCTTCACTACTTAGAACTGAGAAGAGCACAGGACATAAGGGTCATAGGCAGATGATCATGAAAAGAATGACCCTTACGACTTAAAGCACCATTTGCACAACAGCATATCACCAACCTCTAGTTGCAAATTCTTGAGCTAGACACAATGTAGCAGTATGCAGTGAAAGATGGAATAGGGCTTGTTAGCTAGTAGCCTGAGCCCTACAAATGTCAGCCCCCATTTCCCAGGTCAGCCGATTGGATGTGATTTTAATGAAAATGAAAGAGTAGTTCTGAAACGTTTTTTCATCACAACTTTTCTAACAAAAGTTTCACCTAGAAATTCTTTCACCAGGTTGATCAAACCAACCTCGTGAAAGCCATTATTTCCTTCAGTTTCTGTTTTACTTCTTTCTTTGTTTTCCCACTTTTTTCCAGGTTTTTTCCACCCCATTTCTCTTTCTTCTTTTTCATATTTTTCTTGTGGATGTAGCTTCTCTCTTCTTTTTTGACCCCTAATTGCCACCCATGTTTCTCTCCTCACCTAATTCTCTGTGTTCTATAGACATGTCGCTCCTTCACTTTTTCACGTATGCCCACCACTTTTTTCATCCTTTACTTCATTTTATCCTCTTCTTCTTCGCTTTTTATGCCACGTGTCTCTCCTCCTTTCCTTTCAGGTTGCAGCGGACACAATGGAAACTCTACATGGGCCCTTTTTAAAAGTATAATTCAACTCTTTTCAACTTTAGATTATTCGTACAATTGTGTAAAAATTTGACATTTTTTATACACTCATACAGGATTTAGGATTTCCACCATGATTGATATACATTTTTCTTTGGTTTGTTATGTCATAATGATGGGATACCGCCCAGTCAACCATCAGTTGTACTCGGAATCCTGACTAGTCAGAATCCAGCCAACAAAGCCCTAATGCCTCCAAGGTAATAAATAAATAAGACTTTCTCTAAACAGTCAGGGGTTTTAATTCCAGCTTTTTAAATTACCATAATAACACAATAACAGAGCCACCGGTATTGCTTACCCCTATTGTTCCAAAACTCTCAGGCTTTCGCCGTATGTACTTTTTGCAAACTTGTTTTCTTATCCACTTGAAGAGATACCATAATGTTTTTGGACTGGGAATAATGTTGAAGGGTGTTGGTAGTGTTCCTCCCTCTTCAAAATAACTCATCCAGAGCTTCGTTCTTGCAAATTTCCATTCAATATCTGCGTGATCCTGAGGAAAAAAACAAATATAAGCAAGCAGCAAAGAAAACCAAGTTAGTAACTGTTTTGAAAGGTCTCCTGCACAAAACCTGGAAGAGTTACTGGAACAGAAGCTAAATTGCTATCAAAACTCAAAGATCCAAATGTAATTGGAAGTGTCACTCTGAGCCTGAATACATAAATCTGAAAGAGGTGTTCACAAAAACATCGCACCTAATATTTTACAGAAAATGAATTACATGTGCTTTGTGCAAAGGAGAAACCATTCAATCGTACACCCAGTAGAGTAAATATCAAATTGCACTGCAAACCATCTAAATGTAATCATATCATACTTATCACACCACATTTACTTTTTTCATTATGTATCCACCCACACTCTACTACACAGGCACATTTGCACTGATTTTTTTCCGTTCTGTTGTAGAAACACTATTGTATTGAGTAGTCATGTGACTATGGGTATCTAGGACTGTATGAAAAAGTGGGTTTAATCCTAAATTCTTCAATATTCTCTAGTAAAATTAAGGTACTTATTACAGAACTCAACGTACTGACTGACACAAATTCAATCAGTATTGGTAGGGAAATTCCATGAAGTAAGGGTGAGAGATCTTCGAAAATCTTGAATTCAAAAGAGATGTGTCGAGAACTTGAGGGTACAACATTCAATGTAAATGGATAATTGGAATAAATTGGAATAAAATCGTCAGTGTACTCTCAATGTACTGTTTGTATATAGATTCTGTAACAGGTGGAGCGGCATTTTGGATTACCTAGTACTTTAGGCAACATTTTGAATATTCTGCATTAGCACGTCAGATAAGAAAAGCTAATTCAGGTGTAAAATATTTCTGTTGAGTCCTCTTTCCTTCTCCGAAACTACACCATAAGAGTGTAGTTGTTTCTAACAGTGCGCCATAAGGGAGGGACTATCTTAACTGTCTCGCAAGACCTGATGCAGACACTGAAGAGTAATACATTGTGAAAATATATCATGTTGTAAGGAACTAATAAATAAGCAAGCCATTCTGCATGTTTCATCTGCTTCTAAAGCCAGCTATTTCCCCACCATCAAACGTTATTAACACACTCAAAGGCATGCTTTAGAATCCTATGTCAAAAGCATCAACATTTATGGTTTTTCAAGAGACTGATAAATGTGATTGTAGAAAAGTGGAGTATTATGCAGTGAACCTGGGAAAGTCTCACTATGCAATACTCTCACAATGCCCCAAAATGGGTTCTTTGGATTCCCAGTAATAAATCCCTAGCTCAGTTCTGGTGGTGTGACAAAGAGTAGTCAGGCTTTACTAGAGGAACATGTATTAAGCATTTTAGAGTACAAACATGGATGATAAGTGACACGACTCAAAAGAAATACAACACCAATTTATAAAA
The DNA here is from genome assembly GCF_031143425.1 of Pleurodeles waltl. Lineage (NCBI taxonomy): Eukaryota > Metazoa > Chordata > Amphibia > Caudata > Salamandridae > Pleurodeles > Pleurodeles waltl. The sequence goes on along the minus strand of NC_090447.1, from coordinate 1,210,977,579 downwards.
ATAGAGCACATTTTTATCTTAATGTAGACACCAAAACGAAATCAATCAGGTACTTATAACCGGCGTTATGGATTTTAGAGAGAAAAATAAATCAGTACTTTACAAAGTTGTCAAACTTTACCATTGCCGTCAATAGAGAAAACCAATAGTGACAGTCACTTGTAGAGTGAGTTCAGTCGAATCCACTGGAAGGTAAGGTGATGCTGGTCCTAAGACCAAGCTTCTACAGTCAGAACAATTGAATCTGGCTTGTGGGTACCAGGTGCAGAGGTGTCCTAGCCTCCCTAGGTGCTGAACACGGGAGACATGGGTGCTACAAAATCACACTAGTGACACTTGATCACATGCAGGTTGAGTTTGGGAGAGCCCACTGGAGGTTAAGTTAATGTGGGCCTCTGGACCAGGATTCAAAAGGCAGAACAACTCTACCTTTCTATGGTGTCTCAGGTGCAGAGGTGTGCTTGACTATGCTTGGTGCTGAAAGGGAGCTTCTGGTGCTGGTTTTACCACTGAGATGGTGCTGGTGGGGAAACTGATGCAAAAACTCAACAGTGACTGAGGTGGATGGCTCAGGTTGCAGTGGTATTCTCTCAAATGCAGCATCGGTCAAAGGGGTCAGTAGCCAGACTGGTCACAAACAAGTCTTGGCAGTTGTAAACATATCACTTGGCTTCTTTGAAGTCCTGGAGTCCATGATTAAGCAATGAGTCGTCTGAAACTTGCTGGAGAGCAGGATCATGTTTCCCAGAAGGCCCTAGACCATTTACTTTTGGGCAATCCCTCAGCGGGCCCGGAGGCCAGCAACTTCTTGGTTCCAGTAGTGAGGTTTCTACCTGCAGGCTGCAGAGGACTAGTACCTCTAGCCCAAGGGAGTTTTGGTGATGCCTTTCAGTTGCAGAGTGGTTCCTGTCTTTTTTAGAACTGATCTCTGGTCTGGGACAAGTCATAGTCCTGCAGGTGCAAGGTGGCTGCCACAGGTGCAGAGTGTTGCATCCTTTACTTTATGCAGTCAAATTTCAGGTTTAATAATTTGATACCAAACATGACATTCTTCAGCAGGACCATAATGGTCATGTTATCCTAAGCCAGTTGACCACATATAGTAGTCTTTAATGGAAAAGGCTTCTATTGCGACATATATGCCCAACGCCTATATATTCACACTTTTAATATGATGTACCCTGCCTCATGGGCTCAGGAGGCCTACCTTAGGGGTGCGTGGCATATATTAAAAGCAATGCCTTGACCTTGTCACACATAGTGTGGGGAGGTTGAGTTTGAGCAATGTACATGTTTCCTTCAGTCTGTAATAGCAGGTCTGCTGTCACCTGTTTACCTGGATCATTCAGTGTGGCACAATCAGTGCTTCAGGCCCTGTTGATCCCTTTTAACACCCATGCCCTTGGTACCACTGGAATCATATACTAGGGACTTATAAGAAGGTTAAAGTCCTTGCCAATTGTGGCTACCAATTTACACACATCAATTTTAGGGAGAGAGCCCTGGCACTGGGGCCTGGTTAGCAGGCTCCAGTGCACTTTCAGAGTCATAAGCAACAACACTGGGGCACTAAGTGTCCGGTTGTCCCTATAAAAAGAGCACTTTCCTACAGTGAACAGAACCAAAATGAGAAGGTGTATCTAATATATCCAGAAAAGACAAAATGTGATCCTGTATTCTTTATATAGCCTTCTGTACGAGATATGAAAAACTGTGTGCCTGAGTGTGTAGAGTAAACAATTCATTAATTTGGCTGGAAATAATGGTTATACTAACACCTCTTGATATCCATGCTTAATGAAACTGACAGCCCATAGCTTCAAATGGGACACACACAATGCACAAGTGGTGAGGGTAAAGGCTACCTAGGATTAGTATCATTAGACAGTGCTGCTGCCTTCTTATTTTCATGGAGTAGCCAATGCCAGACTCTCTGTCTCTGCTGCTTGTGAGAAATCTTACTAATGAAGTACCAAACTGAACTATAGAATTATTTTGATGGAGAAGGCAAAATATAACTCTTTAGCCACACAGTGAATGTTCTTTCTTGCTGGATTGTAGCCTGCAAAATGCTCCTTATGAGTACTGATGCCAATGGGCACTCTGCCGCTACAGACTGCCTTTTAAACTGGGTCTCTTGCTCACTGTGCCACTGGATTCAAGCTAGCCTGGCTGATGAAGGGTGAAACCCTGAAACCGGTCCTAGGATGCGTGTTTCCGGTCCAGTGAGGACCTGGCTTGGCAGTTCGGGCTGGACTGTTCCCATGAGGAACAGGGTCAAGACTGATTTGCATATGGCTGGGTCCAAACTGGGGTGGCATGGTGAGCAAAAGAACAATGGATTAAGCCCAGATCTGTGACTGGGGGTGAGTGTTTGCATTGTACAGCACTCCGTCCATCATCCTTTTGTGTTGCTAAAGTTGCCCTAAGTGGGAAGGGTATGCCCAGACATCGGTCCCTTGCTCACTGTGCCACTGGATTCAAGCTAGCCTGGCTGATGAAGGGTGAAACCCTGAAATCGGTCCCAGGATGCTTTTTTCCAGTCCACTGAGGACCTGGCTTGGCAGTTCGGGCTGGACTGTTCCCATGATGAACAGGGTCAAGACTGATTTGCATATGGCTGGGTCCAAACTGGGGTGGCAGAGTGAGCAAAAGAACGATGGATTAAACCCAGATCTGTGACTGGGGGTGAGCGTTTGCATTGTTCAGCACTCCGTCCATCATTCTTTTGTGTTGCTAAAGTTGCCCTAAATGGGAAGGGTATGCCCAGACGTGGGTCCCTTGCTCACTGTGCCACTGGATTCAAGCTAGCCTGGCTGATGAAGGGTGAAACCCTGAAACCGGTCCCAGGATGCTTGTTTCCGGTCCAGTGAGGTCCTGGCTTGGCAGTTCGGGCTGGACGGTTCCCATGAGGAACAGGGTCAAGACTGATATGCATATGGCTGGGTCCAAACTGGGGTGGCATGGTGAGCAAAAGAACGAGGGATTAAACCCAGACCTGTGACTGAGGGTGAGTGTTTGCATTGTTCAGCACTCCGTCCATCATCCTTTTGTGTTGCTAAAGTTGCCGTTTAAACTATACATTAATATAATTTTCAACGAAATTCATATTCTCTGGGGAAAACCCTGTGCCTGTTTCATGACACTTCAAATTTCAAAACCAGCCTTAAAGAAGAAGAAAAAAGACATTCCACCTATTGTAGCAGACAAATCACACCCTGCATCCCACAGGAATACTGGAAGCACACTTCGTCTTCCAAATCATGACCTTCAAGCATCTGATTCTGCAGGGAGAGTTGGATCAGCCCTGCTGGAGAAAATGGTCTGCCTGCTAGATGAAGAAAGATTAAGACTACCTAATCTTGAAAAGGCTGGTAGCCAATTCACATCACTATAGGTAACTTGTATGTTTTAGGTAGACTGTAGGACAATTGCATTAGTTGTGAGACGCTTTTTACAACTGATTCCAATGGGACATTTATCTTTGGACTAGGTCTGATGTACCAAAAATGAGACATATTTGTACTGAGTGAGTAAGTATGTTACTTACTTAGTATTGGGTGCCAAATAACTTGGTATACAACTTTAATGGTATTCTAAGTGAAACCTTACGGCAAGCAATATACCTGGGTTGACTGGTCTTCTTGGCGCTGTGTTACTATGACCACTTGCTGCCATGGCAGGTCAGGCAATGTTTTTATGTTACTCAAAGAAGTCTTCAATGCACCTATTATTCTAGTAGGACTTAGGCACAGGGCCACACACCGGCTTGAGTGTAGAATTGTCTAAATGAGATTCAAATGAAGGGACATTTGTAGGCAAGGTTTGGCCAATGTCACACATTTTCAAGAGCTTGAGTCCATTTTTAGGGTCTTAATCAGTAAATGCTGGCACAGGTTTGCAATTCTTGTACATTATTTCTGATTTCAAAATGAAAAGCACATGAAAACTCACATGATTAGTTAGAATTTTGGAATATTCATAAATATTCAGCAATCTGAATTTGAAGGGTATTGTTTTCGCTAAAGCACTTGAGGTTGCCTGATCACACAGACCTACACATAATTAGAATTTTTGAATATTCATAAATATTCAGCAATCTGAATTTGAGGAGTATTGTTATTGCTAAAGCACTTTAGGTTGCCTGATCACACAGATCAACACTCTACCACAGACAGCATGAACTCGAAAAACATTTTTTGAATTTTGGGTAGTTCTGGTTTTTTTTCAATATAACTGCACTTTATTGTTTAATACCTCGCCATGTAAAGTTATGGGGAGAGTGCTTAATAAATACATGCAATGCTTTCATTGTAGTCAATACGTTTTTCACCTCCGGTCTTCAAATTCTGTAGCAACATTACATCTGATATTATTGCAATTCTCATGAGAATAACTGAAGTACATTTTTAAAATCATTTTAGTCAAAAACACTTCCCAAAAATGTATACTGATGACTGCAAAAAGAAACTAGAAGTAGGTTCTTACTCCGGCACATTTTTGAGATAACAGAAAACAATGTAAGAATGAGGAAACTTACAGCTATCAACTGGTATGAGTTATTCATCATGGCTATTAGCATGTTGAGAAGAACAACCAGAGAGATGACATTGTACGTCCCAAACATTGTGGCCCCAACAAATTCTGTGAACTCATGTCGGGCCTTTACATTTGTTACATACAAGTTGATGAGTCCAAATATGGACCAGAATAATGACTGCAGTGTTTCAAATAACCTGAAAAAGAATAGAGGAATATTATTACATATCATTAAATGAGGACTCAAGTTGATGATAGAATTTGATGGAACATAAGGGTCACTATGATGACCTAGCATGCAGATTTTGTGCCAGCTGGCAAAAATAGATTCAGACTCACATATTCAATTCACTTTCTGATTTCTTCATCTACCCTTTTGCCTATGAGCACCTAGTATGCAGTGTTTCTACAATCTGGCTACAATAGTTCCAGTCTCACATATTTAATTATTTTTCTGATATTTTCATCAACCCTTTTGCCAAGAAACTTTATAACAACATTTTTACTGTTGCCTCTGGGACTCCTTCACTCAACCAATATGCCTTGTGGGTGTAGGAGTTGTAGTTTATCACAAAGCTTCTTTTCTCACTGTGTTGAGTCCCCTTATGTTAAAGCTTAAAGCAAAATCATAAGTGGCACATTTTCTAATTGGCAATTCACCTGACAAATGAAGAAAAAAATGTGCACTTCATCTGACAAATGAAGCAAAAAATGTGTGGAATATTTTTCTCGTAGGAGATATAGCTCTGTCACCTACAGATCTGACATAATAAAGTTTCCTCCATTCACCTCACCCTGAATGTCCACCAACTAAAATGTTCCTTAAATCTTCATTATCACAACACTTATTTTCAATGCTAACGTCAGTCCCTTGTAGAAGTCAGCATATGCTTCAAGTTTACATACTATGGCTACACTGAAAACTTAAAGATTTACCTTGGGAAGAGAAATTCCTGAAAGATACACTTATGTGCCCCTTTCTCGAGCTTAATGCCAATAGAATAGTGGGTGTTGTGCAACCACCTAAAATGTAACGCTTCAAAAATCAAAACCCTGAAATGTGTAAACTAGACCACAGACAAGCCACCATCAGTTTGGTTCACTGCATCTCAGGCTTGTGTAACTGAACATAAAAGAAGTCCTCGTGTATTTGTTCTCTACAAGCTTCAGTACTTTCAGAACATAGCTGCTGGTCAACCTGAACACCTCAGCATCATTGGTAATATTACACAGTAATATTACACCTCCCTTCAAGCTCTTCTCCCACCATATTTGGCAAGACATAACTACTTCAAGACATTTACCATCACCACTCGGCCATTCATGACACTGAACCGATATTTGAACAACAAAAGCTCTGCAGTTATAAACCAGGAAGAATTCTCAAATCCTTACGGGCCAGGTTCTGACCATCCCTAGGTTTGCAAAGTCTTCCATCGTCAGGACATCTTTTGCAGTACAGGAAGTCAAGCTCTGGAATACTCACCAAGCAAGATTAAAACACCATTGTAACAACCTGGAGTTCTGAAGCACCAAAAGAACACAGCTGTTCCCAAACATATGACACCTGCAACAAGCAATCGTCTCCTTCAATACAGGCTTATTCCATAAACTGCCACGGAACACCCAAGCATTAGACCAACAATAGATGGTATAGAACAGTAGGTGGAACCCTCTCTTACGTTCATTTGCATTGCTGAGATGGTGAGCTGCAGCTCCAAGTCTGCAGCAACATGCTTTATACTTCCCTATAGGACAAATGGTAAATGCACTCCCTGCCATCTATATACAACAGTCTGGGATTCCTCTCACCTGACTGCACAGGGAAGTGCACTGAGGAAATGGTAGTGCTATGAAGTGCTATATGAAAAAGTATGCTGAATGAGGCTAAGCCAGCACGTACGAGGGAACAATTACCAGAAAAATATATTTTCAAGGTGCTTCTGTTTGAAAGGATAATTATTTTTCAGCTTGGGTCATTGGCATCTCAAACATGCAACAAATATGTAAACTTAGAGGTACAGTATGAACATACAAAAATGATTACAATACAAATAATAATGTCCTATAGCAATGTTAATCATAATGAACAACAGTGTCATATCTCCCATTGGATTGTGTCAGTTATGTAGTGCACAACATGGACATTAATGGGGCTATTCACAAAGGTTACTTAATTGTGAGTAATTTACACATGTAACTTCACTCTTACCCTTTTAAGTCACTTTACAATTTTTGGCTACTCACAAAATCTGAGTGTAAAGTTACTCAAAAGTGTAGAGTTCAAATTCTCCATCTCTTAAAATGGAATGGAGTCTAATTTACCAGTGTAAGTTGGTACTAAAAACAAAAACAGTAGTAAATCTAGCGCCACACATGACCAACCCCTGGTAATGCAACACCCTCCCATCAAAATGATAGAGACAGGGGCGTAAATAATGTTAATTTAAATTACAATATTATAGTATAGTACACATGTTTTATTTTATTACAAAATATTTTAATAAAAATGTTTTGATTTTAAAATGAATGTAATAGTAAACATTCCTAAAATATACATATATTACCTTTCATTAACCCTATACACCACTTTTGATATGTAGTAATACATAATCTTTTGTTAATTTAGTTGGGCATTTATTTTTGGATTTAAATTTGATCAAAATAATTTTAATTGAAAAACTCATTAATTGTAAGTATATATATATATATATATTTAGCTATTTTAAATAATTACATTTATTATTTCCTACAGGGTTTTATTTTAAATCCCTAACTCCGCCTCTAGCTATAAGGAGATGGTGCAGTTTCTGTGGATGACTGTGTGGTGACTGACTTAATTAACTCTGAGCTGCAGTAATTTGCTACCTTTTTAGTCCCTTCAAGGCTGTGGTAACTTTAGAAGTGCACAGCAATGGGATTATGCTTGTGCAAGTGTGTACATTTCTCCCACCGAACTCTTCCCTGACCCTCTCTTAACCCCTCCATTCTCCTCCCATTTCCTCTTCCCTTTAGTCGTATTGTGCAGCCAGTCCCCTCTTTGTCTCCAACTCTTACTAATAAAATGTGTAGGAAAGTCCTCCTTTTTGCCCTGGTCACCCCCAAACCTTTTGGACAAATACTGGTGGTCACTGACTCTTGGCTGTGCCCTGGGTACTGCTTACCAGTCCCAGGGCCAGTGCTCCGTGTAAAGTGGATATTCAAATTAGGCTAATTATAATTGGCAATATTAACCTACCTATAAGTCCCTAGTATATGGTAGGGCATGTAGGTTTAGGGACTCCAGCATAGGTTGTGCACCCATAGGTGCACTGCTGAGGTGCCCAGTGTCATTTTAAAGGCAGACCTGCCTTGTTGGCTGCTTTTAAATTAAAGTTACATGCAAAGTCAACTTTGGAATTAAAAGTACTTCCAAAGTATTAAACCACCTTATCTTTTCATATAAGTCACCCCAAGGCGCCCTATGTGCCCCTAGGGTTGGGCGTCATGTAACTATAAGCAGGGACCTTATAAAAATAGTTTTATAAGCCCCGATGAGGTATAACAGCCAGATTAGTTTTTCCTTCATTGTAGTGAATGGCCTCCATAGGCTACAATGGGGAGACTTTATTTTAATTTATAAAGTCCCTTAAGTGACAGATACATCACGTTTGGTATTATATTAATTGTTATAATAAATCCTGCAACTAACAATTGTTGGATTTAATATAACTTGTTCAGGTAAGGAGTTTTAAACTTTACCTGAAAAGTTGTCAACTTCAGCCCTGCAGTGTTTTACTGCTTTGTTCTGATTGGCCAGGATGCCTTAATAAAGTGTGAAGTGCCCTGGCTCAACACAAAGAGATGTGCCTGGGGGAGGAGATGTTCTCTCAGCAGATGGGGAAGCAGGAAGGGGAGAGGGCTGCCAATCTGATCTTCAAAGGCAGGGAAGGACATTTGGAGCAACCCAGCACCTCCCTCACAACCTGCAAACCCAGACAATTAGCTGCCCCTTGATTAGATTAGGAGAGGGCAGGAAAGGGGTGTGTATAGGATTTTTAGCCACACCAGTGAGTGGCCTCAGCCAGATGTAACCTCGAAAAATCATTTTCAACCATGATGGATTTTTTAGAAATGTTGCTCCCTGGGATTGATTTTTGCCACACTTCCCAGGAAGTTGTCATCACAGGGGGAAAGACCCTGCATCTGATTAGAGAACCAGGACCCCCCTGTTTTCCCCCCAGAAGCAAGGATAAAACTGGCAGAGTTGCACCTACACCTCAGTTCCCTACCAGATCCCAACGAGGAAGAACGTCAGAAGAAGAAGGACTGCCCTTCTGGACACCTGACCTGCACCTGGACACTGCACTCTGAAGGACTGCACCAGCTGCACACTTGGGCTTCACCACTAAATGGACTTTGCCTGTCTCCTACTGCTTCATGAAGGGACTCCCTGTTTGCTACAGGTGCAAAGGAGCTGCCCAGAGTCCCCTGCATCAAGTCCTGCAAGCAGAGCCCAGCTGACCGGATCCAGTGGCCATTTGAGGATTCTGACTAGGTGGGAATTGTGGCCCCAACTCCCAAGGAGCAAGTTAGAGCTTCTGGAATGTTGCATCAAGTTGTAGACACTTCAAGGACACGAAAATGACCTCTGGAAGAAGATCCAGAAGTTTGGAGACACCTGGAGCAACTCCATAAGTTGAAGTGGTGCATTGTGGAAGTTGTAGTTTCAGACCCAAAGAGGTAAATCAGAGCCTCCAAACCCTTGGCTGGTGCTGTGGACCACCTTTCTGAATCAAGAAACACTTCTGAAACTACATGGGGCACGGTATTTGCCATGCACTATACTACCGCACACGGTACACCAATACTTGCCAATCTTCCAGAGGTATTAAAACAAATTCAAGGTGAATATAGGGCTGCCCCAGCCCTGGATTAGGGGATGCAATTAATGGGCAATTTTACCACAGTATCCTCAAATATATTAAGTAATCTTAAAGGGGAAGCAGTTGCATTAGCAGTGTGCATGCAGCTCTGGGACATTCCCATGCAGGATCAAGAACGTGAGCAACCAAAGATTATCGCAGAGACCTACTCTAATATTGGTCAAGATATTCTGGGGGCCAGACCCATTAAACCACAATTTCAAGGCAGATCTAATTAAGATACTACAAAGCAAGCTCCTGAAGGTTCCAAAAAATGCTGGGATCAAAAACAACAAACATTTAAAAACGAAAGTGGAGAATCTCCGCATGCCGACACCCCACCGAATATGTATAACTTTAGAAATGGTGATCATATGAAAACGCCTGACAGATATCAATATACTGAAACATGCCAATCTCGTTCCTTTCAGGACTCACTGGAAAAACGCAGTGAGAGAGGTGGGCGGTCAGAGCAGCAAACTGAGTACATGAAACTGAGAAAGGACTCACAACGCTCATCTGAAGTTTCAGTTAAAAAAGAAGAGAAACTTCCCCAACAAAAACTCCAATTTATGAAGAAAAAAGTGAAAAAGTGGCAGCAGTCACAATCCGACATGCCACTCAAGAAGAGGAATTAACAGGAGAACAGGAAGTGGGTACTGGCACTGCTCGACAGTACAGCAGAGGTTACAATAGTTCGCCAGGATCTTAAAAAGCATCTGGAGGTGAAAGTAACCTATGACTTCTTCCAAGTTGAGACTGCGGGCATGAGTGTCTCCACACTTGACAGGGCGTACAGAGTAACTATTCTGTTAGAAGGAGACATTGAACGTAGGATAGATGCCATCTTTTGGGACCGCATCATTTCTATTTATGATATTTTTCTGGCTGAAAAAGATTGGCTGTCAGAATTCATCTGCAATCTTCCTTATGGAGAGAATGTAACAGAAAAATAATTCTCGCCCCTTGTTCCCAGAAAGGTTGTCGAAATGCACGCCATTGATTGGGTAGTGGTGCAGGCACTTGAATTATATCACAATCATGTAGGGTGGAAAAAAGATCCCCCCTACCACTTAATACCAATAAAATCCTAACCCCAACCGCAACCTCAATACCCAATAAAATATGATACAAAAGCACCTGTGAGGGAAATCCCCAAACAATTGGAGTACCAGGGTGTCACTGAACCCTCGGACTCATCCATGAATAATCCATTATTTCCAGTTGCTAAACCCGACAGTTCATATAGAATAGTCTTAGAATACAGACAGTTAAACAGTCACACAAAAACATTTGCAATATAAAATGCACACAGCACTGCACTTATGAACAATATAGTGCGTAATAAATATGACGACTCTGGATATATCCAAAGGGTTTTTCTGACAAAACATAGCACCTGAAAGTGTGGACCTAACAAGTTTTAGCACCCTTGTTTCTTAGAAAAATTATGCTGACTCCCACAAGGGTACAAAAACAGCCCAGGACTGTTCTCAGCTCGTGTAACATCTATTTTACACAACATTGACCCTGAGGTATTGTCATATGTGGATGACATTAATCTCACAGATGACTACCTCATGCAACATTTAACAATGGTAGCCCGCGGGAGGCATGGCGTAGCGTGTAACTAAAATGACTGCACATACTAGCGGAGTGCAGCGAGCCTAACATCCAAAACCCCTACATCTGTCCATAATCTGAGGACCCCAAGGGGAAATAAGGAAGCCTGCAATAAAGGAGGCGTCAGGGACCCGCCCGGGCCGTCCCGAGAGTCAATTAGTCTGGCCAGCCCTGAGTTTCGAACGGATTGGGCTGAGACCTCTGAAGAGGCCTAGTGATGTGCTTTGCGGCAGTGACAGGTACGAGGAAGGCTGCGGAGAGGAAAAATCTGACTGAGGGCGGAGGTCACCGTATGTGGTGCGGCCACGGCATCCACTTCTGTGGTGTGATGGGAAAAACGGACCAGAGGGAGGAATAGTCCGATACAGCCCGGGCCACAAAATAAGGAGAAGGCCGAAGGCCAGGGAAAGGAGAGAGGCTCCCTGTTTGGGTGGAAGAAACTGCAAGAAAGGAACTGACGGGAAAGACATATACAGTCTTGATGATGAGCACCATGGCAGCATCAGAGACGATGGAGGCAGCGGGAGGGCAGAGTTCACTGAGTGCATAGCAGCTGGGACCTCTGCTCCCGCGGGGGGCTGAAGAAAGCAGACTGGAGGCAATAGCAGTTCACTACGGCCGTGAAGAGGCTGTGAGAGGGGGAGAGGTTCCCCGCCCAGGCGACGGACATACCAAAGAGACGACAAGGAAGAAGCCGAAGGGAGCCACTTCTGCAAGGTTAGGGGGTACCCCCATCCTACCTGGGGAGAACAGGACTATCTGAGAGAAGAGAAACAGAGGCCCCGAACAAGGGCTATAAACGAAACCCGTCCCGGTGGCAAGGGGAACAGTGAAACCTTGGAGCTGATTGTACGAGGGAGCAGCCTGGAGCTAATGGGGTGTGACCCCCCTTTTTTTGCCCAAAACCAATCCTCAGTGGGTGAAGGGGGGCCTTCAACCCGTGGTAAGAGGCAGTACCACAACAGGAGCTATGGTCAAACCGAAGAACCAGCCCCAGGCGCAACTTAACAAAATGGACAAATATGCAGTTCCGAAGATGCAGGCTGCATCCGGAAACCAGGCCTCAGACACCACTAATACACCTGAGCCCTCACTAAACACTAATATAGCAGCCATCTCCAATCTGAAACAGACACTGGAACCAAAACTCAACGTAGTGACAATCGATATCTCCCTTCTGAGAGCAGAATTTCAAAAGAGGACGGACAAAGTCAAAAAAGTGAAACGAATACCCAGGCCTTGCAGTCCACTTCTAAACGTTTAGAGGAACAAGTCCAATTACCCACCAAGCAACAGCACATCATGGAGGCCAGACTCAAAGACCAAGAGGGAAGAGCAAGAAGGAACAACATCAGAGTAATCGGGGTGCCGGAAGGGACCGAGGGCCCCAGCAGTGGCGATCTTTTGCTCGAGGATCTTATTCTTAATAAACTCTGCCCAAAATGCCTTGGTGGAAAGGGCTCACCGGCCGCCGATTCCACCACCAAAACCAGAGGCTCCACCAAGAACAATTATAGCATGGATCCTCAATTATAGAGACAGGGACGCCATCCTACAAGCAGCAAAGACTCACGGGGACCTACTCCACTAAAACGCACAAATGAGAATCTTCTCAGACTTCACGCACCAAGTCAAAATCTGTGACGTAGCTTTAAGGTAGTTAAGAAAGTTGTGCACAAAAAAGAAATCAAATACATGATGCTGTTTCCAGCAAAGCATAAGCTCATCGCAGATGGCAAATCCTGGTTCTTCACCAGACCTGAGGAGTTGTGCGACAGGATCGAGGGCTGGCAGAAAGTAGGACAGACCCAACAGAGAGAGGTGGGGAGAATTGAACGAGACACTAGAAGAGCAGATGATTCCCCACCGCACCATGTAGAAGATACAGATGCAGCAAGGGACTGAGAGCCAACATGAGGGATCACATAACACAAGTAAGACTGGATGGAACAGGTGTGGGGGGGTGAAAATGGGTATACTGCACATAGCGGGAATGCCCCTAAGGCAAAGAAATTGTAATCCCTTGAGTTCTCAACATACAAGTTCAGTACACATGTAATGATCCATAAAGGGGAGCCAACTAACAGCCAAAACTAAGGGGTTTATACATCAGTAGCTATTCCATAGTTACAATTGGCGAAGCTAACCAACCTTAAATATAGTTTGATGTTAAATAACGGGCGACAGGCGCTCTGCAAGTTGTTGGGGTGGGTAGTTCTGAACATACTAATCAGGGTAGCAGGGAGGGGAGAGTATTATGGGGAATGTTTCTTTTTTGTTACTATACAATGTTTTTTGCTCAGACTAAATTTGCTAGAGGGAGGGGAAAGAGTCGGGATGGGAGGGAAGAGATAATGATACCCAATTATCATGTCAGTGGGGGACTCGGTAAAGAGACAACAGGGAAATGCAGACGACTAACAAAGGGCAACTAACAGTAATGTCCTGGAATGTCAATGGCTTGGGCAACAAGATTAAACATTTGCTGGTACTGCAATTTAGTAAACGCCATACCCCTGATATAGTCCTATTTCTGGAAACCCACCGAAAAGGGAATAACTACAGGGCACTAAATGAAATGGGATATACGCTACTGGCACATGCTGGATTTACCACTAACTCCCGGGGAGTGGGGATTCTATTAACATCTTCTATACCATTCATTCTGGGTCAGGTCTGGACCGATCCTCTGGGTCGATATGTGGCACAGGCGGGTACCTGGAATGGCCAGATATTAAACATCTGCTCTGTGTATGTGCCACCCACGTTGAGGGGCGAAACGCTTCAGGAGCTTGGGTCAGTGCTGCTAGAACTGCCAATAGGCATCTTACTATTAGGGGAGGACATGAATGACACCATAAACCCAGAATGGGATAGACTGACCAGGGCTAGGCCTGGGGCTGTCATGAGTCAGCGGAGATCCTTTTTGGACTCCATGGGATTGATAGACCTGTGGAGGGACCATAACCCCCAAGCCCAACAATTTACACACCTCTCTGCATCTCACGGTAGCCTATCCTGTTTAGGTTACTTATTCACACATGGGGTGGAGGCTGGTAGATTCATCGAGGCACGACACTTAGCTCGAGGGGTATCAGATCACTCCCCAGTAGTAGTTGTGCTCAGAAGCTCCTTGAGAACCACAACTCTACCTCCCAGAATTGCTACGTGGCTCCTCAACAATGGCACATTGCAGGGGAAAATCAGAGAGGGGGCAGAAAACTACTTCAAAGAAAATGTAGGATCAGTAGACTCAGCGGCCACACTCTGGGAAGCATTTAAGGTCGGCTTGAGGAGACACACACAGACGGTGATCGGTGGTATATATAAGGAAATTCGACTTAAGTATGACACATTAGAGGGAGGGATCGAAGATCTGGAAATTCAGATGACAGAGAGGACAGAACCAACCAAAGAGGACTGTCATAGGCTCTGACTCAAACAAAAAGAGCTTAAAGACTTGGCTGAAAATACAGCTAGGAAACATACACGGGCTCTGCAGAGACGACTATATGATGTAGTGGACAAAGCTGGTAAATTGACAGTCTAACTGGAAAAGAGGGATAGGGGCCGCAACTGGGTTGCGGAGATACAGTGGTAGGGGGAGGAGAGATACACCTCAGGCCCAGAAATAGCAGAGGCATTTGCCGCGTACTATGAGCGGCTCTATGCCTCTAGGATGGTTCATATGGAGAGGGACAGTGGGTAGCTCCTGTGTGACCTCCAGCTTCAGGCTTTGGTGGAGGAAGACAGAGCGACACTGGACCAGGACCTGACAGTTGAGAAAGTACGGGAGGCAATAGCGGGGCTGCAGTCAGGCAAGGCGGTGGGTCCAAACTGCCTACCAGCTGAACTATTTAAATGTATCACAGAGATACTGGCCCTGCACATGTTGGCTATGTTTCAAGAAGCCAAAACAGTAGGATACCTCCCACCAGATCTGCAGGATGCCACGATTGTAGTGATACATAAAAAAGGCAAACTGCAAACGACATGTAGCTCCTATCGACCTATATCATTAGTTAACCTGGAATCGAAAGTTCTGGTGAAAATCTTGAGTAAGAGACTTCAGTTAATTATAACAAGGCTGGTGCACTCGGACCAGTTGGGCTTTATGCCACATAGGAGCACCAGACTTAATCTTAGACGACTATATGGGACTGTACATGAGACACAGGCAGCGGAGGCAGAGGCTGCCATGGTGCTATCACTAGACGCAAAAATGGCCTTTGATAGCATAGAATTGCCTTTCATTTTTTCAGTACTTACTGGCCTGGGTTTTGGCGCTGAGTTCCGCTCATGGGTCAAACTACTATATCAGGATCCTACGGCCAGGGTTAAGGTTAATGGAGCACCCTCGTGTTCCTTCAGGCTTCGTAGGGGCATGCAGCAAGGATGTCCGCTGTCCCCGATCCTGTTTGCCCTGGTCCTGGAGCCATTGGCTGAATGGATACAGCAGGACCCGTTAGTGTGGGGCATCAGGGAAGGGGGTAACTGGGAAACCCGGATCTCCCTATAAGCGTATGATGTCCTACTATACGTCACAAAACCACACCGTTCAGTGGACAGGCTACTGCACATCATACATACCTTTGGACAATACTCAGGATATCAAATAAATTTGGAGAAGTCCTGGGCCTTCCCGCTAAATGGAGGAGAGAGCATTTTGCCACCCGGATGTGCGATTACCCTGATGGACGAATGATTTACATACCTCGGAATATATATCACAAGAAGTCCTGAGGCTTTCTACAGGAGAAACCTATGCCCACAATTAGATCGTCTGCGTGACGATGTGGGGCTTTGGTGAGCACTCCCGATATCCCTATTGGGCCATGCAGCCCTGCTTAAAATGTTGACCCTCCCCCGACTATTATATGTGCCTCAAAACACTCCTTATGCAGTGCCCAGAGAATTCTTTAGCAAAATCAACAGGGAGATGTGTACTCTTCTATGGGACAGGGGCAGCTCTCGTATTGCATTACATAAGGTTTAGAAAGGGGTTTATGAAGGAGAATTGATGATCCCGGATATCGGGGCCTATCACTGGTCAGCCCAGTGGGTATATGCTAGGTGTGATGAACCAGCATACAGGGTAGACAAAGCGGCAATGGGGGAGAGTGAATACCCATCAGTGTTGTATATTAAGAAGAGGGAGGCAGGGCTTCCCCCACATACCAGAGCCACAGAGCGAGCATGGAGAGAGGCAACAAAGATCATGGGATGGGGGAACACACTGACAAACGCAACCCCACTGTGGACTAGTGACCAATTGTGTGATGTGGGAAGTTTGGATGGCTTCAAGAATGGAATCTTATAGGTATAGAACGGTTGGGGGTTGTGTGGAGAAATGACAAATGTATTACCTTTGACAAGCTAAGTAATGACTTCTCCATGCCAGACACAGAGAGATATAAATACCTCCAGATGAGACATGGACTTTGCCATCATATAAAGGAAGGTGAGCTGCTTCCAGACAAGGCAGTATCACTGATCTATAAAAAGATACTGATTAACACCTCAGACACTCTATGCACACTTCGAGAGGCCTGGGAAGGAGACATAGGTCGTCTTGATGAGGAGGACTGGCAGGAAGCCCTACAGA
The DNA here is from genome assembly GCF_031143425.1 of Pleurodeles waltl. Classification (NCBI taxonomy): domain Eukaryota; kingdom Metazoa; phylum Chordata; class Amphibia; order Caudata; family Salamandridae; genus Pleurodeles; species Pleurodeles waltl. The sequence continues at coordinate 1,210,960,908 of NC_090447.1, read as the reverse complement.
GCCCCAGGGAAGTGGGAATCCAGGCACGATTTTGCCTGATACAGTTAAGGCTTTTGCATAGGTCATATCACTCCAGAGCCTTACTACATTGCATGGGCTGTAGTGATTCTGATTTATGTGGTAGGGAGTATGGCCTATAAGGGACCTTTTTCCATATTCTATGGAGTTGTCCAATCATTCAATGTTTTTAGTCCCAGATAACAGGGGTGCTGACATGAGTGACATGCCTGATGGTACCGATGGAGACCAGCTGGCACATTCTAAATATCACGAGGGAGGAAAGATGGCCCAGACATCAAACAACATGGTTGAGACTAGCAGTGGAAGCGGCCTTAAGAGAGATTGCCAAGGCATGGAGTGCGAGTGAGCCTCCTTCCATTAGAGACTGGAAATATAACATGGATTGGTGCCAGCAAGTAGAACAGGAGATCTACAAGAGTCAGGGTTGTAGCAAGAAATACGACCAAATCTGGTCCTCATGGCGTAATTATGGAGGCATATGAAAATATATGTGACATGGTGTATGGCAAAATACCTTATGGGTAGGGGGCAGTGAACATGGGGGCTACTGTTTCACGTTTACTGAGAGACTACAGGCTGAGTAGTAAGTGAACTAAGTTATGGATATGATGAATGGCAATACTGTACCTTTTCTCCTCTCAAAGGAAAATGTAAACCATATAAGGATGATGGTGTTCTCTGAGCATATGTGTATTTAAATAAAAAGAGTTTAAAAATAAAAATAAAAAGATTGGTAGCCCACATAGTTGTAGGATTTGCCAAAATTGGCTAATAATTCATCTTAAAAAAATGAAAATAGCCTTCCTTAGAGTCCTGTTTCTGGGATACAAATTGTCGGATGAAGGCAGGAGCACAGCGCCCCAATTGTTAGAAAAATGCACACAACTACAACCTCCAAATACAATAGAAAAGATCCAATCAGAATTGGGCTTTTCACGCTTTGATTGAAAATATATTCTAGATTATGCAGAACGCATTAAACCATTGTATGACTTAATACGTCCTGATTTTACTAGAAAACGTTGGACAGTTGAACATACACGCATTCTAAAACCTTTGCAAAAAGACATGCTTGAAGCAAAACACTTGCATACAAGGGACAATAAAAAAACATTTGGCCATCAGATTAATTGCTGGTGCCATTAGTTTCACCTATGTGACATTCAATGAGGGGGAGACTGTCCTAATTGCAAACTGCATATACATCACACTTATACTCCACATCTGAACAACGCTTTGCTCCCTCTAAGAAAATCCTGACTGCTATTCAGATGGCGGTCCTTAAAGAGAGACCTCTTGCCCAGGGGAAGCGCATTATTGTTGTATCCCCGATTCCAGTCCTTTAAGTTGTTACTAAAGGGAGCATTCCTAACGCTAAAGCACTTCATCCAAGTTGGATCCAATGGGCAACGTCTCTGACAGCCACTGATGTTGGTTATGCTTTTGACTTCAAATTATAGACCCAATAACTCTTACAATAGGAACTTGAGTATCCAGTTCCAGCAAATACATTGCCTATTGAACAATATCAGAGAATTTTGTACACTGTTGATTCAGCAACCAGCAATAGGAACCAAACATCAATACATCGCTGCTTGCGCAGTCGCGAGTGGTTGCATGAAGGATGGCAAGTTCTGTCCACAAAATACTTATATGCAGACTCTAGGAGATTGCACTGCACAACTTGGGGAGCTTAAGGCTTTGGTGATTGCACTGGAACATACGGACCCTAAACAGATGATGTTGATGTCTGTGATTTGTACTATTGTGTCCAGTCCTTCAATGAATATCTGCATTACTGGCACCAAAATGGGTCTACAGATTCTAAAGGTAACACCGTTAAACACAGACTACTGTGGGCAAAGGAGCAGAGCTGAAAGAAACGCTACCTAATGTCCATATTGTGCAGACACTAGGACATCAGTGTGTTGGAATACATGTTGAAGGCAACACTCTGGCTGATGAAGCAGCCAAATCAGCAGTAGCCCTGACTTATGTTGCTGCAGTAACTCGTTCTAAGCTAAAAGTAGATGATAAAACACTGGCAGCTGTGAAAGCTTTGGCTGACAGCACACCCCTATCTAAAGCATATCCTGCTACATATAAATATTTCTACCGGCTGACAGGCCTGTTTGGTGCACAAGTAACAATACCAGGTATGGAAGTTTGAGTGATTCCCAATGAAGACCTAAGACCTGAATTAATAAAATCAGCGCATGAGGCAGTTGCTTCTGCTCATGCTGGTGTGGCGGCTACAATTTCAATATTACAATCACGCTATTGGTGGCCAGGTCTTTACAAACAGACTAAGCAGAATGTCCATTGTTGTGACATCTGCCAGTAAATAAAATGGTCCACCGTGAAGCGTCCACCGCAGACACCCCTCTTAGGCCCATATTTATACTTTTCTAGCACCGCATTTGCGTCGTTTTTTTTACACAAAATCAGCGCAAACGTACAAAATACAGCTGTATTTTGTACGTTTGTGCTGATTTTGCGTCCAAAAACTACGCAAATGCGATGCTAAAAAAGTATAAATAGGGGCCTTAATTTCCAACAAACCTTTACAATGTGTGTACCTGGACCATTGTGGTCCCCTGACAACAGATAGTGCATACAAATACATCCTAGTCACTGTTGACTCATGCTCCAGATTTCTGTGGGTTTGTCCACAACGCTCGGCTGACGCTCAAACTGTTATTAAAGATTTGCAAGTCTTTATCAGCACATATGCTGTTGCGGCTTTCCACTCTGTTTGGGGCCCTGCTTTTGCCTCAAGGGCTTAGAGGGACACCATGGCTTCCTTAGGGGTCCAACTGCATTATTCGTCTCCATTTCATCCCGAGGGAAATAGTGTTGTGGAGTGACGAAACCAAACTTTAAGGCAATCCTTAACAGCTAGAGTATTAGGCATGGGTCCTAGTTGACTTAGACACCTATATGGAGTCCAGAGAGCACGCACCAATCTACCTAGAAGGTTCCTGGGGGGGGGGCGTACATCATACGAATGTTTCTTTAGAACTCAAATGTATGTTCCAGATCTTGGTGGTCCTGGCGTGGAGGCGGCAGATACACCTTTTGACATAAATTAACATGTCACTGTCTTGCAGGACTTACAACAGTTCCGTGATGACAATGCATCTGCTAATGCTGCCTCCTTTGGAATAAGGGATGTACCTGTAACATCTACCAGGTAGATTCCTACACTTAGGGATCTAGTACGATAGAGATTGCTGTGAAAGAAGAGTTTGGTCGTTCTTGTTGTGCACCAGTTCCAGTCCTGGGAATACACAGTACCAGAATTGTGATTCTACCACTGCTGGCTGGCTTTAAAGAAAATCGCTTTGTCTCAATTGACAATGTCAAGCTACACCATGTGGCCGATCCTCCACAGCAGACCTAGAGGACTCCTGAGTAGTGCCTGAATCCCTCCCACTACAGATCTAAAAGTTCAGTTACAAGTCTTCAACAGCAATGTTGATACCTCTCCGAGCTTTGGGAGGGTGGAAAATGATCTTTCATTGGTTCCACTTACAACTACTTCTACAATCAGTAATGAAAATAATGAGCAATTTCTTACAAATTCTACATAAACGGATGTCGTAATTTACTATGAATTACCAAGGGAGTCTTCAGCAAGTTCTCCTCTTCAAAATGTGGTCCCAGTTTTTGCACGAACAAATTCTGGCTATTTTGTCGACGTTAACAGCACTTTCAATGGCTCATCTGCCTCTACTGCAAAAGAACTGTCAAGAGCAGTAAGTTGATTGGCTTAAAATTAACTATTTCATTCGTCCATGGGTTTATCTATGGCTCTTATTGACTGCACTTCCCTTCCTCCTATGGATTGGGGTTGTCATTGTTTTCTTTCTCCTTAGGCATGGTATTTTTCTTCCTGAACACTCTACAGTTGAACTGGTGGATGAGGTCTTAAAACCAAATGTTTCATCATACAAAATTTGCAGAGACTTGTCCCTAGTGAACATCACAGCCATACCAATTCCTGATGGGATTGTTTGGAACAAGGTATTACTTGATGTTTATGGGCCTACTAAGGTAATTCAAATACCATATGTCTTCAAACGTTCGATGACTGATGTAATTACACCCGGAGTGGTTTCTGATGATTGAGATGTGAAAACTATTGATGCTATGATGTCTGATCTAAAGTATTATACAGATTTTGAAAATGAAGATGCGTACCAGTTTAAAGGAAATTATGGTGATATGTTCAGTTATAATTATTATGGACATTACTCCATTCACAGAGCAAGTACCCCAAAAACTACTTTTAAATATACACAATAGGAACACTGCCCGACTCCACCAGTAGGCAGTTCTAAAACATATACAGAAAAATTTATTTTTCTGGCCATAATGATAAACATTCTGAGTCATACTATTTTAAATTGCCAGAAATGGAAATTCAACATGTTTTGACAAATACGAAATTGGATTTATTCTGACTCTTTTGTTTCCTGATGGTCTATAGAAGGCTATGATAACTGGTTGAAGTCGATTGACTTAAAAAGTGTATGGGAAACAAAAAAATAGGCAAATAAGAGGAACAGAAGCTTTATTTAGCGCATGTATGATTCCTGTTCAAATGAAATTTCTGAATGACACAATGCAACAAACAAGCTGTTTAGGCATAGCAAACATTAACCCCTTTGCTGCCAGGCCTTTTCCCTTCAGGTGCCAGGCCTTTTTTTGGCTATTTGGTGCAGTTTGTGTTAAGTCCCTCATAACTGTTTGTTCAAATAAGCTATCCACATGAAATTTGGGTCCTTTTTTTCCAACACCCTAGGGATTCTAGAGGTACCCAGAGTTGGTGGGTTACCCTGGAGGAGACCACAAAATTAGCCAAAATACAACAAACATTTCATTTTGTTTCAAAAAAATGGGGAAAAAGGGCTGCAGAAGAAGGCTTGTGGGGTGTTTCCCTGAAATTGGCATCAACAAAGGATTTGCGCTGCTAAAATCAACATCTTCTGAGATTTCAGGAACAGGCAGACTTGAATCAGAAAACTACATTTCTCAACACAATTTTGGCATTTTATTTGGACATACCCCATTTTTACTATTTTTTGTGCTTTTAGCCTCCTTCCAGGTAATGACAGAAATGGGTATGAAACCAATGCTGGATCCCGGAAAGCTAAACATTTATGAAACATAGGCTCTATTCTAAATTCACCAAGAGGTCATTTGTGTAGATCCTACAAGATTTCCCTACAGAAAATAGCAGCTAAAATGAGAAAATATTGAAATTGAGGTGAAAAAAAACAGCTATTTTTCTCTACGTTTTACTCTGTAACTTTTTCCTTCAATGTCTGATTTTTGAAAACAATATACTGTTATGTCTGTTGGACTCTTTTGGTTGCAGGGATTTATTGGGCTTATAGGTTCATCAATAACCCTAGGTACCCAGAGCCAATAAATGAGCTGCAAATTGCAATGGGTTTTCATTCTATATCGGGTATACAGCAAATCATTTGCTGAAATATAAAGAGTGAAGAATAGGTATCAAGAAAATATTTGTATTTCCAAAATGGGCACAAGATAAGGTGTTGAGAAGCAGTGGTTATTTGCACATCTCTGAATTCCGGGGTACCCCTATAAGCATGTGAATTATAGGGTATTTCTCAAATAGACTTTTTATTTTACACACTGTCTTACATTTGGAAGGTAAAATGTTGACAAGGACAAAGGGCAATAACACTTTTTCTTCTATTCTATTTTGCCCCAAGTCTCCCGATACAAATGGTACCTCACTTGGGTGGGTAGGTCTAGTGCCTGCGACAGGAAATGCAACATGGACACATCACATTTTTCAATTGAAATCTGACATGTTTTTTGCAAAGTGCCTAGCTGTGGATTTTGGCCTCCAGCTCAGCCGGCACCTATGGAAACCTACCAAACTTGTGCATTTTTTAAAACTAGACACCTAGGGAAATCGTAGATGGGGTGACCTATGGTTTCTTTTATCCAGAATCCTTTGCAAACCTCAAAATTTGGCCCAAAAACACTTTTCCCTCACATTTCAGTGACAGAAAGTTCTGGAATCTGACTGGAGCCACAAATTTCCATCCACCCAGCATTTCCTCAAGTCTCCCAATAATAATGGTACTTCACTTGTGTGGGTAGGCCTAGTGCCCGTGAAAGGAAATTCCCCAAAACACAACGTGGACACATAACATTTTCCCAAAGAAAACAGAGTTGTTTTTTGCAAAGTGCCTAGCTGTGGATTTTGGTCTCTAGCTCGCCGGCACCTAGGGAAACCTACCAAACCTGTGCATTTTTTAAAACTAGACACCTTGGGGAATTCAAGATGGGGTGACTGGTGGGACTCTCACCAGATTCTGTTACCCAGAATCCTTTGCAAGCATAAAAATTTGGCCAAAAAAACCACTTTTTCCTCGGATTTCGGTAACAGAAAGTTCTGGAATCTGAAAGGAGCCACAAATTTCCTTCCACCCAGCATCCCCCCAAGTCTCCTGATAAAAATGGTACCTCACTTGTGTGGGTAAGCCTAGTGCCCATGACAGGATATGTCCCAAAACACTAAGTGGAAACATCAAAATGATCAAATGCAAAATTACCTGCTTTTGCAGGGGGCACCTGCGTTTTTGGTTCTGGGATCAGCAGCCATCTAGGGAAACCTACCAAACCAAACATTTTTGAAAGCTAGACACCCGAGGGAATCCAGGGAGGTGTGACTTGCATGGATCCCCTAGTGTTTTCTTACCCAGAATCATCAGCAAACCTCAAATTTAGCTAAGAAATGACATTATTCCCACATTTCTGTGTGGGATCACTGCACCGGCACAAATTTCCTACCACTCAATGTTCCCCTCAGTCTCCCGGTAAACCTCACTTTTGTAGGTGGGTCAAGTGCCTGTGACAGGGATGAGCCAAAAACATGCCAAAAATGAGGGGGAACCAAAGAGGGTCCAAAAGGGCAGTTTGAAAAAAAATGTTTTTAGGCTGACAAGTGGGGCAGGATTTTTTATCAGCATAGATGCTGGGTGGTAGGAATTTTGTGGATTCCTGCAGATTCCGAAAAGGTCCCATCTCAAAAAAGTAGGATAAAGTGTGATTTCCAGCAAAGTTGGTGGTTTGTAGGGGATTGTGGGTAAGAAAATGGTGCGGGGTGCATGTGAAGCACACCATCCTGGACTCACCCCGATGTTTAGTTTTCAGATATGTCTAGGTCTTGTGGATTTTTTTCTACATGGCAGCGTCCCAAAGTCCAAAAAGTGCAGCCCTCACCGTTCCAAGTGGGACGATTTTGAGAGTTAAACAAGCTCTCATGGCCCAAATGTAATACCAAAACCCAAAATAATAAAATGTCATCTTGCTTGCCGTGGGATAACATGTTTTAGTGTGTGGGGAAGAGCTGAAAGGCTGTTACCCCATTCAGTTGGGGTGGGGGACAAAGGACAAAGGAGAAACAGCCGCCCTCATCCTCCTGGACCTATCAGCAGCCTTTGACACGGTCTGCCACCGCACCCTATCAGCATGCCTCCATGACGCCGGTATCCAAGAGAAGGCCCTGGCCTGGACCACATCCTTCCTCTCCGGCAGAACCCAGAGCGTCCGCCTCCCACCCTTCCGCTCCAAAACCACCGAGATCACCTGCGGCGTCCCACAGGGATCCTCCCTCAGCCCGACACTGTTCAATATCTACATGGCCCCCCTCGGCCACGTCGCACGACAACACAACCTCAACATCATCTCCTACGCGGACGACACCCAGCTGATCATATCCCTCACCGAAGATCCCCACACCGCCAAAGCTAACCTCCACCGAGGAATGAAGGCCGTAGCCAACTGGATGAAGGACAGCAGACTGAAGCTGAACTCAGACAAGACGGAGGTGCTCATTCTCGGACCCACCCCATCAGCCTGGGACGACTCTTGGTGGCCCACGTCACTAGGCACAGCCCCGGAACCCACGGACCACGCACGCAACCTGGGGGTCATCCTCGACTCCACTCTCTCCATGACCAGGCAAGTCAACGCCGTCTCCGTGTCCTGATTCAACACCCTCCATATGCTCCGCAGGATCTTCAAATGGATCCCCCTCGACACGAGAAAAAACGTTACCCAGGCCCTCATCACCAACAGACTTGACTAGGGGAACGCCCTCTACTCAGGAATTACAAACAAGCTCCTGAGACGACTCCAACGCATCCAGAACGCCTCAGCCCGACTCATCCTCGATGTCCCCCGCCGCAGCCACATCACAGTCCACCTGAGAGGCCTGCACTGACTCCCTGTCAACAAAAGGATCACCTTCAAGCTCCTGATCCACGCATACAAAGCACTGCACAACACCGGACCCACCTACCTCAACAACTGACTCAGCTTCCACAGCCCCACCCGAAGCCTCCGCTCAGCCAACCTCGCCCTCGCCACAGTCCCCCGCATCCGAAAATCCACCGCCGGCGGCAGATCCTTCTCCTACCTTGCCGCCAAGACCTGGAACACTCTCCCCACCATCCTACGACATACCCAGGACCTGCTGGCCTTTAGAAGACTCCTCAAGACCTGGCTCTTCGACCAGTAGCAACCCCCCCCTCCCCAGCGCCTTGAGACCCTCGCGGGTATGTAGCGCGCTGTACAAATGCAGTGATTGATTGATGGGGGCATAACCATGCCCATACTGGTTGGTAGCCACCACCTCAGTTTTTTTTTTAACTCCCTGACATCTAGTAAGCTTTCTGCCCCCCAGGGAGTGGATCGGGTGTAATTGCCCCATCTACCCACCGGTGGACAGAACAACTTTGGCCCATTTATTTGGGGTGGGGGTATGGTCATACCCCACCCTCTCTTTTTGAAAAAAACAATCTTCCCTGGTCTCTGGTGGGCTTTCTGCCCCCCTTGGGGGTAGATGGGTCTTCCAAAAATAGGCTGATCTGCCCCCAAGGGAGGCAGATATGGCCAACAGTAATGTGCCCCCATGGGTAGCAACCCTTGCCCAAGGGGCTGCCCCCCAAAACAAAACACACACATACACACACCAATCCCTGGTGCCTAAGTAGTTTCTGCCTCCCACCTTAGGGACAGATCAGCCTAAGTGAAATAGGCTTATGACCTAAAATAAATTTACCCCCCAGGGGAACAACCTTTGCTTAAGGAGTCGCTCCCCTTGTGTGAAATTGACACAAAAAAATAAAAATCCCTTGTGTCTAGTGTTTCTGCCTTCCTAATAAAAATAGGCCATTCTGCCGCCAAGGGGAGCAGAAAAGGCCTAAAATAATTTTTACCCCCAGGGAAGCGACCCGTGCCTAAGGGGCCGCCGCCCACGTCCAAAAAAAGATCCCTGGTGCCTTGAGGTTTCACCCCCCCACCCGGGCAGATCAGCCTACTTACAATAGGCAGATCTGCCTACAAGGGGGGGGCAGAAATGGCATAAAAACACATTTTCCCCCCAGGGGAGCGACCCTTGCCTAAGGGGTCGTTCCCAACATATATAAAAAATAAAACAACTACAAAAAAAATTCCCTGGTGTCTAGCGGTTTCTGCCCCCCCAGGGGCAGACTGGCCTAATCATAATAGGCCAATCTGCCCCCTGGCGGGGCAGAAATGGCCTTAAAATAAATTAAAATCAGCTCTCCTTATTCAATGACATAAAAAAACAAACTCGCTGTTGTCTAGTGGACATTTCTGCTGCCTGATCGCATTGCGATCGGGCAGCAGAATTGCAGAGAGACATCAAAGGAAAAGAAAGGCCTTTCCTTTCCTTTGATGCCTCTCTCGCCCCACCATGGGATCGAAGGTGTAATGTTTTTGCATTTCTCCTCCGATCAGCGCGGAGGGGGCAGCCTGTGATGAGGTCGGCACGCGATTGCGGGCTGACATCATCAGATGCTGGGGGGGTCTAGGGGTGGCGGGGAAGCGATTCCCCTTTCATCCCTGCCCTGAGGGCCCACAACAGGACGTAATGGTTACGTCTTTGGCACTCGAGCGGTGCAAACGAGGACATAACCGTTACATCCCAGGCATCCAAGGGATTAAGGAAATGAATGCACCCAGTATTCCCACCCCTGCTAAAGTTTACAAATGGCAAAGATATATAAATGCGTCTGAAGATCAGCTCAATGAATGGGTTCAGAATGGTACATTTAACTCATCATTTTCGCCTTCTGCTGGGTGGTTATTGTGGTTTGTAGACACCAATGGGTGCCATACGCATTTTGTTAACTCCTCAGGGGTTTTAGAATGAATAGGCCGGGTCCTCACTATGTGTCCTCAGAACACTTGGGTATAGTGACAACATAAAGTGTGGAGAAACTATGCCAGCAATCATTGAAGGGTTCCTCGCTGGATGCTGTCAAAGAACATCTTATTCTCCTGTCCAATAACACAGATTTACAGGATTTCCTGTTGGGCCCCAGAAGACATCATAGAAAACGCTTCTTATATGCTGCATATAGTTAAATATGGAAGCTTTCCCAACAAGAATTGGCTAACTGTTTCAGGCAAATAGACCAGAAAAATTTACAGAAAGCATTAGCCTTTGTAGATAATGGAATTAACACCTTGTCCGACCGAAAATACACCTTAAATAACATTGTATCCTCTGCAATAGATACAATAGAGAGTGATGTATAATTCTTGCAACATGGACAAAGTCAGCTAAGATAAAATATTATTAAAAGTTTCCTAAACAGTAGATATTCAGGAATAGTTTTTCGATAACATGGGAGAAAGATCCAACATTTCAGAGCCACAACTCACAATGCTCTACTGCGAGTTCTTTGTTTATGGCATCTAAGTTATTCTGAAATGTTTAGAGTCCAAAGTTTGAAAAGTTTTATTTGGGGAATACTTAAAAAGGCACCATGCTAGGAGAATTTTCTAGATCATAAAACTTTCTGTGAATTAGGCAATGAACTTTAAGTAGAATCCTCTGCTTGATGAGAAGCCAGTGCAGAGATTTTCTATGTTATAAACACTTTTAGTCCTCTTCGTACTGAATGCAATCCTCACAGCACAATTCTGTTTAGACTGGATGGGAACTATAATAGTTTTAGGCATTCCAGTGGATAGTAGTGTTGCAATAATTCGAAACATAAAGTCATAATATGAATAGAGAAACGTTCTTACAGCATGTTTCTTTAAAAACGTATTTTATGCTATCGGTATCCAAGATATTATATTATACTATGCAGTATATCGTCCAACATGGGTGATATCTTGTGCACACCTTTACTATTCTCATTACCTTCGATTTTTTGCCAACTGGAAAAATATCTTAATCTGCTTACAGAGGAATTTCGAAAAGACAACCAGCAGTTTACTGCCGTTTTAGCCCCGGCGGTGATAATCCGCCAGGGCAGCGCTGCCCTAGGGATTATGACCCCCCTACCGCCAGCCTGTTTCTGGCGGTTTGCACGGCCAGGAAGAGGCTGGCGGTAAGGGGTGTCCTGGGGCCCCTGGGGGCCCCTGCACTGCCCATGCCACTGGCATGGGCAGTGCAGGGGCCCCCTAACGGGGCCCCGGCCAGCTTTTCATTGTCTGCATAGCAGACAGTGAAAAGCGCGACGGGTGCAACTGCACCCGTCGCACGGCCGCAACACCGCCAGCTCCATTAGGAGCCGGCTCCTATGTTGCGGCCTCATTCCCGCCGGCCCAGTGGGAATGTCATAATGGGGGCCGCGTGAGTGCGGCCGCATTGGCGGCCGCACGGCGGTTACCGCCTGGCGGGCAGCGGTAGCCGCCCGCCAAGGTCGTAATGACCGCCAATGTCTATCGTTTCTTATGAAGACTCAAATAATTAAAAAGCTTACCACATTACAATGCACAATTGCATTTCTAAAGAAAAATAACAAGACCTACAAACTTACGTTGAAAAGGCGTTGTTTTGCTTTTCACATCGAATCCCTTTGCACTTAGTTTGCTCATCTCCATCTGTTTCATAATAGAAGTAGAGCTGGTTCAACCCATTCGCAAATGCTAGCAGCACAAGGCAGTATATGAATAAAAACTTTAAAATGTCCAGAAGCATCCTCCCCAGGGAGATCTGCAGCGGTCCCAGGTGAGAGTTTGCTGTAAACAATGAGATTAAGCGCAGGGAGCTAAAGATGTTGGCGATGGCGAAGACTGCTTCCGCTACCAGTGTGGGATGCCACATCTCCCAATCTTCCCTCGGCCGACTGCCGTTGTACTGGAAAGAAAAAAAGCACACTTCAGGAAAGTCTCACAGAACATATTGAATGCGTACATTTTATTAAAGAAAAGAGAGGGTATCCAAGAAAGTAAAGGCCACAACTACACGGGATCTGCACAAAGCTGTAAACTAAAGCACATAAATTACACCTACAATGTGAGTACATTCAAAGACACACTAATAAAGCAACACCCACCATTCATTGCATAATAACAATAATTTTGCTAAACTCCCAGGCATGGTATTCTGATTGTGTAAGCACACTTTCACAAAGACTATGAATTGCTCGGTATTCCAGATTTTAAATCTTTATGTTTATGGAGTCACTTCGAATGTCTCTATGCTGGTAGGAGCTGGGATGCTTGAGAAAGAGCATTTGAGAGGACTAAGCACGCAACGTCCACAGGGAAAAGCATGAAGAGAGAGCTACAACTATAGATCATAACCAGAGCGACCAGAATTATGCAGCTGGGGAGGGTACATTTATGTGGCATGCTTGACTAAATTACGCAGCAAGAAATGACAAATTATGTGGCATATTGCGGCACATTTTGTACACTGCTTTGTCACTGGTACCCATATTAACAGTCTTTAGTAGGAATTTAAACCTAAATAAACCGATCTTAGAACTTGCCCTATCAAAAAAGGTCTGCCACTACACAGCAGTACTGTATGGCACTGTTTTAAGAAGTGTGTATCCATTCGAGAGAGATACAAATATTTTGTGTTAAAATATGCAGCGTATGCAGAAGACGGTGGAATATTTGACACATGAGGGTAACTCAATATTTATGCAGAAAATACCAAAACTACAGTAATGACAGGGGCTCTGATTCTAACACTTGTGGGTATGGGTATATGATGGTATCGAGATAAAGAAGTTCTCCGCAACACCTAACTGTGGGTGGGAGTTAGTGTCAACATAGGGTTACAACATGCCGACTCGGACAGCTCCATTTCATTTCTCTCATTGGAGTATGGACATTCGACTAAACATCTTAGAGCTATTATATCCCTTAGTGCCACAGCACATGTAAGCAGGATTATGAAGACAGACATTATATGTAAGTTTAAGCATTGCCCAAGAGCTCGTGTCATTTTTTCATCACACACCAAAACCGTGTTACTTGTTAACAAGAGTACGTAAGTGAAGATATTAATCCTTAAACGACAGAACAGGCTACTAAATATAAAATTGCAACACAATTAAGAAAGCATTTTATTGGACTTTTATTGATTGGTCTCTGTGCAGTATCAATTGCTTTCACTTATGTGAGCAGGCTCCTGTTGCATGAGTAAAATTAGATAGTCTGCACTGCCATGAAACAGTTTAGCTTGCAGACCCTTAAACATTCATTTTTCAGAGCCACTAAAACCCAATAACAGTGAGGTACCAGTCAGGACTGTAATAGTGGTTTCTCCTTTGCGCCGTTTTCAGACACGTGATTACACAACCAATTGGTATCTATCTCTCTATCTATCTATCTATCAATCAATCTATCTATCTATATATCTATCTATCTACTTGTGACACCACTGATTACATTGCAAATGACATCATTACAGATGACATCATCTAATGAGCATGAGTGTTTTGTGGAAGTCTCTGACACTAAAAGATATATACTGAGCTACACCAGAAGTTAAATTACTATTCTTTCTGTACTACTGAATGTTAGTATTTCTAGCATATATCATCTGAACTATATAATCCTGTTTTTAAAATGGGTGTACTATTCATGAGTGAACTAGCCTCTAAGTTGGCACATGTCCCCTGATGATGTTGTTGTATGGTAGTGCTTTGCAACAGTCTAAGCTGTTCATTGAGACTTCACTCATAGTGGTGGCTGAGTACAGTTGTGTTGTATGACATACTGACCACTTTTCTTAGAACTCTCTCCTCTGTGATGAATTTCTGTAGTAGGAGTTTGCAATAAGTTCATATGTTCACTCAGACTACTGCTCTCTATGGTGATGGCTCAATGTAGTAATGGTTTGCAACAGACTGACCTCTCGTCTGACACCTTACTCCAGGATGAAGAAAAACTTTACTAGTGGCTTGTGACACAGTGGCATGTCTTCTAAGACCTTTCTACTTAATGTGTGTTGCAGTAGTTTGTGTAAAACTGATGTCTGCTCTAAAACCTCTTTCCAGGTTGATGAATGGTATTGTTGTTGTGATTTGCAATAGATTAACCTTCATGGTTAGATATCTTACTTTGGTTATTAGTGTTTAGAGTAGTCGCTTAGAAGAGACAGAACTATTTGCTGAGAACTCTGTCCTGGATGATAAGTGAGTGTAGTAGTTGATAAGGTTATAGTGAGCTGTCTGCTGTACATCTCTCACCTGTCTCCTTTTCATATTTAAAAACAAAATAGTATTTTTATGAAGTATATGAAAGTTTACTTTGCTAGATGATTTCATCAGTGATGTCATTACTGATGTTGTTTAAGTTGTCATCAGTGATATCACTGACCATGTCATGAGTGATGTAATATGTGAGGTCATAAGTAGTGCATTGCAGGAGGCATACGTTATAGTCCGGTCAAGTAACTACAACTGTTAACTTTCTATGGATTCAGAACATCACTTTAACCTTTGTTTTTTTTAAGTGAATTTCTAAGGCTTTGTAATTTTATTTCCTAACTATAATGTCCCTGTAAGCTTTGATTTTGTGTTCAGTGAATTTCCACAGTTTTTGAAAGCTATTTCCTAACTATAACATCCCTGTAAACTTTGGTTTTCTATTTAATTTCACCATTTATTTGTATTATGCATTATACTACAATTTGACCCATAAGCTCAGTTCACTAATATAAATGTTCATAAATTTAGCAATATATTTTATTTACAATATCATTCTTATTATATATTTAAAAACAAATAGAGCAAATTTTGATAAACAAATGATACCACAATGACAAAAAATCCAATCTGTAGAACAGTAGATACTGAATTTTAATGTTTTTAAGTTTTTAGTGAAATTAGAGCCTAAAAGCAGAAAGTGAGACTCGTGGCTATCTGATTGCACTAGACCTAGGGAACGCTCAGGCTGACTGCAACTGAGTTTTGGTTGGATACAGTGACTAGGTTAGTCTTGCTGACAAGTTACCTTCTAAAGTCTAGTGCACAGAATTTTGTTCACATTGGAGCAGGCCATGAGAAGAACATTTTTGCCACATAGAGCAGGTTGAAGGTTGCAGATGGTCGTTGCTGTAGTGCAAAGAACTGGCCATCTCTGGAAATAAGCAGTGGTTGATCATCACAGGCGGTCACAGTCAGTGTGAAGTGAATGTCTTGCATTGCCATTATCATGGACGATCGCTGTCAATGCAAAGCATAGGTCTAGCTACAGCTTTACATTGGCAGTAGTCATGCATGGTCGATTTTCAGCACAAAAGTTTATGTTACAATAATGACAAGCCCAAACTTCAGGATTGTCCCCTTCAGTTTCAGGAGGAGTTCTCACTGATGTTAGCTAAGGGACCAGGTCATAGGAGGCTCTTTTTGGAGATCAGGACTCTCTCCAGGCAGGTCCAGGCATGTCCAGTTGGTTCTAGTCTGTAGGGCAGTTGCAGAGAGGCCTTTGGAAGATCATTTTGTCCCTGTAGTTCAAACATATACAGATGGTCATCAAGTTGATCTGTAGAGTCACTTTTGGATAGCCTGGGATTAAGGCAAGCAGGATCAATTTTCATTCTTCAGACAGCAAGGCCGTCCTTCCAGCAAGAGTGGAGTCTTTCTTCTGAATCTTCCACAGGTCCAGGAGTATTCTGATGAGAGATTTTGTAGGTCACATTTTTATACCTGATATATTTGGTGCCAGCCTTTGTGTGGAGTAATTCACTGACCTACCTCTAAAGCTAGTTGTAGTCAGTTCTTCCCTACTCCCTGACAAAGACAAGGGGAGGCCTAGTGTCAAGTTCCTTTGTGTGTGCTACAGGCAGGGCTCCCAGGAAGACCCTGTCTCCTCACACCTATGCTTCCATTATCTCAAAGCCTCGAAGCAATACACAACCCACAATAGAATAGTCATTCACAATCATGTGCCTCAGATCACTAGTAGCAAGGCACAGATGGTTTGGAAAGAAAAATGCCAACTTTCTAAAAGTGGCATTTTCAAAACTATAGCTTAAAATCTGACTTTAGCATTAAGGGGGATTTTAAATTACAATTAATTTGACTGCAATCTACCTGCTCCCACTCTGCAGTTAGCACATATTAAGTGTAATACGGTTACCCAGTGTTAGTATATGGAAGAAATAGCTTTGCAACAGTGAAAAATGACTTTAGAAGATTTTCACTATCAAGACGTGTAAAACTTAAGCACATGTCCTATTTTTTAAACACCATGCACCCTGACCTATGAGCTTTTAGAGACTACTTTAGGTGTGACTTTCACATAGAAAAATGATGGTTTATGGCTGGTAAAAGATTTTTTGCCAGGTCAAAATGGCTGTTTAAAACTGCCCTACAGGCTAGAGTGGCGGGCCTGAGACATACTTTACAGGTCCACTTTAGTGGTGGCACAATGAGTGCTGCAGGATACTGCTATCATTTAATTTACCAAGCAGGGTACAGGTTCCACCATTCTCTAGGGTCTTCTAAGTAAATTGAATGTGCCAATGTTAAACAGTTTTGTGATGCACAATTTTCGGTGACAAATTATTTGTGCAATTGGTAATGATGTATATGACTGTAACGGATGAATTTATTATATTGTTATTAAACCCATATCATTATCTCATTTAGGACTGTGATAAATGATGTAGGATAGTTCTGCCACATTCCAACAATATTTAAATATTTTTGTGTCTTTACTAGAGTGAATTTGATGAAAAATGAAAATCAGCATTCTGAAGGAGGCTCTGTAGATTTTCTTGAAGAATGGGCTGGGAACCTCTAGGGTCTCATTTACAATGAGCTTTCACTGTTGCTGTGTCATTCTTTTGTTAGTTAGCAGTGGCGCATTCTTAGCTCCATATTTATGAAGTGACGCTAGAGGCCTCTGGCTTCAGTTTTCCCTCTAGTGCATCCATTTTTCTTAGCGCCAGATCTGGCTGTGTCAGGTAATGACAATGATATGCAAAGTAGGCCTTCTCTCTTAAAAAAACATGCAGAACTGACGTAGCTGGATTTACAAGGAAATAAAAAAAATTATGCTTCTTTGAGTAGAGACATGCAGAGTCTCAAATGATTCAAAAAATTAGACTAGGCATTAAAATGACGCATTTGCACTGGTACATAAGGAGAACATAACCAAATCACTCTGTGAAGCTCTAGGACAACATTGACCTACTCCTAGTGCAGCTTGAAGCCCCAAAAAGACCACCACCACTATCATGTTCACCACCTGCACCATGGAGGCAGCGCAGTAGAAAGGAGCGCATATATCAACAGTGTACACCACTAACTAACCTCAGGGAGAAAGAGGTAATTACCCATTACCATCTGAGTAGGTAGTTCATAGTACAGGTGCTACACCTGATTGTGCCAAATCTCCAGACAACAGCGGACAAGATTACCATCATCCATCCACATACAAAGCTCCTGGCTGTACTTCACATGCTGACCTCGGGGTCCTGCCAGATAAATGCAACCCAAATGTCTGGGATCTACCTGCCATCATTCGCCTCAATCCGACCCTCTGTCCTGGATGCCATCATCTGTCTGACACTCCACGACATCCTCTTCCCCAATACCCAGCAACTGCAGCAGGAGATCAAACAAGCATTCTATGCCATTGCTGGGTACCTACATGTGATGGGGACCATGGACTACATGCATGTGCAATTGGTTCCTCCTGCTGCAACTGCCCAGCTTTACCACAACAGAAAACACACCCACTCCTTCAATGTCCAAGCCATTGTCAACCATCATAGGTTATTTCTAAATGTGCTGGCAAAATAACCCAGCAGTGTGCATGATGCATACATATTCCGGGACTCAACCATAAACAACCTAGTCCAGGATGGACAATATGGAAATGGCATTCTTGTAGGTAAGCAGAAAAGTACCTAACAGACCGCAAACAATTAGAAATGGGTGACACAATACACATCTCAGTGTCTGCCAACACAGATAGAAACGTCAGTATGAGGGCTGTTCCATATACATACACAATGCATCATGTTACTTATGCAATGTACATCCCCCAGCCATACATGAGAACATATATAAGGCTAGTTTTAGATGTTACATGGTGAAAAGGCACTGAGCAGGGCATTGCAGGCTGGAATTATGGCTGACATCACTGTGTGCAAGAGAGGTGTTCCATGTCCATTGTGGGGGTGCCCCCATGCGACTCCTACAGTTCATCAGCAGTGTCATGGATCCAACACCACCAACTAGGTACAAGGTGACAAACCATGGCTCATGAGTAGGTGGCATGCAACTGTCCAAATGAATAGAATAGTAATTAGCAAAATCACTCCTATGTTCAATGTGTTCTGTGTATTGTGGGACACATCCATCACTCACTATGCCTCTGAGGCTACAGCCTTGGCTGGAAGGTGTTCCCCCACACACAAATGCAATCAAGAACCCCAACAACCCCTGATGCAATTGTGAATGTGTACCTGCTAGGCAACTTGTGTGCAAGTCTATTTGGAAGGACCTTCAAAGTGCAGGATATCGCAAATATTCTGTACTAATTTCCCTTCCCAGAGATGTAGTGTAGTGCAGGAAGTTGTGTAGCTGGACTGCAGAGGGCCACCCTTAAATCTTCAGGATCCATGTGCTGTGTACACATATTGAGTAGAATGCTGTCACACATGTACACAATGCTCCCCCACCATGACATGCACTCATGGATATGGCAAAGGCAGTTGTGACACCATGTCACTCAGTTGGTATGGCTATGTGTGAGTGAATACAGCATCAATGGTATTACATCAAGCGCCCTGGATAATATTTTACACTCAAGGCCTGTGCCGATGTAATGTAGGCCACCACCAATATTTGCGGATGACCATGGACCTATGCATGTGTCTGTGTAAACCATGCCTGGTATGTTACGATCTACCTAAGGAGGACCGCCAAGAGAAAAAAAACATCCACATTTGGTCCCTTCATACATGTGATGTGAACAAATAACATCCAGTGGACTAACCTGTTTAGTCCCCCCATTGCAGAGGTAATTACCTTTCTGGAAAAAAAAGTGGACTCTCGTCCACCACTAGGGCAGCATTAGTGACCCCTCTCTTAAAGCCTGGAAGAGCACCCACTGAACTTACTTCTCACAAACCATTGCCAATTATAAACTCAGAGTACAAGATACTGAGTAAAATATTAGTCAGTTGACTACTCCCTCTGCTGTCGCGACTGATCCATCCTGATCAGAACGGCTTTGTCTCATGACGCAGCACCTCCTTACATATCTGTTGGCTTTTAAGTACAATGGAGTCAGTTGGAGATCATCATCCAGCTGTATATCTCTGGATGTCAGCAAGGCCTTTGATACTCCGGGATGGAACTGCGTGTTGGCGGCATAAGCCTGTTTTGGAATTCTACCAACCTTTATAAATGGGTTACACTCATCACCCATGGCCAGGGCTCAGACAGGCCACCACATTTCAAATGAATATTAAGTGTTGTGCAGATCACAAGGCTGTCCCTTATCCCTGCTCTTATTTTTACCAGCAATAGAACCTCTAGTGCAGCGTATGCAACAAGACTCTCAAAAGTGGGGGATCCCCATGCACCGGGCTCTTCATTCAATCTCGGTATATGCCGAGTACATGGTACCATATTAAAGGGACCTTCTAAGAGATTTGGGAGACATTGTGAGGGCACTAACCACCTTTGGACGACTTTCCAGTCTTCTGATAAATGTGGACAAATCATGTGCATTCCCTTTCATGTCAGTAACAGTGGTCCCCATCCTCTGGCTTGGAGAAATGACTGTACAGGTCGCTCCACATACCTTTCACTATCTAGGTGTCAACATTTACTGTGACACTAAGAATATTCTCGAAGGCAACCTTTTACAAATGATAAATTGACTTAAAAGGTAAATTGCCTTCTGGGTTATATTGCCCTTGTCTGTAGCCGGCCGTCTCTCGCTGCCAAAAATGGTCATGTTACAGCGACTCTTTTAATATGTTGTTACTCTTCAGTTAGTGGTCCCTGCTTGGGTGTTCAGCCTACTGAACACAATGTTGGTGGGACATACCTGGGGATTAGGTTGCCGCACTATTAATCTTTGCAAATTGCAGCTTCCCACTGATACTGGAGGCATGGGTGCTCTGGACTTCAAAGGTTATTGTCTGGTGGGACAACTGTGGTGGCTAGCCTATTGGTTGGCCAGATTCAATCTTATAGAGACCGGATTTACAACAGCACAAGTGGCCCAGGGTCAACTACACAAACTCATTTGCCCTGGTGTAACACTGCCATCGGCCACATCTCTTCTTTCGTGAGTGGCCCTTGCCTAAAGGAGACTAGTGGTAAGATATACTGCTCCCATTCTGATTTATGCACCGAACATCCAGTTTCTTGGTTTTCCCCATTCCCTCAGGTACCCGGACATCACAACGGTTGAGCACCTGGTAACTGAATTGGAAGCTGAAGATCGGCTCACTGTTCCATGCTGGAACCCTTATGTCCTACACTGATTTTATTCCTCCCATGGCATTCCTGAGTCCTTGTTTCTTACTCATGCTTGTTTGCTTCGTTATGTCTGTCAAAGATGGTCCCCTGATGGGACTGAGCTGCCCACACACAAATTATTACAAGCATTACGCACCATGGGACATGGTAGACAACTTGTATGTTGGCTTTACAGTGGATCCAGGGCATGCCATAGAGACTCCCTTGTCCTCCTCAACCTTAAATCGGAAACAGACTTGATCTGTGAATTCCCAGACAAGAACTGGGTCCACACGCTAGAAAACTTCAGAAAAGTATCTTGCAACACAAGGTTTAAGTTTATACAATTCACAATTTTACATAGGGCATATATAACACCTCACAGGCTTAATGTCACCTTTCCCACTACCTTTTCAATATGTCCTAGATGTAAGGCCCTAGATGCTGACCTCCTTCATATCCTATGGTCCTGCCCTGCAACATACTCATTCTGGATGGGTATAGCCAAAATTATGACGACCATCTCTGGCATTGACCAGTGGACACAACACAATGTCAGCTGGGTTTGCCTCCTAGAGCCAGGGTCTCCCTGATCATAGTAAGATTTGCTAATCTAGCCTTTTTGTTGGTTAAACAAGGCATGACACAACACTGGAAGTCCCCCAGGGCCTTAAGGTTAAGTACTGGTGAGCAGAGAATGCTGGGGACAGGCCAAAAGTGAGGCTAATCGTAGAGAGGAATACAAAAGATTACTCAAAAACCCCATCTTCCTCAAATGGGAAGCCAAACTGGAAAGGATTGGGTTTAGTGCACACAATATTTAAATGATGCTTTGATTTTCAACTTTTCTCCATTTAATATATCTGCATTTACTCTGATAATATGCTGATGTGATCATACTGTTGGAGATACAATGCATAAATACTGTAATGCAACGTTATACTTTACTGAAAATGCAATAATGTTTGTGTTTTAAAAAAACAAAATAAACATCATGTGGACTAAAGCGGCAACACATAGCCACCACCAAATCCTACTGCATTAACAGGACAGTGAGGACGTAGAATTGTATAAAGGATCTGCCCTTGCTCTGCATTTGTCATCACATAGATTGGTAGAAGACTCCCCTGTAAATGCCAGTACACCAATATGAGTGACACATCATGTGATCACATCTTAGTGAAGTGCATGGCAATACCACTACACATAACACACATGGACAGGTGTGTACGCAATGCAGTTATCCTAATCATTGACACAATCTCTTTTTGTAAAATCCAGCTGATCAAGGATATTGGATAGAGCAGTGGGTAATGACCCCATAGGCAAACCTCTAGACAGACCCGGAGAAGGCTGTAATTTGCTTGAGCAGACCTTTGGCATTCATTACAAAGCTGTGGGATAGGGACACTTATACTGGCTATGGCATCTTGTACAGGGGTGCATGGGCCCATGTTAATATAAATATCACTCTGATTTGGACTGTGCGCTGTGTATAAGATGTGGGGCAAGAGGCACCGTTAATCTGCAGAGGTGCATTGGCAGTGCATCCCCTGATGGGAGCCCCTTGGAGGGTGGAACGGGGGAATATGGCCACATCCACACATGCCCTTCCAGGTGTGTCAAACCAATTACACCACTTGACTGCAAGGGAAACTGTAACCCTCACCCCAAGTTGCCTAATAGCCTGCTGCCTGCACTTTGGTACAGCACAGATTGGCAGAAGGATGTGCTCTCTCAAGATGTGGGTGCTGACTCCATGCCAGGGCAAGTTTGCAGCATCCCTGGGGGTATCTCTAGCAGTGTATTTGGGTGTCAATCCATATTTGGCACATGGGGCAACTCTTGGAAGTTGTGCTGTTGCACTAACAGAGGGATTGGTCCCTCTGAGAAGCCATTGGAGGCAGGGTAATCCATGGGTGCATGACAGAGATGCGGAAGCTGAGGTGGGAGAATGTCCGCTTCCACATGCAGAGGCTGTTTAAGGTTGAGCGGACAACCCACCAACTCAAACATCCATGGCCGGATATCATTAGCTGGGAACGTGACCTCCTGGATTACCTTGGAAATGAAGTTTGTGGAATTGTTGGTAAATACACATGGTTTGTGAATTCTAACTTGAATCTCATTTGCCTATAGTTGGTTTGCGCTAATAGCGTCTAAGGCTCACATACGTCTTAGCGCTAAAATGACATGCCCCCACAATTTATTTTTTTAAGAAACAAAGCATGCCACAGAGGCATTCAAACAGTGGGCTGTTATGTGCCCACACTGACCAGTCGCTCTATCATACCTAGTGAACATTTCCTCTGTTTGCACCACGGTGCACATGTTAACAGATGTGCTGTGCGCACCTTTCCTTTTCATAGCCTACCACATATGCTCATTTGTGTTGCCTTGGGGTACGTGCTTTTTTAAAAGTGGTTCTTATTTGTGACACTCCAGTTGTTCATCTCTCATGTAAGTGAGGTCTGATGTTTGTAACTTTGCCAATAAGTCTGACATATGGAAAGTCATACATCTGAGCAAATATCACATATTTGTTTACAAGTTCAAAAGAATTATGGTTTGGGGATGCACAGGACATGTATGGTCAATGTCTAGGACTATGCAGCTCTGACAGATAATGATCTCTATTAAATGAAGGAAAAAAGATGGCTAATGTCTGATTTATATAGGGTAGTCATGACAGGGTAAATCTGGGAATGCACCAGATTCTGCAAGATTCCATGGGTGTTATGTGGGAACACTCAAAGCAACACCCATGGAACACTCCTTTTGTGCAGTGGTATTCATGAAAGAGGTCCATATTTACAAATTTATGAAAAGCCAGACAAGGTGGCTTTGCGTGGCCTTGAAAAATAAGGGTTTTCTCACAATGCACCATCAGAGGGTCCAAAAACAAAACCCTTCAGTGGCACAGTGTGCTGTTAGGGCCTCGTAAATGAGGTCCTATGTGCCTAATTTACAGGATCATGACAAGCCATGCATGGTCGCAATATTTTGTTTTTTAATTATGGCCCTGCTGTGAGCGCCACATGACCCTAAAAAAAAGTGAGATGTCAACATTCCACACTTGGTAATGCATTTGAAGGGTTAACTCATGTTGTGTAATGTCCCATACTTTAATGGTGGATAGATCAACATTCCTATCCCCTGCCATCTTTACAGATAAGGGAAGGTGTGTTAGACCAGAAGAATGTTTGCAAAACATGAAGTGTGTACCATATCATGGTTACAAGAAAGCATTGCTACTAAGCATATTCAATACTGACATGGTCATACATAGAGGTGCCAGAATAGTGCATTTATATTACGCAACGTTTGCTTAGCCTTGGTAGGTTGACCACAGTAAAATACGAGATGATAAATATTAGGCAGATGTGTGCTCACTTCGAGATATATTTGGGATATGGAAAGTGCAACGTGTGATGTTTGAAGATGGAATTAATGTATTATGGTTATTGTACAATTTCCTAGTTACCCTTTGTATAACAGTTTTTCATTCTGATTCAACATACAAAATGACCCTGGAGCAGAAAAGGCAGAACTTGATCTGGGAGGAGAGGTACTGACACATCAGCCAAGTCTACAAGGCATATTGTGCTATAAGAGAACATTTGTTCAGGAGAAGGCATCAGGGAAGTGGGTTGCCCTCCCACAGAGAGCACCAATAGGTGAGAGGCCTAACAAAAGTAAGGGTGGAGGAGCAGACCAGGGTGGGTCTGCATGATCAGTCCCAAGCACCTCCACTGCAAGCCACACTGGTCAACATGCTCACCACACTCCACCACCAGGACTCACTGCCATGTTTGAGCAGGACATGATGAAGTAAATATAAGACTTGAAATTCAGAGTGGCAGGGCTCGAACACAAAATAGACAATATGCTCCTGCTGCTCAATGAAATCAAGCAGGCTGTGCAGAGACCTTAACAGTCTAAAAGAGTCACAGAGACCCTTTCTTCCCTTCCCCTTGTACATAGTTGTTTTTATGTTAGGATGTTTTTTATTGCTTACTTTAGGTTAGTTGTTGCATAGAATAGGTATGGCAGTTTATAGATTTTGGTAGGGGTGGGTATATTTCTAAGGGTTTGAGGGTTTTAGTTTTTTTGTGAGTGGGGGATTGATGTGTTATGTATGTGCTTGTAACAAAAATGCAAAATATATACATATATATATATATATATATATACAGATATATTTGTTTAGGCCCTAAATGTGTTGATAGTTGATGTATAGATGTAGTTTCTATTGTCTTTGTCTGGAGATGTGTATTAAGGGAGGTGAGGGATTGATGTTTATCATGTGGTGTTAAATGTGTGGAGTAAGGTAAGTTAAGGAAGTTGAACTTAGTTTGTATGATAAGGCAGAGTAAGCTAGGTTTGAATAGTTGGGTTCTGTAGGTTAGGTATTTTTAGTCAGGAATAATTTTAGGGTTTCATTAAATATCTTTGTCTGCTACATACAAGTCTCTATCATGATTTACTGTGTAGTAGTTAGTATGTCTTCTCAGGTAATGTTAAGTCCATGTCTTTGGCTTTGCAGGCACACTTTAGCAACATGTGTGACAGGTACCTGGCAGGTTGCCAATGTAATCACACCAGCTATTTACAAACATTGTTGATCAGTATTTGTGACAATCTGGATGTGAATGAATAAAGCAGCCCAACACAGCTATTCACATACAGTAGCTCCATGTAGGTAAGCCATGGGACATGTATTGGTAGAATGTTGTTGTTATTGCATTCACCGTAATTCAAGGATTTTTTACTCACACACTGATGCCTGTCTCTTACACACTCACGCTTGCAATGTTTGCTTATCACAGCATTGTTGTTTGGTTGCTACTATCCCTGGTTATGGGCAGCCACCTGTTGTGTGAATTAAAACAGCTTTGACATTGTACTTGTTGCACTTAATGCTTGAGAGCTTTGGTAACTGCATGCTAGTCAACATAAATATCATGCAAACGAAATATGTTTCACTCTGTCTATGTAGTTTTGTCCCTAGCTCCAAACCACACATGTCCCTTTGACAAGTAGTCAGTGTATTTGCCTCACACAATGCAACATGATCAAATTAGTCCTGAATCAGACACACACACACACAACACACAGGTTGTACTTAGTGCTTTTATTTACATGAGCAAAATATTATTAATTTCACAGAAACAATTTGTAGGGCAACAACCTCAAAAGATGTATGGAGCCAGTGGACATTCAGACAGAGTCCATAGAGGGAACAAGTCATGGGATATGTGGAGGAAAGGAGTGATTCAGTGAGAAGGACCACAATGCCAATAGGGTAGATTGGCCACACAGACAGTTCACAATAAGGTGAGGAGGAGGAGAATAAAATTGAGGACAGTGAAAGTTTATTTTAAACTGGTATGTTAATAAACACAGGGCAGAGGGGAAAGTGCGTATGTGGCACAGTGAAATGCTACCAGGCACATTTGTGGGTGAAAGATGTGCAGTCCACATCATCTTCCTCTTATGTATAAAGTACTTCCCATGACAGGGGTGTTGTAGGTGTTGGAGTAGAGGGAGGCACATACACTTCAGGGGCTGAAGATGTGGATCATGTGTCCACAGCAGCTTTCATCTGTGGCAACAAGCAAGGCAACACAGCAGTAAGGAGGATTCGCTTGTTTCGGCACACAGCAGCAGCGTCACAGTGGTAAGTACGCATGGTGGCAAAGAGGGAGTCCTGTTTCCATTCCGCTGACTCCAATATTTTTCTGATTGCACCAAGCTGGTTGGCAACCTCGCTGGTGCCACTTTGGCAGGGCATTTGCTCATGTTTCTACCTCATGACACCAGCGATGTCAGACGGTGACTGCTGGAGACCGCCGAGAGCAGGTGCCACTTATGACACCAGAGTTGTCCTTATTTGGACTGAGGCACCTTTGGACTGCTTCTAAGGTGCCCACCATGGTCTCCATCCCCGCCAGCACCTGATCTGCCAGCTCCAGCTGGACTCCTACTGCAGTCTGTTGAAATGTTATTTGTGGGTGCTGAAAGTCCAGGGATCTTGGTGAGGTGGCATGTGGTGTCTGTAGGATGTTAGGCAGATCATCTGGATACCCCGCAATGCTGTCAAGCCTCCCTGCGACTTGAAATGGTGTCTGATTGGCATCCAGAATTTGCTGGAGGGTGTCTGGGTTTATGGTTTGCAGCTCGTCATCTGCATAATCACTGAAGTCCGGTACAGTCTGCTGGCCAGGAGATATGGGTTCGTCCTCAGCAATGAGATAGAGAAATTCTAATGGTGATCTCTGTGAAATGTTGACATGGGTAATGAGGTTGACAGTCTGGGTTTCAGATGTAGGACTTACAGTTCAACAGTGATGCATAGTACACCTGTTAGGCATGGGTATTGATGTGAAATTGCACTGTATTTCTGTTACAGATGGTAGTTTCTCTGCATTTTTCTTGAAAGCACTGTATGCCTACTCTGAGGGAATGGTCCTCGTCCTACTCGGTAGATTACGCTCAGTGACATTCACCACATTTCATCATGATCAGAGGTGATTATCTGCAGAGTGACACACATCTTTGACTGAGGCACACCCTAATGTATGTGCACATGCCTCCTTTGGTTACCTTCCTTTGGGTCCAGAGACCCAAGTTAGTGCTACCCAGATCATACATTCACTCTCACAAACCTACAACACAAGGATTAGGCATGTCCAATAGTGCTACATGTTGCTTTGTTGTTGAAGGCTATGGGTCAGGCATCATCCCACATGGACCTAGTGCTGGAAATAGTGCCAAATATTTACCTATGTTTCCCACATCACTAGGCCCACCCACTTCAGCCTGGGAGCTTCCATGACTCCTGTCATTTGTGATGGCTAAGTGGTTCCTAGTATCCCTTGTCAGGTCCCTGTTTGACATCCTCCAACTTTTGCATGTAGCATCGTGAGACAATGTTGCATCAAACTCCCTCCTGGCACATGCTACATCTTCCCACAGGTCCACACGGCATGTAGGATGTAGTACCACGATGGGCTCTCCCATCCCTCTCCAGGTCTGAAATTTGGACACCGCAGTGCATGTGTAATTGTGAGACTCCATTGAAGCATACATGTCCATTCTCACCTCCCCGGTATGCACAGTCTCAACATTGGGACCAAATGGCATTCAGCACCTTTAATGCACAGCCCAAGCAGTTGCCCACCTGGCCCACACATCATCATTAGTTTGTACACACATGGCCCATCTTTTGCATTCCCCCCCAGTCTGATTTATAAGACGAGAGGAGTACAAATGGTCCCTTCCACAGCAGCTGACACCTGTGTGCTCTCACTCTGCATACCAGGTCAGCTGTGTCGAAATAGTTTCATGCAGGGTACAATAGACGTGTCTCTTGCCATGTCCCAATGTGTAGATACTTCCCATGGCCCACAACTGACCCCCCTGTCAGATGAGTGGTTTCTCCTCTGACACGCCCATTTCATTCTGGGGATTTACAGTCTGGATTAATACCCAAGGGAGACCAGATAGCTTTGTGGTGCAAGGTGGCCTGCATTGTCACAGTCAGGTTGAGCAGGGTAGCAGTGTGCATGCATGATGTACTGTTGCAGTTCATGTCTTTGGCTTTGTATTCTGGGCATTGTAGTTGTGGTGAGTGGTGTTGTCCATTCCACTGCAATTGGCAGAATACAAAGAAAGCTAAACATGGACTGATGTTGCACTTCACACATTGAAGGGAGCAAGGTTTTGGAGCTGGACTGAGCTGTGCAAATTGTGACTGATCAGTGTGAATTACATTTATTTGGCTTTTAACCATAGATGAGCCAGCATACTAGTTTATGGCCATCAGACAGTGTGTTGGAGCATGGACATAGCTGCCTGCACCGTACAACATCACCTGGTTGCCACATTGTCCCTCACTGCAACTTACCATGTGGTTCTTGTTGTCCATTTTAGGCCTCAGAGTCCTGTCCCAGGACACCTGCCACCAACTCCTTAGGGATGACCGCTGCCACCATCTCTTCCAACTTATTGAGCTGCTCCTGTGGCACTGAACTTCCACCTCCAGTCTGCAAAGCTGCCTTGTGATTGCTGGCCAGTTTCTCCTTCGTCCTGCACTTGCAAGGTCAACAGTGTGGTAGAAGCCAAGAGGACAGTGTCTAACTGTAAGAAGAGTTTCTTACAGTTAGTCACTGTCCTCTAGACTTCTGCCACACTGTTGACCTTGTCCACAATTGACTGCCATTTGGGCTCTTTTCCCTCTAATGGCAATTTTGAGGTGACAAATAGCTGTCGTTGGTGGTCTACAACTTCACTGATCAGGATGTTATTCTCCTCTTCACTAAATTAGCACTTCCTCTTCCCCTTAATCTGGGAGTCTGTCTTGGAATTCTGGCTGGTACTGGGATTGCTGGAGTAGTCGTGGACTCTGTGGTGTCCTCTGTCCTCCATGCCTGCTTCTGGAGTGTGTTCTTTTTTGGAGGGCGAATGTGGCATTTTTAACAGTTTTTTGATGCTTTCAGTGCTCAACAGTGACACTAGGATGGCTTGTGCTTCTTTACGTGCCACTAATCAGCCTAGTGTCCCTTTTGCAGCAGAAGCATCAGTTTTCCTTCCGATGTGGCGCACAAGTTAACAACACTTTTTTTGACGCAGTCAGGATCCTAATGCCAGGGTGTGCCGTATTGTAAATATGATGCAAGCATGGCATTAGAATATGTCGTACTACGGTGTTAACATTTTAGACACATTGCTGCATTGAGGCAGTGATGCTTCATTTCTTGTAAATGAGGCCCCTAATTTTTGAAGCATTCGCTACATGAGAGAGGGAGACTATCATACCGGGACATAATTGTAGGTCATCTCAACCTGTTCTTTTCTTTCCATCGTGGCAGGGTCTATTTTCCCTTTCTGTGAACTTATTAGGTGTTTTGCTCTTCTATTCACTATTGCCAGACTCCTACATTGCTTCATGTCCCACTCTGTGTCTTCTCACAGTCTTCACATTCTCCCTCAGTTACAGCAGTCTTCAAACCTTTATAGCCTTTTCCCAATCCTGTATTCTCTCTCACGCTGTTTTATGACCCATTCAGAGGTCTGGGAAATGGTCTGCTCATAAATCGATAACCTCTCACCCAGTCTTTATCCCCTTTAACATGTATAGCGACACTCTACATAATGCACTTTTCTGCAACCTGTCCAACTCAGTGGCTTCTCACTCTTTATCAGGTTACTCTACGTTGTTCAGTGTGCCCTTTCACCCAATATGTCCCCTTCACTGTCCCACAAGTGTTACTACTTCCTACTGGTAAGGCTAAAGTAAAGAAGTGAAGGCTAAAATGAAGCAAATTTCTGCCCAATCTCGGCTGAGTAGTTTTCGGCTTCTCTGTTATACTTTATCAAACAAAGAAAGGTGTTAAATTAACAGTGCATCTGTCAAACAAGATGATTAACATCTCTGTACTCATTAAGGAGCTTTTTCTTTTAATATCTGAGAATGGCTGCATCTCCATTCAGAATATGCCAGCGTTGGGTAATACATGTCTTAATTCCATTCAAATCAACAGCCAATGTTGGCCTATGGAGATAAGCAGATTTAGAAGTGGAACGAAGTGATGTTTCCTGTCTTCGATGAAGCGAATGTTATCTTTTTTTGCATCCCGGCAGGTGCCCTGACTGAGAATGGTGAGTGGTCAGATTACAGGGGATCGCCTCACAATTTTAATCTCCAACACTCAGGGCTGTCCTTTCCTCAGAGTGGCGCTGCGTCACTAACTCGTCCCTGCCCAACATATATACTGTCCTAAGAACTATGACTTCCATTGGAAAGGACTGGCTACCAGCGAGCCGTGCTTGACAGGGTCGGACTGGCACCTAGGGTAGTCTGGCAGAAAGAGAAGAGCTAGTATGACAGGTCAGTGTGTGTGACTGTTTTTGGCTTTTTTTTAGGCCTGTTCGATGGTCTAGTGGGTCGGTTTTTGCAGGGAGTTACCTTGACATTACCACAAAGATTCCCTACAGCAAGCACCATTGCCTTGAATCTCCCATACCTTGCATAAAAACTATACAGCGTGAGTTTCCAAGTTCAAAACGGCTCTAATTTGCAACCTTGGTACAATCTCTAAATATTTGAGTTTCTAATTTGTCCCAGTCCGAAAGTACTCGGTAGCATGATTGGCAATGTGCAGGTTGATTTTCTATTATTGTGAATCTGCATTGTACATGTATTGAAAAATTCAAATAAAGCACGGAGATAGAGAATTTTACAGCTACCCTGTAGCAAAGGAAAACTCTTACGTACAATTAAAGGGGAGTGTTTCGTTATCTGGGCCTTCTTAAATATGCATTCTGACAGCACGCACACGAGATAATTAAATAGCATTTGGGATTAGGTCCCCAAAGATATCTTTAGCTTCATTTATGAAGGTAGTCAGTAATCAAAGTTTAGTAATGCAGGCTTAAGCGAGAATTCTACACATCCATTCTCACCATATTGATCTGATTGAAAAACAGATAAGAATGAATGAACGCTGCAAGTTCAGGAGTTTATAATTAACACTGCAGCAACAGCCTGAATAGTGTTTCTAGTTTCCAGCATACCTGATACCCTCTCAACTATTATCATTTCTAATTTTTTAGAAGATTGTCATGTACCAGATTTTTTTTTTTAAAGGTTTAGAATTTGCTATTGCTTAACAGAAATTTTTATCTTGTATTAAATGCTGAAAAGTACTAACAAAGTGCTACACTTATTCACGTTTCCAGATCATATAGTGGGAAGGGCTTGACACGAAATAGGAATTCATCAGTACACACATTCCTAACACGAAGGCCCTGGTTATCAACTGCATAAATATAGCTGTTTCGGGTGTACACCCAGTTCCGTCAAAAATTTGAATTCAAAGTTAGGTATTATTTGTTCCTGCACTTGTACATGTGATATGTGTCCTTGTTCACATTTCGTGCCCAATGCTATCTGTCCGTATCTTACGAAATAAAAACTTTCTAGGATCTCAGGATCTTTGGGAAAATACAGATATTGTATACTGTCGACACAACATCCCTGGTTATTTAGCAGCTGGAAGTGTATAGCATCATACCGTCTGTAAAATGTTGATCTCGCCTTTCCCTTCAGCATACCAGGGGCTGTACTACACAACGTGCCCCAAGGAGTATTGGGCATGTGCACCCAATTTCTGCATCATCTGACCAATTTGGTATTACAGAAGAGGCCACAGACGTTACCTCATTATCATGGGTGTTTGGCCCCAAGCTAATGAGAGAAACAGTTTGCCTCTGTACCCATCCCATATTATGTATACAGGCACTCAGGCAAAGAGACCTTCAAGAAGTATAAAGACTGTGCACCACAAGGAGGTGATGCACAATCAGTTCTCCCCCTCAACGGGTAATATTTGCAAGGGTGGAAAGGGGGTGTCCATTGACATTCCAGATATCCCCCTGCAGTTGGATGCAGTCACTGGACCAAAGCTGGTGTCCTAATGTAAAACAGTCATGAGCTATTTCTTTATCTTACATTTCAAGGAAAGCAGTGTTCTTCATGCATCATTGAGGAACCTATAAATAGTTGTCATTGTCTGCCATTTTGATTGTATTTCTGTGAACTACTATTAGATCTTGCTTCTTTGGGCGTGGTTTTCCCTGACGTTTTGCTTCCTGATCTCCTGTTTTGACTGTGTGCTGAACTTAGTTTATGCTGGCTTTAGGAGTCCCTGCACTTTTTCACTGCTGACCAGTGTTAAAGTGCATGTGCTCTGTGTCTAAAATGTGATATATTGGGACTCTCCATGATTGGCTTATTTGATTTACTGATACGTCCCTAGTAACGTACACTATGTGTGCCTAGGTCCTGTAAATCAAATGCTACTAGTGGGCCTGCAGCACTGATTTTGCCACCCACTACGTCTTTCAAACACTTCCCAGGCCTGCCACTGAAGAACCTGTGTGTGCAGTTTCCAACTGCCATTTCACCTGGCAAGTGCTCACTTGCCAGGCCCAAACCTTCCTTTTTATTACATGTAGTCACCCCTAAGGTAGGCCCTGGTTAGCCTCAAGAGCAGGGTGCAGTGTATTTAAAAAGTTTGACATGTACATTTAAGCCTAACATGTCCAGATAGTGAAAAACACTTACATTTGTTTTTCAAAATTGCAAGGACTATTTATCTCTAGGCTAACATTGGAGTTACATTGAAACCTCTTTCAAGCATTATGTCTAATTGGGAAAAATTGTGTCTTTGGACTCACAATTTAAAATAAAGTTGGTTTTTAAATTGCAGGTCTGAAAATGTAACTTTTAGAAAGTTAGCATTTTCTTACTTGTACCACTCTGTGCCTTAGTCTGTCCCTGAATACACATCTGGGTTTAGGTGAGAGCTATACTTGTGCACTCCCTCTAGACAGCCACAACACAGGAAGTGCTGGGTGTGACATGACATACATCTGCATTCATTTGCTTACTGATAGTCTTCCTGGGCAGGAAGAGGTAGTTCAAATTTAGATCTGAATAGATTGTGTCCTGCACTCACACAAAGGGCTGATTAACCCCCTACTGCTAGTCTTAAGTTGGGGCTGGGTTGAAAAGGATTCTTGTGCACTTCGAAGAGTATCTTCGAAGCCTTTACATCAAAGGCCTTTTTGGGTGTAGGTACCGGACCTTTAAAACCATATACTCAGAACACCTCTGGACTGAGGAAATTCTGTCAGGAAAAAGGACTGCTGTGCTGCCAGGAGGGACTGACACTTTGCTGTTTGCTTTGCTGTGTTGGCCTGCTGCTTCTTCCCTGGGAAGCAAACTGAAGTTTCTCCAAGGGCCTGGCTGAGCTTGCCTACTGGTTCTGAAGTCTAAGAGACATCACAACGTCACCTGCATCTTGCTAACAGAACTTGGGCTCCTCTGCTGTGAGTCCTGCTTTGCCAAGTGGTGTCAAATCCAGTCCTGGGTCTTCAGAGGTGAATGTGGTGCTGTAACTCAAGAAACTGAGGAATCAACATAGGCACATCAATTTGAACCAACACATTGAACCTGATGCGTCGATTGGAACCAGAGTATATGCAGAAACAATGCCTCACCCCTGCCTGCACTGAAGCTGCAGACACTGCGAGTGCGCAACACGACAGCCGCAACTTAAAACACAGCCCTGACTTGGCCACACAGCACTGATGCATTGGAACTGGTCCACAAAGCGTCTGGACATTGACGCATCAACAACATTGCCCGATCAGGAAACAACACATTGTCTGCAATAGCAACGCATCCCCTCCTTTGGATCAATGCATCATCCCCCACCATGGACGCAGCCAAAGTACTGCCAGTGGGTCTGCTTGACGCCTCTACCCAGCCCTCGCTCCAACGCAGTCGGACTGAACTTTTGGACTTGCCTCAGTCCAGCACGATCAGATAGACCCAGTTGGAGCTACTGACTTCTAAGCATTGCATTTTGATTTAAACTCTAAAAATGCATAACTTGACTTGTGTACATTAGATTTTAGTTATTTTGGTCTTGTTTGGCTCACATAAATATTTACTATTTTTCTAAACTGGTGTGGAATCTTTTTTGGTGCTTTCAGTGTGTTAATGTGTGTTTGCACAAATGCTATACACTCTGCTTCTTTAGTTTAACCTGCCTGCTCTGTGCCAAGCTACCAGAAGGTGGGCACAGGTAAACTTTTAGTGTGTATCATACTTATTCTGACTAGGATTGTAGTCACTACTTGGAACGGATACAAACCACTGCCAACTGAGACCTAACAACCACACTGTAAGATACTGGGTTATTAGTTGAGGGGGCGAAAACCCCACTCAGGCAACAACCACAGTCCTTGTCATGGGGAACTATAAAAGTCACAAAATTAGCCTGTGCTTAGCTCACTGGTGGCTTGGCACAAAATGGACAGGCTTAACTAAGAGATATGTGTAAAGAATGTATGCAACACACAAACAGCAATAAAGCAAAAACATAACACAAGAAAAATCCCAAACCAATTTAAAAGATAGAGTAAAGGTTAATAAATAATATGACACCAGAACAACAAAATCCAATCAGAATAACCAGACATGTTCGGTTTTGAAGTATTAAGTAAATATAGCACCTAAAAGCACAAAGCACCACTTGCAATCATCTGGTCATACTAGACTGGAGGCATAAATCCAGGCCCACCACAGTGGAGTGTGGGTTGGATACAGGGACCAATTTCCTCCCATTGAAAGACTTACCTTCTCGAAGTCGAGCACAAGGAGTTCTGTTCGTGGTTAAGGCGACCAGGAGGAGCAGGTAAAGCCACCCAGAGGGTTGTCATTGTAGTGCAGAGGGAAGACCAGACAGTGCGGGCTGCCATCGCTGTAGTTTAAAAAGCCAGTTAGGCATCACAAATGGTCAATGCTGGAGCTTTGCATTGGCAGTTCAGAGTCTCAACTCAAAGAGGCACATTCATATTCATGAAGAGCCCAAACTGCAGATTTCACCTTTTCTTTTTGGGAGGAACTCAGACTGATACGAGCCATGGGTCTAGGACCTGGGGGAGCCTCTTGGATATCCAGAACAGAATCCAGCACAGGACAGGAGGGCACAGGCAGGTCCAGTTGTAGGACAAGTAGGCAGTTGCTGGTACACCTTATGGAGCTTCTTTGTCCCTGTAGCTTAAACAGGATGTCAGCCAACTGACCATTCGAATCACCCAGTTTAGCCTGATGAGGTTTAAGAAGGTCCAGTCTTTCTTCTGAGACAATCATGGCAGTCTTCTAAAGTAGGGCAGTCCTTCTTCTGTAATGTCCGCTGATCGAGGAGGGTTCTAATGAGTGGCTCTGGATGTACAATATTTATACCTTGTTCTAGCTTTTGTGTGAAGGGATTACCTATACTATCCCCACATCTACTTCTGAAAAGTCCTTTCCCTTTCCCTGTCAAGGTTACAAGCTGTCTGGGATGACAAAAGACAGACTGGTCTGGTGTCAGATTCCTTTGTGTGTACAGGAAGCAAATTCCTTTGAAATGTAAGTGAGACTCCTGCCAGGATGGCCATTACTGTTCTCACCAATGTTCTATTTAGGTGTAAGCCATTTTACTATATTTGAAGGAGCACAGGCACTTTAGCACTTGTGTTAGACTTGGCATCCTTGGCATGGTCTCCCCTAACTTTTTGCCTCTGTTTCTCAGGCTGTTTATGTGTGCTGGACTCCGTGTTTGCAGTTTTTGTTACTCTGGGCACTTTATCACGGCTATCCAGTGCTAAAGTGCAAGTGCTCCTGTGTAAGATGTATGTGTAATTGGCTTTCCATGACCGGCATATTTGATTTACTGGTAAGTCCCTAGTACAGTACACTAGAGGTGCCCATGGCCTATAATCAAATGCTACTAGTGGGCCTGCAGCACTGATTGTGCCACCCACCTTAGTAGCTCTGTAAACATGGCTCAGACCTGCCACTGCAGTATCTGTGAGTGCAGTGTTAACTGCCAATTCGACTTGGCAAGAGTACCCACTTGCCAGGCCTGAACCTTTCCTTTTCTTACATGTAAGACCCCCTAAGGTAGGTCTTAGGTAGCCCCGTGGGCAGGATGCAGTGTGTGTTTATGGTAGGACATATACTAATGTGTTGTATATGTCCTTACAGTGAAATACTGCCCAGTTCGGTTTTCACTGTTGCAAAGCCTCTCTCTCTCATAGGTTAACATGAGGGCTGCCTTTAAATATGATTAAAGCGTAGATTCCCTTTGGGAGCAGATAGACATGTGGAGTTTGGGGTCTATGAACTCACAATTTAAAAATACGTCCTTTAGTAAAGTTGGTTTGGAGATTGTGTGTTTGAAAATGCCACTTTTAGAAATTAGGCATTTTCTTGCTTAAACCATTCTGTGACTCTGCCTGTTTGTGGATCCCCTGTCTGGGTTAGTTTGACAGTTGGGCTGTTTGCACCTCTCTCTAGACAGTGACACAAAGGGAGATGGGGTGTAGCCTGCATGTCCTGATGAGCCGTCTGTGGTAGGAGAGAGGGGAGGAGTGGTCACTCACACCTGAAAGGCCTGGGCAAGGCAGGATCTTACTAACAAGAGAGACTTCCCATTGAAATAGGCCTACTTCAATAGCAGAAAGTGGTATAAGAAGAGCACCCAAAACCCATGAAAATTAGATCAGTGGAATCAAGAGTAACCTCTGCCAAGGAGAAGAGCTGACAAGCTGAGAAGTGCTGCTTGCCTGTGACTGTGCTTTGTGGAGCTATCATGCAGTAGCTGCATCTGCCTGTCAAAGGGGACAAAGACTGGACTTCGTTGTGCCTTCCTGCTTGTGGAGAATCTCCAAGGGCTTGACATGAGCTTCCCTCCTGTTGTTCCCTCCTGTTGTTGAAGTCTCAGGGCCATCAAAGACTTTCCCTGCCAGCACCTGGACTCTCTGCTGAGACTACTGCCCTGCCAAGTGGTGCCCTATCCAGTTCCTGGTCCCTTGAAAGGGGGAGCTGGCAGACAAAGACTGAAAATCCATGCAGAGACCGCTGTGTCGGGAAAGTTTAGACGCACCTTCCGTGACGTGGCTGATAAACAATGCGTTGTAAAGCTTTGTGTCTGAAATCAGCGCTCCACCTGCATCACGGCTGGAAGATCGACGCAACACGGCTGGAGAAACGAGGCGCAACACCCGTTCACGGAAGCTGATAACGACGCAAACCCACGCAGTGGGGTTTTGTGATACTGAGCAACCAGATTTTCAACACAACATTGCTGGGAGCGGAAAAGCAACGCAAGGCCTGGGCGGACCCGAGGTGCCTGTCCGGATCGACATATCGCTCTCTTGCAGGAGAGGAGAAATGACGCACTCACCCATGTGATGTTATTTTGACACTACCCAGGTACGTTTTTACGCTAATAACGTTATCACTGTTTTCTAAAGGATTTAAGACTCTTATTCTTTGAAAATTCATAACTTGACTTGTGTATGTTGAATTTTTTGTTGTTTTGGTCCTGTTTTGTTTAGATAAATATTACCTATTTTTCTAAACCTGTGTTGTGTCATTTTTGTAGTGTTTTCACTGAGTTACTGTGTGTGTTGTTACAAATACTTTACACCTTGCTTCTGAAGTTAGGCCTGCCTGCTCATGCCAAGCTACCAAGTGGGTGAGCGGGGTTAACTGAGGGTGATTCTCCTTTACACTGAATAGAGTGAGGGTCCTTGCTTGGGCAGGGGGCAACCTGACTGCAATCCAATGATCCCATTTCTAACAACTGGTCAGCAGTGGTAAAGTGCACAGAGTCCCAAATCCAACAGTAATGACGTCAGCAAACAGGAGGACTGAGCGCAAAGAGTTTCAAAGGGATTACCACGCCAAGGGTGTCAGGTCTAAAACACACATTTCTCTGGAAGTAAAAACGGAAGAATATAGGGACTCCAGTCCACATATACCATTGGGAAATGCTGACACAATTCCTATCTAGCTCACAGTACCTCACCTGAACCCCTAAAGGCCTGGTTAACAGATGGGTTCCGCAACCTTGGACATGACTAATCAGATTCCCTAGGAAATTATAGAAACAGATCTACCCATTCACTGTCACTCAGAGTACCCAAGATTAAACTCAAGAAAGAATGCAAAAATGTTGTTTAGAACATTTATTGCAATAGTCTTATTCATATATAAATAACATGTGCTGCAATTATTAGGCAAATAAGACAGAGCATGGTAACCAGCATTACAAAGATTGTGAAAAACATACAGATCAATCATGGTTCTGTGATTTTGTTGGTAGAACCTTATCAGTAACTGACTATACTGCTGAGAGCATAGTTGGATCACCCTCCGCCAGATCTACTGGAAGCCCAACCTCCCATACCTGGGTGAGATGTACCAGGAAGCCAGCCTGACATGGTGTGGCTACTGGTCCAGTGAAAGGTAAAGGTTGGATTCAGAATCAGCATCAGAGTCAGCCAAGCCTCATTTTGGGCACTGAATGTATGCAAAGTTCCAGGATAAGCCAAGCGGAAGTGCTATACCAAAGAGCTCCTTTATACAAACACTTTCCTTGTCACACAGTGTCAGAGGTGCAAGCTTGATTCTGTGATGTCTATGAATTCCGAGATGTCTTCACGGACAATTAAAATGTTCAGGCATTGTGTTCTTTTAAAGGGCTGTAATATTTACATATCATATACATCATATATACATTGATGATTTTTGTATTTTGCATTTGTTGAAGCCACCATTCAAACTCTTAAGTCCTGGTGCTAATAAAACACGTATCCCAAAATAACTTTTAACAAGTCTCTAACTCTTTCAGCCACTCCAAAGAATATGTTCTTGACTTGGTGAATCATCACCTTCAAAATGTAGATTCATCACACCAATTGCAGTGGAATGGTCCAGTCAACATTTAGTTCAGTTACTCGTACAGTCCCCATTACCTCCAATCAGGCATCACTTTTCACTAATACGTTGGTTAAAAAACATTGCAAACATTATTCTAAACATAAATGGTGGGTGGAAGTAAATAATGTCACTACAAATGCCTTCATTTTCAAAGGTGTAACATTAGAGCATCCCAAAAATCCATTTCCGATAAACGGGCATAACCCTTGGTGCTCTGTTGAACTACTGCATGTGAGTCAAGACAATGGAGAACTTCTAAGGCTCCAACAAAACTTCACACATTCAAAACACTCATGGAATACAAAAATGTGATAAGACAATTTTCGCAGTCAATAATACACAACTCCAAAATCATCTGAAAGAACTTTTCAACATGATGAAACTCAAAACTGTTGTTTCCTCCAAATTCAACTCTCCGCAATCACAACAGCAATTTTAGAAAGGGACTGCCCCAGAAAAGTAACAACTCGTAAACAATTTCACTGTGAAATCGTAATACTCACTCCTTAAACCCCTACCAAGACACGCTTATAGTTGGTCCATTTTATCCCTATTACAGAGGGTAATTTCACAAAGACTGTAGGTAATCCGAAGCCAAACTTCAACTATGGAGAACACAATTCATGTTCTATTTTTCAAAAGACACATCAAATTGAGTCTATGAGGCAATCTAGTGAAATGTTCAATTAAAGAAGAAGTCTGTCCTGGCTCCCTCAAAACTATATACATTACTCATGCACCAAGGAAATCACAGGATGATCCCAACAAGATGGTCAACTACAGTCCTTTCACAAATTTGCCATGTCTGAGAATGAATCTAGAAAGAAAGTGCAGCCATTCAATTTACCAGTCACATTGGAGCAAGTATTCTTCTAGCTTTCTGTCACTTAGGGTTTCATAATGGGTGCTTTACTGATTCAGCACCATATAAAATCTCTGCTGACATTCATCTCAAATTCAATTGCAGTGCTTCTTATTTCCTCATCCTCTTTGCATTGCCTGCTCCTTTTGAAAAGTTGATCAATATAGGCTACATGGGCTCCTAGAGTTAATAGCAGGAATTAGGGGAGTGGTAAGGAGTTGTTTTTCCTCTTTTCTGAAGAATTGCAAACAGTTGGTCAGGTAAGGCATCTTCACCTCAAAATCAGTCCCTGTTACATGTGATCCCCAGGGCTCCGTACTTGCCCTGTTACTGTTCAACCTCTATATGAAACCATTCAGAGTTTTGATAAAAAAGAGGAGGTGTGAACATCCATCACAATTCAGATGAGACACAAATTTACCTTATGGTCTTATCTATTCAAGACATTTTCAGCATTGTAAAACTGCTCATCAATAGTTCGGAGCTAGGTGACATCTACCTTTCTAAAACTCAATTCGGAACATTTTAATTCATCAGGATCCGCCGCCCACGGGTGTGAAAATCAACACAGGTTAGCTTGCGGAATTCCATAGCACTGGCATCACTCCCCCTTCATCCTATGATGTCAAAGCTCTGTGTCTTTGGTAAAATTTACAATTATCTATGTAAACACAGATCAAAAAGGTTGCTTTCCATGCAGCACTTTGTCATGAAAAACTCAAACACCTTCTTCTTACCAATGAATTCCACATCATCATTCAGGTAGTAGTTATATCCAGAACTGACTATGGTAATGCTATATTGGTAACTACTCCAGAGTCTGCGTCGCCCCATTCAAGGTAATATTTCTCCCAACTGCCATCAAGGTTCAGACACAAGAACATAAGACCGCATTACAACTATACTCAGCAGCAGCAGTGCTGAGCTTGGGTGTGGGGTCTTGTTGGACTTTTTTGCTTATGCAGGGTCATCCCAAATCTTTTTGTCTCCTGCCTCCTATTTTTTTCTGACCTGTTGCTGTTGGCTTTTGAACTCTGAGCACTTTACCACTGCTAAACAGTGCTAAAGTGCATATGCTCTCTGTGTAAAATTGTATGTAATTGGTTTATCCATGATTCGCATATGTGATTTACTAGTAAGTCCCTAGTAAACTGCACTAGAGGTGCACGGGCAGGTAAATCAAATGTGACTAGTGGGCCTGCAGCACTGGTTGTGCCACCCCCATAAGTAGCTGTGTAATCATGTCTCAGACCTGCCATTGCAGTGTCTGTGTGTGCACTTGTAACTGTAAATTCGACTTGGCAAGTGTACCCACTTGCCAGGCCTAAACCTTCCCTTTTCTTACATGTAAGGCACCCCTAAGGTAGGCCCTAGGTAGCCCCAAGGGCAGGGTGCAGTGTATGGTTAAGGTGGGACATATAGTAATGTGTTTTATATGTCCTGACAGTGATATATTGCTAAATTCATTTTTCACCGTTACAAAGCCTGTCCCTCTCATAGGTTAACGTGGGGGCTACCTTTAAATATGATTAAAGTGTAGATTCCCTTTGGGAGCGGATGGACATGTGGAGTTTGGGGTCTCTGAGCTCACAATTTAAAAATACATCTTTTAGTAAAGTTGATTTTGAGATTGTGTGTTTGAAAATGCCACTTTTAGAAAGCGAGCATTTTCTTGCTTATACCTTTTCTGTGACTCTGCCTGTTTGTGGATTCCC
Source organism: Pleurodeles waltl (assembly GCF_031143425.1). Classification (NCBI taxonomy): domain Eukaryota; kingdom Metazoa; phylum Chordata; class Amphibia; order Caudata; family Salamandridae; genus Pleurodeles; species Pleurodeles waltl. The sequence goes on along the minus strand of NC_090447.1, from coordinate 1,210,919,196 downwards.
TGTCTGGGTCAGTTTGACAGTTGGGCTCGTTGCACCTCACACTAGACAGTGACACAAAGGGATCTGGGGTGTAGTCTGCATTTCCTGATGAGCCATCTGTGCTAGGAGGGAGGGGAGGAGTGGTCACTTACACCTGAAAGGGCTGTGCTTGTCCTCACACAATGCAGTCTCTGACCCCCTGGTGAGTGTCTGGGGCCTGGCCTGGGCAAGGCAGGATTTCACATTCAAAAGAGACTCTACTTTGAAGTAGGCCTACTTCAAAGCAGAAATTGGGTATAAGAAGGGCACCCAAAACCACAGATTTTAGGACACTTCTGGAAACACGAGGAACCTCTGCCTGGAGAAGAGCTGAAGAGCTGAGAAGAAGTGCTGCCCTGCCTGTGACTGTGGTTTGTAGAGCTATCCTGCAGTTGCTGCTTCTGCCAGAGTAAGAGGGCAAAGACTGGTCTTTGTGTGCCTTCCATCTTGTGAAGAAATCTCCAAGGGCTTCATTTAGAGCTTGCCTCCTGTTGTTTGAAGTCTCAGGGACAGCAAAGACTTCTTTCTGCCAGTACCTGGAGTCTCTGGAGAGACTCCTGCTCTGACAAGTGGTGCCCTACCCAGTCCCTGGGCCCTTGAAGGGAAAGCTGGTGGAAATCCAAGGAAATCGACTTCGGACGACTTCGGACCGCCGCAGCTGTTGAATCCGGTGACTTCACCTGCAACTGACTCCGTGATCTTCGCTGGAACGCGACGACCTTTGCAGGCCCGACGCCACTGCAGCCCCGCTGAAGTCTGGGACTCCGTGGAAGTCGCCACACCACGTCGTAACAGATGCCACTCGAAGTGCGTGGATTCAACGTTTCGCACAGACACCGCGATCCCAGACTTTGCGCATTGACTTGTTTTCACTCTTCACCAAAGGTACTGTACTTGGGGGTCTACGCGACTCCGTGTCCGGCGCCGCTGGTGTCGGCTTGCTGGGAACAACTCCGTCATGACGCTGTGTTAACACCTCATCGAAGCATTTTGTGTTTCTAAGTGCTATTTTTGAGTTTAATCTTTAAAAATTCATAACTTGACTTGTGTGTCGGATTTTTTTCGTTTTGGTCTTGTTTTGTTCAGATAAATATTTCCTATTTTTCTAAACTGGTGTTGTGTCATTTTGTAGTGTTTTCAATAAGTTACTGTGTGTGTTGGTACAAATACTTTACACCTAGCACTCTGAAGTTAAGCCTACTACTCTGATAAGCTACCAAGGGGGTAAGCAGGGGTTAGCTGAGGGTGATTCTCTTTTACCCTGACTAGAGTCAGGGTCCTTGCTTGAACACAGGGTAACCTGACAGTCAACCAAAGACCCCATTTCTAACAGGTCTGTAACAAGGATGGTAACCTCTATTGGATTCCATTTTCATTTACTAAAATATTGAATGGGCAACCCTGCATAAAGCAGTGCTTGGCTTACAATCTGGCTCTCGGTAACACGAGCGTCATGCAGCACATTTTACAGGCACAGTGTACATTTGTTTTTTGATAAAGGTTTTACCTGTTTAACAGTCCTGTGCTTCCCTTCATGTGGGTCTCCAGGTTTCACCCCCAAATGACGTTCAGTTGCGTCATTTTTTCCAAGCAGCTCCGGACGGTCTGGGCATCAGCCCTGTACTCCCCGGGGGTGCATGCCACTCAGTGCCACCTCTCACCAAACACCTCCCCCAATCATTTCCTAGTTGCCAGCAGACATCGTTGACACTACCCCATCCTGTGACGATATGGTAAAAAAAGGGTAGGTTTATAGGTTAAACAGGATGAGCCAGGTCGGTGTGTTGCTGTAAACAAATGCGTGTGGCCTAAACCGGAGATTGGATACTTGGAGCACGAGGTCCAGACGGTGGAGAACGTGACCAACGGGGGTGAAAAGGAGCAGGACCTAGCTGGCTTCAGACTCTGATTACAGCTGCCTTCAGAAATTGGGACAGGAAGCTGTCAGTTGTGCAAGGAGTTCTGCAATCTTGAGCCTTCTTTAGTGGGTTTGTTTTAATTTACTTTTTCTTTCCCTAATGTAGATTTTTGCGCTTGTTTACGCCTTTATTCTTACATCTTTGTATTCTCGCTCTCCTCTATTCTTATCCTTTCTGCTCATTTCATTATTTCTCCTTTGGCACGATATTTCTCCTTATTTCACGGCAATTTTCCTTTTCTCACCTGCCCTCTCTTTATATTTCGTCATCATACATTTCCTCTTGTGCCTTGTTATTACTGCACATTTTATGTATTACAAATTCTTTTTATTTTTCAGGCTTTCATTTCTTTCTTTATTTCTGTCTCCTCCTCGCATTAATATTTTCTTTTTTTCTTTTGCTTTTCTATTCATTAGTTGGGGAGGGGGTCCAGAAACAATTTTTCTGCTGCATATGGCAGTTGGGCATTATTTGCGCTGGAAGGGGCACAAGGTTTTGAGTTCATTGCAAAGAGGATGGTAGCAGCGTCTGCATTAAATCCTTTAAAAATGCCCAAAAGAAATGCATTTTTGATTAATTTGTTGTAGAAATTGTGCTTGAAAATGCAGCATTTTACACCACTTTTTAAAAGTGTTCTCAGGGGGAGGAACCACCCCCCCTGAAGTCTCATAGAAAATGTATAGCTCATTTGTATGTTTGCCTAAGTTCATTATTTCTCTTACACACCACATTCCACCTCTTTCAAATTCCACCAGCTGCCACTGATGCTCGGAGACCTTCAAAGGTTTCCTCTTGAAGTCCATATAAAATTTAAGGTAGTCTGCATTAGACATAAAGCTTATCCATGCTGTGGGGGGTCACAAGCTGATTTAGACATTTCTAGACTTATTTTACTACTCTAGCCACCAGGTAGAGTTCCAGCAGGCCTCCTGGAGTCCCCAGCAGTGTACTGTAGGGACCCAGGTCCAATAGCTCCCTCCACCAGCTTTTCTACTGGTTGTTGTTATCTGTTGCTGCTCTCATCTTGTTTGGATGCAGAAGTTTAAATCTTCCCCCAATTGTTCCACATGGGGTGATAAGGGGGCAGCCTCACTGGCCCATGGAGAGACCCACTAGTCCTGAGGTCAACTGGGACAGAGTTCTTAGTCATTTAGGGTATCAGTGGGTTTGTCCTTCCAGTTATCCACGACTGCTGCTATCACAGCCCCAAGGTCCAGAATCAAACAACAACACTCTCTCTCCATTGTGCAAGAGTTTTTGAAAGGGGATGGAAGATTCTAGAAGCCAGGCACACTAGGCAATCCTGGGATGCCACACCACCTCTGCACCCTTGTCCCAACCCTCCTAGACAGCATGCTGGGACAGTCGAAGATGGCACTGTCCAGAAGTCATTGGTCACATCTCCTCTTGGAGCCACAGCTCCACCCCATGCTGACATGACTGCCAACGCCTTTCTAACCAAAACTTCTGAGTGGAGGCCACTTCTGTGTTGGCTCTAGTTGGCTCGGCTTTCTCCTTTGTTCCGTGTTTCTGGGCTGTCCCGGGCCCTCGTACAGTATGACAGCTAATTAACAGATGTAGATTTTCATCCCCACCCCTTCTTCCTCAGGAACAGAGGGAAGCACTGTTAATTCCTCCTTTTTGTGTGGGGAGACCTTTGTTCCATCTGCTGGGGAGAAATGTAATTTCCTTGCCCCAGCATTGTGACAAAAGGCCTGGGCTGTGATCCTGAACTGAGTCAGAGAAATGTGAGAATTCTGAATGAACCATAAGATGTACATATATCTATTTGGGACTTGCATAATCCATCTTGGCACACGTTTCAGCCCATTTTGAAATCTTGCAGGACTTTGTAGGCCAAAGGGAAGAGAAACTGCACTCTAATGCAGATGTCTGCTATGTATCTAACGTAAGGTCACTACAGACAAAACAGTAAACCAACATGACTTGCCTGCTGATTTTATAAGGCCTACCCCATGTCATTGTCTAAACCTGAAAAGTCCCCTTTGCACCAGGCTACCTGTGTGTAGTTACTGGACTGTGCGCAATGGAAGTCTCACACACGCAGCCACAGATGTGTGTATATGATTGTGCACATGTGTTAACATGTAATAAGCCAGGTGCCCCTTATCCTTGCTGCATCACAGTGCCCTTATCTTTAAAAGATGGACACTGGCAGTAAACACATGCATTCCATTTACCATGTGATTTCTGTGGGTGAGACACAACTAGTGAGACTCACCCACAGTAAAAAGCCCAAATCCGAATGATCAAAAAAAGCAAAAAATCTGGTCATATTAAAATGGGCAGAATCCATTTTGCAAAAAAATATGCACTATACACAAGCAATGTTCTACATGAAAATACATACTGGGACACAACATTCTGGAAATAGTGTAGTTAATCTTACAATCCCTAAGAGTGTTAAACATGTTAAATAAAAACTGGAACTAAATTGCTGACATGGATTATCTTAAAGTTTAGTACATTCATTGTTCAGATATCAAACAGTGTTTTTGCCAGCAAAGTTGAGGACATGAATATAGGGACCCATTTTATTGTGTGTGTTTTGATTATTTAAGCGTCCGAGACCTGGAGAGACCCTGCCTATTTAAAGCACTGGCATACATTGTTTTACAAATTAAGCACTGGATAATGGTGTAGCAAGGGGAAGACGCCACAGGGGCTGGCATCTGGCGAGAGCAGAGGCCAACAACAGAACCACAAGGTAAAACAGAAGCAGTTCTGTGGTGATCTAGAAAATGGAGCAAATTTACTTAAGGTTCCATAAACAATAAAAGAGGTCTGCTGTGTTTTTTTTACCACTGGCTGAGATTTTGTATAGTACAGTGATTTACCCAGCTGCAAGGCCTCACTGCAGCTATTTATGCACTGCCTAAATAACCAATACTGCCTTGATGCTTTTCACTGGTGTTGTGAAGAATATCTGTCCAGTTTTGGGGTTCCTGATGACAAACCAGGGAAACACCTGCAAACGCATTCTCGGATAGAAAAAATAAAAGGAGACAGCAAATTTTCAAACACAAAAGGCAAGCTCCCCATTGCCCTTTGTTGATACCATCTTGAGTTCTCCTTCCGTTGATAAAGGGACAAGACTACTAGAAATAGGAAAAAATTAAGTACTAGGAGAGTGTGAATTTTGCATAATTTGCTTATGTATAATTACAATAATTGTTGGTATAAATATAGCAAACTGCACATAAGTGTACGAAATATATTATTTTGTGCTATATTTTGGTGAGAAATGTGTCCTCACATCAATTTGTGGGGTGAGAGGCATTTAAACAATGCACCACAAACAACACACAATTTTGTTCTGTTGTCTGCCTCCGTGTGCAGTAAATTTGTAGTGTGAATAACACGTTTCATGTTTATTTTTTATTTTTTTACCACAAATGATATGTAATTATGTGTCATGGAATAATGACATGATTTCAGGAATATAGCATAATAAACATGACACTAAATTATGCAAATTACGTCAGCATTATTTACATTTTTGCTCAGGCCTTCTGAGTACCATGACAGTGAGTTAATTTTAGACCAGCTGAGGACAGTTCTGATGCCCCTCTGACCCCTTCTGACCTGATCCAACCTCTATGCCCCTGCTGAAAAGTGCTGCTATCACTCTGACCCTTTTTCACGTGGTTCAACCTCCACGCCTAATCTGCTCTACAGTTACTCTTCTCTGAAGTAATCTCTAAAAAGACCAAGCAGCATTGCAAAATGCGTAACACATAGTTAACTATCTAGAAGCTCAGTGGAGTAAATAATAATCAAACTGTCTCTGAGGTCCAATTGTTAAGAGCAGGCATCACCTCTTTTTATGGGTGATTGTGGAGCACCGGGAAGAGATTAGCAGAAGTCGAGAAAAGCTAGACAACACACTGAATTATGGAGGCTACATTAGAAAGCTATGGAAAAAAGCAAGTAGGTCAATTTGAGGATCTTAGGTATTCCAGAAAAGATTGACAAATGTCTCAAGCTTTCTCCCAAACCTCGTGAAAATAATGGTTGATCCCACACTGGAAACATAGAGGTCCCACAGAGTTAAAATGTGCAATGACTGCAAATCGTCAAACCCACAACAGATTTCAGGATATTTCCTGAGACACCAAAATGTGTGACAGATCATCTTAGCGCTAGATAATATGACCAGTACCTAAAGGAAAACAATCACATATACATAAAGACTGACTTTTTATTAAGGTGCAGCAAAACAGAAGATATTCTTAGTCCTCAGCCCTCAACTGAGCAAAGTAGAAATTGAACCAAAAACACAAAAAAACACAAAGTGTAACAGTAGTCAATGGTCTCTGTTAACCAGGATCTATGTGTAATTTGAGGCTGACCACGATGGAGTGCAGGACTGATACACCAACCAGGTTCTTTATGGACAAAAGATTTCACCATCTGAATAAGCCATTTAAGTCCCAATCCACCGCAGGAGTACACTTTTAAAGCTCCCAGGGCTTCTGTAGAGGTACTTACAGGCTCACAGGGTGTGAGGTAGAGGCCAAAAACTGGATGGAGGCCAGGCCCATTTACAACAAGTCAGCTAGGTGCTTCCAGGAAAAGATCTCTTTCAGCTTGCAGCTTGTTGTCGCCCTGTAACCACATAGGAGGTCAGCCAACTGATCCTTGAAATTCACATCTTTGTTCTGTGTACAAGAGGGAGCACATCTGGCCCCTCAGTTCTCCTCTCAGGTTCAGTCCTCTTCTGATCTTCTGCAGATGAAGAAAGTGTTCTGAAGTGGGTGCCTGCAGGTGTCACATTTATGCCTGGTACATTCTAGTGGGTTGAGGCGTCATCTGACCGTTCTGTAACCAATAGGGAAAGGTTCCTGAGACCAACCCTTCCCACTTTTTCATAAGTCCTGTTTGTCTTACTGCAAAAAAGGCCAACATGTGTCACTGCATTTTCAAGATGGTGAAAGTCTTTGACCACACTAAACTTGGGCTCTGAGGGGTGAATCTCTCTGTGTGTGGAGATTATTGTGTAAATCTTACTGTTGTTTCACATCTAACACTAAAAGACTAAAATCAAGTTAGATACAGGCACTGTACCAACAACAAACCCATGGTGAGAGGTTTGGTAGGCAAACAGCAGGGTCCCTCAGTAACATGATAGTAAATAATAAGAACTGTCTTGCCCCCTGTTCTCTCACTTTCAAGTGTTCCAAAGTATTATTTGTGGCTCAACAGACCAGTTAAGGAGGATTTGACACTTGTTTAAAAAATAGATGCCAACAGGTCACACGCTGCATAATCTGTGAAGTTGAGAGGAGACATCTCTGCCTATTCAGGTGAGCCTTTGTTTTGCTCTTCGGAGGCATTTCATGCCCTTTTTACATCTATTTAAGGCTGAGCACAGATGGAGAGCTGGTATATGCTAACTAACCTTCTCACAGCTCAACTTTCTTAAAGGTATTCCCCTAAATATTTATTAAAAATCTGACTTCACTGTTGAATTGGATTTTTAATAAAGAATAAAATACTTGTTTAATTGTTTTCCTAACTGGCCCCATTGTTGAGAAACAATATTAACATTTTAATCTGGATCCTGGTTTTCTACATAGGACGGCTATGCCTGCCACTCTGAAAAATGTTTTTAGGGACTTGCCACTGTCAGGACATGGCAACATTACCTTTTTACATGGTTCACTTTTAAATACCATTCACCCAGCCTTGTCGGCTACAAGGCATAGGTGTGAATTAATAATATGATAAAGATGGTGTTTACCTATCCAAAGAGGCTTATTATGAGGGGTCGCAGTGCATGTCTTGCGTTGTTAGAGGCAGACTACAGTGATAGGCCTGAAGCCAAATTTGCACTGCCACTAAAGTGCATGGCACAATGGGTGCTGCAGTACGCTAGTGACATTTAACGTCCAGGCCCTGGGGTACAATTTTTACCATAAAAAGTTCAGGCCACAACACAGAAAAGGTGGATTTCCTACATCAACGCATGAATATTGTGAGTGCATGTTTTTGCATTATTTACTGGAATTCTCATTTCGGTCTGTTATTTTCTTTCTGTTCAGTAATCCTAGCCAATTAAAGTGATAAATACATCTTAGTTCCAGAGTGTATTTTGTTATATTCTATGTGAAAGCTTTTGCATCTTCTGAGTTGGTCTGTTCTGTAGAGTAAGGTTAGCAGAGGTGTGATGCTTGCATGTTTTTAAACTATCCCTACCCATTCTCCAACATTACTGATTCGCTCTACCTGCTTGCACGCCTTTGGACAAATTTGCTGTTCAAATTCATTTGTTTTTCAGAAGGCACTTAAAGCAGGGATGTTGATTGCAATTAAGGCAATGGGGACGAGAGGTTTTCATATCAACAGGGACACTCAGGGCAGCAGAGATTATGAAAGGAAGACACAGGTACAGAGGACACTCAGCACTGAGGGATAAACCCAGATTTTCTCCTAGAGCCTAAATAATCAATATGGGTATTTGAAACGACAAGCAAAGGATAGCCAAATTAATGGGAGGTAACCTGGATGAATACTGCTATACACTGAAGAATACTGGAAGGTTACAGTAGTGATGTTGGCTGGCAAAACCTGCTTGTAAAGAAGTGCCCCTTTTTGCATTATCACCTCCTAATGTTTAGACTGATGCTGCTGTTATTTTACCGTTAAAGTGCATTGAGTCCCACCAAGCATGCCTTTGTGAATGCTCTCTGATGCTTAAAAGTAACATTTAATTAGTCTACCTACAAATGGATTGAGTTAACTCATTGGTAAATCCCTAGTATATGCTACCAGGAGTACCCAGGGCTTGTGAGTTAACAACACTGCAGCACTCAGTGTGGCACACTAGTTTGACAAAAGAAAACATGATTCCCAGCCCACCACTGCAGGCTGGCAGAACAGTTTTGAAACCACTAACTGGACTTTAACATGTAAAACATTCCTTTTTCAACATTTTGAGTAATACCCGGGCCTGCTTGCTGAGCACTAAAGGCAGGGTGCATTACATTAAAAAAATGGCCATGTTTTTTTGTTAACATTACATGTCACCAGAGTAAAAACCACCCATTTTCAGTTTCATTTTCAGGCTAGTTGCCCCATTAGCAAGTCTGTAGTTTTAGACTGACAACTCTGCAGTGCTAACTTCCAAATGGGACTACTAAATGTGATAATTCAAGGTATCATATGAATAGTTGCATTAAACCCATAAAACTCAAAAGGTGTCTTGGCAAAACAATGAGGAGTAGTGGAATGCTTTGAAAACTATTTGTGGCCTTCAATTCTTTGAATTATTCACAGGCTCTCAGTAATTGCAGGAGAGTCGCATTGGCATCAGCTTGAATTGTCATCCCTGGAATTACTGCGAGCCTGTGAATGATTCAAAGAATTGAAGGCCACAAATTGTTTTCGAAGCGTATCACTACACTGCATTGTTTCACCAAGACATCCTTAGAGTCACATATAAATGTACTATTAGAAGCCTGGCAGCATTCCATTGCTTTAAGGATTTGATCTGTTGCCTTTTTCTAGACCGGTTAGCCCTCGTTAATCTATTGTTTACAGTACTGATACTGAAAGTCTTTCTCAGGTTGCTCCTTATTCCATAAGGCATCCTGTCCTAAAGAGGACCCACTTTTAAAGCTTAGAGTGGCCCTCCCTTCTTTACATCCTGCCAGGTGGAAATGTCAACATTTGGTCTAACCTGGATTGTAAATTGCTTTCACGAAGGGGTGATTATCAAGAAGACGATTGCCTCTGACTTGATGAAAAGATTGTTATGTTGAAGAAACAGTATATACAACCAGGCTCCTGTATAAATGAGATGACATATTTAATTAGCCTTTTTTCCTTTCTCTTTTTTTCTGATTTGCTTTCTACACTTCTTTTTTGAGCATTCTTTCATGTTCGTTTGTTGGACCAACCTGATGTGTATATAATGTGCTTATATTTGGTGTTTTTTACAATGCATAAAAATGTATACATATAAATGTGCTGTCTTGTGTGATGTTGAGTTTCAAAGTGTATAATGGATTCTCCCTTATGGGCAGTAGTAGCGCCCATTCCCATCCTTGAATTATACAGTGGATTATGTAACAAATCATTAGGGTAGGGTTATTCAGAATAATCTTATCTGTTGAGGACCACTGTTGTCATGTATTACTAGTTACCCAGGTCCTTCAGATTGTTTTTGGGTCACTCCATTGTTGAGTAATGTGACTTTTAGAAAGTTGGCAATTTCTTCCTCTAAGCGTCTGGGTGGGTGACCTCTGGGCCCTTGTTCATTCCATTCAGACATCCACACACAAATGGAGCATAGGTGTGACTGATGGCCCATCACCATCCTGAGGTCCCATCCTAAGCAGGATGGGAGAGAGGAGCTGACATTTACAGCTGAATAGGCTGTGTCCTGATCCCACGCCAATGGCTGCAAAACTCCTTTGCAGTGAGTCTGGAGCCAGGGCAGGAAAAGCAGGGTATTGTGCACTTCAAAAGCATCTCTTTGAATTCCCCCTACTTCAAAGGCCCAACCGGGTATAAGTACTGGACCTCTGACACCACCAAATCAGTATACTTCTGGATCTGAGGATATTCTGCCAGGAAGAATGACTGCTGTGCTGCTAATGGGACTGACCGTCTGCTGGACTTTGCTGGACTCCTGCTTTACTGTGGCTGCCCTGCTGCCTGTTGCCGTCTTGCCTGGGAGTGAGAAGGGCTGAACCTGCATCTCTACATCTCCAGAACCAAAGTGACTCCAAGGGCTTGCTGGCTTGCCTTTTATTTGGAAGTCTCCAGGAAATCAAAGACCTCAGTTCCATCTACAAACAGCAACTGGACTTTGCTTGCTGCAAATCTTGCTCTGCCAAGTGGTGCCAACCAAGTTCAGGGCCCTTGGAAGGGAGTATAAAGTGCTGCATCTGTCAGAACCTGCGCATTGATGCGATTGTGGCAATCGGAACCAATGCATCGCCTGCTGTGAGATCATGATTGATGCATCACCCCTGTTGAAGGGACCGGACCAGTGGGTTGCACTCACAACCGCCATATCATCTGCAGAACCACAGCTTCAGAAACAACGCATTGCTGCCACTGCATGGAAAAGATTGACGCATTGCCCCTCCAGCATTAAATAACCTGGCACATCACATTCAGAACTGCCACACTCTAAACTGCCACATCACTGCATTTGCGTGGAGAAATCCAGAGCAACTCCCCAACTGTGTGAGGATCATTGACCCATCTTGTGCTGCCACAGTATTAAGGTACTGTTGCTCAGTTGGTCCTGCGTAGGCCCTGTAGCAAGCCTGTGCTCCATCGTGGGTGACCTGAACTCTGGACTTTGCCCCAGTCTAGCATGACCAGATAGCCCCAGTTGGCGATTTATGCTTTTAAGCACTATATTTGCAGATATTCCTTGACATTCACATATTGTTTTTTTGTGTTTTTGGTCTTGTTTTCGACATCATATTTAGATCTATTTTTCTAACTGGGTGTGTTATTTGTTATGGTATTTACACTTGTTTACTGTTTTAAGTGCTGCACAAACACTTTGCACATTGCTTCTTAAGTTAAGCCTGCCTGCCCCTTGCCAAGCTACCACAGGGTGGGCACAGGTTAATTTCTTGTGTCTATCTGACTTAACCTGACTAGGATTGTGGTTTCTGCTCGATCAAGGTCCATACCTCTGCCAACCAGCAACTCAATTTCTAAGTGTCTATTTAAAGAGAAAAATACAACCAACTTTATAAAATGGTGTCAGATTTTTATTGTGCTGCACTTTCTTCTTGTTCAAGGTGTTTTGGTGCTTCTTAATGCTTTACACTTGTTCCTTTGATAAAGCTTGTGTGCTCTTAGCCACAGGTACCCAGAACTGAGCTAACATTTTACAAAGTAACTTGACTGGACATGATAAAGAATTGTGCCATTCTTACCCGGTGAGGTCGCCATATACTCACCATATACTAATCTATATTCTCACATTGCTATTGTGACTGTTGTTAATGTTATGTTTGTGGTAATGGCATGGATGGATCAGGTATGGATTGTTCACACAGCCAGGGAGGAAGGGGGTACCATATTACGGGATAGAGGCAGTACTAAGCAAGATAAACTCAGCCATGCACTGACACACATCCACAACTTTGATCTCCCTGCTTGTATACTGTTTTGTCCTCTAGGCACCAGGGCAATTTTTTTGTGTGGTTTTTTTTTTAGAGATGGGGAGCGACCCATTAGGCAAGGGTCGCTCCCCTGGGGGGGCAAATTGTATTTAGACCATTTTTGCCCCCCCGGGGGCAGATCGCCAGATTTTAGGTCAATCTGCCCCCAAGGGGGGGCAGAAACAACTAGGCACCAGGGATGTTTTTTGTGCCAATGTCACGCAAGGGGTGCAACCCCGTAGGCAAGGGTCGCTCCCCGGAGTTGGGGGGTGGGGGAATTTATTTTAGGCCATTTCTGCCCCATCGGCCTATTGTTATTAGGCCGATCTGCCCCCAGTGGGGGCAGAAACCCCTAGGCGCCAGGGCATATTTTTATTTTGTGTTTTATTTTTTGTTTTTTGTTTTAGAGATGGGGAGCGACCCATTAGGCAACGGTCGCTCCCCTGGGGGGCAAATTGTATTTAGACCATTTCTGCCCCCCCTTGGGGGCAAATCAGCCGATTTTAGGTAAATCTGCCCCCAAGGGGGGCAGAAACAACTAGGCACCGGGAGCTTTTTTCTTTTGCGCCAATGTCACGCAGGGGGAGCGACCCCGTAGGCAAGGGTCGCTCCCCAGAGGGATTGGGGGGCAAATTTATTTTAGGCCATTTCTGCCCCCCCAGGGCTGGCTGATCTAGAGGCCAAAATCCACAGGTAGGCACTTTGCAAAAAACACCTCTGTTTTCTGTGAAAAAATGTGATGTGTCCATGTTGTGTTTTGGGCCATTTGATTTCGTGGGTGCTAGGCATACCCACAAAAGTGAGGTACCATTTTTATCGGGAGACTTGGGGGAACGCTGGGTGGAAGGAAATTTGTGGCTCCTCTCAGATTCCAGAACTTTCTGTCACCGAAATGAGAGGAAAAAGTGTTTTTTTGGCCATATTTTGAGGTTTACAAAGGATTCTGGGTAACAGAACCTGGTCAGAGCCCCACAAGTCACCCCATCTTGGATTCCCCTAGGTTTCTAGTTTTCAGAAATGCGCTTGTTTGCTAGGTCTCCCCAGGTGCCGGCTGAGCTAGAGGCCAAAATCCACAGGTAGGCACTTTGTAAAAAACATCTCTGTTTTCTGTGAAAAAATGTGATGTGTCCGCGTTGTGTTTTGGGCCATTTCCTTTCGTGGGCGCCAGGCCTACCCACACAAGTGAGGTACCATTTTTATCGGGAGACTTGGGGAAACGCTCGGTGGAAGGAAATTTGTGGCTCCTCTCAGATTACACAACTTTCTGTCACCAAAATGAGAGGAAAACTTATTTTTTTGGTCAAATTTTGAGGTTTGCAAAGGATTCTAGTTAATAGAACCTGGTCAGAGCCCCACAAGTCACCCCATCCTGGATTCCCCGTAGGTGCCTAGTTTTCAAAAATGTGCTGGTTTGCTAGGTTTCCCTAGGTGCCGGCTGAGCTACAGGCCAAAATCCACAGGTAGGCACTTTGTAAAAAAAAACCTCTGTTTTCTGTGAAAAAATGTGATGTGTCCACGTTGTGTTTTGAGCCATTTCCTTTCGTGGGCGCCAGGCCTACCCACACAAGTGAGGTACCATTTTTATTGGGAGACTTGGGGGAACACAGAATAGTAAAACAAGTGTTATTGCCCCTTGTCTTTGTCTACATTTTTCCTTCCAAATGTAAGGCAGTGTGTAAAAAAGACGTCTATTTGAGAAATGCCCTCTAATTCACATGCTAGTATGGGCACCCTGGAATTCAGAGATGTGCAAATAACCACTGCTTCTCAACACCGTATGTTGTGGCCATTTTGGAAATACAAAGGTTTTCTTGATACCTATTTTTTACTTTTTTATATTTCAGCAAATTAATTGCTGTATACCTGGTATAGAATAAAAACCCATTGCAAGGTGCAGCTCATTTATTGGCTCTGGGTACCTAGAGTTCTTGATGAACCTACAAGCCCTATATATCCCCGCAACCAGAAGAGTCCAGCTGACATAACTGTATATTGCTTTAAAAAATCTGACATCGCAGGGAAAAAAAACAAGGAGAAAAATGGCTGTTTTTTTCACCTCAATTTCAATATTTTTTGATTTCAGCTGTTATTTTCTGTAGGAAACACTTGTAGGATCTACACAAATGACCCCTTGCTGAATTCAGAATTATGTCTACTTTTCAGAAATGTTTAGCTTTCTGGGATCCTGCATTTATTTCTCACCCATTTTGGTCACTAACTGGAAGGAGGCTGAAAGCACAAAAGATAGTAAAAATGGGGTATGTCCCAGTAAAATGTCAAACTTGTATTGACAAATTGGGTTTTCCAATTCAAGTCTGCCTGTTCCTGAAAGCTGAGAAGATGGTGATCTTGCCACCACAAACCCTTTGTTGGTGCCATTTTCAGGGAAAAAAACACGAACTGCCTTCTGCAGCCCTTTTTTCCCATTTAAAAAAAAAAATAAAAATTCACTGTCTTTTGGCTAATTTCGTGGTCTCCTTCAGGGGAACCCACAAAGTCTGGGTACCTCTAGAATCCCTAGGATGTTGGAAAAAAAGGACGCAAATTGGGCGTGGGTAGCTTATGTGAACAAAACGTTATGAGGGCCTAAGCGCAAACTGCCCCAAATAGCCATTAAAAGGCTCGGCACAGGAGGGGGAAAAGGCCTGGCAGCAAAGGGGTTAACAATAGTAGAAACTGAAAAATGACTGATTCACTGTCACACGATACAGACTCTGTTGGAACACAGTATATCACCCATGGTGTGAAAATAATGGAATCAACAATCTTGTCATCTACAAGCAATATGTGATATGTATATATCCAATACTTAGTGGCCCCATCGCCAATGCCAGCCCATGGACAGCAGAACAAATATAACCCAGTACACATCTGGACTTAAAGCAAAGGTAGAACCTGCTATTAGGGTTTTGAAAAGTAGTTTGTACAATGATACCTTCCATGTCTTGCATGCATTAAGTGATGTTGATATTGCTACATGGTCCACATCAGAAGAAAACCCAAAAGACTATCATGTGAAGGACATCATCATAAATGATGTTTTCCTGAGTTTGTTAGAATATATGATGTTAATGAAATTAATTAGGAAAGCATGTTTTTCCTTAAGGATGTCTTTATTTTCCACATCACAGTTTAATTCTCATCCAGTACACTTCACAGAAAAAACATTTTTTGTACAATACTTCACAGACCCTATGCCAAACATAATTTAGGAAAAAGACCAGTTGCATAATTCTTACTAATCATAAAAAGGCTGTGTGATGTTGTAAACTCTGTCTGCATAGTCAGCAAAATACCACCTTTGTGAAGGCATGTGCTGTTTGCCAACTTTGTTCAACTTAATTTTAGGCTACAGCCATGCCCCAGCCAGATCTGGAAACTGAGGGGAGATTGTTTGTATTCCTATGCAGCCAATCACAGGTTTTTATGCAAAGTCCTATCTACCAACAATGATAGACAGAACTTTTCATCAAATAATCATGCTTCCCTGAGGCAGGCATTAAAAGGAGAAATGTTTTTATTGCTCCTAATTTTTCCAACATTGCATATGTACTGTATTGTACAATACTCCTCCTATTTGAAAAAAGTTGTAAGTCTAAGAATGTGGCTTTTTTATGTAAGTGTGTCCCCCTCCCCCAGTATAATAACTATTCTCGACATGAGACTCACAGCTTTGCACTGTGGCGCAATGGAGTTTGCATAGAACAAGTCTGGCTCAAAGAGCGCCATTGTATGGAGAGGAAGACACAACACCATTTGTC
Source organism: Pleurodeles waltl (assembly GCF_031143425.1). NCBI lineage: Eukaryota > Metazoa > Chordata > Amphibia > Caudata > Salamandridae > Pleurodeles > Pleurodeles waltl. Next base: position 1,210,903,341 of record NC_090447.1, on the reverse strand, counting down.
TGTAGGTATTGTGCTTTCTTGCTTTTCCCCTTTCTTTCAATGCAATGCAGCACAGCAACATATGTTGTGTGAAATATTTTGTAATTCGGTCCCTACGTTTGAATAAACTATCCAGAATATAACCATAATTGTTATACTGCACACCTAGCCATGAGATAAGTATTATTAACAGTTTTTGTTTTCAGACATGTGGCACATATTAGAAATGATTTTAGAATATGTACTATTCTGTTTCGGAAAAAAACCTGTGAAATAAGAACTACATGCGGAGGACATTTATGCAGGGAGGGGTGATAACAGAACTGACCTGTGTAGAGATACGTGGTCACCTATTCAAATGAATGATACATCAGTGAAAATATCTACCCTCCTTCAAACACAGGCATGGTGGTACAAAAGTTTATTCGAAGTAACACATTCTTTAATGCATGCAGATATTTATTAATCTACATCTTACATGCAGCATTGGAATGATTTAGAAAAACAATCAACAGGTCTGTTAATAGTATATCCTTACCCATAAAGTTAATGATACAATAGGTATTTAGTTATTACTGTACCTTTACAGAGGCAACGATTTTTAAAGAAATTGTTGCCAAGTATAAGGAATTCATTACAAAATCCATTAGGTTCCACCAGTCGTGAATGTAATCTTGAAATCCACCGTCCCACATCTGTTTTATTTCACCCCAAATAAATCCTGCAAATACAAAAACATCAACACTAAGGATGAATGTATTCAAACATAAGAATTTTCTTCAATAGAAACATACAGTGCTTTTCAAATTTTTATTATTAAACCTTCACAAAAACCATCACAAAACAAAGACATGCAAAACAATAACTCCTGCTAACATGAATGGATGGATGCATTTAAAAAAGCACAACAGAACTGTCTTTTGTTCTGTATTTCAACATGTGAAATAAATAGCAGTACTCCCCTTAATAATCCTTTATCACTTGCAGTAATACACATTTTCCTCTAGTAAATATTGCAATCTTATCCTAATCCATCACAAGAAAATGTTTTTTTTTAAATTGTTTTAAAGTATGGCTCCAGGATTTTTTTTTATTCTTTGTTAGTGGCAATTTGAGAGGCTTAAAAAATGTACAAATTGTCACTTCCAGTTTCTGAATAAGATCCCAACTTGCAGAAAGTTTATTCATTCCATAGACCCCATTCTACCCCAACTAAACTTTGTACCACAGAACATCCAAAGGCACACAGATCCACACAAATAACATCAGCCTTTCCTACATCCACCTGCACATTCAAGGTTGAACAAACATAAGCCAATACAATCACCACCACTCACACAAATTTACTATCAAAAACCCACTGCCAGCAAATCACACTTAGAAGGTTAGTATGTCCCTTCAGAAACTATAACAGTAAACACCCATGGACATCCCCTCCATTACCAGGAACGCCTTACAAATCTCTTTTTCAACACAAAGCATCAAATCCTTGTCACCCTCCTACACCTAAGACAGATCAAGCTCTGACTGACCACAGAAGAATAAACTTAGCTCCACATTTGGGCCCCATGAAATTAATATCACCTAAAGGAGTGAAACCAGTCACATTTCCACTGACCAATAAATAAATCAACATCTAGTAGTCAGCATTGACACATTGGTGCTAAAATAGCTCATGCCTTTTAGCATGCAACTTTATTTAATATTATTTTACATGAGATGTCAAATGCTAGACTACATCCAGAATTTCTCTTGCTTATTTACATTTCAATTGCATCTCAGTCCTCCACAGCTTTATAGTGGTAAGATTTCAGTTTAACCAATGGAACAAGATGCTGTTTGGGAGAGATCAGTCACGACGTAGGATGCTGGTTAACATTTACCATTCTCACATTTGACACTGCAATACTTAGTTGTGTTTCTGAGCATTTTTAAACATCTGCATGATATCCCGGAATGTATATAACTTATGTGGACCAGCTGAATTTGATCTATGCATATGTTAGTCTGAGCCTAGTCAGACTATTCTATTATTTATAAAATAATAGATCTAAATATTATAGCTTTATTTATTGTGTTTATTTATGCAATTATTTTATTATGTATGTCTTTTTACTTTAGCTCTATGGTTTCAGAAGGGATGTTTTGTAAATGGTCACCTATTTATTTCTTTATATTATTTCTAAAGCTCAGCACTCATCCCCTCAGTGATATCAGGGTGCTATAGCTCTTTCAACAGTGTAGCCAATTCACACACATTTATAAGGAAAATAGCCAGGTATTTAACCTTTTTCTGAACATGCAATGGTCTGAAGTCAGAGGAAGATTAGCAGGTAGCAAGTTCCAATGAGAGGCTGCCAGATGAGTGAAAGACTGACCACTCATTCTGTTTTCTTAGAAGGTTTGGCTGAGCACAGAGCTCAGGTAGGCCTAAAAAAATCCACTTTACTATGTAAGATGGTCTCCATTTTATCTGCATTATGCTTCAGACAAAGTGCTTTCATCCAGGCGGCTACATCTGACAGGCAATCAGTGAGGTTCTCCCGGCCCTCCCTATGTCTCTCCTCTACGGAGATAACAAGCTGACTGTCATCGGCATAGGAGCATTTCTCAAAGCCTCAGGCTCTGAAGATACCAGCCACAAAGAAAATATATACATTAAATAGTGTCATGCTAAGCAGAGGAGCTTGCGGAACCCCACACTTAGATACATGGGATCGGATCTATTAGACTATACAACATTGGCAAGTTAAGGAGGCTATGGCTTACTAATTAGGTCACTAATATTGTTTCATATTGATTTAGTTGGCAAACGCTGCACACAGTAAAAGTCAAATTTCACACCTAGGCAAGTCCTTTTATTGGCCAGGTACATCTACTGTCTTTGTTCGGTCAAAAGTTCTACCTTCTTACTTTGTCCCCTTTTTGGGGCTCAGATTCCTCCAGTGGGACAAGGCCTCAGCCTATATCTGGAAAGGTCACACCAAAGTCTGATGGGCTTGCCATTTGGGTCCACCTTTCAGGTAGAAAAGTCTCTGAGGGGGACCAACCTGATTTTCTTGCCCAGTGGGGTTACTTGGGTTATTGGTCTAGGCTCTCTGTAAGTCTGAAAGTCAAAATCTTTCTAAGTCAAACATTTTAAGGGATTTTAGAATACATCCTTCTGTACACCACTCTCAGGGACAGCACTTAGGTGTCAGGACTCAATCTAGCAAAGGCTACCAGGAAGGTCATGTCCTTTTCAAATGGTCACTGCCCACTCTAGGAAAATGGGTTCTTGCAGATTTTGATGTCCCTGTAATCACACTTGAGGGCATCTAACTGAGCCTTGAAGTATAATTCTTTATCCTGGATACAATTAAGAACAGATCCATCCCTTCAGAAAGAAGACTACATCCTCTTCTTCTCTCTCTCGAAGGTCCATAAGTTGTTCTGTGGAGCTGTGATGAGGTGCCAGCTTTGTAGGTTTTACTACTCCATGGCTAGGGTGACTGCTGGACACCCTCCTAACCCATGAGGAAATTGTTATGGGGTTAACCCAATCTAACCATGTCTAGGGGAGTTAGCACAAGCACGGCAGCACTGGTAAGCAGTGCCATCAAAAATGATTTCAGCAAAAAGTGGAGGGAAAATAGGCAACAAATGAGCAGGTGACTCTGCAGAGCGGTCCAAGTCTAACAACCATTAATGAAGATTTTTGATTATCACTTAGAGACACCAAACATGAAATGTTCACCCATTCCCAATGAAAGGTTAGTGCTTATTAAATATAAAATAAGGCAACCCAATATTATCCTATGGGAAAGGCAGGCCTCCCAGTAGTGAAAAAACACAAATCTAGCCTAGGAGCTATTCACTACCAGGACATGTAAAACCTAAATATACATATCCAAACTGTTAATTAAAATTCATCTTGCCCTATTGGCTACCTAGTGCCTACCTTTGCGGTGATATATGCCATAAAAGGTGAGTATAGATCTTTGCAAAGAGGTTGCACTGCTAAGTCGAATTGACAGTTTAAAACTGCAATCAGGCAGCACTGGCAGGCCCAGCACATGTTTTAAGGGGCTACTTAAATGGGTGACACAATAAGTGCTGCAGGCTCACACGTAGTATTAAATTTAGTAAGAGCTGAATATATGGAATACCACTCTACAAAGGACTTATATGTGCATTAAACATGCCAATCAAGTGTAAGCCAATTTTACCATGTTTTGCTAAAAGTGGAGGGCAAAGGGAAAAAAAACTGTGGGGAACCACCGTATGGATGACAGAACTATAATTAAGTGCCACATGTATTTCCTATTGCAACTTTCAAAAATATAACCAACAATTAAATATTTAGAAACAAATAAACAATTCCATAAAAATTATACTGATAATAACACACTTGTGTATTTATTACATCTATAGTATGAAATGCTATCATGTGCAATCCCTAAACTTAAATTCTTAAAAAGCCTGGATGTTGTAACATTCTCAAATAGGTCAAGTCAATGTAGGATTTGATAGAAAATGATTGTATTAGCTCATAGCAGGGACTTTTCTAGGGCAGAGAAACTCAGTGTTTCCTAGCATCAACCCCCCCCCTATAATTCCAAGCACTATCATCAGAATGAGAATCTCAGGGAGTCTTTGCTGGTACCACATGATCACAATAATAAGTTCTGGAAGAGCAGCTTTTTGAGTCAATGATGAAGATTATGATATAAGATTTTTGTATTCTATAGTTGTTTACATATAAAGCAGTGGCTATTGTATGCTGCTTTGTTGTGCTGGGGTGAATGCGTGCGTTTCAATGAAAGAATGTTAGTGAGTGACAGTTGAAAGGAGACACCAATCAGGACAGATGTGGTGTGTAAGCTTGCCTCGTTATTTGCCTGCCACTTGAATAAATATATCAACTCCTATTTACTCATTGTGGACCCGAAGTTTCTTCATTCTGGCACCTTGGACACTACATATTTGGTGACTTTTTGCTAAGTGATCTACTAGGCGATTTGCACTCCTGCTGCGTTGTTGGTTTCTGTGTTGCTGTTGTGCGAGCATCAGCATGTTGTGATGGCTGGAAGTATTGAGGACTGCGGAAGGCTTCATATTGACACATTCTGTACACCGTAAGCTTCGTATTGCCCGATTAAGCATGCCGGTGATGGATTGCCTGACCCCAGGCAAAGCCACTGCAATAGGTGATAAGCTGGAACCAAGCTGCATTCTACGCTGCTGTACCATCACTGCCTGACCCCAGGTGACCGGTGTTTCTTTTTTTTTAATGCACTATATGTTATTTGATAGCATCGCGAGCAGGCACACGCAGTGGCCATCTTCACTATTGTAAGTCGGCTATAACACAATCATGGAAGTGCATTACAAGGCATGTGTGAAAGATTTCAAGTACATATCTAATTTCTAATTCCTTTGTTTGAGTGAAAGACTTATTGAATCTCTACAAACATTAGCTGCATACTAAGGATAATATTATATTTTTCGTTTTTCATCTCGCTCCCTGTTTCTAGTTGGTAATATGGCAAGTGGGGGACATGTACAACAACGAACACATTTTTGCCAAATTTTGGCAAACTAGCTCTTGAGTGGAAATGTTGGTTTCGAGAATTTCTAAAATATTTAGTGGCAATAAGTTTGCTAAACTTTTTAACTGTCTGGATAACGAAGGTCAAAACATATTTGATCATTTACCAGCACTGCATCTCCCAAATGACCCAGGCAATTCAGGTGATTTGAATGTTTTATTGAAACTTAGAAAAGGCTCTCAAAACATTTTTTACAAGTACCTAGTATCGTCTTGGAACGTTTTCATTTTTATTCTCAGAAACAAGATGTTGGAGAAACAATAGATCAATATGTGGTGGCGCTAAGAGGGTTAGCCAGTACTTGTGAATTTAACAATGCTGTTGATCAATACCTACGTGATGGAGTAGTATTGAATTGTCACATTAAGGAAATTGAGGAATGTTTATTATGTTGCACTAACCCTACGCTTGAGGAGACCATTAATATTGTCAAGGGCATTGAAAGTTCAATTCATTCTGTAAAAGTATTACAAGGTACAAATGCTATAGAAGGGAATGAGTGTGAAGGTGAACGCTGTGGTGGAGTATGTGAAGGTTAATGCAGTAAAAAAATACAAGCAAGGGAAAAAAATAAGAAAATAACTTGTCTCAGTGGAAATTGTTTTAGATGAGGATCAAATAATCACATGGGAATTAGTGCATATTGTCCTGCATAAGGAAAAAATGAAAATGTAACAAAATAGGACATTTTATAAGGGTATGTAAGAGTACAAGAAATTAAACCAATATAAATTATGTTACAGATACATTGTCAGAGTCACAGTAAAATAAAAATGAAACCACCATTTTTACCCTGTAAGTAAACTCTGAGGCAAGTGAAATTGCAAGTAAGAAGGGGCCTCACGACATGGTTAAATTTGGTCAGGTTGAAGTGAAGATTATAATGGAATCCAGCTCATCTGTTACCATGCTATTGGATTCAACCTTTAAGGCTCTGTGTGGCATGATAACCATGTAAAAACATCTGATATAAAAGTGGTTGCTTATGTAATTTAGACATCGTAACTTTGGCTTATTTTGAGGATAACTTGCATTTTAAATACAGAGAAATAGTCACTAAAATGTATGTGGCATTAAATGAAAAGAAACAGTATGGGATAGATCGATCAGGGTAAACTTGGCATTGTGTTAATGCCTGGCACCGCTACTCACATTATTTTGATAAAATAGAAAAAAATGCTACGAAAGACATTTTGGATAAATATCCCCAAGTTTTTTTTAATAAAATTGGAACATGAATAATTCTAAACAATTATGCTATTCCAGAAGTGCACACAGTGTGTGATGCTCCCTTATGTCTGAGAGATCAACTGAGGAAGCACTTGGGTCATTTGTGTATAGATAAGATAATAAAATCTGTGAACATAGCTGAATGGGTGAGTGCAGTTGTTATTGCCAATAAAACAAATGGAGAGATATGGTTGTGTGCCTCTTTGAGGTCCTTAACCCCTTCGCTGCCAGGCCTTTTCCCCCTCCTGTGCCAGGCCTTTTTTTGGCTATTTGGGACAGTTCGCACTTAGGCCCTCATAACTTTTTGTCCACATAAGCTAGCCAAGCCAAATTTGCGTCCTTTTTTTCCAACATCATAGAGATTCTAGAGGTACCCAGATTTTGTGGGTTCCCCTGAAGGAGGCCAAGAAATTAGCCAAAATACAGTGAAAATTTAGTTTTTTCAAAAAAATGGGAAAAAGGGGCTGCAGAAGAAGGCTTGTGGTTTTTCCCCCGAAAATGGCATCAACAAGGGGTTTGCGGTGCTAAAATCACCAGCTTCTCAGCTTTCAGGAACAGGCAGACTTAAATCAGAAAAACCCATTTTTCAATACAATTTTGGCATTTTACTGGGACATACCCCATTTTTATGATTTTTTTGTGCTTTCAGCCTCCTTCCAGTCAGTGACAGAAATGGGCGTGAAACCAATGCTGGATCCCAGAAACCTAAACATTTCTGAAAAGTAGACAAAATTCTGAATTCAGCAAGGGTTAATCTGTGTAGATCCTACAAGGGTTTCCTACAGAAAATAACAACTGAAAAAATAAATATTGAATTTGAGGTGAAAAAAACAGCAATTTTTCTCCACGTTTTACTCTGTAACTTTTTCCTGCAATGTCAGATTTTTCAAAGCAATATACGGTTACGTCTGCTGGACTCTTCTGGTTGTGGGGATATATAGGGCTTGTAGGTTCATCAAGAACCCTAGGTACCCAGAGCCAATAAATGAGCTGCACCCTGCAGTGGGTTTTCATTCTATACCGGGTATACAGCAATTCATTTGCTGAAATAAAAATAGTGAAAAATAGCTATCAAGAAAACCTTTGTATTTCCAAAATGGGCACAAGATAAGGTGTTGAGGAGCAGTGGTTATTTGCACATCTCTGAATTCCGGGGTGCCCATATTAGCATGTGAATTACAGGACATTTCTCAAATAGACGTCTTTTTTACACACTCTCTTATATTTGGAAGGAACAAAATGTAGAGAAAGACAAGGGGCAATAACACTTGTTTTGCTATTCTATGTTCCCCCAAGTCTCCCGATCAAAATGATACCTCACTTGTGTAGGTACGCCTAGCACCCGCAACAGGAAATGCCCCAAAACACAACATGGACACATCACATTTTTTGACAGAAAACAAAGGTGTTTTTTGCAAAGTGCCTACCTGTAGATTTTGGCCTCTAGCTCAGCTGACACGTAGGGCAACCTACCAAACCTGTGCATTTTTTAAAACTAGAGACCTAGGGGAATCAGGATGGGGTGACTTGTGGGGCTCTGACCAGGTTCTGTTACCCAGAATCCTTTGCAAACCTCAAAATTTGGCTAAAAAAATACATTTGCCTCACATTTCGGGGACAGAAAGTTCTGGAATCTGAGAGGAGCCACAAATTTCCTTCCACCCAGCGTTCCCCCAAGTCTCCCGATAAAAATGATACCTCACTTTTGTGGGTAGGCCTAGCCCCCGCGACAGGAAATGCCCCAGAACACAATGTGGACACATCACATTTTTTGACAGAAAACAGAGGTGTTTTTTGCAAAGTGCCTACCTGTAGATTTTGGCCTCTAGCTCAGCCGGCACCTAGGGAAACCTACCAAACTTGTGAATTTTTTAAAACTAGAGACCTAGGGGAATCCAAGTTGGGGTTACTTGTGGGGCTCTGACCAGGTTCTGTTACCCAGAATCCTTTGCAAACCTCAAAATTTGGCTAAAAAAACACGTTTGCCTCACATTTCGGTGACAGAAAGTTCTGGAATCTGAGAGGGGCCACAAATTTCCTTCCACCCAGTGTTCCCCCAAGTCTCCCGATAAAAATGATACCTCACTTTTGTGGGTAGGCCTAGCGTCCGCGACAGGAAATTCCCCAAAACACAACGTGGACACATCACATTTTTTTACCTCTAGCTCAGCCGGCCCCGGGGGGCAGAAATGGCCTAAAATAAATATGCTCCCCCAAACCCCCGGGGAGCAACCCTTGCCTATGGGGTCGCTCCCTTTGCGAGACATTGGCGCAAAAAAATAATCCCCGGTGCCTAGTGGTTTCTGCCCCCCTTGGGTGCAGATTGACCTAAAATCGACCGATCTGCCCCCAAGGGGGGCAGAAATGGTCTAAATACAATTTGTCCCCAGGGGAGGAACCCTTGCCTAATGGGTTGCTCCCCATCTCTAAAAAAAAAAAAAAAAAAAAAAAAACCCAAACAAAAAAATATGTGCCCTGGTGCCTAGAGGTTTCTGCCCCCCCCCGGGGGCAGATCGGCCAAATAACAATAGACCGATCTGTCCCCGGGGGGGGCAGAAATGGCCTAAAATAAATTTAGCTCCCTTATGCCAATTTCCATATAAAAATAAAATCCCTGGTGTCTAGCGGGTGTTTCAAAAGCCGGATTGCTTTGCAATCCGGCTTTTGAAACGCTGAGAGAGACTTCAAAGGGAAGGAAATACATTTCCTTCCCTTTGAAGCCTTTCTCGGCCTCCTCCACATGATCGGAAGAGAAATGCTTTGCATTTCTCTTCCGAGCTCGCTGGAAGCTGAGCTTCCAGCGTGAAGGAGGAGGCCTCTGTGACAATCAGCGCGCGATGCACGCTGACGTCACGGGGGTGGGGGGCTTGGGGGTGGAAAGGGAAGGGATTCCCCTTCCATCCACGACCGTGGTGGGTGAGTGGGGGGCACATGGGGGAAGCCGGTCCAAGGCACCGTAGGGGTTAAAATAATATTGTTAAAGATTGTTATATTCTCCCTAAAATTCATGAGGTGTTAACCACTCTTGAAGGTTGAAATTGTTTTAGCAAAATAGACCTGAAATCTGCATACAATCAAGTACCATTAAAGAAAGAGTCACAGTTATTGACCACATTCGTCACACCATTTGAAGCGTATAAGTATTTACAGGTACCATTCGGACTGGCATCAGCAGCTACCATGTTCCAAAAACTGATGTTCCATTTATTTAAAGATGTGCCTGGAGTGCAAACCTTTCAGGATGATATCCTAATTTTCACAAAATCTGAAATGGAACTTAATCTTAGATTGAACAAAGTGTTAGCCATATTAAGAGATTACGGTATAACTGTATCATGTGACAAATGTCAATTTTTTACTAATTCTGTGGATTATCTGTTCATAGCATTTCTGCAGAAGGAATAAAACCAAAAGAAGACTCTATCAAAGCTTTGAGAGAAATACCTAGTCCTAGTCCTGAAAACAAGGAAGAAAATAAATTGTTTATTGGTTTATGTGATTACTATGCTAGGTTTTTTGGGGGATATGCAACAATCATGGAACCCCTTAAGAAACTTCTGAGAAAAAAAAGAGAAATTTTTTTGGGCTGAGACTCAAGAAATGTTTTTCATTGAGATTAAGAACATGCTCACTAAAGTACCTTCTCTAAAAACATATATCAGTGCTAGTGAATGCATTATATCAGTAGATGCCAGTGCTGTTGGTCTGGGAGCAGTGCTGTGTCACAGAAGTGGTTCCAAAGAGCACATTATTTCTATTGCTTATAGAATGCTTTCGGAAGTTGAGAAAAGATATAGCATCATAGAAATAGAGGAACCTACTTGTATTTGGGCAATTGGGAGGTACAAAACGTATGGTGGGGAACTAAATTTGTTTTGTATACAGATCATAAATCTGTACAATTCTTATTAAGGGATAAATGTTGATCAGCAGCATCTTCAAGATTAATAGGAATTCTTTTGAGTTTGCAAGAATATAACTTTAAAATTAGATATATTCCAGGCAACACTAATGTTGAGCTGATTGTATGTCAAGATTGCCCATTAGTGAGAGTGACAATAATAATCATATGAGTGGGTTTGAATCAGAGTGTGCAGTGGCCGGTATGGATGTCACTGAAACATGTCAAGGAGTTATTAGTGAGGATGAGTGGAATAGAGCATGTGCAAAGGAAGACATTCTCAAGCAGTTTGAACATTGTGTTACTAATGGTTGGCCTGCTCTCAAACATTTCAAAGGAGAGTTACATATTTTTTGTCAAATGCAGTCTCCATTATCTATTGAATCCGGTATTTCTTTAAGGTCAGGAAAGTGTATTCCACCGAATAAACTCAGGTCTATATAATTAGTTTTGCTCATTTTGGTCATCTTGGTATATCTTTCCCAAAAAAGTTTGGAAGCATCGATTTTGGTGGCTTTATATGGATAAACAAGTAGAAGAGTTTGTCAACAAATGTTAGAAATGTTTATTGTCTAACAAACATTGAAAAGCAAAAGAAACATCCTTAATACCTACTCCTTTTCCCAAGGGACCATGGTGTAAAGTAGCACTTGATTTTTCAGGACCTATTCGTGCCTTGCACAGCAAGTTAAAATACATGATAGTACTGATTGACTACTTCTCCAGGTGGGTGTATTATTAATTTGTAAACAAAATTAATACCAAGATAGCAATTTATTTTTTAGACAAACGTTTTGGCTTAGAAGGATAGCCATTGGAAGTGGTCATAGACAATAGTGAACAATTAATATCAGCCTTGAGTTGAGTTACAAAGATGGCCACTAGATGTGGTTGCATATCAAAAAACCAAAGTATTTATTGGACTTTGAAATGTAATTCATTAATGTATATTCAATGTGTTCCTTATCATTTTTGTTGTTATTTTCTTCAGTTTTGTTTTTGAAAGGAGATGTTGTATTCTATGGTTGTTTACGGATGAAGCAATAGCTGTTGTATGTTGCTTTATTGTGCTCGAGATGAATGTATGCGGTTCGGTGAAAGAATGTTGGTGACTGATAGTTGAAAGGAGATGCCTACCAGGATAGATGTGGTGGGTGAGCTTGCCTTGTTATTTGCCCTCTAGCTGAATAAATGTATAATCTCCTTCTTACGTGTTGTGGATCCGAAGTTTCTTCATTCTGCCACCTTAGATGCTGCAAAGATCTTCTCCTGTCTTCCATTCAGTCAATAAAGATTACCGGCTCAGATACATCTTTGATTTTTATAGTCCGATGGAGGCTTGAAAGGGTTAAACCTGGGATGTTTGCTTCCACCACTCTGTAAGACAGACCGCCTTATGTTTCACTTTTCTAAATTTCCATCTTCTAAACATCAGTAGTGGGCTCAATGTAGAAATGAGTGGAGCTACCTATTGATCCTCTACAGGGAATTTTGTATTGACTGAGCATCCCATTTATTTGGCATTGAACACTGGGGTGCTTTGAATGGCAATCCAGTGTTTGACACTCCAGATCCTGCTCTAACAATTCCTAAAGCTCCCGCTAAAGTCACACTGCAGGGATTAAATGCTTGTTGGGCTGAGCACACATTTGAATGTCCACCCTGCAGTAAGTGAAGGGCAGACATTTGTGATCTTTTTAATTTTGGATGAGTCTCTAGATAGTCTATGCAAGAGGTGTGTTCCAACCTTAATATTTTTTCTTAGTCAGTAGAGATATTGGTAAATTTGGAGGTGTGAGTTTTTTTCCAAGTGCCCTACGTCTGCTGGAGAAATATAGCATTGCAATATTTACTAGAGTGAATCAATTATTTTTCCGTAGTGACTCTCCTTTATTATGTAGTGTAAATTCCTGTGTATTTGCTATGCTACTGGCTCTGCCTTCTGTCATAAAGTAGCAGGTGTTATAGCTCTCTGCATAATAAACAACTCAAGCATAGTTGTTCTTGGAGATAGTAAAGTATACGATGATTGCCCATCATTGCTACATTGACACTGCCAGTCTCATAATATATGTTAGAAATTGGGTCACTGGTTGACTGGAGTGTAAGCAATGGTCAATCAGCAACCACAATCCTAGTTAGTGTAAAGCACACGCAAACTTCACTTTAACCTGTGCTCAACCCCCTGGTGGCTTGCCAGGGAGCAGTCAGGCTTAACTTAGTGGCAATGTTTAAAGTATTTGTACAACACTTGAAACAGTAAAGCAGTGAATTAAACACAGAAAAGAACCCACACCAGGTTAGAAAAATAGATCTTATTTAATAAAAAAAAACTGAAGCAGAAAAACAAAAATCCAAGTGGTAGTGTTGGAAAATGGGTTATTGGTAAGGGCAGGTAGGTACCTACACCTAGCAACAAGCCACTAACCTCCACCTAGGTACAGTTAGGTCTCAGTAAATTAATCCCAGCTCAACCCTTGGTAGCTTGGCAACGAGCGTCAAGGCTTAACTTAGGAGACAGTGTGTAAAGCATTCAAATATCACAAAACAGTAATTAAATAAAACACAGGAAACAGTTTAAAAATCCAAAACCAATTTATACAAATAGTTTATATTTTTATCTTTAAAATGACACAAAAACGATTAAAATCGGTTCACGGGATCCGGAGATATGAATTTTTAAAGTATTATTATTTTTCTAGCGCTTAGAAACAAAAAGCGCCAATCGGGTCATCTGGTTGCACCAGGAGCGGGACAAAGTCAAAGTTTCAGGCCGACCGCGATGGAGCCCTGCTCGGCTACAAGTCGCAGGAGGCCTCGGTTGAAAAGTTACCTTCTGACTTAGTCTTTATTTTGAAGTTTTTTCTTCACCGGGACGAACCTGCCAGTTGAATCCGACCTCCTGGAGCCCTTGTCCGGATACGCGATGTGGGTTTCCTCAGTGGTGATTTCTACCTTCGGACTTAGTCGTTTTTTCGAGATGAAATTCCTTCGACCGGGGTAAACCTGGATCTTGATCCGACGTCCGTGGAGCCCTTCTCGGATACGATGGCTGGGAGGTCCCGGTCAACTTTTTACGTTCGGACTTAGTCTCTTTTTCTGATGTTTTTCTTTACCGGGACGAACCACGAAGTCAGGCCGGGTCGCGGTTGAGGCAAGCCGGCTAGAATTTCCGCGGCGGGTCGGTCCCTCTCTGAAGCTTTTTTACAAAATTTGTCAAATCTTCTCCAAACTTCTGGGGCTTCACCCAGATGTTCTTTTAAGGTTCTTTTGGGGTCCACAGCTCACCCCAAGGGTCTAGAAGTTCTGTGATGGTCCTTGGGGGGGTGCGGACTTCAACTCCCAGAATGCACCTGGCGCAAACTCCTTTTTGGCCACTGGGCAGTGGTTAACTGGTCTCTTTTTTTAGGAGTTGGTGCAGGGGACTCTGGATAGCAATTTTTCACCTGTAGCAAACAGGGAGTCCCTCCTTGAACCAGTTGAAGCCAGGCAAAGTCCTTCTTGTGGTGAAGCCCAAGTGTGCAGCTGGTGCAGTCCTTCTGAGTGCAGGGTCCAGGTGCAGGCCAGGGGTCCAGCAGGGCAGTCCTTCTTCTCCTTAAGTTCCTTCTTCTTGAAAGTTGGCGGGGATCTGAGGTGTGGGGGCAGGTCTGCCAGTTTTATTCTTGCTCCTGGGTGAAAAGCAGGGGGGCCCTGGTTCTCCAATCAGGTACAGGGTCGTCCCCCTGTGATGACCACTTCCTGGGAAGTGTGGCAAAAATCCATCCCAAAAGGCAACAGTCTCTAAAAATCCAACATGGCTGAATCTGATTTTTGGAGGTTACATCTGGCTGAGCCCACCCACTGGTGTGGCTAAAAATCATAAACACACCCCTCTCCTGCCCTCTCCTAATCTAATCAAGGGGGCACCTAGCTGTCTGGGGTTGCAGGATGTGGGGGTGTTGCTGGGTGCTCCAGATGTCCTTCTCTGCCTTTGAAGACCAGTTTGGCAGCCCTCCCCCTTCCTGCCTCACCATCTGCTGAGGGGATATTCTCTCCCCCAAGCACATTCCTTTGTGTGAAGCCAGGCCACTTCACACCTCATCAAAGTAGCCTGGCAGAAGCTGCTACAGGCTGGCCAATCAGAGCACAGCAGCAAAAACAATGCAGAGCTGAAATTGGCAACTTTTTAGGTAAAGTCTAAACTTTTTACCTGAACAAGTTATATTAAATCCAACAACTGGAAGTTGTGGGATTTATTACAACAATTAATTTGATACCAAATTCTTGGTATGTAACATTTAAGGAGACTTTAAAATTTAAAATAAAGTCTGCCCATTCTAGCCTATGAAGGCCATTTACTTCAATGAGGGAAAAACGAATTTGGCTGTTTTTACCTCACCAGGGCTTATAAATCTATTTTTATAAAGTCCCTGCTTATAGTTACATGGCACCCAGCCCTAGGGGCACATGGGGCACACCTTAGGGGTGACTTATATGTAAAAATAAGGTAGTTTAAGACTTTGGAAGTACCTTTAATTCCAAAGTCGAATTTGCATATAACTTTAATTTAAAAGCAGCCAGCAAGGCAGGCTTGCTTTTAAAATGACACTGGGCACCTCAGCAGTGCACCTAGGTGTGCACCACCTATGCTGTGGTCCCTAAACCTACATGCCCTACCATATACTAGGGACTTATAGGTAGGTTAACTTAGCCAATTATAATTAGCCTAATTTGCATATCCATTTTACACAGAGCACAGGCCCTGGGACTGGTTAGCAGTACCCAGGGCACAGCCAAGAGTCAGTAACCACCAGTACCTATCCAAAAAGAGTGGGGGTGATCAGGCAAAAAAGGAGGACTTTCCTACAGGTAGAACCAGAGTTATGAATTTTTAATGAATAAACTGCAATATGGCACTTAAAAGCATTAAGCGCCAACTATAGCTATCTGGTCACACTGGACAGGGGCATAGTCAAAAGTTTAGGCTGTCTGCAATGGAGCACAGTTTAGATACAGTCCCTAAATAGTACTATGGAAGTTTTACCTTCTCAAGTTTTGCAGCAAGAGTCCCGTTGCATTGGAGAGGATCCCAATGAGCATCGCTGGTGGTGGTCGGTATGGCACAAAGAGCAAGGCCAGATGTCACAGGCAGAAGCTTTGCATTGGCAGACCCCCATAGGCTAACAATACTGCTGTGCAAAGAGGTGGTCTTTCAGCAGCTCACAATGATTTTCTGTGTAAGTGATGCAGTTGCAGTGTGAACAGGCCTGCTCATGGCCACAAACAGCTCAAAAGTTTGATTTAAGAGCCCACTGAGTCACACCAATGGTCCGGGCACTGAGGGGCACCACTTGGTAGTCAGGAACTCACTGAAAACAGATCCATGAGCTGTTGGGGATCCTTTTATGTCCCTGAGGCTCAGATCTGACTTTCAGAAGAGTAGCCCTTTGAGTCACACTGGAGTGCTAGGATCAAGATAGGCTCCAGGTCCAGTCGCCCTCCCCAGACAAGAGGCAGCAGGTCAGCAGAACAAGGCAGCAGCTCCTTTATAGTAGCAGTCCAGCAGAGTTGCAGTCCCTGTACCAGCACAACAGTCCTTCTTTCTGGCAGAGTTTCCACAGGTCCAGAAGTGTACTGAAGAGTTGGTGTCTGAGGTCCTTCATTGTTGCCTTGGTTCTGGACGGTGGGAGAAGCTTCTAAACAGAGCTTGAAGTACATGGAATTTCCTGCCTCTTCTGCCCTGGCTCCAAGCTGGCTGGAGTGACAATTGAGGGTTGTCAGGCCCTGTGTGTGAAGGCAGAGTACAGGCTAGTCAGGTGTAAGTGGGGCTGTGGTCATTTCTGCCCCTCATCCTACCAAAAGATGGCACACTCACGCACACCTAACCCCTCATTTGTGTGACTGTCTGGGAGAATGTACAAAGTTGAAATGTCAGTTATACCCAGTCATGTAACCAAGGCCAGGCTATAAGCACAAAACAGCTAAGGGCAGAAAAACACTAACTTTCTAACCATGACATTATTGAAATGGTGATCAAAAACCCGAATTGAACACACACAGAGCTTTCACCCCAGTTCCATGGACACCAAACATGAACTAATTATCTCTTCCCATTTGGGAATTAAACCTATAAAATGTAATAAGGTAATTCCAATGTTCTCCTGTGGGAGAGATAGGTCATGCAGTAGTGAAAAATTAGTTTAAAAGTTTTTCACTACCAGAACATGTACACTTACAGGTACATGTCCTACAGTGTAAATATATTGTACCATGTCCTCTGGGCTGTCAGGGCCTACCCAAAGAGTCACTTTTATGCATGAAAAAGGAAGGTTTAGGCCTGGCAACAGTTTTGTTTTGCCAGGTTGCACAGAAGGTTAAAAATTCACATGCAAGCTCAGCAATGGCAGGCCTGGGAGATGTTTAATGGGCTACTTACGTGGGTAACACAATCAGTGCTGCAGGCCTACTAGTAGCATTTAAATTACAGGCCCTTGGCACATGTAGTTCCACCTTAGTAGGGACTAATGAGTAAATTAAATATGCCAATTGGGTATATTCCAATATGACCATGTTTTAAGGAGAGAGCACATGCGCTTTAGCACTGATTAGCAGTGGTAAAGTGTACAGAGTCCTAAAGCCAACAAAAACTAATTCAGAAAAATGTGGTAGGAGGAAGGCAAAATGTTTGGAAATGACCCAGCAGAAAAGGCCTGGTCCAACACAGTCTTTTAGATTAACCAGAGAATATTGCTAATAGGCAAGCCACGCAACAATGTCCACAAATCCAATCCAAATCAAGCAGCTGAGAACTTACTTTCTGAAGATGCCCAGTCCCAATGAGCAGGAGCAGTAAATCAACAATTACAATAACTGCAAGGGACTATACTTCAGTTAAGATTCAAAACATCTTCATTTCAATGTGTTTATCACTAATGGCATCAATACCTGAGAACGTTCCATAATACACTTATCTATGAAGATAGTTTTCTGATTTAAAATCTGATATTCAATGTACATAGAAAAAGATTACCCAATATAGTTTTCAAATTAAATCTGATATTTAATGTGCATTGCAAATGATCATCCACTGATGAACCTCTCTAAACCTGTTCTTCAAGGAAGAATAAAAACAATAGTACTTTTAAACATAAGTGGCTGGCAGTCTATACCGATGAGTCATAATGACAATCTATGGCCAAAGCCCAAATTTCAAACTTTTACAGATACACATCAGGACTCTCACCACCTCATGAAGGAATAATGTAATCTAGAAGACCTTCATTCAGCAAAATAAATCTTCCCTAGAAAAATGGGAAGGCATAAGCCTTTAATTATCATAAAATATGGACATTCAATCATAAAAATTAAAGATCACTATCTTCAACAGAACAAATGACAAAGAGAGAGCCTACTGCTTTTGCGACCTTTGTAGGAAAATGTGAGGCTTCCTCAGAATTAGAAGAATCCTAGGTAAGTAAGCTATTTAAGTGCAATACACTGTGAGGATCTCTTGGTACTCTGCAAACTACGACATTGTTCCAGGAAACGATTCAGCATAGAGAAATTATATTTGCAGAGCAATAATAAATTAACACTCATTTACATCGAAGAATAGCATGCACAGAAATAAGTCAGATTTAAAAATTAGATTGATGAGTTTGTGCCATCTCCTGGCTGTAACATGCCTGTAACCGTCATGCAGAAATGTGAATCATTACATTCAGTTTCAGTAGCTATGAGAAATGGAACTAAATATGTGTTAATATCAATAAACGTCTTTCCATCAAATTGCTCACATTACCTATCCCTCCTATCCCTTTAATTGATCGCCAAAAAGATTAGTGGCAGTATTCTGCAGATCCATGTTCTCTCTAAGGTCTCTTTTCAGTAATTTGGCCTACCCTCATCAGAGCAGCTGGAAGCCTTTTTATTTCCCAAATTATGCAAATAGCATTAAGATCCTTCTTGAAGTTAATTGTCTTTCATCTAGACTTTGCTTGATAGTCCTCAGTGACCGGATAGAATGAAAATCCTTAGCTTAAATGTAAGAAAAATAGAGATTCTAGTAGTTGAAATTGCATTTTTAGCTGGGCTAGGTGAGTGACACCCTCAAGGTATTACTACAACTCTAGTCAATGTGAATCCATAAAGTCAAAAAGTGAATGGGAGCTCAAGCCTCTGGTAGCTATGATACAGAGTAGATGTGCTTAACTTAGGGTAGTGTGTAAATTATTTATACAGTACCACAACAGTAATAATGTCAAAACACCAAGCAATAAAAATCCCAAACTGAATTAGAATAAATGTCAAATATCCAAAAAGGGGACCTGGTGATATTAATTTTAGGTTAAGTGAAAATACATCCAAAAGTACAATTCAGCCCTGACGTAGATTTGATTTGAGACCAACCGCATTGAAACCCTGGTCAGAAACACCATATGGATTGATCATGATGGAAATCTGAAAGTCAAATAGAAAGATAAAGTTGCAATATCCTAATCCAAAAAGGGACTATGTATTTTTTTAAAGAAAAAGCTGTCTCGCTGCAGGAAATCTGAAATCGTAGCTGCAGCTGTGGAACTGCCAGTTGAAAAGCTGCAATAGGCTAGTCTGGTTAAGGCTCTGAAGTGCTTAAAAATAACTTGAAGTTAATCCTAAATCCCAAATCATTTATAAATCCCAAAACAGAAAGGAAGTTTGTCACTTTTTTTAGTGGTGCTGGAGCCTTTCAAAGGGACAAATATGAAAATCAATCGAATCCGTTGAATTGCTGATCAGGTACTCTTGATGTCCACAGCTTTCACATTTTTTTTTGCAGAGTTCAGAGGAGTCGTCCCTGCCCACTCAGGTCTACTTTTTGTGTAGCTCCTGGGAGAAATATCACACCTTTCCACACCTAATCCAAAACTAAACAGACGCTGGGAGCTGGCAGAGGCTAATGCTAATTAGGCTTCTGAAAGTTCATGCAGGTAAAGGCTAATGTTCTAAAAGTTACTTTTGCTTACTATTTAAATTAATTCAGCTTCAACACTGAATAAAAATAATCCTTTATTGTTCTAGCTGGTCCCTTGCCCGAGTCATCAATATTATAATTTTAATCTACATCCTTGTTTTCTACATAGGACAGTTGAGCCTGCCTCAGTAAAAATACCTTTTTTGGGCCTTGTCACTGTATGGACATGGTAAGATTAATTGTCTACCGGACCCACTTTTAAACAATATTTACCCTGCCTTCCGCGCTACATGGCAAAGGGTGACTTATTAATATTTATAAGTCAGATCTTTACCTGTCAAAAATTGTTATTTTGACAGGTCACAATGAATATTTTACACTGCAGAAGTCAGGCTACACAGGCCATGTAGCCATGTTTTCACTGCCACTGTAATATGGCACAATAGGTGATGCAGTTCACCAGAGGGTCTCTATGTATTTTGTTGGGAAGGGGGCATGACGTTTTCTTACCTCACTGCACAGAAGAGTATGATTTTTTTACTTTGGGAATACCCCTAATTAACAGACAACATAGCTGGACACCTGTTCTGTGGGGCATTCATTTCACCAGTCTCTATGGTGAAAAAACATGGCATCATTTCATACTTACAACTGGCTGTCAAGGCAGACACAATAGTGAAATGTGGCTTCTTCCCCAACTATATAAGATTTTCTGTTAGCCGCAGTTCCTACAAGCACCGCAAGCCAAACTCACCATATTTCTGTGGAAACTCAAATAGCATATATTTAAGCCAGCTTATCTATATAACAGAGAGTTTGTAGTGCTTCCAGAAAACAAGAGCATGGGCAGTTACTCAGATGGCAAGATTACTTGTATTGAGATAGCTGCATTGGTGAAAATTGTTCCAAACCACACATCAACTTATACATAGAGGTAGTCCACTTTTTTTTTTTGAAATTAGGTATGTCAGTCTCAAACTGGCTGTCATCTTCTCATAGCAAAAAATATGGCCCGTATAGAACAGTATGGAAAAAGAGCAAAGGAAGGTACTTCTTTCAAGTTCTATTTCCCCACCTTTGGAAAAATCTTTTAACTAACCTAGTTTCCGTGTCCACTTGCCACTCGGGGATTGCGCAGCCTCTATTTGATACAAATAGTAGAGGAGCAAATACCCACTAGTACTATCTTCAGGTGGGTTCCCTCATTTTCATAGTGGCAGGGCCATTTGCAAATGGCAGAAATACGTTGCAACCCTGCATTATCATTTGACACAAGAAAAGGGGCAAATAAGCCTTTTAGAGGTACACTGACTGCTCCACAAAGAAGTGGCACAAAGTCAGTGCACTGATTGAGGGCAGCCCTTTGGGGGAAAGTTAAGAAGGGGTACCATTTTTAATCCAGATACCCTAACATAGCTGGGTGCATCATTCACTGCACCCGCCTCCAGGGGGATTTAATTCCCCCTTTGAACTGCACAGGTGCCTCCTGCATGGTGAAAGCAGAGTGCCTGATTCAAACTGCAGCCCCCGTTCACAAATATGGTGGCAGTGTAGTAGCACATCTGTGGTTGCCCTGGGAGCACTAGATTAATAGTAATAGGACAAAATTGTCCAAGTCTGTTCCCGACGCACACAGTGGCAGTTTATGGTTTCTATAAAACAGCTACTGATTATTTGCTCAGTAGTTTAATGCAACAGCACCTAGTCACTACTAGACCTATGGGTAACTAAGTGCTCTAGGTACCCCTAAACCAACTGCCATGCAGGGGTAGTCTTGGCTTTATCTATATATTAACCCCCTTAGCTGCTGAGGCTTTTCTGGCCCAGTGTTGAGCCCTTTTTTGATGCTTGGTGCAATTTGTGATTACAAAAAGGGCACACATGCCAAATTGGCACCCTTCTATTCACCACATGTTAGGAATTCAAAAGGTACTGAGGGTTTGTGGAGTCCCCAGGAGGAAAGAAAGTAGCTAAATTTTAGTTTTTGAAAAAATGGGGAAAAGTGCTGTGCTAGAAAGCTTATGTTTTTTTCTCAAAACAGAATCAATAAAAGCAAAGCTAACATCACCATCTTTCAACCTTTCAGGAATAAGCATAGAATTTAAGAATAACCAATCAATAATGTTAGCAGTTTTTACATTTTTCTAAGTGGTAGTCTATGTTTTCAATTTTTTTGCAGTTTCAACTTACTTGCATTTGTGGTGGAAATGTGTGTGAAATTGGAAAGAAATACATTTCTGAAAGATAGATAATATTTCAGATTCAACGATGTGCCATTTAATTAAATCACACATGGTTTTCAGCTAGAAACATTCTAAAAAAATCTAAATATATCAAAATATATTTAAATTAAATAGAAAAAATAGATAGTGGCAACATTTTCATCTGAAATTCTTTGTACTAATGGATGATTTACAAAAGTAATATACCAATCTGTCTGTCAGTTACTTCTTGTCCCAAGAATATTCATTGTTTTTTGGTTGTCCAAAAGCATGCATTACTCTAAGCCAACAATTGATTTGCAACTCACATGGTTTTTCATGCCATTGAAGCCTGAATATATTGTTATACTGCTATGTCGACTTACCATTTAAAACCCATTGCCAAGCCTTAAAAAGGGAGGGTGATATGTAATTAGAAGGCAGGAAATATACTTTTAGGTTTTATATGACATGGTAGTGAAACACTCTCAAATTAGTTTTTCACTATTGTGAGGCTTTTCCCTCTTATAGGATAAAATTGGGGATTCCGTATTACATTTATTAAGCTGCAATTCTCGATGATGGGGGGTGACTTTAGGTTGCTGACTTGGAATGTCAGAGGCTTAGACTACTACACCAAAAGACACAGGGTACTCACCTTTCTGAAGTGTCATGGGATTAGCATAGCCTGTCTGCAAGAGACCCATCTGGATGTTGATGGGGCCTCACGCCTTGCCAGCAAATGGCAGAGTCAGGTTTTCCACTCCTCATACTCTATGTACTCCTGGGGGGGCACTAATCTGGGTGGCCCCTGATACTCTGTTTTCCTTAATTTATGTTGAGGCCGATGTCGATGGCAGTTATGTGCTGCTGCAGGGCACTCTGGATGGAAGACGTATATCTGTACTAAACATGTTCGCATCTAATACAGATGACCCGTGTTTTTATCTGGCAATTCAGCATTTGCTAGCAGAGGAGATGGACACCCCCATTTTCTGGTTGAGAGATTTTAATTGCGTACTAGATGGGGACTTTGTTAGGACTAACCCCAGGGAGGGACTAAACCCCACATGACTGCAACACTTATAGGGGTTATGGATAACTTTGGTCTAGCAGATGTACCACATCCACTCCATCCCATATAGTGGGCATATACTTGTCATTCACTAACCCAGAACACATATAGAAGATTGGAAAGAATCCTGGTGGGTAGCAGTAACACACCTAGCGAGGTTCCCCTCAACTCACTCCCCGGTCAGCTGCACATGGAAGTAGGAGGGACTCTGGCAGAGAGGGGTGGCATGGAGACTGCTGGGGGAAATACTTGCTTACAGACCCAGTGGGGAGGGAAATACCTAAAGGACTATCTGGACTCTAACTAAAGCACCACGACTCACAGGGACATGGAGTGGGAGGCACTTAAAGCTGTGCTGCATCGAACATGTATGGGTCTGACTTGAGGAGTGTGGCATTAACTTCATGCAGAGCTTGAAGTGGGGGAGGCAGGCTTGGCAGTGTTGCAGGCAGGGGACCTAGGAGACCCTGACTCTTCTTGGAAAGAAACTGAGATGCAAAGGAGCATAGTGGATCAGTGGGACCAGCTAGATAAATACACATTGAAATAATACAGGCAGTGGCTGCACTGGGAGGGACACAAGTGCGGCACGCTGCTGGCTTCGATCCTGTAAATAGAATGCACAATCCCTAATGACACTTCTGGAGACCCCTGAGAGTGCTAGTGAGATGACCAGGGTGAGCATTGTCTCCGCATTTTGGGGTAATCTGGAGCGAGTGGACAGAGCAGACCCTTGGATCACACTTGACCATTATAGGGTTTTCCTGAAGGACTGGTACTTCCCTGACTCGAGGAAATGGCAGCTGAGGGGCTAGACTCTGCTACTGAGCTGGAAGAATTCTATGAGGCACTACCCATGATGCCATGGGCCAATGTCCTGGGTACGGATGGATTCCCCATGAAGTTTTATCAGGAATTCTCTGCTATAATCACACAGTGCCTACTCAAGGTTTTCCTTAAGGTGAGCAAATCAGAGGGCTCCCGCACACCATGACAAGGGGACATATGCATGTTGCTTAAACCAGCTGGAGACAAGACAGATCCTGCGGCATATAGACTGCTCACAATGATTAACTCTGACCTGAAGGTCCTGTGCAAGCTGTTGGCCACCCGCCTGAACCCCTGTATGACCAGCCTGGTTAACGTGAACCAGTGCAGGTTTATCCCATATCATAACACCAGGATGAACCTCAGGCGAATATTGCATATTGGGGGGAAATGTCTCCGGTCTCCATTGATCTGGAAAATGCCTTCACATCATTGATTGAGGTTATCTGCTTGAGGTGGTGCAGGTTATGGGGTTCGGGGCTCAATTGCGGGGCTGGATCCAGCTTCTTTACACCAAGCCTTATGCCTGAGTACTAGTGGGGCAGTGCTGTTCTGAGACTTTGTTTTTGGACCGGGGTACACGCCAGGGCTGGCCCGTCTCCACTCCTCTACACATTTGCAATGGAGCCTGCTGGGTGACATTAGGCATAATATATCCATATACGCATGTGATGCTTTGTTTTACCTCAGCTCCCCTTGGAAATTTCTTGAGATCCTGTTGTGTCTACTAGATGACTTTGGGGCATTGTCAAGGCTGAAGATTAACTGTGATAAATATGGGTAGATTCCCCTTGCAGTCCTATTCAGAGCCACAGAGGAGACCCAACCAGACGTGGGCCTGCACTAGGGGTTAGCATGATTCAGGTACCAGGAGTAATGGTTGTGCACACTAGAGTGAAGCAGCAGCACCTTAATGTGGGGAGGGTGATGGACTTGCTGAGAATCTCTGTCACTTTCTGGAACACGCTCCCACTGTCATTGATGGGCAGACTAGCCATCTCTAGGATGATACTATTGCCATGCTGTTAATATGTCTTTCAGAACTCTCTTTGCTCACTGCCTACCAGGGTATTCAGAGAGTTGGACTTTGATCTTTGATTCCCTTCTCTGGGCCGGAAAATGTAGCAGAGTGACCTTTGTCCACCCAGACCATGGGATATGAAAACAGTGGCCTGGAAGCACCGCAATTTGATCTGTACTGGTATGCATGTACATGCAGCACGCTGCGTGATGGCTGGAGCTTGGGGATAGCTAGGAGAAATGCCTGCTGGCAGGGATCATTGATGCAGGGAATCTGCCGGCAACATTAATGGAGGGAGCCAGGGTCTCAGGCGACCTTCCATTTGTGGTACAGCAGACAGCACACATTTGGCAAAAGTTGGTCACAGTAGTGTTGAGATGTGCACTTTTTCACAAGGAGTAGCCAGTGTTGATATTGGTGCCAGTCTGACAAATGTGCAAGAATATGTCCTTCCAGGCCAGGAAGGAGGGAGCTGTCAGCAGTTGGAGAACCTGTACCCCAATGAGAATTTCTATTTCCTTTCATGATGCACCAGAGGAGATTGTGCTGGGACCAGGACACTTTTGCATGATGCTGGCCTGACAGAAATGGCCAAGCAGACATGGACCACCTTCCCCATGGTGCCGGGTGCATCTGCCACTTTTGGATCCCTACTGACCTGCAGACATTTGATATGCTTGGTATATAAAGCCGAGAGCAGAGGCCCTAGGCAGCCGGTTGTGGGCTCAGGCAGCCTCGGAGGAGGAGCTGGGGGTACCCTTTTATGATGCAGATTGGGCTCATATTTGTACGCTGACTCAGACAGTGTCATGTAATGCCTGCTTTAAACTGGTACATTATAATTTCTTTCAGTGCACTTACCCTCGCAACTCTCCACTGGTTCATTCTGATAGCTGCCCTAGATGAAGGACTCAGGGAGCCGACTTCCTTCATTTGGCTCGGGGATGTCAAGCAGTGCAAGACTATTGGAACTGGGTGGTGAGTAAACTCATAGGAGTAACCTCAGTATGGGTAACAGTGACCCCTCAGTGTTGTTTATTGGGGGACAGGCCTAAATGACACAGGATGGGCTTTAGATTCTTGCTATGTGTGTGGTGTCCTCACTTGGATGGGACAATGGTCCCCAGAGGTGGACCACTGGCATAGAAATGTAGCTGAATGGTCACTGGTATAAAAGATTCACATGAAGCTTAGCAGGCGAGGTGATAAAGTGGAGGACGATGACCTTGTGTTGCGAGAACAGGGTGATAGGCTCTTAATCCAAGGCTCAGCCCGACCATTAAAGATAGTGATGGCTCTGAATAGTAGTCCACCTCTGGATGGGATCCCCATATGGAGAGCGGGTAAATGTTTGTTACTCTGTGGCGTGCACTTTTGGCTCTCCCCTCAGGCATTGTCTGAACCTGGTTAATGCAAAACGGGGCAAAGCTCCCTTGTCTACTTTCAGCATGCTGTGGCTGTTGTTAATACCACTGCAATGTTATTTCATGTAAAATTGAAAAATAGAGGTTAAACAAAAATAAGCTGTAATTACTGATTGGGAAGGGGTAGACCGGTTATGTTTAGTACCCATGGAACAGTAATGATAAATCCTCTTTACGGGTAAAGTCAGATTTATTGTTATAATTTTGAAAATGCCACTTTTAGAAAGTTGGGATTTTACTGTTCTTAGCCCTGAGTGACTGCAGCCTGTTTCCAATATACATCTGAGGTGGGGTGACAGCTGGACTTGTGCATTCTCTCTAGACAGCTACACACAAAGGGAGCTTAGGTGTGACTGATTGGCCATCAACATCCTGAACATCCTGGGCACAGCTCTCACACTTACACCTGAATAGGATGTGCCCTCTCCCCACACAAAGGACTGTTGAACCCCATGTTGTGAGTCTGGAGCCATGGCAGGAAGGGAGGACCCCTGTGCAGTTCAAAGCCCCTCTTTGAAGTCACCCTCACTTCAAAGACGCGTCTGGGTATAAGAACTGGACTTCTGAAACCTACCAACTCAAAACACATCTGGATGTGTGGCTAATCTACCAGAAAGGAGGACTGCTGTGCTACTAAAAGGACTGCCTCTCTGCTGCTCTGCAATAACTGCTTTCTTGTTGTGCTGACCTGCTGTTTGCTGCCCTCCTTGCCTGGGTGAGAATGACTGGACCTACAACACTTGAATCCAGAGCCATAGTGACTCCAAGGACTTGCTGGCTTGCCTCTTGTTCTTCTGAAGTCTCAGGGACCAAAAATACTTCCAACTCAGCACCTACACCACTTGGACTCTGCCATCTAAGAGTCTTGCCCTGTTCATTAAATTAAGCTCCATTCTTTTAACCAGGCATGATATCGTTTTGTGTGGTGTTTTCACAGTTTTACTGTTTGAAGTGTTTTCACAAATACTTAACACATTGACTCTTAAGTTAAGCCAGACTACTCGGCGCCAAGCTAACAGGGAGTGTGCATAGGTTAAGTTAGGGTGTGTATCTGAATTAACCGGAGAAGAATTGTGGTTCCTGCGTGGACAGGGTGAATACCTCTGCCAACCAGAAATCCAGTTTCTATAACTGGGGTTAGCACCTCTGATAGGAAAGGCCCTAAACTGTGATAAAATTACACCACCATATTGTCATGAAAAATGACCCAATTTGGTGACGTGGGTAGCTACTGAATCTGTGCCTGGGTTTGGCTGCCACAGAGGGAAACCACAGACTTTTCTGAAATCTAGACACCAAGAGAACTCTACGGTGTTACCTTACAAGGATCCCATTATGTGTTCTTTTCACATGCCCTATAAACCTCAAGGGTTGGCTAAAATCACATATTTTTCTCAAATTTCTATTAAAGAAAGTTCCAGAAGCTGGGGTGATCAACAAACATCCTACCACCCAGCATTCTCACACTTGTTCTGATACAAAAGTACCCACTTGTGTAGTCTGGGCCTAGTGCCTGCAACAGAAAACCCTAATGTGGAGATAACACATTTTTGTGATACAAAATGACCCGCATAGGAGATGGAGGGAGCAAAAAGAATTGGGCCCATGCTCGGCTGCCACACAGGGGAACCTACCAAACCAAGCCATTTCTGAAATCTATACACCCACAGAAGTAAAAGTGGTGAGACCTATGTGTATACCTCTATGTAATCTTTCCCACAATGCTCTCTAAGCCTCTAGAGTCTAGCTAAAATCAAAGATTTTCCTCACATTTCTGTGAAGTAACACGCCAGAAGTGTTCAGAGCTCCAAAATTCCTACTCCCAGCATTCCCACACCTCTCCCAATACCAACAGCACCCCACTTGTGTGGCTAAGCCTACTCCCCATGACAAGAAATGGACCACAACTTAATGTGGAGACCTCAGATTTTATCATGGAAAATGACCAGTTTGATCCTTGGGGGTAACTGCAGAATTTAGGGCCAGGCTCAAGGAGCCACATAGAGAAACCTACTAAACCAATCTATTTCTGAAAACTATACACTCAGGGAAGTCCAGGGTTGTGTGAGTAGCATGGATCTCACTAAGTTGTTTTACAGACAAAGCTTTGAAAATGTCAAACTTAGGCTAATATTACACATTTTCCTCATTTTTGTGAAGGGAAATTCCTAGCTTAATACTGATAAAAACATATTTCAGGATATGAGGGACTCTCTTACTCTGCATTCTAAAATAATATTTCAAAGAGAAAAGCATTCTGATGCAAGTATCAGAATAATGTTCTTCTGTACTGCAGAGGACCATGTGTTCACATTCCCAGCATTCCAGAGGGAAAAAAGACGGCATGAACTGTTTGTCCCCCTCATTCTAAGAGTAAAAGTGATTAGAGAGCTAAGAATCAAAAATAATTGGAAAGGGAGGAACTACTCTCAGGGAAAGAAGGAATGGGTTTAAGTTACAATATGGAAATGTAAGGGATATATTCAATTACAGGTTAGAAAGATTCCCTTATCTCGTCTCTCTACCAAATAAGTCAATCCTTTTCTCCCCGATCATGACACCCTTATTTCCCCCACTCTACTTTGGGTTTTACTGTTGCATCCTTTTTTTCAAGACTTCTTTCCTAATCTAAATATTTTCTTATCATATATCTCTCTACAGAGTGTATTGACCACTGCCTTCATTTTTCTACATTATTTTCAGACCGATGATTCCACTACATTCAAATGCAAATAACATGCAAAAATGTTACTGGTAGGCCACACACAATAGAGTTTTCTTCCAGAGTTCCTTCAGTTAGTCTGCAAATGTGAGACAGAGGTCAATAAGCCTCTACTGTGTACCATTCAACATCAGAGACACAAACAGCTCCAATCAGTTCCTCTTTAGTACATCAAAACTGCATCAGGTTTCTTTTATCTCTTCCCACATTCTTTGGACATTGTATTGTGCAAATGCAATGACACCAGTGCATCCAAATAGCTATTGGATACTGAGTCAACTGTAAAGTTGTATGTATGGTGTGGAAATGACTGCTTGTACTGACTCTGAGATATCTAGAGCCAGATGTATGAAACCTTTTTTGAGTCGGAAACTGTTAGAAATGGGTCTCTGGTTGTCAGTCAGTTTGCACTCTGTCCTAGCAAGAACCCTCACTCTAGTCAGGGCAATGGAGATACACACTTAGATAAACCCTGCTCACCCCCTTAGTAGCTTGGCACAAGCAGTCGGGTTTATCTCAAAGGCAATGTGTAAAGTATTTGTACCAACACACACAGTAATACATTGAAAACATTACAAAATGGACACCACACCAGCTTAGAGAAATAGCCAATATTTATCTAAATCAAACAAGACCAGAAAAACAAAAATCCAACATGCATAAGTCAAGATCTGAATTTTTAAAGTAAAAAGAGTCTTACTCCATAGAAAACAATGAACAGGTTGATTTTACACAAATTATCTGGTTTGCATAAAAAAAAATAAAGCCACACGGAAGAGCGTGCATTTGAAAAGTCAGCGATGCGGCGATTCCTCATTCCCAAGTGAGGCCGTGCATCATTTATTCTCTGTTCAGGTAGGCAATGCGTCGTTTTTCTCTCCAGCAAGAGAGTGAATGTGCCGATTTCTGGACAGGGCACCTCAAATCCAAGCAGGTTCACAATGATTTTGACATCTACCGACGATGTGTGAGAAATCCAGCCGCACAGTGATGGAAAACTGTGCTGCGTGGGGGTTTGCGTTGTTTTCAGCAGCCGCAAGCTGGTGTTGCTTCATTTATCCAGCCGCGATGCTGGTGATGTATTGAAATCAGCTGCAAGGCAGGTGGCATGTTGTTTTTACAACCATGTTGCAAGTAGTTCATCAAACTTTTGCCTGCAAAGCTCCCTGTGCATGGATTTCCTTCCTTGTTCCACCAGCTTTACCTTTCAAGGGCCCAGGGACTGGATAGGGCACCACTTGGCAGGGCAAGAGTCTCAGCAGAGGATCCAGGTGCTGGCAGAGGAAGTCTTTGATGGCCCTGAGACTTTAAAACAGGAGGCAAGCTCAGTCTAAGCCCTTGGAGATTCTTCACAAACAGAAATATACCACACAACGTCCAGTCTTTGTCCCCTTCCTCAGGCAGAAGCAGCCCCTTTCTACCTTTGAAGTAGGCAAACTTCAAAGGAAAGTCTCTGTTGTTCACAAGATCCTGCCTTGCCCAGGCATGGCTCCAGACTCACACCAGGGGGTTGGAGACTGCATTGTGTGAGGGCAGGCACAGCCCATTCTGGTGTAAGTGACCACTCCTCCCTCCACTGTAGGCAGATGGGTCATCAGGATATGCAGGCTACACCCCAGCTCCATTTGTGTCACAGTCTAGATGGGATTCACAAACAGCCCAACTGACAGTCTGACCCAGACAGGGAATACACAAGCAGGCATAGTCACAGAATAGTTTAAGCAAGAAAATGCCCACTTTCTAAAAGTGGCATTTTAAACAGACAATTTAAAAACAAACTTTTTCAAAAGATGGATTTTTAAATTGGGAGTTCAGAGACCCCAAACTATCTGCTCTCAAAGGGAAACTGCACTTTAAGGATATTTAAAGGCAGCCTCCATGTTAACCTATGAGAGGCATACGCCTACCGCATTTGGCAGGATTTCACTATCAGGACATGTAAAACTCATCAGTACACGTCCCACCTTTAACATACACTGCACCCTGCACATGGGGCTATCTAGGAACTTCCTTAATGGTGCCTTAAATGTATAAAAAGGGAAGGTTTGGGCCTGGCAAGTGGATACCCTTGTCAATTCGAATTGGCAGCTTAAAACTGTACACACAAACACTGCAGTGGAAAGTCTGAGCCATGTTTACAGGGCTACTCATGTGGGTGGCACAACTAGTGCTGCACGTCCACTAGTAGCATTTGATTTTCAGGCCCTGTGCACCTCTAGTGTACTTTAATAGGGACTTACTAGTAAATCAAATATTCCAATCATGAAAAAGCCAATTACAAATTTACACAGGGAGCACTTGCACTTTCTCACTGGTCAGCAGTGGTAAAGTGCCCTGAGTATCAAAACAGCAAGAACAGAATCCAGCACACAGTCAAAACATTGGAACCAGAGGCAGAAAAGACAGGGGAGACCATGCCAAGGTTGCCTGGTCTAACACAAATAGATAGACTGTGTGACTGTCAAAAAGGTTTTACTATGTACCAAACCCATTTTAGGAGTCAGTAAAGTGTTATAGATGCTTGAAATGGGTCCACGACTGGATGCCAAATTGCAATGAGCGATATGGAAGGGCTGTGTTGTGGGTATGCCTAACAAATTGCAATTTGGTATACCATTTAGGTCCCTCACCTCTGTGAATTTCTGTAAACATTTCAAAGGGAGGATGCAGTAAAGAAGGGGACCACTGACAACTCCCAGTGATACTTACAAAAATATTTAAAGTACCCAAGAAAAACAACCTACATCATGAAAATGAATAGGGTAGGTAGGATTGTGACCAACTCAATCTGAATTTTATGAAGTGACCTATTAGCACATAGGTCGGTTTGAAAAATGTCAAACTGGTCATAGTAGTTGCAAACTGTGATCTGTTTTTGTGATTAGTGCATTTATGCATCTGGTTCTTTTTTTCAGTTGGTTGGCGGGTTTTTATGGCCCTCAAGCTAGATTTACAGTAAACACGGAAGTGATTGTAGGCGTGCATTGTCAGTCCATGCAGTCATTCTGTAGAATTAATTTGTAATAGCTACCACTCATACTCCACTCGGATTTGTACTGCTCACTCTGCTCATCTTTTAATCAATTGACAGCGTCATTTCGAGCGCACCGGTAAGCACTGTTTGTGCCTTTTCCGTTGATCATTTTGGATCAGAAAGCCACTGCTATCATCGCGCCCTAGGCAGTCCTCTTAGAAAGATAAACATGTCTATCATTTCGTTATCAACACCATACCGCTAACAATGCCTATGATTGCCCAGGTCTGTCATCTAGCATTTATTGCCTCTGTTAGCAAGATCCCAATTTCTTTGGCTGCAAAGGCAGAAAAAAGGTTCAGTGGCTCTCATTTCAGTATAGGCACAAGCACACTCATTGAATGAAAGCATTTCCTTAACTGGTCACATAGCAAATAGATAATTTTACAAAGTGGGTAATAGTAACATCTTTTATTTACAACACATAGGCCCATATTTATATTTTTTAGCACCGCATTTGCGTCATTTTTTGACGCAAAAGTGGCGCAAACTTACAAAATACAATTGTATTGTATTCATGGGAAAGTTGTATTAAGAATATTAATAATTTGTTTTGTATATAGCTCTTTATGCCTCAGATTCAGATTTGCAAAATTGGCGCAAACTTACAAAATACAATAAATATGGCCTTAGAATCTGAGGCATAAAGAGCTATATACAAAACTAATTATTAATATTCTTTGTAATAATACAACTTCCACATGACAAACAAACAAGAAACATACCAGGATTTTTAGTGCTCCAGGTAAAAATGCATTTTTTTTCTTCTATAACAACTCATAACCTTAAAAAGGCAATTTGTAGGCCTTTTTTCATTTTGTAACTTGGTGTCATCAAAATGGTGACTACTCAAAGGCTGCTGGTTTAATATGCCTTATCAAGCACCAACAAAGGATATATTCATGTTCCTCCAACAACAAACATCACAATAAATGAAGTAAGCAGAAACTTTTTAGGTCCCAGACTAAAGAGTTTCAGCATGAGAGGGCCATTACAAAAAAGGTATGCAGTTGGTAAAAGGAGCCAATACATTAAAATAAATGTGTACTAGAGACTAAGACAAACATGATGGGCTCTGGACCAAATTACTGCCTGTATAATAAAGGAAAGCACAAACATATGAGGCTTCAAAACTTGCTCTTCCTCTCCAAATTAAGTGGCACTAAATTTGTTTTCTCAGCCTCCAAATTAAGTGGCGCTAAATGTGTTTTCTCTGCTCCTTATTGCATAAGCAACAAACTCATAGTACTAATTTGTTTTACTGAATGACAAAAACGTAAGTAATTTATTTGCAGCAAAACACATTTTCTGCCATCGCTAAAAAGGTATTTATTTTTATGTATCAACGTCTGAGGAGAAAGGACGTAAAAAACGTAGTTTTAACCAATTAATATCACAGTAAAAGCAGTAATATGAATGGCCTCTCAATGCCACCCACTACTCTATGAAAATGAAACCCAATCCGTTAACCAAAATAGTAACAGCGATGACATATGTTTTTAAGTTCCTCGAATGTTTGGTTTCAAGTGTTCTTTCTGATTACGTTTCTATGCCACACTCGTATTTTATTCCCATCACTACCCATTCACACATATTCCTCTTCTAACACCACTTTCATTCCTTCTGTTAATACCGTCATCCACTTCTAGGGTAGCCGATTGCCATGCATTAATATTTTTTACCCTTCGGGATAAAGAAATACCTTAATCAATTACATGCTGATCTGCATAAATAAATAAATACATAAATAAGTAAATAAACAAATAAATATATAACCAAATAATTAAACACTGGCCTCCTGGGCACAGCTTGCAGGGTTTTAGTGTACCCAGGTCATATCCAATCAAAAATGGTTTCACAGAGTGGAACCAGCACAGATGAAACACAACCCATAACCAGACTAGTAACAGTGTTTGTGTGTGCATGTGTGTCTGTGTGTATACAAACTGCAAGGTTCTAGTGATATTGTCCAATAGTGTTTTATGTTCCGTTTTGCAAGCTGGATTAGCTCATATGCATTAGGGCCCAATTTTGCTGTCATTTCATCGGTACCATTTCTGTATTATACCTGAATTTCAGTAAAACAACGGGTTTCCTTATAGGATTGGGGAATACATCAGAAGAATTACCAGTGTAAGTCACCTAATTTACTAATCAGTTGCAGGATATTTAACTGGAGCTGTAAAACAAGAATGACGATTGATGTTCAAACTGATCTTTAACGTTTATATACTCATGGATGTATTCTGACGTGTTTTTTATTTTTTTAATAATACTAAATAAAGATTATTTGATGATGGTGATAACAAGAGTATGGCACAGCAGGGTTACTTGCATCCTATAAATTCTGACAGTCCATTTGCCAAGTTGCCAAGCACAGTTGTTCGGGTAAACCCTCTCAAGGACACACTAGGTGAGAAGAAAGTTAACTAACCGAAACTACAGCTAAAAAATTGTGCCGAAATGTAAGGCTACAACGCACTAAAGTGCAGTTCTGAGAATCTGAGTTACTACCCTAGATACTTTAGAGCGCACGTGGTTCTACATGCATATTTGAAACCAGATGTACAATTCTGCAGAACCAAACCTAACCTATGTGTGCAAATACAGTGCTTAATTTAAGTTGGTGGTTGCTGGTGGGGGACACCAGTGCTTATTTTTGGAGTCCGGAACTTATTTTCCCAGATCAGATATATACTGAGTGCAAGAGCACAGATCAGAAAGATGGAGGAAGAGAAAGATAGCAAAACCATCAAAAAGGGAAAAAGCAGGAACCTTCAAGAGTGAGAAAATGGGTCAGAGAAGGGAGTATCTGGTAGTGGATTAAAGGCTACCAAACTTCTTGTTAAGCATGCTGAAATTGAGTTGCATTGGCCGAGGGCTTCTGAGCAGAGATTTGGAGACCAGCACCCTTTCTTTCACAAATCAGGCACTGTGCAAACATGCACTAGCACATTTAACTTTTTTGTTCCTCCATTTGGAAAAAAACTTTACCTTTAGAGGAATTGTTAGAAATGGGGTCTTTGGTTGGCAGTCAGGTTACCCCCTGTCCAAGCAAGGACCCTCACTCTAGTCAGTGTAAAAAAGAATCACCCTCAGCTAACCCCTGCTTACCTCCTTGGTAGCTTGGCATGAGCAGTAGGTTTAACTTCAGAGTGCTAGGTGTAAAGTATTTGTACCAACACACACAGTAATCCAATGAAAACACTACAAAATGACACAACACAGGTTTGGAAAAATAAAGAATATTTAGCTAAACAAAACAAGACCAAAACGACAAACATCCACAATACACAAGTCAAGTTATCACTAAAAATGCAAAAAGAGTCTTCATGTAATTTTAAACACACACTAACACTGTGAGCATGAAAATGTACCTTGGGTACGTCAAAAGTAACTCCGCACGGGTGAGTGTGTGTTAAAAAGGGCTTGAGGTGCATTGATTTTACTCACGAGCGAGACCTTGCGTCGTTTCTCCTTTTGTCGGGTCGGTGCACGTCGTTTCTTCTCTCCGCAGGAGAGCGATGCATCGATCCGGTCAGCACGCTCAGGCCTTGTGTCGTTTTTACATGCCCAGTGGTGTTTGCGTTGGAAATCCAGCCGTACGATGATCCAAAAATCACGCAACGCGGGTTTCGATCTCACCAGCCTCCATCAGCGCGTTGATTTTTCAGCCGCAGATCGGAATTTGCGTCAATCTTTTCCCCGCACGGCATTCTGTGTGTGGATTTCTTCCTTTTTGGCTGCCAGCTTCTCCTTTCAGGGTCCCAGGAACTGGATGGGCAGCACTTGGAAGAGTAGGAGTCTCTCCAGAGACTCCAGGTGCTGGCAGAGAGAAGTCTTTGCTGTCCCTGAGACTTCAAACAACAGGAGGCAAGCTCTAAATCAATCCCTTGGAGCTCTTCACATGAAGGAAGGCAACACAAAGTACAGTCTTTGTCCTATAGCACAAGCAGAATTAGCAACTGCAGGATAGCTCCACAAAGCACAGTCACAGGCAGGGCAGCTCTTCTTCCTCAGCTCTTCTCCAGACAGAGGTTCCTCTTGTTTTCCAGAAGTGTTCTCAAGTCTGTGGTTTTGAGTGCCCTTCTTATACCCATTTTCTCCTTTGAAGTAGGCCAAGTAGGCCTACTTCAAGGCAAAGTCTCTCTTGATTGTGAAAACCTGCCTTGCTCAGGCCAGGCCCCAGACACACACCAGGAGTTTGGAGACTGCATTATGTGAGGGCAGGCACAGCCCTTTCGGGTGTGAGTGACCAATCCTACCCTCCCTCCTAGCACAGATGGCTCATCAGGAAATTCAGACTACACCCCAGCTCCCTTTGTGTCACTGTCTAGTGAGAGGTGCAACCATCCCAACTGTCAAACTGACCCAGACAGGGATTCCACAAATAGTCAGAGTCACAGAGATGGTTTAAGCAAGAAATTTCCCACATTCTAAAAGTGGCATTTTCAAACACACAATCTTATAATCAACTTTACTAAAAGGTGTATTTTTAAATTGTGAGCTCAGAGACCCCAAACTCCACATGTCCATCCACTCCCAAAGGGATTCTACACCGTAATCATATTTAAAGGTAGCCCCCATGTTAACCTATGAGAGGCACAGGCCTTAAAAGAGTGAAAATCAAATTTAGCAATATTTCACTGTCAGGACATACAAAACACATTACTATGGCCCTCATTCTGACCTTGGCGGTCTTTTCGCGAGACCGCCGAGTTACCGCCGCGGTGAAGACCGCCGACCGCGGCGGTATGCCGCTGTGCGCATTCCGACCGCTGGGAGCGTTCCGCCGGGAAACCGCCAGCAGCCACACTGGAGGATGGCGGAAAGGTGGAGACTGGTCAACCTCCACCTCCACGCCAGCAGAACACCGCCCACAGAATCACGACCCACATATCTGTGTGGCGGTCTTCTGTTGGCGGTGTTCTGTTGGCGGTCACCTCCCCATGGCTCCCGTCGCCTCCCGGAGGACCAACGCAAAAGGTAAGTTGACCGTCCGTGAGGGGAGGGGGAGGGGGGATGCTGTGTGATGTGGGCGTGCATGGGGGTGTGCGTGTGAGTGTGTAGAGGGGGTGTGTGAGTGCGTGTATGCGGGCGGGGGATGCTGCTGTGTCTATGGGTAATGTGTGCTGTTCGGCAGGTGCGCATGTCTGCATGTATGTGTGCGGGTATGTGTCCCCGTTGTGTATGTGTGTGTAGGGGGTGTGTATATGTGCATGTTGGGGGTGTGTGCATGTCGGGGTGCATGTATGTGCATGTCGGGGTGGGGGTGAGGAGGGGGTTCGTACCACCTCTGGGGGGTGGCAGGGGGGTGGAGGGTGTGGGGGGAGGACTCGGGTGGGTAGTGGGGGGTGGGGGAGACCCCTATCAGTGCCAGGGAAGGAATTCCCTGGCCCCGATAGTGCCTACCGCCATGGTTCGCATGGCGGTTCCCGACCGCCAGAAACCGCGGCGGTAGGCAGGGTCATGATACCGTTGGCGGTCTTGGGACGACCGCCGGGCCGGAGTGCACAAACTCCAGCCCGGCGGTCATGACCGCCGTGGCGGTCGGAGTGGGGAAGTGGCGGTCGATCGCGGCGGTGACCGCCGCGGTCAGAATGCCATTTTTCTGACCGCCGGTCTGTTCGCGGTCCGACCGCCGCCTCTCCGCCGACCGCCAAGGTCAGAATGAGGGCCAATATGTCCTACCTTAACCATACACTGCACCCTGCCCTTGGGGCTACCTAGGGCCTACCTTAGGGGTGCCTTACATGTAAGAAAAGGGAAGGTTTAGGGCTGTCAAGATGGTACACTTGCCAAGTCGAATTTACAGTTTAAAACTGCACACACAGACACTGCAGTGGCAGGTCTGAGCCATGTTTACAGAGCTACTAACGTGGATGGCACAACCAGTGCTGCAGGCCCGCTAGTAGCATTTGATTTACAAGCCCTGGGCACCTCTAGTGCACTGTAGTAGGGACTTACTAGTAAATCAAATATGCCAATCATGGATGAACCAATTACATACACATTTTGTATTGGAGCACTTGCACTTTAGCACTGGTTAGCAGTGGTAAAGTGCCCAGAGTAACAAAAACAGCAAAATCAGAGTCCAGCACGCATCAACAACCTGGGGAACAGAAGCAAAAAGTTAAGGGAGACCATGCCGAGGATGAAAAGTCTAACAGGAATCGCTTGCTCACCAGCCTGTGAAATTTGGTAATGCTCCCTCTCAGTCTCACCATACAACTTTTGTCTTGACAGTAGTGTACATGTGTGGGCATCTAGGGTGGGAAGCAATGCTCATAATGTTATCAGTTAATATGTGTTCACCATATTGAACTCATCCAGGGAAGCCCATAAACCTGCCCATGCTACAATATTTGTGAATGGTTGTTTTTCCACAGACATAATGTCTGCATTTGCCACTGAGTTTGTGAGAGTGTAATTCCAGTATTTCAGGAAGCTGTTTCTTTCCCACATATTTATCTAAATTCTACTTAGGCACTGATTATAAGTTTCTTGTAAAATACAGATCTGAGCTGAAACAACAGTTTGGCCCTGATTCTAACCCCGGCGGTCTTCGACCGCCGGGGCGAGGGTCGGCGGGAGCACCGCCGACAGACCGGCGGTGCCCCGCAGGGCATTCTGACCGCGGCGCTTTGGCCGCGGTCAGAAAGGGTAAACCGGCGGTCTCCCGCCGGTTTACCGCTGCCCTCAGAATCCCCCATGGCGGCGCAGCTTGCTGCGCCGCCATGGGGGATTCTGACCCCCCCTACCGCCATCCTGTTCATGGCGGGAAAGCCGCCATGAACAGGATGGCGGTAGGGGGGGTCGCGGGGCCCCTGGGGGCCCCTGCCGTGCCCATGCCAATGGCATGGGCACGGCAGGGGCCCCCGTAAGAGGGCCCCGCAAGGTATTTCAGTGTCTGCCTTGCAGACACTGAAATACGCGACGGGTGCTACTGCACCCGTCGCACCTTCCCACTCCGCCGGCTCGATTACGAGCCGGCATCCTCGTGGGAAGGGAGTTTTTCCCTGGGCTGGCGGGCGGTCTTTTGGAGACCGCCCGCCAGCCCAGGTAAAAACTCATAATACCCTCTGCGGTCTTCTGACCGCGGAGCGGTATTATGGGGGTGGAATTCTGGCGGGCGGCCTCCGCCGCCCGCCAGAATTAGAATGACCCCCTTTGTGTTTAAATCGGGATTATGATATTGCAGAGATTTGTCCTGGGGACATTCGGGAGAAACAAAACCTGGTAGAATGCAGCTAAAGAAATGTGGCCACAATGAGTGAAAAACTTGCGGAAATCTGCACTGGCTTCTACAGTAGTTTGTTATTCATAGGGTGAAAACCTATAGTATTGTTGTAAAGCCAAAGCCACGGGGCACAGCTTCAGGGGGCGGTGGGGGTTTGCATTGTGGCAACCCTCCACCCCAAAAAATGCATTATTGGATTTGCATTTTCGACTGTGGGCCTGAGTCAGGTCTGCTGTCTGTGCTGGTATTTTTTCATTGTTCTGATTTCACTAAGAGGCTTTAGTTTCTTGCTGTTTGTTGAATAAGGGAATTTAATATATAAAGTGACTGGTTTACAAAAATGTAGTAATTTAGCTCCCATATAGGTATTTCTAGAATGGATGCAGATTTAATATTTTTGGAATTCACAAACATTGGCAAACGTAGGATTGGAAAGCTGTGTCAATCTCAAGTTTTCAAAAGTGCACAAATAAATGTATGGATGGAATGCTTAAATTAATCTCAGCAACTGGTAATTACTTAGGGCCGCATCCTAATCCATTGTTATTTTGCACATTATGCCACCTCAGTTTGGACCCAGCTATAGGCAATTAGTCTTGACCCTGCTTGACTGGGAATAGTCTAACCTGAATGCCAAGCCAGGTTCTCCCTGAAACCGAACATAAGCAACCCAGGACCAGTTTCACCCTTATTAGGACTCGGCAGACAGGTGTTGCATAGTTCCAGTGACACAGTGTGCAAGGGACAGAGCAGTTTTTAGAAGAGTGGGACTAAAGGGTCCCATTTTTGTACCTGGTGCCTCCTTTGAAGAAGGCATTCTAGAGAATCCCCTTTGCAGTGCTTGAGGTTTCCTGCATCCTCTACCCTGGCTCCAAACTGGCTTCATGAACAATGCAGGAGTGACAAGTCATTTGTGTGAAGTCAGAGCACAGCCTATTCAGTTGCAGGTGGGGCTGTGCCCAGCTCCACCCACATCCTGCCAGTTGACAATCCATCCAGGCACACCAAGTCCCTCTACTGTTTGGCTGCCTGGGAGGAATAAACAAAGTCTAACTGCCAGCTATACCAGCCATGTGACTCGGGAGCAGGCTGAAAGAACCAAATAGTTAGGGCAGAAAATTACAAGTTTCTAAAAGTGCCATTTTCAAAATTGTAACTTAAAATCCAACTTTAAAAGAGAAGAGGATTTTTCATTGGAAATTCTCAGACACCAAACAAGAATGGTTTATCTATTACCAATCAAAATATATCACTTGTTAAATGCATAAGGCAACCAAATGCTATCCTACACATCACAACAGTAAAAAACACATTTAGCAGTTTTTCAATACTAGGATATGTAAAAATTAAAAGTACATGCCCAACCTTTTATTTAAAATGTATCCTGTTTTTTTAGGTACCTAGGGTCCACCTTAGGGGTAATTTATATGCAATAAATGGGGAGTTTAAGGCTTGGCAAAGTTGAACAGGCAGATTAAAACTGCATTCGGGCTGCAATGGCAAGCATGGGACTTGGCGTAAGAGGTTACTTAAGTGGGTGGCACAATGAATGCTGCAAGCCCACTAGTATATGTTACACCACTTTACTGGGGGCATAAGCAAATTGATTATGCCAATCAGGTGGAAGCCAAATTTACCATGTTTTAGGAATAGAACACAAGCACTTTAGCACTGATTAACAAAGGTAAAGTGCACAGAGTCCTAATCCTAACAAAAACCGATTCAGCACCATAGAAAGGGTAAAGGCAAAAGGTTTGGGGGGAGACCACTGTAAGGCTGACAGGTCTAACAGGTTGAAGCAATTGTCAGTAACTAAGATTAAATGAAGCATTACATCCATCACCTCATTGTTTTTGCAGTCTCATGTTTTAAGGCAAATTACTGCCAATCAGACACCCAATCGGTGATGAGATGAATGCTTGCAAATAGTCTAACCACTGACAATTGCTTCGGGTGGAAGTACAAATTATCGTCTTTCACCCACCTTGCAACAGAGACCTGAGTTAGGGTTTGGGGGAAGGAGTAAAGGCAGACAAGGATGCTAAGGACCTCACATCAGTCACCCTGCCTTAAATCTGACTGCAAAATTTAGAGATGTCCGCTGGCCTTGCTGACATCTCCATACACTGGCGAGACCAGTTGTCATAGCAGTTCCTGTCACAGTAGGAAACGTTTTACAGAAAACTCTTAAAGCAGGGGTTTGTCTTTTAAATATAAAAATCTAATGACTCCCAAACCATGAGAGGTATTTCCCATGCAACAAGTGCAGCGCTACTTTCCTTGCACCTCTTAGCGCCCTCCTTCCACCACCATGTGTGTGCCGTAGTTAAGATACTATGCACCATGGTTCAGGGTAGGGGGCAATAGCGTCAAAGTTTTTGACGCTATTGATGTACTCTGTTTATTGGCTGTTTGAGATGGAGGGAGCTGGAGTGGGTGGTGTGATTGGGTCTGTATGTTTGTCACTTGCATGTGGAACCAATGCTGTTGTGTTGCCATGTAACACAGGCAGGTGAGTGTTGTTTTTGTGTGGCTGTCATTATCGTGATGTGTATAGTTGTGCTTGTGTGTTAATGTGTTTGTGTAGCTGAGTTCGTAGTTGTGTTGTCTATTGGGGGGTGTGTCATATGTGGGTGCAGTGTCAATGGTTTGTGTGTGTTGTGTCATGGATGTATGTCTGTGTATTTTCAGCATGTACGGGGTGTGTTGTGTTGGAATGGCAATGTGCTATTTTATGTATGCGGTGTGTTGTGTGTAGTGTAGGGGTACACATATGGCTAAGAGACAGTGTGTGTGTCACTTACCTCTCTTCCATAGCTGCTGCCATTGTATGAAGTCCATTGGGATCCGCCGCCATCTCCCTCCGTCACCATTCATTCAACTTGCAGAACTGTAACATTTAAATATGGTGGACAGAATTCAGTTGGCTTGATGGTCTTTTTGGGTCCGCCGTCAAAGTGGCTTGGACATAACACCACCAATACCTAAATCAGTCCCTTAGGGGCATATTTATACTCTGTTTGCGCAGAATGTGCGTCAAAAATGTTAAAGCACATTTGGTGCAAACCGTGCACTATATTTAAACTTTGATGCCCGCGAACGCCAAAATACCGCTGTGTGCGTCATTTTCTGGATGCAGTAAACCACCTTGCGTTAATGACATGCAAGGTAGGCATTCCCGTCCAAAAAATGAATTAAACACCCGTGCGCCTTATTTATCCAATCGCGCAAAAATCCTGCACGGCCGGGAGGCGACGTCAGAAAATGACACACAAGCCAATTTGCGTAAAAAATAACGCCTGGGTCAGGGCAGGCATTAAAATGGGGCAAACACACCTGTACTTAATGAAAACACACAGGCCCATATTTATACTTTTTGACGCTAAACTGCGCTAACGCAGTTTAGCGTCAAAAAATTTAGCGCCGTCTAACACCATTCTGAAGCGCCATGCGGGCGCCGTATTTATGGAATGGCGTTAGCCGGCGCTAGCAGACCGGCGCTGCCTGGTGTGCGTGGAAAAAAACCACGTAGACCAGGCAGCGCCGGCGTAGGGGGAAAATGGCGTTAGGGCGTCTTAAAATGGGGCAAGTCAGGTTGAGGCAAAAAAATCGCCTCAACCCGATTTGCGCCATTATTTTCGACGCCCAGACGCCATTTAAATGACTCCTGTCTTAGTAAAGACAGGAGTCATGCCCCCTTGCCCAATGGCCATGCCCAGGGGACTTATGTCCCCTGGGCATGGTCATTGGGCATAGTGGCATGTAGGGGGGCACAAATAAGGCCCCCCTATGCCACCCAAAAAAAATTAAATAATATAAAAAATTATACTTACCTGAACTTACCTGAATGTCCCTGGTGTGGGTCCCTCCATCCTTGGGTGTCCTCCTGGGGTGGGCAGGGGTGGCAGGGGGGTCCCTGGGGGCAGGGGAGGGCACCTGTGGGCTCATTTTGAGCCCACAGGCCCCTTAACGCCTACCCTGACCCAGGCGTTAAATAGTGGCGCAAATGCGGGGTTTTTTGACCCGCCACCTCCCGGGCGTGACTTTTGCCCGGGAGTATAAATATGACGCATTTGCGTCGCCATCATTTTTTTAGACGGGAACGCCTTCCTTGCATCTCATTAACGCAAGGAAGGCGTTCACGCAAAAAAATGACGCTATTTGCCCATACTTTGGCGCTAGACGCATCTAACGCCAAAGTATAAATATGGCGTTAGTTTTGCGCCGAATTTGCGTCGAAAAAAACTACGCTAATTCGGCGCAAACGGAGTATAAATACGGGCCACAGATGCAACAGCAGAGCTGCAAAAGGAAGACATGGAGGTGCTTTTCATCCAGTATGCATGCAGACGCAGAGCACAGGACCAACAACAGCAGCTTCCACAACACCAGCAGGGACCCCAAAGTCAACGCAGAAGGCAGGAGAGGATATTCCGCACCACGACAACACTTCTGGGACTCCGCCAACAAGACATCATTCAGGTACAGGCTCAACTGGCAAGCCATTCACCAGCTGTTGCGCAACATTGAGCCACAGTTGACACCCAGCTTGCAGACACCACGCACCATTCCACCAGAAACCAAGCTGCTAGCTGTGCTCCACATGTTGGAAAGTGGCTCCTTTCAAACCACTGGTGCCCTGGTTGCCGGGATCTCACAGCCCTCATTCTCCGCCTTCCTACCCAAGGTATTGGATGCCATCATCTCCCTCACACCCCAACACACAGCAGAAGCAGCAGCAGACAAAACAGGGGTTTTACCAAATGAATGGCTTCCCACACGAGCTTGGGGCCATTGACTGCACACATCATTGACTGCACACATTTACACCTTGTGCCACCTGCTGCAACCGAGCATCTATACCGTAACAGGAAGCACACACACTCCATCAATGTGCAGGCCATTGTCGATCACCGGGCTTTGATCACCAACATCGTGGCAAAGTATCCTGGGAGTGTACATGATTCATTCATCTTCCGTCACTGCACCATCAATCAACACATCCAGGATGGACGATATAGAAATGGCCTACTTGTTGGTAAGTACAGAAACCTACTTATATATACACAGCACAGCAACCTTCTAGGACACACAACACATACACCACAACATCGACACATGGTCAGGAAGACACTGAGGTTGTGACACTGGTAGGCATGTGTGATATCATGACCTATTCGGATATAGACCTATGGACAAATGACAGTACCAAATAACAACAGATGCCACTCCACAGACACAAGGGAACACTTTAAAACAACACAGTGACAATGACATGGCCTCAACTGGCAGTACAACTTGGAAGATTAATCTTTCAATATCACATCAATATCACTCAATCAAACACCCTTCCAACCAATACGTACTGTGTAAGGGGTGTGTAATGTGTTATGCTGCAGGTAAAACACCATGACACACATAGCATGATGATGACTACAATGAAGGTGACACGGAATCATTGAGGCTGTGCCAATATTTCACATCACTCCTGCTCT
The DNA here is from genome assembly GCF_031143425.1 of Pleurodeles waltl. NCBI lineage: Eukaryota > Metazoa > Chordata > Amphibia > Caudata > Salamandridae > Pleurodeles > Pleurodeles waltl. Next base: position 1,210,858,668 of record NC_090447.1, on the reverse strand, counting down.
CACATCGCCCACTACCATTAAGCAAGTGGACTGTGCGAAGAACACATATTGATGTGACAATATTTAAATGCACATTCTTACACATACGGATTGAGACAGTTTCACACAGACACAACAGATGTACAGGCATACAGACCTTCTGACACTCAAAATGACTACCTCACAACCAAGTTAGCCAGCTGAACTAGAACATGTTCAGATGTATAGGTACACGTTACAACCTGAGTCGACTTGGCAAGGGCAGAGAAATCGGTCTGCTAAAAATTTGTCACACATGTGAAATTAGTGCATAGTCAATTGTCAACACGTCAGCCCACAGAATCACGACCCACATATCTGTGTGGCGGTCTTCTGTTGGCGGTGTTCTGTTGGCGGTCACCTCCCCATGGCTCCCGTCGCCTCCCGGAGGACCAACGCAAAAGGTAAGTTGACCGTCCGTGAGGGGAGGGGGAGGGGGAGGGGGGATGCTGTGTGATGTGGGCGTGCATGGGGGTGTGCGTGTGAGTGTGTAGAGGGGGTGTGTGAGTGCGTGTATGCGGGCGGGGGGTGCTGCTGTGTCTATGGGTAATGTGTGCTGTTCGGCAGGTGCGCATGTCTGCATGTATGTGTGCGGGTATGTGTCCCCGTTGTGTATGTGTGTGTAGGGGGTGTGTATATGTGCATGTTGGGGGTGTGTGCATGTCGGGGTGCATGTATGTGCATGTCGGGGTGGGGGTGAGGAGGGGGTTCGTACCACCTCTGGGGGGTGGCAGGGGGGTGGAGGGTGTGGGGGGAGGACTCGGGTGGGTAGTGGGGGGTGGGGGAGACCCCTATCAGTGCCAGGGAAGGAATTCCCTGGCCCCGATAGTGCCTACCGCCATGGTTTGCATGGCGGTTCCCGACCGCCAGAAACCGCGGCGGTAGGCAGGGTCATGATACCGTTGGCGGTCTTGGGACGACCGCCGGGCCGGAGTGCGCAAACTCCAGCCCGGCGGTCATGACCGCCGTGGCGGTCGGAGTGGGGAAGTGGCGGTCGATCGCGGCGGTGACCGCCGCGGTCAGAATGCCATTTTTCTGACCGCCGGTCTGTTCGCGGTCCGACCGCCGCCTCTCCGCCGACCGCCAAGGTCAGAATGAGGGCCAATATGTCCTACCTTAACCATACACTGCACCCTGCCCTTGGGGCTACCTAGGGCCTACCTTAGGGGTGCCTTACATGTAAGAAAAGGGAAGGTTTAGGGCTGTCAAGATGGTACACTTGCCAAGTCGAATTTACAGTTTAAAACTGCACACACAGACACTGCAGTGGCAGGTCTGAGCCATGTTTACAGAGCTACTAACGTGGATGGCACAACCAGTGCTGCAGGCCCGCTAGTAGCATTTGATTTACAAGCCCTGGGCACCTCTAGTGCACTGTAGTAGGGACTTACTAGTAAATCAAATATGCCAATCATGGATGAACCAATTACATACACATTTTGTATTGGAGCACTTGCACTTTAGCACTGGTTAGCAGTGGTAAAGTGCCCAGAGTAACAAAAACAGCAAAATCAGAGTCCAGCACGCATCAACAACCTGGGGAACAGAAGCAAAAAGTTAAGGGAGACCATGCCGAGGATGAAAAGTCTAACAGGAATCGCTTGCTCACCAGCCTGTGAAATTTGGTAATGCTCCCTCTCAGTCTCACCATACAACTTTTGTCTTGACAGTAGTGTACATGTGTGGGCATCTAGGGTGGGAAGCAATGCTCATAATGTTATCAGTTAATATGTGTTCACCATATTGAACTCATCCAGGGAAGCCCATAAACCTGCCCATGCTACAATATTTGTGAATGGTTGTTTTTCCACAGACATAATGTCTGCATTTGCCACTGAGTTTGTGAGAGTGTAATTCCAGTATTTCAGGAAGCTGTTTCTTTCCCACATATTTATCTAAATTCTACTTAGGCACTGATTATAAGTTTCTTGTAAAATACAGATCTGAGCTGAAACAACAGTTTGGCCCTGATTCTAACCCCGCGACAGACCGGCGGTGCCCCGCAGGGCATTCTGACCGCGGCGCTTTGGCCGCGGTCAGAAAGGGTAAACCGGCGGTCTCCCGCCGGTTTACCGCTGCCCTCAGAATCCCCCATGGCGGCGCAGCTTGCTGCGCCGCCATGGGGGATTCTGACCCCCCCTACCGCCATCCTGTTCATGGCGGGAAAGCCGCCATGAACAGGATGGCGGTAGGGGGGGTCGCGGGGCCCCTGGGGGCCCCTGCCGTGCCCATGCCAATGGCATGGGCACGGCAGGGGCCCCCGTAAGAGGGCCCCGCAAGGTATTTCAGTGTCTGCCTTGCAGACACTGAAATACGCGACGGGTGCTACTGCACCCGTCGCACCTTCCCACTCCGCCGGCTCGATTACGAGCCGGCATCCTCGTGGGAAGGGAGTTTTTCCCTGGGCTGGCGGGCGGTCTTTTGGAGACCGCCCGCCAGCCCAGGTAAAAACTCATAATACCCTCTGCGGTCTTCTGACCGCGGAGCGGTATTATGGGGGTGGAATTCTGGCGGGCGGCCTCCGCCGCCCGCCAGAATTAGAATGACCCCCTTTGTGTTTAAATCGGGATTATGATATTGCAGAGATTTGTCCTGGGGACATTCGGGAGAAACAAAACCTGGTAGAATGCAGCTAAAGAAATGTGGCCACAATGAGTGAAAAACTTGCGGAAATCTGCACTGGCTTCTACAGTAGTTTGTTATTCATAGGGTGAAAACCTATAGTATTGTTGTAAAGCCAAAGCCATGGGGCACAGCTTCAGGGGGCGGTGGGGGTTTGCATTGTGGCAACCCTCCACCCCAAAAAATGCATTATTGGATTTGCATTTTCGACTGTGGGCCTGAGTCAGGTCTGCTGTCTGTGCTGGTATTTTTTCATTGTTCTGATTTCACTAAGAGGCTTTAGTTTCTTGCTGTTTGTTGAATAAGGGAATTTAATATATAAAGTGACTGGTTTACAAAAATGTAGTAATTTAGCTCCCATATAGGTATTTCTAGAATGGATGCAGATTTAATATTTTTGGAATTCACAAACATTGGCAAACGTAGGATTGGAAAGCTGTGTCAATCTCAAGTTTTCAAAAGTGCACAAATAAATGTATGGATGGAATGCTTAAATTAATCTCAGCAACTGGTAATTACTTAGGGCCGCATCCTAATCCATTGTTATTTTGCACATTATGCCACCTCAGTTTGGACCCAGCTATAGGCAATTAGTCTTGACCCTGCTTGACTGGGAATAGTCTAACCTGAATGCCAAGCCAGGTTCTCCCTGAAACCGAACATAAGCAACCCAGGACCAGTTTCACCCTTATTAGGACTCGGCAGACAGGTGTTGCATAGTTCCAGTGACACAGTGTGCAAGGGACAGAGCAGTTTTTAGAAGAGTGGGACTAAAGGGTCCCATTTTTGTACCTGGTGCCTCCTTTGAAGAAGGCATTCTAGAGAATCCCCTTTGCAGTGCTTGAGGTTTCCTGCATCCTCTACCCTGGCTCCAAACTGGCTTCATGAACAATGCAGGAGTGACAAGTCATTTGTGTGAAGTCAGAGCACAGCCTATTCAGTTGCAGGTGGGGCTGTGCCCAGCTCCACCCACATCCTGCCAGTTGACAATCCATCCAGGCACACCAAGTCCCTCTACTGTTTGGCTGCCTGGGAGGAATAAACAAAGTCTAACTGCCAGCTATACCAGCCATGTGACTCGGGAGCAGGCTGAAAGAACCAAATAGTTAGGGCAGAAAATTACAAGTTTCTAAAAGTGCCATTTTCAAAATTGTAACTTAAAATCCAACTTTAAAAGAGAAGAGGATTTTTCATTGGAAATTCTCAGACACCAAACAAGAATGGTTTATCTATTACCAATCAAAATATATCACTTGTTAAATGCATAAGGCAACCAAATGCTATCCTACACATCACAACAGTAAAAAACACATTTAGCAGTTTTTCAATACTAGGATATGTAAAAATTAAAAGTACATGCCCAACCTTTTATTTAAAATGTATCCTGTTTTTTTAGGTACCTAGGGTCCACCTTAGGGGTAATTTATATGCAATAAATGGGGAGTTTAAGGCTTGGCAAAGTTGAACAGGCAGATTAAAACTGCATTCGGGCTGCAATGGCAAGCATGGGACTTGGCGTAAGAGGTTACTTAAGTGGGTGGCACAATGAATGCTGCAAGCCCACTAGTATATGTTACACCACTTTACTGGGGGCATAAGCAAATTGATTATGCCAATCAGGTGGAAGCCAAATTTACCATGTTTTAGGAATAGAACACAAGCACTTTAGCACTGATTAACAAAGGTAAAGTGCACAGAGTCCTAATCCTAACAAAAAACGATTCAGCACCATAGAAAGGGTAAAGGCAAAAGGTTTGGGGGGAGACCACTGTAAGGCTGACAGGTCTAACAGGTTGAAGCAATTGTCAGTAACTAAGATTAAATGAAGCATTACATCCATCACCTCATTGTTTTTGCAGTCTCATGTTTTAAGGCAAATTACTGCCAATCAGACACCCAATCGGTGATGAGATGAATGCTTGCAAATAGTCTAACCACTGACAATTGCTTCGGGTGGAAGTACAAATTATCGTCTTTCACCCACCTTGCAACAGAGACCTGAGTTAGGGTTTGGGGGAAGGAGTAAAGGCAGACAAGGATGCTAAGGACCTCACATCAGTCACCCTGCCTTAAATCTGACTGCAAAATTTAGAGATGTCCGCTGGCCTTGCTGACATCTCCATACACTGGCGAGACCAGTTGTCATAGCAGTTCCTGTCACAGTAGGAAACGTTTTACAGAAAACTCTTAAAGCAGGGGTTTGTCTTTTAAATATAAAAATCTAATGACTCCCAAACCATGAGAGGTATTTCCCATGCAACAAGTGCAGCGCCACTTTCCTTGCACCTCTTAGCGCCCTCCTTCCACCACCATGTGTGTGCCGTAGTTAAGATACTATGCACCATGGTTCAGGGTAGGGGGCAATAGCGTCAAAGTTTTTGACGCTATTGATGTACTCTGTTTATTGGCTGTTTGAGATGGAGGGAGCTGGAGTGGGTGGTGTGATTGGGTCTGTATGTTTGTCACTTGCATGTGGAACCAATGCTGTTGTGTTGCCATGTAACACAGGCAGGTGAGTGTTGTTTTTGTGTGGCTGTCATTATCGTGATGTGTATAGTTGTGCTTGTGTGTTAATGTGTTTGTGTAGCTGAGTTCGTAGTTGTGTTGTCTATTGGGGTGTGTGTCATATGTGGGTGCAGTGTCAATGGTTTGTGTGTGTTGTGTCATGGATGTATGTCTGTGTATTTTCAGCATGTACGGGGTGTGTTGTGTTGGAATGGCAATGTGCTATTTTATGTATGCGGTGTGTTGTGTGTAGTGTAGGGGTACACATATGGCTAAGAGACAGTGTGTGTGTCACTTACCTCTCTTCCATAGCTGCTGCCATTGTATGAAGTCCATTGGGATCCGCCGCCATCTCCCTCCGTCACCATTCATTCAACTTGCAGAACTGTAACATTTAAATATGGTGGACAGAATTCAGTTGGCTTGATGGTCTTTTTGGGTCCGCCGTCAAAGTGGCTTGGACATAACACCACCAATACCTAAATCAGTCCCTTAGGGGCATATTTATACTCTGTTTGCGCAGAATGTGCGTCAAAAATGTTAAAGCACATTTGGTGCAAACCGTGCACTATATTTAAACTTTGATGCCCGCGAACGCCAAAATACCGCTGTGTGCGTCATTTTCTGGATGCAGTAAACCACCTTGCGTTAATGACATGCAAGGTAGGCATTCCCGTCCAAAAAATGAATTAAACACCCGTGCGCCTTATTTATCCAATCGCGCAAAAATCCTGCACGGCCGGGAGGCGACGTCAGAAAATGACACACAAGCCAATTTGCGTAAAAAATAACGCCTGGGTCAGGGCAGGCATTAAAATGGGGCAAACACACCTGTACTTAATGAAAACACACAGGCCCATATTTATACTTTTTGACGCTAAACTGCGCTAACGCAGTTTAGCGTCAAAAAATTTAGCGCCGTCTAACACCATTCTGAAGCGCCATGCGGGCGCCGTATTTATGGAATGGCGTTAGCCGGCGCTAGCAGACCGGCGCTGCCTGGTGACCGTGGAAAAAAACCACGTAGACCAGGCAGCGCCGGCGTAGGGGGAAAATGGCGTTAGGGCGTCTTAAAATGGGGCAAGTCAGGTTGAGGCAAAAAAATCGCCTCAACCCGATTTGCGCCATTATTTTCGACGCCCAGACGCCATTTAAATGACTCCTGTCTTAGTAAAGACAGGAGTCATGCCCCCTTGCCCAATGGCCATGCCCAGGGGACTTATGTCCCCTGGGCATGGTCATTGGGCATAGTGGCATGTAGGGGGGCACAAATAAGGCCCCCCTATGCCACCCAAAAAAAATTAAAAAATATAAAAAATTATACTTACCTGAACTTACCTGAATGTCCCTGGTGTGGGTCCCTCCATCCTTGGGTGTCCTCCTGGGGTGGGCAGGGGTGGCAGGGGGGGTCCCTGGGGGCAGGGGAGGGCACCTGTGGGCTCATTTTGAGCCCACAGGCCCCTTAACGCCTACCCTGACCCAGGCGTTAAATAGTGGCGCAAATGCGGGGTTTTTTGACCCGCCACCTCCCGGGCGTGACTTTTGCCCGGGAGTATAAATATGACGCATTTGCGTCGCCATCATTTTTTTAGACGGGAACGCCTTCCTTGCATCTCATTAACGCAAGGAAGGCGTTCACGCAAAAAAATGACGCTATTTGCCCATACTTTGGCGCTAGACGCATCTAACGCCAAAGTATAAATATGGCGTTAGTTTTGCGCCGAATTTGCGTCGAAAAAAACTACGCTAATTTGGCGCAAACGGAGTATAAATACGGGCCACAGATGCAACAGCAGAGCTGCAAAAGGAAGACATGGAGGTGCTTTTCATCCAGTATGCATGCAGACGCAGAGCACAGGACCAACAACAGCAGCTTCCACAACACCAGCAGGGACCCCAAAGTCAACGCAGAAGGCAGGAGAGGATATTCCGCACCACAACAACACTTCTGGGACTCCGCCAACAAGACATCATTCAGGTACAGGCTCAACTGGCAAGCCATTCACCAGCTGTTGCGCAACATTGAGCCACAGTTGACACCCAGCTTGCAGACACCACGCACCATTCCACCAGAAACCAAGCTGCTAGCTGTGCTCCACATGTTGGAAAGTGGCTCCTTTCAAACCACTGGTGCCCTGGTTGCCGGGATCTCACAGCCCTCATTCTCCGCCTTCCTACCCAAGGTATTGGATGCCATCATCTCCCTCACACCCCAACACACAGCAGAAGCAGCAGCAGACAAAACAGGGGTTTTACCAAATGAATGGCTTCCCACACGAGCTTGGGGCCATTGACTGCACACATCATTGACTGCACACATTTACACCTTGTGCCACCTGCTGCAACCGAGCATCTATACCGTAACAGGAAGCACACACACTCCATCAATGTGCAGGCCATTGTCGATCACCGGGCTTTGATCACCAACATCGTGGCAAAGTATCCTGGGAGTGTACATGATTCATTCATCTTCCGTCACTGCACCATCAATCAACACATCCAGGATGGACGATATAGAAATGGCCTACTTGTTGGTAAGTACAGAAACCTACTTATATATACACAGCACAGCAACCTTCTAGGACACACAACACATACACCACAACATCGACACATGGTCAGGAAGACACTGAGGTTGTGACACTGGTAGGCATGTGTGATATCATGACCTATTCGGATATAGACCTATGGACAAATGACAGTACCAAATAACAACAGATGCCACTCCACAGACACAAGGGAACACTTTAAAACAACACAGTGACAATGACATGGCCTCAACTGGCAGTACAACTTGGAAGATTAATCTTTCAATATCACATCAATATCACTCAATCAAACACCCTTCCAACCAATATGTACTGTGTAAGGGGTGTGTAATGTGTTATGCTGCAGGTAAAACACCATGACACACATAGCATGATGATGACTACAATGAAGGTGACACGGAATCATTGAGGCTGTGCCAATATTTCACATCACTCCTGCTCTCACATCGCCCACTACCATTAAGCAAGTGGACTGTGCGAAGAACACATATTGATGTGACAATATTTAAATGCACATTCTTACACATACGGATTGAGACAGTTTCACACAGACACAACAGATGTACAGGCATACAGACCTTCTGACACTCAAAATGACTACCTCACAACCAAGTTAGCCAGCTGAACTAGAACATGTTCAGATGTATAGGTACACGTTACAACCTGAGTCGACTTGGCAAGGGCAGAGAAATCGGTCTGCTAAAAATTTGTCACACATGTGAAATTAGTGCATAGTCAATTGTCAACACGTCAGTGCTGACAACATACGGAGATGTGCTGTACATTGTCACCTAGCCAAATCTGAGGGTCTCACTGATGTTTAAATAATTCCGTTGCATATGTGAAATTGGAGGGGATGTCCAGGGTATATAGATGCAACCGTGTTACCACCACTGTGGAACTGATTTGTGTATGGAAGTATCATCTCACCCCCAGTTAAGACACAGGGACACCTCTTTCACATGACATAATGCAAGGGAGTACACAATGTACTGCAACTCTACAAAACTACAATGCTGATGGTACATCCTAGAAGCCTAGGATTCCGCACAATAACACAAACACAGATGAGTCACAGACAACACAAGAGAACAACTGCCATGCAAAGTGATAATCATAGTGCAAGCTACATGAACATGTTATCACTAATTTTCTCTTTCAGCTGATCAGGGGTATGGGATCCAGCCATGGATCATGACCCCATTTGCAAACCCAAGCACTGCTATAATGAGGCACATCGGAGGACACGCACCATAGTCAAGAGGTCCTTTGGCATCCTGAAGTCAAGATTCAGGTGCCTCGACATCACCGGAGGCAGCCTTCTATACTCACCAGAAATGGTGTGCAAAATCATTTTGACCTGTGCCATCCCGCACAACATATGTGTAATAAGGAACATTCCTCTATATGAACCCGACCCACAAAGGCCTGAAGAGGAGGAAGAGGAGGATGCTGTCCATCAACATGAGGGGGACCATCCAAACACAGCTGCAGGATTTCGTCGGAGACAACATATTGTCCAAAATGTCTTTTAATTCTACTCATCCATCACCACTGTCTTACCATATGTCAATAAACACCTATTCTAATCACTTCATGGCCTGGATAATCATTTTTGCATAACATTATCCCTAACTATCAGAATCAGAGTGTAGCCTCATGGAGCATTGCAGAAATACAGATTAGGATACAGAAAAATCCACATCAATTTTGATGTACAGCCAAATTCACACACACTGTAAATGACATATATCCTGTACATTTCACATTTGAAGGGCAAGAGCAGAGGACCACCGCTGTTTCACACATACATGTTGGCAACATGGTTCAACGCAGCATATGGCACATAACTAAGACACCATCAGTCAAAAAGGGAAAAAATGCCTCATACATGAGACAGTGGATGTGCTATTGCATTGGTGACAAGAAGGTATGACCAGACCCTTGACAGCAGTAAGTGTTACAGCAGCTATCTTTACAAGGTGTATGTGTGACACGATTTCCATATAAGCAGCAAATTGGTAGCACAAGTGCCCCAGGTATGACTAGCATTGCTCACAAGACATCCCCTGCACATGGCAGACCAGGTCCTAAGTCCTGCCACACCCTTGTTCCCTGTCTCACCCCACCCTTCTTCAGAGGTCCCTGGAAAGGGAGTATGTGTACCCAGATAATCGCTCCTCTACACACACCCAGACTCACAAAGTTAATCCAGTGTGCTTCCCTCTTTAGTATGGTATGCCATAGTCATTGCACCTCTGTCTGCATTGACTTCTAGTTAAATAATGCACTGCCTTGTAGTCTGTAGGACCGTTTGCTTCCCATGTGAAAGGTACTGTTGGCCCTTTTAACTTGATTCTCACCTACAGAACTTGTGAGAGACTGAAGCTGCACACACCTGTGAGCATCTGCGTGCAGACCAGCCATTTGAATATGCACTGCCCTTGCAGCTGCTTGGAACAGCATAGAAGCTGCCATTTTATGTATAACACTGTTATGCATTGCCGTATAAATCACTTGTGTAGCACAGCCCTTGGGTTATTGTGTTACGTTCCAACATACAGGACAAACACAGTTTTCATCTTCCACAGTGTTGTTCCACCTTTGACCGGTCTCAGTCTGCTCACTGTGTATTTTCCTTGTTAAATTTATTGAACCTGATTGACCCTGCATCATGTTAGCCTGACTGGTTCCTGTCTTTGCGTTACCATAAAGTTTCCCTGTGGCTATATTTGTATCATAGTTGCTTTCCCAGCCCTCACTTTCCTCCTGGGGTATTGTGTCAGGTGGGTCTACAATGCATACTCAGATACATTGTATAGCATATTCAGTTTACTTATCGTATCATGGGGTGGAACTTTTCTCCAAATAGCCTAATCATGGCCCATCCCTTGTCTGGGTTTCATGTATGCATGAGTGACAAATAGTGACAGTGTACCATGGCTGTATGCATGGATTGGGTATGGTGCCTCCAGCACAAAATACAACGTCAGATAATGTGCATGAAATGTCAACACATGTTAGGACCCTGATAGTCCTCACTCTGATTCACATTGTCCCCCACATGTAGATGGGGCTTGCGTGGTGAATAGCTGTGAGATTAATCAGCATAGAGGCACTGATGTTCCCGGATGCAGTGGGAATTTTAGAGGCCAACCTGTGTACAAATGTTGTGAGGAAACCTGCTGGTTTGAGAATCCTGATCCATTAACTTTGTCAGCACACCAAGGTTGCCCTGTTGTCAGTCTCATAACACGTCTGCAGTGCCATAGCTGGACTATCCCCATGTGTGTTCTCAATTCCTCATTGGCTTTCCTTCAATTCAGCTGTGAAGGATACTTTGTAGATGCAGAAAATGGCTCCACAGACTCATGACTAGACCTGCACGTAACTGTGACAACATGGACCCCAATAATGATACAGGCTAAACATTGGCCCACACACTTGAACCAGACACCTTTGTGCATTTTACCACTGGAAATATGTGAACACGTGCAGCTTGGTCTGCTGGTCCTCCACTGCTACAGGAGAGACATGTCTCATTTTTATGACTCCAACTGTGGCGTGCAAAAACGCGTCTTGTGATGTTCACACAGTGAGACAACTACAATAGTAGGGGCCAAATCACACACATTGACCCATAGGCATTGAGTTACTGTATTGAGTTGCATCGCCTTGCTATCCTCTCTTGATGCAAAACATGCCCAAACTGGGTAATACCTAATTGTATTCCACACGTTTGGCCATCTATTGCGTCAGTGAAGAGTGCAAATCTGGTACAACAAGTAGAGGATCATGGTCCACAGTAGTATGATCTGTCACATGTGCCCATACACCGGAATGCACAATGTTGGTGCAATCAGCCTATCTCTGTATTGACACACCTGTCATGTACTATTACAAATGAGAAATGACCCAAACCCAGTTAAAGACACAAATTTTGACGCATACGCATAAAAAAAGACACAAATGCGTAAAAAAGTGACACATATGCGTCGAAATATGATGCTCATTACCATGAAACATTCATTGGCCCTGAGCAGTAATTCCCACACTGTACCCCCTGAAATTGGTTAAGTATGAAACATTATTCAAAAAATGGATGCAGGGTTATTTCTAAGCATGTGCGTAAAACAAATTACGCACAGACTGTAAGCGTTATAATATTTTGACGCATAAGATTAAAAACGCACCGCATTTGAGACAGGAAGTGATGTAATACAATATCCTGTTTACAGAATTGGTACAGTGGGTGCACTTTCACTTTCACTTTGCAGTCTGTGATATTTTCTGAGTGTGGCTGTGTTTTGACTTGTCTCTCTGTGCATTTTGTGAATTTGTCTCCAGTGTGGTCTTTAAATTGTCTTTTTGTGTTTCCTAAGTGTCTGTGGTATCCTGTGTTAGTGATTCTTGGTCATTTCTGGTGTCTACATTTGTCTTTGTACAGTTGGGAGTGTGTTGTGGGTAGTGTTAGTTTGGGGATAGTTGGGCTGTGTACTCATTTGTTCCCTTTTTTTGGTGCAGCATGCTGGGCAGGCCTCGTCTTGGCAGGATGGGAGAGGAGGAGCTGAGTGGCTTTATTTGGCTGGTGTGCCACTTCCTGCCATTAATGATTGAAGCAGGTGGTTGTGTGATACAGGGCTATCACACAGAGGCAAGGAGGCTCCAGTGGGCAAAGGTCCTGTACCATCTACAACAAATCTACAACACGCCACTCAACTACCACCAGCTGAAACACCATTGGGCTGACCTGGTTGCCCGGGAGCAAGACCTACTGGACCACCTGGGGATTGTGATTGGTGGCCCTGTTGGTGAGTACAAATCAGAGTAATGTGCACATTTAAAAGCTCTTTAGTGACAGTAGCTGATTTGTTCATATGCTGCAGGCAATGTTTTTGAACATGTGGAATGCAAGTTAAACATACAGGCACATATTTCTACTTTATTAGCACAGCATTTGCATAATTTTTTTAAGCAGAAGCGGCACAAGCTTACAAAATACAGTTGTACAGTTGTATTTTGTAAGTTAGCGCCGCTTTTGCGTCAAAAAGTGGCACAAATGAGGCACAAAAAAGTATAAATATGGGCCACAGTTGCCTGTGAGATATACAATAATTCCTACACATTACCGTCATTTGTTGACGCAACAGCTAGACTAACTTACAAAACACAACAGGAGCCTGTAAATTAGTGCTGCCTTCACGTCAATTGATGATGCAAATGTGGCTCAAACGTTTCATGCATGGTCTGTGAGTGTATCAGGAAACACATGTTTTAAATCCAGATTTTTACAAGAAATATTGTGTTCGTCAATGTTTTCGGATACATGTCTGAACTGGATTCTGACACATAAGTAACAAGTTATAGCTGATCTCAGGTAACATCTTAGACTGATATTATGGCTTTATAGTGCCCCATTTAAATTAGGGATGGATGCCAAAAGGTATGCACACAGGTTCATATATCTATGGTTGGTGCAACTTACCATAGCTGTGGCACATAAAATGAAGAAAATTATACAAATTGAGGGCTGTCCCTGGCCCTCTGTACATTGCACCTGTGTGTTTTAAATTGGTCTTAGTCACAATAGCTGGGTGACTGGTATGGCAGTCCTCCAGGAAAGTGGCTTGGCATGTCTCTCATGGATACACATGGTCAGAGGAATACACTCCATGAATTAATCTGCTAACTAATGATGGAGCATGTTTGCCACCCCATGTTAGTTAGGGCCACTGCATGTGTGCAGATATGTGTGTATCACTCACTGGAGTCCCCGTGTCTGTACATGTTTGCAGTGGTATGTAGGATGCAGTATCATCATGTCTGAGAGGCTTGACTTTCTGAGTTAATATTACACATAGTATTTGTATATGTAAGTGTTGTACAGTGCACAGGCATTGAGCACATTTCTCCCTTTCATGCCCTACAGGTGGAGCTGCCTCCTACACTATCGGAGAGGTGGCTCGATTTGTAGACCCAGACATCTTCAGTAAGTGTTGATATTTCTGTTCTGTGTTGTGTTTGCTGACGATGTGTGATTGACTCCTGTGTCTTGGACACATATCAAGGTGTGATGCGCTGGTCAATGATCGGATATGTTCCTTGAGTGGAGTATCATTTTTTCCCAATCTCTGAGTTGGCCAATCATTAGCGTATTGTCATAATTTGGGTTTGTAGGTCAGTCCTGTAGGCACGCCCATGTGAATAGGGATGAGTATTGTGGATAAAACTCAAAATCAGAAATTGTAGCAGAGGACCATATGTGTGATTTAGTCAGCAAATCAGACCCTGATTCTCACAGACTAGGGATGCCAAAGTCTTACCCACAGACTTCAGCTTCCCTATTCACTAATGAACATGTTTGACTGTATGTTTGACTTTCTAGCAGCATGTAGCTCCACATGTTGTGCTACGAGTATGAGGCACTTGAGTACAATGGCCTAGGTGTGCATGCAGCTCATGGCCAGATGTGTTCTTGCATCTCTCTGCTTGTTGTAAGTTATGTGTTACTGGTAGGAAATTATGTTGACAATGTTCTGCATTTCCAAACATAAGTGTGGATGGGATTTTCCAAGGTTTGGCTGTATCCTAGTTGGACTTCCTCCTTACCTGTGGTGGGCTGTCCAAACCCATGTACAGCTGTCCAAAGCTTCCTGGGTGTCCATGTTGTTTGAATGTATTTGTTGCCGCCCCCCCCGGCACAGCTGTAGGGTTTTGAAAAGTATACCTAGGACTGATGATCCAAGTTTAGTACACAGACATGTAAATCTGTAAGTCACTTGTCCAAACCTAGGATACCCACTCATGATTAGCAACTGCATTCTATCCTGGCAATTCCATTTACAACTCACAGATTTTGTGGCCCTTGATTGTCATCAAGAACCTAGTACTTAGTTGGCCTGTCAGTGGTGGAGGACTTGCAGCATTTTTTTTACCTGACAAATGGCTGAACAATGATGCATAAGTCATTCAAGTTGTTACTGTCACGGTTTCGGGCGGGTCTGATCAGGACTCTGGTTGGGACACCTCTTAAGGTCACCGAATATCCTAAAGAGGTAGTGTACTGGGGCAGAATAGCAGCTAAAGGCATACTCGGAAAGGACAGCTATGGACAGACACAGGAATCAGGAAAGTAAAAGCAGAGCAACCCTTGTGTGAACAAATAGGAAACAGATTACTAGTGGACAAACACGCTGGGGTTGTACACAGAGTAAGGCGCAGAACATCCCACAGTGACAGGGAACTCAATGCCTCTGTGCAGTTTGCTCTTACAGATAGTCACCCTGCCAGCCCCATAGAAAGGAGGCAGCAGAAGTGATTCTGTCTCTGGACCCGAGAGCACAAACAAGGATAGTACTTCATACACAGGACACGCTCTTGTGGGTCCAGCTGGAAACACAGTGGCGATTCCTGAGAAAACAGCAATAGCACACTGTCACTGTTAGGCACGAAAGACAACGTACAACACTAGACAAGGATGGGGGCTGGAATTGCCTCCTGGAAACCAGGAGCCAACCCCAGTACAAAGGAGGACACTTATACACTGGTGAAGACTGATAGAACACTTACCAGTCACAAAGAACCAAGAAGAAACAGAAAGGAACAAACAAAGAGGCGGAGGCAAGAACTGGGAACAGGTTCAGGCTGAAGTAAAGGCAGGACTAGGACTTGAAAACAGGGTGCAAACTTCTGGCTGGAACAAACAGAGATAGGACTGGGAAACTGAGAGCAGGCTCTGGCTGCAACATGCAAGGACAGGTCTGGAATACAGGGAGTAGGAATGAGCAGTAAACAGGACTGGGAAACAGAGAGCAGGTTCAGACTGAAACAAGGCAGGAGCAGGGCAGAGAAACAGGGAGCAGGCTCTGGAAGAAACAAACAGGTACAAGGCTAAGAAGTAGGGAGCAGACTATGGCTGGAACAATCAGAAGCAGGGCAGAGAAACAGGAAACAGGATCAAGCTGGAACAGAACAGGAACAAAACTGGAACACCATCCGACAAAGGGTCTGAAACACAAAGGAATCGAAGTCCAATGCACGACGGGGAGCTTGAGGAAATGGCTGCTTATAAGCAGTTCCAAGCTGGGCTGCACAGGAGAGGTCACAGGTGTGTGCAGTTTCGGACACTTGCAAGTCCTGGAGGAGAGGATCCAGTGAAAAGGAGCAACTGGACTTCTCCCATAGAAGACAATGGGAAACAGAATCCGGGTTTTCCTGACTACCAAGCTGTGCATTATGGGATTTGCAGTCCCAAGAAGCAAATGTAGTCCGACACAAGTGTACCATGGTGACAAGTGAAACAAACAGGAGTCAGCAAGGGACTCTAGATAGGTGTTCAAGGTGATTCCCAGGCTTCTGACAGTCCCCTTACAGCGCCCCCTGGAAATGGGATGACAGAGTCGTAACAGTTACCCATCTTTTAGAGTATTGCTGTGCTGTTTGATGATAGGACATGTGTAGGCTGCATTGACATGTACTTCCTCAGGGACAATCAGTGATCTGTATGATAATATGGCCTGTTTCTGGTACATTAGATGTATTTTCTGATTTACTTCTAGAGCCATATCACACAATGAAATACCTAATGTTTGGTTTTCTATTTGTTTTAACAGCTGCCAATATGAATCCCATCCAGATTTGGGAGTTTCAGCGCAGGATGATACGTTACCGCCACATTCTGGATGTGGAGTCGGGGTTCTGCAACATGGAAAGGCATTATCGCCATGAAAGAGCCTCCTGAGTGTGGAGGGCATTTGCCCAAGGGTGCCCTTCCGTGTCCACCACAGCTACCACCACCAGCACCACCACTACCACCGAGGTGGCACCAACATTAGCCGGCACCTTTGGTGGACCGTCAACCTCCACTGCTCCAAGACCTGTGACAGCACCACCTGCACCTCCTCCTACAGACATGGCACCGACAAGGGCACATACTTCCTCCACCTGCACCCAGACCACCCCTGCTGCAGTCACAGACCGAGCAGCTTTTCAACAGATGCAACGGAACAGGGACCGTATGTTGAGGGAAATGACCAGGCTGCAGCAGGAGGTGGCACAAGTAAATCGGGGGTGTGTGCCATCAAAAGGACCCTGCGGAGGGCTACCTTGTAGACAATATACCCTCATCCATGATTCCCTCCACGCCCTCCTCTTTCCTGGTTCTTTTAATTAGTGGGTTTAGGGGGCTTAGTGTTAGGTTAGTATAGGCTGTTAGTTTAGTTAGTAGTAGTGGGTGGGGGTGGGGGTATTATACTTTTTATATCTGTTTTTTATTATGTGTGTTCGATGATGTTAGGGTTTTGGTGTTTAAAAAAAATATATATATATAAAAAAATACTAACAAATATATATTTGTTTAGTATAAGATAGTATGTGTTTAGGTTAGTAGATGTTGTCCTCCATGTGTCCCGTCTTATGAGGGGGTGGGGGGTTGATGTTTAGATCATTTCCTTAAATGTGATAAGTAAGTTTAGCTTAGGTTAGTTAGGGCCAGTTGTGGGTAACGTGTAGCTAGAATAGGTTAGGTTAGGTAAGGTGTTTCCCCTGGTTTTAGCTTTTGTTTTTACTGTTTAATAAATATTTAGGTAACCCTTTACAGTATGTGTCAAATGCTTGGAGATCAGGGCCTTGGCATGAGTGAACAGTGTCTCTTCTGTATTAGCTTTTGTGTCCCATGCTGCATCCAATTCCCAACTGAGCTGTTACATTGGCAGCTACACCAAAGCTACTTTGCTAAAATTCTGCCATCCATTGCACCCACCACGCACGGTTACTATAGATCCCAAAGTGTGGTTAATTTTTTATGTATGTTTTCAGTGTCACATACTTTGCCACCAGATTTGGTATTGAGGACACTGTGTTAAGTCTGCCTGCAGCCTGATGTCCAAGTGAATCCTTATAAGGTGAGTGGTAGTATGCTGTCATGTAGTATGGTATACATAACTCACACCTATCATTTGTTACAATGTTCAGCCCAGTGACATATTTGTATGGAAAGTTATACACATCCATTCATGCAGTATGGTGTGTGTTAGGTAAAATGTGGGTCTAATGTCACATACGCAAGTTTTGGCTTGAAGAAAAATTTGAAGGCAATATTTTCAGGCTTAGACATCCCTTGAGGAAGCGCTATTCGGTCCAACACAGCATTATGGTGTTTAGTTTCTATTTTCATCTCAAATAACCCTCAGGAAGGGCAGATGATGGTACAATCCAGACCACTGTGCATAATTATCAGCCAACATTCGTTCAGGTCAGGTGTACTGACAATCAATAATCATTGCCCTGAGGTAAACATCACTGATCTACCTCATGGTTGATGTGTCACATTACACAGAGACAAAGTTGTTGTGTAAGTGCTATTTATTTTAAAGTGCTGTAGTGCTATATGTACATTGTCCATGATTGTGAGTCCATTAGTGTGACATCTTCCATTGTGATCCTACACAAGTGCAAAAGGACATATCATTGGACATGCTAGGGTGAAGTGTCAGACAGTGCAGAGGGACAGGATTTGCTAATGAGTTAGTGAGAGACAATCATAGGGCAGGGTGACAAGATAAACAGTGGGCTGAAGAACAGTGCTTGAGTACAGTTGATGCAAGACTGACATGTTACAAAGCACAAGACCTTGGCAATAGGTGGTCATGCAACAGGGACTAGTGCTACCAGGTACTCTTACAGGTGAAGGTGATCTGTTCCACGTCTTCATCTTCTGATGTGTGTGTTGTCTCCTCTGCCCTTGGTGCACCTCAGTGTTTGAAGACGTGGAGTCAGACATCCCGGTAGCTGCCAACTGTAGGGCTATTAAGGGCAGTACTGTAGCAAGGAGGAGCTGCTGGTTCTTAAGAATAGCAGCCACATCACTGGGGTAGGCAGCCAGGTCGGCCCTGAGGGGTTCAATATTGCATTTGTTGACAGGATTGTTGTTGTAGGTGTTGGGTCAACTCTATTACAGCTGTGCTCATTTCCTTCAACCTTTTTTCAACTTCCTGCAAGATTGTTGTTCACCCTTGCATGGCTGCTGCCTGTTCTTCAGTTGACATCATGCACGAATGCACCCCCTCTAGGCTGGCTGCCATATTTTGCATCCCCACCCACACCTTCTTGGACAGCTCCCGCTGTACTGCAACTACAGTTCACTCAAAGCTAGTGCCAGGGTCGTCAGAGTCCTCAGCTGTGTTGGAGCTGGCAGGGGTGGTGGGTGTGTCCTCTGTGATGGTTGCTAGTTCTGTGCTCCTCCTTGTGACTGAAAGTGGGGTCTGGAGGGTTTCAAGGACATCTTGGAGGGTCTGCTGGCTAAAGTTTGTCAGCTCGTCATCCATGTCATCAGGGTAGTCCTGGACAGGCATATCCGCAGGAGAGCCATCGTCCTCTGCAATGAGATATGGTACAATTAGTGGGTCTGTGTTGTGGGATTTGTAATGTGACGTGCCTGCCTTCCGATTATTTTCACATTGTGATCTGGGTTCCTGTTCATTATTCCTGTCTTTCATATTAGCATTCTCCCAGGCCTATGCCCCACCTGCATGTCACATGTTTGTGGTCAGTTTGTGGACTTGTCAGCATCACATCCTCTAGGTGTTGGTTCTGGCCAAATTGTGAATTGCCACCTTCTTGTCCTACTCAACCATCCGTCTACTTCCATTCTCATGGTGAGGCCTTTCACTGGCTGTGGGTGTTCTGATGGCACTAGCACCACACTTAACATTCTGCAACTGCACCAGTCTCTGATATTTCACATCCACCTATATGTTGCTGAGATCTAGCATATACTATGTATAGCATTGGTATGGCATGATACAGATGTCAGCGTTGGTAATATGTACTGCTGATGTTGGGAAATGTGTGCTACATTGGATTGCACTGATGGTCCTAGCAGTGTTCCATTTCCTCCTCTGACTGTGCGGATGTATTTCTGTAACCAGTTACATATGTCCTCCCCCCCCCAATGCTGTTGTCTGAGCAGTATGACATTTGGGATGTTGCATGGTGTCATTGGAGCTATTGTGACACAGGCACAGGGTGGACCCTGACATATGCAGCATGGGTATGATATTAGTGCTGTGTACTTCCTAATGTTTATGACAATGGCTGATGTTTGTAGCAACTATGGATACTCACATTTGACAGGATTGGAACATTTGGATTGATTTCAGGTGATTGATAACGTCATCCAGACCCCTCTAATTTGGGTGTGTTTGATCCATGGGGGACGTTACTGCCATTAGCTACTTGACCTGCACACACAGCAGAGATGGTAATGGCAACTGTCAATGTTAAATTCCACTTGTAGACAATGGCCAGAGGTTGTTAAATGGGCCCTAGTTCATGTAGGGAGAATACTGGCTGACATGTGACGGGCTGCCAGTTTTACGTTGTACCATACCATCCTGGCCTGGCTTTATCTTTCCAACATCCTTGGCGTGGCAGCATACTCCCATGCAAAGGTTGTTGGTGTAGTGTAGTACTGTGCCCCAGGTTTCCTCTGTACAGCCCATGGCCTTGTGCCGTGCCCATTTACCCATGCCACTCCCTGAATATCATGACTTACATGCATTTTGTAGTAGGTATGTCCACCCCACCGTTTACAGTTAACATTTGTGCATTTTAATTCCCCATGCGACTTACCCTGCATTTGTGTTGTCTCCTGGTAGTCTGTGCTGTCCTGTCCTTGAATCCCTGTGACGATCTCCTCAGGGATGACGGCTGCCACCATCTCCTCCATGTTGTCCAGGGCCTCCTGCAGTGCTGGACTCCCACCTTCAGTCTGCAGTGCTGCCTTCCTGTTCCTGGCCACTTTTCCTTGGTCCTGCGCTTGCAGTCATGCCAGTGTTTCTTGCACTCGATGACTGTTCTCCGTACTTCTGACACACTGTTGATCTTGTCAACAATTTGTTGCCATATTGCCGCTCTCCTATTAATTGGCAACTTTGAGGTGACAAACAGTTGGTTCTGGTGTTCCGTCACCTCTTTCACCAGAATTTCCTGCTCCTCTGCACTGAAGCAACACTTTCTTTTCTTTTTCTCCCTGTCCTGGGTCTTGTGTGGGTCCTCCTGGCTGGTTCCTGGTCTGTTGTCATCTTCCTGGGGTCTGTGCAAGCATCTGGGATCCATTTTGGCTCTCCTTAGCACATTTTGCTGTGTTTGCGCCACTTGTTGATGCTATTGCATCAAAAAACGTTGCGTTTCCGGTTTGCGATGTTGTAAACTGGCTCGCAGTCATTTTCGCCTTGTTAACGCTGGACGTTTTTCTTTATGACGTGACGCATTGGTTTGAGTAAAAAAATGACTCACACCTGTGGTTTGCGCCGTTGTGCGTCAATGTATAAATTAGACGTCCGCACAGCGCAAAGAAATGGCATTATCCGGCTATAAAATTTTTGATGCAAAACTGCTTCAGCGCAGTTTTGCGTCAAAAAGTATAAATATGGCCCTTAGTGTTTTATTGGATCTTGAAAACCTCCAGTGGGACAAGGTTGAAGCTGTAGCTGGGCAGGCCAAACCAGGACTGGAAAGCCTTATCCTTGAAGGTCCACTGAAATTTTCTTTTAGGCAGCAAAAAGCTCAATGTGGAACCAGGCTGCATTTTTTGCACACCTCTATCACACCTTGGACAGATAACTTTGGGTGTTTAGTTCCTTTTCTCTAGAGGTAAAAATAGTCCTAATATCCAACTTTTTGGAACATCTCCTCTTGTTCATTTTAAGGCTCCCTGGACAACAGGTACAGAACTTAGAATCAAGAACCCACACCAGCGGAAGCCACCAGCATAGTTCTGTTAGAGTTCACTTGCTACTGGTTAATCCTGGAGAAGACATGCGTGCCTGTAGCTACAGTGGAGGTCAGCCAACTACACACTGTAGTCCACTTCTCAGACCTGGGTACCACTGGGAGCAGGTCGAGCCTTTCAATTCTCCACAAAGTTCACAGACTGCAAACCCAAACCTCTTTGGTAGCGCCACACATCCAGAATATTTTCTGAGGAGCTAAGGGTCAGGTGCTAATTTTGTTCAAATCATTAGCCGCTGGGTGGGGTTAACTCCTGGACACTTTTTCACCAGTGGATCAAAAGATCCCAAGGGCAAAAAATTTCAGTTTTGCAGTACATCCTGTTCGACTCCTGTCATGCTCACTGCCAATAGACCAAACAATACCTGGCTGATGAGCCCTTTCCATGGTGAAACCAGTCCTAGGTGTTCCAGATCTATGAGAACCTGGACTGATAGTTCACTGAACTGTTCTTGTGAGGAGCACCATCAAGGCTGATTTGCATATGGCTGAGTCCAAAATGAGGTGGCATCGTGAGCAAAAGAACAATGGGATGAGATGCTACCCCAAGCGATTGACAGTGATTAGACAAATTTCAAGCATTCCTACCATCACCTTTTGTGTATTTGGTGCACTGCACTAAGTGGCATGGGTAAGCCCAGATGTGGGTCCTGTGCTCACTGTTCCACTGGAACAAAATTACACCTGACTGATTAGCCCTTACCAGGGCAAAAGCAGTTCTAGGTTGCTTGTATTTTGGGCCAGTGAGGACCTGGCAGGTCTGGCTAGACTAGTGTACTGCACTAAGGGGGAAGGGTTTGCCCATACATGGGTCCTGTGCTCAGTGTGACATTGGAACCAAGCTATACCTGGCTAATGAGCCCTTACTAGGGTGAAACCTGTCCTAGGTTTCTTGTGCTCTGGTTTGGTGAGGAACTGGCTGGGTAGTTTGGGCTCAGCTTTTCCCATTAGGAACAGGGAAAAAGGCTGACTTGCATTTGCTGAGTCCAAGCTTAGGTGGCATGGTAAGCAAAAGAACGAATGGTTGGGATGCTGACCCAAGTGATTGCCAGTGGTTAAACAAATGTCAAGCATTCCTCCCATCAGCTTTTGTGTGTTTGACTCATAATAAACTATATGTTGGAAATTGGGTTACTGGTTGGGGGGTGGGTGAAACCATACCCAAGCAGCAACCACAATTCTTGTCAGGGTGAAACACAAGCAAACCCCAAATGAACCTAGGCTTAACCCTCTATTAGATTGGCACAAAACCAGTCAGGCTTAACTTGGAGGCAATGTGTAAAATCATTTATGCAGCTCCTCAAACAGTAATAAACTGTTAATAAAAAAATACAATCACTAAAACTGCAGATATGCTATTTTAAAGTTTTCAGGTAAGTATAGCACCTACAAGTAGAAAGCTCCACTCATGGCTATCAGGCCATGTGAGACTGGGTGAAAGACACAAGTCCAGGCCAACCGTGATGGAGCTTGGGCCAAGTACAAGGACCAGATTAGTCCTGATGAAAGAGTTACAATCAAATTCTAGAGCAAACAGCTCTATTCACGGTGGAGAGGGCCACAGGAAGCAAGGAGAGCGTTGTGGATGACTATCGCTGTAGCACGAAGAGCAAGACCGGCATCGCACATAGTCGTTGCTGTAGCCCGAAGATCCTGTTAGGGATTGCAAAGTTGTTGCTAAAGATTCACATTGGCGATCACCTTGGGCTGTTGATGTTAAAGCACAAAGTGCATATCTCTGGTTACCAGATGTCACTGGTGTTTACTATGATGCAGAGTCGGGTCTACCAGAGCGCTGGTGGCAAGACATTGGTGGAAAAAGGCCTGCTCGAGTCTGTGAAGAGCTCAAAACTTCAGCATTTATCCATTCTTTGAAGGAGGAGCACAACTGTGGCTACACCCAGGGTCCACAACCTGTGGGGCACACTTTCGGTCAGCAACTCATTCCAGCAAAGGCCAACAGGGCTCTGGCAAGTCCAGTTGCATGTTTGGTTGCAGGTCCAGGCAGTAGGTAAGGTGGGCAGATGCAGGGAGGCCTCTGGAACTTGTTATGTCCCTGCAGCTCAGAACAGGAGATCAGTCAGCTGACCATTGGAGTAAAGTCAGCCTGTGATGAAATCAAATCAAATCAAATCAAATCATAAATATTTATAAAGCACGCTACTCACCCGTGCGGGTCTCAAGGCTCTAGGGGGAAGGGGTTACTGCTGCTCGAAGAGCCAGGTCTTGAGTAGTCTCCGGAAAGCGGAGTGGTCCTGGGTGGTCCTGAGGATGGTGGGGAGGGAGTTCCATGTCTTGGCCGCCAGGTAGGAGAAGGACCTCCCACCCGCCGTGGTGCGGCGGATGCGAGGGACGGCGGTGAGAGCGAGGTTGGCAGAGCGAAGAGGACGGGTGGGTGTGTAGAAGCTGAGGCGGCGGTTGAGGTATTCAGGTCCCTTGTTGTGGAGGGCTTTGTGTGCGTGGGTGAGGAGTCGGAAGGTGATCCTTTTGTTGACGGGAAGCCAGTGCAGGTGTCTCAGGTGGGCGGAGATGTGGCTGTTGCGGGGTATGTTGAGGATGAGGCGGGCAGAGGCGTTTTGAATTTGTTGCAGACGTTTCTGGAGTTTAGCGGTGGTTCCTGCGTATAGGGTGTTGCCGTAGTCCAGGCAGCTTGTGACGAAGGCATGGGTCACGGTCTTTCTGGTGTCGGCGGGGATCCAACGGAAGATCTTTCAGAGCATGCGGAGGGTGAGGAAGCAGGAGGATGATACGGCGTTGACTTGTTTGGTCATGGTGAGAAGTGGGTCCAAGATGAAGCCGAGGTTGCGTGCGTGGTCTGAGGGGGTCGCTGCGGTGCCAAGGGCCGTGGACCACCAGGAGTCGTCCCAGGCGGCCGGGGTGTTTCCGAGGATGAGGACTTCCCTTTTTGTCTGAGTTCAGTTTCAGACGGCTGAGTTTCATCCAATCTGCGACGTCTTTCATTCCATCTTGCAGGTTGGTCTTGGCGCTGGTGGGGTCCTTGGTGAGGGAAAGTATCAGTTGAGTGTCGTCGGCGTAAGAGGTGATGATGATGCTGTATTTGCGTACGATGTCGGCGAGGGGGCTCATGTAGACATTGAAGAGTGTCGGGCTGAGCGAGGAGCCTTGTGGGACGCTGCAGATGATCTCAGTGGGGTCTGAGCGAAAAGGTGGGAGGTAGACTCTTTGGGAGCGGTTGGAGAGGAAGGAGGTGATCCAGTCCAGGGCCTGTCCTTGGATCCCGGTGGAGCGGAGGCGGGTTATTAGGGTGCGGTGACAGACGGTGTCGAAGGCAGCCGAGAGGTCGAGGAGGATGAGGGAGACTGTTTCTCCGTTGTCCATCAGGGTTCTGATGTCGTCTGTGACTGAGATGAGGGCGGTTTCTGTACTGTGGTTGGCTCGGAATCCGGACTGAGAGGGGTTGAGTAGGCTGTTGTCTTCAAGGAAGTTGGTAAGTTACTTGTTGATGGTCTTCTCTATGACTTTGGCAGGGAATGGGAGGAGCGAGATGGGGCGGTAGTTCTTCAGGTCGCTTGGGTCCGCCGTAGGTTTTTTCAGTAGGGCGTTGACTTCAGCGTGTTTCCAGCTCTCGGGGAAGGTAGCAGATGAAAACGAGCTGTTGATGATGGCCTGGAGGTGCGGGGCGATGATGTCGTCTGCTTTGTTGAAGATGAAGTGTGGGCAGGGGTCCGAGGGGGCACCGGAGTGGATGGAGTTCATGGTGGCTTTGGTCTCTTCCATGTTGATGTGAGTCCAGGCGTTGAGGGTGATGGCTGGGGTTGTAGGTTCTGTGGTGGTTGGCTGGGTTTGGTGTCTGAAACTGTTGTGTAGGTCGGTGATCTTACGATGGAAGAAGGTGGCGAGGGAGCTGCAGAGGTCTTGTGAGGGTGTGATGGCATTGGCGTTGGCGTTAGGGTTGGAGAGCTCTTTGACGATGTTGAAGAGTTCTCTGCTGTTATGGCTTTTTTTGTCCAGTCTGTCTGTGAAGAAATTTCTTCACAGACATGAAGGGTGCAGGTCCAGTCTTCCTTCTCACCAAGCAGGACAGCAGGGCAGCAGAGTAACAGGATAGAAGGGTAGCAGTCCTTCTGTAGTATCCACAGGTCCAGGAGTGTACAGGAGAGTTGGGTCTGAGGGTTCATTGTTTATACATGGTACTCACATTGAAATAGGAGAGGTTTCTAGAGAATTCCCTTTGAAGTTACCTACTACCCTTGTCCTAGCCCAAGCTGGCTGCATGAACAATGCAAGGGTGACAAGTCCTTTGTGTGAAGAGGGGCAAAGTCTATTCATTCTTAAGTGGAGCTGTTCCCTGCTCTGTCCCCCTATGGGCCATTTTAGGCTCAACTACTCCCTCTATTGTGTGGCTGTATGGGGGGAATAAACAAAGGCCAACTGCTAACTACATCCAGTCAAGTGACCCAGAAACGGTCTACAGGCACCAAATGGTTAGTGATAAGAAAATACCAACTTTTTAAAGTCGAATTTTCAGAATTGTGACTTAAAACCAACTAAACCATTAAAGAGTGTTTTGAATTAAAATTCTTTAGATTGCAAACTTGACATTTCTACTTGTTCCTAATTGAAGGTTATCCCTTATCAATTGTAGTAAGCAACCCAATGTTATCCTATGGGAGAGGTAGGCCTCACAGTAGTGAAAAACAAATGTAAGAATATTTTTAGTAGGACATGTAAAAGTTACAAGTATGTGTCCAACTTTAAAAAATCTACTGCACTGTACCCTCTCGGATGTGTAGGGCCTACCCTGTGGGTGACATATATATTGAAAAGGAGGTTTGAGCCTGGCAGTGTAAAACTGCACACATAGGCTGCAATGGCAGGCCAAAGACATGTTTAAATTGGCTACTTAAGTGGATGGCTCAATATGTGCTGCAGGCTGACAACTAGCATTTAATTTACAGGCCCAATGTACATATAGTACCACTTTACTAGGGACTTAGAAGTAAATTAAATATGTCTATTGATTGTAAACCAATAGTACCACATTTAAAGACAGGAGCACAAGCACTTTAACACTGGTTAGCAGTGATAAAGTTCACAGAGTCCTAAAGCTAACAAATACAATTCAGAAAACAAGAGGGTGAAGGCAAAAGGTTTGGGGATGACCCTGCAGAAAGGACCATGTCCAACACTACCTCATAGTGAACAGTAATCAGTAAAATTCACAAAAAATCTAACATGGCAGAACCGTTCTGTCCCTGAGCTTGTGACACGTCCAGGGGTGTGTCTAGAGCAATGAGAAGCACCCTCCCAATCAGCCATACCTAAATGATTCTGGGACCAGCACTTCCTCCACTGAGACTGAAGCCAGGAGGGCTATGGGGTGTCCTGAGATCAACAGACCCCTCTGCTCTACGCTTCCTTTGTTAGTAAACTGTAAAGTTACAAATAGTCTGTCTGCCCCTCTCAAGTTAGTTATGTTCCCGGACTCTCCTTAACTCACCTTCTTCGGTTAAATTGGGTCACATACCCCCACCAAACCATGCTGGTAAGCCCTACTCATTTATCTGCTCTGATTGCAATATTTCACACCTTATCAAAGGCAGCACTGACAGGCTAGCTTCAGGCAGGCCAATGCTTAATTGCCAGTTGGAGCTTAAGGACTAAAAGTATGGCTTTCTAAAAGTCACTTTTCTTGTACATTTATCAAAAATCTAACATCAGCATTGAATTTGATTTTTAATTAAAAAACATATAACAAGTGGTTAAATAGGCTATGTGGCTTATTCTAAAAGCATTACTGAATTAGAATGTAAACTGTACTCTACTTCATCTGACAGAAAGCACAGCACGTATGCTGCAAAAATACTACACACTTTACCTTGCAGGCTGAAAGGCCTACTGTGGGGTGACTTGCTCAATATTTAAAAGTAGGTTTCTACCTGTCAAAAGGGGGTTATTTTGGCAGAACTGTCTGCCGGTTTAATGCTGCAGCAGACAGCCTACACATGTAGGTTGCAAGCCAACTTTTCCTTACCAGCCTGATGGATGGCACAAAATGTGCACAGGCGGCACTATACTCTCCCTGCTCAGGGAGTATCTCTTGCACCATAAACTACATCCTTACTGGAAAGGACAAGATGCCAGTTGGGAATTAGCCAATGTGACCACATTTTAAGGGTCAGAATTTATACGCGGTGGACTGGACACGGTAAGCCTGGAAGCAGATTTCAAAAACCACCAGACTAAGTCCACAAAAAGAGTGAAAGAGGACCAGGGAAAAAGAGGCACTCTCTCACCACATACTATTCTCTGAGATCAAGACTAGGAATCAACAGATTCTCACTGCCAGACACTATTTAATAATAAACTACTGCTTTGATAAGTACTCAAGGAATGACTTATTGCCCTCTTACAAGATTTTAAGTTTCTCATAAATGAACACAACCCACTCACAGCTTCATTAGACTTTCCCCTGGAATACAGCAATGCAAAGAAAAAAATATAATAAAAGAGAGGGCATGATCATTACATTGAAGACTGTGGGTTATGTTTCATGAGAGAATAGCATTGTGAGCGCTAAAATGAAGCAACTCTATTCTTTGCTAAAACTGTCTCTCTGATTTGTTAAAGAAGAAAGAAAATTAATCTTTTCTGTTTCAATTTTCTATGTAAGAAAGTGAATCAGAGGTCATAAGCTTTTTGTTTGGGTGACAGTGAATATTTTTTGCGACAGACATATTGATGCCAATTTAAATTTACCAACAATTACTAACAATGTTGGTGATTTGTGTCATTCAACCAGAAGTGACAGCCAATGATCACCTTTTCTTTAGTGAATATGGCATATTTATTTCCGAGCACAGAATAATACTTCCAGTTTTTCAATGCCAGGTGGAATCATTAAAACATTTTTCTGTTCAAAATCTATGGAACCAACAGGGCATCAAATGTTGTGAAATTTTCCTTTATCATAAGGTCAATAATACTGTGAGAAGTGTCGGTAATTGACTGCCTGCTTGAAGTCATCCAGGTGTCTGCAGGGTGGAAAACAATGTGGTTTGATGGAAGTTTACACTGAAGTAGGCTGTCAAGTTGATTCTTGAAGTGTGATACGAAACTGGCAGATGTGCAGAAACTGCAAACAACGTGTCACACCATTCACATTCCCTTAAGCCGTCGGGGGGAGATTTGCTGTCTGAACGAATATGAAATAATAAAAATATTAGCAGTGAAGTTGTAACAATCTGAGATACAAAATTGCTTGCACGCTTTAGCCAAAGGGTTTTGCAAATCATAGTAGTGGAAGAAGTTGATGTGCTGCTTGAGTGCTACACACAAAAAAACAGATAAAAAACAAATAGGAAGTTGATGGGATGCTTGAGTGCTACACACAAAAAAACAGATATACATGTATGTACATTCAGCGGCAATGTATCTTTAACTACAAATCTATCATGTATGTCACAGAGTCGAGTATGCCCCTGTAATGAACCAATGTAATGTAATGTACGTTGCATCAAAAAGACCGCTATTATGCAAGTACTCAGTTGTATGTCAGACAATGACACGTCGATCGTCCGGCATTTACAGTTGTAAAGTAAGAACACTCGACAACACAGCAAAGACAATGGCCCATATTTATACTTTTTGACGCTAAACTGCGCTAACGCAGTTTAGCGTCAAAAAATATTGCGCCGTCTAACGCCATTCTGAAGCGCCATGCGGGCGCCGTTTTTATGGAATGGCGTTAGACGGCGCAATCAGACCGGCGCTGCCTGGTGTGCGTGGAAAAAAACCACGTAGACCAGGCAGCGCCGGCGTTGGGAAAAAATGACGTTAGGGCGTCTTAAAATGGCGCAAGTCAGGTTGACGCTAAAAAATCGTCTTAACCCGATTTGCGCCATTTTTTCGACGCCCAGACGCCATTTCATGACTCCTGTCTTAGTAAAGACAGGAGTCATGCCCCCTTGCCCAATGGCCATGCCCAGGGGACTTGTGTCCCCAGGGCATGGTCATTGGGCATAGTGGCATGTAGGGGGGCACAAATAAGGCCCCCCTATGCTACAAAAAAAATCAAAAAATAAAAAAAAATTATACTTACCTGAACTTACCTGTACTTCACTGGGATGGGTCCCTCCATCCTTGGGTGTCCTCCTGGGGTGGGCAGGGGTGGCAGGGGGGGTCCCTGGGGGCAGGGGGGGGCACCTGTGGGCTCATTCTGAGCCCACAGGTCCCTTAACGCCTACCCTGACCCAGGCGTTAAATTCAGGCGCAAATGCGGGTTTTTTTGACCCGCCACCTCCCGGGCGTGATTTTTGCCCGGGAGTATAAATACGACGCATTTGCGTCGCCGTCATTTTTTTAGACGGGAACGCCTTCCTTGCATCTCATTAATGCAAGGAAGGCGTTCACGCTAAAAAATGACGCTCTTTCTTCATACTTTGGCGCTAGACGCGTCTAACGCCAAAGTATAAATATGGCGTTAGTTTTGCGCCGAATTTGCATCGAAAAAAACGACGCTAATTCGGCGCAAACGGAGTATAAACACGGGCCAATGTGTCGAAACATGCAGTACGGCACACATGAAAGCTGCCAGCTCTAAGTCTGAAGTGTGATTGATTCAGGAATCAAATATATCAATGACACTTTGAGCAGGATTAAAGCGGAGTGGTGTCCTGGTGGTTCAGTTATTGAAGATACTGTTAGTGAGTTGTAAGTCTGTGCATAGGAACCACAATGATGAGTTTTATCCCCTGGCATCCGTTTATGTTGAATCGGATTTTATTGATTTTTAATTCCTCATTCAATTTTTATACATGCAGTTTTCCATGCAATAATTCCAGCCGGTATTGCTGCATGGAAAAACAAGGTTTGCGCAGAAGAAACTTGGCAGCGTAAAAAGACACTCAGAGACAGGAAATCTAAAGTCGTTATTTGACCTCTTTGTTTCTTCTGCATCATATAAGTGCAGCCTGGGTGTTTCATTGGTGAGAAACAGTCCTTTGCAAAGTCGGATTTCTGCTGCTCTGGTTGTTACCTTTAGAATTCAACACAAATCAGTCCTCGGAAAACACCAACCATTCAGGTGAGACAATCTGTAAAACATTCTCCATCGCCCCCAGCTGCCTGAGAAATGTGACACTTGGCACTTGCATAAAATGTTGTGAAAGAAGTGCCAAGACTATTCTAGTGCAGAAAACCAGTACCAAGATGAAAAGCAAAGTTGCTGCAGCTTGCTCAAAAGATTGTTTTGTGTCTTGAAGTCACCCGACAACGGAGGATTGTAGAAATCTGTTTTAAGGCGTTCAATGTTGTGTTAGAATATTTGGACACTGACCTGGAAGAAGACCATCTCCACATCATACCCAGAGCCCGTTGGAAATGCAGAACAGGAGAACCATCACTCTAACAAGAAGAGAATTAATAGAAGGGGGAGCAGAAGCTGGTGGAAATGAGGCGCATGGTGCCTCACAAAAGATTTCCGTACATGTAGTATGCTCCTCGTACATATTGCTGTTCAATATGTGCACAGGGTTATTAAACTGATATGTGTACACTCGTGAAATATTTGTCATTAACAATGACATTTTTATTTATTTTTCATACATTTTATGTATGTCACCTAATTTAGGACTTTATCTGGACGCTAATTAAAATATTTTATAATCTCAGGGCCATATTTATACTTTTTGACGCAAAACTGCGCTAACGCAGTTTTGCGCCAAAAAATTTAGCGCCGGCTAACGCCATTCTGAAGCGCCATGCGGGCGCCGTATTTATTCAATGACGTTAGCCGGCGTTAGCCGCCGGCGCTGTCTGGTGTGCGTTAAAAAAAACGACGTACACCAGGCAGTGCCGGCGTAGGGGGAAAATGGCGTATGGGCGTCCACAAATGGTGCAAGTCAGGCTGAGGCAAAAAAATCGCCTCAACCCGATTTGCACCATTTTTTTATGACGCCCAACCCCCATTGAAATGACTCCTGTCTTAGCAAAGACAGGAGTCATGCCCCCTTGCCCAATGGCCATGCCCAGGGGACTTCTGTCCCCTGGGCATGGTCATTGGGCATAGTGGCATGTAGGGGGGCACAAATCAGGCCCCCCTATGCCACAATTTTTTTTAAAAAAAAATACTTACCTGAACTTATCTTAATGTCCCTGGGGTGGGTCCCTCCATCCTTGGGTGTCCTCCTGGGGTGGGCAAGGGTGGCAGGGGGTGTCCCTGGGGGCAGGGGAGGGCACCTCTGGGCTCATTCTGAGCCCACAGGTCCCTTAACGCCTGCCCTGACCCAGGCGCTAAAATCCGGTGCTATTGCAGGTTTTTTACACCCGCCCACTCCCGGGCGTCATTTTTGCCCGGGAGTATAAATACGACGCATATGCATCGGAGTCATTTTTTAAGACGGGAACGCCTACCTTGCATATCATTAACGCAAGGAAGGTGTTCACGCAAAAAAATGACGCTAACTCCATGAACTTTGGCGCTAGACGCGTCTAACGCCAAAGTATAAATATGGAGTTAGTTTTGCGTCGAATTTACGTCGGAAAAAAATGACGCAAATTTGGCGCAAACGGAGTATAAATATGCCCCCCAGTATTTAATATAAAACATGCGAGTCTGTGTCCCACAATAGGGAAGTATATATTTAGGTAGAAAAAACATAATCATAAAAAAATATCATGAAAAAGCCACGCTTAACATGTTTATGTGAAATAGAAATAAATAACTAATACAATTTGGCAAGGTAAATCCATAATTTTGTGTTATTAAATGTCACTTGCACATTGCACATTCTTTTGTAACATAACGTCAGTGATGCTCATCTCTGGGGGCTGCTAAGTACTTTAGTAACTTCTTGTCAGAGTATTTCAGATTGCGTAACCATGGCCGTAAACAATTCCAGGGACCAAGAAGAGGATAGAATT
This sequence comes from Pleurodeles waltl, assembly GCF_031143425.1. Taxonomy (NCBI): domain Eukaryota; kingdom Metazoa; phylum Chordata; class Amphibia; order Caudata; family Salamandridae; genus Pleurodeles; species Pleurodeles waltl. The sequence continues at coordinate 1,210,826,299 of NC_090447.1, read as the reverse complement.
CTCAACCTCCTACTGCCTAGGGAACAAAGGTAGAGTGAAAAAGAAGAAGGAAAAATTTGCAGTGTTTTGGGCACTGAAGACATTGAGACCTTATCTGTTTACGACTCACTTTCAGATTGGGACAGACCACAAACCCCTCAGATGTCGGATGCAAATGTGGGGTGAGAATCCAAAACTGTTGAGGTGGCATATCTACTGACAGAAAATTGACTTTTAAGCATGAATGGATGAATTAATTGCATTTTATTGTTCAGTTAATTAAAACTTACAATTATAAAAACCCCAAAAAATATAACACCTCGTTTGTTAAGGCCACAATAAAAATGAAGTGCTATTCAAGCATCGTCTATGACTGTTGCAGCCATGCTCTGAAGGGTTCACCAGATTTAAGTGCTTAGTGCATTAGCAAATTACAGTGCTAGGCTAACGTGAGCAAAGTGTACTCAAGGTACATAGTCAATACAAATTGGGACCATGCTCTTAAAGGCTCACTGAGTTTAAATGCTTAGTGCATTAGCAGGTTACAGTGCTAGATTAAAAGATACAAAGTGCCGTCAGAGTGCGTAGTCAATAAGAATTGTATCCCTGCCCTTAAATGCTCACAAAGTAAAAGCACTGAGTGCAGTAGCAGATTACAAGGTGCTAGGTTAAAATCTGCAAAATACAATCAGATCCTGGACCGTACAAATTGTGTCCTGGCACTGCAGATTTTGCTTAGCCATTTTTATTTCTGGCAGCAACATAAATTTCAAATATTTCCCACAGAGCAGGAGGTCCTCCACTTAAAGACAGATTATAACTGCCTCTTGGCACATGTGGATTTCTTTCCTTTGAAAGAGTGATTTCTTTTTCTCTCTGTCATCAATACGGGGCACGTAGAAACAATGTCGCTGATAGGCTCCTTTGCATAAGGGCACAACTGGAGATCACAGTGGTTTGTCTCAACAAGGCAGGGAAGTTACATAACATATTAGTATGTTGAACTTTGTCCTCAACCCAAACAATACTCCTGAGTACATATGTGCCAATAGTCATCCTAATGTGTGATCTTTTAGTTAGCATGGATTGGTCAGTGAGGGAAGAGAGCTTCTTTGGCTGCTGAATTAATTGCTCTATTAGCCACCTGAGTGAGGGTTTAGGCCCAAAGTTGCTCAGATTGGGGGGGCGTGGCCAGGACTCCGGCAATGGCCGTCGCTTGAGAGCTCAGCTCCGGAGGGGCCAGCTCGAGAACCCCGGCCCAGCGCAGCGGCACAATCCGCTGGAGCGCTAAACCGCCCCGCCGCGCTGCAGGAAAGTGGGCGGAGCGGCGAAACCCCCGGATTGAGCCCGGAGAACATTGCAGCCTGTGTGAGGCTGCCCAGGCGGTGAGGAGACTTGCGGCCTTTCCCCCCCTCCGAAGCCGCGGCCTCGCGTGAGTAGCGGGCCGCGGCGTGCACGGGAGGAGCTGCCGGCAAAAGACGGCTAAATCGCCCAAACCCCGGATTTTGGAGGCGGGACCTAGCGACGCTGCGGGGGCACCGTTGGACCTGCTGGTGCCCCCCCTGAAGGGGCGCCTCGCCCAAAACTAGTAAAACGGGTGTGGCCCTGCTCTCAATGGGGCCGCCACGTGAGCACAGGCACTTGCCCCACATGGACACCCTGAACGGTGGCAGTAAGCGGCAGACGGCCCTCCCAGACAGCAACCAGCAGAAGGATAGCCGGAAGGGTGAGTGACACCCCCTATCTCCCCCTTTGAGGAGGAGCAGACAACTTCACACCGCCATTTGGGGGTCAGCATGATATCCTGGCACACCACCGGCCATTGTGCGCACGTGTGGCGCAGGCGAGCGAGCACACCCACGAGCACACTGGTGCCACCGGCGGAAAAGTGGGTACTCTGAGTGGGGGATCGACTTCGCCCTGACGGCGCAGCGCGCCTGACACCAGCTGGCACGGCGGGCCCTTCCAGCGGAGACAGGCGAGGGGGTTGGCACTGCCTGGGGCGGCAAATACTCGCGGCTGGCCACGCCGGAGCCCCCCGCCCCCCTGAAGCAGAACACAACCGGCCGTGCGCCCAGGGCCCACCCAGCGACGACCACGAACAGCACCAAAGCTGCGGAGCCTAAAACGCGGGGTAAATCTTGGCAGCGACTTCCACGACAGCGCCCAGGTCGGCATCCGGCCCCCTCCCCGGGACAAACCTCTTGGTCGGTCCGATGCCCCCCAAGGGCCGACATAAGGGCAGAGCCATGGACCCCCCAACACCCCCTGGGAACGGCGCAGCGGAACTGTTGAGCCAGCCACACTCCAAAGTTCAAGACACCCTAGACAAAATATTGGGAGCCATAGAGGACACAAAGTCATCACTGCAACGAGACATCAACCAAGTCGCGATTGAGGTGGGTCTCCTGAGAGCCGAACATCACAAGCTGGCCGACAGAGTCAAAGATACGGAGGCTACGCTGGCGGACATCACCCCAAGGCAGAAAGACATGGCGGCGGAAAAAACCTCACTTGCTGACAGAGTACCAAGACTTGAACAACGCGCTGAAGACGCAGAGGGGAGGAATAGAAGGAACAACGTACGAGTGGTGGGCCTTCCTGAGGGGTCCGAAGGGAGAACATGGTAGAATTCCTGGAGAAATGGTTGACCACGGAGGTTGCGCCGGGATGCCTGACTCCCTACTACACGTTAGAACGCGCTCACCGCGTGCCATCAAGACCGCTGGCTCCTGGCAGACCCCCGTGCCGTAATTGCTAAACTACTGCATTACAAGGACAGGGATATTCTCCTACAGAAAGCCAGAGAAAAGGGCCCGTTCAAAGTAGCAAACGGAGAAGTAACACTATTCCCAGACTTTACGCTGGAAGTCCAGAACAGGCGAGCCTCATTCTTAGCGGTCAAAAGAGCAACGAACCGAAGGGATCCAATACTCGCTCTTGTACCCTGCAAGGCTGAGAGTGATCGTGGATGGAAAGACCACATTCTTCCGATCCCCGGAGGAGGCATGTTACTGGCTCGAGAGGCGCGAGGCCCAAACACTACGACCAGCACTGACGGATGTTGGAGCTGGCGGGACCCGCCGAGCAACTAGGAGGAAGAGGCCCGGGGATCGCCCGCGCCTGGCCCCGATGAAAACGCAGAGGGAAACAGGCAGAAGAGCGGCACTGGAGGCGGCGGCCCGGGTCGGTTGCGAGGTGTCCTCCCGTGAGGGCTCGGAGGTGGACTCCGATGACACGATAGTGTCATCCGCCGAGGGCTCGGGGAGCCCGTCCCGGGCACCAAAGGTGACTCCACAAACAGCTGACGAGCTTGGTTGACCTGGCTGCGCGACTGGGCCTGAAGTCATAACGAACTGGACGAACGATTGGCCCCTCCGGACCTGGCCGCTTCCCCCCTGACTATACCTCTCGCCTGTCTGGCTTGGCTGGCGAGTACTGTAATTATGTGTTTGGTAAAGTTGCACTGTTTCACGTTTTTTTGGGCTACCCATAATTTCGAGGGTGCCCTGGGGAGGGGGAGTTGGGGTTCACAGTTCTGAGTTAATCCAACAGCATGGGCAATTGAATGTCATCACAATGTAGGGTCGAGCGCAGCAGTGGGTAGATTGAAATGCCGGGCGCACTGGTCCTCCAATTGTCATATCCCAAGAACAGGATGGCAGATTACAATATCATAACCTGGAATGTCAGGGGGATGGGTACCCCGGCCAAAAGACACAGAATATTGTCATTTTTAAAGAGAAGGGGGGTGCAGATAGCAATGATACAAGAGACCCACCTAGCCCCAGGGGAGGGAGAGAAACTCAGACGAAGATGGAGAGGGCGAGTGTTCGCTACGGAGTACTCAGCCTATGCAAGGGGCGCAATGATATGGATCAGAGCAGGTGTCCCTCTGACAATTGAAACCGCAAACATAGACAAGGAGGGCAGGTTTGTGATATTGGAAGGTAAACTACATGGGACCCCATTAGTCCTGAGTTTCATCTACGCCCCTAACCAAGATCAGGTTTCATTCATGACGAGCCTATCGTGACACCTTACCCGCCAGCATACAGGGGAGGTACTAATAGTTGGGGACTTTAACGCAGTACTAGACATAAACATGGATAGATCCACCCCACCACTACAGGGAGCTACATCAATTAAAATAGCGCAAAGCTTGGTCAAATGGCTTGACTCATGGGGGTTAGTGGACATATGGCGGGTGCATCACCCAACCGACAGGGACTACTCGTTCTACTCGGGCCTCCACCACGTCCACACCAGAATTGACAGGGTGGTCTGCACCCGGGCTTGGCCCGAGGGATGACACGTTCTGAATACCTAGCCCGAACAATCTCAGACCACAACCCACTATTATTAACACTGAGGACATCGCAGGATAGACCCCCCCATACCGTCATGGCAGCTTGCCCCCGCGGCGCTCGAGGATCAAGCGTATAGAGAGGCACTACAAGACTACCTATCAGAACACATAGAGATCAATAAGGGATCCACCTCCTCCAGGGCAGTGGAGTGAGAGACACTCAAGGTGGGGACGAGGGTTTTTTGCCTGGGGCAGTCAGTAGGGGTGAGGAAAACACTAGAAAAGGAGCTTACTGCATTAGAGAAGGTCCTACACGAGTGCAAGCTAAGTCTGGGCCTTGCAGCACACGAGGAGGAAGAATACAACCGTGCCCGCAGAGAACACTCCCAAGCCGAAAAAAAGCTCAGATGTCATAGCATGCAGAAATACCTGGCATCCCTGCAATCGGAGGAGGGGAGGTCGGGCAGGCTTCTGGCATGGCTGGTGCGCCCGGGCGGGAGCAGCGAACCCATCACTAGTGTAACAGACAAAGAGGGAAACCGTAGACTTAGCCCAGGCCCCATCAATGACGCATTCAGAGATTATTACATGCACCTGTATAGTAGACCTAGCAGCCTGGAGCCAGTTACCTTTGACAATTATCTGCGACAGATCCCGCTCCGGGCACTGAGACCAGAGGACAGAGACAGCTTGGGGGGTGCGGTGACTATAGAAGAGATCAACGATGCAATAGCGCATCTGGCCCCTGGGAGGACCTCCGGAAAAGACGGTCTCCCCATGGACTTCTACAAAAAATATAGATCCTTGTTAACCCCAAGCTTAGCGGAAATGTACGCGGAGGCGTTGCGATGCGGTGAGTTACCAGACACGATGCGCGAAGCACTGGTGGTGCCACTCCCTAAGTCCACTAACAGTGACACCCACTATCAATGCTGAACAACGACTTTAAGATCCTTAGTAGGATCTTGGCCGACCGCCTGCTCCCTCATATGCCCACGCTGATTCACGCTGATCGAAACGGCTTCATTCCTGGCCGCAGCACCTCCCTTAACCTTAGACGTCTTTTCTCTATCATGCACATGCCCCGAGAATCGATTCCACTGACCGGGCTCCTGTTGGCGGTGGACTTCGAAAAGGCTTTCGATTCAATTAGGTGGGACTACCTGAGGTCGGTGATGATGAGGATGGGCCTAGGTGAGAACTGGGTGAGTTGGGTTGACCTACTATATTTGTCCCCACTGGCAAGAGTGAAGACGGGTAGAGTTATATCCAGAGCATACCCGGTGCTTCGTGGAACCAGACAGGGATGCCCCCTCTCCCCACTTCTGTTTGCCCTGGCGATTGAGCCTCTGGCGAGCCGACTCCAGGGGGAGGAGGGAGCAGGACGGGGGGTAATGTGCGGACCAGCTGAACATATTGTCTCCCTGTATGCTGACGACATACTAATATACCTTGGGGACGGCAACAGCAACCTACTCATGGCCCTCAGTGTCTTAGAGAACTTTGGCGAGGTCTCCGGACTTCGCCTAAACCGCGGCAAAATGTACGTGTTCCCTCTGTGTCCTGATGGCGTGCGTCCTGCTTCATGCCCGACAGACATGAACTGGGCCCCCCGAACCTTCAAGTATATGGGTATCCAGATATTCCACGAGCTGGGAGATCTGAGGGAGGGTAATCTGTGCAGGGCACTGCGATCGCTGAGGTCCTCAGTGGGATTCTGGCGTTCCTTGAAACTTACAGTAATGGCTAGAGTGGCACTGTCTAAAATGATTATGCTTCCCCGACTCCTCTATTACTTCGCAAACCTACCGCTGCTGATCCCCCCATCATGGTTCCGCGACCTGAACATGCTGCTAAGGGAACTAATATGGGATGATGGTCGTAGGCGCACCGCACTTACAACCCTCTGCAGACCGACTCAAATGGGAGGACTGGGCGCCCCCGACTTTGAGGCTTATTACTTGGCATCCCAGCTACAATGGGTATCTGGTTGGATATCGGGCAGAGGACCACTGGACTTGTGCACACCTCAGGGGACAATAGACGCAACATGGATTGTGGCACGCATGATAGGTAGGAAGATAGCCCTACCTGGTAGCAACATAATGACGAGTGTTGCATTGGCATGCTGGGAGAGGTGCATGAAAAGAGTGGGAATGGGCCCCCCCTATTCTCCGGCTCTGCCGATTTCGGCGCTGGTCCTGGGAACTGGGGGACTGTGCCTGAGAAGCCTCGGACTTGGCCCATGGACAAGAGCAGGGATCGAGACCGTGAGCGGCCTCTTTAACGGGGGTACTGAGGGATTTCTCTGCCCTAACGGAAGTGGGTGTTCCCCGGGGCCAGTTCCTATTCTTCGGGAGGCTGGTTCATACCCTGAAAGATCACTGGTGCACGATAAACGCAGAGCCCGCAGTCCACGGGGTACTGCACCTTTTGCTGACATCGGGGGATGAACCCCACCTGATTGCTAAAATTTACCGGGCCCAGGCCCATGCAGTATTGGGCTCCTTGCAATCCCTGAGGGAGCGATGGGGAGGCACCATTGGGAAGGAATTGACCGAATCAGAATGGAGCAAAGCACTAGCATACCCCCGGGTGGTCTCACGTAACATGCTACTACGTTACATCCAATATAACTACCTACACAGAACGTACCTCACACCGCAATGACTATTCCGAATCTACGGAGGTACCCCCAGGACATGCCCAAGATGCCAGGGGTCGAGGCAGATTTTGACCATATGGTGTGGGGCTGCCCGGTGCTCCAGACCGGCTGGAAGGAGGCACTGGCTGCCCTATCCCGGCTACTCGGAGTGGAGTTAAGGCCCACCCCGGACCTGTGTTTGCTGGGACTCAGGCCAACTGAGTTAAAGGGGAAAGTAAGAGGGCGTTTTCTAGACCTAACGCTGGCCCTCTATAAAAGGCTGATCTCAAGGGGCTGGAGGGCCCCGGCCTGCCCATCGCTTACCGATTGGAAAAGAGATGTTACGAAATGGTCCAGGGCCGAACTACAGGTCCTGAAAGCCGAGGAAGCCAAGGGCGTCCGACTTGTTCCTACTGCCCGACTTGGGAAGAACTGGTGACGACATGGGACGCACTAACCAAGAGAACAACAGACACTGATGTAGGGGTGTCCGGGGAGCGGCTTGCCTCAGACGGTGGTTCTGAACAGGAGGTTGCCCGGTTGGTGCCCTGAGGTCCCTGTACTGACAATGGGACCACATGTAGAAACGATAAAAAAAAAAAGCCACACGAACCGCCACCACCCACAATGCCTCAGGATCAAGGGGGTGGAAGAGGCGGAAAGAGCAGATTCCTACCCCACTCACACACTGGTGCGCCCCGGACATGGCCCCCATAAGGCTGTCATAGCGCGCCAGCTCCTTAAAGAACATTAACTACAAGTATCACCCATACAATGCTGTAAAGTTGACCCTTTGTTTAGTTTGGCTACCCTTCCTATCCCCTCCTAGTCTCCCTTTCCTCCCCTCTTTTTTCCCTTTCCCTCCCATTAACTCCGATCTTCACTTCCCATGATCCCCTCTCCAAGTTGCAAATAGGAAAGGGTTTTTTATCCACAAATTTGTTACGTATAAAAATGGCACAAAACCAATACACTAAGACCAATGATGAGCTCGGCGCAGTGGGTCAAGGGGCTTAAAGCACTAGAGTCAGAACCCGATAAATGCACAAACAACACAAGGGGCGCCGCAAGAACTAACAGTGTAACACGAGTAATGTATGCTACAACTGTGAGCAGCTTATGTGATCATGTATAACTGGTGCAAGTGATTACTCTGAACCGAAACACAAATGTATAATAACAAAATGTTAATAAAATATATTTAAAAAAAAGAAAAGAAAAATAAAGGTTGCTCAGATTGCAAGATTTTTAGAGCCAAATTTAAATATTCATGTGCCTCGGCGTTGCACATATCTGATACGGCTCTCCACAAGACATTGCTTAGCAAGCCGCGTGGCTCTTCTATTAGTTTGTGGCAGGTTTTTAAGTAGGCTCCAAAACTGGACAGGTTCTATTTCTGTAACCCACATTCTAGTATTATTTGGGCTTAAAATGTACATTCGTGGTAGGCTGAACACCCACCGGTAAGTGCCAAAAGTAACATTATCAATTACCTTGTCGGCTCTCTCCATGAGAGCTTTCGCTCCGTACGCTACTGAGGCAGTGAATATTCCAGCCATAACTTGAAATAATGGTTGGAGAGCCAATATTAATCTGTCTCCATCTTGGCTGAGTTTCAGGTTGCTTTTTTGAAAGGAGTCCCAACTTGATTAAGGTGGACCTCCATAGTGTAGAACTTGCGCTAGTTCAAAGAAGCCTAAGTGCATGATTTAATTTCTTTTTTGGCCACAGCAAGCTGGGCTGAAAACCACCTAGGACAGACACCTAGTAGAGGTTTTGATGTACTTGATAGATTCCCTTTGTCTGCCAGAAGGAAGATTGAAAGTTGGGAGTTGGGCTGGTCATAGGAAGAGTTGAGTATTTTTTCCCATTGTGCCCTTGCTTTACATTTGAGACAAGCAATATATCTTGTTGACCAGTTTAGCCTCCTGTAGTTGACAGTGAAGACTGTTGAGGTGTCCTGGTGTGCTTGGTCATGGAGCCTGCAGCATAGATTGAGCAGGATCCTTTGAGGTTGTGGATCGCTTTCCAGTCGAATTCCTATCTCGAAAATACTAACCATTTGAAATAAAGGGAGGGACACTAGGGTGTAATCTTAGATTGAATTTGCCATTGCCACGTGAAAGGAAGACATCAGACTTAATTCCCCCATTTCAATTTCTCAACCCTATGAGCTCCAGGTCATTAACGAGGGCCAGACTTCTGATGTCCGTGGTTTGTTTCTATGGGTGAAACGTGGAAAAATGCCAGATCTGGTTTCAAATTTCCAGTACTTGTTTGTTATCTGTTTCCTGCAGCAGATTCATATTGAAATAGCCAGTTCGAAAAATATGTGGCATGGGATTGGATGACATTTGATCAATAGTAAATGGCACCAGGAGATCAATTGCTTCCTTTTTCTTTGCAGGCGTAGGATGAATGTAGACATTTATTATCAGCAAGTGGTGATCATTGTCATGGAAGCAGTCTGTTAGTTTCACAGCTTGCATGTTGGGATGGTCCGTTTGTAACTTCTACTTTGGCAGTAACCTCAGCCACTAAAAAATGGCTAGGACCCCTGCAGGGCTGGCAAGCAAGTGAGTTTTTATGGCCAGCTAGTCAAATACTAAGAATGCTGGTGTATCCAGGGGGACCATTGCTCAAGTTTTCTGCAGAATTACCAGCTGATAAGAGTTTATATTGGGTAGAAAGGGCACATCCTGCATTTTACTTTGCAGGTCCTCAACATTCTACAAGTAAATTGCTAGGTTGGGTGATAGTTTTTCTTGTCAGTATTTTTCATACAGTATTTTTCATAACTGGTTGTATTTGGCTGTAGAGCACCGAGAAGCCATGCTCAGTCAGTTGGATCTTGACTAAGCCACCCCATCACAATTGGTTCCTCATCCTTCTACAGACTGACACTGTCTGCAGCTGACCGTGTAATGGGGCCAAAATATTGTGTGTGCACTTTGCTCTTGTTGAAGTTGTGAGAAAACTCCTTTGGTCGTGGCAGCTAGGTATTAGGAATTAAGAATATGGTGCATTCTTGTGTCATGTTATTACAATATCCATTTTTCAAAAGGCAATTCCTCCTTCCAAACATGCTCGGCAAGAAGTTGATTTGGTGGACTCTTCTGTGTTTTATATAGTACAACGGAAAAAAAGCAACTGTGTGAATATTTGTTGTTTTTATGTGCTGCAGGGTCTCAATTTCCTCAAACATACAGATCATTGTGCCTCTATTAATTATGTCTCTATTAAATATGTCAAACTGCCAATATGATTTATGTAATGGGGTAAAGGTTAGATTGCATAGCTTCTTAGTGATGTTGCAATCCCTCAAATATGTGTTTGTGCCTGGAGGCATACTAGTCTCTAAGACAGGTAAAAATGTTATGGGTACCAAAGAGTCAGTTTTTATAGTATCAGTTGGCTCTGTCACACCTAATGGAGCAAGGAAAGGGCCTGTTGGCAGCATGTTGACCTGCTGACTTCCTCTCCTGCTTATATGACACCAGTAGTTGGTCAGGTGTTCCTCCATTTGGGGTGACTGATGGCCTACTTGTGATGTTTGAGGACCTAGTAGGTTTACTTTAGCCCTGGAAGGCGTGTGCCCTCATCTGCAGCTGAAATGCTAGCAGTCTCGGTTTCAGCTTCCTGCTTTGCTGATTGGTTTTTCATAAGCATGAAGCCTTATTTTGCCCAAGAACTTCTTTAGGCATATACAAGTTGTAGTTGTCTACATTGAAGGAGATTGTTTATTAGGTGCAACTCCTTCTGATAGCGAATCATTGGCTGTAGCTATGTTCTTATAGGCTGGCCTGAAAACAAAGTATATTTTTTCGTGCTGTATAATTGTCACTCCTTTTGCACACTGTTTGATATGCACCATTTTGAGCCTTTTGCGTGTTTTTTGTTTTTTGTTTTTTTTTAGATGGGAGCACTTTTCTAGTAGGTTGAAGAGTTAATGGCCCAGTACCGTGTGCATCAGTCCTGGGGGAGAAATGGACACTTACGCTACTATGATTCTTTAAGTACTCCTTGTGTTGCATACTGTTAGAAATGGGGTCTTTGGTTGACAGTCAGGTTACCCCCTGTTCAAGCAAGGACCCTCACTCTAGTCGGGGTAAAAGAGAATCACCCTCAGCTATCCCCTGTTACCCCCTTGGTAGCTTGGCAGAGCAGTAGGCTTAACTTCAGAGTGCTAGGTGTAAAGTATTTGTACCAACACACACAGTAACTTAATGAAAACACTACAAAATGACACAACACCAGTTTAGAAAAAAAGGAAATATTTACCTAAACAAAACAAGATAAAAATGACAAACATCCAACATACACAAGTCAAGTTATGAATTTTTAAAGATTAAACTTAAAAATAGCGCTTAGAAACACAAAATACTTAGATGAGGTGATGATACGGCATTGTGACGGAGTCGTTCCCAACAAGCCGACACCAGTGGCAGGTCTGAGACATGATTGCAGAGCTACTCAGTTGGGTGGCACAACCAGTGCTGCAGGCCCACTAGTAACATTTGATTTACAGGGACTTACTAGTAAATCAAATACTCCAATCATGGATAAGCCAATTACATACACATTTTGTAAAGGAGCACTTGTACTTTAGCACTGGTTAGCAGTGGTAAAGTGCCCAGAGTAACAAAAACAGTAAAATCATAGTCCAGCACACATCAACAACCTGGGGAACAGAGGCAAAAAGTTAAGGGAGACCAAACCAAGGATGAAAAGTCTAACACATGTGTCCCCCAGCTGAAAGTGGGGAGCAACTACCCACCCTCATGGGAGTTCTCATCACTAATGCGGAAGAACCTGGACAGACCATCAGCATTGGCGTGCTCTGTACCAGGACAGTGCTCCACCGTAAAGTTCATTCTCTGTAGGTAAATGGACCACCTCAACAGTTTTGGATTCTCACCCCTCATCTGCATTAACCATCTGAGGGGCCTGTGGTCGGTCTGAACTTGGAAGTGGGCCCCAAACAAGTAGGGTCTTCGCTTCTTCAGTGCCCAGACCACAGCAAACGCTTCACGTTCTATGGCACTCCACCTATGTTCCCTGGGTAGTAACCTCCAGCTAATGAAGGCTACGGGTTGATGTAGGCCCTCTTCATTAAGCTGTGAGAGTACTGCTCCAATACCATGCTCTGAGGCGTCTGTTTGGACAACAAACTCCTTGGAGTAGTCAGGTGCCTTCAGCACAGGTGCTCTGTACAAGGCAGCCTTCAGGGCATCAAAAGTGTTCTGGCAAGCCTCTGTTCAGATCACTTTCCTGGGTTGCTTCTTAGAATTCAACTCAGTTAAGAGGGTAACAATGGTACCATATCCCTTAACATACCTCCTGTAGTATCCTGTGAGACCTAAAAAGGCTCTCACTTCAGTCTGGGTCTTGGGAGGCTCCCAGGCCAGAATTGTGTCAATCTTAGGCTGTAGGGGTGCCACTTGGCCACTCCCCACCTGGTGTCCTAAGTACACCACAGAACCCTGCCCTATTTGGCACTTGCTTGCCTTAATAGTGAGGCCTGCCTCCTGCAGGACCTCTAACACTCTCCAGAGGTGTTGCAGGTGTTCCTCCTGTGTGGAACTAAACACAGCAGTGTCATCCAGGTAGGCGGCACTGAACTCATCCAGCCCAGCCAACACCTGGTTGACCAACCTCTGAAAGGTGGCAGGGGTATTCTTCATCCCAAATGGCATCACTTTGAATTGAAAGTGGCCACCTGGTGTAGAGAATGCTGACCTCTCCTTGGCCGCCTCAGTTAAGGCAATCTGCGAGTACCCAGATGTTAAATCAAACGTACTGAGGTACTTGGCAGCGCCTAACTGGTCAATGAGCTCATCAGCTCGGGGGATGGGGTGCACGTCAGTCTTGTTGACTGCATTAAGTCCCCGGTAGTCCGCACAGAACCGGAGTTCTGGAGTGGCACCAGGTGCAGCAGCCTTTGGGACCAATACCACTGGGCTGGCCCGAGGACTGCTGGAGTACTCAATAACCCCTAGGGTAAGCATTTTGGATACCTCATCCTTAATACATGTCCTGACCCTGTCAGTCACCCTGTAAACCTTCTGTTTAATGGGTGTACTGTCCCCAGTGTCCACATCATGTGTGCACAAGTGTGTGACTCCTGGGATCAGGGAAAATAGTGAGGAAAACTGTCCCAACATGTGGTGACAGTCACCTTGCTGCTCCTCAGTCAGGGAGGGAGAGAGGATCACTCACTCCACTGACCCATCTTTTTCTCCTGCCGACCGGAGACCAGGAGGAGGCTCACTCTCCTCTTCTACCCCATCATCTGTCGCAAGGAGCATGGACAGTTCAGTCCGCTCAAAGTGAGGTTTGAGGCCGTTGACATTCAGGACCCTTAAAGGGTTCCTTAGAGACCGAAAGTCCACCAGGTAGGTGACTTCACTCTTGCGCTCCACCACCTTAAATGGCCCAGTCTACTTATCCTGGAGCGCCCTAGGCTCCACTGGCGCCATCACCCTCACTTTCTGACCAGGTTGAAACTCGACCAGAGTGGCATTCTGGTCATACCACAGTTTCATATCCCCCTGACTTGTTTCCAGGTTCTCCTGAGCGAGACTCCTGAAGAGGGCAGTCTGGTTTCTCAAAGCCAGCATGTAACTGAATACATCCTGGGGGGGTTACTAGGGGCTTTCTCCAAAGCTTCTATAACCAGACTCAAAGGTACCCTCACAGGGTGGCCATAAATCAGCTCAAAGGGACTAAACCCAAGTCCCTTTTGAGGCACCTCCCTGTAGGCAAACAGAAGGCATGGCAAGAGGACGTCCCACTTCCACCTCAAGGGCTCTGACAGGCCCAGGATCATGCCTTTTAAGGTGCGGTTGAACCTCTCAAACAGACCATTACTTTGGGGATGGTAAGGGGTGGTGAACTTGTAGGTTACCCCACACTACTTCCACAGAGACTTCATATACGTGGATATGAAGTTTGTGCCCCTATCATATACCACTTCCTTGGGAACCCCATGCGGGTAAAAACCCCATTCAATGCACGACCCACCACAGGGGAAGTGATGGATCTCAAAGGAATGGCTTCTGGGTACCAGGTGGCGTGTTCCACCAAGACCAGGATACACCTGTTGCCCATGGCTGTCTTGGGATCCAGAGGCCACACAATGTCAATGCCTACCCTCTCAAAAGGAGTACTGACAACAGGCAAAGGCTGGAGGGGAGCTTTACATTTCCTCCCACTCTTGCCACTTGCCTGACAAGTCTGACAAGACCTGCAATGTGCATCTGAGTGCCTGCGCATTAGGGGCCAGAAAAAGTGGGTACCAAGCCTCTCAAAGGTCTTGTCCTGCCCCAAATGTCCATCTAAAGGCACATTATGAGACAACCCCAGTAGGAAGGCCCTGAAGCACTGGGGTACCACCACGGGCTGACCCAGGCTCAGGAACCTTAGGCTCGCTATGCAGGAGGTCATCCTCCCAATAAATCAGATGTGATCCTGGCTCCTTGCCAGGCGCCTGGTCCGCAGCCTGCTGCCGCAAACCCTTCAAAGTAGGGCATGTCTTCTGTGCTGCACAGAATGTTTCCCTGGTGGCCCCCCTTCCTGCTGCCACTGCAACAGCTCAAGGAACTCCCCCAGTTCAGCCACCTGGTCCCCTGTAGGCTCCGGGGCGTCACCCTCAGGCTCCACCTCCTACCGGACCGTGGGAACTTCTGGGGCCGGTTTCCCATGCCCCCTGCCCTTCCTCTTCTTGGCAGTCCCCTGGGCTACTGTTTCAGGCTCCAGGGGCTCTTGATTACCCTGACGGGCTGTCATTGAACGGGTGGATACACATACCCGCCCAGGCAGGCCCAACATCTCCAAGTGAGACCTGTGTTCCACCTCCTTCCAAGGGGAATCCTCCAGGTCATTGCCTAGCAAACAACCAACAGGCATGGTTGGACTCACAGCTACCTTCAAGGAACCTGAGACCCCCCCATTTAAAGGGAACCTGTGCCACGCTGCACAGGCGCTCTGAGTTGGTCACTGCAACTACTTGGTGAAGTACCGGGAGATCTATCTGCTCTTCAGACACCAGCTGACTCCTCACGGTAGTCACACTGGCTCCTGTGTCTCTCAGAGCCTCCACCCTCTGTCCATTAATGGTCACCCACTGCCTGTACTTCTTAGTGTTTTCAGGCACTAGGGTTCTCTGAACCATCTCACTGTCCCCTAGTGAGACTAGGGTCATCTCAGCTGGTTCCCACCCACCTGAAACCAACTCATCCCAAAGCGCTACACTGGCCAAACCCTGGGACAGACCACCAGTGGGTGCTGGTGTACTTTTGGGGCATTTGAGGTCCCCCCTCACATGACCCACATGCATAGCACTTATGTGTGGGACCACCTGACACTGGCTTCCCTTTGGAGAACCATGGCTTCTTTTCACTGGGGGGTTGGGAATCCTTACCCTTGGAATCAGTGTGTGGCCCTTTAGAGAACTCCCCCTGTTTACCCTTACCACCTCCTTTCACCTGAGAGGGACCCTGCCCACACTTGGGGTGGTCTCCCCCATACCTCTTCTTGACCCTGGTGCTCTTCCTGGGGTCAGTCAGCTTGCTGTCAATCAGGTGCTGGCGCAGCTCTGGAAAACATAAACTGTACAAGTGCTCCCAAGCAATCAGATTGTAAAGCCCCTCATACTTACATACCTTACTCCCCTTCACCCAACCATCCAGTGACCTGCAATAAGAATCAACATATTCCAACCATGTTTGGGATTCCTTCTTCCTGTAGGACCTAAACCTATCCTTGTACTGCTCAGGGATAAGACCATACCTTGTAAGCAAGGCATCCTTCATGCTAGAGTAGGTGAGATTCTGAGCATCCCCTAAGGCTGTCAGTGTATCCCTCCCTTCTACCTCAAAGTGATTCCACAGACCCGCCCCCCAGTGAGATTCAGGGACCAGATTCATGTGGAGAGCAGACTCATACCCTTGAACCACAAGTATATGTCATCCTCCCTCTTGTAATCTTTCACAAGGTCTTTAGGAATGTGCACCCTCCTCTCAGGCTGCACTGTAGGGTTGCTGCCACCATCTCTACTGGACTGGCTTCTATGATCCATCTCTCTCAAGCTAAGCTCATGAGCCATCGCTAACTTCCTCTCCTCAAGGCCCAGCCTTCTCTGCTCCAATTGGTACTCCCTTTCTGCCTGTCCTGCATATCCTCAGGTGTCAGACCCTTGGACGAGATACTGCTACCTGGCCTGGAGACCTTCTCCCTGGACATAACAGGCCCACCCACAATACCATTGTGTACTGAACACTCTTCCTCCTCCTCCTCATCTCCCTTATCCTCTGTGTACCCTACAGTGCTCTTGGCTGTCACCCAGGCCCTCAGCGCCTTTTGCAGCTCCTCCTTCCTGGATGAGCTCTTAATGGGACAGTCAAAACTTTTACAGAACTGCTTCAACTGAGCCTTGGTATAACTATCCAATTTCTCAAGGTCAAAGTCAGCTCCAACTGATGCATCTCCAGCTTGGGACATGATGAAGATTAAAAAAAACAAGTGCAAAGTTCCAAAGGCAGAAAAACAAGTTCCCAAATGAAGTACCAAAGAAAGCCAATCAAGGAATCAGTGAAAAGAAATAGAAGCAGAACAAAAACAGTCCCAAAGAGAAAAAATCAAAAGATCACCAAACAAGTAGTATGTGGTCACGTAGTGGTCTGAACTCAAACAGTAGTGTACACTTAATCACTGCATGTCAAGTACAAATACAAGTCCAAATCCCAACCGCTGATCACCAACGTTAGAAATGGGGTCTTTGGTTGACAGTCAGGTTACCGCCTGTTCAAGCAAGGACCCTCACTCTAGTCAGGGTAAAAGATAATCACCCTCAGCAAACCCCTGCTTACCCACTAGGTAGCTTAGCAGAGCAGTGGGCTTAACTTCAGAGTGCTAGGTGTAAAGTATTTGTACCAACACACACAGTAACTTAATGCAAACACTATAAAATGACACAACACCAGTTTAGAACAATGGGAAATATTTATCTAAACAAAACAAGACCAAAACGCCAAAAATCCGACATACACAAGTCAAGTTATGAATTTTTAAAGATTAACCTCAAAAATAGATCTTAGAAACACAAAATGCTTCGATGAGGTGTTAACACAGCCTCGTAACGGAGTCGTTCCCAACAAGCCGACACCAGCGGTGCCACACACGGAGTCGCGTAGACCCCCAAGTACAGTACCTCTGGTGAAGAGTGAAAACAAGTTGATGCGCGAAGTCGGGGATCGCGGCGTCTGTGCGAAATGTTGAATCCGCGCACTTTGAGCGGCGTCGGTCACGACGTGGTACGGCAACTTCCATGGAGTCGCAGACTTCAGCGGGGCTGCAGCGGCATTGGGCCTGCGAAGGTCGTCGCGTTCCAGCGAAGATCACGGAGTCGGTTGCAGGCGCCGTCACTGGATTCAGCAGCGGCGTCCGAAGTCGTCCGAAGTCGATTTCTTTGGATTTTCAACATCTTTCCTTTCATGGGCCCAGGGACTGGATAGGGCACCACTTGTCAGAGCAGGAGTCTCTCCAGAGACTCCAGGTGCTGGCAGAGAGAAGTCTTTGCTGTCCCTGAGACTTCAAACAACAGGAGGCAAACTCTAAATCAAGCCCTTGGAGATTTCTTCACAAGATGGAAGGCACACAAAGTCCAGTCTTTGCCCTCTTACTCTGGCAGAAGCAGCAACTGCAGGATAGCTCCACAAAGCACAGTCACAGGCAGGGCCGCACTTCTCCTCAGCTCTTCTCCAGGCAGAGGTTCCTCTTGTTTCCAGAAGTGTTCTAAAGTCTGTGGTTTTGGGTGTCCTTCTTATACCCAATTTCTCCTTTGAAGTAGGCCTACTTCAAAGTAAAGTCTCTTGTGAATGTGAAATCCTGCCTTGCCCAGGCCAGGCCCCAGAAATTCACCAAGGGGTCGGAGAATGCATTGTGTGAGGACAGGCACAGCCCTTTCAGGTGTAAGTGACCACTCCTCCCCTCCCTCCAGCACAGATGGCTCATCAGGAAATGCAGACTACACCCCAGCTCCCTTTGTGTCACTGTCTAGTGTGAGGTGCAACCAGCCCAACTGTCAAACTGACCCAGACAGGGAATCCACAAACAGGCAGAGTCACCGAAACGGTATAAGCAAGAAAATGCTCACTTTTTAAAAGTGGCATTTTCAAATACACAATCTTAAAATCAACTTTACTAAAAGATGTATTTTTAAATTGTAAGCTCAGAGACCCCAAACTCCACATGTCCATCTGCTCCCAAAGGGAATCTACACTTTAATCAGATTTAAAGGTAGTCCCCATGTTAACCTATGAGAGGGACAGGCCTTGCAACAGTGAAAAACGAATTTAGCAATATTTCACTGTCAGGGCATATAAAACATATTAATATATGTCCTACCTTTAACCATACACTGTGCCCTGCCCTTGGGGCTACTTAGGGCCTACCTTAGTGGTGTCTGACATGTAAGGAAAGGGAAGGGTTAGGCCTGGCAAGTGGGTACACTTGCCAAGTTGAATTTACAGTTAAAACTGCACACACAGACACTGCAATGGAAGGTCTGAGACATGATTACAGAGCTACTTAGTTGGGTGGCACAACCAATACTGCAGGCCCACTGATAGCATTTGATTTACAGGCCCTGGTACCTCCACTGCACTTTACTAGGGACTTACTAGTAAATCAAATATGCCAATCATGGATAAGCCAATTACATACACATTTTGTAAAGGAGCACTTGCACATTAACACTGGTTAGCAGTGGTAAAGCGCCAAGAGTACAAAAACAGTAAAATCAGAGTCCAGCACACTTCAACAACCTGGGGAACAGAGGCAAAAAGTTAAGGGAGACCACGCCAAGGATGAAAAGTCTTACACTTACTGTTGGAGGAACTGTTCGTAGGAGTTTGAACAGCTGTTTCCTATGTTGCACAGAGACCTGGGTTTAGATGAAGCTTTATTTCTGTTAGCAATATGGCTAGGGTGGCAGGTAGGCATACACGTTTCTCAATCACCAGGCCACATGTGCAGGCTAATGCAGGTTGGCTTGCTTCAGACTGCACATGTATCAGCGAGTTTAGTGCTCCTATTTTTGAGTTGATTGCTGTGATGTAGACTGCCATGGTGTTAAGAAGGTCTACCTCCAGATAAAGCGTATTTGACTGGTAAGTTAGTGAACTGACTACTGATTCAAACAAGCATAATAGAATGCCCCAAATGTTCATATGCTCTTGCTTTTCTCATGTCGACAAGCTTTGGGCGTCATCTAAGTTAATTCTATGCTGGTCTATAATGTCGAGAGGTGAA
The DNA here is from genome assembly GCF_031143425.1 of Pleurodeles waltl. Lineage (NCBI taxonomy): Eukaryota > Metazoa > Chordata > Amphibia > Caudata > Salamandridae > Pleurodeles > Pleurodeles waltl. The sequence continues at coordinate 1,210,807,055 of NC_090447.1, read as the reverse complement.
GCCTGAAAGACCATTGGGTCGATTGCAGCCGGGCTTTTTTCCTGCAATAGAGGAGTAGCTTCCAATGATAGAATTGATGATCACTCTAGGAGAGGAAAGCTGCTCCTTTGCTGGCTAGAAGCTGAATTTGTGTTCGGAGACTGTTGTGGGATCCAGGCAGGTGCGGCAAGGGGATGACCAATGTTATCCACCTTGTTACACTGTCTGGTGGAGAAGCCAAGAGCTCTGGGACTGGAGCTGGTTGTATTAGAGCATGGTGCAGATTCGCAGTGACTAAGTGAAGCTTCCTTTCTTCAAGTTGTTTGACTAGAATTGGAGTAACCTTAGAGCTCACTGTGACAGGGTTCCTGAATGAGGTTGTTTCCACAGAGTTTGCCATGTGTGCCTGCGTAATATCGGAACCTGATGTTTACATTGCTGTGCCAGCCATTTGGGATTTGTCTGTTGCCTAGGTCAGCCACTTAGCTCTTCCTTCCATGCTTTTATTGCCCATTTCTCCCATTGAAAAGGTGCCTTTTTCTAATATTCTAATAATCTCTGCAGTCATGGGTAGCCTTGGTAACTGCTTGATTGAAGGGCAATTGAATAAGAGGAGTGCAGCTGTATGGGAGATTGTCGGCCGCTTGCATCCCTAAAGTAAGAGAAGAAAGAGTCCATCATTTTTTTTTAAAGAAAATTGAATTTATTCAAGGTGTATAGCTGCTGTCCTTGCTGCTATTCAGCTGGTATTGGAGATAGTAGAGAGTCGTCACCCTGTAGAGACTGCCATACCATTTGCAAGGAGGACTCAGGAAAATCATTATTTTTAGGCGCAGTAGTGCATCTCTGTTTCACCTCGTCTTTGTCAGTGCAACCCTTGTCTTTCCTGATCTCATGACCACCAGTCCGCCAGTCTGGTGGGCTTTCCCATCACTAGGGAAATGTGCCCAACATCTTCCCGAGCTTGAAAGGACCCTTACCCTGTCATTGGCAGATGTTGCTTTCACAAAGGCCAGAGTCCCTTTGCCTTGCTAGTGGGTTTGATTCCAAATCCAGTGGGAGGGAGGAGCTGCCCCAGAACTGGTTTGTGATTGCCACAAGGGAGGGATTGCTCATTATCATACCCTCACCTCCGGGTGGGCACAGGGAACGCTGACCATCGCAAGAAAGGTTCTCCCATGTCCTATTGAAGTAGAGAAGGGCACTGTGGGATAGTTTACAAAAAACACAAAGGAAGTGCTTCAGAAGTGAGTGGTGACACTCCTGGAAACTTTGACCCCATTTGCTTAGGCGTGACCAGGAGCTTATACCTCATCCACTGGCTGCCACTGAGCATAAATTAAGTATACTACCCTCACAACACTTCTGGGCCTGAGAAGATGAGAAGGACTGCCCTGCTGTCTGAGACCAACCTGTGAAAATCAGAAGAATGACTGCCTTGCTGTCTGAGACCTGAAGGAAGACTAGACCTGCTTGCCTTGAACCCAGGATGCCAGATGTGACTCTCAGAGTCAGTTGGCTTACCTCATGTTTGAGCTACAAGGACACAAGAAGATTGCAGAAGCCCTTATCCTGCAACTGGCCAGATGACCAGTACCAACCGGACCTTCCCTGGACCATGCTTCTGCCCTCTATTAGAATGAGTCCCAATCCCCAAGTGGTGCACCACAGGTCCTGGACACTTGCCTGGTGTTAGAGTGTACTCTCCCCGTCTCCAAACTTCAAGAAGTGGGCTAATAAATGTTTTGCCAACTTTCTGCCTGGAGAACCCATGGAGTCTGGGATCACTGTTGAAGCCACAGCAATTAAATTTCCGGTCAGCCTCAGCTTGCTGGTTTGCCTCACTGAAGAAGATCTGATTTCCAGAAAAGATGAAAGTTTTTAAGTCAGAACATCGATGGCTTCATCGAGAACCATTCTACATTGAGGCCTTTGTGGGCGGAGACATCGGACTTCGCCTGCTCAGAGCTTTTCCAGCTTCATCAACAACCACACCAGGACTCTTCTCTTCAGCAATCCGATGTCATTGAAGTCCCCTTCAAATTCAACTTGCAACTTGCCCTGCCATGGACTTATCAACTTTAACCTTTTTTCCATTGATATTTTCTAATTCTGAAGATAAACTTTCTACTGCACGAACCCGGTCCTTGTAGCTGACCCCTGCACCATTGAGGTCAACCTAAAACCTATGACCGCCATTTGCTCTTTGTGCTTTTTGGTGCTATTTATAATTAAAAATGTGAACATTCATATATCCAGTGCTACTTTTTGGATTTTTGTTCTTTTAGTGTGATATTATTTAATAAAATATTGTCACTTTTTCTAAATTTGTTTTGGTTTTTCTTGTGTTGTGTTGCACTTTATTACTGTTTAACTGCGTGAATATAGTTACACATTGCCTTTAACTTAAACCTGGCTACTTTGTGCCAAACAACCAGAGGTTTAAGCACAGGCTTTTTTTAGTGATTTTTAGTGCTTAACCCTGAAAAGGATCGTGATTATTTGAAGTTCGTCCTTAGCCCCCTTAACTAATTATCTCAATTAGTAAATCAACAAGTTTTAACTATTTTTTGTTAAATTTTAATGTTTAATTATCTTGAAATAGGAGTTGGAAAGTTGCATGATTATCTTTTATAAATATTTGCAACCAATCCCATTAAAATTACTGAAATGAAGTGAACAACTTAAAACAATATATGTCATGATTCTAAATAGATAAGGGTTTTAATGCCTTTCTAAAATAAAATAAATCTCACAGTTATCTTATTTAAAGGGTATTGACTAAAACTATATTATGATTTATGTTTGAGTCTGTTCTCCAAACCAATTTCAGTATTATGAAAACTCTAATACCCTTATGTACTTAAAATTAAGTAAAAATTAGGAATAACATGTTTGCAAGGTATCAACTCCTTGCTTGCAAGTTGTAGAAATTGTTTTACACATAAATCACCTGCAAATACCTCGAAGCATTTTTTTATTAAAATCAATCAATGAGTTTCATAAAACTGATGTAGTGTTAATATTGAAAAAGTTGTTGATGTGCACAATGATACAATCATAATTGAAAATGAAATTGCATCATTATTATTGAATTCATCCACCATGAACTCTCCATCAGCGCTGACTCAGAAATATGTGATCAGGCAGGCTCTGAGACCTAGGGCTGAGGTTACTGATTGACAGGCCACATGGGGGTGGCATGTAGCAGGGAGCCAAATGGACTAACAGGAAACTCGGATCAATTCCATAGATAGGTGCAGGGACACCACAATAGTCTAAGGAAATTGGCCCCTATAAAGCACACATTGCCAGAGGGGGGTGCATTCCCAAAACACCATAAAGTCAGATGCCACAGGAAGTTAGGAACACTCAGCCAATCAGAACACAGCACGCACAGTAACACACATTGATCATGTGCCCCTCAGGCTGGACAGCTGGACACATTACCCACTGGCCCTCATTGTGTCCAAGCAAGGTCGAGGCCAGCATGCATTTATTATCAGTGACCTTATTTATAACTCTAAGACAACGGCCAACATTCTTTACCTAAAAGGGAATGCTGAAATAGTTTTATGGTGCCCAGAGAAATGTATAAAACACCACTCAGATCGATCATACTTTGAGACAGTCCACAGACCCCGTTTCTGTAACTGTTCTTCCAGCCATAGTGTTTAATTAATCCAACAGCTCCTGTTTTGCCAAATGCCTCTTGTCTTTTTTTTTTTCAAGGTAAATTCACATTTGAGCCTCAATATCTTGCACAAAATAGTATGTTAATAAGTGGATGCAAAAATCCCAAGCATCACACTCCTCAAGAATATCATTCTGCTTAGTGACTCTTTAATTGGATTCAAATGTCCATCATGCTAAGATTATACCCAGTTAAATTTGTGTTTAAAATGTGCACTATGTTATTTCATGAAACCCAATTTCTAATAAAATAATTGAAATTTGTAGTGATGAACCATTTGTTCTGATCACTGGGAGAATATCTTTGTAGGTGGTTTCTTTGAAAGCAGTGAAGATAGTTGTGAGAATTTCAAATCAGAGATGTTTTAACTTGGACTATTACTAGTTGGATGTGGCTGTGCAGTGGGACTGGTTGCATTTCTGTGATGCATTTGATTCTGTTGATGTTTTTCTGATGTTATCTTTTCTACAAAGGAGTGATGGTATTGCCTTTGTGTGCTATTTGTTGTATTGATGCATTTAGCAGGAGTAATGCCATGTTGGACATGTGGTAATAGGCTTAACACCAGTTCTGTTAAGGTGAGAAAATGTGAATAACATCAACTTGACAAGTCCATCCTTCTTAGATTCCATCACTGAGATCTTCTTTTTCATTGTATGCTGCTAAATCCTAAATATTTTTCAATATGGCTTTCAGAGATCTCAGATGTGTAGTACAAAAATAATGTTTGAATTTGTAGATACAGAAGTGTAAATATTGCATACTCTCCTAGATCAGTGCAGAGGTAGAAAAAGCTGTATTTTCAATATGGTTCTTTGAACACCATAAAGGACTAAGTATCTTCATTGCTGTCAAAATTGTGCAGCCCTCTCTCTAGGATCTCATGGCAAGCTGTATCATTTTTATCCCCACCTCGGAACACACGACAATCATACACATGTGCAGAGATCTTTTTGTGATGTGAAATAAGCTTAGTGGTCTGGAGGGCACATCAAGTACATGTCCCATTATTAGGAGAGAGACTACTGTCATCTCCTCAGGGTGCAGACGACTGACAGTTGTAGCAGCTAAACCATTATAGTACATGGCACACCTTCTTTCCCCGTTGCCTCCTTTGAGGTGAGTAGCCTCTCCCATTTTGAAATTGTTCTGCCAGTCTTCTAACTGGATCTTTCCCTCATCAATTAGAGGAACTAATGTTGCATGTGTGTATATTACAGACGCACACAGGTTGCATGTGCTGCCTATGTGGGAACAAAGTATGTGGAGACAGTTCATATGGATACAGCACTATGAATTCACTTTTGTATCAGATACACCTTGGATGGTGGCTAAAAAAGAGAGTTGAAGTGAGGTCCCATATAGCACAAATATATTTCATGGTTTTCCTTCATTGTATTCCAGGGATCTCTTTTAATAGGTCAGACAATGGAGTGCTGATGAATGTAAAAAGGGAGACAGGTGTTCTTCTAAAGCTAGGGAGTAACCTTCTCCCTTTTAGGTCCTTTTTTGCTAGGCAATACTATCCCAAAGATTAACAGGTAGCTACTTGGGGTAACCATTTTTGCCTTTGTGCTTTTGGTATGGGTCATCTGAAGAGATTACTAGCTCACACATACCTTCCTGCCCATGCTTGTCACAAAGACCGTGGCTGGGCCAGTCTGCATAGGATTGACATAAGTGAAGAAATGCCCAATACCAGTCATAGAAGTGAATTGCCGGAATACACATGGGCAGCCTGCAACTTTGGTATGAAGATGAGCATAAACCTCAGGACATTGTATCAAGATTTCCTGCCCTGAGGCCCCACACCACTGGTGACCAGGCGGTATCTCTAAGCTCTGTGGTTGGAGTACTTACCGCCAACTCCCCTTTCCTGGTTTGGGAGCAGTGACCTGTGGAAGGCTTGCTAAACTTGCTCGGTTTGAGACCAGTAAACGAGGGAAGACCTGCTGAATTTGCTAGGAGTTTTGATGCATACTACATCAAGGGAGAGAGAGCCAATTGATGCCTCAAGAGGGCTATTGAAGGTGTCCTGCCGTGAAGATGCTGAGCATAAGAATAGGAAGCTGGAAGCAGCAGAGGCAAGGCAACATTAGCACAATATAGTGTGACCTGCATCAAGTGGTTTTGATTGATGATTAAATGTGCAGTGGCACCACTGACAGAGGGGGGGTCCCAGAATTCATCACAAAGAGAATCTGACTTAGTGCTTAGAAGGACTGAAACACTGAAGCAACTGGTACATGGTTGGTGTTTCAGAAAATCTGTGAGAGAATCCCAGTGACATCTGGAGATTTGTTACTGCTCTGACTCAAATGGCCACCTGTGTGTCTGGGGGGGATTTGAGATTGGGCAGAGGAAGACCCAAGCAGTAAGATCCCACCACAAGTGCTGCTGTCATTCATGCACCTCAGCCGAACTTGTGTTGGTGCTGTCATGACCTACCTTTGGTTATGGGCAGCACGCAATGTGAAGTGCAAACTAAGGATCCAAGTAAAGCACTGATGAGCTTTGCTGAGTAGAACACCCGAGCAGGATGGCCTCCCCTGATCACATTGCAAACAGACAGTGCACATGCAAGGAATTCACAAACTTCAGCACTGGGACAAAGAAAGGTACGAAGCATGTGTATGCAACTGGGCCTAATTAAAAGATTTCTTTGAAACTCAGAGTATGCAGACCAGAAGGCAATGTTTCCTTCCAGGCACAGTAGCATTCTTTCCCTGCACAGGGCCAAGAGTCAATGTACTGCACCAGAAAAGAGTGTCCCATAACGTACAGAAGGTACAGCTTCCAATACTGTTTGATTAACCTCACTCGGCCACAGTGATTCTTTTGCTTTATTGTGTGAGATAATATCAAATCACATTCTTTTATAGAAATCATAATACTAGTTGGACCGTGGTTGAATACTTTTCCCTTGATGAATAGTGAGTGCTGAGCCTCTATCCTTAGGCTGCCAGATTATGTTACACTGAGGGAGAAGTGTTAAAGGGGTTTTCTGGGTGATCAGTTTTAAGGCTATAGCCCTGGACACAAGTGGTAAATTGCTCTTATTGATATAATATGAGACCATTAAATCCTGACTGCTAAGGAACTTCCACTGGTGCAATTATGCGCCTTTGTGTAAAAATGAAGTAGCAAACCACACTACTTGGTTCCACAAAACTGTCCATGAAATACCACACAAACAACCAATGGGGGGGGGTCCAAGAGCAACTGTAGAGAACCAATGGGCTTCTCACTATTGAGATGGTGGAGAAACCAATGAAGACAAGCCTGGAGACACATTCAACACATACCTTCCACAAGCCTGAAGACAGATACAACACATTCAAATAATTTAACACAATTTGCCAGTTTACTTAAAAGTGCTAACATTCTAAATGGTATGAATGATGATATAATTGAGCATTTTGATAAGTAAGAATTCAGTTGTTAATAAATTCAGGCTCTTTCTGTTGAATATTTATTAGGAATTTTGCCAAGACCAATTTTGTACCATTTTGGTACTTGCGTAATAGGAAAGCAGGTAGTTTCCTTCCGTCCATATTATCCAAAAAGATTTTTGAAAAGGGCACATGTTAGACCTGTCAGCCATAGGGTGGTCTTACCCCAAACCTTTTACCTTACTCCTCCAGGTTTGCTGAACTTATTTTTGCTGACCTTGGGATTCTGCACACTTTACCACTGCTAACTAGTGCTAAAGTGCTTGTGCTCTCTCCTTTAATGATGGTGAAATTAGCTTACATCAACATTGCACATTTATTTGACTTGAAAGTCTCTAGTTAAGTGGTGCTTCATTTGCTCTGGCCTGTAAATTAAATGCTACTAGTGAGCCTGCAGCGCTAATTGTGCCACCCACCTAAGTAGCCTTTAAAAAGTTAAGGTCTACATTGCAGCCTGTGTGTGCACTTTTTAACTGCCATTTTGACCTGGCAACATAAACCTTTTGCCAAGGCTAGATCTTCCTTTTTAATGCAAATACCACTTCTAGGGCAGGCCCTAAACAGTCCACAGGGCATGGTGCAGTGTATTTAAAATGATGGCTATGTACCCTTAGAGTTTTACATGTTGTGGTAGTTAAAAACTCCTACATTTATTTCTCACTTCTGCAAGACGATAACATTTGGTTATCTTCATACATTTAATAAGTGATAACTTTTGGTTAGAAGCAGATTGGACAGCCATGCTTGGTGTCTGAGGAATTTCAATTTAAAACCCTCTTTAAAGGTAAATTCGATTTTTTAAGCCACAATTCTAAAAATGCCACTTTCAGAAATGTGGCATTTTCTTGTCTTATTTGGTGCCCAAAGCCCATTTTTGTGACACTTGACTAGGTGTAGTTGGCCTTTGTGTGTACCTGCTAGATGGTATCACAAAGGAATGTCTGGGTCTTGGCAAGATAGGCCATCTCTGATTTGATAAGAGGAGTGGAGCGGTCATCTACCACACTAGCACTTCAAAGGCACTGACTCAGCTTACACACAAAGGACGTAGGCACTAGCCTATTGTGCCCACAGACAGTTTGGGATGGGCTGGGAGGCTGGAAATTTCAGACACCTCTATAGGTGGAAACTCCAGAAGCTTCTCCTATTTCAAAGAAGGCACTAGCTATAAAAAGGAGACTCGCAGACCCACTCTTCAGATCACTTCTAGACTCCTCTGGAGAACTGCTCTGCTGCAAAAAGGAGTGCCCAGCTTCTCTGCTGCCTGAGAAAGAAGGACTGGACCTGCACCTCAAACCCAGGACCGTCAGGTTGACTCCAGCAGCTAGTTGGCTTGATCAGGGCCTCAGGGAAAGAAAAGGCTTCAACCATCTTCAACCTGTACTTGGACTCTGCCTGCTGTGAGTCCTAACCACCAAGCTGTGCCTCCACAGTCCTGGACCCTTGAGAGAGGGGTTAAGGGCCTCATTACGAGTTAGAATGAGAGGATTACTCCATCACAAATGTGCCAGATATCCTGTACGCTGTATTACATTATATCCTATGGAACTTGTAATACAGCGGACGGGATATCGGTCACATTTGTGATGGAGTAATTCCCCTCCAACAAACACACAATGAGGCCCTGAAGGTGCTCTGCCAGCCTACTTGTGGACTCCATCCGAAACCAAGCAACCCAATACTGCCCTCAAAGCTACTATTTGAAGGTGATGCAGCATGATGCATCTCCATGCAGACCTCGCATCGCAGTCCTCACAGCTCATCATTGGAAGCAATGCAGAGTGACATAATTCAATGCAGACCTCAAATTGTAGCTCGTGCAGAGTCTCATCGAAACTGACTCAGTGTGACACACCTTGACGCAGGACTCAGAATCATGTACAGAGCAAAGACTCACATCAAGGATATAGGCTATAATTCTCAGCAGGCCTAACCTGGTCCCTGTAACCGACTCCATCACCATCAGACTGAACTTGTCGCTTTCTCCTGTTCTTCTTGTTGGTGTTTTGTGGTTTTAGGTACTATTTTTAACTAAATGTTTGAAATTGCATAGCCCTGGTTCTTTTAATTGAATTTTTCTCATTTTGGTCTCACATAATTTATCAAAAGTTACTCTACTTTCCTAAATCGCTGTCGGACTTCTCTTGTGTTATGTTTCCACTTTACTACTGTCTGTGTGCTGCATAAATACTTTACTCATTGGCTCTAAGTTAAGCCTTACTACATTTGCAGCAAGCTACCACAGGGTTAAACACAGGTTAATTTAGTGACTTTTGTGGTTCTCTCCCCCACACGGAATGTGGCTGTTGCTTGAGTAGGGTTGCACCCCCTTAAACCAACAACACAATTTCTCACAGCAAACACCTATATAATTAGGTTTGCATTATTGTTGTTGTTTCACATGACAAAAAAGGATAAAATATTTGTTTAACAATTCTGAATGTCAAAAAGACAGGAAGTAGTAAACTAACTCCCTTTCATATTTTCAATAATGAATGGAGCACATTTTCTCTTGATGAGTTTGTGCACTTTTTTGAAAAAGGATGCTTATGGGCCAGTCTTCTTGTTTTTTAAAAAGCTATTTTAAACAATACAATGTTATGCAAGCAAAATATGTACTTCAAGTGTATTCTCATTGTTTTACATTCTGTGGTGTCCGTTAATCTTAGGAACACAAATGTAGATGTAGAATCCACATTAGCAAAACCAGTTTTCGCCACTTACAGGAACACAAGCAAAATAAACAGTGCCAGGAAACAGTTACTGCATTTTTTACATTTACGTGATCTGCTTCAACATGTTTGAGATACCCCATAAATGAGAGATTAGGAAACCTGGCATGTAATGCAATTTCTGCTTTCCAGTAGAGACATGAGATGTTTGGAATGCTTTTCTTCACATCATTTAGAACTTTTCTTAAACTTCAGTTTGTCAAGATGTAAAATGTCAAAAATCAGGAGATATATATCAATTAGAAAAAAATTGCTAAAGGATTTTTTTTTCCAAAAACCTTTAGGTTCAAACTCTCTAATGTTTTTTTGACAATACTCTTTTGCAGTTTTTTCTTCCAGCTTAATTTACATAATATATTGGACTGCACTGGAACAAACAGAAACCTTTGCAAAGTGGACAAAGATTGCCATCGTTGATGGAAATGTTTGAAACTTTTCACACTGTTACTTTGAAGACTGGTAAAGTGTAATTAATAAAACCTGTCACCAGGGGCCAGATGTAGGAAATTCCTGAATTGCGACTCGCAAATTGCGAGTCAGAGAGACTCACAATTTGCGAGTCGCAATTCAGGATGCAGGATGGTGTCCCTGACACAATCTTTGACTTGCAAGGGGGTCGCAAAGGCCCACCTCATTAGTATTAATGAGGTGGGTCGCAATTTGTGACCCCCTTGTGACTTGCAGCACTCACAGGGATGGTGGCCTGCAGAAGACAGCAGACCACCATGTCTGGGACTGCTTTTAAAATAGGCACTTTTTTTTTCTTGTAATGCAGTCCGTTTTCCTTGAAGGAAAACGAGATGCATTACAAAATGAAAAAAATGAAACGTTTTTGTTTCATTTTTTCAGAGCAGGCAGTGGTCAAAAATGTTTTCCATGTCATTCACAAAGGGGAAGGGGTCCCATGGGGGCCCCTTCCCTTTTGCAAATGGGTTGCCACCAGTGTGACACTGGTGGTAACTGCGATTGCTTTGCGACCACGTTTGCGGTCACAAAGCAATGCAGCATCGCGCTGCGACTCGCAATTAGGAAGGGAAACACCCCTTCCTAATTGCGACTCGCATGCCAATTTTGCGAGTCGGTAACCAGGTTACCGACTTGCAAAACGGGAATTGGGCTTCGCGATGTGGGTTTTGTACGTCGCAAACAGCGAAATACTCTAGCCTTAAACAGAAGTCAATCTTGTATAAATTTTATGATAGAATTGGGTTGAGGAAAAGTTTGAAAATATCTGGAAACCTTTCCTTTTTTCTGTGCTGACAAACCTTACAAGGCACCCTGTCCTGAAAAGCTGTCTACTTGCTCCTGGTAGTTGATTAACCCATGTACAAATTCACCTTTTCTGAAATAAAGTGCATGCAACTTGAATTGACACACACAGTCATTTTGTGATCTGCTAAATATATTCAGTTACCAGCACATACGAAATGATACGGATATACTAAAATATATTCATAGCAAGAAGTCATCATTCTAATGGTTTCCAATTATCACCTTCTTACACAGTGCCTGACTGTTTAAAATTAACATCTGATTAATAATAAAATCCATAATTGCATGAAAGATTTATTAAAATATGCGTTTTTAAACATTTCATCATATGTGCTGAGTATTATATTTACCCAAGACCCATGGTAATATCATCCACTCGACAATAGTTGGTGGTGGCCCCTGCATATGCAAGTCCGCCCTGTCGATGTGTTGAGAAGCAAGAAGCAGTAGAAAAAGAAACGTCAAGTATGACGCAGTATGGCAAATAAATTTGATGAATGGTTTTCTGATGAAGAGTCCAAAGGTGCTTTTCGGAGCTATGAGATAGGATATAGAGAAAACAGGGAAAAGAAGTCCTATGACGACACATGTCAGCATCTTGACCACCCAATGACGCCTCCTCCAGCCAGGGAACTCATCGTACCAGCGAGATGCAAGCAGTTGCTGACAATTTGGCTGAGCAACAAACTGAAAAGGGAAGAAACAAAAAAAAAGATTGTAAAACATAATTTAGCAGAAAAAAGGTATCATTTAAAGTTTACTCTACTATCTGTTAAAAATTCTGATCTGTCCTATCACATTTATGTCATTCCTTCATGACTTTAAACATTTCTCCGAAATTACATGAGCATAAAAAAATGTTTAACACCTAGTCATCTTATATGAGCTGGAAACTACTAAATATATATATATATATATATATATATATATATATATATATATATATATATATATATATATATATGTCTTTATATTGAATTGGTCCTTTTATTCTATATATAGGGACCTTTTGTTGGATCTAAATGACCTATATTATAACATGATTCTCTTTATTGGCATTAGATCAACATTGAATAAGGTTGCAGTTCTTTTTGGGAATTAATTGATTATAATGATTATATAGCTGATACATGAATTTGAGATCATTGTTGAGATTAATTGGGACATTTAATGTTTGGCACCATGAGGATATTAATATTTATTGATGTATATCATCATTTTTATATATATGTTGGAATTATTTATTCTATTTGAAGAACATATATATTTATTTCATTGATGAATTGGTTGATATTTACATTATATTTTCATACTTATTTATACATAAATTATCCTTAAAAGTGGTGCTGAAAGTTATTTATAATATGTATTTTTATATTTATATCTTTCCCATGCATTGGAAGAATAGATGCTTAAAGGTGATTGTTTTTATAATGGGATGACATACAGGGCCATGGGAGATACACAACAGTGTGATATTTATGATCTTTGCCCAAGTATATGGATGTTATCTGGCATCTTGGATTGAAGACAATCACGTTATAACATGGTTGCCTTGTTTTACAACCTCTCAGCTATGTTGCTGAAATTAAAGAAGGACTAGAAGATTTAAATAGGTAGGTGCAAAAATGTCTGCCAATGTCCAGTTGAAGGCTTTTGCCGAAACGCGTCGACATTTGGCCGGGACAGCGTGTGCTTGTTGTTCTTTTTGGGCACCAATTTGATTATTATTATATGTATTTTTGCAGTGATTTTTTGGAAGTCTATTTTGGTTTGCCTGCAAGAATTTTTCTAATAAATGGAGCTGACGATTTTTTTAATGAATTATTTTTGAATTGTGCTCATTATCTACTTTCCACCATCTCTTGGATATTGTGCAGCCTTTTGGTGCCAAAATATGTTGCACTGTTCTTCAAAAATTATTGTTCCGCGTTAGTCCGGTTCGCGGCTTGGCTAGCACACTGTTTGGAGTGCGCGTGATACTTTGTAACCGGACCTACTTTGAAGAGGATTCTCACGCTGTACTGCGCTATTGTGATACAGTGTTTTCCCTCCTGTGGGATTATCGGAGCTGCTGAAGGGAGTCGGAGGACTTCTCCGAGGTAAGGAGGATTTCCCACTGGGGTGGTTGAATGGAACAGATTGTGAATTCACTGGCGTACGGCTCAGATGGACTACTGCAGTCAAATATTTGAAATATCCGTTGGAAATCCAGCCCGCTATGCTTTTAGTTTGTGTGACTTTTTTGCAGATAATGATTGACAAACTACGTCGGCTCGTTAAATTATATTTTCACACGCTGTCCCATGGTTTATAGTCCGGTCGGTCTGAAAAGGACTTTATTATACTTTTTGAAGTATACATCTTTGGAATATTGTCTGTTTTTTCTTCCGTTTTCTTGCTTCTCTTTTTCCTTTTTCCTTTTGGAGTTTTTGCATTTTTAGACTGTTGCTCCCATACGAAGTTGAGCACTTGCATATATCTGTATATTAAGGACTCCTTTCTATGGTTTTTCTTTTTTCTAGCGTGGTCCCAAATTACTACTTCTTGAACAATCTAGCTCAATATGGCCAATCGAAGAGCATTATGAGAACAAGCAGCTGTTACCCTATTTGACAATGCTCCAGGGACATCAACTGTCTTAAATCCTCAAACTCGTACTGCATCCAATATCATTTTTGAATTGGAAAAGGCGCGTATTTTAGAGTTGAAAAAATGGTGGGAGATGACCTCGTTGACCAAATATATAGAGAATGGTCGAGTACCACGAGGTCTAAGGATCTTAATTTTGCCCACCCGTGGTGATATTGATCCCGATCTACTTGAGCAATGGAGATCGCATACATCGGATTGCTCTGTTAAATTGATGGACACCCTGATTATTCAATCCAAACGACGTATGGAGGAACAGACCCAGAAGATTGAGCAGCTAATGAAAGAACTGGAAAGAATGGGTAATTCACAAGAAATACAACAACTATTGGTGAAAATGGAAGAACGTATTACAAAAAAAAAAAAAAAAAAGAAGATGAAATTAAAATTTGTAAATCTTTAAAATTCAATAGAGACAAAAAAGATTATGAATTAGGAAGAATCTATACCTTTGCTCGAAAATACAACACTCTCAGAGCACAAGACAAGATTCAAACAACAGAAAGTTTAAATGTGCAATCAAATTCTGTAAATGAGAGTTCCGATTTGAGTTCATCGGCTGATGAAGTCTCTTCTAACAAATTGGATTTTCATGGGGAAATGTGATTATTGCAATTATTCACGCCACAATCAAACAGGAACAGAGGACGAGATCGAGGAGGCACAAGACGCGGAGGGGGAAGAGAAAGAAATTACAAACATCAAGATTAGAGGGGGATTCTCAATTTGACAATTTCAATATTATTGTGAATATTCCTAAGGTTGATTTGACTTAGAATCAAGAACGTATTCTCAACTTAGGGTTGAGTTTCTGCCCGGATGTGCATTGGGATTATGTTGATACAAGAATAGAATTATATAAATTCACACGCAAATTTCGTCTAATGAAGCATTTTTCCAACAAAGCACAGGCAAATTTGTCAGTGTCAAATATGAATGCGGTTCATTTCTCTGGGTTCCATATTGATGATGTTCCTGATTTAGTAGAGATTAGTGATTTGACCAGTACAGAAGATACTATGGTTGACAACAGATGTACTGATAATGAAATCTTGAAAACCATGGGATTCACAGTAGATCACACCATTTCTAGTGCATTAAAACCTCCCAGTATATTCAATCCACAGCTACCTAGTGGCAATTTAATTGACACCTTTTATGAATTGGTAGTTGATGATATTGATTATTTTCGCAATGATTGGAATTCTAACAAATTGAAAAGATCTAAGAGAACCAATTTTTCAGTTATGGATTGGAAAGATTTGAATGATTTGAAATCCAACAGTACGATTGTCATCAAGCCCTCTGATAAAGGAGGCAATATTGTAATCATGGATGTAGAGAGTTACATTAAAGAGGCCCATTGCCAACTATCCAACAGGGAGCGTTATGAGAAATTAGGTGCTAATCCCACTATTGAATATCAAGTCATTTATTGGGAGATGCTGGATACATGGCGTACCAATGGCCTCATTGACCATAACGAGTATCTCTACTTGAAGGTTGAATTTCCCAAAATTCCCTGCATTTATTTACTACCAAAGATCCATAAAAATAAGAAATACCCTGTGGCGGGGTCTTTTTCCCGAGTCGAGGGGATATTGGAAGAAGGTGACAGACGCGGCACTTAAGGGTGTAGTATGTTTATTTTCTTGCTCGTTTGGGATTATAGCAATAACTTTTTCGCCAAACTGTTATATTCCAAGTCCAAAACTAATATAAAATCCCTTTTCTTTTCAGGGTTCCTTGGTGTCCCTGGGACGGCCTGGTCCGGTTCGGAGGGAGAGGTCTTGTTCACCCGGTTCTCATGGCCCAGGATTTCCCAAAAACAAAGAAGGAGAAAGGAACAGGTAAGTGGGGAAAATTATTTATACACAGTTAATTGGGGTTAGTAAGGAGTGGAAGGAGGGGGGGGTGGTTCTGTGGAGGTGGAGGAATGTGGGTTTTACTTTTCCCTTGTGACTTTCGTTCGTTGTGCCCTTTCTGTGACCCCCTTACACGTTTGTTCACTGGTCTGGGTACGGAGGGTGTGGTTATTCCTTTATTTAACGGTGTTCCTGTTCAAATGGGCTCCCCTTCTTTACACAACCTCAGCCCTCCCTTCTTAGCCCCCTTAAACCCAGCCAACCACCCAGAACCCCAGCCCCGGTACGCTCGTACCTGGCTTGGCCACGCCCCTCCAGGGACGTGGCCGGCTTGTAGGGGATCTCCCGACTTCGCCTCGGCAGGGGCGGGAGGCGCCCAAGGGTTTTCGCTCTCCGTCCGTTGTTCCTCGTCTACGGCGGGGTTTCCCTTCTCTCTGGGTGGTCCATGGCGTTCGTCTCTCCGTCTCTCCGGCTCTCCTTGACGTCGGCGGCTTCTTCTGGGTCGCGCGGCGCTTTTCTTTTGTCGGCTGTCCTTGTCTGACGGATGACGTTGGACGTCATCACGTCAGGAATCCCTCAGGTGCCCCCGGGGTATCCGCCGGCGGTCGTTTGCTCGGACGGGGAACCGGCGTCCGGAGGCGCCCGGTTACACATCCCCTCACATGAATGGGGCTGATCGAGCCCCACCAGATCCGGGAACCGGGACAAATAGTCAGCCTGACCCATAAGGTCACCAGGGAGGTGGCAAACCTGGAAGGAGAAAGGTTGGAGTTCTATGAACCATCGCAATATACGATTGTTGGTATTCTTGTATCTTGAGAGCCACGTAAGGGGTGCATGGTCCGTATACAGTAGGAAAGGTCTGCCCAAAAGATAGTATTGGAGACTTTCGATAGCCCACTTAATGGCAAGACATTCCCGCTCTATAATGGGGTATCTCTGCTCCCTGGGAAATAGCTTACGGCTAATAAAGATGACGGGATGGTTCACTCCGTCTTCATCCTTTTGAAAAAGAACGGCCCCTACCCCCACATCGGAGGCATCCGTTTGGAGATGAAAGGGTTTGTCAAACTCAGGACATTTCAATATCGGTTGAGTGGTGAGACACCTTTGCAAGGTATGATAACTATGAAGTTGAGTCGGGTCTAGTTGTGGGATGTTATTGGGCTGTCCTTTTCTTAAAAGATTGGTTAGGGGGGCAGCCAAACTGGAATAGTGGGGAATGAATCTTCGATAGTACCCCACTAGACCTAAAAAGGAACGAATTCCCTTCTTCGTGGTGGGAGCATTGGTGTGTAGGATGGCTTCGATTTTATTCTTTTGGGGTCGAAGTATACCGTTGCTAATGTGATAACCCAGGTAGGAGATCTCACTAAAAGCCAGTCGGCTCTTGGCGGGGTTGGCTGTCAGTCCAGCCTTCCCTAAAGCCGAGAAGATGTGGTCTATGTGGGCCACATGGTCTTCCCAGGTCTCACTGAAAATAACGATGTCATCCAGATAGGCCGCCGCGTATCTGGTTTGAGGTCGTAATATGGTGTCCATGAGACGTTGGAAGGTGGCGGGGGCGCCATGTAACCCGAAAGGGAGAACCTTAAACTGATACAATCCGGAGGGGGTAGCGAAAGCCGTCTTTTCCTTGTCTTCGGGACCCAACGGGATCTGCCAATACCCCTTGGTCAAGTCAAGGGTAGACATGTATTTCGCTTTCCCCAATCTTTCTAAGAGCTCATCTATCCTTGGAAGGGGATAGGTGTCAAATTGTGATATGGAATTGACCTGTCTAAAGTCAATACAGAAACGTATAGACCCATCAGGTTTGGGCACCAATACCACGGGCGAACACCAGGGGCTGTGGGAAGGTTCTATGATGTCTAGATCTAACATCTTCTCGATTTCGTTTTCTACGAGGGTTTTCCTAGCTTCAGGGATACAATAAGGTTTTAGTCGCACGGTCTTCCCAGGTGGTGTGAGGATTTGATGATGTACCAATCGTGTCCTACCGGGTATCGAGGAGAACACCCGAACGTGTTTATCGAAGAGATTCTTCAACTGTCTATTTTGTTGAATCGAGATCTCTGTATTAATGAGAGGAACCTCCCTCTCGCCAGGGGGATCAGTGGGGCACCACCCTATCTCTAGTTCCTTGACGGTATTAATTAGGCAGCCGTGCCTTGGGTCGTTCGGAGGTTCTTCCCATCTTTTTAATAAGTTAACATGGAAGATCTGTGACCTAGGGGGGGTATCGTTAAGCTGAATTTTATAAGTTACGGGAGTTACTAGTCCTGTTACGGTGTAGGGTCCCTGCCACTTGGCCAACAATTTGTTATCTGAACTGGGAAGAAGAACTAGCACTTTATCTCCTAGGGAAAAGGACCTCAATTGGGTATTCCGATCATAATTCCTTTTCTGCTTGTCTTAGGCCCTCTCCATGTGTTCCCTTACGCTTTCCCATACTGTATGCAGGTGGGTTTTTAACTCACGTGCGTATTTTAGAATGTTTTTTTCCCCGTCTTCTTCTTCCCACATCTCAGCGGCCATATCTAGTAGGGTCCGTGGTTGTCGCCCAAACAACAGCTCAAACGGACTATGGCCCGTAGAGGCTTGTTCGTGTGTCCTGATTGCGTATAATACTAAGGGGAGTTTCCTATCCCAGTCCTTACCTGTCTCCGAGATAGCTTTCTTTAGTAGTGTTTTGAGGGTACGGTTGTATCTCTCCACCAAACCATCGGTTTGTGGATGATAGACCGACGTCCGTAACTGTTTAATCCCCAATAACTGACATACATATTTGTGTCATCAGGTTGGACATAAATTGGGTCCCTTGGTCCGTTAGGATTTCTCGAGGAAACCCAATTCGGGAAAAGAACCCTATCATGGCGTGTGCAACACTCTTGGTGTTAATACTAGAGAGGGGAATAGCCTCAGGGTATCTTGTGGCGTAATCCACTAATACCAATATATAACGATATCCTCTCGACGAGGGCAGAAGAGGGCCAACGAGGTCCATCCCTATTCTGGAGAAGGGGACATCAATGATGGGGAGGGGTTGTAAAGGGGCTTTTCTCCGTGAGCCTGGGTCAATCAATTGGCATTTTGGACATTGTTGACAGAACTTCCTAATCTGGGAAAATACCCCTGGCCAGTAAAATTTCCTCAACAAATACTCCTCGGTTTTCTCCCTCCATAGTGTCCACCCCCTGGCTGGCTGTGTGCTAAGTGTAGAACTTGTTGTCTATAAGGTTCTGGAACTATCAACTGTTTCTTTTCGTCTTGGTCTTTGTATGTGACTCGGTATAATAGGTCCTTAACTACGGTGAACGAGGGACCCTTATCCTGGGGGTTCCGGGGCCGTGCACTTTTCCATGCATGAATTAAACTGGGGTCTTCTCTTTGAGAAGTCCGGAAACTGGGAAGAGCAGTGAGGGCGAGGACCTTTGTAATTACCCGGGGCGTGCTGGCGAGGTCTTGGGTATAGGCTTTCTTAATTATTCTTTTCTCCTTCCGGGAGAGTTTAGGTCGTACCCTCGGAGGTGATAGAGGCATATTGGAGAAAGGAGCGTCTTTCCACCAGTTGTTAGTTTCTTCGAGCTGTCTGAGGCTGTCTAGGAGTTGTGGGAATTCCGAAAAGTCAGTTCCTATAATAGCTTCTTCAACCAGTTGCTCTACTAAACCCACTCTTATGGGTATTTCTTTTCCTCCCCAAGTGAGGGTTGTCCAGATTAGGGGATATTCTCTGGTTTCTCCATGGATACAACAGATTGATACCGTGAGTCCCGAAGTGTGGTAATGGGCGTCGAACAACCCGGCCCTGACCACAGATTGGCTACATCCTGAGTCGATGAGGGCCACTGTGTTTTTCCCATTGATAATTAGTCTCTTTTTATAAGGGGTGTCTCTTCTCCCTGTATAAAAGACTCTTCCCCTAGTTACCCCTATTTCCATGGGTTCCGGTTTTTCTGTTTTCAGGGGGCAACCTCGAGCTATGTGACCCCATTCCCCGCAACTGAAACACTGAGGTTGTTGTATATAGGGCCTATCCAGTCCCCGGGTTTTCCCTATGTCCTCATTGATTCTTCGTCCCCCTGTCGAGGATGTTCCCGAACCCAGACGCAGGGGACTAGGTGTTGACCGAGGGGGAGTTACTTTGAACTCAAGGGAGCGATGAAAGGCGCAGGCCAACTCGATGGTAGCATTGGTATCTGGGTTTGGATGTTGTTTGATCCAGTTGCGGATAGACGGAGGCAGCGCGTCAAGGTATTGCTCTAAGAGCACGATCTCAATAATGTCTTCCCGATTTGTCCCTATGGGACCCAACCATTTGAGACCCAGATCTTTGATCCTAAAATATAGGGCCCGGGGATTTTCGTTGGGCCCCCACTTAGCTTTTCTAAACCGGACGCGATAATGTTCAGAATCAAAACCCACCCGTTCTAAGATGCTCTTTTTAATATCCTTATAGGGGGTTATTCCACCGGGGTTTACCGCTTGATAGGCGGCTTGGAGAGTCCCCGTCAATAAGGGGGCGATATATTGGCCCCATCGCTCCTGAGGCCAAGTAGCGGAAGTAGCAACTCGTTCAAAATTGGTGAAAAAGGCATCGGGGTCTTCACCTTCTTGATATCGTTGTAAGACCGAACTGGGCACATTCGGGTGTACGCGGGTAACAGCGATGGTATCTGTGAGATTCTTAATGGCGGTTTCGTGAACCAACTGGTTGTTGGCCATTATGGTGGCCCGACTCTTAAGGGCATTTTGTAGTGCCTCTCTTTCCAATTTGGCCTCTTTTTGTTGCTCTTCCCACACTAATTGCAGGTGCCTTTGTCCGGAGGCCAACTGTTGCATCATATCGGATATGGTACACTTCTCCTCCATGGTTGGGAAGTCTCTGTCGCCTGTTCCAATATCCCACTTCTGACACCACTGTGGCGGGGTCTTTTTCCCGAGTCGAGGGGATATTGGAAGAAGGTGACAGACGCGGCACTTAAGGGTGTAGTATGTTTATTTTCTTGCTCGTTTGGGATTACAGCAATAACTTTTTCGCCAAACTGTTATATTCCAAGTCCAAAACTAATATAAAATCCCTTTTCTTTTCAGGGTTCCTTGGTGTCCCTGGGACGGCCTGGTCCGGTTCGGAGGGAGAGGTCTTGTTCACCCAGTTCTCATGGCCCAGGATTTCCCAAAAACAAAGAAGGAGAAAGGAACAGGTAAGTGGGGAAAATTATTTATACACGGTTAATTGGGGTTAGTAAGGAGTGGAAGGGGGGGGGTGGTTCTGTGGAGGTGGAGGAATGTGGGGTTTATTATTCCCTTGTGACTTTTGTTCGTTGTGCCCTTTCTGTGACCCCCTTACACGTTTGTTCACTGGTCTGGGTACGGAGGGTGTGGTTATTCCTTTATTTAACGGTGTTCCTGTTCAAATGGGCTCCCCTTCTTTACACGACCTCAGCCCTCCCTTCTTAGCCCCCTTAAACCCAGCCAACCACCCAGAACCCCAGCCCCGGTACGCTCGTACCTGGCTTGGCCACGCCCCTCCAGGGACGTGGCCGGCTTGTAGGGGATCTCCCGACTTCGCCTCGGCAGGGGCGGGAGGCGCCCAAGGGTTTTCGCTCTCGGTCCGTTGTTCCTCGTCTACGGCGGGGTTTCCCTTCTCTCTGGGTGGTCCGTGGCGTTCGTCTCTCCGGCTCTCCTTGACGTTGACGGCTTCTTCTGGGTCGCGCGGCGCTTTTCTTTTGTTGGCTGTCCTTGTCTGATGGATGACGTTGGACGTCATCACGTCAGGAATCCCTCGGGTGCCCCCGGGGTATCCGCCGGCGGTCGTTTGCTCGGACGGGGAACCGGCATCCGGAGGCGCCCGGTTACATACCCCCCTGTCGACCAATTGTGAGTATGAATTCCTCCTTTCTAGAAAACACTTCCCGTTACTTGGATCTCTTTTTATGTCCTTATGTAACTGAACTGCCCTCTTATTTGCGAGATGCAAATGACTTTTTAGCCAAAATACATAATATTCCATGGCAATCTAGTTTTTTATTGGTCACCATGGATGTAACCTCTCTCTATACCTCCATCATGAATGAATATGGTATTGAGGCCTGTAGACATTTCCTAGGTACCCGCAAAATTGAATTTTTCCAACACACTAACATGCTTCTGACCATGTTGAGATTTTGCCTTACCCATAATGTTTTCTTATTTGATTATGAATATTATCTTCAGAAACAGGTGACAGCAATGGGAGCTTCATTTGCTCCCACGTATGCAAACCTGTATATGGGTTGGTGGGAAAAGGAGATAGCTTGGTCTGATTCTAATAAGGATTATATGGAACGAGTTGTTTTGTGGGTCAGATATATTGATGACCTTTTTCTCATTTGGGATGGTGATGAACACTCTTTGGTACAATATGTTAATATACTTAACAATAATGAGTTTAATATCCATTTGGATTTGAAATATAGTGCTCGTACCATTGGGTTTTTGGATGTCCAGATAACCGTCCACAATGAGACTCTGCAGACGACCATATTTCGTAAACCAACTGCATGCAATTCTATTTTGCATGGGAATAGCGGTCATCCCAAAGCTCTAAAATGGTCATTCCTTACAGTCAAACTTTACGGGTCCGTAGAATTTGTTCTGATGATGAATGCTTCAACATTGAAATTGCTATCTTGACACAGAGATTTCTAGACAGAGGTTATCCTCGGAAGATCTTAAATGATGCCCATTTGAGAGTATTGAATATGTCCAGAGAAAAATTGCTCTTTAAATCTGGAGGCACAGATGATATCTCTTAAGGTAATAGATCCCCTCCAAGGCTGTTTTTCGAATTCAATTCACAACATTCTGAATTGAATAACATCATTCAAAAAAATTGGCATGTTTTGCAACATGATTCCTGCATTAAGTAGAGTGTAGGCTCACATCCCCAGATTACATATCGCAAAACTCGGTCATTAGGTGATCATCTCACCAGGAGTCTATTTTGTTCTAAAGCTAATCGATCCTGGTTATCTAAGAAAAGTCTGGGCTTCTGGAAATGTGGCCATTGCAAATCTTGTAAGTATGCGCATAACACCCTTTTATATACCACATTTGAGGGCAGAGTTTGTGAAATAACTGATCGTATTACCTGCGATACTGAGTATGTTGTATATGTGATTGAATGTGCCTGCCATAAAAAATATGTGGGCAGCACTATTCACAAATTAAAAGTGAGGTTTTTGCAACATCTCAGAGCAATCAAAAATCAGGATTGATCATATCCTTTAGCTAAACACTTCTGGGATGTTCATGAAGGCAATTGCAGCTCTCTGACCTTTTATGGGATAAAAACCATTGTTGTTAACCCCCGGGGTGGGAATAGAACTGCACTGTTAAGACAAACTGAATCTAAAATGATTCTATCTTTAGGGTCTGAAAATCCGTGAGGACACAACTTAGATGCAGAACTTTATGTACATTTGTGAGAATCTGAACCTCTCGTAGTTTCGATTTATAAGTAATGGAATCTTTGCACATAGTAAGTGTCAATAGACATTACAAATAACAAATGAGATTTTCTATTTGTGACTGTGAATACTAGCACCGGACTATGAAACATGTTATTTTTAATTTGCTTTTTTGCACACCTAGATTAATTTTTTGTAAAGTAATAGAAACAAACTTTAATTAGCACTTTGGGGTGATTGTTAGGCTGTTTGTTTTCTGTCCATGTCCTTATATTGAATTGGTCCTTTTATTCTATATATAGGGACCTTTTGTTCGATCTATATGACCTATATTATAACATGGTTCTCTTTATTGGCATTAGATCAACATTGAATAAGGTTACAGTTCTTTTGGGGAATTAATTGATTATAATGATTATATAGCTGATATATTAATTTGTTATCATTGTTGAGATGAATTGGAACATTTAATTTTTGGCACCATTTAGGAGGATATTAATATTTATTGATGTATACCATCATTTTTATATATATGTTGGAATTATTTATTCTATTTGTAGAACATATATATTTATTTCCTTGATGAATTGATTGATATTTACATTATATTTTCATACTTATTTATACATAAATTATCCTTAAAAGTGGTGCTGAAAGTTATTTATAATATTTATTTTTATATTTATATCTTTCCCATGCATTGGAAGAATAGATGCTTAAAGGTGATTGTTTTTATAATGGGATGACATTCGGGGCCATGGGAGATACACAACAGTGTGATATTTCTGATCTTGACCCAAGTATATGGATGTTATCTGGCATCTTGGATTGAACACAATCACGTTATAACATGGCCGCCTTGTTTTACAACCTCTCAGCTATGTTGCTGAAATTAAAGAAGGACTAGAAGATTTAAATAGGTAGGTGCAAAAATGTCTGCCAATGTCCAGTTGAATGCTTTTGCCGAAACGCGTCGACATTTGGCCGGGACAGCGTGTGCTTGTTGTTCTTTTTGGGCACCAATTTGATTATTATTATATGTATTTTTGCAGTGATTTTTTGGAAGTCTATTTTGGTTTGCCTGCAAGAATTTTTCTAATAAATGGAGCTGACGATTTTTTAAATGAATTATTTTTGAATTGTGCTCATTATCTACTTTCCACGATCTCTTGGATATTGTGCAGCCTTTTGGTGCCAAAATATGTTGCACTGTTCTTCAAAAATTATTGTTCCGCGTTCGTCCGGTTCGCGGCTTGGCTAGCACGCTGTTTGGAGTGCGCGTGATACTTTGTAACCGGACCTACTTTGAAGAGGATTCTCACGCTGTACTGCTCTATTGTGATACACTGTTTTCCCTCCTGTGGGATTATCGGAGCTTCTTAAGGGAGTCGGAGGACTTCTCCGAGGTAAGGAGGATTTCCCACTGGGGTGGTTGAATGGAACAGATTGTGAATTCACTGGCGTACCGCTCAGATGGACTATTTTGGTTTGCCTGCAAGAATTTTTCTAATAAATGGAGCTGACGAGTTTTTACATGAATTATTTTTGAATTGTGCTCATTATCTACTTTCCACGATCTCTTGGATATTGTGCAGCCTTTTGGTGCCAAAATATGTTGCACCATTCTTCAAACATTATATATATATATATATGTGTGTGTGTGTGTGTATATATATATATATATATATATATATATATATATATATATATATAGGCCCTTTCAGGGTTAGAGTGATGCATAAATTATTCAAAAAACAAAGGAGAACTCTGGGAAGTTCCCAATTTTAGGTGGAGAGCAGCTCTAGTAAGGAGCACCCTGCAACACCAGCGACACTCTAGATTTGCTCACCTCAAATGTCTGTTTATCTAGCCAAGTTTTTAAGCATAGGATCAGCACAGTGTTATCCACACCGAGCTAGATAGTGACAAAGGGGGATATTACAACTTTGGAGGAGGTGTTAATCCGTCCCAAAAGTGACGTTAAAGTGACGGATATACCACGAGCCGTATTACGAGTCTGTTATATCCTATGGAACTCGTAATACGGCTTGTGGTATATCCGTCACTTTACTGTCACTTTTGGGACGGATTAACACCTCCTCCAAAGTTGTAATAACCCCCAAAGTCTTTTGCCATTTGTACAGCAAAATCTTTAAGCATAGGATTGACACAGTGTCATCCTTGCCGAGCTGTAAAATGACAAAAGACCACTTTAACTTTAGTGAAGAACAACCAAGGACTTTTTAAGAAAGTTTAATTCTAAAAATAATAAAGAATTATACAAATGATGTAAATACACTTTACAAACATCCATAAGGTAGGATAACATAGCTGGTACTGATTTCAATCTTCAATTTTTTTAAATATATGTAGAAAGGATTTTTGAAATATAATTGTTTTCAAAGTTTTCTAATACTGTTTAAATTTTCTGGTATTATATGACTCACTTTTGAAACTTTAAACAATGTTGCAAATGTATTTCACAGGGATGGTGAAAGTTATTCATGAATTGTAAATACATTAAAATAAAAATAAGGGAACAATGATCAATGAACCAGCTATTAGTGTTAATGTTTTTTTCTGTTGTTGTAGAAGTATTTTTACAACTTTTAAAATAGATACTCTGACTATAAAGTTATCTATACCTCTGAAAATAACATCTATGGTTTTCTAAATATTTAAAGGTGTTTGGGATTGTTTGTTTAGTCTACATCTCAGAAATAACTATTTACCTTAAAAAAAAACAAATAGATCACTTTGCACAGATTACCTAACAAAGCAATGTTTTCTATGACATCGAGAATCTATTTTAAAGTTTGTGAAATGTGGGATTTATCATTTAAAATGTGCAAATTATGTTTTCACCTTTTAATAGGTTAAAAAAGGAAATGTGCAACTTATATTTAGAACTTTATTTAATATTATTTGCAAAACAACATCATAGATCAATTTAAATGGAGTAACAGTCCTTCAAAAAGAAAGATATAAAATGTATGTTGTAATTTTTAAAAGGTATTTAAAAACACATATATCTTCCGTTTTTAATTGTCTTGATTCAAGATTTTATAGAAAAGGAACATTCTTCCTTTAGCATAAGTATTGAAGTATACAGCTGTCTAATTGTGTACTGGAGTCCTCTCAAAACTTTCAACAAATATTATCTAATCATCATTTACAGCCCCTTACGACACAATATTGTTTTAAAAAACATGCAAAACTATTTTGGACTTTTGAAAAATGTATAATATTTATTGGTTTGTGCAACAATGTTTGGATCTATGGATTCAAGAGCTATTGGCTGATTTAGGTTTGTGATCCATTTCTTGGCAAAAGAAGAGCATTGTCTATCAATAAGCATGGCCTTTTAATTAGCCATCATGTGCTGATACTGACCTCAGTTTAATTACTACAAAAACACGGTGCAAACAGAAATTCAAGCACAACGAAAGGCATTTTATCCTTGCAGTTACAGCTCAAGCTCATATAATCCTTTTGCCATATCTGAGGATTTAATGAATTTATAAATAATGATTGCTACCTCTGATATATCTCTCAAAAAACAATTCTCCTTACTAGCTGGAGAAACAACTTTATACCTGCAAAACTCTAAATGTTACCTATTGAATAAATTAGATAATAAAGTTGGCATCTGATTGACTTGAAATAAAATGGACATTCAAATAAGTAATTCTGACTGATAGCTTTTCAATTACAACTATTTTACGGAAAAATCATGTACACTTCATCCTAGTGTGCAGTCACTACAATGTGATTGTGCATTGGATGCCTTGACTCAAACCAGAGGGAGGATGAAGGAAATCACATTCATAAATACAATAAATTAATGCAAAGCAAGCAGTAAAAACACAGAAGAAATCTGTAATTCATGATTATTTCTGAACCACGTAATTCTACCTAAATGATAAATGAGATTGGTGTGTGGAAATACAAAATATGCTCTCAGAATACAAATGGATTTTAGATCAAATCAATATTTAAAATCACATATTTAAAATTAAACCACCATCATGTGAATTGAAATTCATATATAAAAATTAAATGAATGAATTAAATATTTCTAACAAAAAATATGATTATTTCCTAAAATCTTGTAATATTTGATGCTTGTACACCTGGCGCCCAGGATTAGATTAAGAACTATTTATGTGTTTCAAGCTATTCACCTGGGAAAGAATTTTGCATGAGTAATGATAAATAAATGTAAACATATACATGTGAAGCAATGTGGAAGGTATCCAAAATATTTGTTGTTTTTCCATGGGTAAATATATTTTTTTTCCTAGAGAACCCCTTTATCTAATACCTTCACCAGTTTTGTGCATGTTTTCTCCCTGCTACCCACATGGATAGAGATTTACTCATCCTTGTCAGAAGTATATGTTTAACTATTTCTCAGATGGGACTATGTCACCAGGAATTAAAAAATTCCCACAGACCTATAGGTTTCTGGGTGATCAGCAACTTGGGCAGGCATTCCTTCTGTGGATTACCCACTACCCACCACTTTTAACATGTTAACAATATTTTAAGATTATATATTAGTGTTGTATACATGACCGGACTAGGAATCAAAAGTAGCCCTGGCAAAAAATGTCATACTAGCCCTCTCTCAATCCTCTCTCTCCATTTTTACTTTTGTCTTTTTTGTGCCTCCTACTGTGAACCAAAGGGAACTGGAGACAAGAGGTTGTAAACCAGTGGCCACATAGTCCCCCCTAACCCATGTTTCGGGGAAACCCCGATGGGTTAAATGGCCAGTCAAACTTTGAGTAATATTACTTGAGAGCACAAACATGTACAGGTTGGATTCAATTTGTGTGAATGCTGAATGTGATTTACAACTGTTTCGGGGGATTCATTGTGGATGGTCAAAATACCATTTAAAAGGCAATACAAATACAATTCACAACAACAAACAAAGACAAGTGAATTTTTGGTTTTGTTTGCTGAACTGACCAACTATGTAATAAAATGGCAACATAATAAAACCTTAGTTTATTAAAAACAACCTTTAAAACTAGCACATTTGCAAAACAAAATACCAAGAGACACCCTATGTGACACTGCATCTGGAGAAAGAAAAGCATCCCCTTGGGACTGCATTTCAAAACAATACACATATACCAAATGTGCAAACCATCAAAACAATGAGGTGAATGAATTACCAAATTCCCTGAGGCATTCAAGACTTGACTTCAGTAATAACTGCAATAGACAATGTCAGAACAAGGCATCAAGAAGCGCAATGGGAGCAAACAGCCTTTTGACACTATCATGTTTGTAAATTGCTTGCATCAAAATAAAAAAAAGAAAGGAAAAGGAACAGTGCTACAATTGGGACAATACTGACAGTTTTATTAATCGGAGTCCTTTGAGCACACCAACAGTTCACTCATATGGGTATTTGTAATGAAAATAGTTGTTGTCCAGTTGTTAAAGAATGTCTAAATACTACTAAGTGGCACCTTCATGATGTTTAAGAAAGCTCCTAAATTGATTCATAAGAAATTCTTGTTAAAACAGAATACTACTCAATCAATCAATCAATCAATCAATCAAAACATTTTATAGAGCGCGCTACTCACCCGTGAGGGTCTCAAGGCGCTTGGGGGAGGTTAATGGTGGGGCAGGGAGGGTCACTGTTCGAACAACCATGTCTTGAGGTTCTTTCTGAAGGATTTTTTTAGAGTGCGGAGTGTGTGGAAGCAGGAGGAGGTTAGAGCATTGATTTGCTGTGTCATGGAGAGGGAGTGGTCCTGGATGATGCAGAGGTTGCGTGCATGGTTTGCGGGGGTGGGTGCGGGGCCTAGGGCGGTGGGCCACCAGGAGTCGTCCCATATGGTTTGTTGGGTCCGAAGATGATGATCTCGGTTTTGTTGGAGTTAAGCTTGAGGTGGTTAGTTGTCATCCAGTTGTCGGTGTCGAGGAGAGCAGCGTGTAGGTTGGTTTTGGCGGTGGTGGGGTTGCGGGTAAGGAAGAGGATGAGTTGGGTGTCATCTGCGTAGGAGAGGATAGTGATTCCGTGTGTTCGGAGGATGTTGGCTAGGGGGATCATGTAAATGTTGAAGAGGGTGGGGCTGAGGGAGGACCCTTGGGGGACTCCGTAGATGATCTTGGTAGAGGTGGAGTGGAAAGGTGGAAGGCGGACTCTCTAGGTCCGGTCGGTGAGGAAGGAGGTGAGCCAGTCTAATTTGTGGCGAATTCCTATGTTGTGGAGGCGTGTGCGGAGTGTGTGGTGGCAGACAGTGTCAAAGACTGCGGGGAGGTCTAGGAGGATGAGTGCGACGGTCTCGCCTTTGTCGACTTTGGTCCTGATGTCGTCAGTGCATGCGATGAGGGCGGTTTCCGTGATGTGGTTCTTGCAGAACCTGCATTGTGAGGGGTCAAGAGTGTTGTTTTCTTCGAGGAAGTGGGATAGGCGAGCGTTGACTAGTTTCTCGCCAACCTTGGCGGGGAAAGGGAGGAGGGAGATGGGGCGATAGTTGGAGAGGGTCTCTGGGTCAGCTTTGTTTTTTTTTAGGAGAACTGTGATTTCTGCGTGCTTCCAGGGGTCTGGGTAGGAGGCGGAGTCGAAAGAAGAGTTGATTATGTCGTGGAGTATGGGGGCGATGGTTGGGCTGGCTTTGTTGTAGATGCGATGTGGACAGGGGTCAGAGGGGGATCCGGAGTGGATGGAGTTCATGGTTTTTTCGGTTTCTTTGTGTGTGGTGGGGGCCCACGTGGTGAGTGTGGTGGGGGTCATGAGTGGGGGTTGGGTGAGTGATGTATGTGTGTGGTATGAAACTGTTGTGGATGTCCAGGATTTTGTGGTAGAAGTCGTTGGAGAGGGCGTCACATAGGGTCTGTGTGTGTGAGGGGTCTATGCTGCTGGCTTTGAGTTTGGCTAGTTCATTAATGATGGTGAAGAGTTCTTTGCTGTTTTGAGAGTTGTTGTCAAGGCGTGTCTTGTAGTGATATCTTTTGGCGGTGCGTATGAGTTGGTGATGGGTGCGAATGGTGGCTTTGAGGATGGAGAAGTTGGTTGTGGAGGGTTCTTGTCGCCATATTTTCTCGGCTTGGCGGCATTTGTGCTTGGAGTCTTGGAGTTCGGGGTGAACCATGGGGCGTTCTTGATGTTGCTGGTGGCGATGTGTTTTCTGAGGGGGGCTAGTGTGTCTGCGCAGGTAGTGATCCATTTAGGGAGGTTGTGTGCTCCTGCGTTGGGGTCGTTGGTGTGGGGGGGGGTTGTGAGCCAGTTGGGAGTTCGGGCGTTCTGTGGGGATCTTGTCCCACATGCGGTAGGGTGTGGTGTGTTGATGGTGGTGTGTGGGGGGTTTGGTGAAGGAGAAGTGGACGCAGTGGTGGTCAGTCCAGAGGAGTTCGGTGGTGAGGGTGTAGGCTATGTGTTGGCTTAAGGTGAAAATTGCATCGAGCGTGTGTCCGGCTGAGTGGGTGGGTGCGGTGACCAGTTGTTTGAGTCCGAGGTTGGTGAGGTTGTCTATGAGGGAAGTAGAGTTGTGGTCTTGTAGGTTCTCCAAGTGAAAGTTGAAATCACCGAGGAGGATGTAGTCTGTGGAGGTGAGGGCGTGCGAGCTGATGGTGTCGGCAATGGTGTTGTAGAAGGCGGGGCGTGGTCCTGGTGGTCTGTAGATTAGTGTACCTCTAAGGGTGGAGTTGTTGTTAATGTGGATTAGGAAGTGCATGTGTTATGTGTTGTCTATAGTGTCTTGGGAGCTGGTGGTGACTTTGATGGTGTCACTGTGTGGGATGGTGATGCCACCACCTGGCCTGTTGAGGCGGTCTTTGCGTTGGAGTTTGTATCCCTTGGCGGTGGCGATGGCTATGTCGCGTTCCGAGGAGGGGTTGGTCTAGGTTTCCGTGAGTAAGGCGATGCCAGGTGAGTGTGATGTGATGAGGTCCCAGAGTTTTATGGCATGTTTGTGGAGGGAGCGGGTGTTGAGGAGCACACAGTATAAGGGGTTGTGGTGGGTGGTGTTGGTGTGGTGCATGAGGGTGTTGTAACAGGTTGTGTTCTGGTTGTGGGGTAGTGTGCTGTGGGGCTGGTTGATGGGGTGGGGGCAGAGCAGGTGTGTGTTGCGTTGGGGGTGTTGTGTGTGTTGTCGGGGGGGTCGCTATGGTTGGTGTGTGGTGTGAGGGATGAGGAGCAGGAGAAATGACAGGTGAGGCAAGTGAAGGGGCAATGAGTGTGTGTGGGGCTGGAAAGGGTGCAGGTGGGGCGAGGGCCTGGGTTGAGTGAGTGGAGGGTGAGGGGGGAGTAGGTTTGTCTGAGAGGGCCAGGGGGCTGGCACTGGGCACGGTCTTGGTGCGAATGGGCGCAGACGGGCTTGCCTTTGGTGCACTGCGGCTGCCATAAATGGGGGGGAGGGAGGGAATGGCAGCTGGGAGGGCTGGACGAATGGGAAGGCTGGGGGGTGGGGTCGCAGGGGATGCAGCGGCAGGGGAATAAGGCAAAAGAAAAGGAAACGGACGGTGAGGAGGAGGGGGGAGGTGGTAGGGGCCACAGGGGACGCAGCGGCAGGGGAATAAGGCAAAAGAAAAGGAAACGGACGGTGAGGAAGAGGGGCGAGGCGGGAGGGGCTGCAGGGGACGCAGCGGCAGGGGAATATGGCAAAAGAAAAGGAAACGGACGGTGAGGAGGAGGAGGAGGGAGGCGGGAGGAGCCGCAGGGGATGCAGCGGCAGGGGAATATGGCAAAAGAAAAGGAAACGGACATTGAGGAGGAGGGGGGAGGCAGGATGGGCCGCAGGGATGCAGCGGCAGGGGAATATGGCAAAAAAAAGGAAACGGACATTGAAGAGGAGGGGGGAGGCGGGAGGGGCCGCAGGGGATGCAGCAGGGGAATTCTCACAAAACAAGGAAATGGACAGTGGGGAGGTGGCGCTGGGCGGAGGAGCGGGGAGCGACCTGCCTGCAGAATGCAGTTGTCCTCTTTCAGACTTCAAATATGCTCCATTCAAGATCCACGAAAGGGCGATGGCATAACAAAGGTATCACTCCAGAATAAACACACAGCTTTAAAGCCTAACAATAGATACATAAATATGTCAGCCCGCATGAGTCTATCCTGCTGTGCTAAGCTCTCAAAAAAGACCTCTAAAGTAACGCCACTGAAATCACAAATAATTCATGTTCAAATATACAATTCTTTTTTATTCCGATAGAACTATGCACTGTGCAGATATCACACAAAAGGGTGAATGCAACATGAACTAAGACAATTTACGACCCACTTAACAATCTGGACCTACTAATATATTTTCAAGTTTTAGTGTTCAACATTTTGCAGTTTTCTTGTTCAGGTAGCTTATTTCATATTGAAATCTAAGCCTATGTCCTTATTGTACAATTTATTTAACAGCAACACTGAATCCACCAGAGCCATTCCTTCTCTCCATACAAACACACACATACATCCATGTGGTATATATGCAGATATGCTGAGCTTTCAGGTACTACGTGTTAGCTTGCTTTAGTTAAAAAGGGGACACAAATCATGAGTGGTGAAGACTTGAGGTTGTCAAGATGCCCCCATTCCTCAACAATGCTAATTAATACCATCTTACACTGAGCAGATCTGAATGCTTTATTTCAAGCTGTTTATATGAGCAGTACTTATAAAGAAATGTATTTAACCATAAATGGAGAACAAAGAGTTAAGTATGTGTGCATAGAGATAAACCAACATCAACTAGGCCTTGTGAGTATGGACCCAGTTGTTTTCTTCTGTAAACCTATTCCAGATATTTGAACTGTTAGGCATTATTTCCTCAAGTCAATTATACTGTACTGCGGTAAAGAACGTTACATATTTGACCTTTCATAGTTGGCCTTATGTATAGTCTCCATCATGATGGGCTGAAAAGCAGCGCCATATTCAATGCTGACTTTCTACCCCAAAAAGGGTTCACGCATTGAATTTGCTGAAACTGTTCTGAAAGCATCACATAAATCAACTCAGGAAGTCTGGAAGTTGTTTTACATGCTGTAACAGTAAAGCACAGAAACATGAAAATGCAGCCACTGCTCTGTGTTGCCTAGCATGTGCTTCAGACTGTGCAACATCAGCAAAACAGGAGTGTGGAGGCCTGTTCTGAGCCCGTGCTTGGAGATAAAATTAGTTCATGATCCATTACCAGCATGGCCAAGTTTAATATCCCTTCCTATTACCTCCCTATCAAAAAGAAGCTTGAAATTGATGAAGAAAATCTGCCACTTGGCAACATCATCTCTAAAAAGCACTGTGACCATATTTGATGGAAACATATTGTGTCATGCTCATTCTTGCCCTGAATGGGACATGCACTAGAAAAGTGCATGCTGCAAATAGCACAAAAATAAAGTGCTTCTTTGGAACTGCCACACATGCCTGGCAAGTGCACAGCTCTTGTACTCCTTTATAATAAAGGCCACAGGGTTAGTAAAAATGACCAGAGCAAAAAATGAACGCTTAGTGGTCCTCTTGCTGTCTTTCAAATAGTCACAAAACCCAATAGGCACAGCCAAACAATGTTAACTCAGGGTGTTAACTGCACATACATATTATATCCTTAGCAGGCTTCTCACCCATGAACAGGTCAAGCAAGTAAAAGTCTTGATCAAAAAGTAAAAATACATTTATAGCCCAGTCCCTACTTGGTATTTTGAGACATAGAACAGGGCAGTGTGACACTCGCTTACAACAAAAGAGCACCAACCATCTGACAATACTTATCTTGCGTATTTCCTAGAAAGTCTCCAGTCAATCTTTATAATTTACCTGAAGAATAGAGTAGCAGGAATTTATGCTAGAATTAAAACTCAATGAGGTGAAAACCTATCTATATCCATACACCTCCAGGGCAGAAGTGTAGGAAATAGGAGTTTAAGTAATGGGAAATGAGACAGACCAGGAGGAGAGAGGAATAAATAAATATTACATGAAAAGGCAAATTCAAGGAAATGGAACAAAGAAGGAGACGTATAGAATGACTTAAACATACTCGTATAAATGTAGGTGTGTGTGTTTCGGTCAGTGATATCAGCTCAGTTTTATAGTTAAGTTTCACTGGGTGTTTCTTTTCTTGATTATAGTCTTAGCAACATTTGATAAAACTGCACCGAGTTTGGCACTGGCTTAGCAAATCTAACCTATTTTATCAACTGACTTAGTGGGAGGTAAATGTTGGTCCTTTCTTTTCACTTGGGACACTATGCACATGAGAAATATCTAAAGAACAATGATTGAAATATACACTTAGTTTCCACCGTCTACTAATGAACTGTGCTGTTGCAAAACAACTGCAGAATTACTGGTACAAATCAGCAGAAACAGTATTTTTATTGACTGCGATGAAGAAGGTTCTGACCTATTATAAACCCATTTTTTTGCTTTTAATTCTACTCATTTTGGACTTTGCTGGGATTGTGCCTCTCTTATGAAGTCTCACCAATTGCAAGGTTCAGTATAAACAGTCTAAATAAATATATAGATACATAACTCCCGTGAAAGGTGAAACATGTATAAGGAAGATAATATATTGAGAATTAAAGTTATATTGTATAAACTCAAACTTTCAAGTGTCACTGTCTGGGCCTACCTTTTAATCAGTGTTGGCTGGTGACTTTTGAAAGTGATGGGGCGTAAATGTTGTTCATGACTTTAACAGAGCAAGCAAATGAAGCAAGCGAGTCCAAATGATCCGAGGTGTGTTTGTGTGGGGCAGGGGTGTCTCTCCGGAGAAAATGCTGATTAATCCAGGGCAAATGTGGGCATTTTTAACAAACATTTAGGAAAATCCTTGGATAAAGGTTATAGGCTTAAATAGAGGATTTTTACAGAATCTTATTTAAGCACCAGCTCGTGTCCTCAAGCATCCGAAAACATGGCCCTTTTAAATGTTTAACTATGAGGCAAAATTGGCGCATATTCATGTTGTACTATTTCCATAGCTAATTTAACATAAAAATGAAACCAACTAATTTTACCTTAAAGCTGCCCCCCTTTCAATCAATTACAACAAAATATATTTGCCCTGTTTTTTTTTTTAATAATGTAAAATAATTTGAGTTGGTTCTTATTTGTACTTGTGTAACCCTCTACTTGACGTGGATCATTTTAAGACAGAAGAAATGGAGATTTGTTTCCTTCCTTTAAAGGAAGGAAGCCAAAATGGTGCAAGTTTTTTCTCTCCCTTTTTGCAACGATGCTTCACTTTTCAAAATATGACACACATTAGGAACTGTGAGGAATCCATGAAATCAAATAAATTAAACTAGAAACCACACCAAGACTGCATTTTCTTTATTTTATAAACTATAGAATACAAGCATTTATGCATAACATTTCTGGTAATATGGCCATCTACTGAGGCATACATGAACCAGGAACAATTCATTAGACAAACATCCCCTTAGACTAGGCAGCCCAAACTGTGAAGTTCACACTAGCTGTGTTGTTTAGTACAGGTCAGAGCTAGGCATATTTTCCACTGAAATGAAGAGTGTCCTGAAATAGTAGGAGGGGTCTGTACCTTTCAAATAAGATAAAGAAGGGCCATCTTAGTATATCTAAAACGCATAATTACAGGAATTTAAAACAGTTACCCGACGAAAGTTAAATGAAGGACGTTCAGCCCCCGCACTTTGAGGTGTACATTGTGGATTAAAGAATAAAAGGACAGACGGTGCTTCGAGTTTAATGTCCACATTCACACGTGGGTAGTCTGGAGTTAGCCTTGCATCCACGCAAGTGTTTAATATACATTCAGAAATCGTCACTATGCCACCAGTTTTATTTTTTCACTGCCAAGATAGTTATGACTTAGTCATTGTGAATTAGTTCTAACATGTAACCCCCATCCCGAGGCCCTACTTCAGCCCTTATTGCTAGCCCCAACCCACAACTTCAAGAAATCCTAGAGTGGAAAAATTGTCAGGGAATGGGTTTTCCATTCCTTTACAATAAAGAAAAGCATAAAGCATAAACGACTTACATGAAAACTCAGCAGCGAACAACCTGAAAGAACTTCGATGTTCAGCCCTTCAGGAGTGATGACAGTTTTGGACACAAAGAGAGCACACGTAAGCTGATCAGTAAGTCTTTCTGAGGATGGGATATCACACAATAACTGCTGGTACTCACATCTCCATTGCCTCACAAACTGTGCCATCAGTATTTTTATGCACAATGGAAGAAGCACGACAGCAAACCATGGGGCATATTTATAATGCCCTAGCGCCACCTTGCGCCACATTAACATCATAATTGTTTCCGTTAATGTGGCCCAACAAGGCCGAAATCCCCACGCTGTATTTGAAGGGTGGCTCAATGCATGCATTACGCCACTCTGTAACCCTTTACGCTACATAATGCCTGCCCCAGGCATAATGTATGCAATGAGGGTGTTCCCTCTTTAAGGGAGCCGGAAAAATGGCGTAAGGAGATTTCCTTGCGCCATTTTTTGTGGCACTTTTAATGCCTGCTCAAGAGCAGGAGTTAAAAGGGGGCTTCCATTCTTTAGAATGGGGTCCTATGTACGCTGCAGGAGTAGCACCAATATTTTGGCATTACTCCTGCAGAGCGTATCAGTAACATCGTGAGAAATGACGCTATTACCCCCTACCCTGCTCCATGGGTGTGCTTTATTTTAAATACAGCGCACACATGGTGGTGGTAGGGGGTGCTAAGGGGCACAGGGAAACTGGCGCTACACTCGGTGCAGTGCCACTTTCCATAAGTCTGCCCCCAAGTGTTGGGAGAAAGAAGACCATATATTATATGGCTCTTTATTGGCCATTTTGAAGTTATCTCCCTCCCCTTGCCTTTACACTGTGCACACGTATGCAGGGAATGCATCCAGCCTCAGAGCACATACCGCCAATCAAGACACTGCTTTCATACCTTCTATTGCTGTACAGAGCATGAGAAAAGTGCCCGGATTGCCTTGGGCAGCCAAACTTACTGTTCCTTTGGGAAAATAGGAGAGTGTGTTCTATGTTCCCTTCCAACTACATGACTCAATCCAGGTTTGAGGACTGAAGTAAGCATGTTGGACTGGCTGTAGTAAAGAGGGTGGACTGACAGACATGCACTCCTTACTTCATTGCAGCATTATGCCACTCATATAATGTCAGTACAGTCACAGCAATGCCAATGATGGACCATGTCCACTGAATAACAATGTATGAGGTGGATTGCCCCCCCTGGATGACAGCAACTGGAGGGACACCAGGATAGCCTCTCCTAAGCTGGTCATCTCTTCTCACCTAAACCTAGTTCAATTACATTTCCTGCACATGTCCTAATTCAACCCTTAGGTAGATTATAGTAGAAAAATGTGGTTAGGGATGGGTCAATGGAGGGATTCATGAAGGAAGAATTTAAAGAAGGTTGTGTGGAAGATCATATTAGTAAACTGAGGTTTGGGGTGAACCACAAGGGATAAAGGGGCGAAAAATCAAGGAAGGTTTCTTTTGGAGATCATAGCAGTAGAATGAGGTTTAGGTTTCTCTTTTCTATAGCAGGAGTAACTAAATAAATATATAGATACATAACTCCCGTGAAAGGTGAAACATGTATAAGGAAGATAATATATTGAGAATTAAAGTTATATTGTATAAACTCAAACTTTCAAGTGTTTATTTTTCATAACTTGATGTTTAGTTATTCATGGATCTTATATTTCAAGGCAATAAATGTCATAGTTTGGCTGCTTGAGCAGGGAAAGATGAACCACCTACGGTCTTTTTCTTGTATGGTGTGGTGTTAAGGTGAGGTGTCAATCTTGAGCAGAGGTTCCTTTGTTGAATATATTTGGTGATTTTATTCCTATGGAAAAGTGGTCCTGTTCCATGTATTGCTTTCTGGGTGATACAAAGCAGTTTGAAGGTGGACCTTCTGACAACCAGTAACTAATGTATGGCTGTAAAGGCAGGGGTGATGTGGACTTGTTACTTTACATGTAGGAGTAGTCTGGTAGCAGAGTTTAGAATCTATTGTAGTCTTTTTATTAGTTGATAGAGAGGATTTGTGGTAGAGGCAATTGGCTAATAAAATTTAGACAGTACAAGAGAGTTAGTAGCCTGGACCTTGTGTGGAAACCCCAGGTGAGGGAAGATGCGTTGCAGAGTTTTCTCGGAGATTAAGCTGAATCTTGCTGATTTATCCACTTGGACATTCATTGTTAACTTGGTATCCATGGTAATTCCAAGATTGCTTACTTCCTTAGATAATTTAGAAGGTGGTCCCAGATTGTCACGCCAGGCACAAAGTGGATCATTGGTTTTTACAATCACCACATGTGAGTTTTGGAAGCATTCAGTTTGAGATGGCTCCATGTCATCCACTGATCAACGGCTTTGAAGCAACGGAAATTGTTTGAGTTTAGGGCTTTCCATTTAAAAAAGCATTTGTGTGTCACTTGCATAGTAGTAGCATGTGAGCTGAAGTTCATTGATCTTTGCTGTTAATGGCTTCATGTAGATGTTAAAAAGCATGGGTGAGGTGATACAGCCTTGTGGCACCCCTGCTTTTGTGAACTATGGTTTGGATGAGAAAGGGGGAATATTGGTGACATTTGTTCTGTTTTGAAGGGAGGATGTGATGCAATCAAGAGCAATCCCCTCTATGCTGGCTTTGTAGAATCTTTGAATTATAATGTCATAGTCAACTGTGTAAAGGCAGCTCATAGGTTCAAAAGTGCTGTAACCCCTTTCTGGTCTCCTGTGTTTTTAAGGTCATCACAGATGGCAGTGAAGGCAGATTGTGTGCCTCTTCTTGGGCAGAATCCAGTTTGGCAGTCTGAAAGTATTAAGATATCTTCAAGGAAGTTTGACATCTTGACGTATGCTGAGCTTTCTATCAGTTTGCACAGGAAATGTCCATTTGTAATTGGTCTGTAGTTGTTGGGGTCATGTGGGTCCAGGCTTGTTTTCTTCAATAAAGGTTGTAGGTATGCCTTTTTAGGTTTTCTGGAAAGATTCCAGTAGTTAAAGATTTATTGATGATTCATCTTACTGGTGTGGCAGCAGAGGTAGATAAAAGAATGTACTTGAAACTTTGTAGTGGAGTCAGATGGGCAGCAAGAAGGCCTGCTTGCTTTGACCACATGCATAAATTCATGGATGGCTCATGGTTTTCCCCTTGTTTTAAACAGGAGTTTAATGTATCTGCTTTGGTTGTGTAATGAATTTCCAGTTTGTCTGTGAATTTTTGAGTAATGGAATGAGTTCCTTCCGTGCATTTAGGTTTATGAAATGTATTGAGAATTGTATAAAGCTCTTTATGTGCATATTTAGAATTTGGAATTCTTCATAATAAGTAAATTTTTTAGCTTTGTTGTGTTTCTGAGTTCTGAGTCTCAAGCATCTCTCTGAGTAAATCTTGGACTGCTCTACTTCGCTACATCAAGAGTAAAGTTCTGCAAATGGTATATGGTTCTCAGGTGGGAATCTGTAGGACTGAGGTGCCAGGACACAAGAAGCAAAACACCCCAGTTGTTACAATTAGAACCACATAACGTCTGATTGCATTGGGCCATGATTGCTGTTACTATCTGTTTTAGTAAAGTTCTGTATTGGTGCTATAATAAAGAACAAACAGTAAGAATTGGGTGGAAATTCTACTTACCAGTCTTCATGTTTAAAAAAGCAAATTCTTGTTATCTAGCCAGCCTCAGATGTCAGCCTTAGGGTGGTCTTCCCCAAACGTTTTTTGTCTTACTCCTCCATTTTTGCTGATCTTGTTTTTGTTGGGCTTAAGACTCTGTGCACTTTACCTCAGTTAACCAGTTCTAAAGTGCATGTGCTCACTCCCTAAAACATGGTAACATTGGTTCACCCCCAAATGGCATGTTAAATTTACTTATAAATCCCTAGTAAAGTTCACTACATGTGTCCAGGGTCTGGAAATGAAATGTTACTTGTGGACATGTAGCACTCATTAGGCCACCCACTTACGTAGCCCTCTAACCATGGCACAGGCCTGCCACTGCAGAGTCTGTGTAGGCAGTTACACTGCTGTTTTGACCTGGTGAGATAAACCTCTTACCAGGCCCAAACCTGCTCTTATTTTACATATGTCACCCCTAAGGTAGCCCTGGAAACTGAGAAAGCAGGGTGTAATATATTTAAAAGCCATGACATGTACTCCTACGTTTTGCATGTCCTGGCAGTGAAAAACACCTGTTTCATTTTTCACTACAGCAAGGCCCACTTCTCCTATAGGATAACATTGGGATTACCATATTACTGATTGTAAATGTAATTCACAATCTGGAAGAGATAGTTTATTTCCGTTTGGTGTCTCAGGGCTCAAAATTTAAATTCACAACTTGTGGTGAAGTCATGTTTGAAATTGCAGCTCTGAAAATGCCACTTTTATAAAGTTTACATTTTCTTACTTGAGCCATTTGGTGCATTCTGCTTGTCTCTGCATACACATCTGGGGTGGGTGACACCTGGGCTTTGTGCATTCCCTCTAGACATCCACACACAAAGGGAGCTTAGGTGTGACTGATGGGCAATCCCCATCTTGAAGGGTCATCCTGGTCAGGATAAGAGGTAGGAGCTGATACACCTGAAAAGGCTGTATCATGTCCCCACGCAAAGGGCTGCATACCTCACTGTAGTCAGTCTGGACCCAGGAAGGGAGGACCTCTGTGCACTCCGAAGACCTTTTTTTGAAGTCTCCCCCAACGTGGTATAAGTACTGGACCTCTGACACCACCACTTCAGTAAACTTCTGGACTTCTGAATACTCTGCCAGGAAGAAGGACTGCTGTCCTGCTACAAGGATTACCATAATGTTGGACTCCTGCTTTGCTGAACTCACTTTCTGGCTCTTGCTTGGGAGTGAGAAGGGGTGGACCTCCATCTCCCCACCCCAGAAACTAGAGTGATCTCTGAGACTGGTCTCCTATTTTCTTAAGTCCCAGGACATAAAAGACTTCCATCCGATGTGCATTCTACACCTAGACTCTGACATCTGTGAGTCTGCCCCACCAAGTGGTGCCACCCCAACCCTGAACCCTTGGAAGTGAGACCTAAGGTGCATCTTCAGTTAAACCATGCCTCCTCACTTTGAATTGGCACATCTTCACCATTGCAGGTGTCGGAATCTAGCGCATCCTCACCTTTGTGTGGATCAGAACCGGTGCATCCTTGTTGCCACATGGAGCCGGATTGGCACATTGCCTTTGGAACTAGCGAATCAACACATCACCGACTTAGCATGGGGAAAACCGATATCTCAGAATCAGAACCAATGCGTTACTTCAGCTGCACCTCACATCTTCTTTGATGTTGGCGCAACAAGGATCAAGGTACTTTTGTTCAGTGGGCCTAAGTGGGTCCCTGTATCTGGCCTGCACTCCATCATGGTCGGCCTTAACTCTTCGTTTTGTTCCAGTCAAGTGTGACCAGATATCCCTGTTTGTTGCCTCTGCTTCTAAGCACTTTTCTACAGTTTATTATTTAAAAATTCATAACTCAAATTCTACTTATTGAATGTTTGATATTTTTGGCTTATTTTATTTATTTAATGAAGTTCTCTGTTTCTAACCAGGTGTGGAATATTTTTGTGTGGTACTTTCACTGTTGTTCTGTTTGAAGTGTTGCACAAAGAATTCACACATTGCCTCTTAAGTTACGCCTGCCTGCTCTATGCCAAGCTACCAGAAGGAGAACACAGGTTAAATTAGGCTGAGTTGGTGAGTTACTCTGACTAGGCTTGTGGTTCCCGAAGATCACCAGAGTGGCTCCAAGGGCTAGTTGGCTGGCCTCCTGATCAGAGCCTCAGGGACAGAAAAGGCTCCAGCAACCATGAACCCAGCACCTGGATTCTGTCTGCTGTGAGTCTTGTAGTCCCGCCCCACTCCTGGACCCTTGGTAGTGGGCGGAAGGTGCTCTGCCAGTGCATCTGTGTTCTTTTTGGGCAGAACTGATAGAGCGTGATGAATCTCCTCGCAGCTGCCAATAGGAATTACTGCTGCACGATGCACCTCAGACGTAGGACATCTCATCACAGCCTGCTGCTCCGGTGAACCACCACTGTGCAAATCATCCCAGATACAAGACTTCATATCGCAAGCCTTCATTGACAGCATACTCAAAAATTATGCAGGACCTCGCATCGCAAGCCTTGTCAATGGCTTCATCAGAACGGCCACTGCGTGACCCATCCTCGACAAAAGCCCTTGCATTGCTGCCCACAGATCGTTTGAAGCACCGCTGCATCCTCAACACAGGATCCCCCAACACCCTGTAAGCAGGATCTAAGCTACTTTGTTCGGCGCGGCCAACTTCGACCCTGTACCCATCCTGTGGTCCAATACGGTAGGCCTCAACTTGTGACTTTGTCCCAGCATGACCAGAGAACCATATTTGGTACTTTGTGCTTTTAGGCACTATTTTTATCCAAATCTTTAAAATTACATATCTCTGGTTTTACTGATTGGGTTTTTATCATTTTGGTATAAAATTATGTATAACATTTTAATTTATCCTTCTAAAGTTTGTTTGGGATTTTTCTTGTGTTTTGTTTTCAATTTTCTCCTATTTAAAGTGATTGCATCCATACACATTGCCTCTAAATTATGCATGACTGCTTTGTACCAAGCTAACAGAGGGTTCAGCACAGGTTTATTTGGAGTTTTCTTGTTTTTCGCCCTGATAAGAATTGTGGTTGCTGCTTCAGTAGTTTCACTCCCCCTTTACCAGTAACCCAATTTCCTACATAGCTGTTATAGCATGCTTCCTCCCAAAAAGAGAAAAAGCGACAGATGGGCCAGGGGGAGGGGAAGGGAGTAAGTATGTGGTCTGATATTCAAACAATAACAGTTACAAATTAAAATTACTTTTATTTGTGCTTATTTGTATAATTAAAGTTTTCATAGCATGGAGCAGGCATTGCGGGTGCTAGATCACTGTACAAAATAGCAATTTCTGTATTTTCATAGTTACCACCCATAAACATATTTAGAAGACAGACA
Organism: Pleurodeles waltl; assembly: GCF_031143425.1. NCBI lineage: Eukaryota > Metazoa > Chordata > Amphibia > Caudata > Salamandridae > Pleurodeles > Pleurodeles waltl. The sequence goes on along the minus strand of NC_090447.1, from coordinate 1,210,763,970 downwards.
TCCACATAAGTATCATTGCAAAGGTGAACAGGCTTATGCAGGTTCAGTGACACTGTAGGAATGGCAAGACAGGGACATGAAAGAGTAGATGATCAAAATCTATACTGTGAAAGATATTAACAACAGGGTAGAACTACATTGGAAATTGTGTCAGGACTGCTTCACAAGTAGACCTCATAATTCTTTGGTATTACAATAGGAAATAGTCACAATTATGCCTACAAAAACATAAATAATTCAGAATCATCCTCTATATAAACTAATGCTAACAATCAGTGACATCTTGCTACAACGAGAATTTAAAGGGCAACCCTTTGTACCTGCTATTTGTAGACACTTAAGCTATGTTAATATTGAAAACGTTAATGTGCACCATGATACATTCACATATAAAAATGAAATCGCATCACTGTTATCAAATCCACCCGTCATGAACTCTCAATCAACCCTGATTCAGAAATACATGGACAGGCTCAGAAATACATGGACAGGCAGGCTCTGAGACCTAGAGCTGAGGTAAACTGGCTGAAAGGTCACAGGTGGAGTGGCACATAACCTGCAGACAAATGCGCAAACAGGAAACTCAGCTCAATCCCACAGATAGGTGCAACACCACCAAAATGGTCCAAGGAAATTGGCCTCAATAAAACACACATGGCCTGAGGGGTGCATGCGTTCCTAAAACATCATAAAGTCAGATGCCACATAAAATTAGAAACACTCAGCCAATCGTAACCCAACACGCACAGTAAGACGCTGCGATCATGCACCCCTCAGGCAGGACACCTGGACACACCCATTGGCCCTCACTGTGTCCACACAAGGTCAATGCCCACCTGCATTTGTTATAAAGACTCCAAGACAAAGGCCCACATTCTTTACCTAAAAATAAAGGCTGAAATTGTTTTATGGTGTCCAGAGAAATGTATAAAACATCACTCAGATCGATTGTACTTTGAGACAGTCCTCAGACTCAGTTTCTGTAACTGTTCTCCCGCCTGTAATTACCCAACTGTTCCTGTTAGCCAAGCGCCTCTTGTTTTCAGTTTCTTTTTTTTCAAGGTAAATTCACATTTGAATAACAATTGCATGCTTTAAGTTTTTAAAATTGTGAGAAAAATTGTACTCTTGGATGCAGTACTGGTCATGTACTCTTAAATACCATTTGACTCCAAAACATCTAAAAAGGGAATAAATGTGAAAATTCTGTCATAGGAAATTTAAAGAACGGTAACCTTCTTTGGACTTTCATTACTGTGGAGTGGGACATTTTGTTGCTGATTCACCTAGGCAAAGTAGTACCCCTGCGGCAGAATCATGGTACTGTTTTCTCTGCTGGGGTGTCAGCGCTTTCTTCTGGCATCTTGAGAACATACATTAACTCAAAATATATCTGAGTTAATGCATGTGCCTTGACAGCAGAGGTCGGAAACTTGAAAATACATGAATGCCCTGGTTTTCTGAGTTCTGCTTTCTGCAAAACATGCTTTAAATTGGAGATATTTTGATTTAAGGGAGGTGTTGAGACCACCAGAAAAGATGCGCATACACCCCTCCTGCATTGATGCTGCGCATTCTGATACAGCCCCTACTTCAGGTACTCAGTCAGGTCTTTTTGAATCGGCATCCCTAAGTTTACAACCAGCCATGCCACCACGAAAACCTGACTTCTGTGATTGCTTCTGAGATTTGGAATCTAACATAAGTTGTTTTTAATTGGTGTTGAATAGATTAATGATTGCTAACCTTACCCTGTCACTCAAACGTAGATTCAAAGAACTTGTGATATTATTGTGTATGCCTTATAATCTATGTCTATAAATTAGTATATATATATATATATATATTGTTATGTATGTCTCCCTCCAAAGCAGTCTTTATGTACTCTGAGAATCATTCATTTTTGCCGTTTGCTATTTATTTCTGTACATTTGTGTGGCTTGTCGTAATCGCGTGACATCATAGTTGGTCCTCTAAGTTCGCTTGGTGTAACTATCTTTAACTGCTTAATAGCGTAAAAATACAGTTCTAGAATCACAAATCTAGAAATGCAACTGAGGGGTATACTCTCAAGGCCTAATTTTTTAGATTTCATCTCATGACATATAGATTTAACCCCACATGCTCTACTTACAGCCTGGAGGGGACCACAAACATATATTATGCTGTTTGTTACCATTAATGATAATAGCATATTGCAGGGTGTGCATCTGCATATATGACTTGTACCATGGTGTTTCATTTTATGTGTTTTTTTAAATAAGGTATTAAATCAAACCCAGTAAGTGAGTGGTTGTGTAGTGAGTGAAAACTGACAACTGAGAGGAGATGTAGGCCTGTGTGAAGTCATTGCAACATGCAAGCTGTGAGGCAATGAACAGTAACTTTTTCAACTTTTAATATGGATTTTGACATTTGCACTGTACTAATACATGTGTGAAGTTTGGTTTATTGGTACAGTTGCTCTAAATAATAAGGCTCATTGAGCCACATTTATTTTCAGTGCTATGGCATACAAAATAAGTATTTTTATAGTGTTGGGTGGAGATTTCCATGGTTCCTAATGTTTATTGAGAGCAAAAATAGAACAGCACACACTATAGGATTGTGGTGTATCATATGGTATGGTTGTGTGAACAAACCACGAGATACACTTACAAAGCTGTCTTAGTTCAACTCAGACTCATTTGTAAAACCTTTAGCTCAACCCTGGGTAGGTGTAGCTTTGAACAGCAAGGCTTAATCAAAATAACTAGTGTAAAGCTGGTGGAAGCACCAAACAAGGAAATAAGAAAGTCATTCAACACAAAATAAATCTGACACCAATTTAAAAACATAGATAGTAAAACATAACTCTCAGCTTTTTAGTTCAAAGAGCAAACAATCCTTATTCCAGTCCAAGTGGGGGGACCAAATCCAGTAGGAGGAAGCTCAGGGGGTCCACTATGTAATATTTGGACAGTTACCTGGTCACCAAAGCAGTCTCAAGTCAAGTTCCCACTTTACATCAAGACCACCATAGATTTCAATGGAGTGATCCTGATGCTGGGGATGCAGGATGTTGAGGATGCTGAAAGGTGTTCTGCATACTGTGTGGTCAACAGAGGTGTGCTTGCAGATATTCCTTGGTCCACTGGTTAGGTGGGGCAACTTTGGCCATATGGTTCTGTGTCTCTTGAAGTCCTCTTTGAGCCAGTAAAAGGCAAGTGGCGGCTGGACTACCAATCTCCATACAGCAGGTTCAGTAATATCCTTTGGTGAAGGCTGGTCTCACTCTTGGGTGACCAATTTGGACTTACATGACAGTCCTGGGTCATGCAGACACGGGGCCACTTTTATCATTCTTTGGGCATCCCAAGAGACCAGTCCTCTACAGCCAGAAGTTGTCACTATGACTGAGAGCTCCAACTCATGTCCCAACCCTAGCAAAGTTGCATCAAAGAGGAGCCTCACAGCACTGAATTAGGTTGAGGCAAAGTGGTTGGCCCTACCAAACTAGACTATATGAACCTGTGTGCTTTACAACAAAGAATGTAGCAGACTTCAACACTTTATCAGGGGGCCACGTGAGACTTGTTGCCTCACACTTCCTAATATTGTCTCATAGCCTCACACAACAAGGTAGGAAAAGAAGGATTCTCCATGCATGGGAGCAAGGTATAGACGCATATTCACTCTGTTCACTTGCCTCCAACACAGGAAATGCCTGATGATTTTCGCCTAGGGTAATTTTGCCAACATTTCAATAGGGTGACAAAACTGAAAGTGAGGCTACAACAATGTTAACTAAACTAATTACATTGTTAACACATTGTTAACTAAATTAATTATTTGGTTATACCACATGTTAGTTCTGCATGCCACCTTGTGACAGAACAAGATAACCTCATATTTCCTCTCTTACTTAATGGATGTGTGAGAAATCGAGTTTAAATAGACCAAGGGCAATTAGACACTACTAGGATCCAACTGTTACAACAGGGTATTTTGCTACATGTGTCCTCAAACCTCTGTACTGCAGACCCACAAAATGGGGACTAACGACCCTTTTAGCATTTCACTCTCACTGCAGTGAAACAGGGGAGTTCAAGGCTCACTCTGCAACGTTGTGTGGGCTAGAAAGTCAGACCTCAGCAAAATAATAGACAACACTCAATAACACTAATGTCCAGTCTGTGTGTTTTTAGAGGGAAAATGTCCAGTATACATGCAAATCTAAATATTGTGTTCAGAACTCTGAACATATACTACATGGAAAGTAGAAAGAACAATGGGATCACCGAAATGTCCTCACAAACCACTTGGTGTCAGGATTCACAAACATTCAAATCTGAATATATTGTGCTCAGAACTCTGAACATATACTACATGGAAAGTAGAAAGAACAATGGGAGCACTGAAACGTCCTCACAAACCACTTTGGTGTCAGGATTCACAAACATGGAGGACAACAGTTGGTAAAACAATTTATAGATTGTACTGACATAAAGGGTATCAATACATACTTTAAACTAAGTAGATGATAGAAAGGGATAATATGAAAAATGGGTAGTTAGAGGTTAGGGCACTAGATAGAAATAGACTTATTGGAAATAGCATCCAGTAGGGTGGAACTTTGGGACACTGAAGGAAGTGGCAGTCTAAAACATCTTCCTGCACTAACTTAGGGGGCTAGCAACATTCCTCATTGTTCAGCTAATTCATTGCTGCTTAGTTTGTCACCGACTATGTCCCTGCACTTTTGTTCCATTTCACTTTTTCTGTTCCAGCTTTCTTTCCCTTTGTCTTTATTGACTTATGGCGAACCTCAAATTTTACCTGCTTGGACTCGAATAGAACTTGTTTCCCCTCTTTTGACACCCTGAGGCTTCAGTCCTGGTTTCTGCGTGGACACAGAAAACAACAGTGCTCATCCATGCCAAGACATGGGTATGTATATTGTTAACACATCTGTGTGTTATCTATTTTCGGAGAATACAGGTTTTCTGTGCTGTTTTCTTTTCCAAAATGTTTTCAGGTGATGGTTCCAAGAAGACTTTCATCCTACATCCAATGCCTGTCCTTAACCAGTGTCCTCAGTGTTTATTCCTCACACATTTTCCCCTGGTTCCTAAATGAGATATTTTCCCATACAGCATTTAAGTTGGAACTGGTGGGTGAGTGGAATTCTTATCAGGTCCCATTTTATCAGTCTGTCGTCTCTAAATTCTGATAATGCTGTGGGCAGTACAGAAAGATCACTGAAGGCAGCTGAACCCAGTAAAACAAATATACCCAGTACATCTGAGGCATCTACAATGGTTTCAGTGGCATCAGACACTAACCACCAAAACAACCAGGCATCATTATAAGCCTGTAACAAATCACTGCGTTGTCACTAGTTTTTTACAATATTAAGACATATAGCAACTTCGGTACCAAAAAACATTTCAATATGTCACAACAAATATGAATATATTTCGCTTTTCACTTTTGAGAACCTGTTTTCATTGACTCTGACAAACTTACCATGGTAACATTGAAAACGGTAAACATTTCAAGACCCATCCATATTTTTTATCGTTAAGCCTGGTTACCTAACAAAATTTCAGAACCCAGAAATCAATGGATGCTACAGACTCCCAGGAAACACTAAAAAGCATCATGAGCACTTGAAACTAGCCTAGACACCTCTCAAAGTCACTAAGTCTTGTACCTGTGAACATCACTGTGACATCCTTTTCTCACATTCATTTTTGAGGCTGTCCTAAGGTCTTCTGGGGCACCGCTTAGCTGGGGCGTTTGCTTTTGAAAAAATGTTCACTTAGTTGGGGTGCCCCTGGAGCTTCCTTGGGACATTTGTGCACATGCTCCTCCGACAGTGAAAGTTACGATCGCCCTGATTCCCTACCCACCGCTGCACATGCTCCAAAGTACTAGGTGCAAGAGAGAGCTGCTCTCCTCTCTATGGTCCTTCCTGACACAGGCACAGGGACTGTAGCAGTAGTAGTAAGGTGACACAGGAGGTTCACAGGACCCAGACCTCATGAGATGGCCCAAGTACTACTTCGGGCTTATGACCTGAGCCTTCTGATTTGCCTTGTATGGGGACGTGTATCTGGGTTCCACCTCTTTAATGGTGTTGTAAAACAAAATAGTGCCACAGCACACCTGGTCTCCCTGTGGGACCCAGCAAACTCTGTGGGCAAAATGTTATATCCCATCTTGAAACCTGCTGCTAGACTAAATAAGTTGTGCATGAACTGTATCTTTTTTTGGCAATAACTTGGGCTCCACTGGGCCACATTCGAAGTAGATTGTGTGTCTGGCCGCATGTTCCAGCCACCAGGAGTGGTCTTGAGAGACTTACTGGTACCCAGATGTTTGGTGCCAATTTATCTCATTTGCATTTCCACACCCCTTCACACTGATGCTTGCTCCTTCTTAACAGCAGGGTCTGTGAAAGCATTGGCCTTCCCTTCTGACCTGCCTTTTGCAGTACCTTGACATGGGAATCATCCAGGCAGCAGCATCCTATAGCCCTCAAGACAGCCCATGCTCCCTGTATGCACTATTCAAGTACCCAAAGATCTTCAGGCACTTCAGCAGATGCCTGTGTTTTGCAGAATCCACATGAAGGACCAGCCTATGGAGGTCAATGAGGATCCCATTACTTCAGGGACCCCAGTAAGACCACCCTCCACTGTCCCTAAGAGGAGGCAGAAAGCCAGTACAACAAGCTCAGTTATGATATATTTATTTATATAGTGCACAACTCGCTCATAAGGGTAACCTGTCATTGGACACAGAAGCCACCAAAAGACAAAGGACATAAGTTCAGACGGTATACCTGCACTCTAAACAGACTATGGGGGTCATTCTGACCCCGGCGGGCGGCGGGAGCCGCCCGCCTGGAGGGAACCTCCAGAATACCACTGTGCGGTCAAAAGACCACCGCAGGTATTCTGGGTTTCCCACTGGGCTGGCGGGCGACCGCCAAAAGGCCGCCCGCCAGCCCAGTGGGAAACACCCCTCCATGAGGATGCCGGCTCCGAATGGAGCCTGCGGAGTGGAGGATGTGCGACGGGTGCAGTAGCACCCGTCGCGAATTTCAGTGTCTGCTAAGCAGACACTGAAATTCAGGGTGGGGCCCTCTTACGGGGGCCCCTGCAGTGCCCAATGGCATGGGCACTGCAGGGGCCCCCAGGGGCCCCACGACACCCCATACCGCCATCCTGTTCCTGGCGAACAGGATGGCGGTATGGGGGTCAGAATCCCCATGGCGGCGCAGGAAGCTGCGCCACCATGGAGGATTCTACAGGGCAGCGGAAAACCGTCGGGAGACCGCCAGTTTTCCCTTTCTGGCCGCGGCTGAACCGCCGCGGTCAGAATACCCTGTGGAGCACCGCCAGCCTGTTGGCGGTGCTCCCGCCGACCCGGGCCCCGGCGGTCAATGACCGCCGGGGTCGGAATGACCCCCTATATCTCTTCTTCTTTAATCATCTTCTCACCTGTGCTGCACACCTCGTCTCTAAGCCAGGTCTGGAAGTTTCCCTTCAAACTTTAAAGAAAATGTTTTATTGTGACAGGAGGTCTGCCTCCATCTGTTCCTTGTAGGAACTCCCTGTCCATGCTTGGAAGTGAGATCCAGCTAATTAGCTTATGTACATTTGTTAGAAATTGGGTTTCTGGTTGTCAGAGTGTGCACCCTGTATAAGCAGAAACCACAATCCTAGTCAAGGAAAGTCAGATACACACTAAAGGTTTACCTGTGCTCATGCTGTGGTAGCTTAGCACAGAGCAGTCAGACTAATGTAAAGAGGAAATGTGTAAAGTATTTGTGCAACACAACACAAATGAATAATGACCAAAACAACAAAAATCCAATGAGTAGAAGCTTAAAGAATACATAGAGTTCTAGGAATTAAAATAAATAAGTGCTAAAGAGGGTTCCCTGGTCACACTTGACCGGGATAAAGTCACAGTTCAGGCCAACCACGATGGAGCGCAGGCCATGTACAAGAGCCACACAGGCCAAGTGAACAGAGTACCCTGATCATGGTCACAACAGCGAGATGCAGGGAGCAGATGAGTGATGCATCAAGTGATGTGTCGAATCCTGGCCTGCAGTCGAGGTGATGCATTAATTTTCTTCACACACTGATGGCGATGCATTGGTTCTGGAGATGCTTTGGTTCAGGAGTGCTACGCCTCAGGTTTCTCTGCGCAGTCGAGGAGATGCATCGATTTCTCCAAGTTGCTGCAACTGTGATGCGCAGTTCAGAGCGTTGGGCTCTCAAGGCAGTCATTAGTCCTGAGAGCGATGGGACAACTCCAAGCAGACTGGAAACGCAGTGATTTTCCGGGCACCAGTGAACCATGCACCAGAGCAAGCAATAGGTGGCAAGCCAATAAGCCCTTGAAGATCACTTGACGTTGAAGACAACTTAAAAGTGCCCATCCTACCTTATACATACACATCACCCTGCCCAATGGGCTACCTATGGCCTACCTTAGGGATGATGTGTAATAAAAGGGCAGTTTCAGGCTCAGCAAAGGATTTTAAATGGCAAGTCGAAGTGGCAGTAAAACTGCGCACACAGGCTCTGCAGTGAGAGGCCTGAGACACATTTAAAGGGCTACTTGTGTGGGTGGCACAAGCAATGCTGCATACTCTATAGTAGCACTTAATATATAGACCATAGGTTTATGGTATAGCACTTTACAAGGGACTTACATATACATTAAATAAGCCAATTGTGTATACATCAATGTAACCATGTTTAGGGTAGAAGCAGGTGAACTTTAGCACTGATCAGCAGTGATAAAGTGATCAGAGTCCTAGGGCCAACAAAAAGAACCAGCAAGACACATGAGGCACATAGGCAAAACATTTGGGGAAGACCACCCAAAGGTACCAGGTCTAAAAATACTTCTCACCACTTCCCTTTTCTGCCAGAGGTAGGCTAGTCTCCTGAAACCACAATATTGTTACAGGTGAAATGTGAAGTGGCTCAGCAGGGTAGACCAAAGTATGAATCCCATTAAGGCTGGCAGGGAATAATGTCAGATTGTAATAGGAACAAACACATTGATGACTTTCCTGTCTTTTGACAACCAAAACCTATTATTCAGAAAGAATTCAGTTTAGAAGAAACAGGGCATTTCTTCTTGGATGCTTTATTCAATAAAATAGTTTTATCAGACCACAACAAATTTAATCTGGGTTTCATATGTGACACTGCTACAAGTGTGGAGATGTCAAGCCAAGTCAAACAAGCAGTCTATCCCCCACACTATACCGAAGTGCACACTTGTGTGAACAGATGTCACACATAACTTGCTGAGAGCACAGTACCATAAACGTACACAGCAGCTGACCGGATTGTAAAATGTAGGAAATGACAGTCACAGCTCAAATCCAATATCTGAGTTGTTCACTTTAAAAATTTTAAGATTGTATGCTTTGCAACTGAGAAGATGTGTCATATGAATTAGCAACATTGTGTTTTATGTTGATTGGAGCATTTCATAACTGTACAACACCCATACATGCATGCAGATAGTTGGTTTCAGTCAGCTCTCTTGAGCCTTTGGCTTCTAAAATGTCATTGAGGAGTTGCCATTCGTTATGAGAACCATCAATATAGCCATTATATTCTGTGGAATGTTACATGGTCCTTTAAACAGTCCCCTGTGTAGCCTCTTGTTAGAAATGTTGGGCCTCTAGTTGGCAGAGCTATGCACTCTGTCTAAGTAGGGACCACAATCCTAGTCAGGGTAAGTCAGATACACACCCTAAATTAACCTGTACTCTCCGGTAACTTGGCACAGAGCAGCCAGGCTTAACTTAAGAGGCACTGTGTAAAGAATTTGTGGAACACTTAATTACAGTAACACAGTTAAAGACACCACAAAAAACACTTAACACCATTTTAGAAAAAGACCACATAGCAAACATGTAATAGGTAGATCCGGAGATATGTCATTTTAAAGATTTAGGTAAAAATAGGGCATAAAAGTCCAAAGCCCCAAATGTGGGTATCTGGTCGTGCTGGACATGGACAAATTCACAGGTTCAGGCTGACTGCAATAGATCTTGGGCCAGCTACAGGAACCCACCTGGTCCCATTGAACACAGTACCTAAAATCCTAGTGCACGGTGTGTGCGGCATTGCCTTTTGCTAGGCTTCCCATCATCCGGCATCTGTTCCGAGAAGCTGAGTGGCAAGACTTTGCTAGGTTTGGTGTCATTTTGCATTGATCCGAGGGAACTGTGCAGCAAGGTTTTGCAGGGATTGGGGTCACTTTGTGTCGATCCTGGGGAGTTGTGAGTGGAGGCTTTGCAGGGCTTGTTGTCCCTGTGAGTCGGTTGTGATGGGCTGGCAGCTACATGGCGAGGCTTTGAGGGGTGTTACGTTGCCCAACGTCAATTCCAGTGACATGAGCAGCTGCACTGTTAGGCTTTGCAGGGCTGTGCATTGCTTTGCTGCAGATGCAATGAAAACCATAGAAGACAGAGAACATAGGGCCACTTCTAAGGATCTAGGACTGGGGTGGCACCACTTGGCAGGGTAAACTTGCAAATGGCAGAGTCCAGGTGCTGTAACAGGTGAGTTGTAAGCAGTCTTTGATGCCCCTGAGACTCTCATTGCAGGGCAGAGATAGCAAGCAACAGGCCAACACAGCAAAGCAAATAGCAAAGTGGCAGTCCCTCCTACATAATGGTAAGTAGTAGACCAAGACAGCAAATCAGTTGCAGAGTGGCTATCCCTCTTGGCAGCACAGCAGTCTTTTTTCCTGTCAGTGTCATTGGTTCCAGTAGAAATCTGATTTGATGGGGTTTGGGATGCAGTAATTATCCTTTGGTGTCCTGGTTCTGAAAAGTGGGAGAAGCTTCCAGGCCTTCCTTTAAAGTCTACAAGTTCACTGTCCTGCCCTCCACGGCTCTAGACACTCTACAGGGATTTATATAGCTCATATTCAGGAGTAAGTGACCGCTCCTCCCACCCATGTAGCCCATGAAGACCCATCCGCCTTGTAGTAGGCCATCAGGATGCAAATGTCACACCCAAGCTCCCATTGTGTGTGACTGTCTAGAGGAAATGCACCATCCCAGTCGTTAACAACCCCAGATATGTATTCAGAGATCAACTTTCTAAAAGTGGAATTTTCAGACTTACAATTTAAAATCCAACTTCATATTAAGTTGTGATTTTAAATTGTGAGTCCAGGAACACACATTTCTTTCTTTTCCCACTTGTAAATTAAGCCTAAAGGATGTTTTAACCATAATGTTATCTTATGGGAGAGATAGGCCTTGCAAAAGTGAAAAACTAATTTTCACTACCTGGACATGTTAAACTTAAAAGTATATTTCCAACTTTATAAATACATCATACGTCATAGAAGTTAGTTTATGCACTGATATATTGTAGGATAAAGCAAAAGTAGCTTACAGCAAAAGAGTGATTCCTAATGCCGCACAAGATTTAGGCTGTACAACAAGGGACAGGTACTACTTAACAGTGTTAGGATGAGCTCTTCTGAAACTTAGGGACTGATTTTGAGTTCAGAGGATGGCATGACCTGTCTGCCGAACTCCTGTCTGGGAGGCTGCCACCATATTGTCAACCTCCCAGTGGGCCCATTATGACTTTCCAGCTTGGCTGACGGGTGGAAACAAAGGTTTCTGCCCGTCAGCCCAGCTGGAAAGTGACGGCAGTACTGCTGCAGGCACTAAATCGAGCAGGTGGCAATCCTGACGCCCTTAGAGGGCACCAGCACCCTCACAATGCTCAATGTCTGCGCAGCAGAGCAGGGGAACCCTGCTCTGCCCATGCCATGTGCATGGGCAGTGCAGGTGTCCCCCGTATTCCCCTGCACTTGTTTTCCGACAGCCTTTTCATGGCGGTGAAACAGCCATGGAAAGGCAGACAGAAAACCAAGTCGTAATCAGCAGAGCGGTGCTAACTTCAGCACCGCCCTGGCTGATTCTGACCTCCACCACCATCAGCCCATCATGATAGGAGATCCTGGTGGAGACAATGATAAGTTGGTCGGGCTACCCGCCAACTTCAAAATGTGGCTGTCAGACTGCCACAACCGCGACGGTCTGACAGCCACCGCCACACCCAGAATCTGCCCTTTAGTTTCAATACAGACCAAAACAATCATAGCCAAGCATTGGGTTATTTACTTAGTCCATCAAAAACAGGAAAAACAATCGGACTTGTGAAAGCGAATATGCAAATGTTGAAACTGCACCCTCTCTATGGGTCTTGGTACTCACAATAAATGCACATCTACATTTATTGCCATTGTACCTTTTCACTTTCAGGGGCATCAGGTGGTTTACTAATTGTCTGATAATTCTCTGGTATTCTTGGTTTATGGGGGAAATTGTGGAAGCCTGTAGAGCCTCTAGTAAAATTTTGATAACTGTTAGAATAAGTATTTTTGTCTCATTCGAGGGATGTCTAGTAACAGCTTTAGGTACTGTGGCTTCCTTTCATCCGACTCTAGAGAAGTCTAGGAACAACTTGAGGTACTACAGCATGCCTCGGGCCCTGGTAACTGCTTATGGGATTGCAGCTTGCATTAGGAAAGTGCCACTAGCAGCAACTAGTAAGATATAATGCTTTCTCATTCCATCAACCCTCGCTTCCTATTTTGTTCACACAAATTTCATGATCAATTTTAGAAATGGGGTCTTTGGTTGGCAGTCTGGTTACCCCCTGTCCAAGCAAGGACCCTCACTCTTGTCAGAGTAAAGGAGACTCACCCTCAGTTAACCCTCGCTCACCCCTTTGGTAGCCTGGCATGAGCAGGCAGGTTTAACTTCAGAAGTCATGTGTAAAGAATTTGTACCCACACACACAGTAACTCAGTGAGAACAGTACAAAATGACACAACACAGGTTTCGTAAAGTAGGTAATGTTTATCTAAACGAAACAAGATGAAAATGACAAAAATCCTTCAAACACAAGTCAATATATGAATTAAAAAAAGAATAAGAGTCTTAAATCCTTAGAAAACAGTGAGAACGCTGTTAGCACACAAAAGTACTTGGGTAGCATCAAAATAAAGCTGCATGGGTGAGTGTGCGTCAGAAAAGTCCAGCGATACATCGATTTCTCACTTTGCATGCAAGACCATGCATCGCTCCTCCTCCGGTTGGGTCGGCGTGCGTCATTTCTTCTCTCCTGCAAGAGAGCGATGCGTCAATCCAGACGGGCACCTCGGGTCTGGGCAGGCTTTGTGTTGATTTTCCACACTCAGCGATGTTGTGTTAAAATCGGATCACACTGTGTCAAGAAACCGCGCTGCGTGGGGCTTGCATCTTTAACAGCAGCCACTGCGGGTGTTGCACGTTGTTTCTCCATCCGCGTTGCGTCGATTTCCCAGACTCAATGCAGGTGGAGTATTGCTTTTAGCTGCAAGCCACAGCGCTTACTTTATCAGCCGAGAGGCAGGTGGTGCATCGAACGTTTCCCCGCACAGCGACCTTTGAGTGGATTTCTGTACTTTTCTACCAGCTGCACCTTTCAAGGGCCCAGAGACAGGTTAGGGCACCACTTGGCAGGCAGGACTCTCAGCAGAAAGCCCAAGTGCTGGCAGAGGGAAGTCTTTGTTGTCCTTGATACTTCAACAACATGAGGCAAGCTCAGTTCAAGCCCTAGGAGATTCTTCGCCCGTGGGAAGTCACACAAAAGTCAGTCTTTGTCCTCTCTCAGGCAGAAGCAGCTACTGCAGACCAACCCAGCAAAGCACAGTCACAGGCAAAAGGGGAAATAATCCTCCTCCAGCTTCTCAGCTCTTCTCCTTGGCAGAGGTACCTCTTTGTTCCAGAAGTAATCTGATTTTCACAGGTTTTGGGCACTCTTCTTATACCCCTTTCTGAGTTTGAAGTAGGCCTACTTCAAAGAGAAGTCTCTGTTGTTTTCAAGATCGTGCCTTGCTCAGCCCAGACCCCAGAACCACACCAGGGGGCTGGAGACTGCATTGGGTGAGGGCAGGCACAGCCCTTTCAGGTGTAAGTGACCACTCCTCCCCTCCCCTCAGCCCAGATGGCCTATCAGGATATGCAGGCTACACCCCAGCTCCCTTTGTGTCGCTGTCTAGAGGAGAGGTGTAAGCAGCCCAACTGTCAAACTGACCCAGACAGGGAATCCACAAATAAGCAGACTCACAGAAATGGTATAAGCAAGAAAATACCTCCTTTTTAAAAGTGGCATTTTCAAACACACAATCTAAAAACCAACTTCACTAAAAGATGTATTATTAAATTGTGAGTTCAGAGACCCCAAACTCCATGTCTATCTGCTCCCAAAGGGAATCTGCGCTTTAATCATATTTAAAGGCAGCCCCCATGTTAACCTATGATAGAGATAGGCCTTGCAACAGTGAAAACCGAATTTGGCAGTATTTTACTGTCAGGACATATAAAACACATGTACATCTCCCACCTTTAACATACACTGCACCCTGCCCATGAGGCTACCTAGGGCCTACCTTAGGGGTGCCTTACATGTATGAAAATGAGGGTTTAGGCCTGGCAAGTGGGTACACTTGCCAAGTCGAATTGGCAGTTTAATAAGGCACTCAGACATTTCAGTGGCAGGTCTGGACCGTGTTTACAGGGCTACTAATATGGGTGGCACAACCAGTGCTGCAGGCCCACTAGTAGCATTTGAGTTACAGGCCCTGGGCACTTCTAGTGCACTTTACTAGGGACTTACCAGTAAATCAATTATGCCAACCATGGATAAGCCAATGTACACATATAATTTATACAGGGAACACTTACACTTTAGCACTGGTCAGCAGTGATAGAGTGTCCAGAGCAAACAAAACAGCAAAAGCAGGGTCCAGCACACAGAAATGACCTGGGAAGTAGAGGCAAAAAGTTAGGGGAGACCATGCCAATAATGCCAAGTCTAACAATAAACTACTCCTTTCATTTTTCCACAAGACAGACTAGTTGGATTTATCCACGATATTTACATTTCGTCCAAATGTTCTTCACTCATTTGTTCCTTGAAAGGTCCTCCGAAATTTCTACAATGAAGACATTGAATGTGATATGCCTTGTTCCTTAACTAAGTCCCCCACATGTAACTCAATGATTACACTCTGTTGACAATAAAGCAACCCATTCCTCTTCTTTGTTGAACAGTGTTAAAGAACTTTAGAAATCCCTACAGACAGGCAAAGGGTGCCCATCACTATTCCTTGTTACCGAAGGAGAGATGACAATAATAACATTTAAATTACAAATTAATTCTCTTTTAATCTATTTTTGTATTAAATGTATTTTTGAATGATCTGGGGCCAAGGGATTTCATAGAGAAGACGAACAGCACAGAACGTTCTAAAGTAAGGTGAATAATAATGCATTACCCACTTCTGAAATTACAGTACTCTGCTCTGCTTTCAGTAAAATGGCTGCCTCCAAGACTCAGACCAAGTAGTTCACAGCCACTGTTTTTTTATTTGAAGTTCAGGTGCAACTTGCTCAACTGAAGTCTACCATTAGCATAGTTTCCTTGACTTCATTCTTTCCCAGAGCACCACTTGCAAACTTTTCAAGGAACTGTTAATGTGCAAGCCAAACAAGGTGAATGTGTTTGGGATGCTGGATGTAGATACAGAGGGGAAGATTTAAGAGCCCCTAGCGTCTCCTTGCGCAGATTAGCATCATTTTTTTCATGCTGATGTGGCCCAACGAGGCCAAAATCGCTGCCCCATGCTTAAAAAGTGGTGCAATGCATACGCAGAGCAGGCGTTAAAAGCAGGCACACCATTGTTTACAATGGGCCTCAATGGGCTTTGCAGGATTAGCGTCAATTTTTTTAAAAATTAATCCTGCAAAGCTCCGAATAAGCTTAAAAAATGTTGACGCTCGTTCCTTAAGTACCGCCATGGTGCACCATATCTTAGGTATGGCGCACACATGGTGGAGTTGGGAGGGCACTAAGGGGTGCAAGAAATCTATCCCCCAACGCTTTTACTTCTGGCTCAGCCCAGTTGTGATTTTTCTTGGCACAAACAAGAGTCACATTTATATAACTGATTAAAAATTCATTCACATTGAGGGGTGTTTTTCAGTCATAGATAGAAAACTCGCCACTACGATGTGTCATAGAACAAGAGACGGTGTTATAATAAAAATAAACTCAGGGTATTAATGGTTGCAGGAAAGGGACCTACTGCAAACAAATGATGTACTAAATTAAGAGCGGTCTTAAAGAAGATAGCAAGCTGTAATTAATAATTTATTATAACTACTAGAAGTAAAACTATACTGCGTGCTTTTGTACTGTGCATGTTGGAGTCATAAAGCCATGAGTAGGTATGGTTGGGGGCATTTTATTGAAAGTGGAAACATCTTCATTTTTCACTATTAATGTAGTTGCTTCTTCCAGTGGTCGTTTTTAGTAATTGGGTGGCTAGTGTTATTTTTTTTTTTCCTTTGGATTTGCGAATACTCTGCGGAACCAATAGAAGCAATACTATAATTTCATGGCTCAATCCCTGGATTGGGTACTACAACTCCAAAACCGGTGCATCTAATCCCCTTTGCTATCAGCAAAACTGGGATCGATAAGAATACAAACTCGTTGTGGCATAAGACTAGAGGTTTGCTACGAGCAACTCGAAGTACTTTAGTGGTATGTATCACATTTTCCACTGCTCCAGCGTGCTCCATTGCTGCTGCAGAGATTTTACGAATCCTCAGACACCTCTGGAAAGTATTGGCCCCTTTGACGGTATTATTCAACATTCTTGGCATTTTCTATCATATCCCTACCCTCCCTGCAACGTGAGATCTACAGCAAATTAGGGTAGATTTCTTTTTTCTTTCCTTTTATGAGGTTAAAGAACTTTTTTTTTTTTCAACTTTTGTTATGGCTTCTGAGCAGAATAAATAGCACAGGTGAAAATAAGAGGAAGCTTCTCAGGAGATCAATGTAGATCAAACCCCATATTCCAGGCATCAATCTAAGTCCATTGTGTGGAAGCTGTTCACAATCCCTTCTGGAGGGGAAAAAAACTCTCATCCAAATATGTCACATGCACATTATATGACAAAACGCAGAGCTGGGGACGTATTGAGAAAAATTTCTATGGAACATCTTAGATGCACAATCATCTTAATGCTTCGAATAAATGCTGGTTTATTGCTACAAAATGTAGGACATGTTATAAAGAAGAGGCACCTTCATCTTCCGACACATTACAACACACCAGTCTTCCTGGTAACAGTCTGCTCAGGGCTTCCTTCAGCAGGAGTAGAATGATAGTGATGCTTCTGCACTATTGGCTTGCATTGCGTGGTGTGTGGGACAGATCCCTGACTCAGATCACTAACTGTGGTAAACAATATATTTGACAAATAAAAGTGTTTAAAATATTGTTTACCACAATACCATGCTCCTCTATTATGGCAAGTAGAAAAATATTGAAAAAATATATTGGTGACACTAATTTCATTCAAAAATAGACAAAAATACAGTTTTTTGGGGTCGAGGGCGCAAGAGCTCTGGCCCTGTTGTAATCTCTCTATGGGCTTTTACCCACACCCATGTCACACCCATCACTTTCATTGGTTCGTGGGCTTACCTTTTAAAAAGAACTTGATTTCATTCGTGAAAGGCATGCATACGTCATGCCTTTTCCATTGTTTATCCCTCCTTGAGCGCACTGGCCAACAACTGAAAACAAATGAGACTCCATGTTTCCTGTATGGTTTCTGGACTACTTTTTCTGTTTATTTCATAGGTAGCACAATCTCACAGGACAGTAATCGAGCGCTTTTCATGATTAACAGTTTAATACTATGGTTTATCCTAGTGCTCTTTCAAGAATTCAAGGTTGGCACAGCGCAATTGCGCTTCTTTTTTTTTTATTACTATGCAAAGGCGAAATCGGACCGGTTTTTAAAATCTGATTAGTCACCTTCACGCTTAAAGCGCTGCAGTTTAAATCAGCTCCCTTATGTAAAATTGTATTACTTTAAATTTTCTGTTTATGTAGCAGGAAAAGTCTGGTTAGGAGTTTACAATGCTAATAGCTCAAACTCCAGCAAACTTGAGACCCATTGCATTGCAAATGCTTGTTTAATATAGAGTCTAAATTAGTAAATGTTAAATATTATAATATATAAATCCAATATGACGAAACCTGAATATATATTCCACATATATATGGAGTGCCATATCTGAATATGTATTTATATAAACACACAAGTATATCTATATATATATATATATATACATATATATATATATATATATATATATAAATATATATTTAACAACCTCCACGGGATAACTCAGGTGCCCCTGTGAACACTCGCTCAGACATTAAAGCAGATCACAAGAATTCAATCACTTTCCATGCTTGTGATCTTTTTTAATGCTTGAGCAAATGTTTTATGGAGGTTTGGGACAGAAAATATGCCAGTTTGCTCGTCTGGTCTATTGTTATTTTTTACATTCATTACTATGAATATATATATATAAAGGAGGAAATATAGTACTCATGGACAAACACAAATATATTGAGGAGGGTATGCGTCAACTTAATGATACTCAGTTCTACAGGGTTAGTACTAAAGAGGCATATACTAATAGTGTTACTGGAATTTGGCAGTTACTGATAGATTGGAAAGACCAGGGTCTATTGATATGGGAAGAATACTGCTTCTTAAAAAGGGACTTTCCCAAGCTACCAGTGTTGTATATCCTTCCGAAAATTCACAAAAATGCAATCAATCCCCCAGGGAGACCTATTGTATCCTCATGTGGCAGCGCATTGGAGAACGTTTCCAAATATGTAGATTATTTTCTGAGAGAATTTGTTGTGAATTTGCCATCGTACGTTCGGGATACTAAGGACTTTTTGGGTAAGTTGGAAGGCATTGTATGGGAAGATGACTTTTTGCTTCTGACACTGGATACATACTATTTTCAACCATGACAAGAGGATCGCTGCTTGTAGACATTTTTTACGTATGAGATCTCTTTAGTATTTGGCCCATACTGATATGATAATGGACATGATAAGGTATTGTCTGACCAACAACTTTTTCTTATTTAATGGAACACTTTACCAACAGACCCTCGGTACTGCGATGGGTACTTGTTTTGCTCCTAGTTTTGCTTGCCTCTTTTTGGGCTGGTGGGAGGAGACCATTTTCATGGATGAGGAACGTTATCCAGAAGCTAGCCAGGCTATCTTGTGGCTGAGGTATATTGATGACCTTTTTATTATTTGGAAAGGGACAGAGGGAGAGGCCATTACGTTTATTGGTGAATTACATAAAAATGATTTGAATATTGGCCTGACCTACAATATAAACAGTACTAGTATTGAATTCCTGGATACTCTGATAAAGATCAGTGATTATAAGATCACCACTGAGCTATTTCGTAAGAAGACTGCAGGTAATAGCCTACTGCATGCCTCTAGTGGTCACCCAGAAAATCTAAAATGGAGTATTCCCTATGGTGAGCTACTAAGAGCTAAAAGAATTAGCAGTACTGATGAGGCCTTTGAAATAGAACAAGAAGAGATGGTTAGAAGATTTAAACAGCGGGGTTATCCCGATTGGGTAATCAAGAAAGCGATCGATAAAGTAAAAGGGATAAAAAGATCTGATACCCTTTTTGATAATACCATTCAATCAGAGAAGGAGGATAAGGAAGGTACTAGACTTATCATGACCTATAATGAGGATACAAGACAGATTAACAATATTATCTCTAAAAATTGGAGAATTCTGAAGAGTGATCCCGTCATTGGAGATATAGTACAAAAAAGACCACAGATTACTTACAGGAGAGGACGTAGTTTACATGATATTCTTAGATCAAATGATATTACTACAATCCCACAAGTGAGGCAACATAACCTACAAGGTTTCTTTCCATGCGGACATTGCAAGGCATGCCACAATAGTGTGATGCGGAGACAACAAGTGACGTGTAAACCTGGGAAAGTCAGGCAAATCAATCAATTTATTACATGTAGCACTCCATATGTGATCTACATATTAGAATGTCCATGCCTCAAATGGTATGTTGGTAGTACCAAACAAAATGTCAAAAAACGGATTTTAGAACATATGCGTGCGATTACATCTAGTGATGACCATTATCCGGTAGCAAGGCACTTTAAAGAAAGACATAATTCTGATTGCACTAAGTTATCCTATTTTGGTATTGAACATGTTCCTCAATGTCACAGAGGAGGAAACAGAGAATTAACATTGAGGAAAAAAAGAGTCAAAATTTATTTTGGAATTAGAGACTAAGACACCGAGAGGATTAAACATGGGGGAAGAATTGAATACCCACCTATGTGATACCTAATAGTATACTGGACATGATATGTACACTATTATGATTTTATCCTATTGCCATATATTTTTTCATAATTTATTCTAACAACTATAGGTCTCTTAGTGGACGTATTTTAGTTTCTTTATGGATATGGATGAAATTGATAATATTTTACTAAGAAATGGATTGGATTTATGATGTCGTTTCTATTGCCGTTGAATGTATTTATTGAGATATTTATCTATTTATTTATATATATATATGTGTCTCTTTTTCTACATTCTTATATTTTTATATTTATATTTATATATTTAATCCTCTTTATTTAGATGTGAAGGGTCGGATGGAAATCTACTATCCTTTTTCTCTATGTGTCATGTTACTGTTGGGTGATCTCCTTTTGCACATTTTCAGATAAGACTACTTTACCTATAAGCAGTATGTTTGGTTTTATATGTTTTGTTGACAGGATCCCCGTATTTACACAGATAGAAATATGGATTTACAATGTTTGATGTCTTATTAGGTGTTTTTATTCCAAACAGGACCTTAGTATATAATATGTGTTTATTTATGATATGGTCCGGGGAATATCAACTTGGTTGAGTTACATTGTACTGTCCTGTTCTATTTTATTTCCCTTTGAGAGTAACATATAGGGATATAAATGTATCTTGTCTAATCGAATAACTAAAAAACAAAAAAACTAAAAAACTAAAACAAATTTTCTATAATAGAAATCAATAGAAATGAATAACTGCTAGGCATTGTCTGGTACTTAGATCTATATATATATTGAGGCTATTCACGTGGGATTTGTTAGCTTTATTTACCCAGTTTTATTTATTTAGTTTGATTTACTGATCTCTATTTACACATTTATTGTCCTATTTCTATGTTTATGGAGGGGAAGTATTTAAGGGGGCTTTCATTGGTGGTAATTATCATGTGATCAAGGCTGCTGTGACAGCCGAAATGCGTTTTGTGTGTTTTTGGAATAAACTGAATTTTTCTTGAATCCTGAGTGTGCAAGTACAATCCCCCTTCTTTTGTGACGTATTAATTACCGGCTTGCTCGTGCCGGTTCTTGCACCACCCCTCTTGGGCCGAAAGCTGTTCTCTTTTTCGAGCATGTGGACATTTATATATATATATATATATATATATATATAAATATATATATACATTTTTGTGTTCACATATTTAAAAATATTATGGACATGAATAAAATTAAAATAAATAATTTGATTAACTATGTTCCACTATATACCATATATACAAAATAAAAGTATAAACAATTGAATAAGGAGAAATATTAATTAATTTAAACAATAAATGCAATATTTCAAATGGAAAAATCCAAAACACGTTTGGAAAAAATACTCTTTTTAATAATCTTTGTTTTGTTAGTTTTGCATACAAACCGCAGACAATGCAACAAATCAATTAGACAGTGCCAGGAGATAACTCCGCCACACAAGGAGAAGCAAAGAGTCAAGTCACGTAAGCATTGTAACTTTTATGATAACTGGCATATCCTTCCAAGGTTTAATCCCGTCCTTTGGAAAAAAATAGGCTCATTATTTACACGTCATTCCTCTTATTGTCCCAACAGAGTCCTAAATGCATATGTTCTTCTCCATTGTTAGACAGATAGCCTCTGTGAATCCCTGCACCCATCATCTTCTGCTGAAGACTCTAGGCTGGACTCCCCCATCTGCAAAACTCTCAAGCAAAAAATACATTAAACATTAAAATAAGTTAAAATCACAAATAACATAAAATATATAGGAAGAAAATAATGCTATAAAATCTGTTTAACCAATATTATGAAAACTATTGGAGTCTAAGAATATTAAGCATGTTATTTCCACACTAGCTTATGCAACACTAGGGAAAGTGTTGAACTTTGAGGTGTTAGATTTACTATTCCTACTCCAGTCACTGCAAAATAAGGGAATGTGTTGGACTTCGGGGGGTGAAATTTTCTATTCCCACTCCGGTCAACAGTAGGGAAGATGTTAGACTTTGGAAGGGTAAAATGCACTAATCCCACTCCAGTCTCTGCAACAGTAGGAAAAGAATTGGATTTCTGAGGGGTGAAATTTACTATTCCCATTCTAAAAACTGCAACAGTAGGGAAAGTGTTGGACTTTGTAGGGGTACAATTTATTATTCCAGTCTGTGCAACAGTATGGAAAGCGAAGGAGTATGGAGGTGTAAAATGTGCTATTCCTGCCCCAAACAGTTCAACAGTAGGGAAAGTGCTGAACTAAGAAGAGGTCAATTTTAGTATCTCTACTGCAGTCTAAGCAAGAGTAGGGACAAAACAATGCTTCAACTACATCACATATATCAGTAAACCCATAAATGTAGAAACAATAATAAACTCTAACTAAAAATAGTTGTGTGTGTAATAATTTTTTTTTAAAATCAACTAACAAAATGCTACTCAGTTATTAATTGGCTTCCCACTATGTACCCCTACAAAACTAGCAACCCACACCTAGAGTATAAGTAAAAAATAAAAATTCTAGATTTACAAATGTCAAACAATTTAAATGATGATAAATGAAATAATTAAGAATTGATAATTAATTATTCATTATTTTTACTTAATTAGCTTCCCACCCTTGACCCCTACAAACCCAGCATCCCACAACTAAAATAAAATGAAACTAGATACGTATTCTATATTTTACATATTCAAAATTCAATTGAAAAGTTTAGAAATAATAATTTTAAATTATTACTTAACTTTCCACTCTATACCTCTACAGACCTTACAGTCCACAAATCACAGATGATGAAAATAAATCAGTGTTACATAAATTAGCTAATAAATATCAATTATATAATAAAATAAAAGTTATTAGATAATTCTTAATTAATTACCTAATTAACACCTCTCCCTAACCCCCTACAAAGCCAAAAAAACTACTACTACACTAAAAATTGCTATAAAAAACTAACAAAAAATCTAAATCTCTTACATTTACAAACTATATTTGAAGAACAATTAATAGCCTTTATCTAAACAATAGTACATATAATTAATAATCAACTAAAGCACATTAAAATATTTAAAACACAATACTTTTAACCACTATTTTAGTGGAGATTGTATTAAAACATTGATATTATTCACAACAATATTACTTACTTCAAAATAAGATTTATTTGTCAATGATATCTTTGTATCACAATATTTGTGTGACTAATCTTTAATTTCCCATATTTCTGTTTCACAATATTTTTAATTCAGTATGCTGTCCATACACCACGTGGGACAGTGTTCTCCATTGAAAAGAAGAGTCTTCATATGGACCCTCAACATAGACCTGGGTTCAGAGTGTGCTGACCTCACCCCCTTGTATACCCTATGCTCTTAGATTGCATTATGTGCCTTAAAATCTAGTAATAATAACAACAATATTTTCTCCATGTTCACTGTACAGACATCTCTACAAATTAACATCTTCCTATCCAACCTTTCTAACACTTATTTCTCAAAAACTACTCAATGGATTTAGATCAAACCAAGAAAATCACATTCTTTGATTAAAGTTCTACGATTTTGCAAATTATGGTGTAATTCTGTTAGCCATTTTTTCTATAGAAAAGAGTAAAGTATCATGGGTACCTATAATGGGATATAGCACTTTTGCTCCTCACCGCTTTCTCATGACCCCTGCTTGATAGATCAGCATGAAACATGTCATGGAGGGCCCAAACTAGATGTGTCTTGTTTGGGCATTGACCAGTGCTAAAGATATTTTTAGAAATTGGGTCTCTGGATAGCAGAGGTAGGCACCCTGTCCTAGCAGGGTCCACATTCTGAGTCAGGGTAAGTCACAACACATCCTAAAATATCTTGTGCGCACCCTCCGGTAGCTTGGCACAGAGCAGTCAGACTTAACATAAGAGGCAATGTTAAAGTATTCATTCAACACACAAGCAGTAACACGGTACAGACACCACAAAAGCACTACACATTTAGTTAGAAAACTAAAGTATACTTTTATGAACAAAACAAGACCAAAACAACACAAATCCAATAAGTATACGTCGAGTTATGAATTTTTAAAGAATAAATGTAGTGCTTAGAAGCAGATAGTACCACCAGGGGCTATCTGGTAGTGCTAGACCAGGCCAATGTCAAAAATGCAGGTCGACTGGAGAGCGGGTCGGCTACAAGACCCACACAGGGCCCACTGAGCCAAAGTACCTTGGTTCTTGGGATGTGTCAGTTCTGATCGGTGAAACAATGTCAATGAGGTGGTTCTGGATCTGCGCTGGAAAGAACAGTGAAGCAATGCATCAGGAGATCAGCGATGCATCAATTCCAAGCCTCGCACAGGGTGTGTTGTGTCACACAGCAATGAGGTGCTCTGATTCTCACAGTAGTGGCGGGCTATCGTCAAAGGCGATGCAGTGGCGTCAGTCATCACAATGGTGATGACGCAGTCATGATGCAATAAAGGCAATGCACCAGTTGTGATCGGTGCAATGGGCTGATGCACGGTTCAGGACTGGGTTTGCACCACTTGGAAGGGTAGGACTCACAGTTGGCAGAGTCCACATGCTGCAACAGTGTAGAGGGGAGTCTTTTGTGCCCCTGAGACTTCAGAAAAATGTCCCTAAGTCTTAAGTTCAGGGGGCAAGCCAACAAGCCCTTGGAGTTACTCTGGGTTCAAGTGAATCATGTCCATTATTTCTCATCCAGACAGAGGAATAGCAAGTAGCAGGGCAGCACAGCAAACAAGAGTACAGAAATGCACTGGTCCAGCTGAGCAGCAATCCTTGGAGCAGCACAGCAATCCTTCTTCAAATGTCCAGCAGTGTACTGAAGTTCTGATATTCTGAGACTAGTGCTTATACCCAATTGTGCCTTTGAAATGAGGGAGACTTCAGAGAAATCTCTGAAGTGCACAGAGGGCCACCCTTCCTGCCCTGACTCCAGACTCACTACAAGGCGGAAATTAGCCCTTTGTGTGTGCAGACCCGGCTTACTCTGAGTCCAGTGACACCAAATTCGACAAACCTACCTCTTCCGGATTGTAAATTTCATTGATAAGGTGTGATAAGGTAATCCAATTGATAGCCAATGGGAGAGAGAGAGGCCTTGCAGTAGTGAAAATGACGTTGGCAGTTTTTCACTATCAGGGCATGTAGAACTTAACAGTACAGGTCCTACCTTTAAGTACATTGCACCTTGCACTCTGGGTTGTTGAGGGTCTAATGTAGGGGTGACATATGAGGAAAGGGAAGGTTTAGGCCTACCAAGAGGTTTGTCTTGCCAGATCTAGGTGGCAAGGTAAACTGCACACATAGGCTCTGCAATGGTAGGCCTGAGTTGTAGTTAGAGGGCTACTTAAGTGGGTGGCACAATGTGTGCTGCAAGCCCAGTCGTAGCATTTAATATACAGGCCCTGGGCACTTGTAGTGCAATTTACTAGGGATGTATAAGTAAATTAAATATACCAATTGGGATTAAGTTAATGTTTCTATGTTTGGGGGAGAGAACACACACATTTTAGCACTGGACAGCAGTAGTAAAATGCACAAAGTCCTAAAACCAGTAAAAACGAAGTCAGAAAAATAGAGGGAGGCAGGCAAAAAGTTGAGGAAAGACCACCCTGAGGCTGTAAGGTTTAATAGACATTAGGTAAATAAAAAATGCATTTCCTAGGAAAACTCTGACTGAATCATAACTACAGTTGTGATATAACCACCAGTGTAATATGTAATATACAAATTAAGAAAAAAAAAAAATTAAATCTAAACAGAAACCCGTTAACCACAACACATCTCTCTGATGAAGAAGAAGTTGTGGCTTTGTAGAGATGGTGCGCACTTCCAAAGGTTAGGCTGGCATGGGTAAGTAACTAGTTATTCGACCCCCAGCCAACTCTGACAAAGATCTGCATTTTTTCTTGTAACTCCCTTTCCCTTAAAAGATTCACCAGGTTAGAATCATGAATATGACCAGGACAAAGCTTGATATTTATCCGATTCTGATTTTCCACACCGCCAATCATTGCATATGGTGCCATATCACTGTAGGGCATCTACATGACGTTATGTATTGTGAACCCTGTTTTGATGTATCATGGTCTATGGACACACCATACTTCACTCTACCTGAATATATATAGTATTCTACGGAAATTCATGCTAAATATCTACACTTCCAAAAAGATTGGAGCCTTGAAAAAGTCACTTTGTTACGAAACCCGTGTCGGCTGTTGTTCTTTCCTGGTTTTGAGAAATATGTTGGCCTAGTGACATCACGCCCACTTGTCTTACTGGGCTATGGAATGTCTTTTCTGTTATTTCACCAAAGAATAAACTGACTTATCAACGAATCTACGATGTGCTGTGGTTTTTCCCTTGTCTACAACACATCTCTCTATTCAACCCCCTTCTCTAACAAATATTGCTGCTGTTTAGTAGTAACAGGTTTAATGCAAAACAAGTTCCATAGATTTTGCTACTTACCTTTACTCAGTCCTTAATGATTTTAGTTCACAAATCACTAAAGTATCTTAACTTAAATCACTAAAGTATGTTAACTTCACTTAACAATTCTAAAATCCTGTTAAATCAATGAGCATATTGATTATTAAATTAAATGCAAGGATGAGTTTTTCAAAGTGTCACTCCTTGCCACTTCATCTCTTTCAAGAAGGATCCAGGACCTTTTGAAAATCCCTGGGAGAGGGTTTGAATCTCTTCAACGAGAATTAAACATATGAAGGGAGCACTGTGTATGGTAGGGGATTGTAAAGTATAGGATATATCTAAATGGCAGCCATTTCTCTGGATAATATTACAGGCATTCAAACTTTTAATTTCTTCAACAGGAAATATACATTGGAGGTTTTCAATTTCTGAACTTATATATGCCAACAAAAATGAGAAAAATATGGACCTTTAAAATGGACTTTATTGAGTAATAGTTTATTTGGAATTTTATAACTTATACATGCAATTTATGGGATATTAAAAATGTTACTAACAATTTATTATTTGTATAACATAATTTGCATATCTATTATTGAGGTAGATGTTTAGATGTTATTTAAATATGTAGATGCTAGATCCTAAAGCCTTTATTTTTATTATCATGGGATGTGTTCAATGCATTATATGACTGAAGGACAATTTTAAATGTAGCTATTGGAAATATATGTTGCACCATGCCTCCTGGGCTCCTGGATCTGTCACCAGAGACATTTACATCTGAAATGGGTCCTCCTATGAAGGCAGGAGGTGCTGTGGTAGAAAATACTTGCCAATGCAGCTGCAATCCCTGGATTTGGCAAACAGCATTTCATTGATACAACAATGGTACTGCCTCCCCTCCACTAGTGGTTTGTCACCCTATCTATCAAACCTTTAAAGGTATATGATTGAGAGGAACTTTCATTTTCGATAACTTGAAGTTTGATGAGTTTGCTACAAACCTTCACCTATACAGACCTGCACATTATCAGTTAAATGAAATATATGATATCAGTGTGACAAGGTTTAATATCATTTTTGCAGTGACTTCCCACAACTATGATATCCGTAAAGAGGTTTTAAAGGCTTCAGATTGCAATGGTGTGGCTAAAAATCCTAAACACACCCCTCTCCTGCCCTCTCTTAATCTATCAAGAGGGCATCTAATTGTCTTGGGTTGCAGGATGTGAGGGAGGTGCTGGGTTGCTCCAAATGTCCTTCCCTGCCTTTGAAAACCAGTTTGGCAGCCCTGCCCACTTCCTGCTCCCCCATCTGCTGAGGTAGTTCTCATCCCTCAGGCACATCCTTTGTGTGCAGCCCAGGCCACTTAACACCTCAAGGCAGCCTGGCCAGGCTTGGCAATGAGAGAAGGGCACTACATAGCTGAAGTTGGCAACTTTTAGGTAGAATTTAAAACTCTTACCTTGAACTAGTTATATTAGATCCAACAATTGTAAGTTGTGAGATTTATTATAACAATTAATGTGATAACAAACTCGAAGTATCTGACACTTAAGGAGAATTTGTTAATTACAATAATTAATTAAAATAAAGTCTCCCCATTTAAGCCTATAGAGGCCATTCATTACAATGAGAGAAAAACAAATTTGGCTGATTTGCACCAGGGCATATAAAACTGTTTTTATAAGGCCCCTGATTAATGTTACATGGCACCTAATCCTAGGGGCACATAGGGCACACCTTAGGGGTGACAGAATTAAAAATAAGGTAGCTTAAGACTTTGGAAGTACTTTTAATTTCAAAGTCGAATTTGCATTTAACTTCACTTTAAAAGCAGCCAGCAAGGCAGGCCTGCCTTTAAAATGACCCTGGGCACCTCAGCAGTGCACCTATGGGTGCACTACCTATGCTTGAGTCCCTAAACATAAATGCCCTACCATATACTAGGTACTTATAGGTAGGTTGGACAAAGCCAGTTATAATTAGCCTAATTTGCATACTCATTTTACACAGAGCACAGGCCCTGGGACGGGTTAGCAGTACCCAGGGCACCATCAAAGTCAGGAAAACACCAGCAAAAAGTGAAAAATGGGGACACAAAGATAGGGGGCCTCTGCAATTAGGCACTGTTTTCTCACAGTTAGTCTGATACACCAAATTGTAAGGCTGGAGGGAAAGATGAAAGGAGATGTATGATGGGGATATCAAAGATCATACAAGAAATCATGAAGCTCTCGAATGAAAACATGGTCCAACAAGTGCATGTATCTGCTTTAAAATAGTATGCATTTGAAGCATGCATACATAAAATATGGTCTCAGTTATTTACTTAAAACAAACTGTTTCTGTGCAGTTCTAGAATGGTGAAAACACACTTTTGCTTCCAGCAGCACACAAACAGGGTGGCCGAATTCCTGCCAGCCTTTTTCCAGCGCACTGTGAGTGAATGCAGGTGCGTATCTAAAAGCTATTTTGGTAGAGATGATGGAGAAAAACACTAAAAATCATTTTGGAAAGGGCACAGTTCATCTAATGGGTGTACAATGAGGTTTTAAACACTAATAATGGTGTGGACAAAAGGATGATTTCAATACAATTTGGAAAGGATTCATGTCAAAGAGGTGTTAATTAGGGAAATGATGGCAGCGCTAAGTGGGTTAATGTTTTTTTATTTTTATTTCAGAACTGCCACAAGATTACATGATATTACAAATTAAGTTTAATTTTTGTGAATTTAGAAAGACAGTTGACCAGCAATGTGACTCTTTAGTAGGGTTTAAGAACACCGTGGTGGCTTACAGTGATCTTATAACTGCAGTTAAAGTTAATCAATAAATTTAAATGTTTTCACTCTACTAATATAAAATACATCAATTTCCGTACTCTGTTTAGAAAATGCAAACTGAAAGAACTGATTTGGCCTTCAAGCAACATACAAATCCTTCAATTCCAGGCTCATTTACAAAATTAAGTTCAAAGCGCATTTCGAAATTAATCGAATAATTAAAAAAATGTGAATTGGCAAAGACTGCAAGTAATAGGAATGGAAATGACACTCAGAACGATACTCTTGGAATTTTGCGCGGAGACAGAACTGTTACATACACAATGTATTATACTAGTGCCAACCACTTCGCAAATTTGACAATCTATTTATTGGTCTAATCTGAAGTGTATTTCTCCTGAAAAGAACAATTTGTGACAGCCAAACATACGGCATAATTAACATTAAAGTGTGACAAAAAAAAGAGGAAATACCCAATGAGTTATATACCTTGCAAGATAAGTTGGAAAATCGTGGAAGCGAAAAATAGCATAAATCTCTGCAAACGTATAAAGTAATAAAATATGATTGAACGATAACAACATAAAACTATCCCTATGGAAAACTGTTAGAAGAAATGAAAAAAGAAGGTTAAAATAAAATGACTCGTGTGTATAGTTTAGTATTTATTCTATAAAATAAATGAATAAGTGAAGCAGGCCAACGTTTTTCCCGTGACGACGCTGCCTTTTGTCAGAGTGGGCAAATACCAATGTTGTCTACTTTTAATTTGATCTCATGCCTCTTTCTTCAACACCTGACACTTCCTTTCTCTTTATCTCAGTCTTTCAGGTTTGTTTTCATCCCTGCGGTGTCCCTTCGTTGCAGTTTTTTATATCTAGCTCCTTCTCTCGGTTAATGCCTGGTGCTGAAAAAACAAGCCCTAAAAAATCAATTTTGAAGCCCACCTTCTGGAACCATTGGTGCAAATTAAGCACTAGCACAATTTATGCTCATTTTGCTTTAAAAGCTTGCACTACATGCCTCTAGTAGCTACTTTGGAAAAGCAATGATTCCCAGTATGAGCCGATTTAAGAGTGCTGAGAAGTGTACACTAGTGTACATAAATATGGATTGAGCTACCTGACTCAGTCACCGGTAGGTGATTATAGTTAGGACCATGTTTATATAGAAAAAGCGTTTTTTAACTTGCCTATATCTTTGGCAAAGTTTGACACATCTTTACAATTTGTAATTTTTTTTTTAAAAGAGGCCCTGTTATTCGTGTTGCGCGTGGGAAGTTTTGGGGGATCCGTCAAGTGGAGGCTGAGAAAAAGGGGGCTCAAAAAATGTTGCGCTTCCCATGTTAATTCCCATAGGATTTGTCATCACGTCTACAGCCTGAACCACTGCACAGAATTGCACCAAATGTGGCAGAAAGCTAACTGCTGGTATGCAGATTGTGCTTTTTGTTATTTGCTGTAAATCCATTTACTAGTTTAAGAGATATCTAAAGGCATATATATCTGTGTCCGTGAATAATTCGAAAAAATGCATGAATTTTTGTGGATATGCATCCAAAAAGAAGCATTCCAATTGGCTGACCGCAACCTGACTAGAAAGTTGCGACCGCCATTTGATTTCACGGGAAACGTTTCCCAAGGTTGAAAAATCAAATTGAAAGTGGCATAAGGGGCCAGGGTGAAGGTACCCTGACACCAGGTGTGTGAAATAGGGGCAAATGAATGTTTAATATAATTTTGTGTCAAACTGTGTGATATTTGTGAAAATTCACACGATTACTCACAAAATATTTGTGATTATAAAACAATTGCAAGAAAGACTAATTCATATACTAATTTATTTACTCATACATGCACTCAGACACTCATGCACCCACTCAGACACTCACACACCCACTCACACATCCACTGACAGAGAAAGGTCCTGTGGCCAGCATGTGCTGCGCACAGCCAAAGGCCATGTGTGGCGCGGGGTTGGGTGGTTACAAAGGCTAGGCTGCAAGGCCAGGCCTTGCAACCAACCCCCACCATGCACAGACAAAGGCAGTGTGTGGCGGGGATTGGAATAACGTATAGTAATTAAAATTACTTTACTTTAATAAGAAACATAGAAATTTACTGAAAAAAACAAAGGTTACAGGGACATTATAGCAATGTTCTGAATTTACTCATAGAAAACCATAGAAATTCAGCAGTTAGAGTTCTTTCAAGAAACTATAACTCACACCCTAAGGTAACTATAACTCATGCCTTCGCAATGCACAGCTAGTTACTCCACATATTATCTCATTGATGAGATCTTGCATGGCATCTTTGATATCACTGCAACGTTTACAATGAAAACTGTGGATGGCAAGGGCACGAGTTATAGTTACCTTAGGTGCTAGTTATAGTTACTTGAAACAACTCTAACTAGAACTGCTGAATTTCTATGGTTTTGTACAAGTAAATTCAGAACCTATCTAGAACGTCCCTGTAACCTGTTCATGATGTAAAACAGGCTCCGACACAGGATGTTAAATTAAACACCATCTTTATTCTGGTACCACAGCTGATGTATATATATATATTTTTTTTTCAATTAATGCATGATATCACATGGTATAACTAATGTAGTATACAAGGGTATAAACTGTACATGAAACAGGCATGTTATAGTGTGGCAAGTGAGGTGACAAGACTGTTCAGAGGTGCGCCGCTTATAGTAATTTGAGGGTGGTGCATAAACTATGAATTGAAGTTATAATTTTAACTGTACAATGTTTAACGTTTATGTATGTTAAGTTAAGAGAAAAAGGTTTAGTGAAGTAGTGTCCTACAGCTCAGTTCTGTCAGGTGTAGTTGTTATGTGGTTCCTACTTTAGTAATAGGACTGCATCTTTAGGATGGCAGAATGGTGAGAGCTTGGGAGATTGAGTCTATCCACGCAGTTAGTAACCGTCGGCCTCACAGTGGCCCACCCACACCTCCAAACCCACCTGGGTGATTATTGCAAACTGAACATGGCACTCTGACTCCCCAGGGAGGCTGAGGAAACAGATCGTAATCCTTTTGTTCAGTTACTCAAGCATACAAAGGCGAGATTCAAGTATGCAAATAAATTTTCAATACATTTATTGAAACATTCACAATCTAGTATATAAAGAGTGAGTTGAGATACTTAGGCAGACAAAACAAAGCAAGGTGATCTGCATTAGAAACATGGTGAAGAAGATAAATAACCAGGCCATGATGTATGTTTTTCTGGATGTTCTAGAGCTTTCCACCTAACCCTATGGCTATTTCAGAGACCATAGTGGTTGTAACCCTTTGCCTGTCCTAATATAAGGGATGAACGCCAACCCCATACCTGGACAGACGATCAGGAATCAGCCTGTCATGTAGATGGCAATCCTCTCAGGAAGCCGGCAGATCAGCACCAGCCAGGCTGCATGTCACACAGCATGAGCCCCAGGATCATCGTAGTTGGAATGCCCATTGCACTCCTTGGATCAGTGTACGGTTTATATAATAACCATACCACACTGAGAATACAATAAGGCTGTGCCTTGGTGAGATAAGCTGACTCCTGGATAAGCAACACTAGTTACCATATTATGTACCTCGATCCATGGCCTTGGAGAAGCAGTACTGATTATACATGGTGCAAAGGCTGATTAAATGAACACCATGTTTCTACCTTTCCTAGAATAGAAGCAAACTGATAAAATGTGCAAAAGCCATCGCTATAAAGCAGCCTTTCTAACATGAATAAAATGTGAATTAAACATCTGAACTGAAAAACTAAGCTAAACCCGGCGTGACCAACCAGGGTCCTAAAAGGGTTCTCATTACACTCTCCCCTTGCCAGTAATGGAGTAGAGATTCTAAAACCCATTTAAAATAAAAATCACCTAAAAATGCTTTAAAATGTCCACACCGACAAGCGGAGCATGCCGATCAAAAAGCAGCCAAATAAAAGTTCAGAATTTTAAACATGGCCAAATTAAAGCTCATCTGAGTTCAACATGAAATCATCAAAACCATCAGTCAAGATGGAATCCAAGAAAGACCTCACTTCAGCAGATCATATTAGCACCAAAGCCTCTGCCAGAAGGTCAAAAGAACAAACATAATCCAAGGCCTCAGAGCAGCCAAAGAGGCAGCATTCCATGCCACACGCACAGCAGATTAACTAGCATAAAGGACTCCTGGCACCGTAGGATCCTGGTGCCTGTAAGGTGGCTCATAGGAGGCATCTCACAGGACAACTCCAGGAATGAACCCTCAATGGAAACATCAGCAGATTTGTGTCTGTAGGGAGTACCTATCGCTTTGCAAGACACACTTCCAAGACACTCTGAAAAAGGCGCCACAAGCAGTGGAACACAGGCTGCACACAATAAACTGCACTGGCCGGAAAGACTATATACTCATTCGTTCCTAACCTTCCTGGACATCCTCTCTGGCTTTGTGATTCTCTTGGGGTATCAGGTGAACTAGGACAAAAGCACAACAAAACCCATGTCACAGGTGACCACCAGTGTGGGAGTATCTGCTTATCCCTTTTCGAAAGAAGTCCTTACACCTTAAGTTCTATAGCCTCTTGAGCCATCATCGTTTCTCCATGTCCCTTTTAAATAGCCTCTGTATCACATGAGAAACCAGACTTCAAACAGAATTGGAACTAATGTTGTGTGGGCAAGTGAGGATAGTGCCATTCATGGATTTAATGGCCGGGATGGTGAGCTCCACCTCCTGTTGGAGCAGGTTGCCCACCAAGAGCCACCCCACCTTCTCACCATGCTCATAGTGATGACCTTTAAGTAATTGAAGCACATACTCAGCTTCAGAGGTG
Organism: Pleurodeles waltl; assembly: GCF_031143425.1. Classification (NCBI taxonomy): domain Eukaryota; kingdom Metazoa; phylum Chordata; class Amphibia; order Caudata; family Salamandridae; genus Pleurodeles; species Pleurodeles waltl. The sequence continues at coordinate 1,210,729,551 of NC_090447.1, read as the reverse complement.
AACAGAGGGTTGAGTTCCCTGCAAGCTTTCTCCAAGCAGCAGCGAAGAGTGAAGGAGGGATTGTCAGTGTAGAGGAGTGTGAGGGACACAATCCCATCCTTCAGGGCCCTCTGCTGGGTTGCCATCTGTGCGTTGGCAAGGGCTTCATCTTCCATCAGCTGGCCGTGGATAGTTGCTTTAGCGACAGCCTATGGTGGGAAGTGACAGACCTCTGATTATGTTCCAGATAAGTGGCAACATGGGATTAGAGCTGAGATTTGCCATCTGCAGTACGGTAGCATGAGATGTTTAAACATCAAGGCTTACATCCAGGGAAAGATAGTCACATGTCCAGGGAGTGCAGGATCAAGAAATGGTCAGAAAGCGTGCCCTCTGGAATCCTGGAGTTTCAGTCACTGACTGAGAGACCAAGAAGTAGTCTTGATGGGACTGGGTCAGACCTTCTGGAGGCATTGGATCATGGGGTTTGGGAGGCACGAGTGAAGTTCTGTTTCTTTAGGTCATTGCATGACTGGCACTGGACATCTGTAAAACTACAGGTAAAAGGCCTTTTAGCTCATGCAAATTGCTGGCACTGTTTCCACATCCGATGTGACCTGATTCCTGTCCTCTGTGATTGCCCCTCTGTACAACATTTTTGGGAGGCAGTCAGCACTATGCTGAGCAAGACCCTACCAATCACGTCACCACTGCCTCATCCCTTTATCCTTCTGCCTGATCTCTTGACCCCCCCCAGATCTTTTCGGCCTAGTGTGCCATCTATGGCATGCAGCTCTCACCACTGCTAAGATGAGCTTTCTCCATCACTGGTGTTCCACCACCATGCCTCCCATGATGAATGGCTCTCGACTGTGTACTAAACAGCCTCCTATAAGCGGGTCATATTTAATCTACAGGATAAGACAGATACCTTCCTCCATACCTGGACACCTTTCCTCTGAGATAAAGCCTACTAGCCCTTAATTGAGAGCACTCCTGTCCCCTAAAGGGTGACCAGATATCTTATCACACTGACACTGCACTTGAGATCCCATCTGGTGAGGATCCTTGATACTGCATACCTACCTCCCCCCACTACCCTATCCCACTCACACATATTCCTCATCTCTCTTCTTCTATGCCACTCATCTTTTTCTTTTCTTTCTCCTTCTCTCCCTATTCTCCCCCTTTTTCACCTCTCCCCTTGGCTTGTAGATGTGAGTATGGACTCACCGGTAATTTTTTCTCTATTTGTGTTTTTCTATTTTGTAATGTTAAATTTTTCTGGCCCACTCAACCCGCTTACCCTTCTGCGTATAGATGTGGGCCCGCATGGCCACCTTAATATTGTCTTCTCTTGTCCTTCAAGTGCCCCTGCCTCATGGGAAGACCACTAGCTATATACCTAGTGCTCTTTTTCATCTTGCACTGTGTTTTTTCATACATTATTACAGTTTCACATATGGTACCTTATGGTCCTCATCCCTTCATTCCCTAAACAATGTTTTGTTTTAATCTTCCAATAAAGAATTGTGCAACAAAAAAGAAAGCAACTGAAATGCTGGGCGAATCAAGGGGCAGTAATACTCTTCAAGTAGCAGGCTAAATTAGCCACTGAGGCATTACATATGCCGTGAAATGCCACCTGGACACAAATCATTGAATGGTCACAGAAGCTTCACACCACCACCGCTAAGATAAACTTTCATTTCTCTACTCATACATTTGTAATCGAAAGGCAATTTCCATATCTCATGAATAAAACTCTCCCCTAAATCTTCAAACCTGTACCAGAAAATGTTTCAAATGCAAAGTGAACTGAAAAGTTGATATTGGCAGGGAGATCATTCCATGTATTAACCACACTGATGATGGTGCTTTGGCCACTGTAAAAGGCAACTTTTTTAACTTCTCTATATTAATCATTGTATATGTTGCATCTTGCCATTATCTGTTGTTTACATGTTAAGCCGAATGGTGAAAATAACTCTTTCTAGTTCACGTGCTTCCAAGGCACGTGGTTTGATTTCACTGCAAAGTCCAACTCAGCTGCATGATGGACCTAAGCTGACTCTGTCCATGTTGTAAAAACGATGCCATTTTGTATGTCTATTGCAGATCAAACAATGTTGTTTAGTGTGTAAATGCGAGTGGACAACTTATTCATATAATTATCTACAATGAACAATACTTTCTTTAAGTTTCCCTGATCTATTTGCCTTAAAGAAGCATCACCGTCCATTTGGAAAAGCTTTCAAATTTTGTTGCATATTGCATACAAGAGGCTTTTTGACTGTGGTTTTCTAGGACCTTTCACGAAATCTTGCCTATCCATACCCTCAGAGAGGAGAGAGAGGTGCTCCTTTACAGCTGTCAAGGTGAAATATTTCACCTGACCTTACTTGCTCACGCTGAATGTAGTGATTATACCTTCATGTTGTGTATTGACATAATTAGCATCTGGTCTGCTTGCTTTAAAACCCAGCATAGAGTAAATAAAAAATGCATGACAACGATTTGTGTCCATCGGCCACACTAGCCACCCATTGGAATCTGAAAGTGTGGATTCCCGACCATACTATTAAGCTGATCTTCTGTATATTTCACAATACTTTGCCAAATGTCAAACAATGCAAAGAATGGGATACTGGGCATATTAATTTCTTTGACTTTTGCTAAACCTGGGCAAGTAGTATGTTGAACAGTGTCCTTCAGAAAAAATCATAAGTGATGGAATAATACATGCTTTAAATAAGGAATCCATGCCCTGTACTTGCCAATGTTTTGTTCTCCAAACTGACTTCAAATCAGCAGTTTTTTTTTTTTCAAATAATCACAGCCCTTTTTTGTCGCTAGTTGGGAAAATTATGAATTTGAAAAAATTATTTATTTGTGGTTAGCAAATTTCTCTTTGCTTTTGTCGCTGGTAACTTGAAATAATATGACACAGGATAAGTAGTATCATGCCCAGGGAAATATGTTAATTTGTCTAAATATGTTTTTGAACTCCCCACTGGTGGAGTCGGATAATGTTCCAATAGTGTGCAATAAAATATTGTACGTGGGGTACTAGCTCTATGCAGGTAATGGTGTCCATAGTAATGACAAAACATTCCACCATAATTGGCAGAGTTCATGTACATATCTTCACTTTCAAATACAGTATAATATTTGAGATCAGAGAGCACTAAATCAACCATTTCAATGTCCCAGTCATTAGACACAACACCAGAGGAATGATATCACTCCTAGAAGTTTTGAAAACATACAGAATTTGACACACATATTTCACAAGGGACTAGTCTCTTCACTTTGTGGGAAGACAAGAGAGGCTTTGATACCTCATCTACCAGTTCAACAGCAAAGTGTTCAGGGAGATAATGCCCATGTATAAGCAGAAAGAAAACAATCACAAATCGAATCCACAAGATGAAAGCAAGCAGTGTTAGTGTAATCCACAAGTAGGGACCATGGACAAATCAGATAAGTATGTTTAATCCTCTTGAAAAGCTTACGCATACAATTAAGCTATGGTGTTGATGAGTATGAAGATAAGTCTAGAGTATCAACAAAATATCCAGAAGTTGTCTGTGTGAAGACAGGAGCCACTGCAGGTGAAAGTAAACTAGTAGATGCCTTTAATAGTGGACCATCATAAATAACTCTGTTACTCTGTGACGTAGTAGAGGACTGAAGACTTAGGTCTGGTACATTTCTGGTTTTGTCAGCATTGTTTAATACTGGAAAAGGTATCTCCTGTGCGGAATTGAGAGGGGACAGGGAATTACCCAGGGATCCTCTAGGTCGACTGTGCAGGATCAGCCACATGATTAATGGAGGCAAAGTGTTTGTCTTTACAGGTAGCACGTGGTAGAATCACAGTTCTGATATCTTGGACTCCATGAACTGGCACCGGTCTCCAGTATGATGGGTCAGACTCATTTTTCACTGGAATCTTTGCTTCAACCAGTTCCAAAATGTTGGGAATCCAGCCTGTAGACATTGGTGAATCACTCATTCCCAAAGTGGTGACAGGTGTAGTGTAATGTTAATCTCTGAAATGTTGTATTTCCTGTAGGACAGTGAGACATTTGTTTATGTCAAAAGGAGTTTTGGCCACCACAGCCCCAGGACCATCAAAATTTGGGACAAACACTGGAATGCCAAATAATACTATTTAATGCTCTCTGGACCCTATATAGGTGATTTATCCAACAATGACCCAAACTTATCACTCTACCTCCTAAGGTTTGCTTCAAGTCTTAGTTTTACCTTTGCACTATCGAATTTCCCTCAGGGTGATGGAGCAAAGAATAATGCACCTCTATACCCAGGGTTCCCATGGTACCTCTGTAAGCTTATGAGGCAAAAGAAGAACACTGGTTTGAATAAAATGGAGCAACTGCATATATCCTGTTGAAGACCTGCAAATCTTCAATACCAGTGCGAGAGTCAGACAATCATTTTGGCCACACCCAGAGGAAACTGGAGCAAGAGTCTACAGCAAGTAGAATATATTTGTATACACCATAAAAATACATTTAAAGTGCCATAATGGTCCGGGTACACACATTGCATAGACTTGTTTGAGACTACGAGGGTTGCCTGTGGTGGGCACTTGATGGTGGAACCTTTAATTTACTGTCAAATGTCACAGCTCTGTCTGTACAGACCATGTGACCAATAATATTTTTTGCAGCAAGGAAATTGTACCCCCCAACACTAACATGGGCAGAAGCAACTCCCTCGTGGGCTGCCTGAATTAATTCTAGCATACAGACTTGGTTGGGGATAGCTTGTTCAGCCACCCCTGAAAGCATTACATAATGAATGTTCTGGGTACTTAAGTGGAATAATTCGCTGGATATGCTTTGGATAAAGGGATGCCGCCAGCCAAGGCATTCACAGCAGCTGGTATTTCTTCATCCACACTCCTACGAGAGAAAATAATCACATCTACAGCTGCAGTGCCAACTGCAGATTTGGCTGCTTAATCAGCCAGTGAATCCCCTACAGCATGTATTCCAACAAGTTGATGGGCCAATGTATTTGTTACATGAGCCATTGGCAGTCTGTCTTTGAGCCCTGCCACCTTCTCCCAGAGCATTTTACGCTTGAATGTGTTTCCAGTAATGAACATTTTTTCATGAAAGTCAGGACACAATAGTACCAATCCCACACTTTAGGTGCTGGGATTTCAGGATCCATATGTTCCTGTGCTAAAACCAATGTTTTTAGTTCAGCCAGCTCTGTAGTACAATCCCCAAGAGACTGTGTAAAGGTCTGTTGAGGGTAGAATTCTCTATCCCTCATAACTCCGTAAACTGCTGCACAAGCCACAGAGGATTGATGTTTGGTACTTACAGCAGGTTATGCTGAACCACCAGTGTAAATAATATATTTGTACTGATCAAGGGGCATGATGTTAGTGGGCATGGAGAACTCCAGAGCACACTACTCAATGAAGTGTGGTGTCAAACTCTTTCCCTCATTTGAAAGCTTGTATCCTAGGAACAGGACACTGAGGAAACCAGTTTTTGTTTTCTTAAATTTAAATGTTTAGCCATGTTCAACAAATCCTGATACAATGTGATCTATTCTGGCTAAATGTGTGTTTAACTCATCATCCAATAGATATATATCATTTACATAAGAGAATGCCTCTGAAACAATATCATGCACTATTGATGTCACATGGGCAGAGAACATCCCTGGACTGTTGTATACCCTTGAGGAAGTCGACAGAAGCAGCAGTAACAGATAAGCATGGAAAAAGCGGGTAGGTCCCTGTTTTTAGACATTATGTTCTGGCAGAAAAAATTAATTAAGGCTGTACTATGTGAGTTTTGTATTACAAATGTGTGTGTATGATGATTTAAATATTTGTTATAAAGATTATTCTATATGAATGATCGGCTTAGCTACGGGGAACAAAGGGTTGTTCATGGGAAATACACAGGGCTCAATTACTCTCTGGTAATCAAGCTGTGAAAGTTTCTCCCTCACAGGAGTTTTTGCTTCATGTTTTATAGGGTACTGTGGTTGTTCCTTCTGGCTGGATCTTATGGGTATTACATGATAAGGAGAGTCCCTATCCCAGCCCAGATGGTTGCAGTACAGTACAAAAGCCCAATCTGCAGCATAAGTTTGGTTAACTTGCTCAGGAAGGAGGACTGAGAAAGATGGCAGAATGAGCGCTAATTTTCTCCAAAAAATTACTTTAATTGTACGCATTATGTCCCCTTCATAATTCATAAATGCAATCTAGAGGGGCGAAGCGCTATATGTGTGGTTTAAACTTCAGTGTAGTCGTTAGCTGCTCTCACATCTATAAACTCATGTAGATTGTAGTGAACTATCATGACACCTGCCACACTGTCTAGCAGAGTCATTGCCCATGTCCTGTTCCACAGTAACGTTCTCAATATGTGTGGCATGTTTTGCTGAGATTCTCACAACTTTATTCTTTTTGAATTGGGGTATTTGTTGAACAAGTTTCTCTTCTATTTTTATTATATCGTTAGATGAGCATTTGGAGTCTTTTTCCAGTTTTGCATACTCTTTTGTCTGCGATATGACCGTCCCTATCTCTCTGATCATTTGTCTGATGTGTCCTGAAAAGAACAAAAATGGGCATGCATCCGTATACATGTCAGGCTGCTTTAAATGTTCACACATAAATTGTAACGTCTCTCAGAGTTTGTCTAATGTGGAGATTCTCCCCATAGCTTAACTTTGTCTTTGTTTGATTTTTGTTTGTCCCAGCTTTTTTTTTTTTAAAGAATCCTGTGCTTGCTTCGTATTATCCTTTTGAGGATTACACTTAAGGTGCAGCTTGTTTGGTCTGGCCCTCAAGTCATCCTGACCTACACATATATAAGTCTCAGCTACTTTTTGGTAGCTTGCGTTCCTGATCTAATTGAGGAACTTGTGCAAGATGTTGGCCAACTGCCAATGCTGCTGCTTCCCCTTTTATAGTTCCTAAAATAATTGAGGCTACTGTGGAGAAATTGCCAATTAATTTCATCCCTAAGTCCATGGCAGAACCAGCCAAGTATTTGTTTTGAATTTGTTTCAACACTTCTGGTTAAAACACAACTGATGGTGTATCATGTATTATGGGGTATATTACTGAAAAAACTGTGCCCCAAGTAGCACACTCATCAATTGAGAGTACCATCTCAAGTGGCAAGGACATTGTGAGAATTCTATGTTTATCTTGGGGTCTGGTATGAGAAAACACTCCTTCCAGCCGACTAGTTTGTTTGAGTAATCCAAAAGGGAATTAATAGTGATTGGGTTAATCCCCAGTGTAGCTGATTGTTGTTGGGCAGCTGGGGCAGCCCTTGCTGGGGCAGTATTTAATGTTTGCATTACAAACTGTGTTAAGCATCTATACAGGCTTACTAAATTAATACATAATGGGCAGAAATATGTTGTCTGTAGATTTTGCATATTTGGATATGGGATATAGGCAGCTAGACCTAGCTACGAGGCCCCCTCTGTCTGAACATATAAAACACATTACTATATGTCCTACCTTAACCATACACTGCACCCTGCCCTTGGGGCTACCTAGGGCCTACCTTAGGGGTGCCTTACATGTAAGAAAAAGGAAGGTTTAGGCCTGGCAAGTGGGTACACGTACCAAGTCGAATTTATAGTTAAAACTGCACACACAGACACTGCAGTGGCAGGTCTTAGACATGATTACAGAGCTACGCATTTGAGTGGCACAACCAGTGCTGCAGGCCCACCAGTAGCATTTGATTTACAGGCCCTGGCACATCTAGTGCACCTTACTAGGGACTTACTAGTAAATCAAATATGCCAGTCATGGATAAACCAATCAACCATACAATTTACACAGAGAGCATATGCACTTTAGCACTGGTTAGCAGTGGTAAAGTGCTCAGAGTTCAAAAGCTAACAGCAACAGGTCAGAAAAAATAGGAGGCAGGAAGCAAAAAGATTGGGGATGACTCTGCATAAGCAAAAAAATCCAACAGTAATACAGTAGCATAGAGTGGATGGGCATAGAGTGGAGTGCAGTGGCATAGATTGTACTACAGTGTTGCAGAGTGAGTTGCCGACAGTTGAGTAGAGTGTTGGATAGTAAACCAGCATAGAGTATATTATAGTGCTGTGACAGGGTAGGCTAAAGTGTTGTAGAGTGTAGTGTAGTAGACTGAAGTACAGTGGAGTGGGAAAGTGTAAAGTGGAGTGAAGTGCCAGAGTGGCGTTCTGCAGACCTTAGTGGCCTGGAGTGCAGTAGAGTGGAGTGGCGTAGCATACAGCCGAGTAAAGTGTCATAGGTCAGAGTACTGTGCTGGGTATAGGCAAATTGTCGGGGAGTGGGATACAGTTTAGTAGAGTGTTATAGAGTGGTGCTGCATTGAGTACAGGCACAGAGTGAAGTATAGAGTTGGACAGAGAAGTGTATGGGGATAAGATGCAGGGGTGGGTGGTGAGCTCCGTGGAGCTAATAGAGTTTTTGGCACTCCGTCCTCCGCTTGGAGCACACAGTTTGACTAAAAACTTTGCTAGCCCAGGCAGCAGAGCTTACAGTATGCTCAATGCAGTCCAGTTATGGGCCACACGAAGTGTGCACAGACAATCTGCGCTTGCGGTGTGGCTCATAACTGAGCTGTAGTGTGCACTCAGCCCGACGTTGGCTGCATGGAGCTGCTGCCGGCACCAGCTCTGGATCCAGGTCTCTGCCAGCAGCCCGGGAGCCGGGGGCAGAGGGAGACAGAGAGCCAGGCCACTGGCAACAAGGACTCTGGGAGGACCCAGGAAAGTCCTTGGTTTTTTTTGTTCTCTTTTGTGTACACTGGTGCACAAGAGGCCTGAAATGGCAGTTTTCACTGCCTACAGCCTTGGCCTGAATGCAGGCCAAGGCCGTAGGAAGCGAAAGCTGCTGTTTCACACCGGCCTGACCAGGCCTCTTGTGCACCGGCCTGCCCCATGTGCAGTACAGGTACTTTACCCTTTCGGTAGGGCTATCCGGCGCACTCACAGGAAAACGCTGTTGGGTTCAAGGTGGTTGTGAGGAATTCACACAGGTAAATGATGTAGTTGGTTGATGGTTGTTTGGTCTTGCCAGAAGATCAGTGTATTCATGATGACTAATGAATGGTTTTGTAACTGTAGGATACGCCGGCCGATACTTGCATGAGGCATCCCAATGTGATTTAACCGAGAAGCTAAGATTTTTTGGTCAGGTGAGCGTTATGGTTGACGGCAATTACTGCGTTACACATAAGTCTAAAGATGTGACATAGAAGGTTGTTAATGGAAAATTTGTTTTATCTTAGGTCAACAGATATATTTTTTGGCTATTGGATTTAAAATACAAACCAAATTTAGGATTGTAAGGTACAGCGTTTAAGTTACTTATTAGGGGCACATAGACAATTTAGAGGTGAGGTAGCATGTTGGTTTTGCACAAGATTTAGAGCATGTTTGTGATGGACTTTTCAGTATTTCTTTGAGCATGTTCTTTTTGGAAGTGTTGAAAAATCTTTGATATCCTGGGCTTTTCTACACTGATTGGAGTCAAAATAGTAGTGGTTTTTATATATTTATATATTAATAATAGGGCTGAGGTGTATAATAAAAAATATCCTTGGGGTATCGCATGCATCAAGAGATGTATTAGAGTAAGATTAGGCAATGTAAAGCATCATGGACACACAACTAACTAGAGCACGGTTTCCACCATAAGGCATGTACACTTGTGTTCACCAAGAAGGGTAGTATTGTAATTACATTATATGAATTATATACTGACCTGTCACCTATGGGAATACTGTTGTAGGAGGTCCTGAGGAAGTCTTGGGGTATTCCCCTGACGAAACACGTGTTGACGAACAAGTGGACGAACAAGTGGAATTTAAGAATATTCTTGAGATTTGGAAATTTGTTTTTCTTTCGAGGAACCATTGGAATTTGGATTTGTCTCTTTAAAAAATTGAATATGTGAATTTCATTTGGAATATGATTGTTTTCCTTTTTGAACATTTGAGACGTGAATAATCCATTTTAGATTAAACATTTCTTCACAACATAGAACAGATATCCCATGGACTTCGTTTTAACTCATTCTAATACTATGTAATTATCTTTTGATATAAACGTGTGCCACTACACAGTGTTATATTTGGATAACATCTCTGGAGTTATCGTGTAGGGTTTAGTGGGGGTGAAGCCCCAGTTAGAGGCACTGCTTATTTAGAATAATTAGGAAATATTTGTGGGATAGAGCTCCATCTACTCAACTAGTTTTCACCCTCTTTGTGGTATTTATCATTGGAATGATGTAGACTGAAGTGGCATACAGAGATGTTGCATACATGTAATAGCCTAGAGTGGAGTTGCATACAGTGGAATCTAGTACAGTGGAGAGGCATGGAGTGGAGTTGTGTAGAGTGGAATAGCGTATAGTGGAGTGACTACAGTGGCAATCCATACAGATGTATGTAGAATTTAGCGGCAATGTAGATTATGGTGTGAACAGTAACTCAAAACAGCGAATTGTGCTGCCTTGTGTTTCTCTGGATTTTCAATCAATGCTGGGCTATACATGGTAACCCTTGGGTTCCTTTGTAAATCTGATGTAAGTATTGCATTGCTCATGTGACACTATGAGTGATGCAAGAGTAACATAATCATATAATACAGCTAGTTCTTAGCTATATTTTGGGCCATGTTATATTGTGATAACTTTGCAGTATACTTTTGTACATGCCAATGACAAGCCATTATATAATTGGTTAATAGCTGTTTTTTTTAGAATGAAAAGTGTTAGAAATGGGGTCTCTAATTGGCAGAGGCATAACCTTTTTCCAAATAGGGATCACAGACCTAGTCAGAGTAAGTCACACAACAATCCAAATTGTCCTGTGCCCACCCTCTGGTAGCTTGGCACTGAGCAGTCAGGCTTAACTTAGAAGGCAATGTGTAGAGTATTTGTGCATTAAATCATGCAATAAGAAAGTGAGAACACCACAAAAAGACACCAAACAGGTTTAGAAACATAGGATATTTATCTGATTAAATTAAGGTCAAAATTATGCAGATTTGATAATCACAAGTTGAAATATCACTTCTGTAATGATAAGAAGAGTCTTAAGTTCTTAAAAGCAACAATTGTCACTTGCAAACACAAAGTACCTGGTTTGCGTGGAAAAAGGTAGGCATGCATTGGATTTCTGGGCACACACAGATGATGTGTCAATCCACACTGCAAGGGCTTTGTGTCAAATTCCAGAACGCAGGCTTGAATCCTTTTTGCAATGCAGGGTCTTTTGACGCCCCGGGGATGATGCATGGAAATCCTGGGTGCGCAGGGCAAAGTCACAGCTCTGCGTCATTCTGGTGGGTGATGCAGCAGAGTTTCTGCCACATGGCTGGCTCTGTGTCGATTCCTCTCGCAGGAAGTGGGGCTGTGTCATACCAGCTCAGCGATGTGTCAATCCGATGGGCTGTGCGTCGAAGTTCAGGTCGCAACATTGGTGCTGTGTCGATCTCCACTCGGGGAGCCGGGCTGCGTTGTTCCGGTTCAGCGATGCAGTGATTTTCTCACTGCTGGCAGGCTGTGCATCAATTCCAGCAGGCGGTGTGTTGATTTTCGCCGCATAAGGAGTTTCTTTGCAGAGATGAAGTCTTTTTGACAATGAGACTTCAGCAGGCAAACTCAATCCAAGCATCTTGGAGAGCACTTCTCAGCAGAGCCAGAGGTCAGCAAGGCAGCAGGGAAACAGCAAGGCAGCAGCCCTTTATAGCAAAGGAGTCCAGGTGAGTCCTTTGGGTAGCCAGGCAGTTTCTCTTGGCAGGTTGCAGGTTCTAGTGCAGGGTTTCCTTCCCAAGAAGTGTCTAATTTGGTAGGGTCCGGGACCCAATTTATATACCAAAAAGTGCCTTTGAAGTGGGGGAGACTTCAAAGAGTGGTCTTGAAGTGCACAAGGTCCCCTTTTCAGTACAACCCTGACTGCCAGGGTCCCAGTAGGGGGTTTGGCAGTCCTTTGTGTGAGGGCAGGCCACTGTCCTTTGAAATGCAAGTGTCAGGCCCTTCACCCTTCCAGCCCAGGAAGACCCATTCAGTATGCAGATGTATGCAGGTGTGACTGAGCACCCTGCGTTTGTGGTTGTCTGGGTGAAATGCACAAAGGAGATGTCAACCATCCCAGCCCAGATGTGGATTGGAGACAGACTGTAAGGCACAGAAGTATTTAAGTGCAGAGAAATGCTCACTTTCTAAAAGTAGCATTTCTAAAATAGTAATATTAAATCCAACCTCACCAATCAGCAGAATTTTGTATTACCATTCTAATCATACTAAATATGACCTGTTTACCCCTTTCACATCAGAATCTACCTCTCAAACAGTTTCTGAGGGTAGTCCCAATGTTAGCCTATGAAAGGAGCAGGCCTCACAGCAGTGGAAAACATAGTTAGGAGTTTCTACTACCAGGACATGTAAAACACACAGGTATGTGTCCTGCCTTTTACCTACACAGCACCCAGCCCTCTGGATTACCTAGGGCCTACCTTAGGGGTGATATGTGTAGAAAAAGGGGATTTTAAGGCTTGGCAAGTACTTTTAAATGTCAAGTTAAAGTGGCAGTGAAACTGGAGACAGGCCTTGCAATGGCAGGCCTGAGACATGGTCAAAGGGCTACTTATATGGGTGGCACAACCAATGCTGCATGCCCACTAGTAGCATTCAACCTACAGGACCTGGGCACATGTAGCGCACTTTACTAGGGACTTACCTGTAGATCAAATATGCTACTTTGGTATGAACCAATGTTACCATGTTTTAAGGGAGAGAGCATATACACTTTAGCATTGGTTAGCAGTGGTAAAGTGTGCAGAGTCCTAAAACTAGCAAAAACAGTGTCAAAAAGTGGAGGGAGGCAGGCAAAGAATTGGGCATGACCACCCTAAGGCTTTCAGGTCCAACAAAAAGGCAGCCATATTGTTTTTACCATACTTTGGCTGTATTCTGTGGCAGGGCCTCAGATATAGTTAAATAGTAGGTCCCTACCTTTTGCCACTTTGTTAAAGTGGCAATAGGTAGGAAAATGTATTTGTATATTTTTATATATTTGTAAATAAGTTTACTTACATGTGCAACAGTAGCTTTGAGAAATTCTGTGAAAGTACCACAGTGACAGAGATCACTACGTTTAAGTGCCTTATAACTTAAAACTAGTTACCATACTTAACGCCAGTCCCCAAAAAGCATCACCTCTGCACCATAAAGTACAATTCAGACAAATTTCATGTAAATCTATTCAGCCATTTTCACGCTACTTCAAATAGTCTATGGAAAGTGCATTGGTGAAAAAATGTGTTTTGGGATCTTCTTTTATCTTTGCACCCCCTTAACAATTCACCACAAAATTTTACATTATCTTGAAATGTAGAAAATGCTATAGGTCTGGAAAATGTTGTGGTAATTCATCAATTCGGTGCAAAGTTATTACGGAGGTAATACCTGAGAAATTCCTATCTTTATGAACACTTACTATAACTAAAGAGAGGCAATCAGATTTAATGTAATGTCTTTCTTTTTATCTATTGTATTTTATATGAAGTTTTATGGCTTTATATGATCATGTGACCATAAATGTGTCTTTTAGTTGTTCATGTAGTAATTCTGAAACGTTACAATATAGTCTAGTTTGTTTTTTGGGCTTCCTTGCTACCTTTAGTAGGATTTTGCTACATGGGAAGCCCAAAGAGAAGTTACTTTTAGCAGGATTGTGCTACACAGGAAACCCAAAGAGAATGAAATCCAATCATTGTTGGTGTTAGGAACTGGATTTATGGTTGGCAGAGGTATGCACCCTATCCAAGCAGAAATCACAATCCTAGTCAGGGTAAGTCACAAACGCACCCTAAACTAACCTCTGCTCACCCCCTTGTAGCTTGGCAGAGAGCAGTCAGGCTAAACTTAAGAGACAATGTGTATGGTATTTGTGCAACACTTCAAACATTAAAACCTTGAAAGCAACACACACAAAGACACCTGATAGGTTAGAAAAATGGATCTTAATTTAATGAACAAAACAAGACCAAATCAACAAAAATCTTATAAGTAAAAGTCGAGATATATTTTTTTAAACAATAAACTCAGTTAGAAGCTTTATGGCACCAACCAGGGCTATCTGGTCATGATAGACCGGGTCAAATTTGAAAAGTCAGGCCAACTGTGCAAATGTGCTTAAGCCATCGACACTAGCTAGGCATTATTAGACACATTACACATTGCTAAACAAATCATCTCTTAAACCAATACCAAAAAAATTTAGTTCCGAAATGGTATTAAAGTGCATTTAAGTTTGGATATTTGAAAACTCAACTGAAAAAAAGGAATACGGACAGCTTAATCTTCAGTATCAGGAGGACCGACAATAGATTAACGTTAAAATGCCCAAGCTACTGATGCAGTCTGGCCATTATTGGGTAAAATAGCATACGAAAACATAATAATCCTAGTGCAAACAATGTAAGTTAATATTAAAGTGTGTGGGAGTGGGCTACTCACTCTGTGCACTTATAACATTTGACTTCCCCTGTAATGGTGTTGGCTGAAATAGAAATCTTTTAAGGCTGCTTTTTTAATAATAATGATAATAGTAACCTTAAAAAAATGTATCAGTGGTGACATTAAAATATAATAGTCCTAGTGTTACCATTGTGCGTTAGTATAAAAGAACATAGGACTGGATTTATCACTCTTAGCATTATAGCTATTAATTTCTCTTATGGCATTGACCAATCTAAAAAATGGACAGTTCCTACTTACTTAATAATAATAACCAAATTACAGTGACATTAATGATTGAAGCCACTCTACTGGCATCCACAACATAAGCGTTGAGCTTGAGCCCTTTAAGGTTGAGTAGATATTTGGGAGGAGGTCAACATATTCTCAGACTGGGTCAAAAGATTCACCAGCTGACAGATTATCGGAATTGACCTGCCTGATAAATCAAATTTTACAGCTTCACAGCAAGTTCTCACTTCTGCAACTAAAAACAATGTTTTTAGCAGGATTTGCCATGCCTGTGTTAAACATATATTATGTGCAATAAAGATTCAGGGGCATATTTATACTCTGTTTGCACCCAATTAGTGTCATTTTTTTTTACTCTAATTCGGTGCAAAACTAACTCCATATTTATACTTTGGTGCCAGACCCCTCTAGCGCCAAATTTATGGAGTTAAAGTCATTTTTTTAAAGTGGAGACCTACCTTGCCTTAATAAGATGCAAGGTAGGCGTTCCCGTGCAAAAAATGACTCTATGGCCTTAACGCCATATTTAGGGGCATATTTATACTCTGCAGCATATTTATACTCTGTTTGCACCGAATTAGTGTCATTTTTTTCACTCTAATTCGGTGCAAATCTAACTCATATTTATACTTTTGTGCTAGACCGTCTAGCACCAAGGCCCTGATTTATACTTTTTTTGCGCTGTATTAACTTCATTTTTTTACGCAAAAGTGGCGCAAATATTGGCCCTTATTTATACTTTTTGCTGCAAAACTGCACTAACTCAGTTTTGCACCAAAAAGTTTAGCACCGGCTAGCACCATTTCTGTGCACCAGCCGGGCACCATATTTATGGAATGGTGCAAGCCGGTGCAAAGGGTAGGCTAGAATAAAAAAATGACTTTAGTCGGGTGGGGCTGGCAGTATAGAAGAAGAGTCTTTAGCACCAAAAAATGACTTTAGGCAGGTTAGAGTAAAAAAAAAAAATGACTCTAACCAGATTAGCGTCATTTTATGGTGCTAAACCTACCATGCCACATGACTCCTGCCTTAGAAAAGGCAGGAGTCATGCCCACCACCCCAATGGCCAGCACAGAGGACAGGGGTCCCCTGGGCATGGCCATTGCACCCTGTGCCATGTATGGGGGCCCATTTCAGTGCCCCCTATGGCACTTTAAAAAAAAAAATGCAATCTTACCTGTACTTACCTGGGATGGGGTCCCCCATCCTCCGCAGTCCCTCTGGTGTGGGTGGGGGTGCCACTGGGGCCTGGGGAGGGCACCTGTGGGCTTATTCCATGGTGTTCCACCATGGAAATAGGCCCACAGGTCCCCTAACGCCTGCCCTGACCCAGGCTTTAAAAAATGGGGCAAACCAAGCTTTGCCCCATTTTTTGACCCCTCCTCCCTCCATTGCACCATTTTTGCATGGGAGTATAAATATGGCGTTAAGGCCATAGAGTCCTTTTTTGCACGTGAACGCCTACCTTGCATCTCATTAAGGCAAGGTAGGTTTCCACTTCCAAAAAATGACTTTTCACTCCATAAATTTGGCGCTAGACGGGTCTAGCACCAAAGTATAAATATGGAGTTAGTTTTGCACTGAATTAGAGTAAAAAAAAAAATGACGCTAATTCAGTGCAGAGTATAAATATGCCCCTTAGCATAAAAAAATGATGCTAATCTGGTTAGAGTCATTTATTTTGACTCAAACCTGCCTAAGGTCATTTTTTTTAAGCTAGACTACCCTTTGCACCGTCTTGCACCATTACATAAATATGTTGCCCAGCTGGTGCCAAAAAATGGTGCAAGCCGGTGCTAAACTTTTTGGTGCAACACTGCGTTAGTGCAGTTGTGCATCAAAAAGTATAAATAAGGCCCTCAGTGTCATAACCACATAACCTGCAACACAGTGTTGGCCTTTTCTGGGTACTCCTTGGTGTGCCATCCTTAGTAAAGTATCAGCCAAATCTCTACCTTAAGACTGGCCTTTATACAAGCTGAAAAGTGAGACCTCAAATAGGGCTGGACCTCAAGTTTTTCATAGGGATTAATAAGAGTCCAGGCATGGTTTGTCTAAATTAAGTCCACTTTACCGGCTGCAAAAGATAGTTGTTTTTCTCCACGATTTAAAAAGATTCTTAGACTGGTTTTATTAATTGTTTGAAATCCAGATAATTGGTAGTCAAAGGTGTGAAGACACTCAGTAAAGTAAGTTATCCAAGCATTAGTGAATTGAGAGTTACTAAGGGCCAGATGTAGCAAAGAGATTGCGAGTCGCAAACGGCAAAAATCGCCGTTTGCGAGGCGCAAATGCCTCTTTGCTAGGTAGAAATGCATTTTGCGAGTCGGATCCGACTCGCAAAATGCATTTCTGACTCGCAAATAGGAAGGGGTGTTCCCTTCCTATTTGCGACTCGCAATGCTATTCATTTTCATTTGCGACCGCGAAAGCGGTCGCAAATGAAAGCGCAGTTACCATCCACTTGAAGTGGATGGTAACCCAGGCGCAAATGGGAAGGGGTCCCCATGGGACCCCTTCCCCTTTGTGTCAGGAAAAAAATAAAAAATTCAGAGCAGGCAGTGGTCCAATGGACCACTACCTGCCCTGAAAAATACTGAAACTAAAGGTTTTTTATTTTTTTTCCAAAGTGCAGCTCGTTTTCCTTTAAGGAAAACGGGTTGCACTTTGAAAAAAAAATAACTGCTTTATTAAAAAGCAGTCACGGACATGGTGGTCTGCTGTCTCCAGCAGGCCACCATCCCAGTGAGTGCCCATACTCACAATGGGGTCGCAAACTGCGACCGACCTCATTAATATTAATGAGGTGGGTCTTTGCGACCCCATTGCGAGTAGCAGAAGGTGTCTGAGACACCTTTCTGCATACCAAATTGCGACTTGCAATATGCGAGTCACAGGGACTCGCAAATTGCAAGTCGCAATTTGGGAATTTGCTACATCTGGCCCTAAGTTTCTGCCAACACAGATTTGCCAGAGTGCTGGGTTCAGATAACATCATTACATAAAAATCCATCTGACGTTTTTTGCGCTAGGCCAAATACAAAGGTCTATGAAAAATACAATGAATTTGAATTGGGTCTTGGGAGCACTTTTTTCTTTTGTACCTCCTTGTCCAAACAGTGCAAAACTTTCAGTCCTTTCAAAATGAAACAGGGGCAGCAAGTCTCCAAAGTTTCATGTACCTTTGTCAAACTGATGCAAAGTTATACAGTGACGAATGTCCAAAAACTCACCATCACTGGTCACCTTAACTTTAAAGTGGCTACCACCATTCTGTAATAGCTGTGTTTTATCAGAACAAAGGATGACAAACTTACCCCCAAGTTTCGAGGCATTTTAGAAAAATAAGGAGGGTATGCCGCAATTCTGTAAGGCAAGGCAATCACATCCCTTCGTCTAGTAATGATCACACAGCAAACTGAATGTATTTATTGCCGCCTCCACTAATGCCCAAATTGCACTTGACAATGTCATGCTTGTGGTGCCGGATGATATACCAAGTGATGTAAAGCAGGGGAGGCCTGTCTAGGATCCCTGATAAATATTGTGGTCTACAATTTGAAGTGCTCCTATTTCGTAACCACTACAGAATATTATTACAAGTCTGAGTTTATGTCCGAAGAAGACGGATAAAGAACAGCCAAAATATTTTGTTAACTACTTTTCAGTGATTTACATAAGAAACTCGTTGCTCATTTGTGAATACAGAAGTAAGGACAGCTCTTGCTAAGATATATACGTATAATTACATTAACAATCTGACGTGAGTGTATCCCTGCCGGGAGTATCTCCCTTCCTTCTATTAGTCCATTACAATGCATTAACTGTCCACAGCTCTGCTTCCTCTCCTATTACTCGCAGACCTTTGTGAACAGAGAGCTGCAGGAGCGTCCACGGCAACGAGACTTTATTCTGCCACTATGTAAGACATGAAGTAGTACACATGGATAATAACACCGACTTTGTAGGACAATAACTGGTTTTGCTTGAAGACATAGATAACGTCTGAGCCAGATGTAAAACGCCAATATATTTTATTCAGGCACTAGCGCTTACCACCAAAATGCAGGACTCTGTTTTAAAAGTCTCAATATTATCTTGCTACTATATGTTGGTGCTCATCCCGGTACAGTAAACCTGATCGTGCACCTTCCCCTGCCGGATTATGTGTGATTAACTGTGTCATTCATTACATAGTCACTGAATCTGCAACAGCTCAATATTGTTTTTCATTACACTAAGGGAGAATGCGCAATTATAAAACAAATATTCCTTTCTATATCTAAGCCGATGATTAACAGAATCTACTACAAAATAAATCAATTTTATTTAAATTGCTTACAAAGTGTTGTTGACATTTATTCGTTTATCTGCCATCGACGGCAAATATTATATATTTGTTTATATTCTTTATGAAACCACACTTTCTAAAAATGAAAATGGCATGTGATCTTTCTGTTTCACTCTGCACTTTGATGCAACAACGTAGGGCATCTTGAAATTCATAAGTGAAAACTGTGATCGGGAACTGATGAATGGCCAGAGAGAAGTGGAATCAAGAGCGACTCCTTCGTTAGGGCGGAGGAGCGTGCCCACCTGCCCCCTCACCCTACCAGAAGCTGCAAAACTTTCACAACAAGAGGATAATAAACTATGTTTATTATCCCCTTGTTTTGAAAGGGACGGGGCATCAGGGTTGAGGAGCTGTGAGGGGGAGTGCTCAACACTCCCCCTTACTGCGCATGTATGTTTTCCGGCGGGCTCGGGCTGGCCAAACACACATGCTCGGTAGGCTTTCTCCAGCCCGGCAACACAGCCAGGGCACTCCCAACCAATCCTGACACTGCTTTGAGCGGCGTCTGGATTGGCCGCAGGGCAGGCTAGGAGCATGTGCCTGTGTGTGCAGCCAGGAGGAAAGGAGGGAAGAGGAGCGCGGCGCAGGACAAAACGGTAAGTGGTTTTGTTTTTTTTCTTCAATTTAATTTTAGTAAATTTAAGCTGCCCAGCCCGCCCCCCCCCCGTGTGCCGCACCCTCCCTGCTCCTTTTGAGTGAAGTGGCCCGCGACTGAGTGGAATAAAAGTTACTTTATTTCCAATTCCAAAATTTTCTAACCAGGTGCCGAATAGGGTGCAGGAGGTCAAGGGGAATAAGGCAGTTGACAAAACAGAGCAGGGTTAATGCGCTGAGCGACATGTGACACCCCACAGAATTTTAGGTTGTGTTGCCCCACATCATTGTTTGTATACTGCTAAAGATAAGTCTGCATTCCGACCTCGAACTAGACTCAACAGATGCTGAAGTTGAAAATGTAATGTTGTTTCCATTATATGTGGTGTACCTACATATTGCAGAATAAATGTTTTTTTTTTAAATGTGTCAAGGTTAAACGGGCACCCGACACACTGAGCTATCTACCGGTATTGGGGCAAACATACAAACTAATTCTGGGCAGGTGGGGTGTGTGGTTTGCTGAGAGAGGGGAGAAAGAGCAACAATGTAGTGTTTACCGCACAATGGCCCTCATTACAACCCATGGACCGCCAGGGCTGCTGTCACACAGCCGCGGGACCAGCAGTGAAGACAACCATATTATGACAGCCATGGTTTGGACACTGCCAAACCGCTGCTTCTCCGCCTGTCCTGACACTTTACCGCGGCCCGCCGGACTGGAGGTTTCCTCCTCCAGCCCGGCGGGAGTTGAATAACTGCCCAGGTTATTTCGACTCAGTACACCACCAGCATTTTCCTGGTGGTCTCACCGCCACAAAAATGCTTGCAGAAAGGTATTGCAATGACAGAAACTTGCATTCCTGTCTCCAGGATACCCCCCCACACCTTCGCACACATGCACCAACACACACACAATCCCACACAAACACAACCCCACTCACACACGCACTCACAACATTCACCCCATAGACACGCATACATACACATCACACATGCACGAATACACTTTCCATCCCCCACCCCCTCCCTTCAACTACATACATAAATACATGACCCTCACACCCACTCACTCATCTTCACACAACCACACCTCCCACACCCCAATCGCACCTCACCGCGCACAAAGATCCACACACCATATACACATACAATCATACACGCACCTGCACGCACGCATGCACTTACTCACCCCATTCCCCTTTACTCGTTCACCCATGCACACACCTTCACCTCCATCCACATGCATACACACATGCATCACCATTACCACATCTACACACAGACACACACACTCCCACTCCCCTCCACATTCATGACACTCATACACACACACCCATTCAGACCCCCCTCACTCCCATCCCTTACGGACGACACTTATCTCGTCTCATGAGGTGCTCCTCCATGAGGGGAAGGGACCCAGCCCTGCAGTCATAATGAGGCCCAATGTGTTTATTATGCAGGCAAGTACCATTCTGCTTAAGTATTTGTATCTTTACCAAATAGGCAAGTATTCTTTGAAAAAATAATTATTAATGTATTTTTTTCCCAAATTTTTTTTTTTTTAGGGACAGGCAGTGGTAAAGAGATGTAAGAGTAATTTTAGGGTTTAGAGGTGGGCAGTGCTAAAGAGAGGTGGGGTAATTTTGCAGTTTACAGAGGAGCAATGGTAAAGGGTGCTAAAAGTCTTTTTAAGGTTTAGCGGTGGGTAGTGGTGAAGGAAGGTTAGGAACAAACTAAAAACGTGGGGATTTGGGTGTTTCCCTGCACTTTTATTTATATATATATATATATATATATATATATATATATATATATATGTTAGAAATGGAGTCTTTGGTTGACAGTCAGGTTACCCCCTGTTCAAGCAAGGACCCTCACTCTAGTCCGGGTAAAAGAGAATCACCCTCAGCTAACCCCTGCTTACCCCCTTGGTAGCTTGGCAGAGCAGTAGGCTTAACTTCAGAGTGCTAGGTGTAAAGTATTTGTACCAACACACACAGTAACTCAATGAAAACACTACAAAATGACACAACACCAGTTTAGAAAAATAGGAAATATTTATCTAAACAAAACAAGGCCAAAACAACAACAAAAAAACACCATACACAAGTCAAGTTATCAATTAAAAATCAAAAAGAGTCTTTAAGTAGTTTTAAACACACACTAGCGCTGCTAGCGTGAAAATGTACCTGGTGTGCATCCAAAAAATAACCCCGCATGGGCGGGTTTGCATCAAAAATAACTCCGCACGGCGGTACGTGAGTCGGAAATCCAGCCGCACTATGATCTGAAATCCCCGCAGTGCAGGTTGTGATCTCCCAGCCTCCGTCAGCAAAGCTGTGCGTCGTTTCTCCAGCTCCGTGGGTCAATTCTTCTGTCGCATTTCCTGCGAGCGTCATTTTCTCAGCTGCGGAGCTGGTGGCGCGTCGTTTTTTCAGCCGCAGATTGGAGTCGCGTCAATCTTTTCCCCGCACGGCGGCTCTGTGTGTGGATTTTCTTGTCTTTAGGCTGCCAGCTTCTCTCCTTTAAGGGTCCCAGGAACTGGATGGGCACCACAGGGCAGAGTAGGAGTCTCTCCAGAGACTCCAGGTGCTGGCAGAGAGAAGTCTTTGCTGTCCCTGAGACTTCAAACAACAGGAGGCAAGCTCTAGATCAAGCCCCTGGAGATTTCTTCTCAAGATGGAAGGCACACAAAGTCCAGTCTTTGCCCTCTTACTCTGGCAGAAGCAGCAACAGCACGATAGCTCCACAAAGCACAGTCACAGGCAGGGCAGCTCTTCTTCCTCAGCTATTCAGCTCTTCTCCAGGCAGAGGTTCCTCTTGGTTCCAGAAGTGTTTCTAAAGTCTGTGGTTTTGGGTGCCCTTCTTATACCCAATTTCTCCTTTGAAGTAGGTCTACTTCAAAGTAAAGTCTCTTTGGAATGTGAAATCCTGCCTTGGCCAGGCCCCAGACACTCACCAGGGGGTTGGAGACTGCATTGTGTGAGGGCAGGCACATCCCTTTCAGGTGTGAGTGACCACTCCTCCCCTCCCTCCTAGCACAGGTGGCTCATCAGGATATGCAGGCTACACCCCAGCTCCCTTTGTGTCACTGTCAAGTGTGAGGTGCAACCAGCCCAACTGTCAAACTGACCCAGACAGGGAATCCACAAACAGGCAGAGTCACAGAAATGGTATAAGCAAGAAAATGCTCACTTTCTAAAAGTGCAATTTTCAAACACACAATCTTAAAATCAACTTTACTAAAAGATGTATTTTTAAATTGTGAGCTCAGAGACCCCAAACTCCTCATGTTAATCCGCTCCCAAAGGGAATCTACACTTTAATCAGATTTAAAGGTAGCCCCCATGTTAACCTATGAGAGGGACAGGCCTTGCAACAGTGAAAAACTAATTTAGCAATATTTCACTGTCAGGAAATATAAAACACATTACTATATGTCCTACCTTAACCATACACTGCACCCTGCCCTTGGGGCTACCTAAGATCTAACTTAGGGGTGTCTGACATGTAATAAAAGGGAAGGTTTAGGCCTGGCAAGTGGGTACGCTTGCCAAGTCGAATTTACAGTTAAAACTGCACCCACAGACACTGCAGTGGCAGGTCTGAGACATGATTACAGAGCTACTTATGTTGGTGGCACAACCAGTGCTGCAGGCCCACTAGTAGCATTTGGTTTACAGGGCCTGGCACCTCTAGTGCACTTTACTAGGGACTTACTAGTAAATCAAATATGCCAATCATGGATAAACCAATCACATACAATTTTACACAGAGAGCATATGCACTTTAGCACTGGTTAGCAGTGGTAAAGTGCTCAGAGTTCAAAAGCCAACAGCAACAGGTCAGAACAAATAGGAGGCAGGAGGCAAAAAGGCTGGGGATGACCCTGCATAAGCAAAAAAAAGTCCAACAATATGTAGATATAATTTCTTCTGCTATTATTCTACTAGCTACGTGGAAGGGGCCAGATGTATCATCCGATTTTGCATTCTCAGACGGTGCGAATTGCTAAATATAACCTTTTGTGAATGTAAAATTGATTTTCTGGATGTATTGCGAAACAAAATTTCTAATCTCAAAGTCAATGTATGATCCATTCGTAAATTGCTAATGGTTGCAAAATGGGGATTTTGCATGTGCATTTTACCACCAATTAAAACAGGTGGTAATCAGGTGCAACTTGTAAGAAACAGGCCCAGAGTGCACTAGCATTTCTCACAATGTCTGTGTTCCACGTCGTGGTGAGGAGGAAGAGGATCTTGGCAGGTTTGCTGAGAAGGAGGAGGAGACAGAAGCACATTTTCAGAATGCACATTCCATTGTTTAGTCAGACTAATGAGGAAATCTATGAGAAGTATGGATTAAGTTCTGCCATTATTTTAGATTTAAAACATGCATGTTACTCACAAGCCCAGTGACACAATCACAGGACCAATGCAATTCCAACCTATGTGCAGGCTTTATGTTCCCTGAAACTGTTAGCCTTGGGAAGCTACCAGGGGGGTAATAGCTGCAGCACAAGGTGTGTTCCAAAGTGCGCTAACACACTTTTTTAATGCATTCCTGGATGCAATGCTAATGGAAAATCAATGATCACATCATATTCCCTAAAACACCACAGGATTTGCAGCTCACTAAATTAAAATTCTACCAGTTAGCCCATTTCCAACACGCAATTGTCTGCATTGTTGGGACACATGTTGAAATAGGTCCACCACCTCTGAATGACATCTTCGGAAATAGAAAATGTAGTAATTAATTAAATATTCAAGTAGGATGCAATACCTCAAATATCATAACTGATGTAGAGGCCACATTCTCAGGCAGGCCACATGATTCCTTTATTTTTCACCATAGTGGAATCTCTACATGACTACTTGGTGGGGAGATTGGAGAAGGATATTTACTAGGTAAATCAGTTTGAAACTTTGTAGCATGTAGTACAGATGCAGTAACTTATGATAGTTAATAGCAGTGGCATAACAAAACTGGAAGGAGCCCCCTGCAAAGAACATGCAGGGGGCCAGGGACCACCCTCTCCCTTCTGAATTCACTCAGGACAGGTGCCTTTGTTACACCACTGGTTAATAATTATTTGCGCTTGTCATTGCAGGAGACCATGCAAATGCTGTGCGCTCATTCTTCCTCACACCATATTTGAACCAATCCTCTCCAAGCGAGCACCATTACAATGCAGCACAAAAAAGCACACAAAAGATGATAGAGAGGACATTTGGTCAGCTCAACGGTTGCTTCAGATGTCTACACAAGAGCGACTGAGTTCTACAGTCCAGTCCAGAAACCAGCTGCGAAATAGTGGCTACCTGTGCCATGTTGCACAACTTAGCAACAATGAGAGGCATACACCTAAAACTGCCAGCGTCCGATGATGATGATGATGGTGAACCATGTCCATCCCATCAACCTGGAGATGGATCAAGGGCAGCAGAACGCACACAAAGATGTGCTGAAATAACACACAATTATTTTTAATGTAATGAATGATGAGACTAAGCATTTCATAATATTGCTACAAATTTTCATATATATTACCTAATGTCAGGTTAAATATGCTATTACCCAAAACATGTTTGAAAAAGGCACAATTTGTGATAAATCAAATGTGTCACCATAGACATGACAAATGTTATGTAATGTTTCAAAACAACTATAGACACATATTTTATCATTTTTTCCTTCAATGCACTCCATTAAGCCGTTCAGAGGGCTCTGCACTACATCTTGGTGAAGCATCTGAAGCTGTACTGTGTCTAGAAGTACAATGTCTATTTTTTATCACAGGGGCAGTAACACTACTGAGGCTGTAGAGATTATCACTTTCCCCTTCACCTAAGTCACTGTGTCCTGCAATCCGAGCAGTCTGCATGTTCTCAAGTGTGTTTGTGATTGCATCAAACCTCATGCAACTTCTCCACTACAATGTTCCATCATCACTTGGATGGTCACAACACACTGCAACAATAAAGCAGTAGCATTTGTCAGGCATTATACACCTATCCAACCTGCCCATTAGCTGATGATGATGCCTACGGTGTGTGACATGTTCCTGCTGCATTACTGTGCACAGTTCCTTGATGGCAGTTGTCAACTCCTTTAAAATTGTCTGTAGTGACTGTTTCTCCTTCCTCCACTGCTGTTTTCAGCTGCTTGATACCGTCTTTGATGTCAGAGATGTTATTCAGTGACACCAACTGTCTTTGCATTGATCTCAGGTGCTTGCGTTGTAAGTGCTGTACCTTTAAAAGTGATATCTCCAGACCCCCAGTTACACCTAAACCATTACCTTACTCTGAAGCGCATATTACAGCCCCTCATGAGGGGATTGTATTGGTGCTGGACAAGGGACTAGTGTCTGTGGGAGGGTATAATATCAGATGGTGGTGTAGGGATGTCTGTTGGGATCTCATCAGCCTCTGCATCAAAATCATGGAATAGAGACACTGTTGTCCTGCATCTGGTTGGTGTGGGTTTTGTGGGTGGTAGGGGCTCAAAATTCTCACCCTCTGACAGTGGCTAGGTCTCCTCTGTTTCAACAATTTCAATTCCTCCAGAAAATGGTGCAGGTCTTTGTGTGACATTAATAGGAAGTAGTTTAGTTCAATGTAGTAATTGTGTGCCTCTGTTTAGGTCAATTGATTAAAATAGTTTTTTTTCCTAACATGGTGTTTCTACATGTCACTTCCTGTAGCAATTTAGATGGAGTTATACAGTGCAGCATTATCTGACATGTATACACTGTTGTAGTTAAAACTACTACTCCCATAATGCATTGGTGGGTTGCAGCTGAAATGTAGCCTGGAGTGGATTTTGTTAGGTTTAACTGTGATTTCCTACTTAGTTAACTTTTAACATTAAGCTTTTCGAAGCTGCAAATTGTACACCTTGCATTCAATGGGTCTGGGTGTGACTGAGGTGTCAATGTCTGTGACCCAGACTTTGGCTTCTGGCTTCAAAGTTGTTGCTACTATTTCCTCCGAAGGGGTGGATGGTTGCTGGGTTGATGGCCCTCTGCCAATTGGTCTTGCCTTACCAAGCCTGCTTGCTACCTTCTCCTTGGCTCATGTCCATAGGTCATACCAGCGCTTGCAAATTTCCTTGACAAAGCAATGTGTGACACCTACCGCACTGATCTTGGGCTAAATGTCTTGACAGATTTTTCTTTTTTAACTGTCTGGAACCTACAAAGAGCCATTGCCAAACAGTGTGTCAAGGCTTTTGACATACTCCTCTGCAACCACCTCTAGTTTTTGCTCATTGAATTTTAATTTTCTTTTTCACCCTCCACCCTCCTTGCCATTTTCATCTCAGGCCATGATCTTTCTTGTGCTCAAATCCCATCCCAAACAGGCTTCCAAGGTCTCTGCTGCAACAGTCTTTCTCCTCCTCTGGCTCTGGATCAAGGAAACAGCATGGATTGACTCAGTTTCTCAATCTGAGGTCATCAAGCTGCTCCAAAATGCGACATTCCCATTTTGCGATTACCTGATCGCTATTTAGGTAATCGCTATTTGGTAATCACAAATTGTGACTGTGAATCCTAAGATATCATTAAATCATCAGCAATTTATATGGTACATTAAAAATTGCGATTCCCAAATAGTCATTCGGTAAAATTTTCTATTTGTTAATCACAATCTACGATCTTGATATATATTGCCCCAAATGTCTCCAAATATCCTGTTTCTAAGGGCCAGATGTAGGAAACTAGCAAATTGCGACTTGCAACTTGCGAGTCCGTGCGACTCGCAAATTGCAAGTCGCAATTTGCTATGCAGAAAGGTGTCTCAGACACCTTCTGCGAGTCGCTATGGGGTCGCAAAGACCCACCTCATTAATATTAATGAGGTGGGTCTCAATTTGCACCCCCATAGCGACTCTGGGCACTCACGGGATGGAGGCCTGCTGGGTACAGCAGACCTCCATGTCCGTGACTGCTTTTAAATAAAGCATTTTTTTTTTTCCACGTGTAGCCGGTTTTCCATAAAGGAAAACGAGCTGCACTTAGAAAAAAAACCGAAACCTTTAGTTTCTGATTTTTTCAGGGCAGGTAGTGGTCCCTTGGACCACTGCCTGCCATGGAATAATAATTTTGGGTCCAGTCACAAAGGGGAAGGGGTCCCATGGGGACCCCTTCCCGTTTGCAAGTGGGTTACCATCCACTTCAAGTGGATGGTAACTGCGACTCCATTTGCGACCGCGTAATGGAATTGCATACCACTGCGACTCGCAAATAGGAAGGGAACACCCCTTCCTATTTGCGACTCGGAAATGCATTTTGCGAGTCGGTTCCGACTCGCAAAATGCATTTCAGCATAGCAAACACGCATTTGCGAGTCGCAAATGGCGATTTTCGCCGTTTGCGAGTCGCAAACAGTTTGCTACATCTGGCCCTAAGTGTCAGCTTACTATGTAATGCTGTGGAAGATCCAGCTTGTCTTGCAGTACTTTAATTTTCATTATAAATATCCCATTATGATCTCAGAGTTCTGGTTCCATTGTGATGACAGACATCCCATAATATCAGCATTTTGATAGTGGATTTCACTCAGCAAGTCCTTTGGCCACTCGAGTGCTTGCTGCCAGGCTGCAGCCCTCCTCTGCCAGAGCTGACCAAAAAGGTTTGGCCACTAGCACCAGCATTTTTGCTCATTTGTTAGCTGTGGGCAAGCCCTTGGCCAGAGACTTTGCCAAGGTGGTGCTTCTATGCAGGTGTCAGATTTACATGTCCAAACTGCTCTGCTACAATGAAGTTAGCATATAAGATCCTTCACTGTTCTAGTGAGAGTTCAGGATCCAAAACGAGGTATCCACCAACTTATTTACAAAGGGCTTTGTGGGGAAATGGTGGAGCAAGCATTTCAGGGACGTGAAATAGAAAGAGAAGACAACAATTTCAAGCCTCCTCATGGAAAAGTATGCATAACAAACATTATGTTTTTCCTTTGTACAAATATAGTGTTCAACCAAGACAATGAGCACACACAATGCACCCATTTCAGAAGTACACAGGCACATAAAACTGGAGTCCTGAAGGTGATTTAGAAAAATTTTAAATTTTCTGTTCACCAGGCAGATTGGGTTTTAAAATCTTGACCAGATGAACATACAAAAATAATCTGACTAACAAAAGGACTTTAGAGGACACCCAATAGCTTCAGCAGGACTTCGTGCAATGGCTATCCGATTTCAAGTGGACTTGAGAAGATACAACCTTGACGCACTACAAGATTTCAACTTCCATTTCAGAGACTAAGGCCCTTGTTATGAAAATGGCAGGATAGCCCGCCGCCGACTATGCTGACAGTCGACGGAAATCAGCCAGTGGTGGCGGCAGGCATCTCACCATTTTCTGACGCATGGAGTCTCACTGCCATTGATGGCGGTGAGACCCTCCATGCGCCATGCTGGCTGTTGGTGGTGGGAGTGGATGCTGCTCCACCCTCACCGCCATGTCAGTCCAGACACTGCCACACTTTTAATGATGCAGTCATAGATGTAGCGGTGCATGGAGGCACAGCAAAGCCGGCGGAACAGCATCGAAGGAGCCTGTTCCCTCCCGGAGCAGCACCATGGAACAGGTAAGTGCTGTCCGAAAGGGAACAGGGGTGTGAGTGTGTGAGGGCATGGGAGTGTGCTTGTGTGTTTCTGAAGGGGGGATGTGTGTCTGTGGTTATAAATGCTTGTGTGCATGTAGGAATATGGGTGCATGTGGATATGGCTGGTTGGGGTTTGAAGGGGGCCTGTATGGAGGTTGGGGATAGTGCAGGGAGTTTTGGGAGGCAAACAGGGCAATTAGGGGGGGTCAGTTTTCAGGTTTCGGGGGTGAGGGCAGATCTGGGGCTTGTGGGGGGGTTGGGGTAGTGGCAAGGGGGGGCCTGGCATGTCACATACAGGTGACAGGAATGAGAATTCCTGTCACCTGTATGCTTTCTGCCAGGGATTACCTAGCGGGGTATCCCCCCAGGAAATCCCTGGTGGAAATGGGATCATTATCCCACCGCCGGTCCGGCCTCCGACGCTGGGTCGAAAGTGCCTACCGTCGGCCCGGCGGTCGATTCTGGCCTGACGGTGGGTAGTAGTGAACTGCCTGCTTTGTAAGCATTTCACTACTGTGCTCAGAATATGCCGGTCTGAACCCCCATGCCATTTGCGGTAATGACTGCCGACGTGCATGTTTATATTGAGGGCCTAAGTTTGAAGGTAAAATATTTGACTGGACAAGCGGCTCGATGTATATAACCTCTGCTTCATCACATTTGGCCCAAAAATGCATCTAGGTCTTGGTCAGCCACATACAGTGGATCTACTTTTAATCTGTGTTTTTTTGCCCAAATTTTATCAATACATATCTTGGCCCTTGCTAAATTTTGATAATTTTAATTAAAATAATCAACATAACTAAATAAATTACAAATTAAATAAAATGTTTCTCTTTCCTTAGAAATTGTTTGTGGCATGCTCATTGTGTTATGGTCTGGCTTTCTAATTTCTTTGGTGCTGCTAAATACTTTACACACTTTTCATGTGAATTAAATTAGACATGTCTGCTCTGTGTCATAGCAATCAGCAGTTGAATCTAGGGTTATATATTGAATTTGTGTATTGGACCACACAAGATGTTTGAACTATCACTCCAGAAAAACTCACATCTTTCCCAACTAATAAACCATTTTCTTCAAGATGTACTTGTTTATTGCTCTCTTTCATCGTATTTTCCAATCACCATCTCAACCTATGTGCTTTTGTTACCTAAGAAGTTTTTTGTTACCTAGGAATATTTTTGACCTGCAGCCTAGAGATTTAGAAACACGGTTGGAAGGGGGAAATGATCATACCCACTTCAGACTGTACGGACTACACTGTGAATACCCCAATTCCAAATGATTATGGAATCACATGTTTCAGTATTAAACAATATGACCTTTTTTGAATCAGCAGCTGACTCCATGGGTATGGTACCAGAATATCATAACTAAAACATTCTCTGATAGCAATACCATGTGCTAAATATTGTTTACACAAATATCACATATAAAAAGGCCTATACTGTACAGTACTGAAACATCTGATCCCATAATCTTTGGGAGCCTTTTCTGTCCCTGAAGCTCTGATCAGGAGGCTAGCGAAGTAGCCTTTGAAGTCACTGGTGGTCCTGGGTTCAGGATGCAGCTCCAGTCCTTCTGACTCAAGCAGCATCACAGAACAGCAGGTGCCACCTGAAGGTTCCCAGCCCAAAGGTGTTTGGAATTTCCTGCCTCCCTGCCCCCCCTTTGTGAGTGTGCTCAGGGAGAGGCTTTGTGATTGGTAAATGAGGTAGGTGACAGCTCTTTCCCCTTCATGTCAGAGACGGTCCATCCTGGCAACACCTATTCCTCCTTTGTCCCACTGTCTGGGAGCAATACACAAATGCTATCTGACAGCTACACCTATTCATGTGGCCCAGGATGCAGACTGCAGGCATCAACTGTTTCGTATAAGAAAATACCAACTTTCTAAAAGTGGCTTTTTCAGAATTATGACTTAAATTCCGACTTTACAATTAAAGAGTGCTTTAAATTATAATTCTTTATACTACAAACTTGACCTTCTACCTGCTCCCAGGTGAAAGGTATCACTTATTAAATGTAATAAAGAAACCCAATGTTATGCTATGAGAGAGGCAACTCTTGCAGTAGTGAAAAACACATTTCAGAGATTTTCACTACAAGGATGTGTAAAAGTTAAACATACATGTCCAACTTTTCAAATACACTACATCTTGCTCTGCTGAGTATTTAGTGTCTACCCTAGATGTGTCTTATATATGATTAAGGAAGCATTAGGCCTGACAAAGGTTTATTTTGCCAGGCTGACCAGCAGTTTAAAACTGTACACACATGATGCAATGCCAGGCCTCAGACATGTTTAAAAGTCTACTTAAGTGGGTGGCACAATAATGCTGCAGACACATTAGTATTCAATGTACAGGCCCTGGATACACGTAATACCACTTTACCAGGAATGTAGAAGTAAATTAACTGTGCCATTTGTCCTTTATGTAACAGGTTAGTTTCAGTACTTTTACTGTATCAGTGAGTATACAGTAGAATACCTCAATTAGTCAAGTACAGTGATACCTGCACCATCAAACTGACATGCATCCAAATGACTCATTGTATATTCATACATTATTGTATTTTTCTATTTATTTTGTTATCTTAAACGTGAATGACCAAAGAAAGTTGGATGGAGCTCTTGCAAGGAGGGTGACGGGGTAATTTACCTAGACTGCACCTCCCCCCGCCGAATCATGAAATGACAGTTTTTTAAAAACATGGCAGAAAATGCCATCACAGTGGTTCCAATCAATGCTTTGCACAGTTTGGCCCAGGACTCTGTCAACACGATGGAGTCCAGCACCAAACTGTTTTCTTTTTTTTTTTTCAAAAAGAAAAATCCTAAAGTGGGATTTTATCTTTGGAAAATAAAAATGAAAAAGCCCTACTCACAATTGGAGTCATCTCCTATGGCAAGGAGGGCACTTAGGGCCTGATTACAACTTTGGCGGAGGGGGTTAATCCGTCCCAAATGTGACGTATATCCGGCCCGCCGTATTATGATGCCATTATATCCCATAGAACTCGTAATACGGTGGGCAGGATATCTGTTACATTTGGGATGGATTAACCCCCTCCGCCAAAGTTGTAATAAGGCCCTTGGTGTTTTAACTTCTCCTTAGAACCAAGGTTTTCCCAGCCGTGACAGGCAGTGAAAAACAGCTACTTGTCTGCTCAACTTAATTTGGCAGACGGACATATAAACAATTCTCCAGCAGCCCTTAATCTGTCAAGCCCTCTGAGCAGTTTAATGTAGCAGAACCAGAGTAGTCTCTGCCATTTTCAAACTATGGTCCAACCACTTTTAAATAATGTTGTGACAGAGTATGCTTACCGCTAAGATTTAAATCAGGCCCAAAATGTTTGAAGTACAATTTATTTTATATTTATTTTCCAAGAAGTGTGGCGGGAAAAACATGATTGTTAGGGACACATTGACAACTGGGAAAACACTTGTTCAAAACTCGTTCAGCAATTAAATAGACCTAAAAGACTTACTGAGTAGTTCATGGTTGGACATGGACCCTCACCATAACCACAATATTCCTCTGTCCTCACCTATTCAGTTCCATTCCTATAGAATTCCCAATTGGCTGTTTCTCTGTATGAACCCTTCTGCAGTTCACTGCTGTATTACTCAATATATCATGTCTTGGACAAGGGATAGTCAATCATAAATACTAATGCTAACATCTTGAAGCACAATATTACATCTGAGACTATGTGATAGTACTGAATATGGGAAAGCTGACAAACCCACTCCTACATAGATAACCTAAAAACAGCTTTCTTTACCTTCGATTTTTGGGGCCCATCTAGATTCAATACTCCAGACACATTAGGCACTGAGGTGTATGTGGAAGGTATAAGAAAATATTTGGTGCAAGTGGGTGATTGGGAAGCTTTCTATATTTTAGAACATTGTTATTTGTTATCGGGCTTTTTCTAAACAAAAGCAAAACTTGTTGGTGGACAGAATAGGGGAGAACAATGTTCATATCCTAATCTATAGTACATTAGAATTTCAAATGAATTATGTCAAGAATGTCATAGAAATACCCAACTCCAGTATTCTAATACAGGGCTTGACAGCCAAATGAGACACTAGAAAATCAACAGTAGGCTGAGAACTAGTGGCTGTTTTTAGGGATGATGAACAGAGAGATCATTAGCTATTTTAGTCTGTCATACATTCTTGAGTCAGTGAAAACAATTTTCTTTTAGACACATTTGACTTCAGCTCCAAGCAGAATTAGATTTATTAATTGGATAGAAATGCAGTTCATCCCTTGTACTTTACTATGAATGGACACTATGTTGGCAGTGGAGTTGCTGTACGACTGCTATAAGGTCAGCGGGTCTGACTTTAGCTGTGTAGGCCAATTGGAGAGAAACTAGGGTAAGGCAGTAGCACCATGAAATCAATGCTGAGTGGAAATCGTATTACAAGTTGTGAATTATTGCAGTGTTAGAGTTGATGATTCTGACATGTGTGCTCTAGTCCAGGAAGGGATATCAGGCATAAATAGATATGTTGCAAAAGAGATGACCCACCATCCACCATTCTATAGAGTGCTACAAGCAGGATCCATCTCAAAACTGGCCAAATGGAACTTCATCAAGGCATCTTGGCATACTGGTGATAACTTTAGAATGGGCTGACATGTCAAAGTATCAAAAACAAATGTGCAGTAGGCCCCCCAAATGCCCTTGAAGTCTAAATGTCCATGTTATCTATTATAGTTGCATGTTTCCCATGAAATAGTTGATGAAGATTGATTTAAGCTTGAATTTAAATTGCTATACGTTTAAGAAAAATATATGCTATTTCACTATTACTTTAATTTATATCGCAGTTAAGTTCTACAAAGCCACTCATTGACGTAACTCTCATTTTCGAACCTACAACTCCAAGGTAATTGATCATTAAAATCATATACAAACCCAGGAAATTATCTGTGTTTTTGGCCTGTCACTTGGCCACGTGGTAAGCAATTCTATGGTGATTAAGGCTTTGATCAATTGGACAAATAGTGAGCATAACCAGAATCATAATGGCTACGTTGTTTTGATCATACTGCATCCATTCATTCTTTTGACTTAATCTGTCATTTCTACATTTAAGGGTGGCATATCAGGATCACCTCTTTTATGTGCCTTCAGGACGTAAAGTGAATTCAATTATTCTCATATATTTCTGAGGATGTGTTTTATCTTTAGACAGAACAGCTTAGAAACAGAAAAAGGCAAATCTTTCTTACTGTTTGAGAGCTGTACTATCTGAAAATAAAGCACTAACTCACACAAATATCAGTTAAGTGAGTTCACTTTAAGCTATGGAGGGACATAAAACAGGTACACAGCTCTGTGCAGTACCAGAAAAGCCTATCATAACACAGCTTGTGAGTGAAAAAAAAGCCAGATTAAGAGACACAATACCGAAACAATGTTTTATATTTGAAACAGTAATCGGTTTGGTCATCAGGGAAATAAATATTTTTCTCCCCAAGGACCATTTCTACCTAAACCAAAACTTAAATATTGCAAAAATACCCTTCCTCCACAGGGGTTGTTCATTAGTTCATTAAATGCTTCTGACTAATAATATGGCATAGAACTCACTCTAAATGAAGATCCCAGTCCAGAAAAACCGCATAGCACCCACCACCTTGACAATTACTGACATTTACGAGAGGCCTGAAGAATCTCACTTGCAAACCTACTCATCTTGACAATACAGTGAATTCCACCTAATCCTGAACAACATCACATTATGATATTGCTTAGATTCAATATGATGTAGTCCCTCCCAACAAGTTTCATCAATTTCGCTACAAATTTCTCACACTAAAATGACCCATTGTGGGGCACCCTTTCAAAAACGGACAGAGAAAAATAATTTTAAAAAAAGTGGGTAGCTTGCCTAAATTATTCTCAGCCACTTGTAATTAAGCAATATGCTTTTTTTAAGTAGTAGGGAACAACGTTGACATGAAATCAAAGAGGGCTAATGTGCCATGTCCTCAAAATAAGAGATACAAAATATGTATTCACAGGAGAATCGACTGATGGTAGTATTGTGCCAGAATTTAATCCTACAAGTAGCAATGAAGTCTTAAGTTAGGAAACTGTGATCATACCATACGTCCCCTTGCCCAAAATCTGGCAAAATGTCATGAGCGTTCAGAAACCATTAATGTTTTAAAGCATCCTCACAATTTAAAAAGAGGCTTTGTTAACTGCCTATAAATTAGAAATCCCATACCTTCACACAAAATAGGATTAGATTAATAAAGTCCCTACACATAATATCCCAAGGCCCTATTCAATTTAAACTAAATCCAAATTATTGTTTACAAAAATATCCTTCCACTGGAGTTTTTATTTTGGAGATAACATTCATGTCAGACAGTATATCTGACTATGATATCCTGACATACATCCCTGCATAGAGAGTCATGTAGATTTAATGTACGCCAGAAATCATATAGCACCCAACACATTGACAGACATTTACTGACATTTGACAGAGGTCTACAGAGTCTCACTTGCACAATAAAATAACCGTCTTCCTTAAGCTGGCTGGTAGTTTCTTTTAGGTTGTTTGATAGATAATGACGAAGATCTTCTGAATCTTCCCAAATTGCACTGTTAGATGATAGCTTCTCCATAACCAGAATTTGTCATAATCTGAGCAGCCATAATTTAACTGTAGGTTTTTAGGCCTTACCCCCAAAGGCTAGATGTTTTGTGTTTTGCAAAGAGGAGTAGAGTAGATGAGATATCTGTTTCCGTGGATGTGATTCGAGAACATAAACAAGTTATACTAGTTTCATCGCAATGCCTCCTTCCAGAATGTTTGGTAATCTCTGACCATGATTTTCCACATTTACTATTGCATCACTTTCCAGAATTGTTCTATCAGTAACAATTTCCACATCATAAGGACTAATGACCCACACCTACTTGCAATCTCATCAGCATGTGTCACCTCTTACCTTTTTCTGTTGTGCAACCTGAGAGGTGTTCAGTGGCGGCTCCTCGGTTAGGGCACAGGAGCGCCACCTCGCCATCAGCAGCTGCAAAACCTTTACAAGAAAATTAAGGTGTTTATTATCGTTTTCTTGTAAAGGGGCAGAGCCACGGGCTCTGATGAGCACTGACGGGGAGTGCACAGCACTGCCCCTTAGTGCACATGTATGTTTGGCCGGCCATCTTGGGCCGGCCAAACACACATGAGCAAAGGGCTCTCTCAGGCTTCCAGTCTGCCTGAGAGTGCTCTGGCTGGGCTCTCCCAGCCAATCCTGACGCTTGTACCAGAGTAGCGGTGCAGTGGTGTCAGCAGCGGCAGTGGCGACGATCCAGGTAAGTGTGTTTTTTTTAATGTGTATTCCCCCTCTCCTGCTCGCACTACCCCACCACAAGGCGAGCCACAACTGGTGGGGTTTAATGCCATTACTACACGACCTTGAGCACCTCTTACATGCCTGGTACACGCCTTACTGTACTTTTTGGTTATGTAATTATTTTGCCCCACTGATCTCCAATATCCCCTGCCTGTTCATAATTGGTCGTTTTTTGAGCTGTCACTAGATTTAAAATTTCCAAGATACAATGGAATCAAGCTCCACCTTATATATCAAACTCCTATGCTTGGTAAATACAGACCATGTGTTCACATACTGTCAAGTCTGTCATGAACTGTGATTTGTAAACAACTCTGAAAATGATCTAAAGGCTGGAATCCTTGTTGATGGCTTTGATAATGCGCCCAAAGTGTCCCACGACCCTCTCTAAAGTCACAGCAGCGTCCGAGGCCCCCTGCTTTTAGTGAGTAAGCTATGCACTCGCTGGTACTTACACAGTTTGAGCGCATAATGTGACGTTTTATAGCACAACATCAAATGGTGATTTATTTATATTTTACTCTTTCCTGTAAACCGTCATACAGTTTTTTCTCTCAAGTGATGTTTGAATTCTCTGTCACCATTTAGTCTCTATCCACTTACTTGAATTATTTTAAATTAAGCATGATGTTCACAGCTTTTTTTCGACTCTGTGTTCTCTGAATGGTAGTTTGAATAATCTTGTAATTCCTATTTAAAACAGTACAACATGAAATAAAACTAGAAAAGTCTGCTGTCTGACAAGTATAAACCCCTATGAAAAGTGCCAAAACTATCCTGTGAAAGAGATTAGTTCCTCGATTAGCAGTGCCCAGTTAATCGCACGCAGTTTAATTCAACACCCAGAGAAGATTCGGAATAGGTGCGAAAAATAGCATTAGTTACAAAGGTGGCCCTAAAAACGCGGCAGAATGTGCACGTTTTAATGCGTACTCCACTAAAATCTGCATGTCGTCGTACTTACACTGTCTTTTGTTCCGCATTAAATTTCTGCAGTTCTGACTAGCCGAAATATTTAGAACGGGGAAATCGCTAGGGCACAAAGTTAATATTGCAGAACTATTGCCCAGAGCAGCAATTTAAGGAGACACTTGTAACAGAAGCCTAGATGTCCTCCAGAAAAGGAGTCACATTTCTCTAATTCAGTAAAACTCTCATAGTTAGAACCAGGCATTATCATCAAGCGGTAATTACACGTTTGAATTTTTTATTTAGAACTATATTATTTTATTTAAATAGTTTTCTAGAATGTGCTTCATAGCGTTGGCTAATAATCCATTTTCAGGGGGTTGGGATTGCAGTGAAAGGTGGCGGGCCACTTTGGAAGAAAGGAAATGTATTAATGATGAAGTGAAATTACTTTTTATTCAAACTTTTCTGTGACTTCAATGTTGTCATAAAGTGAGAAATGGGAAAGGGACGGTCGAAAGACATGAAGAAAAAAAATTGCTGTGCATTTAAGATAAGTATCCTGAAGTGAACCTGACTTGCACACAAGTGGCAGTCAAGTACAGAAAACTAATGAGTTCAAAGATAAGCGTGGCCATATGGCTTTGAACTATTTATAGAGGATCTATTGCTAATGTTAGACTATTTATAAAAATACAATTTGAAAACTCAGTATCAGGTCACTGATGAAGCATCAATGACATTAAGGGTCTACTGTATTAATTTCTACATGAAATACTCTGATAATCCACATATCTTTCTGTATGCTCTCAAGCCATATTACAATACAATACTATCGGGCTAACATTGCTTTTCATCAGTATCAGCAACAAGCTTATTATTAACACTCCGAACACCCAGTCTGACATCATTTTTTTTTTACATCATTTTTTTTTTCCACGTACCTTTTTATTGAGTTTATTTTATAAATTCAATTGAGTACACAAATAGCTAGGACACTACTAAAACAATTGTCCTCAGCATAATCACATATATCCCCCGAAATGCACATTGGCAGGCAAACTGTAGTAACCTATAAAGGTGCACTATTGCACAGTATCAGAATAGTGGTGATAAGCATGTGCTGATAATGGTATCCGTGTACAGGGGGAAAACAGAATTGTATGGTCACTACAAGAGCCAATCAGCAGCCCCAGGAAGGAGCTATATAGGAGCAACAATGACTATAACATGCATTTCCAATGCAATCGGTCTTGCACTTGTTGGACTTAGAGCTATTAGCATTGTTATGTTCTAACCGGTCTTTTCTTGCCACATAAATTGAAAATGAAAAGTAATACAGTTTTACATAAGAGAGACGATTTAAAGTGCCATACCATGAGCTTGAAGGGGTACACAAAGGAAACAGAAGTTCACTTGCAGTCAAACGTATGGGCAGTTATGCAATTATCTATGTAACAGGGTCAATGTCATGCAAATCGCTCAAGTACTGCCCAGCGAGATCGCGCTGTGTAGGAAATAAAAATAAAAAGTAGTCCAGAAATCATGCAGAAAACATGGAGCCTTATATGTTTTCAGTAGTTTACCGCTGCTGTTGAGGAGGCATAAACACTGGAAAAGGCATGACATACACAAGTCAAGTTATCAATTAAAAAGCAAAGAGAGTCTTTATGTAGTTTAAAACACACACGTTTCTTCTCTCCGCAAGAGAGAGATGCATCGATCCAGTCAGCACTCTCGGGTCCAGGTGGACCTTGCGTTGTTTTTACATGCCCAGCAGTGCTTGCTTTGGAAATCTAGCCGCACGATGATTCCAAAACCACACAGAACGGGTTGCGATCTCCCAGCCTCCTTCAGCGATGCTGCGTGTCGTTTCTCCAGCTCCGTGCGTAGATTCTTTGGTTGCATTTCCAGCGAGCGTCGATTTTCAGCCGCAAAGCCGGTGGGGCATCGTTTCTTCAGCCGCAGATCGGAGTAGCGTCAATCTTTTCCCCGCATGGCGCTCTGTGGGTGGATTTCCACCTCTTCGGCTTCCAACTTCTCCTTTCAGGGTCCCAGGAACTGGATTGGCACCACAGGGCAGAGTAGGAGTCTTTCCAGAGATTCCAGGTGCTGACAGAGAGAAGTCTTTGCTGTCCCTGAGACTTCAAACAACAGGAGGCAAGCTCTAAATCAAGCCCTTGGAAAGTTCTTCTCAAGATGGAAGGCACACAAAGTCCAGTCTTTGCACTCTTACTCTGGCAGAAGCAGCAACTGGAGGATAGCTCCCCAAAGCACAGTCATAGGCAGGGCAGCTCTTCTTCCTCAGCTCTTCAGCTCTTCTCCAGGCAGAGGTTCCTCTTGTTTCCAGAAGTGTTCTCAAGTCTGTGGTTTTGGGTCCACTTCTTATACCCAATTTCTCTGGCCCCAGACACTCACCAGGGAGTTGGAGACTGCACTGTGTGAGGACAGACACAGCCCTTTCAGGTGTGAGTGACCACTCATCCCCTCCCTCCTAGCACAGATGGCTAATCAGGATATGCAGGCTACACCCCAGCTCCCTTTGTGTCACTGTCTAGTGTGAGGTGCAACCAGCCCAATTGTCAAACTGACCCAGACAGGGAATCCACAAAGAGGCAGAGTCACAGAAATGGTATAAGCAAGAAAATGCTCACTTTCTAAAAGTGGCATTTTCAAACACACAATCTTAAAATCAACTTTACTAAAAGATGTATTTTTAAACTGCGAGCTCAGAGGCCCCAAACTCCACATGTCCATCTGCTCCCAAAGGGAATCTACACTTTAATCAGATTTAAAGGTAGCCCCCATGTTAACATATGAGAGGGACAGGCCTTGCAACACAGAAAAAGGAATTTAGCAATATTTCACAGTCAGGACTTATAAAACACATTATTATATGTCCTAACTTAACCATACACTGCACCCTGCCCTTGGGGCTACCGAGGGCCTACCTTAGGGGTGCCTTACATGTAAGAAAAGGGAAGGTTTAGGCCTGGCAAGTGAGTACACTTGCCAAGTCAAATTTACAGTTAAAAACTGCACACACAGACACTGCATAGGCAGGTCTGAGACATGATTACAGAGCTACTTATGTGGATGGCACAACCAGTTCTGCAGGCCCACCAGTAGCATTTGATTTACAGGCCCTGGCACCTCTAGTGTACCTTACTAGGGACTTACTAGTAAATCAAATATACCAATCATGGATAAGCCAATTACATACACATTTTGTAAAGGAGCACTTGCACTTTAGCACTGGTTAGCAGTTGTAAAGTGCCCAGAGTAACAAAAACAGCAAAATCAGAGTCCAGCACACATCAACAACCTGGGGAACAGAGGCAAAAAGTTAAGGGAGACCACGCCAAGGATGAAAAGTCTAACAAGAAAGTTAACATTTTATAATTCTAACCATTTGGTGTCTGCAGCCTGTCACTGGGTCACATGGCTACGTGTAGCTGTCAGTTGGTCTTTGTCTACTGCTCCCAGTCAGGCAGACAAAGGGAAGGTAGGGGGTGGCAGGATGGGTTAACAAGAGGGAGGATCTGAACTCTACCACACTTGCACATCACAAAGGCTCTGCTTGAGCATTCTCACAAAGGTATTTGACACTAATCTGTTTTGACCCCAAACAGTCTGGAGCCCAAACATTGTAGGCAGGAAATTCCAAGTATCTCTGTGTGGTGGGAAACTCTAGAAGCTTTGCCTAGTTCAAACTGGGCACCAAGTATAAATATTGGCTCTCAGACCTCCACTCTTCAGTACACATCTGGATCAGTGGAAGACTCAGAAGATGGACAGCTTTGCAAAAAGGACTGGCACTCTTCTTGTCTCTAATGCTGCTCTGCTGCACTCCTACCTAATTGAGAAGTACTGGACCAGCATCTTGAAACAAGGACCATCAGAGTGACTCCAAGGGCTAGTTGACAATCCAGTCCTGGACATTTGGATGTGGGCCTGAGTGTCTTCTGTCAGCCCAACTGTGGTCCCACCATAACTGATGCATCAGAGCCACTGTGCCATGCATCACCTCTCCAAACTTCGCAGTGGAGCCCATGCGTGATGCATTGTCTCACCAAATTCTGCATCGGGATCTATGCATGAACAGTTTTTAGTGCAGGACTTTGCAGTGCCGCCCACAGCCTTCCAGAAACTGCTGCTGCATGCCGCATCCTCCATGCAGGACTTTTCATCGCAAGCCCCTTGTTGACAGCATCCTCAATGACAATGTAGGACTCTGCATTGCAAGCCTCACCGCTTCGCAAAAACCTCCTGGTGCATGACACATCTTGACACAGGACATTGCATCACAAGCCCATTTGTAGATGGCATTCTTGATGATGCAGGATCTTGTATTGCAGTTTTTGCAGCACCTAGAAATCGCCGGTGCAGGATGCATCCGTGACCGGAGACTCAGCATCACTCCGCAACCAGGATTTAAGGTACGCTTGTGCAGCGGGCACAGTAGAAAGCCCAGGTTTCATCGCAGTCGGCCTGAACTTGTGACTTTGTTGTGGTCTGGCACAACCAGATAACCAATATGGGCACCTTGTGCTTTTTGGTTCTATCTTCACATAATTATTTGAAAATTAATTTAACCTGTTTTTCTGATTTGTTTCTTATTTTTTTGGTCTTAAACTATTTATTATATTTTACTCTATTTTTTTAAATTGGTGTAGGACATTTTTTATGCTGTGTTTCCCTTTATTACTGTTTGAGGCTTTACCCATTGCCTCTGAGTTAAGCAGGACTTCTTTCCTGCCCAACTACCAGAGGGCTAAGCACAGGTTAATTATGTTAATTTGGGGTTTGCTTGTGACGTCACCCTGACAAGGATTATGTTGCTGCTTGAGTAGGGTTTCACCCTACTCAACTATTAACCCAGATTTTTCCAGGGAGCAATTACAGATGTACAACTGTCTGGCTTTGAGAGAGAGTAAACAAAATAAAATAATTCTTTGGAAGAGTTAGTGGAGTCAGATATCAAGGCAGCACAGAACAGAACAAAGTGCAAGCTTACTATGTTTTTATTAGTGATGGAGATGGGATAAGCAGAGTTTGTGCTTAACCAGTGAAAAGTTTGCCTGCCTGGTCCTCTAGGCTTGCTTACTAAAGAGTTTTGTAATGTGA
This sequence comes from Pleurodeles waltl, assembly GCF_031143425.1. Taxonomy (NCBI): domain Eukaryota; kingdom Metazoa; phylum Chordata; class Amphibia; order Caudata; family Salamandridae; genus Pleurodeles; species Pleurodeles waltl. The sequence continues at coordinate 1,210,686,750 of NC_090447.1, read as the reverse complement.
TGACCATTGCTATAATAAGGGGTGGTGTAGAGGCACTATTGAAGTGGCAGGGTCTTTATTGGGGCTTATAGATCAAACAAAGTTTAATGTCTGGATTACATCTGAGTAAATACGTAGAAGTGGCAGTATAGAGGCTCATATAGGTAAAAGAGAGATCAGGGGCCAACTCAGCCAAGAAACTGTATGACAAGGTTTTTTGGGAGCATCTGGAAGAGAGGTATTCTTAGGAAGAATGTGCATGGGAATGTTTACATGAAGAAGCTGGAGAAGTGGTCTTTCTAGGGAAGTTATAGGGCTCAAATGAAAGTGGGGGCATAGGGAAGAAATAACAGTAAGTTGATGGTGTAACCACCACTATGCGTGTGACTATATACAAGTTGGTTGAAGCCTATAGAAACGTAATAGTCCAGAAGGTTTGGTTTGGGTCAGTGACAGCACTCTGCCGAAATGGTAATGTCATGCAATATGAAGCACTGAGAAAAGCTAGGTATGAGTGGGCTAAAAAAGTTAGCAAGATGACCGCTGAAATTAGAGGCGAGACTTGGAGGACCATATACCAATATGCCTCTAAGAGATCAATTAGAGAAGGAGGAGAATTTTAATGTGAGAATTTCATCAGTGTAGAGACAAAGTGATTGCATCAAGGCAGCCTTTTAAAAAGGCGACAAGGCATCCACTGCACTTATTAGTGTTTGTGAGGTGAAGCAAATGGGGGCTGCTAGGGCGACGTATGGAGCAGATCCACAAACACAGAAAAGATGATTGGAGGAAGATTGGAGGAATGCTTGCAAATAGTCAAAATCACTGGCAATCACTCTGCTTATCATTCAAACCCATAATTATCACCCTATCTAGAAAACGGCTTGACTTATGAAAATCAGAACTGACCCTGATACTCCTGGGAACAGACTATCTTAAACTGCTAGGAGTAGCGCCCAACAGAAGTGAACATAAGCAACTCCACACAGGTTTCAACATATGCTTGGCCACTTAGAGCATTAGTACAAACATGTGATTGAAGGAATGCTTGCAAAAAGTCTAAACCAGGTCAGTCACTCTGGGTTGCATTCTAACCAAACAGTTTTCCACCACAACTCACCTGAGAACCAAAAGTATCCCTGGCAAAAAACAGCTTTGCTCCCTTCCGCATGCTCTCATCTCTTTCTTTCATCTCTCTCTCCCTCTCTCCTGAAGACCCGCTTTCCCATGTATGCAGAGCTCCTTTCTCTAAAAATCCACCTTCAAAGGCTCGAATCTATGGGGAAGAAGTAGGCAGCCCAGGCTTGTTCAAGACCGTGCTTCATATGTCCAAGACTTGATGATGAAAAGGATATCCAACTAATGCTGAGCAATAACTTCAGATTTCTGTACCTTGTTTGCTGAGCAAGCAAGTGTTTTTTTAAAGCAAGGCACATAAGTGTCTGAGCAGGGGATGAGGCAGGATCTGCAGGAAAAAAGAACCAAGCATTTGCAATGTAATGGGTCTCACTTTTGCGAGAGTTAGAGCTACTGACATTGGCCCTCATTTTAACAATGGTGGTAAAAACCACCTACTGCCACGGTGGCGGACGTCAAAAGGCTGTTGCTGTGGCTACCAGCCATCTGCCATATTATGATCACAGCTGGATTTCTGCCACAAGAATGGCGGAAATCCAGCTGTGGCCATGCTGGCAGATGGCAGTAAGGTGGCGCTACACCCAATTTCTCACAGTTGCCATACATATTTTATTTACAGTTTATTTTATATGCACTAGAATTTTTTTTAAATGTATGAATTGCTAACACCTACTCCTGTGTGTATCAGTGTGATCGAAACACTTTAGATAAGTAATAAATTAACAAGTACATTCCATAATAAGAAATACGTCCGATGTGTGAAATCATGTGTTTTAGATTTTGCTGGCTTTTTTTGTTTTTAATTTGCATCTCACCTTACTTTGCATCTATCTCTTTCCCAGGCCACCGGCAGTAATATATTAATTACTGCTAATATTGCTTTGCATGGAACATGAAAGTACTCTTCATTAAGCATTCCCTCAGTGTCGGCTGAGACATTAATTGACCTGCGAAACCAAGTGGGTGGGCAGAACAGAAGGCGAAAAACTAACATTTTTATCATAGACGTGATTAAGATCTCGACGAATTAGACATAAATGAAGGAGCCCAATGTACACAGCTGATATCTCTTTCTGCTCCACTGAGTTGCATTCCACTACCTACCATATAAAAATAAAGTGAATAGTAAACAAATTATGGAATGAGCTGAAGCTGTTTCAAAGCCTGAGGTCAAATTGTTTTTTCAATCTTCTTTAATTATGAATTGGCTGGATGCCAGATTCCCAGTAACTTTGTCATTCTATTTCATGAACTACACATGCTAATGAAGTCCCAAAGGCTATCTGTTATGGACCGACTCCAGTTTTAATGAATATATTTTTTATTGTAATAAGTGCTACTCTCCTTTCTACTATTTAGGCAAAATGTGAAATATCTTGCACATCTTGCCTAATGTCTGTATTAAGATATATAGTTTATATATCAATTAAAATTCACGTGGTAGCAGGCAGCATTTCATGTACTGCTTTCGGATCACTATTAATCTTCCATGATATTGCTCCTCTCCTCCTTTAGGATTATACATTTCTCCATTCATAATCTTTGACTATCAGAATCTCAGCAATTACAGCAGTTAATACAGATCATGATTTCAGATTTTATAGCAAGTACACCAGAGCAGTTTGGCAGCAAATGCATGGTTTTCTGACATCCTGGAAGTTCCAGTTTAAGACTATACTGTAGAAACTATGGGCCTGATTTATCAATAGACAGGTTGCAAAAAGTGGTTGCAAATAGAGCAGTTATTGAAAGTGATAACGATTGTCATTATTCAATGTTCTTTTAGATGTAAAACAGTTCTCACTGCATGGCATTTGAACCACTTCACTTCCTAAAAGACGTAATTATACACAAAACAGCCAATGACATGAAATGAGCAATGCACACTCCTCTGGGACGAGCCAAGGTGTGATTGACAAAGTCTCAAATAATGACTGAAGGAAGCTGACCTAAGTAAGCCAATGGCTGTTTGGGGGGGAGCGACCGAAAGTCCACTCCCTGCATATTGGAAACATTCTAACAAAGTAAACTGCACTGCCATGCCATACCTAAAGCACCCAGTTGTTTAGGTAGCATTCAATTACTATTTGTATTTGCTAAGCACTTATCTATATACTCATTTTCACATTGACATATTTTTAATTGGTAGCAGGGACTTGGAAGAAATCCCGAAAGGTTCTATGTTCAGTGCCTTAAGACAGGCAATATAAATCTATGGCATACACTAAAGTGAAATGTTTTCTTCAAAGGAGTAATTTAGCTAGCCAAAATGGTCAACTGTGTGTCATTAGTTTGAGTGGGTTATATAAAAACTAGATTAGTCAATATGACTTCAAGAAGGTAAGAATCTCTATAGTTATAGACAATTGATAACTAGAGAGTGACGTGTTAGTCTGATGTGTAGTTCAGGTTAAGAGGTAGCTAAGGAACAAAGTATGGCTCTTGATTTTTAATGGCATTTGGAGTCCAGGTACTCAGATTAACAATTACAATTGACTAAACTTTTATTTGGACCACAATAATAAAGAATTAACATTTCATATTTTTAAAATGAACACCATGGGTCCAATTACAGGTGGTGGAAAAAGGAACTCCTTTGTGGAATTCTGCCTTGTACAATTATCAATAGTCCTGTGTTACTGCACCTGGATATTCCAGGTGCGAGCCTACTATACCCAATTTCACTGGCTAGATAAACTGCTTCAGGAAAGAGCTGCACTGGAGCCCAAATCCGTTCCAGGCACTCACTTGACCCTCAGGTAAGGCAAAGTGAGTGCATGTATTGCCCCCTCCACAAGGCAACATTTGCTCTTTTTTCCCTGCCTTCATTTTCCAACCGTTTATTACATCAGACCTCCATATGCATTTAACACCTGCTCAAAGATGGTGCTGTGTGTGTTTAACTCCCCCGCCCAAAAAATTGGGAATTCCAGGCAACATACTGGATCTGCACAACTATCGTGATCCTGTGACCCCCATGTGCATTTAACACCTGCTCAAAGCTGGTGCTGTGTGTGTTTACCCCCCCCCCAATAAAATTGGGAATTCCAGGCAAAATACTGGATCTGCACAACTATCGTGATTCTGTGAAGTTGAACTGATAATTGCACAGTACTTGTGGGGTGTTACTGCATTATAAAGGTGTTTATGGGTGCAGATTTTCCACCCTACCAGTAGCAACAAACTCATCATTGGGGTCTTATAGGTAGCTAAAGTTTGAGATTTTAGGGTGGTCCCTAAACATTCTGTTATTTTAGTAGTGCTGGGGAGTCAACATAAAATAATTCATGGGAATATCTTGGTTTCTGTTTGCGTCCTTCCTGAATATTGCTTATTAGACCTGCTAGACTTAGGGTGGTCTTTCCCTCAACTTTTTGCATTCCTCCTCCATTTTTGCTAGCCTTAGGACTTTGCACACTTTACCACTGCTAACCAGTGCTAAAGTGCATGCACTCGCTCTTTAAAACATGGTAACATTGGATGATCCCTAATTGACACATTTAACCTATGTGTAAATCCCTGGTAAAGTGACACTATATATTCCCTGGGCCTATAATTAAATGATACTATTGGGCATGCAGCACTGATTATGCCACCCACCTAATAGCCCCCTAAACATGTGTCAGTCCTGCCATTGCAGCCTGTGTGAGTGCAGTTCTAAACTGCCATTTTTTACATGGCAAATTGATTGGTGCAATGTATGTAAAAAGTAAGGCATGTACTTTAAGTTTTGCATGCCCTAGTAGTGAAAAACTATGAAATGTGTTTTTCACCTCTGTGAGGCCTACCTCTCCAATAGGATAACATTAGAGTTACCTTATTACACTTTATAAGTATATTTTCAAAATGGAAATAGGTGACTAGTTCATGTTTGGCATCTCTGGGACTAGAATTTAAAATCCTAATCCCTGGTGAAGTCAGATTTTAAATTACAATTTAGAAAATACCACTTTTTGAAAGTTGCCATTTTCCTGCCTTAGCTATTTTGTGCCTGTGGCATACTCCAGGGTCACATGACTGAGTGCAGTTACACTTTCTTTATTCCTCAAAGTTAGCCACACAATAGAGGGACTAGGTGTGCTTGGATGGGTCACCACTGACAAATTCGGAGAAGGAGCTAGGCATAGCACAACTTGCAAATCAATAGCCTGTGCACTGCCTTCACAAAAAGGACTTCACACTACCTTATTATTTATCTAGTCAGGCTAGAGCCAGACCACGGGAGTAAGGAAATTCCAAGCACTGCAAAGAAAAAACTCTAGTAACTTCTCACTACTTCAAAGGAGGCACCAGGTATAAAACTTGTCCCATGGACCCACTCTTCAGTTCTCTTGATATACCTGCAGAAGGGCTCTCAGAAGACTGCCTTCTGCTCTGGCCTGCTGTGTACTCTGCAGGACTGCTTTGATGCACCTGGAAGGACTGTTTTTCTGTCCAGAGTTTACTTTGAATCCTCAGGGACAACTCTACATCTTCACCTGAACCCAGAACTACCAGAGTGACTCCAAGGGCTAGTTTGCTGGCTTCCTGTTCAGAGCCACAGTGACATAAAAGGCTCCCATCATCTTGAACCAGCACCTGGACCCAGCCTTAGTGAGTCCTGAACCCCCAAGTTGTGTGCCGCCAGTCCTGAACCCTCAGTTGTGGTGCTAAAAGCGCCGAGATAGTCAAACTCCAAAACTGAGGAGAGACTTGGACTATCCTCATTGTCTATCCATCCAGGGTGCATCGCTAGTCGGCCTGACTTTGCAGCTACTCCCACGACGTTCCTCGCTGCATGAGCACATACTGTTTAGCGACCCTTTGGCAAAGGAGGATCCAAGCCTCTGGAACTGTCTTCAGCTACAGACTCTTGCCTCATTCCACTTGAGATCTCAACTTCCAAAACAGAAGTCCAAATGTAGAAATCTTCACTGCATCTTCAACCCAAGGCTCCTCAATGATGCTCCTTCCTCGGACACCGCCTGCTGCCTTTCCCCACTGGACTTTACTTCCTCAGAATATTTTTCTTAAAAATTATCTTAAATCCAAAGGTAAGTGCCGACCAGGCCCAATCCACTTCTTGTATCTGACCTGCACTCCATCGTGGTTGGCCGTATTTTTTGTCTTTGATCCTCTCTTGATGACTAAGGCCCTGATTTTGATTTTGATAGACGGAAAACTCCATCTGCAAAACTCCCAACAGGGTGGCCTGTGCAGCATCTTCACCGCGGGAGGCACCCCTACACTGCCCATGCCAAGTGCATAGGCAGTGCAGGGCGCCCCCTGGGACTCTCTGCACCCGTTCTTCACCCACCTTTTCAGGGCGGTACTACTGCCACGAAAAGGCTGGTGGCCAACGAGGTCGTAACCCCCAGGGCAGCGCTGCTGCAGCGTTGCCATTGCAGAATAGGACCTACCTCCAGACCGCCGGGATCTCTGATCCTGGTGGAGCTACTGGTTCCCTGGCAGCCCGTTAGCCAGGGTTGTAATGTGGCACTGTGACCGCCATCCGCGAGTCTGGCTAACTAGTGACTGTCAGACTGGTAATGAGGCTCTAGATGTCTGCGGTTGGCACTTTGATCTTTTAGGTGCTTGTCTTTACCCTAAACTTTGAAAATGAACAACTCCAGTTCTACTGAAGTTTTGACATTTTGTTGTCAAATAAATTACTAAGAATATTCTATTTTTCTAGATTGTTGTGAAATTTGCCTTGTGTTGTGTTATCACTTTATTACTGTTTTTGTGCCACATAAATATTTTACACATTGGCTTTAAGTTAAGCCTGCCTTCTTTTTGTGCCCAGCTACCCATGGTTAGGCACAGGTTGATTTAATGAGTTTCTGTTCTTAACCCTACCAGGGATTCTGGCTGTTGCATGACCAGGGCTAATACCCCAGTGAACCAACAACCCAATTTCTCACAACTCAGTGCTGTAGCTCTATTCTTTTCAGTTGGAATGCTAGAACCCCTTCTGGTTGGGTCTATGGCTGCACTTTGTGATGTGAAAAATGTACAACAAAAACAAGCTAAAAGACATTTTTAATCGTTTTGGTATACAATGCTTTATTGAAAATTTAGTGACAATGGCTATCATTAAACATGGCACTGGGTGAAGTTATGATGTATAAATATACATTTGATTAGAGTGATTTGTGACTTTTTGACAAAGCCAGTAGGTCTACTTTATATATGTTAATGTGTTAACCCCTTGATAAAGCCAATAGGCCCATCACTTATTATATTTTGGCAATTTGACTCTTTGACAAAGTCAGGCAGTCTGCCTTACTTAACAAAATGACAACATTTATATTGTTACATGACATAGCAATGGTGGCAGGTGGTTGTGCTGGGGTGGGCTTCTGCCAGGGATTTGGCATAGGGTATGGTGACAGGCCAGGCCCATCAGCCAACCCCACACACAGGGATAAACATCTTACTTTATGTTAAAACAACCAAAGAAATGAACTGAAAAAACTAAGGTTAAAGTGATGTTATATTGAGAGATTGCAATGACACCCTACTTTACATTGAAAAAAACCTTAGCCATTCACTAAAGAAACAAAGGTTAATGGGGGGTAATGGTTATGTGAAAATGTCAATTAATACATAGCATTTTAAACTAACAAAACCACCCAAATTCACCAGCTATTTTTATCTGAAGTAAGTTTAACTTGCACCCTCACTGTGGTCCACTAATTACCTCACATATAACATCACTCATGACATGCTCTATGATGTTATTGATAACATCACTGCAACATCTGAAAGGACATAATTGATAGAACACTGTGCACAGGGGCTATTTTACTTTGTCTCCCTTCAGAGCCAGGAGATTTAGTTATAATATTTATTAAAGCAAAGGGTGTGCCGCCCTGCCTGAGCCATTACAGGTCCGGCAAAACCCTGCCCAAAGGGCTGCATTACATTTTTAGGGCAAAGCAGGGATGTGTCCCCTCACTGAGCCATTATCATGCCCTGGGGCACCTGAACCCCTGAGGCTGTATTACACTGGGGGGCATGGCAGATCCCCCCCCAGAGCCATTAACAGCTGCAAGGACTCCATCCCTCTGGAACACATTATATTTTTAGTGAGGGGTGACTTCAGCTCCCATCGCTAAAAATGACCAGGCCCCTGAGAACCCATCCCCTGTGGCTGCATGACATTTTTAGGGTGAAGGGGCATGCAGCCCCCCTACTTGAAAATATTTCAGGCCTCAGAAAACCCAACCCCCCCGGCCAGGGAGAGAGGGGCATGCTGTCCCCCTCCCTGAGCCATTAACAGACCCTGGCGCTCAAAACCATGAGGGCTGCATTACATTTTTAGGGGGAGGGAGGTGTGCAGCCCTCGTCAAAGGTCATTATCAGCCTTCATTGAACTTCCCCTGAGCATAAACACATCAAAAATTGTGTGGGTGATCTGGTGCTCAGTCGTGACACCCACAGCAATTGCTGCCCTTAGGGACCGGGGAAGCTATGGGGCTCCCACAGCCTCTGCTGGCTCCCCTGTCTGCACCTATTGCAGTGTGTTGGGGGCCAGACTCACCTGTTAGCTCCCGCCAGACTGGAACAGCTTTCCTATGCCCCTGCTGGGTGGGAGAAAACCTGTGTTCACTGACTGCAAGAGTACAGGCAGTGAGTTGAAGTTCTCCCTTCTTGCGTTTTTGCACGCAGGAAACTGCAGTGTCCTGGTGGATGGAGTTCCCAGTATACTGCTGCTATAGGGTCCCAAGGTATGGGGTCTCCAGGGTCATTTGAATGGCTTGGGGACTAAGGCCCACCCCGCCTAAAAAAAAACATTTTGTGTACAACACATATTTTAAACAAGAGTGAATACGCTGTTGCAGGCAATAATTACAAAGGTTCACACAATTATTAATTTTGTAGACAAGACCCAATATTTAGCTGGTGACTCAGCACATTTAAAGGTCAAAAGCAAGTCACTGTTGAGGATTTCTTCTAATATACCTTTTTTTAATCATGTTTCACTCAGGTTTTCAACAATGAGTCACGCAAATTAAACTGATTAACTTTAATTTCAGAATGGAAAATAATTTGCAAAAAAATCAAAAAGAATCTGCGGCTACAATGTACAAACCTTGTCTTTTACAACTGTTGTGGTCTTCTGGTACTTCATAGCATAAGTGGAGTTATTTCCTAAGGAATATTTCATTAAAGGACATTGACTGATTGAGTAAGTGAGTGAATGTGAAGCAATGGTGGGGTAGTCTGTACATGCTTGTATTTTAGCAAGTCATCAGTACTGTGTAAATTATTAGCAAAGATAAGGGGTGTTTCCAAAATGCATATATTCTGCTTCCATACTTTGATTTGTGATATGCAATATTTTAAATGCTGTCATATTAATGACTTACCATGCTTTCTGCTATAAATAGGGGCGGGGCATATGTAATTACATAGTCAGTAAGTCCTACAGACATGTGCTTATACTGTCACATTTGAAGTATAAAAGTACTAAAGACAAGTGTTATAGCTCTCCATTATTGAATTGGCATTGGATTCACAACTCCATGGTTTTTTTCTAGAAAATAATCATAAGCTCCCGCACATTAAAAAAATGAATCCCTCCAGGGTGGGTCGGGGGCCTGGTGGGAAGGTGCAGAAAGTTTTCAAAGGGAGGGGAATATGCAGCCCTCCACCATGAGCCTATTCAGGACCCTGACCCCCATTCCCCAGGTCCTCATGAACATAAAAGGGGCAGGGACGTACAGCCCCTGCCCAAGACTATTCAGGCCTCAGGCATCTCATCCTCTGGGGTAGAATTTACTTAGAAAGAGGGGATGGATCCCCCCTCCCCAATCTAGTACTGGCACCAGGACCTGATACTGAACAGTGTCTTTAGCATACGCTTTGCTTTCTGCATATAGAGTCCGGCACTGCTCTTTTCCCCGCATTGTTGGAAAGAAACAAGATGCCTCAAATAGGTGAACCAGCAGGGTGTAAACTTTGACGAGGTGAGTAACAATACCAGCCTCATCATCATGAGCCTTTCCACAATGCGCATGTGAGTGGTTGATAATTTATTTTGTAACTCCTCTCATTTCCAGTGTGTGACTACAAGACCACTCTTGTCTATATCCTCCATGGGGAATTTCCTAGTTTAGTACAGGGTATGCACATGAGTCAGTGTGTTTTGCATGAAGGTGTGTGATAACCACACATCCATTTGAAACACCATGTTTGCAGTGTATTTGGAACACTCATTTGTTTTGCTCACAGATTGTTTTAGGTTGTGCAGTGAAGTGAACTTGATCTTGTTACCATAGTGCTTTATGAATTTTTAAGGATGACTACATTTGGTGGCTGTCAAGGAGTAATTTCTCCTGGGTATGTTTTTTGTATGTCACATTTTATTATTCGATTTTTGTTTGTTAAAATTTCATGTTAATTATGTCGCTTTGTCTCAACTACACGCTAAGCGCATCTACAATTGGCAGGAGAACATAAAGACCCATACCATTGGGGGCACATGTATGCTTGGATGAATTCCATTAGTTATGAGCTTAGAATATAGGAAATATGGATCCCTGGCCCTGAAGTAAACTGGACCTTCTGGGTAAACCGGCTGAAACTTGTCAACCTAATAGATGCGGGAGCAATAACGATTCCCATGCATCAATGTATATATAATTTTAACAATACTGCCTCCGTTAGCACTAAATAAATGCAAGCATTTGTAAGGATGACTGGGATTTTAAAATTCTACATTTTTAGTTGATCCTACACCATCTTCCTTCAAGGTAGGATCCCAGGTATTGCATTGGTGAAGCAGACCTGCCTCTAGCGAATGCAATGGCACAGTAGGATGGCCATAGATGAAGCATGGCATCCAGGGGTGTGTGTGAAGCCATACCTTTCAAATTGTTAAATTTTTTGGATCCCTCATTAAGTTAGATTGAACTAAGGTCCTGTATTAATTTAATACAAACCAATGGAAAGGGATGTGGGATCACCCAAAAGTGGGAAATATCCCTATGGTAACCTGAGTGTGCCTCATTCACCTCTTTGTGTATTGTAAGTGTTATAACTGTCCATTATTGAATTGCCATTGGATCCATAGAAATGTTCTTTAAAAAAAGCATAGGCTTCTGCAGATTTAAAAAATACACCCCATCAGGGTGGGCCAGGGGCCTGGCAGGAAGCCACAAGTGATTTTCAAGGGTAGGGGGACATGCAGCCCTTCACCTGTGCATATTTAGGGCCTGGATCCCCATTCCCCAGGGCCTAATTATCATAAAAGGGGAGAAAATGTGGGCCCCCTTACCTGACCCCGTACAGGCTCTGAGGACCTCACCCCCTGGTGCCATTATCATTTTTAAGGGGAAGAGAAAGTGCAACCCCCTCCTCAAGCCTGTTCAGGCCCAGCACCCCATCCTCTGGGGCTGAATGTATTTAAAAAGGGTGGTGTGGTTGCACCTCCCACCCCCCCAAGGCAATATCAGTACAGTGCCTGATACTTAACAGTGTCCTGGTGAGCCTACCTCTGAGACCCTGTGTTCTCTTCCTGGGTGAGTGCAGGGTTCCCCTGGCCACACGTTCTGAGGCAAGGAACAGAACTTTTCTCCCAACCAGGCAGGAGCAGTTAAAAAATGCTTCTCCCATCTGCACAGGAGCAAAGGAAATGTATGGTGCTAGCTAGGGAAGCATATGGGGCCCTGGGTTCTCTCAGTGGCCCCCAACATAGTCAGAATCAGAGATGACCCATTTGGGAACCAGGACACCCACCAAAAAGTTTTTAAAAACCGTTGAAGGTGCCCTGGGGGTCTCCTGGCAGCCCCCAAACAAAATTTAAAATGCAAGTGTCTTGGACAGTGTTAGAAATGGGGTCTTTGGTTGGCAGTCAGGTTACCCACTGTCCAAGCAAGGACCCTCACTCTAGTCAGGGCAAAGGAGAAACACACCTGGTTAATCCCCACTTACCCTCTTGATAGCTTGGCATGAACAGGCAGGCTTTACTCAGAAGCAATGTGTAAAGTATTTGTACCAGCATACACAGTAATACAGTGAAAACACTACAAAATGGACACCACACCAGTTTAGAAAACTAGGTAATATTTATCTAAATCAAACAAGACCAAAATTACAAAGATCCAACATACACAAGTTAAAATATGAATTTTCAAAAGAATAAGTCTTACTCAATAGAAAACAATAGAAACTTTGATTTTGCACAAAGTACCTGGTTAGCGTAATAAGTAAAGCTGCACGGGTGAGCGTGCGTCGGAAAACACAGCGATGCTTCGATTCCTTCCTCACAGGTGAGGTCGTGTGTTGCATCTTCTCCGGTTGGGTCATGGGTGCATTGTTTTTCTCCCTCAGAAGAGAGCGCTGCGTTGATTTCCGGACGTGGCACCTCGGATCTGCGCAGAGTCGGGTCGACTTTGACGCCCAGGGATGATGCGTGGAAAATCCCAAACCTTCCCTTTTCTTACATTTAAGGCACCCCTAAGGTAGGCCCTAGGTAGCCCCAAGGACAGGGTGCAGTGTATGATTAAGGTAGGACATATAGTAATGTGTTTTATATGTCCTGACAGTGAAATATTGCTAAATTCGTTTTTCACTGTTGCAAGGCCTGTCCCTCTCATAGGTTAACATGGGGGCTACCTTTAAATCTGATTAAAGTGTAGATTCCCTTTGGGAGCGGATGGACATGTGGAGTTTGGGTCTCCGAGCTCACAATTTAAAAATACATCTTTTAGTAAAGTTGATTTTGAGATTGTGCTTTTGAAAATGCCTCTTTTAGAAAGTGAGCATTTTCTTGCTTATACCATTTCTGTGACTCTGCCTGTTTGTGGATTCCCTGTCTGAGTCAGTTTGACAGTTGGACTGGTTGCACCTCACACTAGACAGTGACACAAAAGGAGCTGGGGTGTAGTCTGCATTTCCTGATGAGCCATCTGTGCTAGAAGGGAGGGGAGGAGTGGTCACTTACACCAGAAAGGGCTGTGCCTGTCCTCACACAATGCAGTCTCCGACCCCCTGGTGAGTGTCTGGGGCCTGGCCTGGGCAAAGCAGGATTTCACATTATAAGGAGACTTTACTTTGAAATAGACCTACTTCAAAGGAGAAATTTGGTATTAGAAGGGCACCCAAAACCACAGACTTTAGAACACTTCTGGACATCAAGAGGAACCTCTGCCTGGAAAAGAGCTGAAGAGCTGAGGAGAAGTGCTGCCCTGCTTGTGACTGTGCTTTGTGGAGCTATCCTCCAGTAGCTGCTTCTACCAGAGTAAGACGGCAAAGACTGATGTGCCTTCCATCTTGCAAATAAATCTCCAAGGGCTTGATTTAGAGCTTGCCTCCTGTTGTTTGAAGTCTCAGGGACAGCAAAGACTTCTCCCTACGAGCACCTGGAGTCTCTGGAGAGACCCCTGCTCTGACAAGTGGTGCCCTATCAAGTCCCTTGGCCATTGAAAGGAAAGCTGGTGGAAATCCAAGGAAATCGACCTCAGAAGACTTCAGAACAAAGCCGCTGCTGAATCCGGTGACGCCGCCTGAAACCGACTACGTGATCTTCGCTGGAACGCGACGACCTTCGCAGGCCTGACGCCGCTGCAGCCCCGCTGAAGTCCGCGACTCCGTGGAAGTCGCCACACCCAGTCGTGACCGACGCCACTCGAAGTACACAGATTCAACGTTTCCTACAGATGCTGCGATCCCCGACTTCGCTCATCGAATTGTTTTCACTCTTCACCAAAGTTACTGTACTTAGGGGTCTACGCGACTCTGTGTCTGGCACCGCTGGTGTCGGCTTGTTGGGAACGACTCCGTCACGATGCCGTGTTAACACCTCATCGAAGCATTTTGTGTTTCTAAGCGCTATTTTTGAGTTTAATCTTAAAAAATTCATAACTTGACTTGTGTATGTCGGATTTTTGTCGATTTGGTCTTGTTTTGTTTAGATAAATATGTCCTATTTTTCTAAACTGGTGTTGTGTTATTTTGTAGTGTTTTCATTAGGTTACTGTGTGTGTTGGTACAAATACTTTACACCTAGCACTCTGAAGTTAAGCCTACTGCTCTGCCAAGCTACCAAGGGGGTAGGCAGGGGTTAGCTGAGGGTGATTCTCTTTTACCCTGACTAGAATGAGGGTCCTTGCTTGAACAGGGGATAACCTGACTGTCAACCAAAGACCCCATTTCTAACAAGCAGGCAATCCCACGTCACACAAGCCCTTCGGCGGCATGGGGCTGCCATTTCACCACTCCAGAGGGCACTCCTCGGGGACCACGTTGACGCTGCAAAATGTTTTTGTGGCACACTTTCAGCGCACCTTCTAAGGGTCCATTTGCCAGATCTTTACTATGGCAATGGTGCACAGTCAAAAAGATTCCATCATTAGCATGGGGTCATGTCCCCACAAAGTACCCCCAGAGCACTTTCCGTGATACGGCCTTTAGATCTCAGTTTACAGCAACCACCTGCGCAGTCCTTCCTAAGATGTGGTCTGCTTTTTCTTAATTCTGAGACATCTTCCTGTGATGATGATGATGACTTCTTACAGTACCATGCATGGTATAGCTATTAGACACTTAAGAAAAGCACTCATTTTTAAAAAAATTACTCATTATTTTGAAATGAAAAACACTTCGAAATATATACAGGCATTTCAATAAGTTGAGTTACTTTGAGTAACTTAGCCCATACACATTTCTGAACGGAATGCTGTGCACATAAGCACAGCTTTGAAAAGCTTACTCACAACATCTGATAGCACGTCAGAACCTTGATAAGTAAACTTACAAGGAGACACGCCTAGGCCTATAAACCTTTTGACCACGTTCGGAGGCTTCCCAGTACGAGGTATCTTTCTGGCATCACAAAATCAATACATTAATAACCCAATCAATAGTCTTAGTAACTTATGAACAGGATAATCAATAACATTCAATAAGAAGCAATAAATGAAAACACCATGACCTTTCGGCCATAAATAACCACACAAATCAAGTTGGAAGTGTTAGGATATTTATTCCCTAATGATTACAATCTAATAATCATCTCTGTTAATCTCATTAGCAATCAATCTCATTAGTAACTATTCAGATTTATCATTAAAACACAGTTAATCAACGCATAGAGAATATTCATTAAGCATTAGACATCATTAATAAGAACAGCTTAGCAAGTCTCAGTAGTGCAAGATTCAACAAAGCAAGAACTCAGTAATTTGTCTATTTGTGTCAGATATTGGTGAACACCTTAACTAACCTCGAATTACCATCAGCATGTTGGGCTTCATGCAAAACAATTTAGCAAACACAAATTTGGAAAACATCTAACTATGCCCTCTATCAAAAGAGCAGTTGGTACCTAGAAAGAAAAGGCAAACAGACAATTACAATTTTCATCAGATAGTTACCCCTCCAAATGAATCAGCAAACAGCGTCAGTCTTCGTCCTCAGGACATCAGTCGATTCACCATCAGCAAAGATAGGACAGGCCAAAGTCTCAGTATGGCACAGCTAAAGAATAAGGCTCTTCCCTCATATGGAGGAGAAGTAAGCATCAGTAAGGACTTAGATAGAGGATGATTTAAGGCATCAGGAAGAATAAGCAGCAAAGGCTCCAAAGAGCAGTGGCAAAGTATGGCTTAAGGCAGAATGTTAGAATAATGGCCAATAATGTCTGATTAATGACTGATTTCTCCTCGGGTCATGCAGTTATATTAAACCTGTCGAACTAACCCTTAACTCCCCATTGGATAATATTTGGTGCATCATTATCTCTGTCCAGTAATTCTTCACACACCTCACTGAAATTTTCCACGGAGCACAGCTCTCATGCCGTTGATTGGCCCATGTTATTGACGTCTTCATCGGTGAACTGTCAGGTAAGAAAAGTTACACTTTACACTCCAGTCAGTAGTCCCATTGTTTTCTTCTACTCCAAGCAGCCTTGCACCTGGTACGAATTACACTGTTGCAAGAATGTCTCCTTGAGCAAGTCGGGTCCCATGAGAAAGAATTTACTACGGTTACACACACATCTCTAGCTTCTGGAACAGTACAGTTTCGTGTCCTTCAGGAAGACAGCACATTGCATGTTAGGAAAAACACAGTTTAATATGAGACCAGGCAGCTAGGCCCAGACCCAGACCCTCACTAACTAAGGCCTAGTAATATAGTTACCAAACCCCTACTATATGCCTCTAATTATAATATGCTGATACAAATTCATAACATTAGTAAATAATCGATTCATCATTAATAAGTTTCATTAGTCTTCGTATACATTGGTGATCACTCCCGTGGGCACATTTCAAACGCACGCATTATTTTCTATGTTAACACATTTTCCATGCAGCTTCATTACACAATACATTGCAAGCCTTTCATGTTAATATTAATTTTAAAAGAAACACTCCAACAATCCCTCCTCTGATGACTCTTGTCATCACACAAACCTTTCCCCTCGAATTTTACATTCTAAAATTCCTTCATTTCAATCTCTCCTCTAATTCTTTCGCCCTGTGATTTTGCCCTGAATAATTTTTCCCTTTGCTTTTCTTTCCTCCTCTTATTATTTTTCACCATTTTCAATTGTATTCTTTTACTTAATTTACATACCACCCATAATCCAAATAAGCAAGCTATAACAATCAATATTCCCTGTATTATTTTCGCCAATATCCCATGCCAAATATTACTAAACCAATTTTCCACTGAAGCAAATCCTTTCCCAACCTTTTCCCAAACACCTGGTTCTTTTAGTTCCTTCAAATCTGTACTATCCCTAGTTAAGTTAGTAAGCATACTTCTAATCTCATTACTATTGTCTGGTATGTAAGCACAGCAGTGACGCTCATTAAGCATCTTACAGACTCCGCCATTTTTCGCTAAAAGAATGTCTAAAGCAAGCCTCTTTTGAAGAGTCATAGCCCTCTCCGCAGCAAGTTCAGTATCCATCAGGAGTGTAGCACCTGTAAAATTTGTCAGCATATTATCCACAATAGTAGACAACTTTCGAATCTTTATGGAGTTTAAGATAATTCCCACTGAAGGAATTATCGCCCCAAATATGCCTCCTACTACAACAGCAGCAGTGTCTCTCTTTTGTCTAGTACGATGTAATTCGGACAATTTCTGAAACGTTTTTGAATCGTCAAGTTGATATATCTTTGGGAAAACTTCCCCAAGTAACATGTCCCATACCATCCCTTTGGAAGACGGTAATAAGCATTAAGTCCACAGTTTTAATACTTGCTGTTAGTAAATATTTATTAGCAGCATGGCGAATACGCAATTCCATTGTAAAGACTGTGTTTTAATCTAGAGCCTTACTTTTATTCTTTTACTCTTACAAGAACTGTAGGAAGGGGGTTGGAACCGTATTATATGTATTATGTGTATTATGCGTACTGAGAACTTAATTAGACTATGCTTTTAGGAATCCATGCTCCACAATAACTTTTATCTATGTTCTATAATATTATTATTATTGGTTTTATTTTTATTCTTATTATTGTATATTCGCTTTGATGATTGATTGATCGAATAAAGCATGTGTTAAACAAACAAACAAGCATTAAGTCCACATATATAATAGATCCCAGGGATTGCTGGATCCTGTCCATTTAACATGAACGTCCACTTACTCTGAAACAAAAACACATGCTTACATTCACTCATTCCCACAAACACATTATCATAATATGATTTTGGCCTAAATATGCAAAGCTTCCCTATGTGTAGTGCATCTAAAGCTAGCTTCCTCTGTTCCCTAATTGCACTATAACCCTCACTACTAGCAAAAGCTTGCTGCTGCAATCCTTTCTCTAATTTACCATTCTATGCCCTTCTTCTATCTTCCGTATGATCTAAAAAGCTTTTCTCTACAGGTGTAAGCAAGCATGTCAAATTATTGTGGTGTGCATAAGATGTACTAATTGTTAATGTCGCCTCAAAGAACCCCTTTACTAATTTTATACTATAGTAGTTAGCTACACGACTCAAATCCTCCATGATAGGCACATAAGAAAACACAAGGTCATGGTTCGAATAAAAATACTGAATCTCTTCCTGGTTATAGAATCTTGTTAGTAACAGACTATAGCTTATCCCATATGTTAAAGGTAGACAATGATAGGTAACCCCCTCTTGTACCGAAACAGGAATCTGTGTGCAAGCAATCCTTCGCATCCATTGTTTCAACATACTCACTCAGCAAGTGATAGAAAACAGTAGTGGATAGTTCCCCTTTTGCGTTAGTTCCCTCATGCAAATATTTTGTATCCTGCTCAAACCTCTCCCAAGCTGTTAGTGCAGTGGCAGGCTCAGAAATTGTAACATTGTTAGTCCCACACCTATCCATTAGTGGCATACCCACAATCATAACTATGATCAATATCACACACACGACACCCAAACCAACACCCAAATATTTACAACGCCTACCCCCTCTATTATCCTCTCTAGTGTTAGCCATGATCTGTAAAGAATCAGAAAGTGAAGGAAGGTTAATTCAAACAACAACAGAGGACGGTTAGAAAACTTTCTTCTTTCCTTTTTTTTTTCTTACAGAAAAGTCAAACAAACAAGTATTTACAGTTCTCAGTTTCACTCCCAGGATCCTTGTCAATTCAGGTTAGCAGCTTGTCAAAATCGGGTTTCAAAAGTCAATTCAGTTTATCTGTGTCTCATCCGGTACGTTATCAGTCTCTCTTTCTCAAACATTTTCTTTAATTCAGTTCTTATGCCAACTCAGTCTCATCGGCCAGACTCAGGTGCCAAAGTACTGACCTGGGATTTCTCTACAAGAACTCTTGTTGCCATTCAGCTGACGTTGCATACGCCCATTCAGGACCTGCGTACCTTCTGTTTGCTACTCTCTTTCTTTTCAACTTGCGATCACCTTGCAACTCTCCTTCACTTAGATCTTCTCTCCTTGTTGTATGAACTTCTTCCTCTATTGCATCTTCGACAACCACCTTTCCCTTTTTCACTTGCAACTCTGGCCACTTATCTCCTTTCAGTGTCTCTCTGGTCTTTGATCTCTCCTGTGGTAATTCTTCACCCTCCTCTGACTCTCTGGTGTTTTCTCTTGGTGGACCTGCAATTTGCTCAGGAGGAGTTTGGACACTCTGACTCTCTTCTGCCTCAATTCCTTCGTCTTCTGGGTCTGTCAGGGGCTCTAGCTCATTTCCATATTTGTCTGCTTCTGGGAGAACCTCCCTCTGATTTGGCTCTCCTGGTGCCTCAGTTGAGATAGGCTCACCGTCACCCCTTTGGATCTCCTCTCCTTCGTCTCTTACTGGAGTGACCAAGCCGTCCTCTACAGGCTCTCCTTCCGTCTCAGTTCCCCTTCGATCACTCTCCGGCCCTGAGACTTCTTTCTCTGTTGTTGGTACTTTCAACAACTCAACTTCCTCATCAGTTGGACACGTCACCTTTTTCGTGTGACTGGCATGGATCCAGTTCGGAATTCCTGCACACTTCACAGCAGTAGTAGTCGTTAGTATTACTTGATATGGCCCCTTCCAACGTGGCTCCAAACACAACTCCTTACGTATTTCTTGATGACACCCCAGTCACCAGCTTTCAGGTTGTGTCCTGGATCATTTATCGGTGGCAGGGTGGTAGCTTCTACCTGGTGAGAAAAAGGGCGGACCACGTCAGCCAGACCCTTGCAGTAGTCCAACACCATATCATCCGTGATATTCACAAGAGCATTCGCAGGCACTGCGGGCAGACTCATAGCTTGGCCCATGAGAATTTCATGAGGAGACAGTCCTGTCTTCTTGTTAGGTGTATTTCTCATTGACATTACCACCAAAGGCAACACATCTGGCCATTTCAAATTTGTGGCTGCACACATTTTTGACATTCTTGACTTCAGGGTATCATTCATCTGTCCCACTAGTCCTGATGCTTCAGGGCGGTAACTACAATGCAACTTCTGTTCAATGTTCAATGCTGCACACAATAGCTTAACCACCTCGTTGTTGAAGTGACTTCCCCTATCTGATTCTAAAGAGATTGGAAACCCAAAACGTGGTATCAATTCCCTAAGCAGCAGCTTTGCTACTGTGAGACTGTCATTTCTACGTATAGGGTATGCTTCGATCAAGTGACTTAAAATACACACAATCACCAACACATATCTCAATCCTCCACACACGGGCATCTCAATAAAATCCAATTGCATTCTGCTAAATGGACCTCCTGCTCTCCCAATGTGGCTCAAATTCACCACTGTTCCTTTCCCTGCATTCATCTGTTGACAGATGATACACCTATGACACATCACTTCTGCCGCTTGTCTGAATTTCGGATAAAAACTGTCAATCTTGAACAACCTGATCATGGCATCCCTCCCAATATGTGCTTGACCATGATAAAACCTTGCAAACTGTGACAGGAGACTGTTCTGCAAGACCATTTTCCCTTCATCTGAAACCCAAAAGTAATCTGGTCTTTGTAGACATTGCATCCTAACCAACGAACGCTTCTCATCCTTGCTAGCACGTCCCTGCAACAATCTCAATTCTTCTAACGTGTCAATCACCTTAATGCGTAACCTGTGCATGTCTCATTTTTTGTTTCAGGGAACAACTCCCACTGATCCTTAAACGATATACAGTTCAATGCGCAAAACCTTGCGACTTGATCCGCATATCCATTTCCCATCGAAACAAAGTCTTGTGATTTCAAATGAGCACTGCATTTCACCATGGCAATTTCATGAGGTAACTGAATCGCGTGTAACAACTCCTTAATTCTTTCACCATTTTACACTGGAGAACCAGAAGAGGTCAAGAAACCCCCCTGTGACCATAGTTGGCCAAAATCATGGACAGTTCCGAATCCGTATCTGCTATCAGTTTATACAGTCACTCTCAGTTGGGCAGCGGCATGGCAAGCTCTAGTAAGAGCAACCAATTCAGCCACTTGAGCAGAATATACTCTTTCAAGCCAAGACGCTTGAAGTATACCAGAGATTGTACATACAGTGTATCCGGCTCTCAGTACTCCTACTGAGTCTCTTAAACATGAGCCATCGACAAAGATAATTTGGTAATTTTCTTCCAATTGGGTATCTTTAATATCAGGCCTCGGTTTGGTGCACATTTCTGTTACCTCAAGACAATCATGTTCTACATCTTCAACGTCTTCGACTTCTGTGTTTTCATTTGGAAGCAAAGTTGCCGGGTTCAACACTGTACATCTTTTCAACGTTACATTTGGAGACCCCAATATTATCGTTTCATATTTTGTCAGTCTTGCATTTGTCAAGTTCAGTAAAAGTCGCAAAAAGTTGCGTTTTGGTATGGGTCAACAGGATCTCAACTGAGTGAGGGACCATGACTGTTAAAGGATGTCCCATCACTATGCCCTCACACTGTGTGAGGCTTTGAGCAACTGCTGCTACTGCACGCGGACAACCTGGTAAGGCTGCTGCAACTGGGTCCAAAGTAGCTGAAAAATATGGTACTGGTCGGTTTACACCTCCATGGACCTGTGTCAGGACAGACAAAGAACATGCCTCACGTTCGTGACAAAACAGAACAAAAGGCTTCGCGTAATCAGGCATACCTACAGCTGGAGCCCTGCACATGCTCTCCCTTAGCTCAGTAAACACCTCCATTTCTTTCTCTGTCAACACTATGACATCTGGCCCTTCCTGGACCGTCAGTCACACCAATGACTTGGAGATGACTGAAAAATTTGGGATCCACTGACGACAGTAGCCCACCATTCCCAGAAACATCCTAACATCTCTCCGTGTGGTTGGGGAATTCATCACTCTCCCTGGACAACTTCCTCGACCCCTTCTCAATTTTATGACCTAAATACTTCACCTCTTTCTGGCAATATTGCAGCTTCTTTGGGGACACCTTGTGCCCGTTCTTCCCCAAGTGGTTCAGTAAGGCAATCGAATCATACTTGCATTCATCCCTCGTTTTGGATGCGATCAACAGATCATCAATGTACTGCACTTAGAGTCGACTGGAAAGGCAACTCCAATGGCTCCAAATCCTTCTTCAGTATCTGATTGAAGATAGAAGGTGATTCCGAAAACCCTTGAGGAACTCAACACCAATTGTAAACCTTATCCAGGAATTTGAAACTGAAGAGAAATTGGCTGTCCTCATGAAGAGGCACAGAAAAGAACGCTTGGGACAAATCAATTACTGTGAACCACTTTGCATCACATGGAACCTGGAACATAATCACAGCTGGATTTGGCACCACTGGGCACAATTTCACCACTATGTCATTGATCTTTCTCAACTCTTGGACAATTTGAACTTTCCCACAAGGCTTTCTCAGTCCCATTATTGGTGAATTATATGGACTGCTCATCACTTCCTTCAAGACTCCCTGTTTCACAAAGTCTGCAATCAATTGCGCGACCTTTATAAGGACATCTTGCGCTATATGGTAATGCGGTACCTGGGGAAACACAGCATTTGGCGTCACACTGATTTTAACTGGCTCTACTCCTTTAATCAGTCCTACTTCCTTTCCTGTCAAATCCCACACTTTCTCTTGGACTGTTCCCTGCAAGTCTGCTGGGAGATCAGCCACTGTGAACATTGGGAAGAAGTTGATCAGAGGATACTCCTCGTCTGTGGTCTCCGTTTCAGGCTCTGAAATCTGCTCCTCATCTCCTTCATCATCACTGTTTGTCTGAACTTCAATCCCCTCATTAGAACATGTGATAGAACATCTTGTCTTGCACAGCAAGTCTCTTCCCAGTAGGGACACGGGACTCGAATCGCAAACCACAAACCTGTGCAATCCCTGAAAAGTGCCAAGCTCAACCTGAACTGGATCTGTGATCAGGTTAGTCAGGACCTGGTTTGCCACTCCTACCACCTTGACTGTACGTCCCGAAAGGGGCAGTTTAGGAACCTCTGCACTTCTGACTGTAGAGCATGTAGCTCCTGTGTCAACCAAGAATGAAACCTTGTGACCCATTACCTTTCCCTGAACATAGGGCCCTTTCTGATCTACTTCCAAGGACGCTGCAAGCCTACACTCCTCGCTATCCGAACTCTCATCCGACCATTCATCGTTTATTCCATCCTCACCATGCAATGGGAACTGTTGCACTGTGTTATTTTGACTCATTCTTTGACCCGTGACCTGTTGAGGAAGCACCACCTGTTGCTGTTCCATTGGCGCTAAAGGCACTTGCATTTGCTGTCTAGGTACCATAGGAACCTGCTGCTGCATTTGCTGCATCTGCATCGGTTGTAAATTTGGCATCTGCACCTGCTGCATGGGTTGGAAACCCTGCATCTGATTCATGTTATTCTGAAAGTTCAGATTAGGACCTCTTAGCCTAGGTCCCTTCACATTTTAAAATGCACTGACATCATTGCTTTGTTGAACAACACCCTCTTGCACCATCATCGGGCACTCCTGCTTCCAATGTCCAACGCCCCCGCAAGCATGACAAGGTAACAACATCTTCTACATTCCCTGCACATCGTTTTGAACTATTATAGTGTTCAAGTCTGTGCTTCTGTTCACAAAACCTCCTCGACCTCTGCCTCCCACTTGCGCCTGGAACATCCAGTTTTCTTGCGGCTGTTGCA
Source organism: Pleurodeles waltl (assembly GCF_031143425.1). Taxonomy (NCBI): domain Eukaryota; kingdom Metazoa; phylum Chordata; class Amphibia; order Caudata; family Salamandridae; genus Pleurodeles; species Pleurodeles waltl. Next base: position 1,210,663,087 of record NC_090447.1, on the reverse strand, counting down.
CCATCTGTTGTAGACAACCTCCCTGCATTCCTGACTGGGCTGCCTTAATTTGCATCACCATCGCCTTCTCCTTCAACTTTCTCTGCTTTAACTGAATCTCGTCACTACAGTACTTCGCATACTGCAACACCTCTTCAATCGGCTTTGCTTGCCAGCAAATCAAGTGGTTCTTAATCATCTGACTAATCTCAGGTCTCAACCCTTCAACAAACCTAAACACAAGGTGATTCATGTCCTTCGCTTCAACAACCTCTGTACCGCTGTAGTGCTTGAACGCCTTCAACAACCTCTCATAATAGGCATGTATTGACTCCTTGGCTTCCTGCGCTGTCCCATCAATCTTTTGCCAATCAATATTCTTCGGTGAAACCCTCTGTTTCAAGAATTCAATCACCTTATAGTAGTACTTCATCACCTCAGGAGACGGTGCTCCTGTGACTCTATCCCTTGCCGGTTCCGCAGTTGGCCAATCCACACTTCTCTTGCATTCAAGCCACAAATCAGCCGGAACTATGACCTCAAAGAGAGTATTCAGGTCTTCCCAGAGACATTTCGCAAGCTTCACAAACCTGTCCATCTGCTGATACCACTCTATTGGCTTCTCCCTCAGCCTGGGAAAGTAATTCGTAAATGACAGAATATCACCTCGAGTCCACGGCACATGGACAAGAACCCCTCAGGCTGTTTCTCTCACTGGTAACATCTTCACCGCACCAGCATCCTGTATGGTTTTAGCTGGCGGCTCTATGCAGTCGCTCTTTCTCTCATCTCTCTTCTTCGCCCATCTACCTTCCCACTTCTCTAAGGCTCCCCAAACTTGTGCACTCTGCAGTATCTCTTTAAGGTGTGCCTTCATCCCAGTAGACCTCATGTGCTCAAAATCCTTAGGCTCAAAGTCTAACCTGTAACTCCTCTTCAGATGTTTGGTATTTTCTAAGTCTGTTCCATATTTATCTGCCAAATTTGCCAACCTCTAGTGCACCCTGCTCACTTCTTTGGTTATTTTCGGACACAAGTATCTCAATTCCGCTTCCGTGTATGACTCTAACCTGTTCACTCCCATGCTCCCTTCAACAAGTTAATTTGCCTCCATTCCTAACCTCACGAAATTCAGGTACTCTTCTCCTCCCGACCTCCCTTCTGCTGCAGGAGTAGACTGTGGTGAATTCAACTTATCTAACCAGTCATTCAGCTGTTGGGATGTCAAACCTTGTAATGAGATATTCCCAGCCTGCGCTATGGGTGTCTGCGGCATATTCGCACTTGAGATCTGCGGTGTCAGCAGTCCCAAACCTGATTGTCTCATAGCATCCGGATCCCAATTGGGCTAAAGTCTAACAAGGACCTAGATCTCTCAAATGTCGGTTCCATTGAAGTCATCCCTTGAGAGCTCCCTACGAACCCTCCTCTTGTCATCTCTAGAGTCATTATCCCCTGATCGCATACACTAGGCTTCGCCTGCGCATACAATGGCACTGGCGGACCAACTGGACTTGGCAAGGATATGACGACTGGCGTCTGCCTATTTCCCAAAACCTGTGGAGCATTAACTCCCATATTCTGGTTCATTACTGTTGCCATGGCTGACTGCGGTCCTGTGACCGAAGTGTAATTCGGAACCATTTGTTGCTGCACCTGAAGCAGTAAAGGTGGAGTTGGATCAGTCTGAATCAGCTTTGGTCTTGTATATGCCGACTCTGACGGCACCATCAAATTTGTTGTAGTCTATAAGATTGGAACATCAGGGTAAAGTCTCTGAACCTGCGGTGGCTGCAGCTGAGGTTGCATCTCTGGAGCAGTGGACACACTAATACTACTCTGCACTGGAACTGGTGTGGAGACAGGAGTAACCTGTACCAGATTTGTTGTCACTTTGTCTTGGGTTGAACCTGCAGGACATGTGCTAGTACTTGGACTAGTGTCATCTATTGCATATGGCGGCGGTCGGTCGTTCAGTAACTGATTAACGGACTCATCATCCTCTGAGTGATCCATCTCTGACCAGGGCTTCTTAGCCTCTTTGTCTTTGGAAGAGCTTTTGTCAGTCTTACAAGTTGCTTTCCCTCCTTTGTCCTCACCTTCTTGAGCTATTGCTGGAAACATCCTAATTTAATCTATTGTCTCTCTCCTCCAAACTCTCTGTGCACTATCCCACCTAGCCTCAGCTGGAGTCTTTTCTGCTTTCCTCGTCCTCCTCTCAAATTTCTGTCGCTGTTGTCATATTACCATCAGTTCCCAAATTGCTAACGCCTCAAACTGTGCTGGCCTCAGAGGTGGCTTTAGCTCATTTAGCACCCTCTGCAAATTTTCCAAAACCCTTATGTTGTACGTTCCGTGTTCCAGAAACGCCAAACACCCTTCTTTCTCTGTTGCTTTGCACTATTGTTTGAGTCAAAGACATGGCGCGACACCCCTTTCCTCTATTACGGCATAAGCCGGTGTATCTTCTGGCAGTGCAACCTCTCCTACACTCGCAGTAATATATGCATCTCCCCTCAAAGCGCTCTTTAAAGCCTTGAAAAACTTAATTTTTGCGTCTTTTATTTTGTTCACAATCGAATCAGGAAGTGACTTTTATTCCCAGAACTCTCTTCGCCTACCTTCTCAACCAATTGCCTCTCACGGACGGCTGCCAATGCGTGCGCGACCCTTCTCACTAATCGACCTATCCCAGCGTGGCTCCAATGACGTCACACTCACACACACTACGGCAGACAAAGTCTTGCGGCTTGTCTTCCTCACTCTCGATTTCACACAAAACTAATGCAATATATTGCGAGCACCAACAAAACCTCAAATTTGCTGTTTAGTACAGGAAAGGGTAACACAATCGCTTCAGAACTTTACAGAGATTTTACTTAGCCTCGGCCGCTACTCTCTCCTTCTCAGATCCCGCACTCGCAAGCAAAATTTTGACCCACAAATTTTACTCTCGACTTGTCAATGGGTTGTTCTAGTGCACTTTAGAACTCACCAAATCTCTATCGAAGTTTTCATTCACTCACATTGACTCAAACTCGATTCGCCGATTTCACCATCGACCTATTAAACCGCACAAATTACAACATAAACCAAGTGTCTCATACACTTATCAATATACTCCGGAGTCTTAGACCACGCAGGGTCTGTACATCACCAACAACCACGTGGACAATTTTGAGCACAAAGCGCCACACTCACATGAAGTTTGCCGACTTCCCTACTCTCATACTGCGGAGTACACCCACTCCTACTAAAACATCATCATTTGGCCTAAAGTCCTCACAGACTTCACACTTCACCTGCGGTATGCATAAGCTGTGCAAGCGCAAACCCTACTTCATTCACACTATCACTAGAACGCAGAGAACATACTCAAACTCCCTTCACTAAGCTCTGAGATTTCGGGAAAGTCGTTTGGGATTTAGGGGCACATCATTTCTCCAATTAGCATCATTGAAAAAGAACAATTTCTTTCCCAAAACCCAATTTTCCGATACACCCTGCTTACTTCCAAACTTCGCTCATCAATTTCTACCAGACCTTCAAACTTACAAGGAGACACGCCTAGGCGATAAACCTTTTGACCACGTTCAGAGACTTCCCAGTACGAGGTATCTTTCTGGCATCACAAAATCAATACATCAATAACCCAATCAATATTCTTAGTAACTAATCAACAGGATAATCAATAACATTAAAAAAGAAGCAATAAATGAAAACACCATGACCCTTCGGACATGAATAACCACACAAATCTAGTTAAGTGTTAGGATATTTATCCCCTATTGATTACAATCTAATAATCGTCTCCGTTAATCTCATTAGCAATCAATCTCATTAGTAACTCTTCAGATTTATCATTAAAACACAGTTAATCAACGCATAGAGAATATTCAATAGGCATTAACACATCATTAATAAGATCAGCTTAGCAAGTCTCAGTAGTGCAAGATTCAACAAAGCAGAACTCAGTCATTTGTTTATTTGCGTCAGATATTGATGAATACCTTAACTAACCTCGAATTAGCATCGGCATGTTGGGCTTCATGCAAAACAATTTAGCAAACACAAATTTGGAAAAAATCTAACTATGGCCTCTATCAAAAGCGCAGTTGGTAACTAGAAAGAAAAGGCAAACAGACGATTACAATTTTCATCAGATAGTTACCCCTCCAAATGAATCAGCAAACAGCGTCAGTCTTCGTCCTCAGGACATCAGTCGATTCACGATCAGCAAAGATAGGACAGGGCAAAGTCTCAGTATGGCACAGCTAAAGAATAAGGCTATTCCCCCATATGGAGGAGAAGTAAGCATCAGTAAGGACTTGGATAGAGGATGGTTTAAGGTATCGGGAAGAATAAGCAGCAAAGCTCTCAAAAGAGCAATGGCAAAGTATGGCTTGAGGCAGAATGTCAGAATAATGGCCAATAATGTCCGATTAATGGCTGATTTCTCCTCGGGTCACGCAGTTATATCAAAACTGTCGAACTAGCCCTTAATTCCCCATTGGATAATATTTGGTGCATCATTATCTCTGTCCAATAATTCTTCAAACACCTCACTAGAAATTGCCACAGAACACAGTTCTCATGCCGTTGATTGGCCCATGTTATTGACGTCTTCATCGGGTGGAATGTCAGGTAAGAAAAGTTACACTTTACGCTCCAGTCAGTAGTCCCATTGTTTTCTCCTACTCCAGGCAGCCTTGCACCTGGTACGAATTACACTGTTGCATTCAGCAAGAATGTCTCCTTGAGCAAGTCGGGTCCCATGAGAAAGAATTTACTACAGTTACACACACATATCTAGCTTCTGGAAAAGTACAGTTTCGTGTCCTTCAGGAAGACAGAACATTGCACGTTAGGAAAAACACAGTTTAATATGAGACCAGGCAGCTAGGCCCAGACCCTCGCTAACTAAGGCCTAGTAATTTAGTTACCAAACCCCTACTATATGACTCTAATTATAATATGCTGATACAAATTCATAACATTAGTACATAATCGATTCATCATTAATAAGTTTCATTAGTCTTCGTATACATTGGTGACCGCTCCCCATGGGCACATTTCAAATGCACACATTATTTTCTATGTTAACACATTTTCTATGCAGCTTCATTACACAATACATTGCAAGCCTTTCATGTTAATATTAATTTTAAAAGACACATTCCAACACATCCCAAATCAAGTAAGGACGTCAAAATCACAATCCATCTTCTGATAAGAAGAAATGTCCAACCAATAATTTATAATACAAGAAGAGTTCACTGGTACCATTGATCTTAAAGAAGGAATACTACTTGTGCTGCATTATATCACAACGGAGATGATCGCTTCACTGGAATGTGAGGTCATTCTTTGTAATTGATTTGGCAGTTGTAATACCTTACCACTGAGTCAAAAAAGGCTTGTCACGGGTAGGACTTGCTACCCCAGGCTTGGGTGTGGATACTGAATATGGAATAGGAAGTATCATAGGACCTTAATATTGTGGACAAAATATTGAGGACCCAAATATTGAAAGGTAAGTATGTAAAGCTTTTCCATACCTAACACCACATCTATTTACCTTGAAGATATATATATTGTCAAGGTACATAGATGTGAAGTTAAAAAATAGTAGATATACACCTCTTTTATATGCGTTTACCTTTCAATATTTTGGTTCTCAAAATTTTGACACGTTATTCAGGTATCACAAAATTCATATTCTCTAAACTCAGTAGTACATCTCCTGGCTTGACATGTCATGTCATGGTATTGTCTTTGCTACACATTATTTCAGGCTTCATAGAAGACCTGTTTGTTTTCAGTGCACCTTTCAATATTTTGTCATTAGTATTTTGATCAAATTATTAAGGTATCATGATATTCCTATTCTAGATATTCAGTAATACAACCCTTTGCTTGCCATATGATATTTTATGCTCTTTCCCTTGCTACTTCTGAAGTCAGGGATCATTCACAGAAGGTCTGCTTGTTTTCATTATTCTCTATCCATTGTTAATTCTCTACAATAGACCCTAAGCAGTAAATAGGAGGCTTTATGGGTGGGGCCACCAAGGGTGGGACAAGAGGTCATCCCTGTAATGTAATCAGTGGTCAAGGTCACAGGATGTACAAAGAGGTAAACCATAATGTACACTCTGTCAAACGTTCTGTTGAGAAGGGGTCTGGAGTATGAGGTCTACCGATCAGCACAGTGTGGAACAGAGGCATGCAGTACAGCACACAGTGGCACCTACGAGGCTCCATCCTGCTGTACAGTGAACGATCTGTGACAATAATTGTGTGAACCTAATACTCGGCTTTAGAGAAAGGGTTTTACAGCAAACCAACTTGTCAATTTTCTCCCTGTTAAACATGAGTTTGGCCAGCTAATCAAGGTGAGTGAGCAAAGACTTGTGATAAATGACAACTTTAATCTGATTTGACTCAGGCTCTCTCAGGTGAAAGGCTTTACCTCGTCGTTTCCGGCTGTGATCTGCTGATCATCAGACATGGACAGAGCCTTCTGAAGCACTTAAAATGTATTGGATGACATACGATGAATACTGTATAAGCTACGATCTGACGGATTTGAACCTCGTGCCCAGAGTGCGGGTGCTCTCTGAGGGAATAGCATTTTATAATTGTGAAAGAACACATTTTGTTACACGATCGATTTCTAAATCACTGTTAGACTGGTTTAATTCCATCCAGGAAGAGAACACTTGTGGTCACGACAATGGCTCTTAAAATGACAAATCTTAAGTGGAAATAGGCACATTTAAAAGCGTCTTTGTATTTTGCCTCATAAGCGCACACAATATGTTCTTTCTCGCGTTCGTCACACCCCTCTACTGCTATGGCGGCAGCACTGCTGAATACTAATGCGAAAACATCTAAGCAGCATCCTTTGCCTCCTGCAATCTCTTCTCGCATCCCCTCTCTCTGCCTGATGCGCTGCGTTGCCTATTTCCCCGTCAGTGCTCGTCTTGCCACAGGAAATGAATGCAGATCTGTGGTAGGCACATTGCTGAGGTGATACTGAATTGAATGTGGTTCAGAAAGATAAACGGGAGTCATTGGCGTAGGAACATAAAGCAGTCACATAATCAACAAGTGGCAAGTCTTAAGTGAAAACATCACAAGGGTGATCAGATATCCCGTAAGGCAGAATTCGAACTCATTTTTTATTCAACTAAATGGAGCGCTCAGCATCTAGAGTGCATTACTCATCTTCCAAATGAGAAAATATTTTTTCTATTTTTTGTATGAAGCAAAAGAGTGAAGAAACCGATGTTAATGTTTTATTACCTTGTTATCTATCTCCCATTCCTAGGTGTGGAACACATGATTATGTGGTAATACAGCCCAAAGGGTACCTATATATTCCAGCAATTAACTCCCAGCATAACTTAAAACTGCAAGAGGCCCTGTATCGTTCACGTTGTGCTTTGTAATTCATTGACACTACACACAATCAATCACATTGGACCCACAAACACTCTCCACTTTGCAGTACTTGTATTTCTAGATCCTACTTAAGATTGTGTATGCTGATCTCTGGATTTGAATGCCTCTCTATTTTAAAGAGTCTTGCTTCTGCCTATGACTTGACTGAAGTGGTTCTGTAAACATTTAGAGCTTCAAGAAGTAGAAGTTTGAAAAAGGCAGCTAAGAAAAATTGCTAAAAGAAGGTCATGCGATGTAACAATTCATAAATATTGCACCTTTACAACGTACTTTACCTAACTTTGGCAGCTAACATATCTTTTTGCATGCCTGAAAAAAAGGTTGAACTTTATCTATGTTTTGACTACATTTCCAAACACTGGAATTCTCAAAGATGTCTAAATCTTCATATAAGAACCAGTGATTACCACTAGGTCTGGATGCAATTTTAATTATGCTGGAGTAATCAGAGTAATTTCAGTAACTATGCATTATTCTTGTGATGCAAACACCATAAGAGTAATTTGGGGCAAAAATCCTTCTGCAGTAGTATAGGAACAACTAACTAAGAGAAAGTGAGAGGCTGCTGGCTACTGCTGTTCATGTCCTGGAGCATTTAGTGTTATTTTCTTAGCACAAAACGCATCATTTTGGACACAAAGGGAATAGCAGTGAATGCAGGATTATTCTTCTCTCTAAATATGCATAATTATGCATAATTTTGCAGTAATTACGAGTAATATAATAAAGAGAATTTCGCCAGTTACACACATTCCTAAATATCATTAGTCTCGGAACTACTCACATGAGTAAAATGTTTGCACAACAAATGTCTATAAATGTGCAGAAATATTCCTCAAAACGAATTTTTTATAATTTGTTTTTTTATCCAGAGGAAAGATTGGTGTTCTCTTCCTCTGGTACTGAGTGGTTCCCTTCCTTTTAAGCAACCTGAAAATGCAGCTACGTCAAGACTATTTTCATAAACAGTGAAGGTATTTTGTGAAAAGTGCTTCTTAAGTGTACAAATATGTTTGTGAAGTAAAGCATTCAGCACTTTTTTTACATTTGTGAATTCTCACTCATGGCCCTTAATCTTATTCAACTAAGAATATATATTTCTTCATTTTTCTCTACACATATTAATTGCTTAAACACGCATTTTCAATTGCTTTTGTTGATAAACTATTTCTCCCGACTCTTGAAATTATCGTTCTATGGCTGTTTTTCTCTTCTTTTAAACATTTCAGGGCTATTGCACCTAGTATATTTTCAGCCTCATTTCAGGTTGTGGTACAATATTATTTTCAGGTTAAAAACTGCCGGACCCCTCACAAATAATATAATACATTCACCATGCCACTCCTTGCCATTTGAAACAAGTCAGAGTCATAACAATGCGAAGTTGCTCTAATGTGGTACTGTTCTTGGCTGCTGTTAGTCGACTACTATACTACACAGTATGGTAGCACTTGGATAGCACTGCACACCTCTGTTGTGGATTCAAAGTGCCCAGTTTGCTTTGTATGGTTGAGGGAGTATGTGTTTTGGGTGTATTTATATAGCACTTCTTGCCTCTGACAAGGCATTGAAACACTTTATGCTGGGCATCACACTGCTCCAGAACCCAAGGTTAATGGTTAATTCATTGGTCATTGTTTGTTATGGGAATTAGTCTTGTGCTCTTGAGGAAACCATCCTGTGCATTTACTCTAGCGTCTTTGTGGAATTTCAATTATTAGGAGTTAGGTGTTACCATTTGTAGGGGGTGTGAGTTACTGCTGACCGTAGGTGATATTAGTAGATGAGCTAGTGGAGGATGTAGGATATTAGCTAGCTAGGTGGCAGGGTATGGCTTTCACATAAGCACAGGGTGTGATCTTTGAGATGAAAAGAAGTGGGTGTTGTGCTTAAGGTTTCGGGAGAGGGTGCTCGGATAGTGTTGTGGCAAACATGTAGATGTAAATAGAAGCACTTGGGAACAGTCAGATGTTTGAAGCACTATGAAATGCGAGGTGTTTCTTGAGTTTTATTATTTTGTCATTTCCAGAGGATTGGATTGAGATGGATGTACTACCAATGCAAACATTTCAAACTGAACTGTTTGTGAGAAGTGCACGTAGTCAAAACCTTATTGTATTTTATTGCCAGGAAGTGTAGAGTGGGAGTTGTAAAAAAAAGCTGTCAAGTGACATGACTTTCTGGTCAGCAGTGTATAGAGCCTTAAATGAAATATATATTTGCAACCAACAATCAATGGAGACCTTTTAAAGTTGAGAGTGGCAGATGTGGAGATGTAAACGTTGTGTGGCAGCAGTCTTGTTTTTCCTGAACACAGGGCTTTAAGTGGGATGTGCCCCTCAGGGTCCAAGACCAAGCATTAGTTAAAAGCTGACACTGGAACGAGTCCATTTCACGCCCTAAATCCTGTCCTTAACCTAAAAGAGAAAAACAATAATTGATTGCTGAACAATATTTATATAATTATAAACTATGTCAGTGAGATACTTTCTGTTTACATTTCACATGTTTAAGTTAATTTACTTTCCCAAGAATATTTGCTTTTTCTTTTATGTTCTTTAGTAGCTATCTTTTGACACTGTGTACTTACTCTTTAATAGTGCACACTGTGAACTGGGACACCTTTTGGTGTGAGTAATAAGGGAAATAAGATTGTGGCTTAGTTGGTGTTTTCCACCCAGGATATTTAAGAGCTCTGAAGTTGAGGGTAAAGGCATTGTGAGTTTCTCAGTGAGGCATAATGGTGTTCAGAATACATGCTCATCCAGTTCATGACCTCTCTGAAGATCAAAGATAGCAATGGCCAAATGTAGTTGTTACTCTAAGCAAGAGCATGTGAAAGAGATACACAGCTATCACACTATTTACAGTGCAAAGATAAATAAAAATGCAGTGTTATTAGAACTGCAATCCTTGGTGTGATTGTCTCCCAATCTTTTTACCTGCACCCCCCCCCCCTTTTTCTGTGAATTATTCTTTCTTGACATTAGGATTCTGTGCACTTTATCACTACTAACCAGTGCTTAAGTGCTTGGGCACTCTCCTTAAAACATGGTAGTATTGGGGTACACCTGATGGGCATATTTAATTTACTTAAAAGTCCATAGTATATGGTATTACATGTACCCAGGGCCAGTAAACTAAGTGCTACTAGTGGGCCTGCTGCCCAGACCTGACAATGCAGGCTGCAATACCTTAGGGCAAGGTGCATTTTGTTTAAAAAGTAGGATATGTGTTTTTAAGTTCTTCATGCCCTAGTAGTGAAAAACTCTTAAATTCCTTTTTCACTACAGCAAGGAATCTCTCTCCCATAACATAACATTGGGTCACCCTATTACATTTAATGCAAAGTGCTAACCTTTGATTGAGAATAGAAAGGGGTATCAAGTTTGAACTCAACTGAATTATAATTTAAAATCCTCTTTAATGGTAAAGTCAGTCCCATTTTTGAGAATTCCACTTTTAGAAACTTTTTTTAATGTCCTAACAAATTAGTGCTTGTTACCTATGTCACTGATCACATGACTGTGAATAGCTTGCAGTTATACTTTGTGTATTGATTCCAGAGGAGAGACAAAAGGAGGCTAGGTGTTGGCAGGATGGGCCATCATGCCAGTATAGGTGGGGAAGAGCTGTTCTCTGCCCAACCTTAGCTTTAAAAGGCTGCCTCCACCACACAAAGAAAGGAACCTGAAAGCAATCTTTTTACCCCTCAGACATCTTCGAGCCTTTGGCAGGAGAAGGGAAGAACTTTCTAGAAACTGATTTTGGAGTAGCCAGGATGTCATCCCCACTTCAAAGGCTGGCACCAGGTATAAATATAGGAGCTCCTGAAACTACCTCTTCAGTGTGCTGCTAGATCTGTGGTCTACAGGACTGTCTTGAGGCCTGCCTACTTCCTCTGTGGCCTGCCCTACTACCTAAGAACTGCCCTGCTGCTTGAGGCTTGCCTTGCTCTCCAGTGGACTGCCCTGCAGCTTGAGGTCTATCCTACTCTCTGACAAGGAAAACTGGACCTGCTTTCTTCATACCAAGCTAAACTGAGTGATTCCAGGGGTCAGTTGGCTGACCTCCTGTTCTGAGCTGCAGGGACACAACATGCTCCAGGGGGCTCCTTGCAGCTGCCCAGATTACCTGCTGCAACTGGACCTGCCTGAGCCCTGCAGGCCTCTGCAAGAGTGAGTCCCTGATCCCCAAGTGGTGCCTCCCAAGGTCCTGGACCCTTGGCTGGAAGATGGTGCACTTCTCCGAGAGAAAATAAGAAATTCTGACTTTTTTAATCTCTTCACGACCACAAATGGGCCCATATTTACAGAGACTCTGCCACCTGCAAGACTACCAACACAAAGCTCCAGTAAACCTGACTCTTCGTGCTGCAGTGACCACCAGCAACATGAGATCTGCCCTTGAGGCTACAACAATGTTAGTCCACACTGACTGACAAAGTAAAGCTCTAGCAACAACCTTCTATAATGCCTGACAGAATCTTCACGCTATAATGATAAACGTCCATGATGTTTTTTCTACTCCTTGCAGCCTCTTCCAACATGAATGGAACCATTTGTGCCAGATTTTGAGACAGTATCTTTTAAAGTGGGACTAACATGCTTTGTGTAATCGGCCCATGCATCATTGCAGTCAGTCTGAACTTGTGAATTTTTCCCAGGTTAAGCTTGACAAGATGATTGTGAGTGAACCTCTGTGCTTTTATGTGCTTTGTCTAACTAAAACCTTGAGATTTAATGTCTCTGGTTCTAATGATTGGACTTTTGTCATTCTGCTATGATTTTTTTATGAAAAATTATTTTATTACTCTAAATTAGAGTGGGATTTTTTGTGTTGTATTTTCACATTATTGTTGTTTGTGCGCTGCATAAATACTTTACACATTGCCTCTAATTATGCATATTTTTTTTTGTAACAAGCTACCAGAGAGTTAAGCACAGGTTAATTTTGTGACCCTAACAAGGACTGTGATTGTTGCCTTTTTGTTGCCTGAGTGGGGCTTCCACCCTTTCAACCAAAAAAAACCCAATTATTTACAAGTGCTTACATGTGAATGAGTGCATGGGTAGAGCATGTGCATATGTGTCTGAGTGTGTAGGGTAAAGAGAAGGAGATACAAGTGCACACAGAAGAGAGTGAAAAGAGAATGCAGAAGAGGAAAGAGATGTGTTTTGAAATATGCAGATGGAGGATTTTAGAAAGATATAGGGAGCAAAGTTATGTTTCACGGAGAGGCTGCAGAGGAAAACAGTGTTAAGGGGAGAACAAGAGTGATTGTAACATCCCGAAGGGCATTGCCCTTTCTACATACCTCAGTAACACTTAACTCACAGTCTCAAATATTCACATTTAAAAAAAATTCAATTCTAATTTTTCAAAACAAAAGCATTTGTGTGACATACTAACAAACATTGACAAAACTAGTAGGCCAGCTTTATTTTAGGTCAATGTATATTATTGTGTGCTATTTCTGGATGCAATATCAGAAAGCTCTAAGAGATACAACAAAATACCGAAAAGCAATACTTTTCAGTACATATGCCAGACTTTTTTTAAAGGATTCCAATCTATGCCTGATAGACCATGCCTGTTAGACCTGAGAGTCTTAGGGTGGTCACCCCTAACTTTTTGCCTGCCTCCCTCCACTTTTTAGATACTGTTTTTGCTGGTTTCAAGACTTAGCGTACTTTACCACTGCTAACCATTGCTAAAGTGCATATGCTCTCTCCCTTTAAACATGGTAACATTGGATCATACCTAAGTGGACTATTTAATTCACTTATAAGTCCCTAGTAAAGTACACTAAGGGGGTTATTCTAACTTTGGAGGAGTGTTAATCCGTCCCAAAAGTGACGGTAAAGTGACAGATATACCACCAGCCGTATTACGAGTTCCATAGGATATAATGGACTTGTAATACGGCTGGTGGTAAATCCGTCACTTTTCCGTCACTTTTGGGACGGATTAACACCTCCTCCAAAGTTAGAATAACCCCCTATATGTGCCCAGGGCCTGTAGATTAAATGCTACTAGTGGGCCTGCAGCACTGATTGTGCCATCCACTTCAGTAGCCCCTTAACCTTGTCGTGTGTGCAGTTTCACTGCCAATTGGACTTGGCATTTAAAAGTACTTGCCAAGCCTAAAACTCCCATTTTTCTACATATAAGACACCCCTAAGGTATGCCCTGGGAAACCCATAGGGCAGGGTTCTGTGTATGCAAAAGACAGGACATGCACCTAGGTAGTTTACATGTCCTGGTAGTGTAAAACTCCTAAATTCGTTTTTTCACTGCTGTGAGGCCTGCTCCCTTCATAGGCTAATATATGGGGCTGCCCTCATACATTGTTTGAGTGGTACCTGCTGATCTGAAAGGAGTAGGAAGGACATATTTAGTATGGCCAGAATGGTGATATATATCCTGCTGACTGGTGAAGTTGGATTTAATATTACTATTTTGGAAATGCCACTTTTAGAAAGTGAGCATTTCTCTGCACTTAAATCTTTCTGTGCCTTACAATCCACGTCTGGCTGGGTTTAGTTGGCAGCTCCTTGTGCATTCACTCAGACACACCCCAAACACAGGATATTCAGCCTCACTTGCATACATCTGCATTTTGAATGGGTCTTCCCGGGCTGGAAGGGTGGAGGGCCTGCTCTCACACAAAGGACTGCCACACCCCCTACTGGGACCCTGGCAGACAGGATTGAACTGAAAGGGGATCTGGTGCACTTATAAGCCACTCTTTGAAGTCTCCCCCACTTCAAAGGAACATTTGGGTACATAAACAGGGCCTATGCCCCTTCCAACTCAGACACTTACTGGAGAAGAAACTTTTATCCAGAACCTGCATCCTGCCAAGAAGAACTGCCTGGCTGCCCAAAGGACTCACCTGACTGCTTTCTGTGAAGGACTGCTACCTTGCTGTTGCCCTGCTGCCTTGCTGCTCTCTGGCTGAGGTGAAGAAGTGCTCTCCAAGGGATTGGATTGAGCTTGCCTCCTGTTTCCTGAAGTCTCAGGACCAAAAAGACTTAGGGGGTTATTACAACTTTGAAGGAGGTGTTAATCCGTCCCAAATGTGACGGATATACCACCAGCCGTATTACGAGTTCCATAGGATATAATGGACTCGTAATACGGCTGGTGGTATATCCGTCACTTTACCGTCACTTTTGGGACGGATTAACACCTCCTCCAAAGTTGTAATAACCCCCTAAATCTCTTCAACAAGGACTCCTTGTGCTACGAAATTCGACACACAGCCTGCCAGAAATGACGCACAGCCTGCACTGCGGTGAAAATTTCACTGCATGCTGAACCGGAACGACGCAGCCCGACTTCGTGATGAGAAGATCGACGCAGCACCAGTATAGCGACCAGATATTCAACGCAATGCCCACTGGATCTACGCATAGCCGAGATGGAATGACGCAGCCCGACTTCCAGAGAGGAATCGACGCAGCGCCTGCCGTGCGTTAGAAAATTAGATGCAAAGCCCACCGGATCGATGCAGCTCCTGTGACTTTGTCCTGCCAATGCAGGAAATCCATGCACTGTCCCCCGGGCATCTGAAAACCCCGCAACCCGAAGAGGATCCATGACCAATCGCCGAAAATCGACACACAGCCGTCCCTGCATGGAAACTAAATGACGCATCGTCGTGTGCGGCCCGAGAAATTGACGCACACCTCTTTGTTTCCACGCTTCTCCTCCTCTGCGGCCCTTTGCAGAGATTTTTTACGGGAACCACGTACTTTGTGCTTGAAAGAGACTTTGTTCACTTTTAAAAGACTTAGGACACTTTATATCACTTTTCAGTGAAAGCTCTACATTTACTTATTGCATAATTGATCGTTTTGACCTGCATTTATCCAGATAAATATTATATATTTTTCTAAACACTGTGTGGTGTATTTTTGTGGTGCTATATGGTGGTATTTTATGATTTATTGCTAAAATAATTAACACACATTGCCTTCTAAGTTAAGCCTGACTGCTCAGTGCCAAGCTACCGGAGGGTGGGCACAGGATAATTTGGATTGTGTGTGACTTACTCTGACTAGAGTGAGGGTCCTTGCTTGGACAGGGGGTAACCTGACTGCCAACCAAAGACTCAATTTCTAACAATGCCCCTTTTAGAGACCAACCCACTTATTTCATCCACACCTAAAGCCCTGCTGGAGCTTTAAAGAAGGAAGAGCACCTAGGGTATATTCTATAGGCACACTTTTATAGCAACAGGCCACATTGACTCTAGCCTGTACCCCAGGCAGAACCACGAGTTGCTAAAAAAGAATTACAGGCTTTGCATGGCGAAGGAGGGCGATTTAGTTTATTTACCTGTTGAACAAGGGAGGGGGCGCAGACCCTCTGGCTTTCCACAAATATCCATGACACTCCACCCTGTGGCCTTCTAAGAGACACAGAGTGAACGCAAACAACGGTTTTCTAATCATTCCATGATGCCTCATTAGCAGTTTCCCATAAAGCACATAAGGATTACACCTACAAGCAGTCTGGAGAAAGAGCCAGGATAAAGATAGCAAGGGCGCCAGTTGCGTCTACCCTCTCCCACTACACAATCCCCAAGTACAGATGGTGCACCGGGAAGAATTATTTTTTCAGTCCAGGGCACTGTCTGTGCAAAATCCAGATATGCTGAAGGAAATGGTCATCAATTATTTCCTCAAAACATTTTAAAATCATTGTTATAGCCAACCCAAGATGAGAAAATAAATCATAAGGTTCTCCTTTTGGACTGTCATATTTTATAATGCGACACGCTATTATATTCAGATGTTAACTCCTGCAAAGTTGCAAAGCTTTTGAGAAAAGCTGCTGGAAACAGGATTATAGAAGACTGGTTAAAACCGGATTATAGAAGAGCGTAGGTGATATATATCATGCGCAGTTTTGGAGACGTGTATATCTAATTTCATTCTGTTAATATTTAATATGAATATCTACTGTAAACAACAGGAGCTGTATGACGAATAATCCATGTTTGCAGACCGATGAGAGAGCTGGACACACTGTCTCCGTTTTAGCAATAACAGCCACTGTTTTAAGGGATGTTTTGGTTTTGTGGCCCCGGTGTGTGACATTTATTTATCCACACTCCTGAACGGAGAACCACAATACAATTTGCTCCGTTCAATTGTATGGGTCGATAGCAAAAAGGGGAATATGTCCTAAAACCACACGCGTTGCTTTTGTTTACTGTTGCTGCATTCCTGCGTTCGGGGTTTTTGTCGGCGGTTAACAATTCAACACGTATATCACATAAAAAAGAGACACATCTCCAAATCAGAACAATGCATTTTGACGCACTTTCAGAGATATCGACTTCTGCTTTTGCAGCAAAACGTCTTGAGTACATCTTTTATGCCTGTCAAGATAATTGTTTTTAAAAAAGGCAGTGAGTGGCTTGTCAAGTAGGTTACTTTTCACTGCAACGACTCTAAATGTTAGAACATCTCGAATGATGAAATGTACCGATACATTCAGGTGGGTTTTTCACTTCATCACCTAATCTTACCAGGCAATACTATTTGACAACATAGAGTTAGAAAATGTTTGAGGCCAAAAATGTGAAATAAAAACGTTCTTTTTCTGCACATTCAAAGTTAAAAGTAAAACGAGTTTTTCAAAATTGTTTATGGGTATTATACTTATTTTAGGTATTTTGTAGTTCGTTGCACTTTTAAAGAAGAAAATCATATTTTGAGCTCTATCCTTCGAAGTGAATTTTTTCGGCTTTTGAAAGTGAAGAGAAATTCGAGCAGTGTGTTTTTTTCATATTGGAAAAGTGACACTGGACCAGTGTCGGGAACCCTTAATCCTACAGGACAAACGTCCTTAAAATAAGAGCTCAGAAAAAGTTTGTACAACTTCAACAGCCTCAGGCCTATAAAGCCTTAAACCAAAACTTTCAAAGTAAACAACTTATTGATATAAAGTACGTGTAGTACCCATCTTAATGTCAAAACATTTTCTGACCTAAATAATGGGCCTCATTATGAGTCTGGCCTTAAGACCACCAGACTCACGGTGGCGGTCCCACCATCGATGGGCCGCATTGTGGCAGCTTAATTACAAGTGCTGCAGTTTGGCCTGTGCCATACTGCCACTTTCCTGTGCTTAACACCAGGGCGTTCAGACTGGCGGGCCGGAGATAAGCATCTCCAACCCAGCGGTCCACCAAAGACCGCCAGCGGTACTACGAGTCCCCTTTCTGCCAGGGATTTCGTGACAGTAGCACCGTCACGAAATCCCTGGTGGAAAGGCTACAGGTGACAGGAATTTGCATTCCTGTTGCCGGTAGATGGCTCTCCCACTCCCCCATCTACCCGAGACCCCCACCCCCTTCTCTTACAACATTCCCACTCCTTACCTCCCCAAACCCCCCAATAACCCCCACACCCTGCATACATGTACTAACCCCCCACCCCCACAAACACGCACGAACCCACATGCACCCACAAACATGCACACCCTGACACTCACAACACCCTAACACTCATGCGCACACACTCACAACACCCTTACACTCATGCGCACACACAGGCAACACCCCCCCAAATCCATACACGCACAACACCCCATTCACTCACGCACTTGCTACATTTACCCCCATTGACACACATGCACATTCCCCCCCACCCCCTCCTTTCCTCAACATACATACACACAACCCCCACCCCTGTGTACATGCATGCACACACACACACCAGACCCAGCATTCACATTCACCCACACACACATCGCCATCTCCACATTTACACACAGTGACATGCACAAACACATCCGCTCCCTCCCCCATTCATGACCCGCATACACACACTTATACACACATCCATTCACACACACCACTCCCCTCCCCTTTCAGAGGACAGGCTAGCAGATTCATTTGGGGGGCGGGGCTGGCGGTAGAACCCCCTCTGCACCACCGACCGCCAGCACGATGGCTGGTGACTTTCCACCTAAAGAATGGCGGATAGCTGCCAGCAGTCAAAATATGGTGGTCTGCAGACCGCTGGAAAAGGTGGTCTAGTGGCGGCTTTGGCAGACTTGGAAAAAGACTGCCAAAGTCATAATGAGGGCCATTGTGCCTTAAATATAATCTACAAAAATATCACTGTACTGAAGTTCATAATATAAATTTTACAAAAAAAAACCTCCATAACTAAAGCAAGCACAGAGAGGTGGGATGTGCATTACAGGTCTACCTCCTCCAGTTGTGCAAGAGTTGGCAAAAAGGCTGTCCTGTGCACTGTGGCATGGTTAGACCCCATGCAGGCACACCAATAGGTACCCAAGCCAATTGCAACCCCCCCAATCAATGGACAGTGGATTACATCGCTCACCAAAGAACCTGGGCAGAAGAAGTTGGTTGTTACTTATCTTATCAGGCAACCTCAAGGTCTGTTTGAAACCCTACACCCCCTTCATTGCACACAACTTTCTCAAAAGCCATCCATGAAAACTCTGTAGAGGATTTTTTCACCTCCACACCCCACTAACCTGACAAAGTAGCACTCAATAGACTAATTCTCCCCTTCCAATACTTCAGCTGCATAATCATTCATCCAATGCCTTAGTTATACTAGCCCTCAACTTTATTTCCCAGAAATGAAAGGTGCACTCCATCAGGGCATATATGTATGTAGTCCTGATGCACAATATAAATGTGCCTCACCATGCCTAAAGTTTGTACCACACTGTAATCCTACATTCCCTTCTTGACTTTCTAACTGTCTCACTATCACTGGGTTTCCTAGAACCTATCCACACCTGCCTTTACATTGTCTATTCACAAAATGCATTTGCCACATAATATAGCCTTCAACAACCTCAAATAATTGTCTGTGTCTTTAAATGGCTAATTTCCTATAACTGTACTAAGCAGTTTTCACCCAGGTATATCACAAATAGGTTGGGACAACCTCTTTCTTCACAAAACTCTTCCTAGATTAGTTCCAGCAGCTACCCCAGCTCATTCAATTTTTCCCCACTGTTAGACCTGACAGCCTTTTTGCCTCCCTCCCTCTACTGTTTTTCCTGGTTTTAGGACTCTGCTCACTTTACCACTGCTAACCAGTGCTAAAGTGCATATGTTCTCTACCTTAAAACAAGGTGACATTGGCTCATACCCAATTGGCTTATTTAATTTACGTATACATCCCTAGTAAAATGCACTTCATGTGCCTAGGGCCTGTAGATTAAATGCTACTAGTGGGCCTGCAGCACTGATTGTGCCACCCACATAAATAGCCTATTAACCATGTCTCAGGCCTGCCATTGGTAAGCCTGTGTGTGCAGTTTCACTGCAAATTTGACTTGACATTTAAAAGTGCTTACCAAGCCTTAAAATCCCCTTTTTCTACACATGTCACCCCTAAGATAGGCCCTAGGTAACCCATAGGGCAGGGTGCTATGTAAGTAAAAGGCATGACATGAACATATGTGTTCTATATGTCCTGGTAGTGTAAAACTCCTAAATCGTTTTACACTGCTGTGAGGCCTGCTCCTTTCATAGGCATGAAGGCTATCCTCATAAACTGTTTGAGTGGTAGATACTGATTAGAAAGGGGTAAACAGGTCATATTTAGGGCCTAATTCAGACTCGGCCGCCCGCCAAAGTCCTGCCGACAAATGACCGCACCGCGGTCAAAAGACCGCGGCGGCCATTCTCACATTTCCGCTGGGCCGGCGGGTGCTCTCCAAAAGAGCGCCCGCCGGCCCAGCGGAAATGCCCCTGCAACGAGGATGCCGGCTCCGAATGGAGCCGGCGGAGTTGCAGGGGTGCGACGGGTGCAGTGGCACCCGTCGCGATTTTCACTGTCTGCTCAGCAGACAGTGAAAATCATGGTTGGGCCCTGTTAGGGGGCCCCTGCACTGCCCATGCCTGTGGCATGGGCAGTGCAGGGGTGCAGGGGCCCCACGACACCCGTTACCGCCAGCCTATTCCTGGCGGTGAAAACCGCCAGGAAAAGGCTGGCGGTAAGGGGGTCGGAATCCCCATGGCGGCGCTGCTTGCAGCGCCGCCATGGAGCATTCCCTGGGCCAGGGGAAAACCGGCGGGAAACCGCCGGTTCCCCTTTTCTGACCGCGGCGGTAAGGCCCAGGAAGCACCGCCAGCCTGTTGGCGGTGCTTCCTCTGCCCTCTGCCCTGGCGGTGTTACACCGCCAGGGTTAGAATGAGGGCCTTAGTATGGCCAGAATGTTAATACAAAATCCTGCTGACTGGTGAAGATGGATTTTATATTACTATTTTAGAAATGCCACTTTTAGAAATTGAACATTGCTCTGCACTTAAAGCCTTCTATGCCTTTCAATCCACGTCTGGGCTGGGCTGGTTGACAGCTCCCTTGTGCACAAACAACCACAAACACAGGATGCTCAGTCACACCTGCACACATCTACATACTGAATGGGTCTTCCTGGGCTGGGAGGGTGGAGGGCCTGAAACTTACATTTTAAAGGACAGTGGCCTACCCTCACACAATGGACTGCCAAACCCCCTACTGGGACCCTGGCAGACAGGATTGTACTGAAAGAGGATCTTGTGCACTTCTAAGCCACTCTTTGAAGTCTCCCCACTTCAAAGGCACATTTGGGTATATAAACTGGGTCCCTGACCCTATGAATTCAGAAACTTCTTGACAAGATACCTCCTGGGAAAGGAACTCTGAACCAGAAACTCCAACCTGCTAAGAGAAGCTGCCTGGCTGCCCAAAGGACTCACCTGACTGCTTTGCTGTGAAGGACTGCTGCTTTGCTGTTGCCCCGCTGCCTTGCTGCCCTCTGGCTCTGCAGAGAAGTGCTCTCCAAGGGCTTGGATTGAGCTTGCCTCCTGTTTCCTGAAGTCTCAGGGCCAAAAAGACCAAGGCCCTCATTTCAAACATGGTGGGATAGCCCACTGCTGACCATGCTGACAGTCGACGGAAGACTGCCAGTGGCAGTGGCAAGCATCCCGGCATGTTATGACGCATGGAGCATCACCATCATTGATGGCGGTGAGGGCCTCCATGCGCCATGCTGGAGGTCGGTGGCGGGGGTGGATGCTGATCCACCCTCACTGCCACGTTAGTCCAAATACCGCCACTCCTATAATGATGCAGTCATAGGCATGGCGGTGTATGGAGGCGCGTCAATGCCAGCAGAGCAGCATCCTAGGAGCCCATTCCCTCTCGGAGCAGCACCACGCAACAGGTAAGTGCTGCCCGAGAGGAAAGGGAGGAGAGGGTGTGGGTGTTTGTGTTGAGTGAGGGAGGGAGTGCGTGCATGGGGGTATGCGTATGTGTTTGTGAAGGGGGATGTGTGTCTGCGTGTATGAATGCAAGTGTGTGTGTTGGAATATGGGTGCATGTGGATGTGGAGGTTTGGGGGCACCTGTATGGAGGTGGGGGATGGTGTGGGGGGCTGTTGAGGGCCTATAGGGAGATTGGAGGGAGGAGGGAGGAGGGAGCCTGTTTTCAGGGTTCGGGGTGGGGGCAGTTCTAGGGGCTTGGAAGGTGGGTTGGGGTTGTGGCAAGGGTGGGCCTGGCGTGTCACATACAGATGAGAGGAATGATAATTCCTATCACCCATATGCTTTCCACCAGGGATTACATGGTGGGGTATCCCGCCAGGAAATCCCTGGTGGAAATAGGAACATTATCCCACCGCCGGACTGGCCTCTACTGCCGGGTCGAAAGAGCCTACTGCCAGCCCAGCGGTCGTATCTGACCTGGAGGTGGGTAGTAGTGAACTGGCTGCTTTGCAGTGAGTAGACTACTGTATTCATCATATGGCTGTCTGAACTGCCATGTTGTTTGAGATAATGAACGCCATCACCGGCGGTGCGATCATTACTTCCATGTTTAAAATGAGGGCCTTAATCTCTGCAAAGAACTCCTTGTGTGGTGAAAATCGATGCACAGTCT
Source organism: Pleurodeles waltl (assembly GCF_031143425.1). Classification (NCBI taxonomy): domain Eukaryota; kingdom Metazoa; phylum Chordata; class Amphibia; order Caudata; family Salamandridae; genus Pleurodeles; species Pleurodeles waltl. The sequence continues at coordinate 1,210,640,708 of NC_090447.1, read as the reverse complement.
GCTGGAATCGATGTACAGCCTGCCCTGTGGTGAGAAAATCACAGCATCGCTGAACCGGAATGACGCAGCCCGGCTCCCCGAGTGGAGATTGTCTCAGCACCAGCGTTGTGACCGGAACTTCGACGATGCCTGATTTCCTGTGAGAGGAATCAGCGCAGCGCCTGCCGTGCAACAGAAATTTCCCTACATCGCCCACTGGATCGACGCAACTCCTGTGACTTTGGCCTGCACGCCGAGGATTTCTCCGCATCATCCCTGGGGCATCCAAATACCCTGCAACCTGAAAGGATCCAAGCCTGCGTGCCGAGAATCAACGTAAAGCCCTTGCAGCATGGAAAAGCATTAACGCATTGTCTGTGTGCGCCTGTAGAAACCAACGCACAAAACTCCATTTTCCACGCATCTCCACCTATGCGGGCCCGTGCGGATAATTTAGACTCAAACCAGGTACTTTGTGCTTACAAGAGACCATTGTTGCTTTTAATAACTTAAAACTCATCTTATCATTACAAAAGTGATATTTTAACTTTTACTTATCAAATCTTGATCGTTTTGACTTTAATCTACTGTGATAAATATTCTATTTTTTTCTAGACCTGTGTGGTGTATTTTTGTAGTATTTGCACTGTGTTATTGCATGATTTATTGATCAAATAGTTTACACATTGCTTTCTAAGTTAAGCCTGAGTGGTCAGTGCCAAGCTGCATGAGGGTGGGCACAGGATAATTTGGATTGTGTGTGACTTACCCTGACTAGAGTGAGGGTCCTTGCTTGGACAGGGGATAACCTGACTGCCAACCAAATACCCCATTTCTAACACCCACCATCTAACCATAATTCCTCACAGTGAGAAATTGGGTTGTTGGTTGACTGGGGTGTGAGCCCTGGTCAAGCAACAGCCACAATCACTTGCAGGGTGAACCACAAAGTCACTCATTTTAACAGTGCTTAACCCTGGGTAGCTTGGTACAGAAAGCAGTCATACTAAACTTAAAGGCATTGTGTTAAGTATTTATGCAGTACACAAATAGCAACACAGTGATAACACAACACAATAAAGATTCCAAAACAATATAGAAAAATAGAGAGACAATTTTAATACATTATTTGGCACCAAAACAATGAAAAAACAATTAGTAGAACCAGAGTTCTGAATGTTTAAAGTTTGAGGTTTAAAACAGCAAGTCCTCAGTTTTGGAAATTGGCCACCTTCAGTACCACAACCCAGGATCCTGGAATGGATGAAGACCTCTTGGGTGTTCAAGACTCAGTCATGCCGGGCCCATGTGCAGGTTCCAGATGGCGGGGGCTTGTTATGTCCCTGTGGCTCAGAACAGGAGACCAGCGAATCTAGCCCTTGGAGTTACATCTGAAGTCCTTGGTGCAGGTGGTGATGCAGAGCTCCAAAGCAGGGCTGGCCTCTGAAAGTTCCAGGAAGGATCCAGGCAGCAAAGCAGACCTTCCAGATGGCACAGCAGGTCACAACAGCAGGCAGTCCTCTGAGAGTCCTTCAGCAGGTCCAATAGTGAACTGAAGATTGGGTCTGAGAGCCCTATTTTTAAACCCTGGTGCCTTGCTCAAAGAAAATGGGAGAAGTTTCCAGAAGGGTTCTCTGAAGTTCCAGGAATTTCCTGCCTTCTCTGCTCTTGCTCCTAGCTTGCTGGACAATCCAGGGTTGTTAAGCCTATTGTGTGGTGGCACAGTCCAGCCTATTAACTAGCAAGTGGGGCTGTGCTTAGCTCCGCCCCCCATCAAGTCAATGAATGGTCTATTCAGGCTTTGTATGTTTAAAATGTGAACCTAACAACAATGTCCCTAGGGCCTTTTGTTTCTAAGTGCATTTCTATGTTTTTTAAATTCAATTTCGTAACTATAATGTCCCTGTAACCTTTATTTCTTCAGTGAATATATATATATACAGTATAAATAAATATATATATATATATATATATATATATATAGAGATATATATATATAGATATATATATACAAAATTACACACATACATATATATATATATATACACACACATAAATATACAGATTTATAGATATACATATATATATATATATCTATATCTATATCTATCTATCTATCTATCTATCTATCTATCTATATATATATATATATATATATATATATATATATATACACACACACACAGACACACACACACATACTAATATATACCCATTGTTAGAAATGGGTTCTTTGGTTGGCAGTCAGGTTACCCCTTGTCCAAGCAAGGACCCTCACTCTAGTCAGGGTAAAAGAGAATCACACTCAGTTAACCCCAGGTCACCCCCTTGGTAGCTTGGCACAAGCAGACAAGCTTAACTTCAGAGAGCAGGTGTAAAGTATGTCTACCAACACACAGAGTAATATAGTAAAAACACCACAAAATGACTCAACACAGGTTAAGACAAATAGCCAATATTTATCTAAATAAATCAATACCAAAACAACACAAATTCGACATACACAAGTCAAGTTATGATTTTTTAAAGATTAAACTCAAAAATAGCGCTTAGAAGGACAAAATGCTTCGATGAGGTGATAACACGGCATCGTGACGGAGTCATCCCCAACAATCTGACGCCAATGGTGCCGGGTACAGAGTAACGCAGACCACCAGGTACAGTACCTTAGTAAAATATGAGAACAAGACGGTGCTCGAATTTGGGGATTGTGGCGTTGCTGGATCTGAGGAGGCATCGGTTCCAGTGCTGTGGGGCGAAGGAGCGGAGGCATCACGAACAGGCATCAGGTCCTTGCTGCGGAGCAGTGAAGGCGAGGCGGTGTTGGTGCGAAGCTCTAAATCCGCACACTTTGGACGGAGTCGATATCTGGCAGTCACGACGTGGTAGGGCGACTTGGTTCCAGAAGTGTTTCTAAAGTCTGTGGTTTTGGGTGCCCTTCTTATAGGTCTACTTCAAAGTAAAGTCTCTTTGGAATGTGAAATCCTGCCTTGCCCTGGCCAGGCCCCAGACACTCACCAGGGGGTTGGAGACTGCATTGTTTGAGGGCAGGCACAGCCCTTTCAGGTGTAAGCGACCACTCCTCCCCTTCCTTCTAGCACAGATGGCTCATCAGGATATGCAGACTACACCCCAGCTCCCTTTGTGTCATTGTATAGAGAGAGTTACAAACAGCCCAACTGTTAAACTGACCCAGACAGGGAATCCATAACCAAGCAGAGTCACAGAATGGTTTAAGCAAGAAAATGTCTACTTTATAAAAGTGACATTTTCAAACAAACAATCTAAAAACAAACTTCACTAAAAGATGTATTTTTAAATTGTGAGCTAATTTGAATTCTGCCTCCAGGCTTCTAACCTTTTTCCTGTTTATTTCTTACCTTGCTTTATTTACAAGCAGCAAACCAATTCGCTTTTTTACACCAAAACACATAAACTCACATTTTCTCATTAAATAAACCCCTTCCATTACATTTATCAATCTTCACCAATTGCCTACCCCCTATACTCATCTCTCAGACCTCAGAGGCCTCACCCTTCTCAATATCGAAATCCTCTACATCATAATCCAGATCTATATCCCATTCCTCCCTTTCTCCACAATTAAAGCCACTTACCCCAGCACTGGGCATCTCACCATCATGCACCCATCATCATTATGCAAAATACATTTCTTTTGTCTTGTGTCATAGGGGAGGCTGGACTAAACCTCTCATTCTCTTCAGGCTAGCAACCAGAATCCACCACAGACTCTGCCTATGACTGGAAATGAACATTGACCTCAGACACCAGCTTTATGTGCTCGCACCTTCATGGCTGCCTGAACCATAAGGACTCTCACACCGAGACGTTCCACAGACCATTCTAGGCCTTGCGATACCAAGCCTATTGCTGATCTCCTCATTCATAAATCAAAACCACATACTGTTACCACCACTCACCACCTCCAATCTTTCCACCTCCACCTCTCTCACTACCAGCACCTACATGACCCCTACTTTCAGTCCTTCCTCTAAGTGCTCTGTCTTCTGACCACTCGTGTAGATGCTCCTTCTCCCAAAGAGTGCTCTGCACAGCTGTCCAGGACAAAGCGGCCCAACACCTTCCCTTTTTGGTTTCTTTGAAGGCCCAGCCTGGCTACCAGCACCCATCATACCTGTTATATTCTGCCCCCACTCACTACACCGACCTTCTCCAAACCATTACCTACCTAACCAGCACTTTTAGCCCTAAGACTGCTCCCTTACTATTACCCTGGGGAAGCAAGCACACTTCGACTGCCTCCGTAACACCCTCAGAAGCCTCCCTTAAAGCATTAAAAAGACCACCATGCCTGCTCCAACAATAGCCAGCTTCCTTATCTGACTTTCTCTTAAAGCCTAGAGAACCACTGTATACTTCTCTGAGGACTGCATAATGCCTGACCTTATACTCAAGGTGCCTAAACCACTCCACTTAGGTCCTAACTGTAAAAACGCTAAATCTATCCAACATAGCCTACCCTTCCTGTGCTACAACGTTCTACCTCCTCCAGGTATGCAGGATTTGGCACAAAAGACATTCCCTGGTTATAGCTTCTGCTTGCACCAACCAATGGCACTCTAGTTAATCACTACCCCCATGGACATTGGATTTCATCACTCGTTGGAAAAAAGCACGGAATGAGATCTTGTCTTACCTCTAGTCCCTCAGTCCCTCATTTATCTAGACAAATGTTAAACTCCACCTTCCATCTTATTTATTCAATTTGCTATGTCAAATGAAACATTGGCACATGGATAATGCCTCTAGATATGCTGCCACCTAATTATTTGTCAAACACAAATGAACATCAGTTCTGGAAAGCAGATTGAAACAAACCAAAACTGCAGATTAAAGAGTGTATGACAATCCACACTACAGGTCAAAATTATAATTTTAAAATAGTCAAATTTAAAACAGAACCTGCTGTTTCTGTCATCATAATTCCCAACAGAGCTAGAGACCTTCTGGGAATGTCTCATAGTGTCACAAATAATTGTAATATCCCAGGCACCCACAGAAGTTAATTATCTGTCTTTGCCTGCACCTGAGGATAATAGCAACTACTAATTCCCCACCCCACAATTTAGGGGCCGAGACACAAGCTCGGCAACGTAATAAGAAGAGGCAGTTGTAACTGCAGGTAAGGGTACAATGGCTATTAGCACAGCTTAGCACAGACCTACCAGAAAGTATCTTTTTTAGGTCTTAATTGACAATGCAGTTGCATGCAAGACCTATTGTTAACAATGCTTTAAAATGTACATAGAATGAGTTTTCACTCCACCAAGAGCAGTATTTCTTTTCACTGCATGCTCATTAGTGTACCATTCTACACTCTCAGAAGTGCTCAATTTAAATGCATGAGAAATTAATATACATCTGAAAAGAAAATTAATTCATCATATGCTGTTTGTCACAAGCATTTCTTTATCTTCTATATGTATTGCATGAAAGAAAGCAATGTTTGTTGCAGCTTTGGCAAAGTAAGGAGATCTGGTTTTAACATGCTAAGCCTTATTTATGGATGCTACTTGTGCAAACAACAATTGTGCATCCTATGTTTACTTGCACTACCACTTAAAAGACAGGCCTATTGGCTTTGGCCAAGCCTGGACCTTCAGCTGTGTTTCTGTGGTTTTCTCTTGCAAAACTGAAAACAACTCTTCCTTCAATATTTTTAAGTTGAAGTCTACCAGACAGTACATCTGCCTGGTTTACTAATGACATCTTAGGAACATTCAGAAAGTTTTCATGGGAACACATCCCACCCATTGATTACCATTAGCTTTGTGGTTTGTAACTTACATTTGCTAGCTTTGTATTTGCTGTCTCTATTTGTTTTAGGCTTTTCAGCTTGAGTTTGTCCCTTCCCTTGCTCAAACCTTATTTACTACATTCTTTCCCAGTACTGGATTTCAGTAAGCAGGCCTTTAAATCTAGGCTATCTTGTCACATTTGCTGTGCATCTCAAAGACAGAGGTCAAATGTCAGTCTTCTTGGGTTTTTGGTGTTTACTTTTCTTTCTCTGACTTAAAAGTGAGAGGATTTATGTGCTGATCATGCTGGCTATAGGTGCACTGCTTGACAAAGGTTGTACAACGTTATTTTTTTTCTAGCACACAACAAAATGCAAATATCTGTAAATTGTGCAGGTATTTCAGAATATTTCACAATTGGAAAAGCACAACTGAAGTAAATTTTTGGTAGTTCCGAAGTGTGATGGAAACAAATAACTTAATATGACCAAAACAAACTATACACTAGGTGATGATATCTCTGCTTATTATCATGTGTGTGCTGTATGCTTTTATCAGTAAAATTGTGCAAATGTAATAGTCATTTCAATTGAAGATGTGTTGTATGTAATGGCAGCATGCTAACACACCATGGATATTCCACTCTACATCACTCAACTCTACTTTGCACAACATTACACCACTCCAGTCCACTCCACATTACTGCACTCTACTCTGCACTACTCCACTCTACTTCACTCTACACCTCTCTACTCCACACCAATGTACTCTATGCCAATTCACTCTACCCCACACTGCTCTACCATGCACTACTGCACTCTTTGCCACTGCACTCTACACCACTCAACTCTGCACCACTTCACTCTCGGCCATTCTGATCTGCAACACTGTACTTTATGACACTGCACTCTATGCTATGCCAATGTGCTCTACTCTGTACCACGCCATGCCAATGTCCTTTATGCCAATCCAGTCTATGCCTCTCTAATCTACTGTGCACTATATGCCACTCTACACTTCCCCACTGTATTCTATCATGCGCCACTCCACTCTGCTCTGAAAGAATCTACCCTACACTACAGCATTCAGTGCCACTGCACTCTGCACCACTGCACCACTACACTCTACTCTGCATCAGTGCACTCTGTGCCAAAGCACTCTACAGCACTTGACTCAAACCCAGTGCACTCTACACCACTGAACTCTATGCCAATCTACTATGCACACTCTATTTCACAATACTTTGCATCACTGCCATTGTACCCTAACCCACAGCTCTCTATGTCACTCTACTCAGCACCAATCGACACCAGTGCACTCCACGAAAATGCATTCTATGCCACTCTACTATACACCACTGCACCCTATGACAGTCTACTCTGCAACACTGCCCTCTCTGCCACTGAACTCTACACCACTGCACTCTATGCTGTGCCACCATGTGCCACTCTACTTTGCATCCCTCTACTCTATGCATTGCCATTGACACCACTGTACTCTAATCTACTGCACCCTACTTCAATGTACTAAACACCACCTTACTCAAAACCAATGCACCCTATGCCACTGCACTTTACACCAAGTACTCTGCACCACTGCACTCTATGTCACTATACTCTACAACACTTTATGCCACTACACTCTACTCCACTGCACAATATGTCATTGCACACTAAGCCACTCTATCCTACTCTGTATCACTGTACTCTACTCTACTGTTCTCTGCACCACTCTACTCTGCCCCTACACTCTACAACACTCTACCATGCATTACTGAACTCTAAGCCACTGCATGCTACTCCACTACACACTATGCCACTCTATACCATTGTGCTCTATGTCAATGCAGTCTACACCACTTTCTTCTACTCTGCACCACTGTACTCTATGCCACTAGTCTCTGCATCACTCTTCTCTATACCACTCTACACCCTTCCAGTCTATGTCACTGAACTCTATGCCACTGCAGTCTACTCTGCACTACTCAACTCTATGCCACTCTACTGCCATTTATGCCAACTACATGCCACTCTGAGCTATTCTGCATCACTGAACTCTATGAAACTGCACTCTATGGCACTCTACCCTGCACCACTCCACTCAAATCTGAACCACTTCATTCTACGCCACTTCACTCTGTTCTGAATCAATCTACTCTACACCACGGCAATCCACTCTGCACCATTCTACTCTATGCCACTGCACTCAATGCCACTCTACTCAATTGCACTCTACACCACTTTACTCAAAACCAGAACACTCTATGCCAGTACACTCTGTGACAATCTACTCTACACTACTGAGCTTTATACCACTTCACTGTAGACCACTCTAAGATACTCCACTCTATGATGCCCTGCTTCATTAAACTCTACTCCACTCTGAAACTTTACCCCATTCTATTCCACTCTACTCTAAAACACACTACTCTAGGATGCTCTATGCAACTCCCTCTATGCCACTCAATGACACTTTATTTCACTCTGTTCTATGACACACTACTCCACTCCACTCTATGCCACTCAGCTCTACAACACTCTACTCCACTCTATGCCATTCCACTCTCCAACACTACTCCACTTGTTGGCACTCAATAGCAATCCACCATGATCTATTCAACTCTATTCTACAACAATCTACATAACACCCTCTATGGAACTCCACTCTGCTCTACACCAGTGGTTCCCAACCTGTGGTCCGGGGACCACTGGGGGTCCGCGAAGCCTCCTCAGGTGGTCCGCGACTGTTTAGAAAATTAAATAATATTAACAGATTAAATCCCCAGCTTGCAGTAATGGCTCAGTGGGTGGGGGGGGGATTCTAATAATGATTTAGTGGGGGTCCCTGGGTTCCAGTAATGGTAAAGTGGGGGTCCACAGAAGTCAAAAGGTTGGGAACCACTGCTCTACACCACTGCATGTCCACTCTATGACACTCTACTCCATTCTATGCCACTCAACTCTTGTCTCTCCACAGCACTCCACAACACTCCAAGCCACTCCATGACACTCCATGACACTCAACTCTACACCACTCCACGCCAATCTATAAAACTCAATTGTACTCTTCTTTATGGCATTCTGCTCTGTGTCACTCTCCTTTACCCCACTAACTTTTAGCCATTTTGAATAGCAGCCACGCTGATGTACAATATGGCTAAAACATATTAGCAAGACCAGTAGCTTTTTCATAGGTAAGACCAATTGGATTTGTCAGTGCTTGCTAATGTTTGCAACGTCTCATGCTTCACAGAGAGGAGAAAAGCAACTTGGATGGGCCCCAACAGTTGAGTAAAATTAAACAACCAACTATGGTTGATAGAGATATCTTTTCACCTGAACAAAGTAAGAGATGGAGTCTGTGTACTGTAGCAACATATAGTGGTAAATATAATCTATCAAAATAATGTCTTTTAAATATTGTTTACAAAAACACCATCCTATTGGAGTAATAATAGAACATCTACAGCCAATGGGATGATTAACACATTTCTGTCTGACAATGTTTTGCAAACAGTATATAGAAAACGAAGGGAGAGAGGCCTTACTTTCAGTGAGCACCTAGTAATAAAGCAGGAGTACAGCATTCTGAACAGAAAATGCACTTTGAGTTTGTGCAGTATGCTGGATCTACAGTTCCATTGCTCAGGGGTCTAAAGTAAATCATTATCTGTGGGGAAAAATTACCTATGGATGGGGAGGAACCAAGGTGCATACATACATTGGGGCAGCAGGGAGTTGGCAGGCACAGAATGCTCCATCACCTGGCCATAATGGTAAGAATGGACTGCAATGCATTTTGATTGGCTGACCAGGTCTCAGTGTTCCCATAAGGAAACAAATCATTGTTAATACAATAAAATATTTTGCTTCTCATCTGCCTGTTGTAAACTCCTACACCTTTTTATAAATATCAGCTCACATTACACAAAGTCAGAGGTTTTTTTTCTTTATACGCAGGTAGATTGTTTTAAGGCTGCACTGAGATGTCTGTCTGGGTTTCCTGTTCCAGACTTGGCAGCTCTGCCCACTAAGCTGCCATCAGTTTTGCACCTCGAGTGAGCCCTGTATTGTCCCTCAGCTTCCATGTGATAACTGCATTACTCCTTATCCTCATTACAGCTGATGTTCTAATAGGACTGAAGCCAAAGTCAGATAAGAGCTGCTGTTGTACACATGGAGATATAATTTTAATTACATGTGCATATAGGAACGTCTGTCTTAGGTAGGTCAAGGTACGATGCAATGAAATAACACAAGGACTGAATGTTTAATTTAAATCTGATATTGCTAGGATAACTTGTTTTGAAGGCAATTCATTTGTTTCTTATCATATTTCATTGTGTTCATATTGTGGTTTTTCCAGGATTAATGAAATGTAACACTTTAGGAATATTTTTGCTGCATTTTGAGACAATGGCCCTCATCACGACTTCGGCAGTCTTTTCCTAATACCGTCAAAGCCGCAGGCACCGAAATACCACCAGGTCTGAAGACTGCCACGATACGACCGATCTCTGACTTCCACCCGAAATCTGGTGGAATTCCGAGACCAGTCCTGCTGGCGGTCGGCGGTGCAGAGGTGGTACGCCACGCCAAAAAGAGACCGCACACAGTATTACAACCTGTAATATGGTGTGGCGGTGTCCAGATGGCGAGGTGGTGCCAGTGGTGGAAGCGCCTGGACCCGTCCCCTCCCAGATGACCTCCTCGATGGACGAGGTAAGTGGATCATCTGACGGTGGGGGTGTGTGTGTGAGTGTGCGTGTGAATGTTGGTAATGCAGGGGGAGGGAGGTGTTTGTGGGTGCGTGTCTGCATATGAGAGTGATAAGTTGTGGAGCAGGGTGTGAATGTATGTATGCGCTGTGGGGAGAGGGTGTGAATGTATGTATGTGCTGAGGGAGGGCAGTGTGAATGTATGTATGCACTGGGGGAGGGCGAATGTGTGTATGCGCCAGGGGTACGGGTGTGAATGTATGTATGCGATGGGGGAGGGGAGTGTAAATGTATGTATACAATGGAGGAGGGGAGGTTGGTGTGAATGTATGAATGCCCTGGGGAGGGGGGAGTTAATGGTGTTTGTCAGTGTGAATGGGTGTGTATGTCACGTTTGTGTGGGTGAGTGGGTGTGTGTCTGTGTGTAGAAGTGTGTGAGTGCATGTGTGCAGGTATGTGGCTGTGTGTGCTAGTGTATCCTGGCAACAGGAATGCTTATTCCTGTCGCCAGGGTGCAAGACCTCCAGCTTTTTCTGGCGGTGCGACCGCCAGAAAAAATGCTGGTGGTCTCCCACCTCATGATACCACTAGCAGTATCACACCATCCACCGTGCTGAAGGTGCTCACCTCCAGCCTGGTAGAACAAGGTAACGTACTGGGATGTGTGGGGCCCAAGGCGCTGTGGTGGGCATGCTAATCATTTGAAAAACCATGTCTTGAGATCCTTCCTGAATTGTTTGAGGGATGCTGCCTGTCTGAGGCTGAGAAGGAGGAGGATTTTTCTTTAGCTGTGCTTTTCTTAATTCTGGGGATGTCTGTGAGGATGAGATGGGAGGATCGGAGCTGCCTGGCGGGGATGTAGAAAGTCAGGCGGTGGTTGAGTTAGTCAGGTCCGATGTTGTGAAGTGCCTTATAGTTGTGAGTCAATAGCTTGAAAGTGATGCATTTGATGACTGGGAGCCAGTGGACGTCTCTGAAGTGGGCGGAGTTGTGGCTGTGGCGGGGGATGTCCTGTTGCGCCGCGGCGGCAAGCTCGGGCCGCTGCGGCGCAACTCGGGGAGTCTGCGACGGCCCGCGGACGGGCCGCAGGAGAAGCCGCGGCTCAGTCCAAGGGTCGCGGCACCCGCCGCGGCCCTTTTCTCCGGCCGCGTGTTTCTTGGCAAGCGCGGCAGGGCCGGAGACCCCGATTCGGGTCACGGTCCTTGCCGCGCTAAGCACGCTCACCACCTTAAACGCGCTCTGGATGCATGGGACCCACCTCCTCATACCCACTTACCTGTCACACAGCCAAACGCCATCTGCCTGCACATGACTAGTTCTTATGCATGCCTTTCTCTTTCCCAGCATGCTGTTCACTTCCTCTCTTCCCTGCATGCATTGTTTCTTTTTCCTTTGGAGCATGTTTTCTATTCTTAGTTAGGACTTTATCCCAAACCAAGATGGTGGTATTACGACTTCCTGTTTCCCACTTCCTGTCTAGGGGTATATAAGGGGAATCTATCTTCCTTCTTATTGCGTTGCAACACTCCTGCTGTGATAGTCACGCTCCGGCTGGTTTCCTCTTGTGGAGCCAGTTGTTCTTGATCTGTCTTCAGTCTCCAGAATTCCTGAATTCCAGAATCTTAAGTCCTAATTCCTTGTGTCCTCCATCTGTTTCAGGGAATTCCTGTTAGAGGTTTTTTACCCTTTTGGGATTTTTCCTCTGGGACTCCTTCTGGAGGGCATGGACTGTAGTGGCTTACTATTGTCAAGCAGCACCGTGGCTACCGGAAGGGGTCGCTCCTACCTCGGCCAGAACAGGACTTGCAGGAACCGGGGCCGCTCACCACCTCTCTCCAACATCGACGGTAAGCTCAGGGTGAATTGTGACATGTCCAGAATGAGTCTGTTGCCTTATGGATTCTCTTTAGTCTTGCTTGTAGCTTCTTTGGGATGCTGATGTACAGTGTGTTGCCATAGTCCAATTTGCTGCTGACCAGGGTGTGGGTGACCATCCTTCTAGTCTCATTGGGGATCCACTTGAAGTTCTTTTGAAGGAGCCGCAAGGTTGGAAGAAGGCAGAAGAGACGGTGTTGATTTGATGGGTCATGGAGAGAGTTGAGTCCAGGATGATGCCCAGATTGCATACGTGGTGGGTGGGGGTGTTTCTTAGGGCAGCTGGCCACTAGGAGTCATCCCAGGTGGAGGGGGTGGACCCAAGTACGAGGATCTCTGCTTTGTCCGAGTTGAGCCTGAGGCAACTGGCTTCCGTCCAGGAAACGACTGTTCTCATACAGTTGTGGAAGTTTCTTTTGGCTGTTGATGAGTTGGATGAACTCTTAAATCTAACAACCCAATATGGTCCTCTCAAGCAAAGCACCATTCTGATGCTGTTAAAGCATACCTTCGGTTATAGAGCTGTAAGGCTTGGTTGTCCATAATATGGATCACACTTTTTCTATACAATAGGGGGCCATGTAAACTCTAAAAAGAATGTTTTAAAAATTGTAACAATTCCTGATGGAGCCCCCTACACACACAATGTGGAAGCTAAAAGTGTTTTATCTAAAAGTTATGCATTTCTGCATTTGGATCTCAGTACTAACTGTGTTTGAGCAGCCAAAATTCACTTAGGGTTAGAAAGAGGTTACTGAACATGACTCATAACTCAAAGTGCAAACAGTGTGACTGATAATCCAATGTCCAGCCAAATATTTGTTTTTATAAGAAAAAGTAGTATTTTATTTCTAACTCTATACATGTAGAGGGTTGCATGTATAGAGTTAGAGGGAGGGATTGTGTTGTTCAAATGCAACAAGACAATCCACCTCGAGGTCGAGGCTATAATAGTGGAATCCTTGTCCCACCCTCCTTTGTGTAACATGTTCAGGGTTATTCCTCCTTTCACTGGTGGCCACATCAGCAAACTATCAGGCCGTACTCTACAGTTCCTTTATGACTCTTCATGATTTTAGACAAAAGAATCTATGGTGCCACAGCACCTCCAGCAGTAATTTTCCTGAGCCCCAAGTCCTACTGCTCATGCAGCAAGAAAACATGCGGGGGGACAGCGGGTGCCCTCAGCATGGACACTAGCAAGATCACATCCTGCTCAAAGAAATTGGGGTTTTTACAGTACACTCAGCAGCACTGAGCAGGTGCAGGCCCACTCTCTGAAGTGGCTTGGTTATTTTTCCCAGAGATCTGAGCAGTTTCCAGCTTCCGGCAATTTGGTAAAACAAGTTCTCCCTGGTGGCAGGAACTCAGTCTTTTGGCTCCTAAGTGGAGTCCTGCTATGACCAGATCACTGCACAGCTGAACCCTCAGACCTCCCAAAGGAAGTCTTCATGGAAGGACTCCCCATTGACCTAACTCCCTCAAATACTTTCCTCTTCCTCAAAGAGCACACTGGTCTTGGCCAGTAGGCAGGTGCTGGAGCTCCAGTGCACGTGGTCTTGCACTCCCTGGGTGATGTCCCACCAAAGAGGGAGACTAGAAGGCCTTGGCTCCCCATCCTGTTCAGAAGCAGAAGTCCGGCAGGCATTCCTGGTCTCACACAGTCCATCTGGCTGTGTAACAGATGACAAAAGTTTGGGTACTCAAACTCCGCTTTTTATAGTCCTTTTCCAGACACCAAATGTGGTTCAGGGTTGGGTCCTTGAATTTTTATTTTGCATTCCTGCTTCTTTTGCAGTGGGCACTTCTCCTTTTCATCTTCCTTCATGTAATATGTCTGTCTCAGCAGACACAACTCCGAAGCTGATTGTCCACAACACAATTCATGAAAGTGACCAGAGTTCTCCCCTGGATGTCAGTCATAGTGATATGTGCATCAAAAGGTAAATCCCAGCCCCCACCCCTACTCTTTATGATTCTCTTATCAGCCCCATCTCCCTTAAAGAGATATGTCCAGTTTTCCCCCCATGTGATCTATTACACTGAATCAAGGAGCAGCCTATTGAAATGTAAAGGAGCCTCTTTATTTTCCTTCCACTGTGTCCCCACGTAGCTCGTGGGAACGCAGCAATACACAAATCTGCCTGGGGGGATTCCTCTTCTCCTCATGTCTTTACCAGGCAGGTCTGAACTTTCCAAAATGGATCCCAGAGACCTCCATACAATGTACCACAGCAGGCATACTCATTCAGTGTTCATTCAAAGAACAATTTCAGTCCACCGCTGTTCCTCCATGCTTGCTACCCTTACATGTACCCATGTACACACACTCATTCTTCATGCACACTTCCGCACTGAAGCTTTTCTGTATATACACAGGGTGTGCATGCATACACTTACAATGTGCACTCTGAACAACACTTCACCTTTCATGTTTTGTACTCTACACAAGCACACGTACAATCAGCACATGCTTTATCACTTATGCACTGCACAGCACTACATCTCTCAGGTTATGCATTCCTTTCAGGCATACATTCACCCAGTATATGTACTAACCACACATGCACTGCACAGCACTGCTCCATCCTCGTACTGTACCTGTCTTATGCACACATACAACTAAATGAGAGTCACTACTCCTGTGCTGGCTAGCACTCCACAACTACCTGATGTAGGCCAAGAGAGAGTTAAGCACATAGCAGCAGAACATTTAAAAAGGTGAGTGAGACTCTAGGCCTCAGTCCAGTGACACAGGGTATAAATGTCTGGTTCTCTACTATTGATCCTTATACAGCATGCTGCCACCACCACACTTATTCTGCTAAGCTCCTTGTGAAGGTGGTAGCCTAGCTTCCACCACTATGAGGGTAGCGCTTTGGGAACCCCTCCAGCCAACAAGGTAATGAGGAAGATTGCTATTTGGGGTTTCAAAATGTATTGCTCAGAGAACATCTGCAGAAGATTCAAGAAGTCTATCAGCAGAGTGAATTGGGCCCCTGCATCTCACAAGCAATAGGAACCAAAAGGAAGACTCCAATTAAAAGTTTCAAATGTTGATTAAAATGAGGTCCCAAAAAAACTTTAGTCATATGGAGACAGCCACTGTGGAGAGGATGTCAATCACCATTCAGCATCACACATGTCCATGCTATGAATGTTGGGGTTGCAGTCACAAGAAAGAGATTAGGCACCCCAAAATAACTCCCTACGGAGTGGATCAGCCACCATCAGGTTCCAGAAAGCTCATGTGTAGAAACAATGGCCAGAGAGAAGGTATCTGTTGGAGTCGGTCCTTTCTGTGGAGTCATCCCCAAACTTTTTGCCTTTACCTTTTTGTTTTCTGAACCCATTTTTGTTGGCCTTTAGGACTCTGCACATTTTACCACTGCTAACCGGTCTAAAGTGCTTGTGCCCACTCCTTCAAATATGATGATATGGGCTTACACCCAATTGGCACATTTAATTTACTGGGACGTTCCTAGCAAAGTGAACTAGTACTACACATACCCAGGGCCTGTAAATGAAATGCTACTAGTGGTAATTGCAGCCCTTATTGTGCCACCCTCTTAAGTAGCCTTTTACACATGTCTCTGGCTTTCCATTGTTGCCTATGTATGCAGTTTCCAACTGCCATGTTGACTTGGCAAAATATACCTTTTGCCAAGCCTAAATCTTCCTTTTGAATACTTATAAGTTACTGCTAGGGTAGATCCTGCGCAGCCCAGAAGGCAGGATGTAGTGTATTTAAAAAGTTGGGCATATACATTTAGGTTTTACATGTCCGGTTAATGAAAACTTCTTAAATTTGTTTTTTCACTACTGTGAGTACTACCGCTCTCATTGGATAACACTGGATTACCTTATTACATTTAATAATAACTGATAACTTTTAATTGGGAGCACATGGGAATGTTGAGTTTGGTGTCTGAAGAGTTGCAATTCAAGGCCCTCTTTAATGGTAATGTCAGATTTTAAGTCACAAGTATGAAAATGCTACTATTAGAAAGACATTTTAACAGCTGACTTTATGGCTGCAGTTTCATCGCAGTCGCTGAATGAGTGTCGTGCGCACCCAAACAAACTGTTGACACCTTGTTGCCATTCCACTATTCCATCAAATATTTCAAAGCAGTGAGTGTTACAACACAGCAGTTCTAAATCTGTTTTCTCCCGCATCAGCTATTTCCAGTTGTTCATCGACCGAGGAAGCATGAGTCTTAATTTGTGTCAGGTCATAGTTTAACACCATGACATACTGGAAGCTTTTATTATATCAAGTGTTCAACTTGTATTTTACAGGTTTACCTATTTTCCCTAAAAGATAAAGGTGGATCAGGCACTAAACTCATCTAATTAGATGCCTGACTCCCCACTGATCAAGTGAGTTCAACTAAGCTATACAGTTCCGTCACTGTGTGCCTTCTCCTTGTTTTTAAATATAACATGATCTAATTAGCTTTTGTATTTGTTTTTCTTAGCTTCATTTACAGCCTAAATATGAAGGTTGAATTGGATCTATTGGAACATCATATGAGCAAAGTTCAATAGTGAAGGTTGTTCTGCGATTGATTACAAGCCCACTATCTAAATGTGTGTCCCTTACAATTTTCTTTTCAATATTTTTTCTTTTGTTAGTGTCCACTCGTTCTGTGTCCTGAGGAGACCCCTTAAATTGTTGTGGGGTTCAAAATGCAATCACAGTTTACCAACCAGGGAGTGCATTTTTAAGACATTACTGGCATACAGTGAATGTTTGGATTGAACTGTAAGATACATCCCTGTTGTAAGCCAGTCTCGATAATCACCAACACACACACCCTGTGGTCTTCGTTCAATAGGCAAGGGTTTTTTACTAACTTTCAAGTTACAGAAGCCCACTTTGATGTTTGTCAATACACAATTCAAAGTTGTTGTGGTGTTACCTGTCAACTGAATGTGACAGTGTCTTGTTATGTTATATGTGATGTGGATTAACATTACCAAATGATGCTGATGTAATATGTGGTCTGTTTGTTTGTTGTTCCACTGTTTAAAACATTTAAAAAAAATTAATCATGAAAAAGTGCATAGTGGACTATGATATAAATAAATGCAATAATTCATTTGTGTGAACAAGAAGGTAAATGTATATTGTGTTGAAATAAAGTTAGCACACCTGTTCATTGGATACTATTAGAAAGATGGAATTTTCCTGCATTAACAATTCAGTGACTGCAGCCTGTATCCTGGGTCACATGGCTAGGTGTAACTCGCAGTTGGCCTTTAGTGTATTGCTCATATACAGTGAGACAAAGGGAAAATAGGTGTTGGCAGGATGGGCCATCTCTGACTGGATGAGGGGGAGGAGCTGTCATCTACCACACTTGTACATCACATAAAGCCTCTTCCTGACCGCACACACATATGGTTTGAGACTAGTCTTTTGTGTCACCAGAAAAGCTAAAGGCCAAGGCAGGAATGAAGGAAATTCCAAACACCTCCAAGGGTGTTGGGGACTTTTTTTTTTCAAAGTAGGCAACAGGTAAAAAAAATGGACCCTCAGACCCAACTCTTCAGTACAACTCTGGACCTGTGAAAGACTCAGAAGAACTGATGTGCTGCCCTGCAAGAAGGACTGCTACTCTGCTTCCCTGCTGCCTGAGTGAGAAGGACTGGACCTGTATTTTGAACCCAGGGCCACCGGAGTGACTCTAATAGCTAGTTGGCTGGCCTCCTGATCAGATTCCCAGGGACAGAAAAGGCTCCAACCAACCTGAACACCACACTTGTACTCTATTTGTCATGATTGCTGCCCTCCAAGTGGTGCCAACCCAGCCTTGGACTCTTGGAAGTGGGCCTTATGGAAAATGCCAGCCCAGTTGTGGCAATGTAAGGCAAAACTGATGAAGTGCAACATATCTCCTCGCAGCTCCGCTGCGGTACTGCCACAGCACAATGCATCCAGATGCTGAACCTTGCATTGCAGCTCAGAGTCCCTCAGAACCACCACTATGCAATGCAACCTGGATGTATGACCTTACAAGCTTCTCGATGATGATATCCTCGATAATGACACAGGGTTCTGCATCACAACCCCGCAGCTCCTTTGGAACTATCACAGCATGACGCATCCTCAAAGCAGGATCTCACAACACTCCACAAACCTGGATTTAAGGTACTTTTTTCAGCAGGCACATCTTGGGCCCTTGTGCTCCATCACAGTTGGCCTGAACTTGTGCCTACGTTCCAGTCTGGCCTGACCAGATAGCCACACTTAGCTCTTGATGCTTTGTTTAGGCACTATTTTTACTTGCATCTTTAAAATTGCATATCTCCATTTATACTGATTTGGTTTTTGCTCTCATGGTATCAATAATTAATATCCTTTTCTTTATTTTTCTGAATTGGTGCAGGATTTTCCTTGTGTCGTGTTTTCACTTTATTACTGTTTGTGTGCTGCATAAATACTTTACACATTGCCTCTCTGTTAAGCCTGACTGCGTTTGTGCCAAGCTACCAGAGGGTGGCGCACAGGTTTATTTGGGATCTGGTTGTGTTTCACAAGGATAAGAGTACAGGTTGCTGCTCGAATAGGGGTCACTCCCTTCAACCAACAACCAAATTTCCAACAGCACCTTAGAATCATACCCCACAATTTGGCACAATAAGAGGTCCCACTGACAGGTTTTAGTAAAAAAACTGCTGTTATTCCAAAATAGTACCTAGAGGAGAATTATTAGAAGATTTAGAATGATCACAAGGATGAAAGTAACCATCACTTGACAGACATTACCCTGGGGTAGAGAGAAGTTGCTACGGAGAACAAGGGAAGGGAAGAATGTGAGGATGATATGGTCTAATGTATTATATCAATCAACCCACAGTACCTATTACTAGAGGAGAGGAAAAGGGTCTTTATTTCTGTACTTAAAGATCTGTCTGTGTTGCCTGATATGCAAGAGACAAACATTTCAGAGCCCGACTTTTACCATGCCACAGCACACTATGCTATCAATAAGGAGGAATAGGCAAGCTGGTTAAAAAGATACTGTTGGCAGAGCATGCGATCGGAAATCGCCCTAAGCTTGCGGAGATGTTTCCTGGAAGTAAAAGGAAACCTCTATTTCTGCAGATTCAGACACTAAGCATTGTGGCAGAAATCAGCTCTGAAGAAAAAACATATTGGGGCCCTTAGACCAGGTCCACCTTTATATGAAAAGTGCATGTACTAGTTTAAAGGCCCTGATCAGGATGTAGAAATATTCTTTCAAGATGTTTTTTTATTTCCCCTACACAGTCCATTTTCACATTCACTTGGCAGGAATAGGTTTAATTCTATCTGACCTCTTTTCAAAACTTCTGGTTGGACTAATCCCAAGTCTGTGTCTTGAGGTGTAAATAACTCATAATGGTCAATTAGATGATTCTATTGTAACCATATCGGACAACTGGTTCCACAGCATAGTGTGTGGTTGCTTCCCTTTATCTGACTAATTTTGGCTTTGCCTTTAAGGCTGCAGAAATATTGAAATTGAAAGTTAGTTTAATGGTTGGAGTTGATACAAGCACAGCATGTCTTCAGCAAGCATTTTCTTCTTGAAAATTATGTTGTGGAGGATTGGCCATATAGCAGTTATCAATAAACAAATTAAGGAGGGTGAAGAGGTTCTGTAGAGCATGGGCTAACCTTCCTCTGACACCGAACTTTACACATACTATAGAGACCAACTCGATTGTATTCATCTAAGAACCCTCCCATCGACCAAAGGAGAAAATTATCATCTTGCTTTAAAGAACTCTCACTTGCCAGGCAAAGCAAAAGGATTATTTTCTCCTTAGGTCGATGGGAGGGTTCTTAGATAGATTCATATAACAGATAACCATTTAGCCCTTCGTCCCACACTGACTGGCATAAAGAGATATTACACACTCTATGGAGTAAAATAATTATACACGCTCCTCAGGGAGAAAAAAGCAGCAAGGCCACTGGAATAAGTCCCTCCCAGCCAGTGTCAAGCAAGGTCTGACATCAGCAGTGAAAGGATATATCATCCAATCAGACTGTGAGATTGAATGCTACAGGGTGAGAAAATACAAGAAAGGAGAGGGAAGTTATTGAATCATGAGCAGGGAAGTGAGAACGATAACAATTACTTCCAATTACTAGCAAGGGCCTGACCCAAAATCCCATTCTATGTTTATGTAATATAAGGGAGAATATAGGTCTTGCCAAGAGACAACTAAATCTGACTGTAGACAAGATCTAAATATGGAAGTAGGTTACGAAGATGATAGCATTGAGATTATTTTTAGCGAAATGGCTCGAAGTCATGAAGTAGTGGTGAAAGTAAAAAAACTGTTGTGCTAAAGTTGGAAATGTGGACTGCAGATATGAAAGGAACTGGCAGCTGCAGAGACCATAATAAGAAAACACCAGAAGAGCATTTAAACTGAAGAAACTAACCCATCAGTTTGAAATATAACAATAATGATGTTGGGCAACTACAAAACATTGAGCTTAGTCGAAACCGAAACTACAGATAGTGTGTAATAGTGCGTAATGATTGAAATGTTTAAACAAATGACTGTCAATCAAACGATATGCATTACCTAACTGATGTTATGTTGAACAGTAAAACTCAGTATGATGTAATCATTTCATTAGAAACCCGTAGTGACGGCAGGTGACAGCTGAGTAGCCATCATTGTGTATTTCCTTTTTCCATGTTGAACAACTTAATAAAGAAATTTGACAAAAAGTGTAAAAACGGCTGTCATGTTAGTCAAGTGCTATTTTAGGCCTAAATACTTGGCGAGCTGATAAATAAGGTCTAGTAAACGTCACTTTAAGGTCTTCAATAGGTCTTCAATAGGCATGCATTAGGATTCAACACATGACACTCTGAATTATTTAGAACATTAGAATAACAACAAAAAGAAAAAAAGAAAAAAAATGCCATGCTTCCCATTCTATTTCCTTATTGTGTCAATAGGCGACTATAGTTACAATGCACAAAACAGCAATTGTAAGCGTGTGTGTTAGCAGAAATGAAAAAGATATTCACATATACAAGAGAAAACAACTATTTACGTTTTCTCATTTTAAGGTTCAAATGGAGCATATGAGAATCAACAATTTGTCTTTGCGGTAATTTTTACCTTTCACACACTTAAATGTGAATAGTGCGTGGGTTCAGTTCACTCCACACATGGTATTAAAGAACTGCAGTTGTAATGACAAATGCTGGGTATGAAAGTAGAGTCTCAGCATATTCTAATTTTCTTTTCAAGGTTTTTCTCTATTGTCAAATCAGTGACATTTTACACTGTAATTAATGATGTGAACAGCGGTTACCGCGTCGCATTACAAGATGCTGATACAACCAGCACCATTAACGTCCTGATTACCAATGGGAGGCATATGCATTTAGATATACTGAAGTTGCTATGGTGATATTAATTTAACAGCTATAGTTTGTATTGTATTATACTCACTTTTCTATGATTACACCGTAGCGTAGATGTTGTTTAAAAAAATATCAATGCCTTTTGATTTAGAGAAACAATGAATGCCAAGAAATAGTTGAAATGAGAATATGATGATAGTGCTAACGGAGAAAAATGGGGGTACAGTAGAAAAGCAAGAGAAATACACAAACAATAGCCATTGAAAAAAACAATTAACATCTAAAATAAATGCATAAAACTAGAGGCGTAAATATTCAGGACAGAGCAAGCCCACTAGTGCAAGTTTCGAGCAGGACCTGTTTCAGTGCCCACTACTAGTCTCTCATTTCTGAGACTAGGGTCACTGAAGAACATGGAGAGAGCTCTATTCTGTTCATTTTGTCATACGCTGAAATGGTGGGTAGGTAGTTAACGCTTATTTCGGAAAATTCATTCCTAAAACAACATCCAAGACGTAATACGTTTTCGATAACTTGCTAGAAAGGGACATTAAAAACAGTTTAAGGAAACTATCATACAACTGCAATGTCAATGGAAAGCTAATGACATTGCTCATCGTACTAAACAATGGAGAGCATGTTATATGAGTAGAAATATAGCAGCCGAGAAATCAGAAGTGCACAGGGTAAAGTACTAATGTAGTCAATATTACTCAATGAATATAGTGAAAAGTTTTAATATCTTTAGAAGGGAAACACTAAAAACCTTATAGAGATCAAAAGAAATACGAATAGCTGCTTTTTGCAACAATGAAAAGAACACTGCAAAAAAGAGATTTCAGTTGCTTTTTTGGAAGAAGAATTAAAGATTTCCGATCAGACCAAAAACTTCAAAGGGCCCAACCTTAGCAGCCACAATTAAATGTGCGTAAACTACGCGAAAGTAATATTCTTATCTAGGCTCAACAAATCCTCCCCCTATTTTCTATATGGCATAAGCTCCTCTAAGGTCGAAATCCTTACCCAGTTGTTGGACCCGGCCCTTTTCGCAGGGCTATCCCCAAACCTTTTGCTTCTTCCTCCTATTTTATTTTTACCTTTTTTAACTGGCTTTAGGACTCTGGGCACTTTACCACTGCTAACCAGTGCTAAAGTGCATATGCTCTCTGTCTGAAATGTATTGGTGATTGGTTTATCCAGTTTTAAACTGCCAGTTCGACCTGGCAAGTGAATGTTTTCACGCCAATTGACGAACGTTAGGGGTTGAAAACCTCTGAAAATGAGCTGAAAACCACTGTTCACAGTGGTTTTCAGCTCATTTCCTTGCCACTGTGTGATAGTTGCTCATCAACGTGTGACCGTGTGATGGTAGTAGACATTGTGTGTCACACCGTGTGAGTTGGCAGGCCTGGACCCCATACTCTTGAGTGATGCCCACAGCAATCCCCTAGGGACTGGATACGAATGCGGCCCTAAGATCTACAAAGGCTATGTACAACTGTCCGTCTCTCAACTTGGTGTATTTCCAGACAATATGAATGAGCCTCAGGACTTGGTCTATGGTACTTACTTTGGATCTGAACCCGGCATGATAAGGGGTGAAAATCCTTGTATCATTAATCCAAACATTAAGGCTATCTAGTACCTGTCTTGCATACACCTTCTGTAGGGTGTCCAGGAGACTTATTGGTCTATAATTGGCTGTGTTCATACAGTCCCCATTTTTATAGATGGGAATTATCTCCCCACCTCTCCAGGTGTTGGGGATCAGAGTCCCTGAGGCTCTGGGATTACACAATTGGTTAACATAAGGGACCCAACCTTTTAGGTCCTGCCACAATAAATCTCCTGGGTGTTTATCTGGCCTGGGTTCCTTACCCAATTTAACCACTATAGCTGTCTCTGTCTCCTCAAGGGTAAAATACGAGTCTGGTGGGATGGATTCTAATGGAGCTGGAGGGAACATTATAATCATCAACATCTTTTCATATAGTTTAGTGAAATGATCCACCCAAACATCTGGGTTGAGGTAGTATTTAATCTACGATTCAGAATGAATGCTCCCATGTGCTAGTATTTTCCAAAATATCCCATCATCACCCAACCTTGCTGCCACCACCAAATGGCTCCAGTTAGATTTATCCCCGTTACGCTAGACTAGCATTAGTGATTTCTTGAACTGGCCTCAAGCTAAGCCAGCCTCAGCCGGGGATTCAGTTTTTAATTCATTTACAAGGACTTTCTTAGCCTTGCTACACTCCCTCATTTACCAGGGGCTGGTGTGAGTGCTATTTACCCTAGTTGAATTTGATTTCCTCATGGGGGTTAGTTAGAATCATTTTAAAGTGCCAGCTAATTTGTTTTGTATATCAGCAATAGGGAGATCAGAGGGGGAAAAGAGAACTAAAAGGAGCTAGAGCTGTCAAAAATGCATTACAAATCTCAGTTAAAATCTCTGCATTACCCATAATAAATAGCCATTTAATAGATCAGTGATCATTTCCTAACGTTGGTGTTGTAGATGGAATTTCAGGGGCACCACAGACTTTAATCAAAGATCTTGACAGTGGTCGATGTCTTCCCTGTCATCTAGATTGCAGTCTACAATTTTGTCCCACATAGAGACCCTGATCAAAAAATAATCCATTTTAGTTCTGATTAATCCTCTCCTAAAGGTAAGCAAACCTTGTTTGTCCAAATAAGACCTACTATTACACACCCAATAACCAGTTAGCATTATGAAGCGAGCAACCTGTGTGGCTGCCACTGTACACAAAACATAAGATTTGGTACTAAGAGAGGGTATACCCCAACTCTCATATTCGTCCTCTGTACACAAATCGAGGCCATATATGAGCTCAAAAGTGATGTCCAAATCTCCTCCAATGACAATCATGCTCTTAGGCTTAGAAGTGCTAACGTAATGTTGCAAAGTGGTTGAGATTTGGGCTTCCATGTTCCTGGGCCTAGGCCTAAGGCAAACAATGAAAAGGCATAGGCTATACCCACCTGTCATATGGATTTTATCCCTAAAGTGTTGGGGTAATCAATGCTCAAAGATTCTATACGGACATTTAACTGTATTTTGACCCAGGTCAAAAGACACGCCCCCACGGTCCCTATCATATACAGAAGGGATTGCATTAATATAAAATGTCATATAGCCACATTTAGATAGTGGCTGAATTAACCATGTTTCATGGAACATACAAAAATATTATCGCTCAATATATTCTAAACAATCAGGGTCCAAATGTTGGGCTTAAGCCCAGCTGTGTTCAATGGGAGAATATTGAGACACCAAGGGATATTACTCCTTATTTGTCCTGGAGGCTGGAGGTTCTAATTCTGTCTCTGTTAGAAAGTGGATTATTGGTAAGGGCAGGTAAGTACCTACACTTAGCAATAGGCCACAAACCCCTAGTTGGTCCAGTCAAGTTCTGAGTAAATTAATCCTTCCTCAACCCTTGGTAGCTTGGCCCACGAGCAGTTAGGCTTAACTTAGGAGACAGGTGTGTAAAGCAACTACTATAACAAAACAGTAAATGCGTAAAACACAAAATACAATAAAAATCAAACACGGATTTATATAAATAGAACATTTGTTTATCTTTACAATGACACCAAAATGACAAAAATCCAATGTAGGGAACCAGAGATGTGAATTTTGAAAGATTAAATGTAAAACTAACACTTAGAAGCAAATAGGGCTCAAAGGGTTAAAAAAAAAGTCGCACTGACCAGGGAAAAAATATCCAGATTTGTAACACTGTTACACTTACTTTCAGAAATGTTTCTTGATTCAGGAAGGTGGCACATAGCAACAGCCAAGGGTTCAGAGGTTCTGGTTTCCCTCTTGAGGTCTGGGATCACAATGCACCCCCTTCAACCTATGGGGCGTTTTACAACAGTTGCTCCAAAGATCTCCAGTCTTTTTGATCTTCTTCCAGAGGTCCTCTGTGGGTCCTTGAAGTGTCCAAAAACATGATCCAAAGTTCTGGAATCTCTGAGTTACTCCTTGGAAGTTGGGGCTACAATTCCCATATTGCACCTGGTCAGAATACTCAAATGGCCACTGGACGCTGGTCATTTAGTCTCTTCTTGCAGGACTTGATACAGGGGACTCTGGTCAGCTTC
Organism: Pleurodeles waltl; assembly: GCF_031143425.1. NCBI lineage: Eukaryota > Metazoa > Chordata > Amphibia > Caudata > Salamandridae > Pleurodeles > Pleurodeles waltl. The sequence continues at coordinate 1,210,614,831 of NC_090447.1, read as the reverse complement.
TTTGTACCTGTAGTTTACTGGGAGTCCACTCTTGGAGTTGCAGAATCAAGGCAAAGTCTTTTTCTTGGTGTAGCCCGAACTGTGCAGCTGGTGCCGTCCTTGTGAGTGCAATTCTTCAGGTGCAGACCAGGGGTCTAGCAGGGTAGTCCTTCTTCTCCAGTATCATCTCCCAGCAGGGATCTGAATTGTGGGGCTAATCTGCCATATTTATCCTTGCTCCTGGGTTGGGAGGAGGGGTGCTACTGCCCAGTGGGGTGCAGGGCAACACTATCTGGGGTGACCACTTAATGGGAAGTATGACAAAATTCAATCCTTAAAAAAGCAACATCCTCCTAAAAATCCAATTTGGAGAAAATTAATCTTTGGAGGTTATAGCTGGCTGATTCCACACACTGGTGTGGCTCAGTCTCCCTTAACACACCCTTCCAGCCCCTCTCCTAATCTAATCAGTGGAGCTCCCCATCTATTTGGGGGAGCAGGAAATGTGGGTGGTCCAGTTTCTGTCCCACGTGGCTTTCCCTCCTTCGAAAGCCAGTTTGGCAAAACGTCCCCAATCCTGCTCTGCCATCACCTGCAGCAGTTCTCCTCCCACCAGATTCTTCCTTTGTCTCAGCCAAGGATACTTCACACCTCATTGAGGTAGCTTGGCTCAGGATGCAAGTGTTGACCAATCAGAAAAAGGCACTACAGGGCTGAATTTGATAACCTTCAGAAAGAGTTCTAAAACTCTTTCCCTATGCTAGTTACATTAAATTCAACATTGGCAAGTTGTTGGATTTATTATAACATTTCACTAGGTACCAAACTTGATATATTTAGCTCATCTCTATTGGAAATAAGACTTTATTACTTTGAAATAAAGTCTCCCAATGCTAGCCTATGGAGCCCATTGACTACAATGGGGAAAACAAATTTGGATGTTTTTCCCTCACCAGGGCTTATAAAACATATTTTATAAAATCCCTGCTTATATTTACACTGCACCCAACCCTTGGGACACCTAGGATAGACCTTAGGGGTGACTTAGATGTAAAAATAAAGGCCCTCATTACAACCCTGGCGGTCGGTGATAAAGCAGTGGTAATACCGCCAACAGGCCGGTGGTAAAAAAAAATGGAATTATGACCACAGCAGAAACCACTCAGACAGACAGCCACTTTAACACACTGACTGCCACTGCGGTATCCACAAGCACCATGGTGGTAACCGCCAACAGCCAGGCGATAGACAATGTACCACCCACACTATTATGACAGGCCTATCCACCACCTTTTCCAGGGCGGTACCAACAACATCAAAAGCACGGCAGAAACAGAACACAGATGTCAAAGGACTCACCTCTGGAGACTCAGGGAACAACCACGACCCCATGAAGCCCGAGCTCACACATTTCCCACGCTCGTCTACCTTTTCCTGCATTATGAGCAGCAACGCCGTTGAAGACGACCACAGTGAGTACTTCCGACTAGCACGAAAGGGAGGGGGGGAAGAGAGTGACACACACACGCAACATGCAACACCCCCACCCCCAACACCATACACACAATCAGATGCACTAACATTAGATATCCATCCCATACCCCTTAGGAATAATGCAAGGACAAAATGATTGGAAGGAAGTGAGTATAATATGATAAAATAACATGAATAAGTGCATCAAAATACAAACATATATACATATTTACAAATGGAGGGACACTGCCCAGTCTTCAATGTCCGTGGGCCACAGCGCCACATCACATAGGCTAAGGCCCCACCTCACTCCTGCAACAACATGAAGAGAACATTGCAGAGGCATCAACACTGCAGGGGCGTCAGGTCGAAAAATACAGAGGCACCTGAGGGGGATGGGGAATGGGGGGGCACCTCATTCGGAAGATGCTTCAACACCACTGGTCGTGGTGGGGGCTACATGCCCTGTGCGATTTCCTGGGGTGTGCAAGGCCACAGTCTCTCAAGTGGGTGGTTTACCCACTGCTTGGTCCTGGGGAGTGCAAGGATACAGTCTCACAAGTGGGTGGTTTGCCTACTGCTTGGTCCTGGGGAGTGCCAGGCCACAGTCTCTCTAGTGGGTGGTTTGCCCACTGCTCGTTCCTGGGGAGTGCAAGGTCACAGTCTCTCAAGTGGGTGGTTTGCCCACATGCTCTGGAGGGGGCAACATGCCCTGTGCTTGGTCCTGGGGAGTGTAAGGCCACAGTCTCTCAAGTGGGTTGTTTGCCCACTGCTTGGTCCTGGGGAGTGCAAAGCCACAGTCTCACAGGTGGGTGGTTTGCCCACTGCTTGGTCCTGGGGAGTGCAAGGCCACAGTCTCTCTAGTGGGTGATTTGCCCACTGCTCGTTCCTGGGGAGTGCAAGGCCACAGTCTCTCTAGTAGATGGCTTCTCCACTGGTTCTGGAGTGGGCCTTCTGCCCAGTGTGCTTCATCCTGGGAAGGATGGGGTGAGTGGATGGCTTCTTCTACTGGTTCTGGAGGGGGCCTTGTGCCCAGTGTGCTTCAACCTGAGAAGGATGGGGTGAGTGGATGGCTTCTCCACTGGTTCCGGAGGGGGCCTTGTGTCCAGTGTGCTTCATCCTGGGAAGGATGGGGTGAGTGGATGGCTTCTTCTACTGGTTCTGGAGGGGGCAGTGTGCCCTGTGATGCAGATTTTGGGGAGTGCAAGGTCACAGTCTCTCACCTAGTCAGACCCACGTGCTTTGCAGGGGTAAGGTCACACAACAGCCCATGGAGGCAGGACTACACACAGTCCGCCAGCGGTGACGGCTGCTCAGTGGTGGCAGTGGCGGTACTGGTGTCAGGGCTGACAGTGGTGGGGGGAGGCTCCTGCCCATCCCCTGCAGCCTTGGACGGCTGCCGAGTGGGGCTGCTGCTGATGGCAGTGGTGCTGGCAGTGGTTGGTGTAGGCTCCAGCCCATCCCCTGCAGCCTCGGATGGCTGCCCACTGGGGCTGCTGCTGCTGGCAGTGGCGCTAGTGGCGGTGCTGGTGGCAGTGCTGCCAGTGGTGGGGGGAGGCTCTAGCCCTTCCCCTGCAGCCTCAGACGGCTGAATCACCATGGTTGGTAGTGGGGGCTCCAAATGAGTCCCAGCACCAGGCCTCCTGTCTTTCCTGCCTGTCATGGGACCTATCCTGCAATGTCCAGCCTGGCCTAGGGGCCCCCACAGGCCCACATCCCCCACCCGGATGCCACCCCACCAGACGCAAGTAGTATATTGCGGCACTGTACTCACGCCCTTGTGGCTGCTCTGATGCTCCCAAGCGCCCATCCAGCTCCGGATAGGCCACCGCCAGTATGTGGGCCATCAGGGGGGTCAGGGTCCCAACGAGGAAGGCCCCCCTTTCTCATTGGGAGGCCATCCCCAGATCGGCCTCCACCGTGCCCAGCGTCTTAGGTCCTCCTACTTTTTCCGACAGAAGGTGCTCCGCCTGCCATAGACCCCCAGGGTCCGCACATCTTTGGTGATGGCACGCCATATGCCCTTTTTTTGATGGGCGCTGACCTGCAGAGAAATACACATAGGAAACGGTATCAGTCAGACTGCCCTGCCTGTTACACTCATGGCCCACCATAGCCCTCACATCCCTTTATGCACAGACATTGCACACCATACATGCTGCACGCTGCCCAGGGCCCTTCTACCAACCCCCCCTACACGAGGCCCTCACACACAGCACTCCATGCATTCATGCCCCATGCATCGTGCTCACAGTTTACTCACCTGTTGGTGTGGAGGCCCATACAGCATTCAGTACTGGGGTAGGACCCTATCCACCAGTCTCTCCAACTCAGCAGCGGTGAAGGCAGGGGCCCCAGTGAAACGAGCCATGGTCGGTTCGAAACACAGGTCAAAGCAGCACTTGCAGTGTAGGTCCTCTCCTGTTGAAGGTCAGGTAGCAAGTGAGTGAACAGATAGAAAATGGCGGCCACGTCCACGGCGGTGCATACCCTTACCACCGGCGTACATCACCATTGGCCACTGTATACCATAGGGTCCAATGATATCCAATGAGGAGTTGCACAGCGGTTCTCGACCACCTCCTGCAACGGCGCACAACGTCAGCAGAATTACCTAATTTCCCCTGTCCTCCATACAGGACATGTGGACGCCATTTCAGGGGGGGGCAGGCCATGGCACCTAACTGCGGCACAGTGCACATAGGCACCGTTTGGCCCTATCCAACTATATACTGTTACAGTCACAACATGCAGTGCAATGTAGTGTTTGGAAATATGGAATACTGACCAGCTGCTCACTGTTTGCCCCCTAGATTGCAACCGCTGCAGATGAATAGGAGATGGAGACATCCCGCCGTGTACATGCCCCTGGTGGACTTGGCAACAATGGAGGACAGGCACATTATCCTCACCTATAGACTGGACGGGGCCACAATCACAGAGCTGTGTGCCCATTTGGAACCTGCCTGATATCTGCTATCCGGCAGTGCACCGGGATACCCCCTCTTGTTTAAGTGCTATCAATGCTCCATTTCCTGGCAACTGGCTCCTTCCAAGTGACAGTGGGCTTGGCAGCAGGAATGTCTCAGCTAATGTTCTCAATAGTGCTGACCAGAGTGTTGTCTGCCCTGATTAAGCACATGTGCAGCTACAGCGTTTTCCCCCAGTTGGAGGTTTTGGCCACAGTGAAAGCAGATTTCTATGCAATGGGATATATTGCCAAACTTACTGGGGCAATAGATGGTACACATATTGCATTTGTCCCGTCCCCCCGGAGAAATGAACAGGTGTTCAGAAATCAAAAGAGCTTTCAATCCATGAATGAGCAGATAGTGTGTCTGGCGGACCAGTACATCTCTCATGCCAATGCAAAGTATCCTGGGTCTGTGCATGATGCCTTCTGAGGAATAGCAGCATCCCATATGTGATGGTTCAACTTCAGAGGCACAGGGTGTGGTTAATAGGTGAGCCCTGGTTCCCACCCAGTAGGTTTTCGTGTATGGGTATGGTGTGGGCCCTAAGGGTTAGTGTGTATCTAACAGTTGTCGCTCGATATTTGTACGTGACTCTGGTTACCCCAACCTCTCATGGCTACTGACCCCTGTGAGGAATCCCGGGACCAGGGCAGAGGAACGTTACAATGAGGCACATGGGTGAACAAGAAGAATAATAGAAAGGACATTCGGCCTCCTGAAGGCCAGGTTTTGTTGCCTCCATCTAACAGGTGGATCCCTGTACTACTTACCCAAGAAGGTGTGCCAGATCATCATGGCATGCTGTGTGTTGCACAACCTTGCCTTACGTCGCCAGGTGCTTTTTCTGCAGGAGGATGAGGCTGGAGATGGCCATGTGGCAGCAGTGGATCCTGTGGACAGTGAAGATGAGGAGGCAGAGGATGAGGATGAGGACAACAGAAGTGCTATAATACGACAATACTTCCAATGACACACAGATAAGACACTGTAATTTCACTTTAGATTGACAGTTTTGTGTTTGATATTGTCACTGGCAGGCTGATTTTCCCACTTCTATGGCCACTTACTGTACCCTTTGGCATCTCTATTTTCAGATATTTGCACCCCACTATCGCTCCTGGTGTGTTGACTGCAGCCAACTACAGGTCATTCCTATGTAAACATTACTGTACAGTTGTATTGCAGTGTTTAAGGCTTGGTAAATGAATACATAGTTCAATCATTTGACAGACTCCATACTTGGTTTTATTCAAATGGTGTTTATTTAAGTGCTAATAAGTAGAGGGGGATGTGCAATGGGCTGGGATGATGGTGGAGGAATGTCCAGGTAAGAGTCCAGTCTAAATTGTATCACATTGTCCAAGGGGGCATAGGAAGTGGAGAAATGGCATTTCAAGATGGACAGGGTGACAGAGTGGGACACAAGGGTGACAATCAGGAGAGTCGTATTTCCTGGCAGGGGTCTTGTCAATAGTCTCTGGCTTCTGCCTGGATTGCAGGGACCGTTTGTGGGGTGGTTCTCCTTCTGCAGGGGGTGGGGTGCTGGTTCCCTGTTGTTCCTGTGGCAGGCATCCTGTCCACTAGTGGCAGCGGAGGTGGAAGTCTGTTCATCGGTCTGGCTAGTGTCAAGGGCCTATGGTGTGCCACTGCCTCCCTCATGGTGTTGGCCATGTCTGCCAGCCCCCCTGCAATGGTGACCAGGGTGGTGTTTATGTCCTTCAAGTCCTCCCTGATCCCCAGGTACTGTCCCTCCTGCAGCCGCTGGGTCTCCTGCAACTTGTCCAGTATCTGGCCCATCGTCTTCTGGGAATGGTGGTATGCTCCCAGGATGTTGGTGAGTGTCTCCTGGAGAGTCGGTTCCCTGGGCCTGTCCTCCCCCTGTCTCACAGCCATCCTCCCAGCTTCCCTGTTGTCCTGTGCTCTGTCCCCTGAACTGTGTGCCCACTGCCACTGACCCCAGGTCCCTGATCATCCTGTGTTTGTGGGGTGGCCTGGGGTCCCTATAGCGCTGGACACACTGCTGATTGATGTGTCCTGGGGACAGAGGTATGGGCCCGCTGGGCAGGTACTGTGCTGGTGTTTCCTGAGGGTGTAGGCTCTGTGGTGGCATTGGACTGTGCCTGGGTAACCGACTGTCCGGAGATCCCTGATGAGCCAGGTTGGTCATCCAGATCCAGGCGTCCAGAGCTGCTGTCATCACTGCAGGCCTCTTCTCGGGGTGGACTGGATGTTGCTGGCATCTCCTCTCCGGTGACGTTGGGTGGGGGATCTGTGGGGATGTAAATGCAGTGTTATTGTTTCTGTGTGTGTCATCTTGTGCATGGGTGTGTTGCCATCTATGGTTGTTATTGCCCTGTCAGCTTTGCCTTGTGTGAGTAGTTATTTTGTGGGCTAGGTGATTCTCTCTCTTGTGCATACAGTGGTGATAGGTGTCCATGCAGGTCTGTGATGGTGTCCATGCATTAGTGTTACATGCAGGTCTTGGTATTGGTATGGGTGGGTTATGATGGTGGGGTATGTGGGAGGTGGTGCAGTGATGGGAGTGAGGGTAGGGGTAGGGGTTTGTGATGGCATGCAGGTAGGGGGGGTGATAGTAATAGAGATTTGACTTATCAGAGTCCATTCCTCCTCCTACTCCTGCCAGGCCCTCAGGAAGCATGATTGCCAAGACTTGCTCCTCCCATGTGTTTAGTTGTGGGGGAGGAGGTGGGGGGCCACTGCCAGTCCTCTGTACAGCTATTTGGTGTCTTGCTGCTGTGGAATGCACCTTCCCCCGTAGGTCATTCCACCTCTTCCTGATGTCATCCCTTGTTCTTGGGTGCGGTCCCACAGCCTTGACCCTGTCCACGATTCTCCGCCATAGCTCCATCTTCCTTGCAATGGATGTCTGCTGCACCTGTAATCCGAATAGCTGTGGCTCTACCCTGATGATTTCCTCCACCCTGACCCTTAGCTCCTCCTCTGAGATTCTGGGGTGTTGTTGTGGTGCCATGGCTGTAGTGTGAGTGGTGTGGGTGAGGGTGTGTGGGGTGATGCATTGAGGTGTGTGATGCAAGGTGCGTGGATGGTGTATAGGTGATGGTGGTGTGTGGCTGTGGTCTTGTCTATGGTCTTGCTATTTCTCTTGTGGCAATTGTTTTTTATCGTAAAGAGTTGTGGGTAATGTGGGTGTGTGTTTTATAGTGGTGTGGGTGTGTGGGTGTGGTGTGTGTATGTGTGTCAGGTGTGTGTTATTCAAATTGTCCAATGTGGTGTTCTTTTTTTAGGGTGTGTGTATTTTGAGCGCATGCAGCGGTATGTACCGCCAGTGGTTTAGCACCATTGAATGTCTGCTGTGGTGATTCGTGGGTCATAATGCTGTGGGCGTAGTTCTGTTGGCGTAACGGTGTGGGTTTTGGTACTGCAAATTTATCACTGACCTTTGGGCTGGCGGACTTTTGTGTGTGACTGTATAGTGAAGGATTGCTTTGTGTGGGTCATATTATGGGTGATGGTAATCTGCTGCAGCGGCGGTATGTCGGCGGCAGTCAGCGTGGCGGTAAGCAGTACTTAGTTAGGGCCAAAGTAGATTGAAACTTTGGAAATACTTTTATTTCCAAAGTCAAATTTGGGGTTAATTTTAACTTAAAAGCAGCCAGCAAGGCAGGCCTGCCTTTACATTGATACTGGACATCACAGCAGTGCGCCTATGCGTGCACTAACTACACTGGTGTCCCTAAACCTATATGCCCTACCATGCATTTGGGACTTATAGGTAGGTTGTCAGAGCCAAACATAATTTAGCCTAATTTCCATATACCATTTTAAACAGAGCACTGGTCCAGGGACTGGTTGTGCCCAGGGCACAGACAGAGTCAGAAAACAACAGTATGAGCTATAAATGGGGGCAAAACGTTAGGGGGCTTTTGCAATCAGCCCAGTTTTACAGCAGTCTCCCTATGGCACAAATTCAAAGTTGTGGGCAGATTACTGGAAGTTCTGCTTGTAGCCTTGGCAAAACCCAGGTCAGGAAGAACAGCAGGAGCATGGTGCGATATGTCCTGTTGGCCCTCAAATGCAAATAACCTTCCAGGGGCACAAGTTACAATATACAGGTAAAGTCAAGCTTGACCATCAAAGTGTGATAAAACTTCAAAGGAGTTCTTAGTATGGACACTTTATAGCAGCTTGCCAGAATTGGCGGCAGGACCATCGGGTGGGGGGGGGGCTAACAATTATGGTTGGTCAATAGAAGAACCCAAAGGGAAGTGCCTTAATTTGACTTGATGGTGGCGTCATCTTAGTTAGGTGCTGTTATAGCAACTCAGCAATCAGAGGCCTCTTAAAATTAATTAAAACACAGTTCCCAGCAGAGACTTTGGAATGAATGCCTAACCATGGGGTGCTTCTCACTGACAAAACTTTGTGTTATGTCCTGTGAGCATTAAGAGTTATCCTTAACTTAAGTGGATGTTTTGGTTTTCAGGGCCCAAAAATCTTTGCTGGAGTTAGGCAGTAGAACAAGGACATCCTTAAGGATGACTAAATAGAGTGTACATTCTGGAGGAAGTTGAGGGTATCCGGTGTGAGTTCTTCCAAGATGGTCAAGTGAGTTAATCCTACCAAGACCTTCTCTAGATTGTGCCCCCCTAAGAGTGGAAACTTGCCCCACCAAACAGGTTATGTGCAATTACCGGCTTACGACATAGTTCGAGAGAAGGCAAGGTACTGTTCTTTGCCTGCATCTGTTGTACACTTGGCTGTGGTAGCTCTATAGCTGAAGAGGCACTATTTCCTGCTGATGGAGGCAGCATGTTTTTTAGGGCCTCGAATTTCATTTCCACTGAGTCAAAGAGGGCAAATAAAGGGGTGAATTCCGCTGTAAATGTATTCTTGAGTTTCTCAAAGTGGCTCTCCATTAAATTGTTCGAAAATTGTGGGCTACGAAATAGGGACCCCCAATGCTCTCAGTGGTGAAGGAGAGGTGTGTAAGTCACTGAAGTGGAAAGGCTTCTCAAGTGATGATTTAGTTTGCATAGAATGTGTTGGGTGAGGTACCTTCATTGTTTTGTCTAATGGCTTAGTATGAGTTACCCTCTTAGTTTCAGTGTGGGGCATGGAGGAGGCACTGGGGCATGGTCCTCTCCTCACCCACTATGGTGGGCACTCTTGAGTGGGCCTATATTGGAGCTTTTGGAGGAATGATAGGTGTAAGATAGAGACCAATGCAAGGCTGGGATCAAGTTGGATGCTAGAGGGACCACCAGCACAGATGGGGTGGGGGAGCCCAGGTTCAGTGATAACCTTCTCTCCGAAAATGCAATCTCAGAGCTTACTACCCCTATTGCCCTCTCCAACATGCGGTCTATGAAGGTCAACTTTGCAGGCAAAGTTTTGGTTGTGTCTTTCACCGGTAATTTATTTTGAACCAATGCTAGTATAAAAGACGTTGCACCCCATACAACAAATATGTAGGTGGTTGGACAATATTAAAAGCTCCCTGAGCAGAGTTTAGACAATGGCCCCCAATGGTGATGGAATACCTCTGAACAGCAGGGGCCAAGAGACGAGACCCAGCCCGGCCTCTACTTATCTATGAAGGGCTAAAATGGGCACATCTTGGCCCCACCTTCGCCCAGGTGCATGCCCAGGCATGTCCTACATGCATCGCACACTGCGAAATATTTCCAGCTCTTTTGAGCATGTTTGCTGAGTTCCAGCCCTCCTGGGAGCAAGGATGATGGTGGATGAAGTCCTACCCAAGCCAGGAGCACCAAATTCAGAGCAATAAGTGTGGGTAGGGAAAAATACCTTGGAAGACACCAGCGCTGTGAAATACTGCCAGGGCTTTAGAGCGTGTTTGCTGAATCTGGCCCCTTCCTGAGCGTAAAGAAGCTGGGGGACAAAGTCTCACCCCAACCAGGTGCACTGAGTTCAAAGCAGTAAGTGTGGGCAGAGAACACTGCCATGAAATGGTGAATCTTGGCGCAGATGCCTTCCAGATTATTGTCTAGTCTTTTGGTGTGGTATGCAAGCTCAGCATCATCGCAGCCTATTTCAGTATCACTCATCACCATCTATTTTCAACATAGAGGGCATCATTATGACCGTGGTGGTGTTAAAACTGACATGGGCGCAGTGGCTGTTGAACCGCTGCCAATGTGGTAGTCCGGCAGCTGCATTAAAACTGTTGCGCCACGGTCGGCCCAGCAGCACTGCCAGATCATGACTTTTCATCAGTCTGGCGGTGCCAGCGGTCCCATGCTACCAGGGATTACGAGTCCTTTCTCTGCCGGAGATGACATGGCAGTAGCCCCGCCATGTAAAGGCAGGTGGAGATTAGTGGCTGGGTGCCCCAAGGAGGCCCCTGCACTGCCCATGCACTTGGCAGTGGCTAGCCCCATCGCGATTCTCACTGTATGCTTTGCAGACAACGAAAATTGCGACAGGGGCTGGTGCACCCTAAACACTACAGCATTGCCACCAGCTCAATAATGAGATAGCGTCAATGTTGTAGGCCATTTCCCACTGGGCCAGCAGGCTGAAACTCTGTTTCTTCCCACTGACACAGCGGGAAACTCTTAACCCCTTAGCTGCTGGGCCTTTTCCACCCCCAGTGCTGAACCCTTTTTTGGCTATTTGGGGTAGTTAACTTTTTGTCCACATAAGCTATCCATGCAAATTTGCATCCTTTTTTCCAACATCCTAGGGATTCTAAAGGTACCCAGATTTTGTTGGTTCCTCTGTAGGAGACCAAGAAAACCACATTTTTCACCACAATTTTGGCATTTTACTGGAGCATACCCAATTTTTACTATTTTTTGTGTTTTTAGCCTCCTTCCAGTTAGTGACAGAAATGGGTGTGAAACCAATGCTGGATCCCGGACAGCTAAACATTTCTGAAAGGTAGACATAACTCTGAATTCAGGAAGGGGTAATTTGAGTAGATCTTACAAGGTTTTCCTACTGAAAATCACAGCTGAAATAAAAATAAATTAAATTGAGGTGAAAAAAACAGCCATTTCTGTCACGTTTTCTTCTATAACTTTTTCCAGCCATGGCAGATTTTTTAAAGCAATATATCGTTACATCTGCTGGACTCTTTTGGTTGTGGGATATATAGGGCTTGCAGGTTCATCATAAACCCTAGGTACCCAGATCCAATAAATGAGCTGCACCATGCAATTGGTTTTCATTGTATACTGGGTATACAACAATTCAATTAGTGAAATATAAAGAGTCAAAAATAGGTATCATGGAAACTTTTGTGTTTCCAAAATGAGCACAAGATAAGGTGCTGAGAAGCAGTGGTTATTTGCACATCTCTGAATTCCGGGGTCCCCATACTAGCATGTGAATCACAGGGCATTCTTCAAATAGACTTCTTTTTTAAACACTGTCTTACATTTGGAAAAAATGAAGACAAAGACAAAGGGCAATAACATTTGTTCTTCTATTCTGTGTTCCCCCAAGTCTCCGGATAAAAATGGTACCTCACTAATGTGGGTAGGCCTAGTGCCTGCGACAGGGAACGCAACTTGGACACATCATATTTTTTCATTGAAATCTGACGTGTTTTTTTGGAACGTGCCTAGCTGTGAATTTTGGCCTTTAGCTCAGCTGGTACCTAGGGAAACCTACAAAACCTATGCATTTCTGAAAAACTAGACACCTAGGGGAATCCAGGATGGGGTGACTTGTGGGGCTCTCACCAAGTTCTGTTACACAGAATCCTGTGCAAACCTCAACATTTGGCAAAAAAACACTTTTCCCTCAGATTTCGGTGCTGCAAAGTCTGAGAGGAGCCAAAAATGTCCTCCCACCCAGCATTCCCTCAAGTGGTATCTCACTTGTGTGGTTAGGCCTAGTGCCCGTGTCAGGAATGGATCACACAATAGTCAATGTTAGTCCTTACATGAGGTTAACTGTTGACCCTGGGTGATCCATTCCTGATGGAGGCACTAGGTACAGGCCCTCAAGTGGGGTAGCATTTTTATCAGGACAGGCGGGGAAACACTAGGTGGAAGGAATTTTGTGGATCACAGCATATTCCTGCAGTTTGTGTGACAGAAATGCAAGAATTCTTTTTGTTTTTATTCAACATTTCACCTTTGCAGGGTATTCTGGGTAAGAAAACTTTGAGAAACCCACACAAATCACACCTCTGTGGAGTCCCCTCTGTGTCTAGTTCTGTCTGGAATAAAGCTGTGCGCGGTCCAGGTCCCGCCCGAAACTCCGATGCGCATATTTGCGGCGCTTCATGCGCACCACTTGTCATCCCCTCTTGTTCTAAAAGTGGTCATTAGCGTTGCCTGCCCTGTGGTAAAGCTCACGTAGCTGCAGGGTCAGGACAGTGGTGGACAAGATGCACTTATCAGTGCTATTTTAGGAATGGACTACAATTCCCAGGTTTCTAGAGGCAGCGGCCATCTTGGGGTGTGGCAGGCCTATCAAGCCCAGCCACACCCAAGCACATTGCTCACTATTTTGAAGATTTTGAAGACTTCAATGCAGTCAGACCTTGTGGGGGTTCCTCTGAAGAAGAGCAGATTTCCTGCATGGCAGATTGACAGTAAATCGGAGTATCCTTGTTTCCATGATGAATTCAGATACGAGTAGGTCGTACTCGTAGCGGTAAGGTCTTGATGAGCCCAATCTTGAAGGGTGTTGTTACTTTTAAAAGTAAAGCGCTCCTTAGCACAACGAGCAAAGCGTTTTCAGTTCAAAGAGTAAAGCGGCCTTGGCGCGACTATCAAAGCGCTTCGGATCACATGAATAAAGCGCCCCTTAGCACAACGAGAAAAGCGCTTCAGGCCACATTTGTAAAGCGCCCTTGGTACGGCAATCAAAGCACTTCAGTCCACATGAATAAAGCGCCCTGGGCATGGCAATCAAATCGCTTCAGTTCACATGAGTAAGGCGCCCTTTGCATGGCAATCAAGGCGCTTCAGTTCACATGAGTAAAGCGACTTTGGCACGGCAATCAAAGCACTTCAGTTCACATGTGTAAAGTGACCTTGGCAAGGCAATCAAAGCGTTTCAGTTCACATGAGTAGAGTGCCCTTGGCACGGCAATCAAAGCGCTTCAATCCACATGAGTAAAGCACCCTTGGCACGGCAATCAAGGCGCCTCAGTCCACAAGGATAAAGCGCCCTCGGCACGCAATCAAAGCGCTTCAGTCCACATGAATAAAGCGCCCTTGGCACAGCAATCAAAGCTCTTCAGGCCACGAGTAAAGCCCCCCTTAGCATAATGAGCATAGCACTTCAGACAAAGCAAGTGAAAGCGCTCTCTGGCATATTGAAGAAAGCGCTTCATGTATAACAAGCAAGGCGCTTCTGCCCAATGAACAAAGCGCTTCAAGTTCAATGAGTAAAACTTTCAGGCCTAGGTAGTAAATGTGAAAACGTTTCGGAGGTAAGCAAATTATAGTTTCATTGTTTTTTGGGAAGCATAATATGTGAAATACATATTTAAGTCTTTGAGAATTTGTGAGATAGATATTTAAATCTTTGAGAATTTCTAGGCTGAGATCAAACGTTTATGTTTATGAATGTATTATAGTGGTTACATGATTGATATTCAGAATATGTCCATAGTCCAAGGCTCTTGCCATCTCTAGGTTCAGAGGTTACAGTTTATTCTTGTTCCATGATTTAAAGAAGGGGATACGCCCTATTCACAAAGGGTCTCAATCTGATATCACGGACACCTTTATTCAAGAGTCTATTGGTGAGTTATACTGTTATGAATGAGTATATGCATATTTGTTCTAACCTTTTCTTTTCGGATCTCTCTTCCTGCAGTTCCCTAACCTAAATCTCTTACCCCCGCCTGGCTTCATCATAACTCTGTGCTATTATAGCTTTCTGAGTTGGTGACGCCGGGAGGTGGGTCTTTTGTTCAGCAGCATGCAGATCCTGAGGAAAGTTCCCAGAAATGTCTGGGTTTGGTAGGTTTCCCTATATAGCCACCGAGCCCGCGACCAAAAATGAAGGTGCCTGCCTTGCAAAACCAGGTTTTTTTGTGACAGATAATTTTTATGCCTCCACAGTATGATTTGGTTGGTGGAAAATGGGGTGGAACTAAATTGGGGAGCCCCCAAGAGAGCACTATCCCTGATCCCGCTACTGCCCGCTGCACAGACTGTCCTCATCACCTCCCTCAGAATTACTGTAAGAGGAGTTGTCGGAAAAATCACTCCCAGAGTCTGCGCCATTGTCCTATCCCTCAGATGCTGTCTCTGTATCTACTGTCTCAATCTCTGATCCTACGTCAGAGCTGTCCTCTTAAACCAGAGTAAGGGCTTAAGCAGCAGTCATTCAATGAGACGCCATCCATGCTACTGTCTAAACTGTCGCTCTAAAACAGTAACCTACGTAGACAGTCACAAAATTGCTGGTGGGTGTGTCCTCTCTCCCCTTTCAAACGAGGCCTTCCTGAAGGGTGGGGAGGCCTGCTTGGGCCAGTTTTCCCCACTGGAGCAGGAAGCTCTACTGCTTCCTGCTCCGGTGGGGAAAACAAGAGTGACGTCACAAAAGGTGGGTGGGGGTTCAGGAGGAGATTCGGAAGGTCTTCCATGTCTCCCAGGGGGATAGAGCGGGCATCGGCCAGTGGAGGACTGCAGGAGTATGGTGGACAGCCTTTTCCATCCACCAAACTCTTAATGACCCCTATAGTCTCTTGTCCCAGTCATACATTGTGCCTTCCTCTCCTGGAGTCCTGTAAACAGCCAGGATGCCCATTGAGATGGGCGGTATAATAGGAGCAAATCTGTATTCATCACTTTCACTTAACCAATGACTCAGATCTTCATTTGCCATGCCACTGATCTCCCCTAGAGCTACAAATTTTGCAGCAGAAAGATATGAGTTAGTGCAAAGCAAGTTGTGATCAAGGATCACATTTTTTAAAGGCAAATATTTCTTTTGAGCATATTCCTCTCAACATCTGGTGCACAGATGGAACACAGAAACTGCCTTTTATAAACATTTACACAATTTAACACCTTGCGTGAACATTAGAGGGGACATTGCTTAGCAGTGAATTGACACACAAGGTTTTAGAGAATGAATAACCAACGCTTTGTATTTTCATATTTTGTTCCCAAAAGGCAGCTGACATCCTTTTCAGAACTATTACAACTTTTCACTGAATGCCTAGAATTACATTTGTAACTTTTCTGGCTTGATTATTTTTGTTTCTTGCTTTTATGTTATTATCATGTGATATCACTTATTCATCAATCAGCTTAGCCTATTAAAAAAAAATCAAGAATAGTAAACAATTTCTTATTTAAAAAAATAACTTGAACCAAGAGCTATTCTTATATTGTTCATTTTAAGTAAGTTTAAGAGACTAACTAACACAGTTAATTAGCAGCAACACTGACAGCTGTAAATTAACATATCTTATGTGCACAGTAACTTTTTGAGTACTAGTTACTGCATGGGTTCAGTGCAACAAGAAAGTAAGAGGAAGCAGTCCTTTAACCAATTTAGAGTTATTAAAATCTGGTGAGAATGGGGAAGGCGGGATCCTCTGTGTGTGAGGGTGGGGGGGCAAAGAGTATAGTACGATAAATGCATGTTCCCTGATACTGAGGTGTATTTGTTCAACAAAAGTGATGAACTGCAAAAACCAGTAGTATTTAAAGTTAATTGACTTTGCTAAATAAGGGTGGTAAAATAAAAAGTATAATTTGTGAAGAGAAGTTAGCTACTAGCTCAAGAAAAATATAAATGAAAAGAAAAAGAAAAGTTTTATCAAAAGCTAACAGTAAAAAACTATCCTTAGCTTATCTGTATAATTACTCGGGTCATGCTTTAGCAGCTGGTTCATGTTACCAACCCAATATGATCTAAAACCTTTGTTATAAGTGCAGCACGTTGATGGCCACCAAACAATAACCCCCCCTCCATTTCGATCTCCTTTGTCATTTCAGGTAGGGGTTTGCTAGTGTCCATAGCACCAGTATTATTGGTATGAGTAAAACTTTGATCACTGATTGATTGTGGCAGATGAAACCGTAGGCCTTCTTGCACAACAGTAGTGGCTCTTTGCAAGACCAGGTATTAGCCGAGGTTGTGCAATAGTCCTTTGCATGCCCTTTTTATGCTGCTCTCAATCATCAGACAATTGGCCTATAACTGAAACTTGCCCAATGACCTCTATTCATCATATGCTAAAAATCATCAGTTTTCTAGCTACTTGGCTCAAAGTAGCAATGCATATTGCCAACACTTGATGCAGGAAAACACTTCCTTCTGCTTTTTATCTATTCATAACTGTAAGAAGTGGGATTATTTACCTAGAGGGGTTGAAGCTGACTCAAAAGGTAAAAACAGTTCTTCTCAGGGTGAACCACAAAAGTCACAGAATAAACCAGTGCTTACCCTTCTGGTAGCCTGCCACACAGGCAGCCAGGCTTAATTTAAAGGCAATCTATAAAGTGTTTGATCAGCACAAACAGTAATAAAGTGAAAACACAACAGGAGAAAACTCTCAAACCAATTTAGAAAAATAAAGTAAAATGTAATAAATAAAATAAAATAAAAACAATAAAAATCCAATTATTAGAACCAGAGATATAATTTGAAGTTTTAGGTGAAATGCACAAAGTGAAATCACAGTTATATTCTTGCACTGGACTGAGGTAAAATCACAAGTGCAGGCTGTTCATGATGAAGTGGGAGTCGGATACAGGGAGCTGTTTCATCCCACTTGAGTGCTACAACTGGAAGCTTGTTGTTTCATTGTAGCTCAAACAGGAGGCCCTTTAACTGAGCCTTGGAGTCAAGGGTCATTTAAAGGATTGGACCTGCTTGCCTTTGGTCAAGACATGCAGGTCCAAACTTCCTTCTGAAGACAGCAGAACAGTCCTCTTTCTGAATCATCCACAGATCCAGGAATGTTCTGATGAGAGCTTCGAAAGGTGCCACATTTCTCCCAGTAAGTGCCTGCCTATGCCAATGTGACACACTCTTTGTCTAACCTTTTTACTTTCCTGGAGAAGACTCCAAGCTGCCTAGGGTAACAAAGGGCCGGCAGGCCTAAATATGAGCTGCATTTTCCAATGGCAGGGCACGCTGCCCTTGGAAGTTAGAAGAGAGAAACCCCTGAAGCCCTGAATCTCATGACAGTTTGGTAGAACCTTCAAGGCCATCTTGCTCAAGACAGAAACACACTGCTCTACACAACACAACTAGGTTCAGCAAAGGAATGCAAAGGGATACAGAAGAAGGCAAATATCTATATTTCTATTTATTTATAAGAGAGTGCCCCCAAATCCTTAAAGAGTAATGGCCATTGAAAGTGTGTTCATACTTTGATATATTACAAGATCTTTTGGCATAATGGGATCATAGCTTGAATTCTCCTTATTGTTCCTAGGTGGCATTGTAGCCTAATGCACACATTTATACTGTGAATTTAGCACTTTAGTCATAAGGCTAACAAAAAAGAATTCAGCAAAACAGGAGGGTACAATGCAAAATGTTTGGGGGTGACCTAGCAGAGAGGACCAAGTCCAACACATACATCTTCATCAACCTAACTGGAGATGATGTATATTGGACAAGTAACAGTGCCAGTTACTGCTAGATCTCTTTATTGATTATCCTAGTTCTGGTCTCTGCTTGCCAGAAATGCTTACAAACACAAAAACCACCTTTGCTAAAATGCTTTATTTCAAGAAAATGTAGTGCAAAACAAATGAAACAAAAATCTGCAGAAATGTGTAAAGTCATAGCAAAAGTGTAAGCAAAACATGTAAGTATTATGAACATGTACATGTTACATATGGTGCATTTTAAGAATCTCCACATCCTAATCCTAATGCACTAACAGTACTGCCATAACAAGGGTCAGCATTGCAAAGGAAGGAACACACATTCAAACCTGTATTTCATTTGTTTGCCCGGTTTGCAGGCTTGTCTACAAGACAAGGCTGAATAATGTTGATATGAGAAAAATGATATGGGTCAAGCATCATCAGTTGGTCTTGGATGGCTTACCTCAGTGATGCGTTGCTCTGCTGTGTGGAATATCTCAGCCTTAGTCTCTCCCTCACTTACAGAGAGGGCTGTAACCAGCTATGGTATATACCATTAGAAAATCTTATTTTGAGAAACATAAACCTAGTATTCATGATATAGAATAAGAAGTTATGTGAGAATGCCCTAGCACACATGTGAAAATATAAAACTATTATCATTTCTCCTAAGCACCATTTTAACAAATGAATACTTGAATGTATGAGCTAAAAGCATACCAACAATCACATTATAACTGAATTGTATGTGATGCACATTCTTGTACAATAATGAGAACAAATGCATCAGCTACTACTATGGCCTAATGCAAATGAGCAAAGGCAATTTATTTGGGAGAGGGGCTCCTAAAAGAATATGTGACAAATAATTCTAAGCTATGGGTTTGCTGATGCTGTGAGTAGCCCAGGGTTTTGGACAACAAACAAAATCTATATACCTCTGCAACCAGAAGGATCTAACAAAAACAGTATTTTGCTCTAGTAGATTGGCCATCAGTGCAAAAACATACAAATGAAAAACATGTCACTCATTATTCTTTTTTTTCACTCATTTTCACTATTGTTTTATTTTTTTAATGATCGGTTTATTTGGTAAAACCTTTTGAACTGCCACAGGTGACCCATTGTTGAGTCCTGAATTTTGACAGATTTTCAGACTTCTATGGCTTTCCAAAATTCCACCTGTTGGACTTTGATCTGGCCCTCTCTGCAGAGTCATGCAAGATCTTTTTTGTCTTCCTCTGCCTGCCTTCCTTTGTTAAACTTTTTTTTGTTGTTTTCTAGGTCTCTGTGCAATTTCTCCTTGCTAACCAGCGGTAAACTCCTTGTGCTCTCACCCTTAAACATGATAAATTGGCCTACACATGTTTGGTACATATAATTTACATATAACATGTGGCCTATATGTGTTTGGTACATATCATTTACTTATATTTATTTACCGAGTAAATGGTACTACACATAACCAGGGCCTTTATATTAAACGTTACTAGGGGGCTACATCATTCATTGCAACACCCAGTAACGTAGCCTTTTAAAATCTGTCTTAGGCCTGCCATTTCAGCCTGTAGTACAGTTTTTAACTTCCTATTTGACCTAGCACAATAAACCTCTTGCCTGCCCTAAAGTTTCTTTTTTAATAATTACAAGTCACTTCTAAGGTAGACCCTAAAAGATCACGGGGTGAATGGTCTTTAAAATGTAGGGCATGTGTGTGTACGTTTTACATGTACTGACAGTGAAAAACTCCTAAAGTTGTTTTTGACTAAGGCATAGCTCTCCCAATAATAGTTACCTTTTAACACGTAGTATGTGCTAACTTCTGATTTGGAGCAAATGGAGATATCCTGTTTACATTCAAAGGAATTGTAATGTAAAATATTCTTTAGTGGTGAAATTGGTTTTTAAGTTACAATTGTAAGCATGCTGATTTTAAAAAGTTCCTGGGAGGCAAGGGAGTTAGTAACAATTCATTCACAATTTCAGTTGTGAAGCCAATTTGGCCACACAAAGACAACCAGGAATCAATACTGAAGTTTAGTGAATTTATTACAAATTAGTAATCACTCTAATACATGTGCATATAAAAAATAGGATTATAAAGGTACAGAATCGGAACTAGCAAAAACTAGTGAAAACTAAGAAGTAGGAATTGATAATCCTCAAAACAATTTGGATTGGTTCCCCCTCCTCCGTAAAAAAAGAATTAAGACATCTAGTTAAGTTCTAAACTAACTAGGATAATCCAGCAAGGTAAGTGTCAGCATTGCAAAGACTTCAGTAGAAGTCTTCAGAAATAAAGACTACTCTGTTAGCATGAAGCTACCACTGTAAGTGGAAGGGGACTGAAAAACGCTTGCACACCAACGTGAACCATCTAACGCTGGCCAACAAGAGAAGATACTAACAACCCTCAGGACATATCTCAGCCCATTGCACACAGGCATTTGGATGAAGTCCAAACGCATTCTGTTGAATAAACCGCCTGATCATCCTGTGTGGTTTCAAGTCATTGCAGTTCTTTTCACTACTTTCATCTGTTGATACACCCTTCAGCCATAAGTTTAAATCTGGGGCAGAACCAAGTCTGCCAAAATATACGAAGCATGGCATCCCTTCCTAAATAGGCAGGACCGTGAAAATGACTAGCCCAAGGGAGCAACAGACTAACTGGCAACACAGGCCTTCCATCTGCTGAAACCCAAATATCATCATCCCTTTTAACACATCCTGTTCTTCCATCCTTTCTGTTCTGCCTCTGGCACTTCCTCTTGTGTTCTCTTGACTTCTACCCAGGTATCAGCTGTGGTTAACAAAAGGTTGTAATTGGTCTGATCTGTTGTTTCATTGCAACATTCCAGAGTGAACGTGCAAGCCATATGAGCACAGTATTTTTGAAACTTCTTCTGCATATTTTTTTACCTACTGTCACAGTCATCTCTGCTGTGGTGTGCAGGGCAATTCAAAACCACAATCTGAGTAGCCAACTGCAGAGTCTTGACTACATTATTTACATACTCTCCATTCCTGATGGGAGAACCAGAGACTGTGCAGTTTCCTACAGGGTCTCTGAAACAAGACCAATCCACAAACAGTATAGAATTAGGCTCAGGTAGTGGCTCATCTTGAATGTCTGGTCTTGGTTTGGTGCATAGTTCAGTGACATCTAGACAGTCATGCTCTAAACTGCCCTCTTCTTCCTCAGCTTCAGGATTCAAAGTTGCACAAGGCTTCAAATTCACATTGTCAGCAGCCAAAAAGCTTGACTGAGTGGAGCACAAACACATTAAGGGGATGACCCATGACAAATATTCCCTCCCTACACCATTGGACGTGTGGGGTGATCAAATGAGGGTAAAACTGGATTAGTGGACCCTCGATTAGTGGTGCTGACTCAGCGCGTAATACATATAAGGGGCTGTGTGTAGAGAGTGTCTATCGTAGTGGCTGTGTCTACAAGAGGGAGTTCCTTTTACGGACTAGGTGGTCTCACACACATAATAGTGTCATGCTTCATCATTTGACCACCTAGCCCCACCCAGGTAAGATAGTACTACCTGGGCGGACTCAACCTTGTTGTTAAAGGAACGACAGAGGGAGTGCTAAAATAAATTTAACTGTATATTTCGCCGGGATCCAGATGAGGTGGGAATAAAATTACCATACACGTCACCTATTACGATTAGTTGGATATTTTTATAGAGGTGCATGTAGGAAAGGTTAAAATTATGATTGGGACTCAGTTGAGTTTTAATGACTCACAGAGTCTAAAAATCAGGGACCAACATGTTTCTGCCCTCTCTACGTGCTGGAAGGTCAGGGGCATTCATCAGGGTCATGGATACCCTAGGGGTGGATGCTTTGTAGTGTAGCATGATCAGTGGGTGATAAAAGGTAGAGTAGTAAGCCTACCTGAACTGATTGTTCGTAATTAGGTAGGTCTGTAGGATGGATAAAATACTAGTTTATAACAGGGAAGGTGAATGAGTGTCACAAACCACAGACCACAACACAGCACACAGGGTGGTAAAAATGCAGTGTAGAAACATAAATACACACGCAAACATGCATTAGGGGACTTACCCCGAGGAAAAAGGCAGTTTGCCTCTGGTCTGGGAGATGCCGGAGGGAGGGTATCCCTTGTAGTCACACTCTGTTAGGAGATTAGAAAGTGACAAAAAAGGAGAGAGAACTAGCAAAATCTACAGATTACAATAGTGGTGGTAGGCATAGGGAAGAGCCCCAGATGGTAGCTCAATGTCTAAATAAAAGGCAAGGAGGAGAATGCCTGGCAGGAAGAACTTTCCTCCGTTTCAAAGAAATGCTTAGAATGAAAGGCAGGATGTTGGCAAAGCTTCGGCGCGCCACTTACCACTCCAAAGGGATTACCGGACGGTGTACCTAATGCCCGGAGCCCAGCCACTCAAGTACCGGGGCGGGTGAGCGCCGGGAGATGAAGAAGGTTATTTGGAGTTAATTAGGCGCATAGTAATTGGTGCGCCGGAATTGTCAGCGTTTGACAAACGTCAGAGGCGCTCCCGCGATGCGTGTCTGAAGACATGGGCGGGCGCACGGAGATGAGGAGCAGCCGAGACTCGTGATGGAGAACACGGTCTGACGCACAGGGATGATGCGTCGTGAGGACCGCAGCGCATCGTAGGTCTCCCAGGGAATACGGGAAATAGAGTCTCCCTGGGAGAGAAATATGCAGGTGCAGCGCGGCGTGCTAAAGTATAGCGTGGCGTGTTCCTACAAGCACCGGTGCATAGGGAGTGAAAGTCTCCCTGATTGTAGGGAGCCCGAGTATGGGCTCAATATATAGAGAAACGGCCCTCTAGAAAACCAGGGAACAGCAGAAGGGGGAGAGGTGGGTGAGGAGAAAAAGAGGAGGAAAAGAGGATTTAAGACCGCGAGTGAGAGGGGAACCGGGGGGGATGAAAAGAGGAGGGAACAGAAGTCGGAAAAAAGAGTGAGAAGGGAGAAAGAGGTGAGAGGTGGCTGAGGGAACAGAAAAAGAGGGAAACAAAGAGGGAGAAAAAAGGAGAAAGGAAGGAAGAGGAATAACTTACTGCAATTCCGTAGTTTCCACCCACGTTCCCTCAAAGAGAACCTACCAGTGGGTCAGTTCTTACATCTATGACGTAATTGCACAGAGCTTACTGATTATAAGAAACATGCCAAAAACCTCAAAGACAAACTACAAGCTAGAGGATACCCAGCATACCTCTTGAGGAGAGCCGAAATGCCACTGTGACGGCCAAACATGTTATCTGGTGAAATGAACGGTATTATCTGGCTGCCTAAAAGACAACTTGTTTTTATATTAAAAACAAAGGTTTCAGGGACGTTATAATTAGGACATAGAATTAAAAAAAAAAACATTAGAAATTTGTGTAAAAAAACAAAAGTTTACAGGGACGTTATAGTTAGGTTCTGAATTTACTCACACAAAACCAGAGAAATTCAGCAGTTATTGTTACAGTTATTTCAAGTAACTATAACTCGCGGCCTAAGGTAACTAAGACTCGTGCCCTCACTGTGCACAGTCTTTTCTTCAATAAATTGACTCCTAATGTTTCATTGATATTTTTACTGACATTATAAAAGTTGCCATGAGTGCTGTAATATCTTGGGGTAATTAGTGCATGACAAGGGTGCAAGTTATAGTTACCTTAGTCCACACGTTATAGTTACCTAAAGTAAATTTAACTCTAACTGCTGAATTTCTCTGGTTTTGTGCGAGTAAATTCAGAAAGTAACTACAATGTCCCTGTAACCTTTGTTTTTTAGGGAATTTCTATGGTTTTTAATGCTATTTCATAACTATCACATCCTGGCAACTTGGGTGTGTGAGTGGGTGTATGAGTAGTTGTGTGGGTGTGTGAGTGTGTGTGTGACTGACTGTGTGGGTCTGTGAGTGGGTGTGGCAGTGGCTGTGTGGGTGTGTGGGTAGGTGTGTGAGTGGCTGTGAGGGAAAGAGAGTGGATTTGTTGGTGTGTGAGTGGCTGTATGGGTGTGTGGAAGGGTGTGTGAGTTGATGTATTGGTGTGTGAGTGGTTATATGAGTTGTTGTGTGGGTATGTAAGTGGGTGTGTGAGTGGGTGTGTGAAAGCTGTGTTGCTCTGTGAGTAGGTGTGCGATTGAATTGAAGGTCTGTGAGGGGGTGCATAAGTGGCAGTATAGGTATGTAAGTGAGTGTATGAATGGTTGTGTGGGTGTGTAAGCGGGTTTGAGAAAATGGTGTGGGTTTGTGGATAGTTTTGACGGTCTGTGAGTGGGTGTCTGAGTGGCTGCATGAGTGTGTGAGTGGGTGTGTGTGGCTGTATGGGTGCGTGAGTGGATGTTTGACTAGGTGGTTATCTGAAATTCTAAGTGGGTGTGTCATTGGCTGTGTGAGTCTGTGAGTGGTTTTATGGGTCTTTGAGTGGGTGTGTGGGTGACTGTATGGGTTTGTGAGTGGTTGTGTGGGTGTGTGTGTCAGTAGGTATGTGGATCTCTGAGTAAGTGTATGTTTTTTTTAAATTTGGTTCTGGATCCCCAAATACTTCCCAAATCCACCCAAATCTACCTGAATCCCTGAGGATTTGGGAAGAATCAGTGGCTCCTCGTGCAGTTAAAAAACACAATGTTTTTGGACAATTTTGTGCCCATCAGGGATCCCTTACAGACCCCTCCATTAGTCCCATGATGTCAGGGTACCTCTACCCTGACACCTTCTATCACTTTTATCTTTATTTTCCCCACTGGGAAGCGATGAAAGAAATGGCAGCTGTAACTTTCCTTTCAGGCCCACCCCCGGGACATAGCTGTTTGCCAAGCCACAGCAAAAAACCCTGCTGTTTGACAGCGGGACCTCTAAAGTAGGTCCTGCTGTCAAACAGTAGAGGTTTCTCCTCTGTACCCTCATGCGTGCAGGGAACAGAGGTGAAATGCTTCAGTAAGAACAGAGCTGTTGTCAAAGCAGCTGCAGGGCAAGGCTTAAGACTGCCCCCGCAGTGCAAGGTAGCATGTAAAGGTCATTTTATTTTTTACTTGTTTAAATTTTTCAAAAAAAAAATATATATATATATATATATATATATATATATATATATATATATATATATATATATATATATATATATATATATATAAGGAAGGACCGCATGGTCCCAGATAGCCCGTAAAGGGCATTTTAGTTACATTTTTTAAAATAAATAAATAAAGAGGGACTGTGGGGGAGCCCTTAAGAGCTCCATCACAGTTCCAGATAGCCCATAATGGACTAAAAATAAAATATATTAATAATAAACACGTAGCTCAATTTGAAGGTCCAGCTGGACACATTATTACTATATATATATATATATATATATATTAATAATTACAAAAATTACATTAATTTTTAATTGGATCCAAATATCTCATTCTAAGTATATCAGACATCAAAGACTAAAAAACTCAATCTCTCTCCCTCTCACTTTCTTTCACGCTGTCTCTCTTTCAAACAATTCCCCCACTCACACAGCTACTCAGACACTTATGAACCCACTCACAGTCCCACTCAGATACTCACACACCCACTCAAAGACCCACTCAGACACTCACACACTCACAGACCCACTCTGAACCTCATGTACTCACTCACAGCCTCAGTCAGACCCTCAAACATCCACTCCGACAGTTATGCACCCATTCATACACTCACTCAGACTGTCACACACCCACTGACAGATCCACTGACACTGATGCACCCACTCACAGACCCGCGCACACACTGATACACCTAGTAAAACACAAATTTTCACACCCAGAAAGACAATCTGGCACCCACTCTCAACCCCAGATACACCTTCTCACACCTACTTTGACACCCAGAGAAGCCACGGCTAACTCTCGCCATGCATGGCCAAAGCGCTGTGTACATCGTGGTTTTGGGTTAGGAGGTTTTGGCCACAGGGTCTGGCTGCATGCCAGGTCTTGCAGGCAACCCTCCCCGTGCACCACTGAAGGCTGTGTATGGCTGTGCATAGTGCAAGGTTGGGTGCTATTAGGGGATTGTGTCAGGTCATAAGACATAGTTAGACACAAAAGACAAAGGGCACAGCAAACACGGAAGACATAGCACACATGACAATAGAAAATACACCATGTTAAATGTAAAAGTATATTTCTCAGGTTCAGATGCACAGCCTGCCTCTAAAGGACAAGAATACTCAGATGCACTCAGAGATAATTACAGCTTGTCATTTGCTTCCACCAGGTAAGTCACAAACTGTGTTGCTCCCATAACTTATTTCCTTCATCTTGTCTGATTCTTTAGTAATTAATGTTCTCTGTACCTTAGGTGAAGCCAAACTTTGATAAATTTGGACTTGAGCAACTGTGTTTAAAGAACACAGTCCTCATCTTCTGAATACCAACCTGCAGTCGTCTCTTTCTGTCCTCACATATTTACCTCTACATTTCAATAAAATCCTTGACTTAATCTAAGGGGTTCAACTGATCTCTATGGTAAGGCATAGAGATTTGGCAACATTTTCATGTTCAGAGTACTGAGACCCTGACACCTAGGTTATTAAGTTAACAAAGATATGGAAATTAGGATACAACTATTGGGACAATATATACGTAGACCTACATAAATGGGTAACAAAATATTGAATTAACTTCTAACATGCTAAAGGTAGAACTAAAAACATGGTTGAGATTAAAGAAACCATGCTAACTGATTATAGTAGAGCATACAATAGTTTAGGATGAAAATAGTTGTAGTATGCAACTAGTGATTGTATTAAAGGTTAAATAACAATATGTTGATGATTATGGTTAATCCAGACCCCAAATATATATTGCTCTGTATATGGTGTAGGTATTGACTGAAAGATAAAATAAGCTGGACCAAATGGAATTAATTGTTAATGTATGAGAATTTCAAAAACAGTGAATCTATAACGCACAACTAGATTAGCTAGACATTCGTTTAATTTAAAAGTGAAATTATTCATGTTTTATGAATGTATGCAAGAATCTGTGTTCTAGTTTATACGTTTTAGTCATGTCTTTTGAAAATTATATTTTAGATGGGCGTGGCTTTTAAAATCATGGAACTTTTGTCTTCCAGGAAGGTATGTTCCTTAAAATGAATAGTGATAAGGAAGAGAACAAGCAGAATGCTTTCTTTGTACTTTGTCAGGATTATTGGTCACTCTGCATCAATCACTTACAGGATAAAACTTCAGGGTGACTATAAACTCCTGTGTGCTGTTTTTCTTTCTTGTATTGCAGGAGATGAGTATGCTCTTTTCCCATACCTGATTTTAGTTCCAATAGTATTTTATTAAATGCTTTCCTGAAATATCTACAATTACTGCTGAATAACCTGATCTGCTGCCATGTAGGCTGTAACTGTTAGCTTTGACCTAATGTCCAATAAAAAAATGTAAACACATATAGTAGCATGTTCGCAGAGACATTTAAACTTTTACACAGACTAGGGTTGCCTCTTTCTTTGCACAAACAACCAACTATAAAGACAGACTCCTGAGAAGATATTGTCTAATTCTCGGTCACCAGCTGATCAATTTCCAAGTCAGTGTCACTTTCGAGGCTACAGATCAATGATCTGCTCCAGTGAAAACACACTGTGTTGTTGTAATGCTCAATAGTTTTTGCAATAGACAATTTTCATTGACATGATTTGACATTCTATAACTTAAGGAGAATAAAGATGTTAGTTTATTTTTTATACAAAGCTTAAAAAAAGATAGATATGCTTCTGAGATATTTACAGTGACTGGAACTTTGCTGATAAGGAAGTCAGTGTTAAAAGGATGCTGTAAGCAGTTACTTACTACCACTGCCCTCAAGACAGTGCTTAGTTTGAGCCAGTGTTTGCAGGCAGGGACCACCAGCACTTAGTTTTGTGAACCAGCACTTATTTCTCCTTCAAATACTTTGGTCCAGAGCAAGAGAGTGACAAACAGAAAAGAGAGAAAGACAACTAAGAGAAAGACAGAAACCCATGCCAAAGGAAGAAAGTATGGCTGAAAAATAACCTACAGGAGTGATATAAAGAGGCATGGGGTGTGTAAATTCCTTATCAGAGAAAGGGGTGTTAGCAAGAAGGACAGTCCATCTTCACTAACTTATATGCACGTCATCTGAGAGAGACTCCTCACCATAGATGCCAGTCTCTCTCCACACACCCGTCACCTGAGAGAGAGGTCTGAAAGGAGAGGCCAGTTAATTCTTATAGTGTACTATGGTCACCTGTTATCTGAGAAAGAGGTCCAGAATGGGAGGCATGTGCTCCCCACAACTTACAACACAAACTTGTCATCTGAAAGAGAGGTCTGGAAGGGGAGAACAGTCCATGTACACACCATACTATGCAGTTTGGTTATCTGAGAAAGAGGTGTGGAAAAAGAGGGCAGTTTATGCTGACACCCTTTTACGCACACCTCCCAAGTAAGAGAGAAGTCTGAGGGAAGAGGCCAGTCTCTACTTGTAGTAAAGTAGACCCTTTCTAGCTTGGTTAGCTCCACTTTTGGCCCGTTTGTCAGTGTGTTTGACTTTGTCTACTGGGTTCCTGCTAATCAGGACCCCAGTAGTTATGCTCTCTCCCTTAAATTATGGTTGTTGCATATTGGTAAACTAGTATTTCACCCAAAATTGGCATATTCATGCCCCCTTATAAGTCCCTAGCATATGGTACCTAGGTACACAGGGCATTGGGGTTCCAAGGGATCCCTATGGTCTGCGCTATAGCTTTTGGCACCTATATGGAGCCCATGCAAAGCCTTCTGCAGGACTGCCATTGCAGCCTGCATGAAAAGGTGCATGCACCCTTTAACTGCCATTTACACTACACCAGGTCACTTATACGTCACCCCTATTGCAGCCCTGAAGGCAGGGTGCAGAGTACCTGTGTGTGAGGGCACCCCTGCACTAACAGAGTTGCCCCCACGACCTCCAGGACCATTTCCCCAGACATCGTGAGTGTGGGGACACCATTTTACTTGTGTAATGGACATAGGTCCAGCTACATAATGGTAACTCCGAACATAGGCATGTTTGGTATCAAACATGTAGGAATCATACCCTCATGCTTTTGAAAGCACTGATTTTATGATTCCGGGCACTCCTTAGAGGACCCCCAGTACTGCCATTACAGCCTTCTGAGGTTTTCCAGTTCTCAGACAGGTTTCTGCCCTCCCGTTGCTTGAAAAGCTCAATCCCAGGAAGGCAGAACAAGGATTTCCTTTGGGAGTTGGGTGTTACACCCTCTCCCTTTAGGAATAGGTGTTAAAGGCTTGGGGGGGTAACCTCCCCAAGTCACTGGAAATGCGTTGAAGGGCACATTTGGTGTGCTCCTTGCATAATCCAGTCTACGCCGGTTCAGTAACCCCCCAGTCCCTGCTCTGGTGCGAAACTGGACTAAGGAAAGGGGAGTGACCACTCTCCTGTCCATCACCGCCCCAGGGGTAGTGCTCAGATCTCCTCCAGAGGGGTCCCTGGGTTCTGCCATCTTGGTTTCCAAGTTGGCAGGGAACTCTGGGAGCATCTGAGTGGCCAGTGCCAGCAGGTGACGTCAGAGCCCTCCCGTGATAGGTGCTTACCTGCTAGTTGACCCAACCCCCTTTCAGAGATATTTAGGGTCTCACCTTTGAGTGGTTCTTCAGATTCAGATTGCAAGACTCCAGCAGGAATCCTCTGCATTCTCTACTTCACCATCTCACTGAAGAAACTGCATCTGGACCGTCCACAAACTCTACAAACTGCAAAAAAGAAGCAAAGATGACTTCTGAAACATTGTATCTTCTGCTCCTGCCAGCAACTACAACTGTTTCCCAGTTGTGCATCCTCAGGGGACAGCCTGTCTTCAGCCTGCACTAGAAGAGTGAAGGAATCTCCCTTGCAATGAAGGAGTCACTACCCTGCTTCAGCAGGCACCTCACTGCATAGACAACCAGCTGTGTGGATCCCCTCTCCTGATGAGCTGCATGGATCCTGCATCACGGGTGGTGGGCTGAAGTGGTCCAGACGGTCCTGATGTCCTACTGTCCAACTTTGGTGGAGGTGGGGGCTTGCTTGCCCATGCAAGACAGTACGCCCATGCACCACGTGTTTTGCAGTTGCCAAGGCTTGTTGGCATCCTTCCACAAACTGCTTTGTGCCCCGTGCAGTTCCAGCTCCCTGCACTTCATCCTGCGAAGCACATCTTCCTGAGTTGTTCTCCGGTGGCGTGGGAGCCTTTGTTGTAGTGCTGCATGGGCCTCCTTTTGCACCTCCTTTGCTCCCATGCTGTGGGACTCCTGTGCACGCTGCCTGGTCTTCTGTGGGCTCTCAGAGTTGCTGATAGGCCCTCTTGCTCCCCCTCCTGGGTAGAGTCCACCTGGTCCTTCCTGGTCCTGGGCTGCAACATTTTCCGCTAACCACAAGCTTTGCATGTGCCAAGGCTTCTTGGTGCACTCTAGCGATGCAAACCAGACTGCAAGCTTCCATCTGGCATGGGACATCACTTGCACCAACCAGGAACACGAATCCATCTTCTTGGGTGCAGTACTGACGGTTCTTCTTCACCAGTGGTTCTTCTTTTGCACCTTCATCCAGGTTAGCAGGGGCTCCTGTTATCCCTGGATTCTTCTGTGCTTCTTGGACTTGGTCCCCTTCTTCCATAGGTCTTCAGGTCCAGGAATCCACTGTCTTGCAGACTTTTCTGGTTCTTGCATAATCTTCTTTCTCATGTTTCTGTGTGTTCTAGGAAAGTTACTGTGTTTTATTCCTGCTTTCCTGGGCTCTGGGGTGGGTTCTATTACTTACCATTGGTGTTTTCTAACGCTCCCAGAGCCCCTCTACACACTACACTTGCCCAGGTGGGAAACCAACATTCGCATTCCACTTTCTTAGTATATGGTGTGTGTTCTCCCTAGGCCCATTTCTAACTATTGTGATTTTCGCTAATTGCACTGTTTTCTAAATGTTTTTGCATACTAGAGTATATAATTTGTGTAGTAGGGAGTATAGTCTCTATGGTATTTTTGGCAGTTTTGTCACTAAAATAAAGTATCTTTATTTTTGTAGCACTGAGTATTTTCCTTCATGTGTGTGAGTACTGTGTGACTATAGTGGTATTGCATGAGCTTTGCATGTCTCCTAGATAAGCCTTGGCTGCTCAGCTACAGCTACCTCTGGAGAGCCTGGCTTTTAGACACTACCTACATTTTACTAATAAGGGATAACTGGACCTGGCATAAGGTAAGTACAATAGGTACCCATTACAAACCAGGCCAGCCTCCTACACTACTCCATTCCACTATACACACTCATCATCCAAGAGAGGGGTCTCACCGGAGATGCAGTTTCTCTCTATACTCTATTACACACACCTGTTATCCAAGAGAGAGGTCTCTGTGGAGAGTTCATTCCCTCCACATGCTCTAGTACATGCCCCTGGGCATGGAAGACAGAGGTTTGACTGTAGAGGCCAGCCCATCCTTACACTCTACTACACACACCTGTGATCTAAGAGAGAGGTCTAAGTGAAGAGGCCAATCACTGTCCATACCATGATATGCATTCTTGTAATCCAGGAGACAAGTGTCCGTGGAGGGTCCAGTCTCTCCCCAAATTGTAGTATGTACACATTTACTTAAAGAGAGATGTCTTAGCAGAGGGGCCAGTCCTTCTAGACATCCTACTCCACACAACTGTCAACCAGGAGAGGGGTCTCATTGGGAGGCTTGTCCCTCCACACACACTACTATGCACAACTGTCATCTGAGATAGAGGTCTGGGTGGAGAGGCCAGTCTCACTCCACACCCTACTACACACACCTGTCATGTAAGGGATGGGTCCAAGTGGAGAGGATACTCTATCTGATACACTATTTCCCACAACTGTGTTGCAATCTCATGAAAAGCTTGCAAGAGTAGCTCACAAGCTTCAGGGAGTGAAGCATACTCAGAAGACACGATCGATCTCACAAGAAAGGGAACAAGACCCCAATGGAGAATTACTGAGCCTACCACGAGGTGTTTTATGATCCCATGAGAGTCTTGCAAGATTGTAATAGGCAGAAGTAGAAAAAAAGCCCAAGGCTCAACCTGTAGTTACCATTTGTATTACATGGTTGAGGAAATGCTGAGATGTGATTGGGTGCTGAACCAGAGAAAGTTCACATTGTTCTTGGTGATTTGGAGCAGAAGGAAGCCTGTTGGAGTTGTGCTCAACAGAAGTGACTGAATATGGAACTGGGACAGACTGGGGTCTTCAACTGCATACAAGAAACTGGTCTAAGTTCAGGTAATTAAAAATATACTTTATGAACTTTGTTGAGAAGTGTCAGTAAGTGCACTACTGTTGGTGAACGTATTCTTTCAAGGTTTAGTGAGTCGAAAGCCATTTGTAGCGGTGCAAGTTTTTTTTAATATAGGTATTGAGAAGTAGATTTTAGAATGTAGACAGATATCATCAAGTATTGGCATTTGTGATAAAAAATCAAGTGTACAATCTGTATGTAGTTATAAGTAAAAGATGCAGTGTTTCTGAAATTATAAAGCAAAGAATCTGTAATCTGTTATTACACGTCCTAGTGCTTCTGTGAACCTTACTGTACACATATGTTATCCCTCTGAGATGTTTGAGTGGTGATATTGTTCTTTCACTGGAGCAGGTAATTGATCTCTAGCCCAGAAAGTGACACTGAGTTGGAAATTGATCAGCTGGTGACTGAGAATTAGACCATTTCTTCGCACCGGCCTTTCTTTATAGTTGGTTGTTTCTGCAAACAAAGAGGCAACCCTAGTTTTTCTAAAAGGTGTGTCTAGAGGAATGTGGTACTTTATAAACTGTTATGGTGCTTTGCTTGATGGCATGTTATAATTTAATTGTGAAAAAATGCACTGGTTAATGGTGTTCAATTTTTTAAGAGAAAGCAATATGAAATTAGTGGAACTGCATATATAAGTATGCGACTGTGGATGAAAATGTAAAAGAAACTTTAGAGTATATAGCAATGAATTACCATTACCAATAATTGATTAGTATGTAACTCATTTGTTTTGGTATTTTGTCTTTTTTAGGTGGAAAATGGAAAGCAGAAGTTCTGAAAAACAGAAGTATCATATCATAGTATACAGTATATGGAGGAGGAAAACAAAAAAAATTCACTGTGGAAGAAAGATAGAACTGTGTAGAAATTCTGGAAATAAATAGTTGAATAACTGATTTTGTTGCTACTGCCCACAGTGACCTTTGTACCCTTGGAGAAGCTTGTTCGGTGCAGATCTACTTGCTTCTGATGGCAAAATGATCTGCTTAGTTAAGCAGCAAAAAATGTGTTATTTATATAGGTAGGGTTGTTATCTGCTTGAGCAGCCAAGAGGCTATATTTTCCAGTTGAAAGTATATATTGGCAGGTGAACTGTGTATTGTGGCTGCGTGAGCTACGTTTTTCTTAGCTATGCTTTCAGAATCACTGCATCTACAATAGTTCTACATTCATGTAATGGATGCAACACACTGGTTGTTTCTAATTTCCCAGCTTGTCTCCTTTTTGCTAATTTTATTTTATTTGAAGTGACTCTTTTGCCATCTAGCCTGCAAGAAAAATACCTTTAAAGAAAATTTTTCTGGAAGGCTAACATGGCTGAAACACAGGAAAAAAAACATCTACACCCATCAATTCCAGTAGGCAAATGAAGCAAAAGGGGAGGAGACTTTGGTGTCTGGTGATCAGAATGAGAAACAAATGTTATAGATTAGTTATGTTTGCTTTTTTTGTTTGTTTTACAGTGGCTGTTGTAGTTTGGTAATGTAGTTGTTGTTTGTAATGTTGTAAATTGTTTTTTTTATAATAAAAAGTTTAAATGTACTACTACTTTCTTTCCTTAATACATTTTCAAGATTTAAATATTAATACATTCTTGCAATGTTGACGTAAAGTGGCAGTTCCATCTTCAAGAACTGTAACTGTGCTGCTTGATGTATATACATATAAAAGGTATTGTAGCGAGGTGAGTGATTCTTCCTATTGTGGTATAAATAGTTTTATATAAGAGAGAGGTTTTGGCTCAGTGGCTAATACATCCTCGTAGTATACTACGCACTGCTGCCAGCTGGTGGAGATGACAGTTCTTTTGCACAGTATAGTATATAT
Organism: Pleurodeles waltl; assembly: GCF_031143425.1. Taxonomy (NCBI): domain Eukaryota; kingdom Metazoa; phylum Chordata; class Amphibia; order Caudata; family Salamandridae; genus Pleurodeles; species Pleurodeles waltl. The sequence continues at coordinate 1,210,580,730 of NC_090447.1, read as the reverse complement.
GCTTGTCACTCTGGAGAGACGTTTCGGTGCAGAGGTCTGTCTCTGTGTACAAATTGATACACAGTCCTGTCCCCATCAGGAGGTGTCTGAAAGAGAGATGGGTGTGTCCTTACATTCAAATATGCACCCTGGTGTTCAAGACACAATTGTCAACACAGAGGATTCACCATTTTATACTCTACTACTGACATTCATTATCATGAAGAGAGGTATGAGCAGAGAGAGCAATCTCTACCCACAGCCTATTTGGCACATGTATTACTCTGGGGAGATGTCTGAACTGACCCAGCTTTGTATCTATTCCCTAGTCTGTATGCTTGTCATCCAAGAGAAACATCTCAGTATAGAGCTTAATTTCTCTCAACACCATAGTTGTATATCTATCATTCAACTGAGATGTCTCAGCAGAGAGGCGAGTCCCTCCCAACACCCTAGTATGCATATCCATCACCCAAGAGAGAGATTCAAGGATATGGGTCAGTCCCTCCTCACACCCTACTACATGCACCTGTCATCCCAGCAAGAGCTCTCAGCAGGGAGGCCAATACCTCTCCACAACCTACTACACACAGCTGTGATCTGAGAGAGGTCTCACTGTAGAAGCCAGTTTCTTTCTACACCCTAGCACACATACTCTTCTTCTAAGAGAGAGTGCTCAGAGTTAAGGCCTGTCCTTCTACAGCCTTGTTGTCCTGGGGAGTGGTATCAGTGGAATGGCCAGTCCATATTGTACCCTACTATGCAGAGTGGATATCCTGTTGTGAGGTGTTTTTGAAGTGTCCAGTCTCTCCTCACTCCCTACTTTACACTGCTGCCATACTGTGGAAAACTGGGACTGGCATGGTCACTGTTTGCTAAATTCCTAGGGGAAGGAAGTTCAAATTATAAGTACTGTAATGAAGGAGTGTGTGCATTATGTGACCTAAAAAATGTTTAGGATCTGGTTAGAGTCTTGTGAGATCATGGAAAAAGGAGGGTGGTAGAGAAAAATGTTTATAGTGAAAGATGTAAATGCACAGACCTAGGTGTTTAAATGCTATATAAGCCACACTGAAGGGTACAGACATGTTGTCCATGAGAAATACACTAAATATTTGAGCTTGCAAGACACAGAGAAATACAAAGCTGAGGGCAGGCATTGGGGGATCCCATACTCATGGAAGTCTTGTGGGACCGTAAAAAAAAAAGTAGTGGGGTACAGAAAATCCATCCCAGGAGAAAGGTTTTAGTTGCGATTATTGTGTGTGTACAGACTATAAAGAGGCAGTGTCTAATGTGAAGCAAATAAATGTATATTGTTTTAACTAATGTTTACGATCGAATGGGACTCTCATGGGATCACAAATATTAAAAAAGAGTTGATGAGTTTCCCATACACTCTTTTAGTTTGAATGCATATTCCAGTGCTTGTTTCTGAGAGAAAGTGTTAGAGAGAAACGTACTGTGATGAGTCAATGGTTAATTTTTATGGTGGTTGCATGGAAAATTATTGGGCCTGACACAAGGTATTTTATGATCCCATGAGAGTCTTGCAAGATCATAGTGGGGAGAACCAAAAAAAAGGCAAAGGCTCAAAACCATCAGTTACCATTCTTATTACATGATTAGACAAATGCTGTGATGTGATTGGGTGCAGAACCAGAGTTAGCTCAGTTTGTCCTTGCTGCTTTGGAAGAGTAGGACGTTTCTGAGTTGTGCTCAGTAAAAGTTAATTTATGTTGGTTTGAAATAGACTGTTGTGGTAATTTACATTTAAGAAAGAACTCCAAGTTCAGACATTTAGCAATATGTTTCAAAAAGTTTATTATGAAATGTTAGTAAGTGTACTAATGTTGGTACTCTTATTCTATAGTGTGTTTACAGAGTGGACAATTGTTTGAGGGGTATACATATGTTAATATAGGTTTTGAGAGTTACAGATTGGAATAGAGATATGTGAGCAAGGTTTGCAGATTGAGTTAAAAATGAACTGTACAGACTGTGTGTACTAAGTAAAGGAAACAGTGTTTCTCAAATTATAAAACAAATCCTGTATTAATACAAGCTGTACTGTTGGTATGAACCTCATTGAAGGTATACATTTACCCTATAAAAAGCTTGAGTGGTGATATTGTTATTTCTAGAGTGAAAAGCTGTGGTCAGTGTTAGCAAAGGTGTCTCAAGTGGAATGTGTTACTTTATAAGCTTTTGTGAAATGAGATTTGATGGCCTATTATAATTTATTTGTGAAAAAAGCCGACTGGGTGAGGGTGTGGATTTTCTCAGGAGAAAGGAAGAACAGATTACTGGTACATTAGATGTAAATGTGTGATTGTGGGTGAAAAACACAGCAATGTTTAGAAAAAATACTGATTTATCACTGTTATCAATTATTGACTTGTATGTAACTTATCTTTCTGGCTACTTTGTCTTTTTTTAGGAGAAAAATGAAAATTTGTCTCTGAGGAAATAATTAAGCAGAGCCTTGTTTGGACAAGAAGGATTATTGTGCTGCTCAGCAATAACTACCTCTTTAGGCACGGTGCTTTTAGGTTGGAAGACTGTGGAGTCGCACGAACAGCTGAGTACTTGAGCAGCAGAAGCTAACAGTGAATGAGCTAGGCTTTGTGAACTGTCTATATAGATTTGCTCCTTTGTTGAGACTTTATTGCTACCTAGCTTCCCATAACATAGCAAGAGCTAGGCTTTGTGAACTGTATATATAGATATGCTGCTTTGCTGAGACTATATTGCCACCTAGCCTGACATAACATAGCATGCATTTAAAGACTCTTTGGCAGGCTAAGGTAGCTAAAAGACTGAAAAACTGCTACCTACATCAAAATTCAGTAGGCAAATAAAGAAAAAATGTAGGGAGTGGTTTTAGGTGGTGGTTATAACTGTCATAAATATTGTTACATATTTTAAAGTAGTATTTTTTTAACGTTATAGTTGTTAATATTTTTTGTTAATGTATTCGTAGTAGTTTTGCATGGCTGCAAAATTGTTTGGTTGTATTAAAATGTTTAAACATTATTTAAATTAGTTTCCTTTTCCAAAGTGACTCGACTGACCTTGCTGGTCAGCGTTTGTCGCTCCCTTCTGTGTAGCTCCAACTGCAGCTGCGACTGATCTCCTTCAGAGCCTGCCAGCTCTGAAATTGACCTCTTGTGCCTCATCCCTGGTGGTCTAGTGGCTATCTGCTTCTGTCTGCTTTCTGTCTTTTTCTGCTTTTGTCTGTTTTTCACTCTTTTTCTTGTTTCATTTTTTGCTGCTTTTTTTTGTTTTCTGCGCATTCCCCATTGCCGCCTTCTTCACTTCCCTCCCCACAGCTGCTGCCCCTGCTGCCACGCCCGTGAATCTCTTCTTTTCACACCCTCCTGCCTCCCAGCTGTTCATATCCTCACTCCTCCCTCTCCTTCTTAAGGGTGTCTGCTGCACCGCTGTGCTGTAGGTGTACCAAAGGTGTGCCATAGACAAGTCCGTCTGTGCCCTTCAGCACCAAGACCGCACCCAATGCCATTGACCCTGGTCCTCGCTCCATCCCTTGGTTTGACTCTAACACTCTACACGCCCTCAGCCCGGGAAGATCATTAACCTGCCACCTAGCCGACTCGAGGAACACTCATGGACCCTTCTCCTGCCACTCCTGCTCCTGCACCCTCCACCAACCACCACACAATCTCGCACCAAAGCCAGATCGCCACCTCTAGTGCATACTCCTAAACACATGCTCCCTCACCAAGCGCGCAGTAGAAGTCACTTCCTCATGGAGATCTAGATCACCCCAACCTCGGCCACTGACATCGCCCCAGCCATTCCAGACAACTACAGAATCATCCACAAGGACAGAGACAACTGTCCAGGAAGAAGTACTGCCATAGTCTACAAAAACAGCCTCAACCTGACAACTACCACCAAGTCACAGAATCAGCCAACACTTCCAGAATCAGACCAACCTCAACTCCACGCTTGTCTACAGACCACCCAGACCAGGAACTCAATTCAGCTAAATCATCACCGACCTTGTCACCCCCCCAAGCACTTGCCTCCACTGACTACATTCTACTCAGCGACCTCAATTTCCACCTTGATCTACATGATGACCCCAACATCACACACCTCCTGGACAACCTTGCAACATCGGGCTCAAACAACTTGTCAACATCCTAACCCATGCAGCTGGGCACACCCTCAACTCCGTCTTCTCAGCAGAGAACAACATTACGATCTCTCACACCTCCGAAAATCATTGGACTGACCACAGATGCGTCCACTTCACCTTCACAAAGAACACTGCACGCCACTATTCCCCCCGTGGCAGATGCTGTGGAAAAGTCACAGAAACGCACCTCACTGATGCACTCCTCCCCAGTGAATGCAGAAAACGCAAATGAATCCACAAGTAATCTACACCGCTGGATCTTGGAATGTGCTAAAGGTTAGCTCCCCTCAGGAAACCAACAAAGCAAAACACTTAGATGGTTCATGACAGTCCTTCAACAGTCCAAATGCTCCTGCAGGCAACTGGAACGGAAATGGTAGAGCAGCAAATAAACAGAAGACCACATAGCCTACAAGAACACAGTCACTACGCACCACCAGAACGAACATCAGAGCAGCTGAGAAAGCTGCCATTTAGGAACGCCTCAGCACCAGTGCTCACAACAGCAAGGAGTTCTTCACCATCGCCAAATAGTTCACGAACCCTAGGACAGACACCTCATCCATCCCTCCCTCTCAAGATCTCTGCGACAACCTTGCCACCTTCTTCCCCCAGAAAATCCAGGACATTTACGAAGGCTTCAAGAACCAAAACCAGCCCGCACCCCTCACAAACACCACCACGGACCCCACGCCACACCAGATCATGAACTCCTGGGCTCCCAAGACCACAGAGGAAATCCAGAAACTCATGAACTACATCCACTCGGGAGATCCCTCGGATCCATGCCCACATCTCATCTTCAACCTAGCCAGTGCCACCATAGCACCAGAGCTCTGCTGGACTATCAACCGATCCTTAGAAATCAACATCTTCATATCTGACTGGAAGCACTCCGAGATCAATCCGCTCAAGACACCCATTGCCGAGGGAGCTCAAGAGCTACAGACCCATCTCTCTGTTCCCTTTCCCAGCCAAATTAACAGAAAAGGCCATCATTTACCAACTCACTGAACTCCTGGAGACACACCAGATACTAGATCCATCCCAATCCAGATTCAGGAGCAACCACAGTACCGAAAGAGCACTCCTAGCAGCCAATGACAAGATACGCACCATACTAGATCACAGAGACACAGCCACACTTATCCTCCGCGACCTCTCCACCGCATTTGATACCATGTTCTACTCCACCCTCTGCACCAGACTCCATGTAACAAACTGGACTACGGCAACACACTGTAGGCTGGCATCACCAAGAGACTACAAAGAATCCAGAATGCAGCAACCAGTCTCATCCCGGACATCTCCTGACACACCCACATCTCCTCCCACCTCAAAGACCTACAAAGGCTTCCAGCCATCAAACACATCACCTACAAACTTCTGATACACAGCAACAAGGCACTACAAAACATAGGACCAGCCTACCTCAACCACCTCTCCACCCTCTACAGACCCAACAGACTACTCCGTTCCTCCTAGCTTGCCCTTGCAGCCATTCACAAGATCCAAAAAAACACAGCAGGAGGAAGATCCTTCTACCTCGCAGTCTGGACATGGAATATCTACCTCTCAAACTCAGACAGACCGCATCACAGAAGCAGTTTAGGATGTACCTAAAGTCCTGGCTATTCGATTAAGCAGCACGCCGACATACAGTGCCTTGAGACCCCATGGGTGCCTAGTTGCATTTTAGAAGTACTGATTGATTGATTGAAAATGCTTATTATAAATTTCAAGGTTATCATAGTATTGCAAAATTCAGTAAAACTGTCAGTACCATGTTCAGGGACTGTGAATACGCTATTACATGTATATCCTAAAGAGAGCTGGTAATGGAGGAGCCAATTATTTTGCAACGCAGGTATGGTTGCTTGTTATGCAACAGTGAGGTGTTTCATGCTGTAGTATAGGTAACTGTACTGCAAGAGATAGATCTTCGTACACAGGTAAGTGCATGTTTATACTCTAATACATACTATCATCTGCTGTACACCGCCTATTATTGAAACACAGGTATGTAATTTTCTATAATGAACTATGGACACAAGTTATCGAAGACATCCATCAATATGAAGAGAGGTATGTGCAGAAAGAACAGTTTTTAGCCACAGCCTACTTTGCACATCTGTTAGTATGGGGAGATGTGTCACCTGAGAGGATGGTGTGTTTTCATATCTTAGGGGGTCATTCTGACCCTGGCGGTAATTAACGCCATGGCGGAGGTCGGCGGTAGCACCGCCAACAGGCTGGCGGTGCACCGCTGGGCATTCTGACCACGGCGGTTCAGCCGCGGCCCGAAACGGAAAGTCGGCGGTGTCCCGCCGACTTTCCGCTGCCCTTGAGAATCCTCCATGGCGGCGGAGTGCGCTCCGCCGCCATGGGGATTCTGACACCCCCTACCGCCATCCAGTTCCTGGCGGTTCTCCCGCCGGGAACAGGATGGCGGTAGGGGGTGCCGCGGGGCCCCTGGGGGCCCCAAAAAGAATTTCAGTGTCTGCCTAGCAGACACTGAAATTCGCGACGGGTGCAACTGCACCCGTCGCACCTTCCCACACCGCCGGCTCAATTCTGAGCCGGCGTCCTCGTGGGAAGGGTGTTTCCCGCTGGGCTGGCGGGCGGACTTTCGGCGGTCGCCCGCCAGCCCAGTAGGAAAGCCAGAATGACCGCCGCGGTCTTTTGACCGCGGAGCGGTCTTTCGGCGGGAACCGCGTGGCGGGCGGCGACCGCCGTCCGCCGCGGTCAGAATGACCCCCTTAGTCTCTATAAGTGGTATGCAAGACGTACTTTTGTGTATAAAGGTAAATTCAACTCCATACTTTACTTGTACTTCTGTCATACTGGAGAGATGTGTGACCACAAAGTTAAACTACTTTTCAAACCCTAATTTGCACAAGGATTATGCAAGAGACATCACAGGAGAAAGCCCAGCCTTCCCACATACTATACTATGCAGAATTATCATGCAAGAGACTTGTGTCAGGAAACGGGGCAGCTTCTCCCCACAGCCTACTTAGCATACCTGTCAACATGAGAGGAGGTATGAGTAGAGAGATGCATATCTCTCAAACCCTACCGGAAACAGTTCTTAGCCTGGTAATATGTGTTAGCAGAGAGATGATTCCCTTCCCAGACAACACTGCAGATAGGTGCTGTTCTAAGGAGAGGTGTGGGGAAGGAGGCCACTGGTTCATCACACCCTACTGTACATCCAAGTTTTCTCAAAGATAGGTGTTAGCGCAGAAGACAATGGCCTTCATTACAACCCTGGCGGTCGGTGTTAAAGCAGCGGTAATACCGTCAACAGGCCGGCGGAAAAAAAAATGGAATCACGACCACGCCAGAAACCGCCAACATAGACAGCCACTTTAGCACTCTGACCGCCACAGCGGTAGAAACAAACACTGCGGTGGTCACCGCCAATAGACATGTGGAAGAAAAAGTACCGCCCACTGTTTTTCAAGACGCCTATCCACCACCTTTTCCAGGGCATAACCAATGCAATCAAAAGCACGACGGAAACAGTACACAGAAGGGAAAACACTCACGTCTGGACACCCAACGAGGAACCAGGACGCCATGGAGCCCGAACTACAGGTGTTACCAATGTTGGTGTATCTTCTCATCTACCAAAAGTACGAATGACGGAGGCGACGACCACGGTGAGTACTGCACCTACAACACAGGGGGGGGGAGAGAGTGACACACACGCAACATGGAATACGCCGACCCCCACCCTCACCCACAACAGCATACACACAAATACATGCAGCGACATCACATACACACACCTCCCGCCTGGAAGAACGCAAGGACAAAAGGAAATGATTGTAACCAGTGTAATCATGAAAAATCAGATAGTCAAAATTCAGTATATACAAATATGTACACCAACTACACAAGTCCGGATAGTGTACCAATAATTGTCTGTGGACCACTGGGCCCAAAATGCATGGGCGAAGCCCACACTAGATACCTGACTGGAAACGGAGAGAACACTGCTGGGGCATCAGACTGAAAATATACAGGCCCCTCAGGGGGAGGGGGAGGGGAGGCACCTCAGCCAGATGAAATCACAACGCCAGTGCTGCACGAGGGGGCTCCATGCCCATTGCTGAGTCCTGGGGAGTGCAAAGCCACAGTCTCACAAGTCTCTCCAGTGGGTGGTTTGCCCACTGCTTTATCTGGAGGAGTACAAAGCCACAGTCTCTCAATTCTCTAAAGTGGGTGGTTTGCCCACTGCTTTATCCTGGGGAGTGCAAAGCCACAGTCTCTCAAGTCTTTCCAGTGGGTGGTTTGCCCACTGCTTTATCCTGGGGAGTGCAAAGCCACAGTCTCTGAAGTCTCTCAAGTGGGTGGTTAGCCCACTGCTTTATCCTGGGAAGTGCAAAGCCACAGTCTCTCAAGTCTTTCCAGTGGGTGGTTTGCCCACTGCTTTATCCTGGGGAGTGCAAAGCCACAGTCTCTCAAGTCTTTCCAGTGGGTGGTTTGCCCACTGCTTTATCCTGGGGAGTACAAAGCCACAGTCCCTTAAGACTCTCAAGTGGGTGGTTTGCCCACTGCTTTATCCTGGGGAGTGCAAAGCCACAGTCTCTCAAGTCTTTCCAGTGGGTGGTTGCCCACTGCTTTATCCTGGGGAGTGTAAAGCCACAGTCTCTCGTCTTTCCAGTGGGTGGTTTGCCCACTGCTTTATCCTGGGGAGTACAAAGACACAGTCTCTTAAGTCTCTCAAGTGGGTGGTTTGCCCACTGCTTTATCCTGGGGAGTGCAAAGCCACAGTCTCTAAAGTCTTTCCAGTGGGTGGTTTGTCCAAGGCTTTATCCTGGGGAGTACAAAGCCACAGACTTTCAAGTGAATAACAGTCTCCACTGGTTCTGGAGGGGGCCTGGTGCCCATAGTGCTTCGTCATGCCAAGGACTGAGGTAATGGATGTATCTCTCCACTGGTTCTGGAGGGGGTATTGTGCCAAGAGTGCTTCATCCTGCCAAGGACTGAGGTAGTGGATGTATCTCTCCACTGGTTCTGGAGGGGGCATTGTGCCCAGAGTGCTTCATCCTGCCAAGGACTGAGGTAGTGGATGTATCTCTCCACTGGATCTGAAGAGGGCCTGGTGCCCAGAGTGCTTCATCCTGCCAAGGACGGAGGTAGTGGATGTATCTCTCCACTGGTTCTGGAGGGGGCATTGTGCCCAGAGTGCTTCATCCTGCCAAGGACTGAGGTAGTGGATGTATCTCTCCACTGGATCTGAAGAGGGCCTCGTGCCCAGAGTGCTTCATCCTGCCAAGGACTGAGGTAGTGGATGTATCTTTCCACTGGTTCTGGAGGGGGCCTGTTGCCCAGAGTGCTTCATCCTGCCAAGGACTGAGGTAGTGGATGTATCTCTCCACTGGTTCTGGAGGGGGCCTGGTGTCCAGCGTGCTTCATCCTGCCAAGGACTGAGGTAGTGGATGTATCTCTCCACTGGTTCTGGAGGGGGCATTGTGCCCAGGATGCTTCATCCTGCCAAGGACTGAGGTAGTGGATTTATCACTTCACTGGTTCTGGAAGGGGCCTGGTGCCCAGAGTGCTTCATCCCGCCAAGGACTGAGGCAGTAGATATATCTCTTCACTGGTTCTGGAGGGGGCCTGGTGCCCAGAGTGCTCCACGTACAGTGTGGCCGGTACAATTCCCTCACCTGGGTGTGTGTGTGCCACGAGATTGGCGAGGTACAGGTAGCATGATACGCCATGGAGGCAGAGGCATACCCCACACTGATGCGGCTTCGCCTTCCAAGTGCAGGTGCAAACAGTGATGGAAGTCATGCCTCATGGAAGCTGACCAGGGTCCAGGAACTCTCCTCCAGCCTTGGACGACTGACCACTGGGGATGGAAAACATGTCAGCCATGGTGCCACTGTCCGAGTACGTCGCGGGGCCGGTGGCTGTGCTTGCAGTGGTGTCTGTGGCAGCGGTGCTTGCGACGGTGTCTGTGGCGGCGGTCCATGGGTCAGCACCTGCTGGGGGACACAGCAGGATGTCTCCTGCAGCCTCAGATGACTGCCCACTGGGGAAGAGGCTGGGGACTGTCGCTGAGGCTGTAGACGTGCCGGTGGAGATGCAGGTGGTGGTTCAGGTGGTGGTGCAGGGGGCAGTGCAGGTAGCGGTGCACGTGGTGGTTGTGGTGGTGGGGCAGCTAGCGGTGACTGCCACCGTACAGGTTGGTGTGGTTGTGGACAGAAGTTGTGACACTGGTCCCTCAGTCGGTGCCACCATACCCTCTCCTGACCTGCTTTTCTGCTTTTGGCCCTTCCCCACCTTTGATGGTGCCACAGTTGCCTTGCCACTATCCCCTTTCATTTTTGCTGAGCCCTTGGTGGCTAGTAGTTTCGGCTTCTCTCTCCGGGATGTGGGCACCTTTTTCACCTTGGCAGGTGGCGGAATGTCCTTGCCCTCACTACGTGACACACTGGCAGCCCTGATGGGTGGCGCACTCAATGACACCGCAAGTTGCTGGCACCACTGTGCCTGGGGATTTGGTGGCTGAGGTGCTGGGCTGGGACCTGGAAAGCCGGGCCCTAGGGGAAGGACAGGGGGTGGAGGAAGAGGTAGTGGTTATAGGAGGTGTACGTCTGCTGAATTTGGGTGAAGGTGCATGGGCCGGAGGCTGTTGTGAGGTGGATGGCTGTTGGGTAGGTGTGTGCCTGTGTTTGTGTACTTTGGGAGGAGGGCTCACAGACAAACTGGGAGTGGACACAGGGGATGTGTGAATGGTAGTGGGGGTGGTGATTGCACGTGAGCAGTGTGTGGTGATGGCCGTGCTGGTGATGGAGGTAGTGGCTGAGGATGTAGTGCATGCAGGTGTGAGTGGAGATGAGACAAGGAGGGAGGAGGAGGACGTGGAGTTCAATAGCCTCCTCACTGAGGGCAGCAGGGCTGAGTGGGGCAGGGCCTGAGGTGCCTGGGGTGAAGGAGATGCCCACTCTCCTGGGTGAGCGGGCACGGGACACACGCTGAGGGGCTGCTGGGAGGGCGGTGCTGGTAGGGGGGGTGGCGGCTGTACCTGTTGATGCGGTGGGCACAGAGGTGCCCGCCACCACAAGGGAGCTCCCATCAGAGGAGGAGTCACTGTCGCTGGTGTCTGCTCCTGTCCCCATCGTGGAGCTCTGCTCGCCCTCCGTCCCACTGGTGCCTTCTGACTCTGTTACTTCACCCTCCAGGGCCATGTGGGATGCAGCTCCCTCCTGCTCTGGTGCCACTGCTACTCTGCCAGATGATGCTAATGCACACAACGACAGGGTAACAAAACAAAAAGGGGGAAAGACAGAAGAGACACATGGTCAATGCCTGCAACACCACTACCGTTGGCGGACACAACACACGGAGAGCAGCCCTCTGCACTAAGCCATGCACTGACAGGGCAGGGGAAAAGCACATGCCCATAGGGGACTCTGTCGAGAACCATTTTATGCACATCTGGAAGCCATAGGAGTCTGACTAGGTGTAGAGGGCAAATACTACCTTTGGGGTTGGACTGGGAATAAGGCTGGAAATCAATGGATCTACCTTTGAGCATTTGCCCTGGCCTAGGGGAACCCACAGCCCACCTCCCCCACCCAGACACCTCGTCAAGTGCGCAGAGTCAGCAGAATGAGAGTGTACTCACCCCCTTGTGGCTGCTGTGATGCCCTCAAGCGCCCATCCAACTCAGGATATGCCACCGCCAGGATCTGGTAAATCGGGGGGGGTCATGGTGCGACGGGCACCCCTTCCGCGTTGGGAGGCATCCCCTGCTGGGCCTCCACTGTCTTCTTGGTCCAGCGGCACAGGTCCTGCCATCTTTTCCGGCAGTGGGTGCTCCGTCTATGGTAGACCCCCAGGGTCCGCACTTCCTTGGCGATGGCATGCCAAATACCCTTCTTCTGGTGGGCGCTGACCTAGAGGAAAAGTGAAGTAAGAATGGATGTTACTCCCCCGTACATTTTTTCTCACACATTGGCCACAAACCTCCCACCCTGGCCTAGAAATACATACACACACCTTCCTCACATGCTGGCCTGTCCCCCCCATCTCTTCCATCCATGACACTCCATACAATCATGTGCCATCCACCATGCACACAGGTTTCTCACCACAGGTTGCGTGTACTGGGGGAGGACCCCATCCACCAGTTTCTCCAACTCCTCTGCAGTGAGGGCAGGGGCTCTTTCCCCAGACACTGTAGCCATTGTCGCTTCCAGGTGCAGGTCACAGCAGCACTTGCAGTGTAAGTCCTCTCCTGTTGAAGGTGAGGTATCAAGTGAGGGAACTGATAGAAAATGGTCGGTCACGTACGTGGCGGTGCGTACCGTCAACGTCGGCATACATCGTCATTGGCTCCTGGAACCCATAGGGCCCAATGATAACCAATGCTGAATTGCGGTGCAGTCTTCGACCGCCTAACGCTACGGTGTACAACGCCAGCGCAGTTACCTCATTTCCCCTTGTCCCACCTTACAGGTCAGGCAGCCGCCATTTCTGGGGGCCACAAGGCAGGCCAGCTAACTGCGTCACATCTATTTAGGCCAGGAATACAGACAGACAAAGGCACATAGAGAAAATTTTACGATTGTGCTAAACAGCCTTGGGAAACCTATGTGGTGTATGACCTTCTGCTCACCGTTCCCCTCCATAGGGCACGTCCGCTGAGGCAGGTGATGAGATGGCGTCCTCCTCCAGTGTACAGATCTCTGGTGGACCTCTCGACAATGGAAGACAGACACATCATTATCACTTACAGACTTGATCGTGCAACAATCCAGGAACTGTGTGCCCAGTTATAGCCAGCCAGCTATCCCACATTCCACAGGAATCCCCCCTCTAGTGAAGTCCTGTCAGTACTCCATTTCCTGGCCAGTGGGTCCTTTCAAACAACAGTGGCCATGGCATCAGAGATGTCACAGCCAATGTTCTCTATCGTGTTGTCAAGAGTGTTATCTGCCCTACTGAAACACATGCGCAGCTACATCGTTTTCCCTCAGGTGGAGGGTCTGCCCACAGTGAAAGGTGACTTTTATGCCCTGGGACATATCCCCAACATAATTGGTGCCACTGATGGTACACATGTGGCAATTGTCCCCTCCCGCAGGAATGAACAGGTGTACAGAAACCGCAAATGCTACCATTCTATGAATGTGCAGATTGTGTGTTTGGCAGACCAGTACATCTCCCATGTGAATGCCAAGTATCCCAGCTCAGTGCATGACGCTTACATTTTGAGGAATAGCAGCATCGCTTATGTGATGGGGCAACTCCAGAGGCACTGTTTGTGGCTAATAGGTGAGCCTAAAGTCCCCACACAGTTTCATTTGCTGTCTGGGTATGGGAGATTCCCTAATGTTTGGAGGATGTCTAACATTTGTCCCTCGATATTTGCAGGTGACTCTGGTTACCCCAACCTGTCAAGGCTACTGACCCCAGTGAGGAATCTCTGGACAAGGGCAGAGGAACGCTACAAAGAGGCACATGGGCAAACTAGGAGGATAATAGAGCGCACCTTCGGCCTCCTGAAGGCCAAGGTTCCGGTGCCTCCATCTCAAAGGTGGCTCCCTATACTACTCACCGAAGAAGGTGTGCCAGATCATCGTGACCTGCTGTATGTTGCACAACCTGGCTTTGCGACGCCAGGTGCCTTTTCTGCAGGAGGACGGGCCGATGGAGGTCTTGTGGCAGCTGTGGAGCCTGTGGACAGTGAAGAAGAGGAGGCAGAAGAAGAAGATGTAGACAACCGAAACAACATCATCATGCAATACTTCCAGTGAGACACAGTTAAGAGGATGGAACTGCTTCACACATCTCATACTATTGTGGGACCTAGCATAAATCTGCCTTTTTACCTCTGTGTAGGGTCCCTGACTTGTCACTTTGGCTTTCTATTTCATAGATCTGGGTCCCACTTTGTGCCCTCTGCTATGTTTACTGCTGGCCTACAACTGTGTAACATTGGTATGTGGACAAGTACATTGACATTGCTATATTTCAGAGATGTTGCAATTACACATTTGTGAAAGCACAGACTGACTACAGATTGTTTGGTTATTCAAGGGTGTTTATTTCTTTGCCAATAAGTGGAGGGGGGTGTGCAATGGGCTGGGGTGATGGTGGAGAAATGTCCATGGTAGAGCCCATTCTCTTGGTCTCACATGTGCATTGTCCAATGGGGCATAGGAAGGGGAGCAATGGCAGTTTAAGGTGGACAGGGTGACAAAGTGGGACAGAAGGGTGACATTCAGGAGGGTCTTATTTCCTGGCGGGGGTCTTGGCAATGTTCTCTGTCTTGTTCCAGGATCTCAGGGAACGTTTGCGGGTTGGTTCTTCTTCTGCAGGGGGTGGGGTGCTGGTGGCCTGTTGTTCATGTGGCGGTGCCTCCTGTCCACTAGCGCTGGCAGAGGTGGAGGGCTGTTCATCATCCAGGCTAGTGTCAGGGACCCGTTTGTGTGAAACTGTCTCCCTCATGGTGTTGACAAGGTCTGCCAGCACTCCTGCAATACTGACCAGGGTATTGTTGATGGACTTCAAGTCCTCCCTGATCCCACGGTAGTGTTCCTCCTGCAGCCGCTGAATCTCCTGAAACTTGGCCAGTACCGTGCACATGGTCTCCTGGGAATGGTGGTATTGTCCCATGATGTTGGAGAGTGTCTTGTGGAGAGTGGGTTCCCTGGGCCTGTCTTCCCCCTGTCGCACAGCAGTCCTCCCAGCTTCCCTGTTATCCTGTGCCTCTGTCCCCTGAACTGTGTGCCCACTGCCACTTACCCCAGGTCCCTGATTTTCTTGGGTTGGTGGGTTTGCCTTGGTTCCCTGTAGTGGTGGACACACTGCTGATTGACGTGTCCTGGGGACAGAGGGATGGGCCCGCTGGGTGGGTGCTGTGGTGGTGTTCCCTCAGGGGGGAGGTTCTGTGGTGGCTTGTGACAGTGGCAGGGGAACCGACTGTCCAGAGGTCCCTGATGGGCCAGGCTGGTCATCTTGATCCAGGCGTGCAGAGCTGCTGTCATCACTGTGGGCCTCTTCTTTGGGGGGACTGGATATGTCTGGCACCTCCTGTCCGGTGACATTGGGTATGGGTCCTGTTGGGGTGTAAATGCACAGTTTTAGTATCTGTGTGTGCCATCTTATGCATTGGGTGAGGTGCCCTCTACTCCTGTGCTTGCATCATTGTGTTTGGCCTTTTGTGATAGTTGGTTTGGGGTCTGTGTGGGTATCTATACTGGACATGCTTTGGTGATGGTGGTCCATGCATAGGTGTTGCATGCAGGTCCTTGGTATTGGGATGTGTGGGTTGTGATAGCGAGACATATGTAAGATGATGGAGTGATGGGAGTGAGGGTAAGGGTGGGGGTATGTGATGGCATGCAGGTGGGGTGGGGCGGATATAGTAGTAAAGATATGACTTACCAGAGTCCAGTCCCCCTGCTTCTCCTGCGAGGTCCTCAGGATGCAGTATTGCCAAGACTTCCTCCTCCCATGTTGTTAGCTGTGGGAGAGGAGGTGGGGGTCCCCTGCCAGTTCTCTGTATAGCAATCTGATGCCTGGATATCACTGAACACACCTTCCCCCATAGGTCGTGCCACCTCTTCCTGATGTCATCCCGTGTTCTTGGATGCTGTCCCACTACGTTGACCCTGTCCACGACTCTCCACCATAGCTCCACCTTCCTAGCAATGGAGGTGTGCTGCACCTGTGATTCGAAAAGCTGTGGCTCTACCCGGATGATTTCCTCCACCATGACCCTGAGCTCCTCCTCTCAAAAAGTGGGGTGTCTTTGAGGTGCCATGATGTTGTGTGGGTGATGTGTGAGGTGCTGTTTATTGTGCTGTGTGAAGTGTTGATTTGGTGTGTGTTGTTTGAGGTGCGTGGATGTTGTATGAGTGATGGTGTTGTATGCCTGTGGATGCTGCTGTTCTGTTTGCTATTCTCTCTCTCTCTGCTTTTTCAAAAAATGTCGCTGTGAGGGGTTGTGGGTAATGTGGGTGTGTGGTTTATAGTGTTGTGGGTGTGTGGGTATGGTGTGTGTATGTGTATCAGGTGTGTGTATTTTAAATTGTCCAAAGTGGTAGTGTTTTGTAAATGTGTGTGTATTTTGACCGCCAATAGATTACTGCAGTTGTAAGACCGCCGCCTTGATTCGTGGGTCATGATAGTGTGGGCGTATTCTTGTTGGTGTGACAGTGTAGGTTTTGGTATCGCCAGTTTATCACTCACCTTTTGTGTGGCGGACTTGTGTGGGTGTCTGTATTGTGGCAGATTCCGAAATGTGGGTCGTAATACCTGTAGCAGATTTCCACTGCCGCAACGGTATGTTGGCGGTCTCTAGCATGGCAGAAAGCGGGATTTACCGCCAGGGTTGTAATGAGGGCCTATGTATATATTCACAGTGCTTTCTGGCTGGACCTCTTAACACTAAAAACACACATGACTATTCCCCACTGCACCTGCCATTCTTCAATTATGTGTCTCTATAGTAACAACCAGAGCTTGTGCGCCGAATTATGGCACTACAATGTTTAGAGGCCCAAAAATTCCTCTAGGCAGTGTAACACCATTTCCTTGTGCACAAAGATAGGAGCCATGCCCACCACCCCAATGGCTATACCCAGGGGACAAATGTCCCCTGGGAATGGCCATTGGGGCCAGCACCATGCAGGGGGCCCCAAATCATGGCCCCAGAGCAGGAAAAATCAAATAAAATACTTACCGGGACTTACCTGGGATGGGTCCCCCATCCTGTGGTAGCCCTCTGGTGTGTGTGGAGGTGTCCGTTGGGCCAGGGAAGGGCACCTGTGGGTTTTTTCCATGGTCTCTGACCGTGGAAAAAGGCCCAAATGTCCCCTAACGCCAGCCCATACCCAGGCATTAAATAATGTCGCTAAGCATGCTTAGCGCCATTATTTAAGGCCCCCATCTGCCCATGCTAGATTTTAGCACAGGGGGGTAAATATGCCTTTAAGGCCATATTGTTGTTTTCTGGATGGGAACGCCTACCTTGCATCTCATTGACGCAAGGTAGGATTTCATGTCCAGAAAATGACGTAAACTCCACAACTTTGGGGCTAGACGTGTTTAGTGCCAAATGATAAATATGGAGGTAGGTTTGGCTGAATTAGCGTAAAAAACAATTACGCTAATTCAGTGCAAACTGAGTATAAATATGGGCCTTGTTGTCCTTTACAAGGACACTAACAGGACATTAGCGCTGGCTAGCGCTATTCCAGAAATATGGCGCCCGGCTGGCATCCAGGAATGGTGCTAGCCGGCGCTATACTTTTACATGTAAAACTGCGCTAACGCAGTTTTGCATGTAAAAGTACAATTATGGGCCTCAGTATCTGCTAGACAAGGCATGATTACCACACATCGATAAGCTGTGTAAAATACAACTGCACTTCAACTTATTTATTTTTCTGATGCTGTAAATATTCTCTCCCTGTGGAGAAATCCCTTCTGGTAAACAAATTGTGTTCCCATTTTGTTCCCACTCTGGAATGGTTACTGGTATTTATTAAAGCCCTTGGCAGGAGAAAGTAGTGAATAGAGCAATTGCGCAAAATAATAATTTCAGACTATTTTAGCTTTGTAGTTGCAACAAGTGGAAATTACGTTACTTCATAGGATTTTCATATTTGAAAGCTAGGACTGTGCCTTAAGCAAATTTAGTTAGCTCTTTCTCTTTTCTAATGGGTTATTCATGTACTGTAATATGTTTGTTAAATACTTTATGACATATGGGGTTTTTATAGTTTATGACATTTTCCCTATTATTCCTGGTATTTTGACCTCTGGGTAGGTGGACCTTTTTCAATAGACTCCAAGTGGAAGTGCATCTCCCTAAAACAGAAAAAGGGTTTTGCTTTTGCATTGCTATATTTGATGTATTCGTACAGCTGTACTATCTACACAAATGTTGCAGATTGTGCATATGTCTAATGTTAGACGTAAGCCTGCAGTACATATTTTGACCACCATCTCCAAAATGAAATGCAGCTTACAATAAACACAGTCTAATTGCCAACATATATTTAAGTACTTCATTTGAAAAAAGATTAGTCAAGCATTCCTACAGCTAAAATACCACAATTTCACACCTTTGTAAGCTTACTGTAAATGTGAGAGAAAAAGGTTATGCAGACATATATTGGTTTAATTTTAAATATGAACCTATTTACTATTTCAATTCAAAGAGATAAAAAAAAAAGTTGCTCAATGTCATGTTTTGTGCAAGTTAATAAAGTCAGTGGCACTTCAAATTTACATTGTTTAGGCTAAAACCTATTTTTGCTATAAACTCTGTTTTCATCAAATATACTTAAATACATGTCCAAAATCAGTGGAAAGAATAGGTTTTTATTATCTACACTGCTAACATAACTTTTATAAAGATGTCATATTACCAGGCTAAAGTCTGTCATTTTATATGCCTAAAATGTTGCTATTGTTAGCAAATGATTTGAATCCTTTACTCTTTCTTTGTACCTCATTGATAATTTCTGGCATTTACATCTCATTTACTTGGATGGTGGTTGGCCAACTAGCAAACTTTAAAGGCTTCTCAACAAAGTTTCTGATATATGCCTCTTATAGACATAATTATTCTGAGTTTGCCATTGTTAACATATCTCAATGATCTACTACCTAAACTATTGCCACACACATTATGCATTAGTAAGTGAGCTACCATGTTCAAGGCCCATGCTAAATAAAGTGTTTAAATGAATAAAGATTTCTTAGGACTCAGACCGCAATTTGGAATCTGACATGGTCACATTGATCCCATGATGATAAAAAAATATATAGGAAAACATTCATTCATAAGCTTTGATAGGCCTATAAAAAATGAACTCCACTGCTAATCAAAGTACAGAAGAGAGAAAACACAATATAATTTGTAATTAAAGTTGTGTAGGCAATACTATCTGTAGTGTAATTTTTTTATCTTTCGTTTTAAAGCTAGGCTGTTTGTTTCAACATGTTGGTCAAACAACCGTATGGTGACTGCTGCCGCTATAGAGAGGCATGGCTTAATAGAACTGGTTGTGTTAGGGGAGTTTACTTTATTTTAGGTTGAAAAATATATGAAGCATGTGTTTTTTTAATTGTCTGTAGTGAACTCAGGTCCAATATTGATCGGTGGAAGATTTCATAGATATATGGGAGAGGGACCCCAAAGTTCAATACTAATATTGTAAAGCAAGAGATTGTATTAAACATAAACGTATTGCTTCGAGGCTTAGATTTGGAGCATCAGGTGCTATACCTTCACATAACATCAGCTTACAGATGAAATGTGACTGCCCAGGCAGACCGAAGCCTTGTACTACATAAACAAAAATAGCTCAGTTCTAACTCAAGGTGTTCATTAATGTACAGAGGACTGTATAGTACGGAAGCAAAAAGTTCACACACCATACTGTATATGTGTTTGCATGCCCTTGACCTTCAAAAGCAGCCATAAAAGACCCTCTCAAAGTAATGACTGAAGGGCCACTCCTAAACTCTCAGGACCAGCACTAGCTCATCAGTTTTTTAAAGTATACCAGTGATCCTCCTTTAAGGCAATGGAGACACCAATTGCCCACAGCTCCTTCAAGTATTCAGTGAGTGTCTCATGGACTCTAGCTTTCCACTCAGAAGTCATGCTTGATGTGCTACCTCACAGATGGGACACATTTAAAACATCTCCTAAGGTCTTCTTTACAATAAAATACTTTAAGGATATGAAACATCTAAACAGTCAAAATGATTCTATAATTTTCTTGTGGCCTTGCCCATTTCAAAGGAGGGTATGCCCGCTTGCCACTGTGTGGGTGTTTTGTTATATCTCAGACGGAGAAAAGAAAAAATAAAAGGAATGTTTACAATTCAGCACCCTAATTCTTTGTAGTACATTTATAAAGGCACTTTTCAAGGTTCGTACAGGGAAAGCGTGCAGGCCACATGCAGCAACACAAGTACACTTCAGAGAATAATCACAGCAGTAGAATAATAATGATCATAGAAACAAACAATGAATATGCCCTACTTCAATCACGGACAATATATCTACATATATTGTGAATATATATTCATTCACAACGCAAAGCTAAAAACAAGAATTAAAAATGCCTCACCATGGGGCTTGATCGTGACATCATCTCTTTGACAACTTCAAGTCGGGAACCAAGATGTCTGCCAAAAGAGAGATAACAACCCTAAATGGGAACCGGGGAAAGGCATCCCTTTCCCCAAATGAGCTCTGTCTAGCGCCAGACATCAAGCTTCGCTCTTAAATACCTTAAAGAAGCTGGAGAGGAGAATTCTAGAAACGCCCCCCTCCCATACTGTAAATTGTTGTTCAAACGCTGGCTGTACCAGTCCATGCTGAAAGAGCACGTTAGAGATTGGCCGCATCCCAAGGTGTGCTCCCAAGACCGAACTGTTCCCTGCCTTGGTGAGAAAGAGAGCGAAAACATGTTGCACAAGCTGTGCATGGAAAAATACCTGACGGTGTGTGAAGCTAAGCTAAACCCAAAATGGAGTCAGTGGTCAAGATGGTGGTTAAATATAAATTGCATTACAATGGGTAACTTTATACCGGCACAATAACTGCAGTTTCCTTGTAATACAAACTTTACGTGGCAGTACAGAAACTGGTAAATCAATGTTGTAATTCCAATGCGGTTTTGCTAATATGGGAGCATCAGGAGGAGTACTCCAAAATACATTTTTGTTTTTGAATTGTGTCTATCCATATATCTTAAACATAAACAACTTTACTGAAGAGGATGAAAAAGGGTACGTGGTCTCTATGACACTTATCACATTCATGTTTTCTTACCATTGTACATTGTCATAAAAGGCAAAAATTGCCCCTTTCATTGTGCATATTATCTAAGCTGTTTTCACACTTGAGGTATAAGTTCTTTCTTGTAGTTGGTATATATAGCTCTTGTAAACATGCAATGGCAACTACCTTATCTTACTCTTTCAATTTGAATGAATCATTTTACCTACTTTTACGGATCTTATAATCCATGTTCCTTTACTCCAGGCCCACTAATCCTCATGGGTCAGACCATTAAATATAGTATACATAGGTTACAAGAGCATGAGCATGGCAACAGTAGATAGAGGCACCCATGCACAAATGGATTAGCTTTATTATTGATATGCATGAATACACATTTTGTTAATAAGGCAATTTCAGGAAGATGAATCCATGCACATGTTCCAACAATAGTGAATGTGTAGAGAGTTGTGTGCCAAATATTAAGTACAAATATATAAATATTCGAAAAAAAAGTCGACAGTCCAAATATTATGAAGTTAAGTATAAGTAAGCAGCACCCCTGTTTCAGAAAGGGAAACCAAGAAGGACCTCTAATATCACAGGACGTCATTCATCATGCTTATATTTTCATGGTGATCCAAGTGTATGGAGTTGCCAATGATGTTGAAAGATAAAAGAGATACAACAGCACACAGGAGGACACATCACTTCTGCTGAATTCAAAATTACAAGCATACTAAGGTGGTCATTACAACCCTAGCGGACGATGTTAAAGCTGCGGAAATACCGCAAACAGGCCGGCGGACAAAAAAAGGGAATTATGACCCTGGCGGAAACCGCCAACATAGACAGCCACTTTAACACACCGCCCGCCACGGCGGTACAGACAAGCAGCGCGGCGATCACCGCCAACAGACAGGCGGGAGACAATGTACCACCCACAGTATTACAACCTGCTAATCCGCCACCTTTTCCGGGGCGGATTCACTGTGGATAAAAACACGGCGGAAACAGCTTTTGCAATGGGAAAACGCTCACCTGAACACATCCCACGAGGAAGGAGGCCACCATGGAGCCGGAATTACAAATACTCCCTGCCCTTGTCTTTCTGCTCCTCTATGACCAACAGCTACGTAGGCGCCGAAGACACCGGTGAGTACTGCACCTACAACACGGGGGAGGGGGAGGCAAAAGTTAGGGGGACACCCACCAAACACCCCCACCCTCACATATTACAACATACACACCAATGCATTCACAAAAATCACAAGAACAACCCACAATTCCCCCGGAAGAATGAAAAGACAATGCGAAATTCGGTCAAACATCGTAATGTGCCAATATACATGTCATACAAAAATATACAGATATATATTTGAAAATCAGTCATAATTATATATACAATACAAGAAGAAGGGCAGATATGTACACAACAATGTCCGTGCACCAACAGTCCAAAAATGCATGGGCGAGGCCCACAAACGATACCTGACCACTATTGGATAGAACACTGCTGGGGCATCAGATAGAAATACTACAGGCACCTCAGGGTGGAAGGGAAGGGGGGGGCACCTCAGCCGGATGAATGCAAAGCCAGATCCACGACGGGGCGCCATGCCCATTGATGTATCCTGGGAAGTGCAAAGCCACAGTCTCTCAAGTCACTACAGTGGGTGGGTTGCCCACTGTACCATCCTGGGGAGTGCAAAGCCACAGTTTCACAAGTCTCTACAGTGGGTGGGTTGCCCACTGTGCCATCCTGGGGATTGCAAAGCCACAGTCTCACAAGTCTCTACAGTGGGTGGGTTGCCCACTGTGCCATCCTGGGAAGTGCAAAGCCACAGTCTCACAAGTCTCTACAGTGGGTGGGTTGCCCACTGTGCCATCCTGGGGAGTGCAAAGCCACAGTCTCTCAAGTAGATGCAGTTCTCTACTGGTACTGGGTGGGACTGGTCCCAAGACTGGATGAGTCTCCCCGTGAATGTTCCTGTCCTGTCACTGTCCCAGCTGCACATGGGATAAGGATGCCTGATGTGGCGGGCTATTCATTCCTACATGGTGCTTGCCCTGTTCAGCGGTGCTTTGCCATGGCGGTCTTTGCCAAGTTCAGCGGTGCTTTGCCATGGCGGTTCTGGACTGTTCAGCGGAGCTTTGACATGGTGGTCTTTGCCCTGTTCAGCGGTGCTTTGCCATGGCGGTCTTTGCCCTGTTTAGCGGTGCTTTGCCATGGCGGTCTTTGCCCTGTTCAGCGGTGCTTTGACATGGCGGTCTTTGCCCTGTTCAGCGGTGCTTTGACATGGCGGTCTTTGCCCTGTTCAGCGGTGCTTTGACATGGCGGTCTTTGCCCTGTTCAGCGGTGCTTTGCCATGGTGGTCTTTGCCCTGTTCAGCGGTGCTTTGAAATGGCGGTTCTGGACTGTTCAGCGGTGCTTTGACATGGCGGTCTTTGCCCTGTTAAGCGGTGCTTTGCCATGGCGGTCTTTGCCCTGTTCAGCGGTGCTTTGCCATGGCGGTTCTGGACTGTTCAGCGTTGCTTTGCCATGGCGGTCTTTGCCCTGTTCAGCGGTGCTTTGCCATGGCGGTCTTTGCCCTGTTCAGCGGTGCTTTGCCATGGCGGTCTTTGCCCTGTTCAGCGGTGCTTTGCCATGGCGGTTTTTGCCCTGTTCAGCGGTGCTTTGCCATGGCGGTCTTTGCCCTGTTCAGCGGTGCCTTGACATGGTGGTTCTGGACTGTTCAGCAGTGCTTTGACATGGCGGTTCTGATACGGACATTGGTGTGTGGCATGATTATCTCTACACTGGGCATTGGTGTGTGGCATGACGTTCTTCACACTGGGCATTGGTGTGTGGCATGACGTTCCATCATTGCCCAGCGGGGCTGTGGCAGCCGGGGCCCTCCTGGGCTGTGACTCCGGCGGTGATCTCTGGACCAGTGACGATACTTGTGCCCTCCTGGGCAATGACTCCGGCAGTGGTCTCCTGACCATTGACGATACTTGTGCCCTCTTGGGCTGTGACTCTAGCGGTGGTCTCCTGACCAGTGACGATACTTGTGCCCTCCTGGGCTGTGACTCCGGCGGTGGTCTCTGGACCAGTGACGATACTTGGGCCCTCCTGGGCTGTGACTTTCGCGGTGGTCTCTGGACCAGTGACAACGGTGCTGGCGGTTGTGTCTGGACCGCCGGAAATGATGGCGCACTTCTCCGCCGTGACACTCACAACAGGCTGGGCAGACTTCCTCTGGACCTTCCCCACCTTTGGTGGTGTCACAGCTGACTCACCAATCCCCTTCAAACCCATGTCAGTTGTTGTCCCACCAGGAGTCTTAACACAGTCCCGTCGTCCACTCTCCAATTTTAGAGCCTTTACAGTGGGTGGGCTGCCAGTGCCTTGGCTCCGGGTCCTACTGCCTGCCCTAGTGGCCGGTGCACTCCACAAGCCTTGAACACGCACCACTGGTATTGGAGGCTTTTTGGCTGAGGCGCTACGACAGGACTGATGAATTGGAGTGGGTGTGGGGGCAAAAAGGTCAATTTTACACAGGGACAGTTTCTGACGAACACTGGGATGGGTAGCTGGAGGGGGTCTGGGAGTGGAGGAAGAGGAGGTCGTTGTCGGAGGTGTCACTTTAGGTGTTTTGGGTGCAGGTGCAGGTACTGGAGGCTGTCGTGAGGTGGATGGATGTTGGGTGAGTGATTGCCGTGTTTGTGTCCTTTGGGAGGGGGCGTCACAGACACACTGGGAGAGGACACAGGGGACGTGTAAATGGCAGTGGAGGTGGTGAGTGCAGGTGAGCGGCTTGTGGTGCTGGGTGTCCTGGTGCGATTCATGGTGCCTGTAGATGTGGTGCATGCAGGTGTGTGTGTAGATGAGACTGGGAGGGAGGAGGGAGAAGAGGAGGAGGGGGACACAGTGGAGACAGTGGATGTTGCTGTGTCTGTATGGGTGTGATGCTTGTGTGAGTGCCTGTGGGATGTGTGGTGCCTATGTTTGCTTGAGCTACTTTTGTGTGTTGACTTGTGTGCATGCTGGTCTGTAGGTGTGCTTGGGATGGGCTGGGGTACAGGGGATTGGGTCTGGGTGGAAGAAGTTGGAGGGGGGAGGCTAGACACAGGGACAATGGCTGCCATCAGTGCTGAGGCCAGAGATTGCAGGGTTCGCTGAAGGACAGCCTGACCAGAATGAATGCCCTCCAGGAATGCATTACCGTGTTGCAACTCTTGTTCTACACCCTGGATGGCATTCACAATGGTAGACTTCCCAACAGTGAGTGACCTGAGGAGGTCAATGGCCTCCTCACTGAGGGCAGCAGAGGTGACTGGGGCAGGGCCTGAGGTGCCTGGGGCGAAGGTGATGCCCACCCTCATGGGTGATCGGGCACGGGCGAACGCTGAGGGGCTGCTGGGAGGGCGGTGTTGGTAGCGGAGATGGCGGCTGTACCTGTTGAAGTGGTGGGCACAGATGGTGCCGCCACCACAGGGGAGCTCCCATCGGCGGACAAGTCCGTGCCGCTGGTTGGTGATCCGGTGGCCGACGTGAAGCTCCCCTCTCCCTCCGTCCCACTGGTGCATTTAGAGTCCGTGGTGTGGCCCTCCATGGCCATGTGGGATGCAGCTCCCTCGTGCTCTGGTGCCACTGTACCTCCTCCTGTTGATGCTGATGTACAAAAGGACAGGGAGAGCAGGAAAAGGGTGGTGGGTTACCCTGGGTGCCCTGTAGTGGTGGACACACCGCTGATTGACCTGTCCTGGGTAGGGAGGTTTGGGCCCGCTGGGTGGGTGCTGTGCTGGTGTTACCAGAGGGTGTAAGGTCAGTGTTGGGCTGTGCCTGTGCAAGGGGAACCGACTGTCCTGAGGCTCACAATGGTCCGGGCTGGTCATCAAGATCCAGTAGGGCAGAGCTGCTCTCGTCACTGTGGGCCTCGTCTGGGGGTGGAGTGGTGTTGTCTGGACCCTCTGGTGTGGTGACGGTCCTTCGGGTTCCTGCAGGGGCATAAGAGCATGATTATTGCATGTGTGTGTGTAATGGTGTGCAATGGGTGGGTGTTTGTGTACCCCAGTGCAAGCATTCCTGTGTGTGGGTTTGTGTGATGATGGTTGGGCGGGGTGTTCTCGGTATATGCACTGGGCATGCTTTAGTGCTGGGTGTCCATGCTTAGTTGTGTCATGCAGGGCTTGGTGTTGGGATGGGTGGTTGGTGTCATGGGTACATTAGTGAGGAGTTGTAGTGATAGGGGAGGGGGTGAGGGAGGGGGCGTGTGAGAGCATGCAGGTAGGGTGGGGGATCTGATATTTAGGATTTGACTTACCAGTGTCCCATCCTCCACCGACTCCTCCGAGGCCCTCAGGATGCAAGATGGTCAAGACTTGCTCCTCCCATGTTGTTAGTTGTGGGGGAGGACGTGGGGGTCCGCCGCCAGTCCGCTGCACCGTGATGTTGTGCCTGGAGACCGTTGAACGCACCTTCCCCAGTAGGTCGTTCCACCTCTTCCTGATGTCCTCCCTATTTCTTGGGGGCTGTCCCACGGCGTTCACCCTGTCCACTATTCTGCGCCATAACTCCATCTTCCTGGCTATTGATGTGTGCTGTACCTGTGAGCCAAATAGCTGTGGCTCTACCCGGACGATTTCCTCCACCATGACCCTGAGCTCCTCCTCGGAGAAGCGGGGGTGTCTTTGGCGTGCCATGGGGTGGTGTGGGTGAGGTGTGGGGTAGTGTATGTGGTGATGAGTGTGGTGAGTGTAGTGGTGTGTGGTGTTTTGTGCGTGGATGTTTTGTGGGTGATGGTGTTGTGTGCCTCTGTGTGATGGGGTTGTCAATTGCTGTGCTCTCTCTCTGGCCTTCTTTCAGAATTTCTGGTCGTAGGGGTTTGTGGGTGATGTGGGTGTGGGTTTTATATTGTATTGGGTGTGTGGGAGTGGTGTGTGTATGTGTATCAGGTGTGTGTATTTGGAATTGTCCAATGTGGCGGTGTTTTGGAGCTGTGTGGATGAATTTTGAGCGCGGCGGTGTGTACCGCCAATGGAATACCGTGGTTGAAAGACCGCCGCATGGATCCGTGGGTCGTAATAGCATGGGCGTGTTTCTGTTGGCGTGGAGGTGGAGGATTTGTTTCCGCCAGTTTATCACTGACCTTTGGTGTGGCGGTGTTGTGTGGGTGTCTGAATTTCGGCGGATTCCGAGATGTGTGTCATAATAGCTGTGGCGGAATTCCGCAGCGGTGTATTGGCGGTCTTCTGCACGGCGGTAAGCGGCTTTTACCGCCAATGTTGTAATGACCGCCTAAGTCCCTTTTTCTCCTTCGACACAAAATCCTAGTAGAAGAGGTTTCATAATTCATTGTTCACTGTTAATTGGTTTACTTTGAGTATTCAGTATGAGTCTGTGACTCTTCCATGTGGTGTCACTGCCAGTGGTGCTGCTGAGGAGACAGTTAAAGACTGCAGGGTCCAGGTTGTCTATACATATGAAGACACATTCTGCATTTTCATATTGTTTTGAGGGGAAACTAGACTTTTTTTAGGGAGCAGGGATACCCCATTGAAGGTTGCAGGGTCTGACTACATTGTCTACTGATCAGCTCTCCAAAAGATTTCTGGGATCCTCCTTTCCACTTTCAAAACTACAGTCAGTGGGTTGCACTAAAAGTATAGCAAATCTAAAGGGCACACATTTACTGCACCCCCAAATGCCCTCTTTCTATGCACATGTTGAAATACGAGCCACTATCAAGAACAAAAATATATAATTTATATGGAATCATACACCCATAAATGTGAGGCAATATCCTTGTATCACTGCAAAAAAACGAACTTAGAAACTATAGAATGCCTTTACAGAAAGATCTGCATATTTTATGTAGCCCCTACTTTAATACAAATTTGCAAAAGAAGCACAAATTCAGGATTAAAGGAAGATATATGAATGACAGCAGGAAGGATCAGAGTATCTTATCATTCCCCCAACTTCCCATGCCCTCAGCACATCATTATTGGATGATTTAAAATGATGTTACCATTTAAAGATTATCTCTTGAGAGTACCATGGACTGAATTACTAGTCACATTGTTTATTCACAAACTACATCAGCTAGGTCTCTTGGCACTTTAACCGCCTAAGTGGACAACTTCATAGATAGCAGAGTGGCTATGCCTAGGGTCTTAAGCTTGCAATTTAGATTTTATGCCTCACAATCTGAAACTATTTGAACTCCATACAGACTATCACATTCTTTGGTCAGCTGTAGATTACAAGATCTGGTCGGGGATCCTGAAATAATAGTCTCTGGCAACTACTTTGGTAAAGAATTGGGAATCACAGGCACGTTGATGCAGAAGTTTACAGGTGATCCATCTATTACTTTTACTCCAAGACAATAAACTTTAATACATATTAAGCCGTAATTAATACTGATCACTCTCTTGAGAATAGCTTGTAGCTTATGAAGTAGCATGATTAGAATGTCCATTTGAACTGTCATGCACATTGCAGTGATGATGGAAATCCTGAATGCAATAGGAACACTGTTTGATGTAGATGAACCAAATGACATATTTTAGATAGCTATTAGACTGGAACTTCACTGGCTTTGTCATTGCATTACCTGGGCTTTGTAGCCGATTCCAATTATTCTGTCACATTCCATGAACATTTAAGAGTGAAATAAGCTTTAGATCTGTGAGAACAAAATGTGAGGCAATAGCTCAGGAGACAGACTGTGGACTTGGCTGTGCAGGTTGTGCTTGTTATCTAGCATATTGTTCCTGGAATATGAATTGAAATGTATTTTATTTTCCTTTTTACTAATCTGTCAAAATATTGTTCACATTTGGCGATGATCAATCGACCCATCTTCGTGTGTCACATAGGAATGCATCTGTATGTTTGCAGATGATCTTCTAGACAGACTGTACACCATACGCATTTCAGGAACCGGTGAGTACTGCTTTTTAGGAACCACAGCACTCTGTTGCGCTTCACAGTACCTGGAAATTATATTTTTTCATGAGGCACTTGTCAGAAATGTATTCATTTGTGCTTTATATTACTGCCAGGCACAGACAGGTGATGCTTTTGTTTTTCAAAGCACCGGTGCCATGCACATGCGTTTGCGACATGTCATGTTAGTTTTGTAACATCACAGTCATTCAGGGTCCGGCTTGACTTAACTTTTGAGTGTGTTGTTTAAACTGCAAGTATATTTGGGGCTGAGTAGAGGAGAAGTAATAATTTATTGACTATGGCAGAGACTTCATCCTAATTGGCGTGTTTATCTACATGCTTTTTGTTTGCTATGAGTCAATCATCTTTTGGTGTATGCAATGGAAAAATTAAATGTTTTGTGATATAATTTTGGGTAATTATAATCTGCAACTTATTTCCAATTACTATAATATCTGATCAATTGTTTAATAAGGAATGGCCTAATGCTCTCTTAATTTCTCCTGATGTCAATCCTCTAGCTTTTAAATGGAGTAAAATCAACAAAGAGTGATATTGTTGGGAGGAAGTTAGGTATAAAGATTGGATGAACTTCACAAAGGTTTATGTTGCTAAGAATGGGTATAACATATTGGGTTGGCGCAGTCAATGATCTTTTAGTATGGTGAAGAGGCCAGGGATTGGTTGTCCTATACCTGAAGGAGTTCTTCAAGAAATTTTGTATGCTCACAAGGATGTGTTTTGAGAAACAATGGTGGTGAATGAAAAGGCTCATGCACAAAATTGTAGTTAAGTACTCTGAAGTACCTGCACACAACAAGGTAAGCCTGTTAGATCTGTCAGCCTCAAAGTGGTCTTCTCCCAAACGTTTTGCCTTCTCCTTCATTTTCCGCTTATCCAGTTTCTGTTGGCCTTACTTAAGACTCTGGGGGTCATTTTGACCTCGGCGGTCTTTTTGAAAGACCGCCGAGGAACCGCCGTGCGGAAGACCACCAGTGGTGACGGTTTTCCGCTCAGCCTATTATGACCGTTGGCAGCTGAGCCCGCCAACAGCCATACTGGCGGGAAGCGGGGAAGTGGAGGTTGCTCCACCTCCACCGCCACGCCAACAGAACACCACCCAGCGAATCACGTCCTGTGTTCTGTTGGTGGTGTGGTGTCGGCGGAGCTGCCCCCATGGCTCCCGTCCCCTCCCGGAGGATCGTCGGACCAGGTAAGTCGATCGTCTGTGAGGGGAGGGGGTGGGGGGGCATTGTGTGCGTGCATGGGGGTGTGTGTGTGTGTATGTGAAGGGGGGGTGTGAGTGCGTGTATGCTTGCGGGGGTGTTGTGTGTATGGGAATGAGTGCGTGTATGTCTGTGGGTATGTCAGTATGGATGTGTGCGTGAATGTTTGAATGTGGGTGTGCGTGTCTGCCTGTGTGTGTGTATGTAGGCATGTATGTTGGCGTGCGTGCGTGTGAGTGTGTAGGTGGTGCCTGCATGCTTGTCGTGTGGGAATGGGTGATGTGATGTTGGGGGTCGGGGTGGGGAGGGGGACCCTGCCACCTTTGGGGGGTGGCAGGGGTGGTGATGGGGTAGGGGAGGGAGTCGGGTGGGAGTGGGGAGTGGGGGAGACCCCTATCAGTGCAAGGGAAGGAATTTCATGGCGGTTCAAACCGCAGAAAATCCACGGCGGTAAGCCGGGTCAAAATACCGCCGGCGGTATATTGACAGCCGCCGGGCTGGAGACCCAGGTCTCCAGCCCGGCGGTCATCTCCGCCCTGGCGTGCGGAACGGAGAACCGGCGGATGACCATGGCGGTAACCGCCATGGTCATAATCCCATGAGGGGAGACCGCCAGCCTGTTGGCGGTCTTACCGCCGGGTCTCCGCCTTCCGCCAGGGTCGTAATGACCCCCTCTGTTTACTTCACCACTGCTAACCAAGGGCTAAAGTGCTTATGCTCGGCCTCCTGAAACATGGTAGCACTGGCTTATGCCCAATTGGTATATTTTATTTACCTGTACATATGTAGTAAAGTGGTACCTTATGTAGCCAGGGCATGTAAATTAAATGCTACTAGTGGGCCTGCAGCACTGATTGTGCCCTCACTTATGTAGCTCTTTAAAAATGTTTAATGCCTGCCACATGGCAACAGTCTGTGCAGCTTAAAACTGCCATTTTGATCTGGCAATGTAAACCCTTTTTCCAGGATCAAACCTTCCTTTTTAATACACATGCCACTCCTGTGGTAGGCCCTGTACAGCCCAGACCCGGAGGGCAGGGTGCAATGTATTTACAAAGTAGGACATGTACTTTTAAGTTTTACATGTCCTGTTAGTGAAAAACTCATTCACTACTGCAAGGACTGTCTCTCCCATAAGGTAACATCGGAGTTACCTTACTACATCATATAAGTGTATTTTCCAAAGGGAACTGGTAACCAGTTCATGTTTTTTGTCTTTGGACACAATCCTAGCTTTTGGTGGAGTCAGATTTTAAATTACCCTTCTAAAAAGGACACTTTTAGAAAGTTGTCATTGGCCTGCCTTAAACATTAAGGGCCAGATGTAGGAAGCACTTTGCGAGTCGCAAACGGCAAAATTTGCCATTTGCGACTCGCAAATGCGTGTTTCCTATGCAGAAATGCATTTTGCGAGTCGTTACCGACTCGCAAAATGCATTTCCGAATCGCAAATAGGAAGGGGTGTTCCCTTCCTATTTGCGATTCGCAATGGTATGCAATTCCATTTGTGACCGCTTATGCGGTCGCAAATGGAGTCGCAGTTACCATCCACTTGAAGTGGATGGTAACCCATTTGCAAACGGAAAGGGGTCCCCATGGGACCCCTTCCCCTTTGTGAATGGACCCCAAAATATTTTTTCAGGGCAGGGAGTGGTCCAAGGGACCACTCCCTGCCCTGAAAAAAACGAAACAAAAGGTTTCGGATTTTTTGAAATGCAGCTCGTTTTCCCTTAGGGAAAACGGGCTACATTAAAAAAAAAAAAAAAACTGCTTTATTGAAAAGCAGGTCGCTAACATGGAGGCCTGCTGACTACAGCAGGCCTCCATGTTAGCGAGTTCCTATACTCGCTATGGGGCCGCAATTTGCGACCCACCTCATGAATATTCATGAGGTGGGTCATTGCGACCCCATAGCGAGTTGCAGTCGGTGTCTGAGACACCGTACTACATAGCAATTTGCGAGTTGCAAATTGCGAGTCGGAAGGACTCGCAATTTGCAACTCGCAAATTGCTTCCTTCCTACATCTGGCCCTTAGTGCCTGTAACCTGTCCATGGTCAAATGGCTCGGTGTAGCTGACAGTTGGGCTTTGTGTATTCCTGAAAGACAGGCACACACAATAGAGAGCCTAGGTGTTCCTGGATTGGCCATCACTGGCAGGATGGAAGTGAGGAGCTGAGCACAGCCCCACTTACACCTAAATAGTATGTGCTCTGCCTGTACACAAAGGGCTGCATACCCCTTGTAGTTAGTCAGGAGCACGGACATGAAAGGCAAGATGCATGGGGACTTCAAAGGGAAACCTCTAGAAGCTTCTCCTCATTTCAAAGGCACACTGGATTTATATAATGGACCTTTGAAACCATCTTTTCAGTAAACCTCTGGACCTATGGATAATCTGGCAGGACGAAGGACTTCTGCACTGCTGCACTGCTGAAGAAATGCCACTGTGATGAACTGCACTCTAGGAACTACTGTCTTGCTGTGCTGCTGCTTTGTTGTGCTGACTTGCTGCCTGCTGCTCTTCACCCTGGGTGGGAAATGATTAGACCTGCATCTCTTGAACTCAGCACTCCAGGGTGAGTCCAAGGGCTATTTGACTGGCCTCTTTACTTGAGCCTCAGGGACAGAGGCCTCACACAACCTTGAACCTGCACCCTGCCATCTGTAAGTCTATCCTGCAAATAAAGCCAACCCAGTCCTGGACCCACCCAGTCGAACTAAGGTGCTCTGCCATCCAGGGGAACCAAAGCATCTCCTCCGCTGCACTGCGGAAACCAAGCAAAACCAACATACTGCTACTGCGTTGATCAGTACCACCGCAAAGACCCACAGTGCAGCCCATTGCCACATTGAAATGCATTGTCGGAGCAGGTCCTCACAGCCTTGACAACCACGCTGGACTCTGAATCGCACCTTTGCAGCTCCTCGGAACCAACAAATTGTCCCACCTATATGATGCATCCTCAACTCTGAACTTGCCATCTCAAGCCCTTGTCGATAGAATCTTCTATGACAATGCAACATGACCCCACTCTGCAGCCTGGCTGCTTCTTCGAACCGACGCACCACTTCAGCTGCACAACTCATCTTCAACATGGAGCCTCGCAATGCTCCTCAAACCAAGATTGAAGGGGCATTGTTCAGTAGGCCTAAATGGGTCATTATGGCTGTCTTATGCTCCATCGGGTTGGCCTGAAATTGGGACTTTATCCCTGTTCAGCACAACCAGATATCCACAGTTGGTGCATTACACTTTCTGATGCAATTTTTGCTAAAAAATGTAAAATTTAATTCATCACCCTCAACCAGTAACACAGTTTCATACAATACCCCTTAGTATTAGATCACAATTTGCTAGAACCCTAATGGCAATTGAAGAATGATGGTGTTTTAGTTAAGTTTAATTCCTCACAATGGGCTTCTCATATAGTAGTGGGCATTAAAAAAAAACAGGTGAAATCCATATGTCTCGATCTCAGGCCATTTATTAAAAATGTATTACTTGACTATTACCTACTCCCAAAATCTTTTAGAAAACTAGGCTCAATTGGGCAGGCAGATTACTTTTCAACTCCTGTCCTTCCTGATCTGACACTAGTATATCGTCCGATAGAATTACATGAAGAATCGAGGTCCTTGACTACATGTATAACACAATTTGCTTCATACCATTTTCTGAGGATGCCTTTCAGATTAGCAAGTGCGTCAGCAGTTTTAAAAAAAACAGAATTTTAAATTATTCTAAGCAGTAGCTGAGTACACCTTTTTCAGGATGATATACTTCTGCATGCCAGTACTGAAGAAGATATTGGGATAAGTGATAGAGTTTTGGGGAGCCTGAGTGAAGACAGATTGACAGTTAGTTGAGACAATTTTACATTGTTAACTGAATTAGTCAAATATTTGGGGCACCACTTGACAACTGATGGAATTAAGACAAAAGAAGATTTGACCAAGGTGATCCCCGTGGATCACCCCCCCCCACACATATTGTGAAAACAATGTAAAATCCTTACTAGGTTTGTTCAACTAATACTCCTGTTTTATAGAGGGCTTTCCATTTTGCTGTAACCACAGAATGACTTTAAATACTATTTTTATAAAGGAGTGACTTTTGTTTGGCTAAGAATAATCAGAAGAATGTGAGGTGACTAAAATGTCAATTGTTGAACCACCTGCTTTGAAATCATAACAGGAAAATGAATTGTGCGTTATCTTGGAGGATGCTAGGCTGTTAAAATTAGGGCTAAGTTAAGCCACAGAGTGCATACTAAAGAATGCACTGTAGCTTTCATCTTGACCTTGAAATGTTTGCTGTAGTATTTACTTGAAAAAGCAAGTTTTAACAAACCTTCTCCATGTTTGCTAAGATTGTTATTCAGGCTGCATTTGTTTGATTTTGAAATAGAACATGTATCCAGTAGGAATAATGTGAGGGTTGGCTTTTGGCCCAAATTTCCATTGAAATAAGATGATTTGGCTGAAGATGCCAAGAGTGTTGTGGAGTGTGTGGTTGGTTTTATAGATAGCTTAAAGGGTATGACAAATCTATTTTAAAAGGCAAATGGATTGATAACGTCAATGCAGACAACACATTAGGAGAGCTTAGTAATTTGGTATTGAATGTTTGATGCATAGAATGGTCCATATGATGTGAACGGCACGGCTTTGCCATGATTCAAGAGGAATTGCGTCTTGAACGTAATCTCATCTTCTGAGTTGATGAGGTAGAACCATAGTTGATATTATGAAGAAGATTGATTGGGTTACCTCATGAAGGCCATTTGGGCATGACAACAACTAAGAACAGGTCATAGAAAAACTACTGGTAGCCAGGATTGGATACTGCTGTAAAGGTGTGTATTAGTGGTTGCCATGTAAGTCAATGTACTGATCAAGGCCTTGTCACACACAATTATGGGCTAGTACCTCTGGAAATTCCATAGGGTGCATAGAACATATTGCCAATTGATTTTGTTTGACTAATACAAGTGTTACCATTTGGGAAACATCCATCATAAGTTTGCTAGGTTATCTTTCTAAATGGGTATATTAAGCTGTAAGAAAGGGAAACCATTACTCGTGTGTTTGGTCATTTTTTAAAGAAAATGTGTTTACTGTTGAAAGCTGTCCCCACTGTATAGTAATTTACAGTGGTTTAAAATGTGTTTCATGTAAAATTAATGCATAGTTAGCTAGTTCTGTAAATAAGAAGGGGCCCCTGTTCATATTGAAGTTCCATAGGCAGGGAAATGACATAAGTGTACTGACTCCTAAGGTAACTCTATACATCATTGATACAGGTGGAGGGTGAACAAACACATTTTAAAATAAAGTTAACCAAAAATGTATTTTTTTAAAATTCATATTAATTCTAACATTCAATACAATATAAAAACAGTCCAAAATAAGAACCTACAAGAATCACACACCTTCCATATCTGCATGCACACATCCACTCAATCCCTAGTGAATAAAACCATCAATGGAAAGGACAAATGGCAGACAAAATCTGCATGTTCTCCCCAAATGTCCAAAAGAACCCCACAATTATAGTCACTTATTATAACAGTGGAAGTACACAGAATGTATTCAATTCACACAGTACACGTGAATGAACACTTTCCATGAATAATTATTATGATATATTGTTAACTCCCTAAAATGCAATACAATGCATAGTACTATGAAATATAAACTTGAGGGGATATACTGATGTCATTAGCTGTTGGCTCTCATTGTTGGCTCTAAATGCGCATTTCGGCGCAAGCACACCGTCTTCAGGCAAAACACCCCATAACCATAATACCCCAATATCATTTCCTCATATATTGGGCAACTTGTGTGGTCCTCACTGACTCGGATATAGATTGACTGTTCCGTTTGACACAATAAACTTCTGTCTACATGTAGTGATGGAAGGCTGGAAGCATGACCATAACCAAACATGTCTGGCACCTTTGCAACAAAATACTAGATGCAAACGAGGTTCCTCTGACACACTTCAAGTGGTTGCTCAGCCGCATTCAAACAATACCGTTGTACCAAATGAGCAGCAAACACTGGCAACTACTGTGCATGTGAGAACACTAAAGTCCTATCCGAAATCAGCTGGCCTGTTGCAGGGAATCCTTTGGTGCCTGTTATGTCCATGTAGCGCTGAACAGAAAGTTAGACAGTGACCCTTGGAGTCATGTAAGCCTGTGATACAGGTTGCATGCCCAGTTGTCCTTCTCAGCAGGCAGGGCGGGCCTCAAGTTACAGAGCAGAAGGGTACCATTCTTCTGTAGTATCCACAGGACAGGAGTGTACTGAAGAATGGGCCTGCAGGTCCCTTTTTTATACCTGGTGTCCACTCTGAAGCAGGAGAAGCTTCTGGAGTTCACCCCTGTAGAGGTGTCTGGAATTTACTGCTGGCCTGCCCTGGTCACAGTTTGTCTGGGGGCATAGTAGGCTAGTATGAAATCCTTTGTGTGGGAACTGAGACAATGACTTTGAAGTGCAAGTGTGGTAGGTGACAGTTCCCTCCTCTTATCAAGTCAGAGATGCCCCATCCTGCCAACATTCAGACCCTCCCTATTGATACTGTCCAGGAGGAATACACAAAGGCCAAATAGCAACTACAACTAGTCCGCGAGCCAGGAATAGGCTACAGGAACCAAATGGTTAGGGCAAGGAATTGCCAACTTTCTAAAAATAACATTTTCATAACTGTGATTTAAAATATAACTTTACCATTAAAGAGGTTTTAAACAACAGTTCCTCAGACATCAAACGTGACTTTCCCACCTGCCCCCAATCAAAAGTTATCACATATTAAATATAATAATAGGATAACCCAATGTTATCCTATGGGAGGGGCAGGGCTTGCAATACTATGGCTATCTTCTTACAGTTAATACCAACACTAATAATACCCATTACCAATATACAAGAGTACTGCTCACTATTCTAGTAAACAAAGTCATGCTACCACCAAAACACAATGTCTAGACTAGCCTACTAATAATTGGTTGATCACTCACTAAAAACAAGCATTTGCAATGCAGTGGGTCTCCCGTTTACTGGAGTTAAAGCTATTAGTGTTGTAAACTCCTAACCGCACTTTTCTTGCAACATAAACTGAAAAGTAAAACAGTTACACATAAGCGAGTCGAAAGCCACCATCAGCGCAAAGCAAACACACAAAAGGAAACATGAGTTCACTTGCAGTGAACGTATCGGCAAAAATGCAATTATCCATGTAACCGTCAAAAGTCCAATTATCCATATAACTGGCAAAAGTGTAAATATCCATGTAACAGGTGTGATGTCTTGCAAAGCGCTCTACTACTGACCAGCGAGATCGGACTGCCTGCAAAATAAAGAGGAAAAAGTAGTTCAGAAACTATACCGAAAGCATGGAACCTTGTATGTTTTCAGTAGTTGGCCGGTGTGCTTGGGGTGAGTTAAACACCAGAAAAGGCATGACATGTGCATGCCTTTCACTAATTAAATCAAGCTAATTTCAAAAGGCAAGCCCACGAACCAACCAACCTGATGGACTTGACATGGGCATGGTTAAAAGCCCACAGAGAAATTACACGTGGGCCAGAGTGCTTTGCACTAGACCCTAACAAGCACTACATCTATGACCTACTCACTGACACACAACCTGACATTCCTCATAACTGAATCATGGTTGGGGGATGACATGGCTCCAGTGTTGCATAAAGCCATTCCTCCAGGCTATTAAACTGTCACACAAATTTGCATACACATAAGAGGAGGTGGACTAGCTGTTATATTCAAGGAATTCAGAACTTTACTGCGAGGCTACTCCCACATGTAAAGCCACAAGCCATCATCTCCCCTGCCTCGAGGGCCCCCACATTCATCACCAGTTGCCAGAAGATCCACCTTGAAGCTACTTTGTATCACCCACAGAGCAATACATGGAACAGGGCCACTTTTTATCAAGGATAAAATCACCAAATGCATGAAACTAAGACGTCTCTACTCATGATTGGCACCTTCCCTCAAAACCCCAGCATACAAGAAAAAAACACGGGTGGTACACCTTTGTCTGCTCAAGGAGCCAAACTATGGACTTCATCACCCCCAAACAAAAGAGTCATGGATAACTATCTTATCTTCAGAAGACTACTCAAAAGTTAGCTCTTTCCTACATGACCAACACACTCAAACGCAAATGTACAGCATATGTCTTTGCATGCAAATATGTATAATTTGATTATATGCATGCATTTAGATAGGAGCATTTATTTACACAAATATATACAGTACTTACACTTTAAAATATATAGATATTTTTAAGTCTGTCTAACAAATGTCTGCATTACTATGGTTAATAAATGGGGGCATGGCCGACAACATGGCCAGCTAAACACATTGCCAGCGAGCTCCAGCTAACTATCACTAATCAGACTGTAATCTGGCCCTTCGAGATACCATCAATATATCCCTTGAGTTCCCTAAGTTATCTAGAAGATCCCACATTGCAAACACCGCTCTTCAGCAAATGAAATCGGTGAAACCCGGTCCCTCACACCTCTGGTCTTGCAGACCGGGAGTAGCGCTGTGTCGGGCATGGCTGTACCCGATCAGAGTGCTGAGATGGACTGCGGGAGATGAAAACACAGAGTACGCGGCGGTGAGAGGACAACTCTGCACTGCCCCCTCCTTGTTTCTGGGCCTCCCCTGGTGAAGCTCCGTACCTGCAGACAGCCTCTTGGCTTTGAGCTGCCTGTATGGACTGCTGACTCCTGGGAACTGCCGTCCGACTGCAGCCTGAGCTGAGTAGTTGCTCCCCAAAGTACGGGGTCGCGGCAAGCCCTACGAGACCTGACTGGGGCACCCATTGCATGCTAGGTGGAGACTGTCTCCTCCCTCCTCCCCCAGATTACACAACTCTTCACTGCCTGTTTCCTGCTGGCTGCCGGGGCCACCATCTGCCAAGGAGGCCAGACGAGTCAGGAGACCACATGTGGAGCCGCCCCTGGAGGTGGGAGGTATAGGCGCCCCTCCCTAGTAGGACATAATGGCCCTCATTATGACATTGGCGGTAAATACCGCTTACCGTCGTGCTGACGGCTGCCAACATACTGCGGCGGCGGCAGATATCCATTCACCATATTATGACACACATACACATCAATCCGACAGAATACTGCTACATACGCAAATCTGCCAGCCCAAAGGTCCGTGGAATAGTGTTGGTACCAATACCCATACCATTACCCCAACAAAACAACGTCCACCACATTACGATCCACGAATCCCCACGGCGGACATTCAGTGGCAGTAAACCATTGGTGGTACACACCAGTGCACTCAGAATGGACACCCATATACAAAACAACACTACATTGGCCAAAGCCGAAATCACACACCTGACACTCCTACACACACCACACACACCCACCCACAGGCGCATACAACACACACCCACATTACCCACAACCCTTCATGAACGCCAATTATTGCCACCAGACTGAAACCAAGACCACTGAGACAACTACAGGGGGACCCTGTGCATTCAGCAATTCCTAGAATTATGGGAGGATCTCCAATGCAGTCTAAATGACTGAGGACCTAAGGGACTTGAGGGTGGGGGGGGGCAAAACAAACAAGAGCCTTTCTCCATTGTAACATCGCTAACAGGCTCAGAGAGCCCGAGCCATCCCCCTTGTCATGGCACTGAATGCCCAGTCATAGGCGTATACCTCATAGGCCTCCCCCAGGGATTATGGCGCCATGTCGGTCCACACCTTCTCGGAGACAAAAAGGAGGAGGAGGGCTTGTGTCCAAAATGAAGAGTAGGATGAAGGCCACCCATCCTGCAGTCCCAGGCGACCCCAGCTGGCAAAAGAACAGCAGCAGAAGACATCCCAATGCACCAGCAGACAGCTGAGTCCCTGTCACATTTTCCCGTTTGATCAAGAGTCTCACGCCGAGCAACTAGGGGTGTTTACTGGATCTGCCTGATTGTAGGACTCAGCCGCAGTGGAGGAGCCCCTCCAGCCCCACTGTACAGATCTGGTGAGGCCCCTTAGGGATTATAGATGGGGGCACGGGAAAACACTATCCTACCTCCCTATGCCATAAAGGGACAATATTAGCAGTGGCCCCCATGCCTCCTGGAGACGCTGAAGGCCCCACTTCATTGGAAAGCCCTCTGAATTAAGGGCCAGAAATAAAGAGTCCAAAAAAGCATGGCAGGGCAAGTGGAAGATATACGAAGGTGGTCATGCTACCACCGGAACTGAGGGACCCCACTGCCACTGATCCCAGTAATGCAGATTTACTACAAGCTATCCAGTCCTCCAAAGAAATACTCACAAACTAAATTTGGGAGGTGCTCTCTGAGGTGTCTCTCTCCCACACCAAGACCTCTGTAACCTCTGTAATAGAGTGACAATGGTGGAGACAAGACTTTCCTAGATGGAGGACACAGTCTAGCCCTTAAAGATAGGAGCAAAGGAACAGCATAGGTCCTGTGGCGAATTGAAGATGCAGAAAATCATGCCAGGCGAACTAACCCCTGCTTTGTTGGTTTCTCTGAGGGAATAGAGGCACTGCAACTGTCGGGTTTCTTTCCACCTAGCTAGAGGCCACCTTCCCTGCTGAACAATTCTCCTCATGATTCGTAATAGAAAGAGCACACTTTGCCCTACAGGGAAGACCTCCCCCAAGGGCATTCCCACGGCCTCTTACTGCTAAATTTGGGATTTTCTAGATGGAGACATGATCCTTCGTGAAGCATGCAAGTTGGGTGAAATACGACATGATAGTTCCAGGATTATGATATTTCCTGATTACAGCTTTGAATTCCAATGTCAGTGATGTGCATTCAACTCAATGAAAGTGAAAGTCCATGCCTTGCAACTCCAATATATGCTGCTCTTTCAAGCCAAGCTAAAAGTCCTCTACCAAGTAAAATCCTTCTTTTTCCACTCCCCAGATGATGCCTGAACATGGTTAGAGGAGTGCCCGTGAACACAGGCCTCCTGGGTCCATGGGCACTCCTCTGACATGGGATGCCAGATGCCTCGTCTGACTGTCACCAGGCCCAAGATTGGCCCATGGCGACAGTGAAGACGGAGTCACAGAGCAACGTCATCCAACCAGAGGACCCCATATCCGACCAAAGAGCCACAAAGAGACAGACACTGGTCATCTGACCTAGAGGGAAATGACCAATGGCGGTCAGACGCACCTGGGAGCCGCTCCCCTCAGAAGAATACACGAGTGCACAGGCATGACAGAGACTCCTCCTCAGGAATGGAGAGAATTTATCCTTTGGTGAAAGATATTTCAGCAATGGAACAGGGCCCGGAAGGGGCGTAAACTCTGACTTAAGATACGGCACGTCAGATGCAAGAAGTGGCAACCGAATAGTCAAAGAGCATTGCGCTACTCTGCTGGATACTTTGTGACTCAACCCCCATAAGAGCACAACCTGACAAAGACACAGATGCTGACCTGTTAGAGTTGAGTGCTCTTCTCTCTGCCCCACCTCCTCCTTCCTCCTCACTCCTCTCCTGTCCCCCCTCTCCCTTCCTTCTTGAATTTCCCCTCTTCTCCAGATTCCGTTCTTTTCTCCTACTATCCATTCTTCTTCAGTAAGTTGGGCCTGAACTGTGTATACATCACTCGATGGAGGGACTTGCATGGACTGGGGATGAGTGAAGGAGAGAGGGGATGTAGTTCTATGGTTATGGTGGTTTTGGTGTTCTTTTGGTTCAGTGATCAGTGAGATATACGCACAGCTTGCCAAGATCAAACATGTTGTAGTGGGAGTTGACTAGACATGATACATACTACCGATAAGGGCCCTCAGCAATACTCAGTTCTTACTTGGAACATAAACTGGATGAGTAGCAAGATCAAAAGAGGGCTTGTTGCTGCTTACTTCAAACGCCTCAAGCCAGATGTAATCTTCCTACAGGAGACCCACCTCAAGGGTACACACTGTCATTTTCCATGTAGAGGGACATACACAGTGCTGGCACATGCTGGCTTCACATCCAGATCCCGGGGTAGCTATTCTGATCTGGGAATCTCCTCCTTTTCAGGTGCAACACTCATGGACGGATCCACTGGGATCTTACACAGCAGTTCAGGGCAATTGGAGGAGGTGACCCTGGTTAGTGTCTAAGCCCCACAGCCTTCAATCGTGCACCTTAACTAAAATCACCAATATCTTACTTGAAGCCACATCCCCTCTACACATCCTGGGGGGGCTATTTTTAAAGATGTGACAACTACTTTTCTAACAATACAGACTCAGTGGCATTGCTGTTCACATTATGGAATGTATACAAGGCAGTCATGAGAGACAGGCTCCAAAATATAATCGACTTTAAGAGGAAAAGGCAACCACAGACAAGGGCTGTAGAAACAATAAAAAAAACTCTTAGAGAAAGAAGCCAGACACGCCCTTTCACCAAACCCCCTACTATCCTGAAAGATAGCCTAATGCAACAAGTAATTTGAAATGACTACTGACGTGGTGAGGTGCATAATCAAATGTTGGCCACTCATCACCACCTCTATTAGATCAGTGACAAGGTGGGGAAATTACTGGCATGGCTGAGCAGCTGAGAATTAGAGGCCATATGGATTTGACAGATAAGAGACGCAGAGGGTTGCCTGCTCTTCACAGATGAGATGATCATAAGAGAGTTTTCAAACTATTCTGCAGCCTTTATTGAAGCTCACCCCTGGCAGACATTAATCAGATCAATGATTATCTCTCTGAAATTGACCTGCCACCTCTAACCAATTAGAACTGCAGTCTTTTGGATGCGGACATTACTTTAGCAGAAGTCCAAAATGCTATACGCTGCCTGCGTTCAGGTAAAATTCCAAGACCGAATGCTCTCCCAGCTGAATTTTTCAAGAGACAAACAGATCTACAGACTCCCTCTCATTCCAGCTCTATTTAAAAGTGCGAGATGATGGTGTTCTCCTCTGACCTGAGAAGGGCTACAATAGTGGTCATACACAAACCTGAAAAAAAGGTCATACACAAACCTGAAAAAAAACCAACTTCCCTGCAGCTCTTATCGGCCAATCTCATTGAACAATCTAGAAGCTAAAGTCCTAGCCAATATTTTAGCCACCAGAATTCTAGGAGTGATTGCTCCACTGATACACAATGACCAATAGGGCTTCATTCCACCAAGGTGAACTTAAGTAGACTTCACAACTGGATGGCGACAATCACAGATAGGCACGATACCCACTTATTCGTCTCACTTGATGCTGAGAAATCCTTTGATGC
Organism: Pleurodeles waltl; assembly: GCF_031143425.1. Taxonomy (NCBI): domain Eukaryota; kingdom Metazoa; phylum Chordata; class Amphibia; order Caudata; family Salamandridae; genus Pleurodeles; species Pleurodeles waltl. The sequence goes on along the minus strand of NC_090447.1, from coordinate 1,210,537,351 downwards.
AGTTCACTGGCCCTTCATGACCCACACTTTGATCAAAAATGGGATTTGGGCTGCGTTTTCAGAGGCCGGATAACATTGCTCCAAAAGGTACCTGTGGCTGCAGTAAGTCTACCGATTCCCCATTAGAAGATGAACCTGACAGGGCTGTCCCCTCTCCCCATTCCTCTTTGTCCTGACACTAGAACCTCTGGCTTGTTTGATTTGTGCCTCCCCAGGAATAAAAGGTTTTCATATAAAGGGCTCCCTGATCCAAAAAGAAAAAATTTCCTTATATGCAGATGACATCATGCTCTATTTATTCCACCCCAAAGACTCATCCCCGCAGTCCTCTGCACCTTTCAGTGCTATAGAGCTCACTTCAGCTATATGATAAACTGTGAAAAATCTATAGTTTTCCCTGCTGGAAAAAGTTCGGACCTTCCCCACACACTTAATTGTCAAGAGAGGGATTCCACTAATGGGGATCTATGTCACAACAGACCCTGCGAGATGCGTGGAACAAGACATCCAGGCCATCTTGAATGACTTTCCAGCGGACATGAGCAGCTGGAAATGACTATTCCTGATGATCCTGGGTCAGGCGGGATTATTTGAAATGATAACGTTCCCAAATATTCTTGTACGCCCTGCAGAACACGTATTCTACACTTCCAGAGGGCAATTTCACTAAGATTGAAGGTGAACTCAGAAAACTGTTGTCGAAAAATGGTCACCCCAGGATAGCCCTCCCTAAACTGCAGTGAAATTCATACAACTGCTGTATTGCTCTTCCAGACCTCCGGGCCTACTATTGGGTTCTCTCACCTAATAGCGCTCAATGACTGGGGTTATGTGGATGGTGATGACCCTATGGATGCCTTAGAAAAGACACAATTTCATCTATGCCCTCCTCAACACTACATCTATGGGGGTGGGGGGAGGAGAGCTCTCTTACTAGCTATCTGAGTGACTTTGGAGGCCTGGGACAGGTCAAACTCGTATTTGAGTTGGAAACACAAAATCACCTGCTAAACCAGTAATGGTTGGGTAGGACCCTGAAGGAAGTAATCAAACTGAAAGGCTTTACATCCTGGGACCAAGTAGGTATTTCCAAGATAAGGGATGTTCTGGAGGGAGATGCCCTAATGCCGTTTCCCCCCTGAAGAAGGAATTTCAACTTCATGACCAACAGTATTAAAAATACCTTTAATTTGCACATGCATGGCAAGCTGATCACACTCCCCAAAAACTCCCTGACTATGCCCCCCTTTAAGGCAGGCTCCTGGTAGGGAAAATAAAGGGTAAAGCAGTATCCTCCACTTATAAAACTGTCTATAATAACATGCCTGACACCCTCCTAACACTGCAGGCCACATGGGAAGCTGACACTGGAACACTTGATGACCTGGACTGGTAGGCAGCATTGATGTTCCCCCGAGAAGTGAACATTAGAGCCTGACTCCATCTTCTCCAATTTGAAATCCTACATAGGATTTACTATGACAAAACTCACCTTCACAGAATGGAGAAAGCAGCCTCGCCAAACTGCTTGCAGTTGTGGGTACGATAAAGGTGACTTTATTCACACACTATGGACATGCCCAGTCTTACATACCTACTGGCACAGAGTGCTCTATGAGCTTGGCACTTTTCTGGGGGGGTGTTGGACTTTTGCTTATGCAGGGTCATCCCCAGTCTTTTTGCCTCCTGCCTCCTATTTTTTTCTGACCTGTTGCTGTTGGCTTTTCAACTCTGAGCACTTTACCACTGCTAACCAGTGCTAAAGTGCATATGCTCTCCGTGTAAATTGTATGTAATTGGTTTATCCATGATTGGCATATTTGATTTACTAGTAAGTCCCTAGTAAGGTGCACTAGAGGTGCCAGGGCCTGTAAATCAAATGCTACTAGTGGGCCTGCAGCACTGGTTGTGCCACCCACATAAGTAGCTCTGTAATCATGTCTCAGACCTGCCACTGCAGTGTCTGTGTGTGTATTTTTACACTGTAAATTCGACTTGGCAAGTGTACCCACTTGCCAAGCCTAAACCTTCCCTTTTCTTACATGTAAGGCACCCCTAAGGTAGGCCCTAGGTAGCCCCAAGGGCAGGGTGCAGTGTATGGATAAGGTAGGACATATAGTAATGTGGTTTATATGTCCTGACAGTGAAATACTGCCAATTTCGTTTTTCACTGTTGCAAAGCCTGTCTCTCTCATAGGATAATATGGGGGCTACCTTTAAATATGATTAAAGTGTAGATTCCCCTAGAGAGTAGATGGACATGTGGAGTTTGGGGTCCCTGAACTCACAATTTAAAAATACATCTTTTAATAAAGTTGATTTTAAGATTGTGCGTTTGAAAATGCCACTTTTAGAAAGTGAGCATTTTCTTGCTTAAACCATTCTGTGACTCTGCCTTGTTTGTGGATTCCCTGTCTGGGTCAGTTTGACAGTTGGGTTGTTTTTCACCTCACACCAGACAGTGACACAAAGGGGACTGGGGTGTAACCTGCATTTCCTGATTAGCCATCTCTGCTAGGAGGGAGGGGTGGAGTGGTCACTCTCATCTGAAAGGACTGTGCCTGCCTCTGACAATGCCGGCTCCAACCCCCTGCTGTGTGTCTGATGACTTGCCTGGGCAAGGCAGGATTTCACAAGTAGGTGTGAGTCCCCTTTGAAGAAAGGTGACTTCAAAGACTAAAATGGGTATAAGAAGGGCACCCAAATCTACAGACTTGAGAAACACTTCTGGAACCAAGAGGAACCTCTGCCTGGAGAAGAGCTGATAGCTGAGGAAGGCGTGCTGCCCTGCCTGTGACTGTGCTTTGTGGAGCTTTCCTGCAGTGCTGCTTCTGCCAGAGTAAGAGGGCAAATACTGGACTTTGTGTGCCTTCCATCTTGTGAAGAAATCTCCAAGGGCTTGAGTTAGAGCTTGCCTCCTGTTGTTTGAAGTCTCAGGGACAGCAAAGACTTCTCTCTACCAGCACCTGGAGTCTCTGGAGAGACTCCTGCTCTGACAAGTGGTACCCTATCCAGTTCCTGGGCCCTTGAAAGGAAAGCTGGTGGAAATCCAAGGAAATCGACTTCGGACGACTCCGGACCGATGCCGCTGCTGAATCCGGTAACGCCGCCTGCACCCGACGCCGTGACCTTCGCTGGAACGCGACACTCTTCGCAGGCCCGTCGCTGCAGCAGCCCCCCTGAAGTCCGCGACTCCGTGGAAGTCGCCGCATCACGTCGTGACTGACGCCGCTTGAAGTGCACGGATTCAACGTTTCGCACAGACGCCGTGATTCCTGACTTCGCGCATCGGCTTGTTTTCACTCTTCACCAAAGGTACTGTACTTGGGGGTCTACACGACTCCGTGTCCGGCGCCGCTGGTGTCGGCTTGTTGGGAACGACTCCGTCACGACGCCGTGTTAACATCTCGTTGAAGCATTTTTGTTTCTAAGCGCTATTTTTGAGTTTAATCTTTAAAAATTCATAACTTGACTTGTGTATGTTGGATTTTTGTCGTTTTGGTCTTGTTTTGTTTAGATAAATATTTCCTATTTTTCTAAACCGGTGTTGTGTCATTTTGTAGTGTTTTCATTAAGTTACTGTGTGTGTTGGTACAAATACTTTACACCTAGCACTCTGAGGTTAAGCCTACTGCTCTGCCAAGCTACCAAGGGGGTAAGCAGGGGTTAGCTGAGGGTGATTCTCTTTTACCCTGACTAGAGTGAGGATCCTTGCTTGAACAGGGGGTAACCTGGCTGTCAACCAAAGACCCCATTTCTAACATTGGTGATCAGCGGTTGGGATTTGGACTTGTATTTGTACTTGACATACAGTGATTAAGTGTACACTACTGTTTGAGTTCAGACCACTACGTGACCACATACTACTTGTTTGGTGATCTTTTGCTTTTTCTCTTAAGGACTCCTTTTTGTTTTACTTCCATGATTTTGCTGATCCCTTGACTGATTCTTTTTACTTCATTGGGAACCTATTTTCTGCCTTTGGAACTTTGCACTTGTGACCATCATGTCTCAATCTGGAGATGCAACAGCTGGAGCTGTGTTTGAAATGGAGAAACTGAAGGAGTACTCAGTAGCTCAATTGAAACAGTTCCTTAAAGATCTTGACTGTCCCACTGAGAGCTCCACCAGGGAGGGGGAGCTGCAAAAGGCACAGAGGGCCTGGGTGACAATCAAGAAGGCTGGAGGGCACACAGAGGGGGAGAATGTGGGTGGGGAAGTGCAGAGGATACACATTGGTGTAGTGGAGGTACCTGTTACGCCTGGGGGGAGGGTCCCCAGGAGGGGTAGCAGGGTGTCATCCAAGGGTCTGACTCCTGAAGAGTTACAGGACAGACAGGCAGAGAGGGCTCGCCGGTTCAAGGAGTTGAGGATGCAAAGGGAGAAGGATTTGGAAGAAAGGAGGAGGGACTTAGAGATCAAAAAGAGGATTTGGGCTTATGAGCTCAAAATGAAGGAGCTGGAAGTCATGAGGGCTGAATCCAGCTGGAATGGTGGCAGCAACAATTTTTAATCTAGTGCTGCTGAAGAAGTGCACATGCCCAGAGATGTGGTGCCCTACTTGAAGGAGGGAGTTAACACACACCAGGAGGTTCAGGGGTATGAGGTAGCTCCAGTGATGCACAGGGTCCCTGAGGTGGATTGGGGAACTGGCATGGGGAGTCATATTCCTACTGGTGGGAGGGACACTCTACTGACTCTAGGTGAGAGTGACAGGGAGAGGGGTTCCCCCCAGGTAGAAGTCCTGGTTATGGAGTGTGAAGACATCCCAGAAGAGTGTGGGTTGAGTGTCAGGGACAGTCAGGTACTGTCTCACCAGTCTCAGGAGGGTGATGTGGGGTGCTTTTCCAAAGCAGAGTCACTGGATGGTTGGGTGAAGGGTACTTTGGTTAATTCATGTAAGGGGCTGAGTGATGTAATTGCTGGAGAGCATATGTCTAGTCCTTATTTTCCAGAGCTATGCCAACACCAGGTGGAGTGTGAGTTCTCTGACCCCAGGGAGCTTGCAATGGAGGCAGACTTCTGGGTGAGTACCAGAGAGTCTGAAGAGGCATTTGGGGGTGCTCCTGAGAGGAGTGGTCTAGGTAGTTCTCAACCAGGTGAGGTAGGGAAGGATTGTAGTGTCCCAGGTAGGTCCCAGTGTAGTGGGATGGGTGAGGGACCCCATGTCCAGTCTCAGAGGAGAGGGAATGGGGATGGGTTGAGGCCCAAGGTGTCCGAGATCCGGTCCCAGGTCCTGGCGGGTTCCATGAGGGAACACCAGGAGGGGAGCCTAGCCTGTACCATAGGGCCATCTGTTGAGGGAGACCCCACAGTGTCAGGAGAACTTGGGGGGGCGGCTGTAGCCAGCGTCCCACCAGTTCTGGTGTCTGGCAGTACCACTCCTAGTGAGGGGGTGCAGAAGTCCAGACAGAGGGTTGAGAGGGGGTTGCGGACCCCAGTGGAGAACCTGGAGGGTCAGGGGTCAGCTCTGAGAGCAGAGCCCCCCAGGAATGACCTTGGTGAGACGATTTCTGGGTTGGGGGGAATCCAGACTCTGTCAGATGGGCAGAGGTCAGGAGACCTGCGCCAGCCAGACTCTTGTGTGGCCCTTGGGGACAGTGTGTCCCTTGAGGGGGGTAAGTGTGCCCCCCTGGAAGTCCTGGTGTGCCAGGCAGTGGTTCAACTGCAGGGTGGTGACTCTGGGTTGAATGATCAGGTTCAGGGGGTAAACTCTGACCTGATGGGGGGTAAGTGTGCTCCCAAGAAAGTCCTGGTGCGCCAGGCAGTGGTTCAACCGCAGGGTGGTGACCCTGGGTTGGATGACCAGGTTCAGAGGGTAAACTCTGACCTGGTGGGGGGTAGGTATGCCCCCCAGGAAGTGGTCCAGTCTGTGGGTACAGACCCTGGACTGGAGGATCAGGTGCAGGGGGTAAACCCTCACCTGAAGGGGTGGGCGGTTTGCCCAATCACCCCCCCTGGTGTGAATTCAAGGGGTACTCTCCCTGAGGGGGGGGGTGCAGAACCCTGAGAGTAGGGACAGGGGAGAAAGAGCCTCACCCCTGGCCCCAGTGCAATCTAAGGGTACAGACCCTGGATTGGAAGGCCAGGTTCAGGGTGTCCCCCCTGACCTGGAGGAAGGGGCTACTGCTAACAGTGCCCATCCCATATTGTCTTCTGAGGGGGCCACTCCTAGTTGGGGGGTGCAGGACCCCAGAAGGGAGGGCAGGGGGAGGGAAGCCTCAACCCTGGCCCTGGTCCAACCTGAAGGTACAGACCCCAGGTTGGCGGACCAGTTGCAGGTTAACAGTCCTGCACTGGTGGAAGAATTGTGCAGGACGGCTTCTACAAGCACCCTGACAGTTTTTGACTCTGGGGGTTCCGCTTCTGCAGGTAGGATACAGAGCCCCAGAGGGGAGGACCAGGGTCAGGTTATCTTCTCTGACCTGGTGGAAGGGAGAGTGGTCAAAGGGTGTCAGGCACCTGGGGCTACTGCCCCCCACTCTCCGCAGTCACAGTGCTTGGAGAGGCCTGAGGTCAGGCTCTCATCCCTGACAGTTGTCTGGGGCCACTGTGGCTTGCTGTCCTGGTGGACAGAGTTGCCCCTGGGGGGGGGACGAGAGTCACACCCTAGGGGTGGAGTGGGCAACACCACTGTGTTGGCCCTGGTGGTACTATCTGCCCATTGCAATACATCTGTGAGCAAAGTAAAGTTAGGTGCTGCACAGATGGTGTCTGTAGATGTGGAGAAGGGTTCCCCATGGGTTAGCTTAGTGGGCCCTGAGAGTATGGACAGAGGGATCCAACTGGAGTCAGGAAGGCGTAGAACTGGAACATGCCCCTGCTGTTGTGGGCCTGGGTCCTTGTTCTATCGCCCCAATCAGGGAAGTACATCAAGGTATTGATTGTTCTCCCCTGGCTTTAGGCTGGTAGGGGGTCGTGTTGGACTTTTGCTTATGCAGGGTCATCCCCAGTCTTTTTGCCTCCTGCCTCCTATTTTTTTCTGACCTGTTGCTGTTGGCTTTTCAACTCTGAGCACTTTACCACTGCTAACCAGTGCTAAAGTGCATATGCTCTCCGTGTAAATTGTATGTAATTGGTTTATCCATGATTGGCATATTTGATTTACTAGTAAGTCCCTAGTAAGGTGCACTAGAGGTGCCAGGGCCTGTAAATCAAATGCTACTAGTGGGCCTGCAGCACTGGTTGTGCCACCCACATAAGTAGCTCTGTAATCATGTCTCAGACCTGCCACTGCAGTGTCTGTGTGTGTATTTTTACACTGTAAATTCGACTTGGCAAGTGTACCCACTTGCCAAGCCTAAACCTTCCCTTTTCTTACATGCAAGGCACCCCTAAGGTAGGCCCTAGGTAGCCCCAAGGGCAGGGTGCAGTGTATGGATAAGGTAGGACATATAGTAATGTGGTTTATATGTCCTGACAGTGAAATACTGCCAATTTCGTTTTTCACTGTTGCAAAGCCTGTCTCTCTCATAGGATAATATGGGGGCTACCTTTAAATATGATTAAAGTGTAGATTCCCCTAGAGAGTAGATGGACATGTGGAGTTTGGGGTCCCTGAACTCACAATTTAAAAATACATATTTTAATAAAGTTGATTTTAAGATTGTGCGTTTGAAAATGCCACTTTTAGAAAGTGAGCATTTTCTTGCTTAAACCATTCTGTGACTCTGCCTTGTTTGTGGATTCCCTGTCTGGGTCAGTTTGACAGTTGGGTTGTTTTT